>NC_080582.1:33205742-34521992 GCF_029962835.1 Magnolia sinica | reverse complement strand
AATCAAGGTGGGCCATCGGCCACATCTAGGGTCTTAAGTGAGATCCATACCATCAATCGGTAGGCCTCACTTGGCACATCATCAAAACATGAACAATCTATCCTACTGAGCACCCACCGTTGATCTTCTCGATCTATTGGAAAGCCGATCTCCTTGTGCCTCACTTTGATGGTGGAAGATGGGAAATGAATGGCTAGGATGAGGGATTTAGGGATGGAAAGGTGGGCCACCAAAAATCATTTTTTCTCTCCATTAGAAGGCTTGGACGTTCACCACTTCCTTAGCTTGGAATTTTGTGAAGAGAAAGAGAGAGAGGGTTGTAAGGAGAGAGAGTGATGGGTGATGTGAGGTGAGTGATGGGTGAGGTGAGTGATGGATGTGAGGTGAGAGGTTAGTTGACTTGGTGGTTGCTTGACTTGTGGAGAAAGAAAGCATGGGTGCTCTTGTACTTGACATGAGGTGATGGATGGGATTGATTTGACATGTTGTAGAGATTCTCTTGAGATTGCAAACGCGCGGTGTTTTCTTTGAAATAAACGCTGGCCTACATCTTCTGACCAGGGTATCGCATCGGTGTGCAAGACGTGGCGTTGGAACCGTGGCGACGGTGCGGTCGCAATGATACAAGTCTCAAGTCGAGATGACTCTGATATACGGGACACGACTCAGGATCATGCGTAACTGCTGTCTACGCATCGCAGGTCGCTGAAATTCGACCGGGAGGACCGCGAAAGCCTACGGAACAATATGGGCTAGGATACGGGTCTTACAACTTTGGACTTTTCATGTCTTGAACTTGCACTTTCCAACTTCATGTCTTGAACTTGAACTTTCATGTCTTGAACTTGAACTTTCCAACTTGATTCACTTGAAGGTGAACTTTCTATCTTTTGAGTCACCACATCACAAGTTTGTTTGTCCATCGAAATTTGACAAATAATTATGCTTTATATATCACGGCACTTACAATTATCCCCTTGAGGAAGACAGTGATTAACATCATCACGCCCATCCTTGTGTCAATTTGGTATTAGAGCGAGGACTCCCCTTGGACCGATGGCAAATAACGATAGTATTGAGCAAAATCTCATGGATGGTGATCCAAGAATTCGTTATCTTTTAAAAAGAATGGAAGATTTCTACTGGGAGAGTCAGTTTACTTTGCAAGGGTTGCAGGAAATCATTGACCATCTTGCGGATACGTTAATTCTGCCCCGATCCCGTGTTGACTCTCAACCGCCCGTGGTTGCTGTACGACACAACCCCGATTTTTGCAAAGCACTATTACTGATAAATTGTAGGGCTACTCTAGATGATTCGATCTCTATCAACGAGGACCTCGATGATGTCTTTGCCCAATGACCAGTCCACAGAGGCCATCATCTAAATTATACCAAAAGAGACTATTGAGGTAAGGCCGAATTTCTTAGTTTTAATGGTTTATTATGTATAGAAGATTTCCTCGACTGGTTAGCCGAAGTAGAACGATATTTTTTATTACATGGATGTGTTAGAATATAAAAAGGTAAAATTAGTAGTGTTCAAAATAAAATCCGGTGCTTGTGCATGGTGGGAGCAATTACAACTCTTACGTGCCCGACAGGATAAGGCGCCCATCTCATCATGGCCACGAATGAGACACCTTCTTCGATCACGATTCCTCTCTAGTGATTATGAGCAGATATTGTTCCAACAATACCAAAATTGTTGGCAGGGGAATCAAACCATCGCAGATTGTATCGAAGAATTTCCGCGGTTGGCCAAGCGAAAGGACCTAGAAACTGAATCGCAGAAGGTAACACAATTCATAGGTAGATTACGATTGTTGATTCAGGACTGAGTTTAAATGCACCTAGTCGGGACCATGGATAAATTAGTTCAATTGGCAAGGAGGGTAGGAACACAACTTGTAAGAGTCCCTACTCGACCTTGTCCTTCAACTGGGCCCCCCCAGGACGAGTACCACGTAGGATTCAGTGCTGGCACGAGGAAAAGAACCAATAGAAGAATGTCCTTAACCTCCTTCAACTGCAAACGGTGACACAAGGAGCGGCCCATCTAGGCCTTCACATGTAGCACCCACAACAGCGGGCTCGAGTAAAATTCAAAATCCTTACGGTCAGCCAAGTTCGAACACTTGTTACTGCTGTGGCCAACCAGGCCACTAATCAAACACCCGCCCTCAACGCCCTGCAGCCCACTTGACCATTAACGAAGGGGGCACTAAAGGTGATGCAGTAGATGAAGACCATAACTTTAATGAAGATGAACAAGCCACTGACGAAGGAGCTTGTGATGAAGAATGAATGACCAAAGATCATGGTGAATCCTTGGTTGTGAGGTGATTATTGTACACCCCACGGAAGGAGCTACATCCATAGCAGCGCAATATATTCCTTATGCGGTGTACTGTTAACAGTAAGTTCTTTGATATAATCATAGATAGTGGCAGTAATGAGAACATCGTCTCGAAAGTGATGGTGAACAAGTTACTGCTACCTATGACAAAATATCATTCCCCTTACTTGATTGGCTGGATAAAAAAGGTGAACAAGACCAAGGTAAACAAACAATGCACTATCTCATTTTCAATTGGTAAAAATTATAAAGATTAAGTACTTTATGACGTGATTGACATAAAAGCTGCCATATGTTACTCGGTCGACCATGATAGTTAAACCGTGATGAGACCCACCGAGGACGAGACAATGTTTACGTCTTTGTCAAGGATGGTTGAAAGATGTTCCTTTCCCCTATGGCATTAAAGAACCACCCTGAAGATTCTAAAGTGGAGGGGAGTTCCCTACTGACCATTTAGGATTTCATGGAGGAATTCAAGAAAATCGGTGCAATGTATGCCATAGTGGTAAAGGGCGATGAATCAGAACCCTTAAACATTCCCCCAAGTTTAAGGTTATTACTGAACGAATTAAAGGAGATCTAGCCTAAAGAGTTACTCGATGGATTGCCTTACGAAATATTCAGCACCATATCGACCTTGTCCCATGGTCCAATTTACCCAATTGTCCTCATTATTGAATGAGTTCGAAGGAGTGCGATATTCTACAAGGGAAAGTGGATGAATTGATTCTTAAGGGTCTAATCCGTGAAAGCATGAGCCCATGCATCATACCGGTCCTATTAGCTCCAAAGGAAAATGAGAGTTGGCGCATGTGTTTCAATAGCTAGGCGATCAACAAGATTACCATAAAATATAAATTTTCCATACCATAACTGGATGATGTGTTTGACATACTTGAGGGTGCAAAATTATTTTCTAAATTGGATTTAATAAGTGACTACCATTAGATTCGAATACGGCCAGGTGATGAGTGGAAAATAACTTGTAAGACCAAGGAGGGGTTGTATAAATGGTTGGTTATGCCCTTTGGTTTTTCGAACTCGCCTAGTACATTCATGAGGTTGATGAAAGTTCTAAAGCTATTCATTGGGCATTTCATAATAGTTTATTTCGATGACATTTGATATATAGTCAGGACGAAGCAAGCCATATGGAACACCTTAAACAAGTCCTTTAAGTGCTCACTGAAAATAAGTTGTATCTCAATCTAAAAAAATGTAGCTTTTTGACTGATAGTCTGTTATTTTTGGGCTTTGTCATGACATTCATGGGCATTCATGTGGATGTGAAAAAGAGCAATCTATCAGGGAATGGCCGATCCCGAAATCATGAAGTGAGGAATTTCCATAGGTTGGCGACCTTCTGTCGTTAATTCGTGCAGAATTTCAGCACGATAGTCGCACCTATTACAGATTGCATGAAGAAGGAGCCATTTCAGTGGACCAATGAGGCTGACAAGAACTTTGCTGAAATCAAGCATCGGTTGTTCACAACACTGGTCTTAGTTCTTCCAAATTTTAATAAGTTATTTGAGGTTGAATGTGATGCTTCATATGTCCGAATTGGGGGAGTTTTATCTCAAGAAGGCAGCCGATAGCCTTCTACAATGAAAATCTTAGTGATGTATGCAAAAAGTAGTCGAATTATGAGCTCGAATTGTACGCGGTAGTCCGGGCACTGCGGCATTAGCGACATTACTTAATTTAGAGGGAGTTCATTCTTTAGACATACCATTAAGCTCTCAAATTTATTAATAGTCAAGCTGATGTGAATA
Source organism: Magnolia sinica (assembly GCF_029962835.1). Classification (NCBI taxonomy): domain Eukaryota; kingdom Viridiplantae; phylum Streptophyta; class Magnoliopsida; order Magnoliales; family Magnoliaceae; genus Magnolia; species Magnolia sinica. The sequence goes on along the minus strand of NC_080582.1, from coordinate 34,517,856 downwards.
ATGTGTATGCTAGATGAGTTGTGTTTTTGTAGGAATTCACGTTCGTTTTGAAGCACAAGTCAGGGCAACAGAACAAGGTGACTGATGCACTTTGCTACCATGCATCACTACTTGTTACAATGAGAAATGAGGTGGTCAGCTTCGACTATCTCAATGAACTATATGCTGAGGACGAGGACTTTAAGGATGCATGGATGAGGTGCCAAGAAGGTCATCGTAGTGACCCACATATGCAAGATAGTTTCCTCTTCAAAGGGAATTAATTATGTATCCCCCAAAGTTCTCTAAAAGACCAGATTATTTAGGAGCTATATGAAGGTGGCCTTGGTGGACACCTTGGGTGAGAAAAGACATGGGATCTTGTGGATGAGCGGTATTACTGGCCCCAATTGGTATGTGATGTGGGAAAAAGCAGTGCAACGTTGTCATATTTTTCAGACCTCTAAGGGGCAGTCTCAGAATACAAGCCTCTAACCCCATTACCTGTGCCTGATGACCATTGTGAGGATTTATCTATGGACTTCGTGCTTGGTCTCCCACGAACACAACGCGGCATGGATTCATTATTCATGGTGGTAGATCGTTTCTCAAAAATGACGCACTTTATCTCATGTAAGAAGACTCTTGAAACAACACATGTGGAGAACCTATTCTTCAGAGAGGTCGTGTGGCTACACAGGGTTCCCAAGACCATTACTTTTGACCGTGACACGAAGTTCCTTAGTCACTTTTGGCAAACTTTATGGAGTCGGTTCGGTACAACTTCAGTTCAACAGCGCCTACCACCCATAGGCTGATGGGTAGACTAAAGTTGTGAATCGCATGTTAGGAAACCTCATTCGGTGTATTTCAGGGGATTAACTAAAGCAGTGAGATTTGGTCTTGTCTCAAGCAGAGTTTGCATTCAACAATATGGTAAATCGCTCGATAGGGAAGTCTCCGTTTAAGATTGTTTATGGTTGAGTGGCTCACCACACACTTGACTTGGTCCATTTGCCTAAGCTTATGACATGAACATTACAATAGAAAACATGGTGGACCGAATCGTGGGAATTCATGCGGATGTGCAGGCGAAGTTGCATGCCTCGAATGAAAAATACGAGGACTAAGCCAACAAGCATTGGCGACAAAAGGTGTTCGAGGTGAGCGACTAAGTCATGGTCCATCTATGCTAGGAGATATTTCTAACAAGACCTATAACAAGTTGAAGAATAAGAAAATTGGACCAGTACCGATCCTCCGAAAGATCAATGACAATGCTTACGTTGTTGATCTTTTGGATGACATGGAAATCTTGTATACTTTCAATGTCGCAGACTTGACCGAGTATCATGAACCGAAGTGGGATGAGAACTTGAGGACGAGTTCTTTTAAAGTGGAGGGGACTAATGTAGAGTGGGTCACGGACACTTTCATGTCTAAGATGGACCAGAGAAGGCCCGATCGGAGGCGGAAGTGATCCGGACCATCAGAACCTTAAAACATGCGTATCTCGCAAACCAGAATGAGTTATTCGGCGTACCATATATGATTTTGTGGTAGGAGAAGCTACTTTAGCCACCCATCTTGCTACGTCGGGTTTCCCATGCCAAATTTGTGAGATTCCATCAGACCGACGGTCTAAAATCCATTTTATTTTCGTTTTTACTATTTATAGGAAGTTTTAGTTCAATCGTAACTTTTGATCCATTGAGCTTTAGGAGTTGTGCCCAACATGAAAAGTTCTTAGAAAAATTAGGAGAATAACATGGCTAAGCCAAATAGGACACTGACTAGTTTTGGCCAAAAACTGGAAAGTCTAGTGGAAATTATGACTGTTTATAAATAGTAAGTTAGTCACGAATTTTAGGAGTTTGAGTTGGAGTTTGATTTTGAAATTTCTTCCTTTGGTATCGCTATTTAAAGGATTGTAAATTCATTTTTATCTGTCAATTAATTTATTTATGATTTTATTAGAATTTATTTCTATTTACTATCTCTCCTTATGGATTTGAGAAATCTATGTGAGGAGTCCAGAGAAGCTCCGCAAATTCAGAGTAATTATCCCCTTGAGGAAGACAGTAATTGACCTCATCACGCCCATCCTTGTATCAACCACGCATCTTGTGGAAGACCTGGATGTAACTACGAGGCACAAGAGATGAACGACTTTGATGGCATATTTCATCATTATGGAGCCAAAAGAAAACCAACGATGAGTGTTCCATCCCAAATATTTTCTAGAGTGTGGCCTAATTGAGTTTTTGATGGGCTTGATTTTTAGATTCCCATGTGAAAATGAGGTAGTGTACATGATGGACGGGATGAATTGCATGAAAGTTCCACTACATGCCCTTGGTGCTCAATGTGCCTAGCGCAACCTACGAGGCTGAAGTTATTTAATACTCTGACAGCATATGACACTTGATACACTAGCAAATAGAAGCAACATATATAGACTGAAACTAAACTAATTAAATTGTAAAAAGCATTGTTTATGAGATAAATCTATAAACCGACATGAATTCATTAATAATAACGTTTGATTTGTAGACCTTTGCATTATAGGTGTACACGAGTTGAATTGAGTCGAGCTTAGCACAGATCGACTCGGCTCGGCCACTAGCTGACCCCAGCTCGAACTCGGCTCGGCTCGGTCCTTATGCTTGACTAGCCAGCTTAGCTTGTTTCGGTCAGTAGCTCGGGCTAGTTCAAGCCGAGTTCGAGCCCGTGCGGCATTTTCACAACACATGAGTACAATTTCAATTTCTTAATGTATGTAAAGCAATAACAACTATTTATAGGTATTTCATCAAACACCTTGTAGGCAACATCAAAATCAAGAAAAAAAAGGGTATTTGTTTCATATACATTCCTTCCTTGCCACCAGCTGACACTTCGTTGAGTCATTTCATCAAACACTTGGTGAGCAACATCAATATCAAAGTAACCGAGTCACTGAACTGGTTCGATCCGAGTTTGATTCAAGTTAGGGTTCGATCCGAGTCGAGTCGAGCTCGAATCGAAAAAAATTTTGAACTCAAAAAATCAGCTCGACTCGGCTCGAACTCAGTTTCGAACCAAGTGGAATCGAGCTTTTTCTAGTCTAGTCGAGTTACCTAACCAAGCTAACTCGGTACGTGTACAACCCTACTTTGCATATTGAAATAAGACTATTGGATGTTGGAATAATTCCCATATGGGCTGATATTTTGTTTCTCCTTCGTCTTGTGAAGGACGCGATTTTGTCCTACCATTATATGGACGGACTCAGTTCAGTTAGGGCTCTGTGGCCCACTGTGATGTATGGGTTTTATCCACACCATCCATCCATTTTTCCAGATTATTTGAGTGTATGATCCCAAAAATGAGGCAGATCCAGGGTTGAAGTGGACCACATAATGGGGATTGAATGGCCACCATTAAAAACTTCTTGTGGGCACAGAAGTTTTAGACCAACCTAAAATTTGTGTTTTCCCTTCATCAAGGTCTATGTGACCTTACGAACGGGTTGGATGGCAAATAAGTACCACGATGAGCCCTAGAAAGTTTTCTAGGGTTGAGGTCATTACCACCACTGCTCCCTGTGGTCCACTTGAGCCTTGAATCTGCCTCATTTTTAGGCTCATGTCTTAAAATGATCTTTCAAATTGGATGGACAACATAGATAAACACATACATTAAGGTGGACCCCACAGAGCCCCTGCCTGGAAATCGGAGGGCATTTTCATCATTCATGTAAATTGTCATTTAATAATGACGGAATCCAGAAATCATAAACTACAAGGGTGTATCTCCAAATATCAGAAATGAAGGGGTTAAAAAGAAAAAAAATTAGTCTTTAAAAATTCGTTTCAAAAGGATCACTCTCACCCGCTTTCACTTTTCCTTGCAAGTTAGAGCTATTCCCTCTTCTTCTGGTTATAGGATTTCCCCATCTATTCGAATTGGATTTTCACATCTGGATTCGTGCTGCCGAGATGCAAAACTTTCGAAATGATGGTAGTGGTTACTCGAGTTCTCAACCCAATCGTTCTGCTGGCAATTCGTAATTTCTCTCTCTCTCTCTGATTTCTGTTTGATAGATGAATTCATCTATATATATTTGTAGATTGTCTGCATAGGTTTTCTTCTTTAGCTTTCTCTACTGATTTTTCAATTTTTTAATAAGAAGAATCTCTGTAATATAACACCAATTTCAGGTTTTTCCTGAAATCACTATTGTCTTTACTTCTTCCACTATTCTTTCAGTCTATGTTTGGATGTTGGGTTTGGTTTGATGCTTTTCTTCCCTAATTCAGAATCCAATCTATTCCTTATCCGAGTCTCATCGGATTTTGATCTAGGTTTGATCCGTCCTGCCTTAGAAGGAAGGTGGAGCCAATAACTATTTGTGAAAATATAGCCTCGCCATGCTTCTGTGGACACCCAACTGGTCACTGTGGGTTTTTCTTTCCGTTCTGAGGATTTGTAGTATTGATTGAGTTTTGGTGTTTGATGTTGTATTTTTTAGAATAAAAATAAATTTCAAAAATAAAAGTTATTTTTAGAAAGTAAATAAATATATTAATTATTTAAACTTTTCATAGATAGTATGTATAGCCAGTTGGTAAGAGAAGGGGTTTTTGCTTATGCAACCAGGGTTCAAATCTCCTCAAGGATGGTGCGAAGCACCGACTGTGCGCTCGTGGTGTGGGCTATAGGGCTGCTTGGGCACTTTTTGTCATAAGGAGCTAAGAGAGCCTTAGTCTTTTTGGCACTCGGTTCAAACTTTTTAGGCTATGATGCCCTGATGTTTTATTACCTTTTTTATTGATTGAGAGTAATTATGACATGATTGTACATGTGGCACCTTTGCCATGTGTCACTTATGTGGATACAGTTTTTCCTATTGCATAACTGCTCCTGTCTGAATGGGTACATCAATAATTGCCATAGGACAAAGAGTCATGTCCTTTCATGGAAAGACAATTATTTGCTGTGAATGAGTATGGATTTCTTGAAGAGGCACTTTAACACCTCTTCAGGAAGAAATCCATAACCTTTCAATTGATATAAATCCTGGATACTATAATCCAGAAGAAGATACTCTTAATCCTTAAGATTATATCATCTTCTGTGCAATTACTCTCGATTTGATCTCTTGTTGAGTTTTTTCTGAACGTCTTAAGGCATATCGGTGTCAAAATTAGAGATCTGTTCAACGCTTGAATGTGCAAATTTTTGTGTTAAAAATTGGATTGAGAGTTCATTGTAACCTGAAGACAATTTGTAGATTTCCTTTGTTTGAACTTGTTGGAACTTCCAGAAAAAGGGCAGCAAATCTGTCTTGAGAAATTGACTATTCAAGTCGAGCCTTGAACTCGATAGATCTGATCGTTTCGTTATCATTTTCTTCTATCCTCCGTTGTGTACATAAAACACTTACATTTCTAACATTCAAGACAGATTTATTATCTTTTCACAATAGAGGCAATTCATTCCATTCAAGTTATGAACTAAGACTTTGTATGACTGAATCGTTTCGACGGTCAATTCTTCTCAAGATAGTAGCAGAAGATGCTTTTCTTTCTAACTACTCTCAAGTTATTCTACATTCTAGATGATGATGTCTTCTCTACCTGAGCCAAAAGAAGACGACTCAAATCAAGTGAAGGAAGAACAGAAAAAAAGGAAGGAGGATGATTTTCTATGCAATGGTCATATCCTAAACGCCCTCTCTAATTCTATTTTTAAGTCGTATCGCAAAATATCCTCTGCTAAAGATCTGTGGACAAAATTGGATCAAAAATATAAAACCGAAGAGATCAGTACTCAAAAATTTCTGATCAACAATTATGTCCACTTCAAGTTTAAAAATGATCAGCCAATTCTTTCCTAAGTAACCGAACTATAGAACTTGGTTGATGAATTGAAGATTGGTGGTATAGATCTTTCTGAAGAATTCATGGTCGGTATAGTAATTACAAAATTATCTTTATCATGGTTTGATTATAAAAAGAAACTGAAACATGATGAGAGGAAGTACAATCTTGAAGGGCTTCAATGACATCTTCATATAGAAGAAGAGTCCAGAAACTGAGATAAGAAAGAAAATGCTTCAGAAAATCATTCCACAGCAAATATGATAGAAGATGACAAGTCAAAATCTCAGAAATCCAAATCTATTCCCCCTAAAGAAAGATACAGAGTTTAAGAAAAAAGAAAAGAAAAAGGACAAGTGTCACTTCTACAATAAGCCTGGACACTACATAAAGGAATGTCGACACAGGAAGAAACAACTGAAAGCTCAGGCTAACGTGGCAGAAGACAAACTTGTAGCAATGGTTACTGAAGCTAACACAGTAATATCCGATGGTGGATGGTGGCTAAATACTGGTGTAACCATTAACATATCGAAGAACCAAAACATCTTCAAGACCTATGAAGGTATTACAACTGGACAAGAAGTAAAGATGGGTAATAACGTTCGTGCGAACGTTGTTGAAAAAGGAATAGTCGAGCTTCAGTTTATATCAGGCAAAAGATTGACACAAACAAATGTATTACATGTACCTAACATGTCTAAAAATCTAGTGTCAGGCGATCTTCTCAATAAGAGAGGATTCAAAATAATGATTGAGTCTAATAAGTTAGTTATCACCAAGAATGGTATGTTTGTAGGCAAAGGATATTCATGTAATAGTATGATTAAACTGAATATTAATAATAATAATGATGTTTCCTTTTATATAGTGCATTTTATATCTTTATGGCATGCTAGACTAGGTCATGTTAACTATCATTCAATGAAAAGAATGATGATCTTAGGACTTATACCAAAATACGAAATTCAACAAGAAAGGAAATGTGATGTGTGTGCCCATTCTAAAATAACCAAAAAACCATTTAGGACTGGCATGAGAAAATCACAACCATTGGAGTTAATTCATTCCGATATTTGTGATTTAAATAATACCTTAACTCGTAGAGGAAAAAAGTATTTTATCACATTTATCAATGACTTCACTAGATTTTCCTATGTATACTTGATAAAATCTAAAGATGAAGTTTTTGAAAAGTTTAAGATTTATAAGACCGAAGTGAAAAATCAGTTGAATATAAAGATTAAAGCCCTCAGAAGTGATAAAGGGGGTGAGTACTCTTCTAATGAATTCAATGAATTATGTGAATCAAATGGTATAATCCATGAATTTATAGCACCTTACACACCTCAACAAAATAGCCTAGCAGAATGCAAAAATAGGACATAAGTTGAGATGATCAATTGTATGATATTAAATTTTGAATTACCACTGAATTTGTGGGGGAAAATATTATTAATAGCAAACCGTATTTTAAATGCTATCCCACGTAAAAAATTGAATATCTCCCCATATGAATTATGGAAAAAGAAGAAACCATATCTTCATTACTAAAAAGTATGGGGAAGTATAGCAGAAGTCAGAATTATTGATTCTAAGAGAGTAAAATTAGGTCCTAGAGGAATCAGGTGTGCCTTTGTGGGTCATGGGATTAATAGTCCCATATATAGATTTTTAGTTTTGAAACAATCTACTTTTACTGGCAAAAACATGATTATAGAGTCTAGGGATGCTATATTTTTTGAAAATACATTATAGAAAGACTATATAAATAATCATACAAAAATGCAAGTTGATGAAAATATAATGGAACCAATAAACGAAGAGCCTAACAGCTTTCATGATAAATCTAACACTTATCCAGAAGGAAATGAACCAAGAAGATCGAAAAGGGCAAGAAAAGAAACATCTTTTGGCCCAGATTTCTAAATGTTCCTTATAGAAGGAGATAGAAATGAAATACGAAAGGAAATTACTCTACCACTAAGTATTGAAAGTGATCCATCAACACTTAGTGAGGCTCTCTCATATCCTGATGCATAGTTTTGGAGGGAAGCCATAGACGATGAAATGGATTCCATAGTCTCAAATAACACTTAGTGTTTGGCCGATCTTCCACCAGGTTTAAAGCTTATAGGATGTAAGTGAATTTTTAAAAGAAAGTTCAATCCTGATGGAACCATAGATAAGTTTAAAGCTCGATTAGTAGCCAAAGGATTTAAATAAAAGGAATGTATCGATTTTTTTGATACATATGCTCCTTTTGCTCGTATATCTACCATTAGGACTTTAATTGCTCTTGCAACAATTCAACACCTAGTAATTCATCAAATGAATGTCAAAATGGCATTCTTAAATGGTGATCTAGATGAGGAAGTCTATATGGAACAATCTGAAAGGTTTGTTAAACCTAGGCAAGAGAAGAAAGTGTGTAAACTGGTCAAATCTCTCTATGGGCTCAAGCAAGCTTCTAAGCAATGGCATGAGAAGTTTGATTAAGTAGTAGAATATAATAATTTTAGAGTAAACCAAGTAGATAAATGGATATATATTAAAGGTTAAATCATTATCTGCCTATATGTAAATGATATGCTAATATTTGGACCAAAAGAGGACTGAGTGAAAGAAACAAAAAAGTTTCTAAGTACCAACTTCAACATGAAGGATATGGGTAAAGGCGATATAATATTAGGTATTCAGATTTATAATGTTAATGATGGAATAGCCTTAACACAATCTCATTACCTATAGAAAGTGTTAAAGAAGTTTAATCATTATGATGGTAAACCGGTTTCAACCCCATTTGATCCAAGTATTAAATTGGTTAAAAATACTGGTATATGTAAAGCACAACAAGAATATGTGAGTGCTATTGGGAGTTTAATGTATGTAATGAATTGCACTAGACCCGATATAGCATTTACAGTAGGAATGCTAAGCAGGTATACTAGTAATCTAGGACAAGTACACTAGAATGCGATTTCGAGAGTTTTAAAGTATCTAAGAAGAACCATAGACTATAAACTGCATTATAAATCATATCCTACTATACTTGAAGGGTACAACGATGTAAGATGGAATGCAGATAGCATAGAATCTAAATCTACAAGTGGTTGGATATTCACTCTTGGAGGAGGAGCAATATCATAGGCATCTAAGAAACAAACGTGCATATCTCACTCTACAATGGAAAGTGAATTTATTGCACTTGGTGCTGCTTGTAAAGAAGGTAAATGACTAAGATACCTACTATTGGAAATCCCATATTGGCCAAATCCTACTCCTGCCATATTTATCTTTTACGATAGTCAGGTTATTCTTTATTGTGCTATGAGTAAGACTTATAATGGTAAGTTAAGAAATGTAGGTCTAAGGCATAACTTTGTTAAAGGATTGCTCAGAGATGGAGTAATCACAGTGAAATATATTAAATCCATCCTCAACTTAGCAGATCCCTTAACAAAAGATTTATCAAGAGATTAAATAAGGAGAACCATTAAAGGAATGGAACTCAGATCCATAAAGATATAACTTTTACTATTGATGGTAACCCTACTTATGTTTTAAAATATAAGCTAGGTTTAAAGGGATAAACAAGTCAAGTATGTGACTTAAATATACACTAGAAAAAGAAAATTTGAGTCTCATTTATAAAAGTCTATTGTTTGGTTTCTTCATATCATAAGAGGCTGAGTACTAACTCTTAATAGATTTATAAGCAGACTTTGTTAAGATGAAACAGAATCATCTTTGATAGATCTACACATATGAGTAGAGAAGTGAGATCGCTTTTAAAGAGATTAGGATCGTCTCTAGAATACTCATGAAGTAAGGATACGCACAAGGCCAGAAATGTGTGAACTTTTAGATCTCTAATTATATATGAATAGATGTGTGTTACGTGTCCGGTGAGTCATATAAGGTCCTTAATTCAAGACTAATAGGTCACTAAGGACCTGACATAACTTTGATACGTATACACTAAAGTAAAGGTTCAAATCCAAAAGATATCTTTACTTATGCACCTATTTATATTGATATGCCATTTGTTTTAGAATCTGATTTTATTTTTAAAATTGTAGGGGATTGTTGTATTTTTTAGAATAAAAATAAATTTTAAAAATAAAAGTTATTTTTAGAAAGTAAATAAATATATTAATTATTTAAACTTTCCATAGATAGTGTGTATAGCCAGTCGGTAAGAGAAGGGATTTTTGCTTATGCAACCAGGGTTTAAATCTCTTCGCACATGCGTACGGCATGGGCTATAGGGCTGCTTGGGCGCGCACTTAGCACTTAGCACATGCGCATCGTTGCTAGGAGCTAAGAGAGCCTTAGTCTTTTTGGCACTTGGTTTAAACTTTTTGGGTGATGGTACCTTGATGTTTTATTACATTTTTTGTTGATTGAGAGTAATTGTGACATGATTGTACATGTGGCACGTATGCCATGTGTCGCTTATGTGGATACAGTTTTTCCTATTGCATAACTGTTCCTGTCTGAATGGGTATAGAAATAACTGCCATAGGACAAAGAGTCATGTCCTTTCATGGAAAGACAATTATTTGCTGTGAATGGGTATGGATTTCTTGAAGAGGCACTTTAACACCTCGTCAGGAAGAAATCCATAACCTTTCAATTGATATAAATCTTGGATACTATAATCCAGAAGAAGATACTCTTAATCATTAAGATTATATCATCTTCTGTGCAATTACTCTCGATCTGATCTCTTGTTGAGTTTTTTCTGAATGTCTTAAGGCATATCGGTGTCAAAACTAGAGATCTGTTAAACACGTAAATGTGCGAATTTTCGTGTTGAAAATCAAATTGAGAGTTCATTGTATCCTGAAGACAATTTGCAGATTTCCTTCATTTGCACTTGCTGGAACTTCCAGAAAAAGGGTAGAAAATCTGTCTTAAGAAATTGACTATTCAAGTCGAGCCTTGAACTCGATAGATCTAATCGTTTCGTTATCATTTTCTTCTATCCTCCATTGTGTACAAGAAACACTTACATTTCTAACATTTGATTCTTGTTGTTGGTGTTTGGGATGAAGGTTTGGGCGACACGAAAGTGCGCAAAAGTTAACAATGAAGGGTGCCCTAACCTATCTCAAGGATGTGAAGGAAATATTTCAGGACAACAATGACAAATATAATGAGTTTCTCCAACTCATGAAAGATTTCAAGGACAAAAGGTTTGAAATTGACTGCTTGTTTATCTCTCTTTTGCTTTCTCCTTTACTATCTGCAGCTTATTCATCTGTTTTTTTTTTTTAAATTAAAATTTTAATTTTTTTAAAAAAATTATTTTACCGGTTGTGTTTGGTTACAGGATCAACACCACTCATACAGTATGGGGAGTGAAAGAGTAACTCAAAGGGCACTCAAATCTCATCTCAGATTTCAATACCTTCTTGCCTAAACGATACTAGATCACCCTCGACAATGAGCCTCTGATGAAGAAGATCACAATCAATTTCGCTCACAAAGTAACGGTGAGTATTCCATCTCAGCTGCATTGCATGGGGTGAGTTTGTGGTGGATGCAATGAGAGACTACCAAAGCATGGTTGAGAACAAAAATAGGACCTTCCTGTTCATATTTGAATCGGGAATTCAGGCTGAAGAAGATGCAAAACAGCAACCCACTCAATGCAGGGTTCCATTTCCATTCTGACCCAAACATCAACTGTGAGCATGCTTGAGAAGCCCCAACAAAGATGATTTGGTCGTATAACCTGACACACCCTCAATTATGATAACGAAAAGGCCTGCAATTCTAATGGCACCAGTTTCTTTTCGGGATTCTTATGATTTGACTCATTTCCTTTATTTTTGTAGTCCCTGTTCGAAAATAATAAGCAAGTTTGCTTAGGGCCTGTTTGGGAGAGTGGATTTGGAACCCCCTAGATTGGCAATCCTCCTAGTGCGTTTGGCACCCTGGAGTGTGAATCAACTTTAATTCAAAACCTATGCATGATATATTTACAAGGGTTTGAATTTAATTACTAAATCAACTTTAATATCCCTAATTAGTAAGATATATAATTTTTGACACTAGGGTTGTGATAAGCCCACTGATATATATGCTTTGCCTGAAAATGATGAAATTCCAAGTCTTGGATAGACCGCAAGCACAAGATCATGTTTGAGTGACTAACCAACGATTTTTAATCATTGATTAATACGGACAATGTTTGGATGGTGCAGGATAGTGTTTGAGTGGTGCTGATTTACATGGACAATGTTTGGATGGTGCTAATCATCATTAGTGAGCCATGTGCCCAATAGAATGATAGTGTACAGTGACACACATGTTACAATTGTAACTATTGAAATGATTTTAAGTATAATCCAAGCTCTCACCGTGGATTGCAAACCCCCTCAAAGAGGGGATTAGAAATCCCCTGGATTTGAAACCCCAGTTACTTTATGCTGCAAAACAACCAAGGGGATTGGAAACCCTCTCCAATCCCCTCCAATGCACGATGCCAAACGACCCCTTATCTTTCTTAGAAATTTTAAGTATTCACCTAAAGGAGCGCATGTCCATTGGTGATCTCTACCAAAAGGTATATACATGTTGCAATATACTTCCATTTTTTACTTTTGCGTTAGTAATGGGACTTTCATGTTTTATTTTCTTGTTGTTGAAGAGTGTGCTTGGAATGCTTTAGCCATTTATTTTCAGGTAGCCTTGCTTTTTGAGGAACATCAAGATTTACTACAGGAATTTGCAAGTTCCGCTAGGGTGGATCCTATGCAGCATGCTCTGGTTGGAAGAAATTCATCTGGAAATTTAATACCTCTGGTAGAGAGGAGCTTGGTTTTGCCCATGGTGCGGCGAGTTCATAGAGAAGAGGTACTTATTTTCTTGCTTTTGTTAATTTCTTTAGATATCTTGTTGAATCCACTCCTTAACTGTCTGATATGTGCGATATTGTTAGAAGGGGAGAGCTGTGAATTACCATGTTGATCCTGATCTCAGTGTTGGTGGTCCTACTCCAGTTGATAAGGGGCAGAGGACACACGAGTAGGATGATAAATATTTGGAGTGTGTCAGCAAAGATTTAGATAATATGCAACACTTCCCTCACAAATGGATGTCTGATACTTATTCTATTTTAGGATTAGATTCAGAATTAGGGTTTCACCATATATATGCAAGAGTGGGAACGTTAATATTCTGAACTAATTTTAGAGAATGCGAGAAAGTGTGAAGGGCTGTCAAATGATTATGTTAGAAAACAACCTATGTCTCAAAATTTTTCTGGAAACATCATCGAGAACCAAACGGAATACAATGCTCCACTGGTTAAGAAGTCCTTATGCAATCATATGCGGGAGAACAATTACACCCCACAGATTAAGAAAACAATACGTGATTGCTGGGGTTATCATGGGAGTGAGAACTATTATCACCTATTAGACAAGAAGAAAACAATGAGAGATTATATTGTGAGTGATAATATGTACCAACAACTACTGAATTCTCCCACCAATGACTCGTATGCCTATAATTAGTGGAAACATCAATTTCGGGAAGATGAACCAGCAATATATCATAGTGACAATTCTCTTGGGTCCTCTACCTTTGAAACCCAACCAGAAATGATCCAAGAGAAGTCACTTCAAGGTTACACAGACGATTTTACTGGCATTAGAAGAATGATAGAAGTGCTTGTATCGCGCCTTAATAAGCTAAAGGAGGCTAGTTCACCCCAGCTTCAACCCAATCCTTCTTCATTCTCAACTCCCTACTTATAATCAGTGAAAACATCAAGATTGGGAAGTTGAATCAACAATGTATCATAGTGACAATTCTCTTGGGTCCTATAACTTTGAGATCCAACAAGAAATGATCCAAGAGAATTCACTTCAGAATTTCACACAAACTCTAGAGCTCATCCAGCAAAATACACTCCAAATATTTTAAGAACTTATAAAAGATATATAACAGTTAGGTTCACGTGATGTGATTATGGAGAATACTGAAATTGAGAATGAAGAGTTGGATTGTGTTAATGAGCATACGATTCAATTTTTCAAAGAGTCGATCTCGATGACTGTCTAAAAGAATGATCAAGAGACATGTGTATCTTTCAAATATAATGATACTGACACTGTAACGCCTCGAACTTTTCAATACTTAAGCATCAAAAGTCCTCGAGCGTTACTAAGAATTTAACGTAATATAAACACGTGTACGATGCCAATCTAGATATCCTTACCTTATATCCATCCTCCAACATAAATCTAACAATTGGGAATAATTCCCATTCGTAAATCAGGTCATCCGACTGTTAAACACGTGGACTAATGCATGTACATTCCCTTAAGCTAAAGCGATGTATGATCCTTCATTGATCAGGATTTGGACATAAGTTCTTTCATATGAAATAGTTAGAAACATGACCACAACCATGTAGAACCATTAGACTTCACAAAACTTTTATATCCGCATTAATTACGAAAATGCCACTAAACTAAATCCTTGAATTCAAGATCACATGGTTCCCATGATCTTTTTCACATAAAACCTAATATCAAGCCTAAGTATCATGAATCAACCGTACATGACAAATATCAGCAGTTGGATCAGCATGATCGGTGGTTAAAACATATATTGAGTCAAACATGGGCCACCTGATCTTTGGATACCCTTCAAATTTGAGGCTTAGCCCTTAAAATAGATGTAAAAGCAAATGGACGGGAGTGGATTCCCAAGAAACATCACAGTGGACCCCACCCTCCATTGTACATGTGCACAGCGGGTGCTCACCGGACGCGCACCGAACTAGCGGTCGGGTCAAACCATGTTCGACCCGACGAATCTCACTTTTCCTTAAAATCCCGCCCGCGAACGGTTTGAAACGACAACCGTTCCACTGAATGAATGGAGGGCCATCAAAACCGATCCTAATGATCGATCGGAACCGTCCAATTGAAGCGGAAGGGACCGTCGACCAAAACCGATGTCGGAAACAGATCAGGATTCGGTCCCAGCCTTCCGCTGTGTCCAAACCACCGCTGAGATTCAGATTCGATGGGCCACACCAAACTCGAATCAAGATCATCTTCCTCTGGATCATAATTCTGTAAAGAACGTAGTGGAGGGTTCGGATCTAATAGGAACCCAGGATCGTGGGTCCCACCAAGCGACGCAGACCTGGGCGTTCCGCGATCAAACGCACGGAACTGGCGCAACCTAGCTTTCCGCACACATGGCACCTGGGACCGCGATCACGGCCTCGATCAGGGCCGTCCAAACCTCAAGGACCCGGGACCCGACCCTTTCCATGGTGACAGATTGGATTGAACGGGGGACCGTGACCCTTCACGCCGTTTCGATCCTTGCTGCGAAATATACAGGGCAGCGTACGTCCGGTCGGTTCTTTCCAGCGTAAACAAACGTCCTGCGTAGGATTTACGCAGGGCAACCGGGATTTTGTGAGAGGAGTCTGGAAGCCTCTCTCCAAACCTATAAAACCACTCCAAACGCTTGGGAAAGAGGAGAAGAAAGTCGTGAGAGGGAGAGAGGGAGAGAATCCGGTCATCCAGCAGCAAAACAGAGAGAGAAATCAGCTGCTGGCGATGTAAACGTCCCTTCAGCAAGAAGGCCACGGTCTGCTGCTGCCAAGGAAAGAAAAGAGAAGAAGTAAGAAAGAAAAGGAAGGAAAAAAGAGAAAGAAAAGAAGGAGACCGGCCGAGTTCAACCAGTCTCCAAGAATGTTTGAGGAAGAAAAGTTGGGCTGTGCAAATCCGAACCCACACCAGTAAGCACGGTTCAGTTTTCCTGTTCTTCTCTTCCTTCTTTTCTCTTTCCTTCCTAAACTCCCATGCATCGGGAGCCATCACACCGGACTGAGTCAACTTAGTGGTGGGATGGACCTAAGTATAACAAACTAAAAACCATTAGTGCACAACTAGTCTTAGCATAGTCTAAAACCTTTAGATGTATTAAAACTAATTAAAGTTCAACTTAAAACAGGTGAATTAGATTAGGACCCGACCATAAGAAATATCTTTGAAGATCAATAAGCCAAGGTGAGGGTTTTATCTTTTAAGCTTACACTAATTTAAGTTACTATATTTATCTTGCCTTTCCATGCCTTTTTTGATATGAATTATTTTGCCTTTTCATACTTTTGATGATGAGAGTTATTATGCCTTTTCACACCTTTAATGATGTGATTTATCCTGCCTTTCATGTTTATATTTTTCTGGGAATTATTCTATCAATTGATTCCATTATTATTATTACAATTATTGCTCTTTTGGTTTACGACATGATGTCAATTATAAGGGATTTCTCTGAATTTATGTGAGGCCATGGATGCAAGCCTTGCCCCTACCTCATCACCTTATTGAGTTAGCCCTGCCACTCGTCCCTTTATTTGAGTTGACCATTGTCACTCGTTTCTTGTTATGTTGGCCATTGCCACTTTTGTTGAGTTGACCATTGTCACTCTTCTTTTTATTATTTTGGTCTCGTGCTATCCATCTTTACGGCTCGGGCATGTGTCTTGCCATTCCAGAATTTCTATAATTCAGTTGATATTCTATATTATTCAGATTTAGTTTTAATTGTTATGATTCAGTTTATATTCTCTATAAGTACAAGTAATGTGTAAGATGTATCACAACTAGTGATTCAAATATTTTATCATGAATGTAATGCGCTATAGATAGAGACCCTCTTGGGGCATGTAAGTCCTTGAGCCTTCAGGTAGTGGTGTACAAATTCGATGTGGGTAATTTTCTAATGTAGTTCCTCATCACCCTGGGATTGGATGTCACAAATAGTTGTTCCATGAACAAATTGTGTCACATAATTCACCCAACCCATGTGTTATGCGCTCTGAGGAGTTCTCGTAAAACCACGATAGCGTTGGCCATGCCGGTGAATATCCGTAGTTATGGGATGCAAGTCGAGCCGATTATCTATAAATCGTATTCCACATTGTGATGATCACTACGTATGATGAGCTCCACATACTTTTCTAAACATACATCTTATGTAGGTTGTTTGCGCATACTGATACCCTTGTGTTAGTGGAGCATGGGATGTATCAAACTATTACTTTACCCGTTATGTATCTCTTGAATTATTATTAACCTTAAATGATAACCTTCACTATGAGTAGGGTATTGACCCTCTCCTAACCGTACAGTTGATGTAGGTGGCGTACAGATTGTTGACCTAGATGACTACTTCACTATAGAAGATTATCTTGAAAGACTAAGAAGACAATTTTACTATTTAATTTTATACTTCCATTATGAACTCTGATGTTGTAATAAACCTACCATTATGAGGCCTTGATTATTCCTTTTACTCTAGTGATATATAATCATTACAGTTAATTTTATTCTTGTAAATGTTACCTTCATGAATATATCTGGATGTAAACAAATGAAAAAAATAGGGTGCGATTTCAAAGTATCCAGTTGTACATTATTCACACCCGGTTTCCTCGGGCACGAGTATATACTCTGGTCATGAAAATTTAGGCTGTTACAGACACGCTCCAGTCATATGACACACTTTACTTCAATGAGGAGGAAAAGGCTAGTTTATTCGAGCTTTAACTCAACATAGAAAAACAGTGTGAGGAAAGTGATCTCATCCCACTTGTGAACTATATTGAATTGGAAGATGATAAGTATTGGGATGAGAATCATGAGTTTATAGCTCAAGATTCACTGGAATCGATTTCAATTATGGTTCAGAAAAGTGATCACGAGGTATAGGAAGTTGTTGACAATAATAATCTACTCCACACATCTGACACACCTGATTTAAATGTGGAGGATGAGCCGCTTCCAATCGACCCTTTCAACTCTTTTGAGGTGTGTGTAGACCACTCCCTTGATTCAGATTATAATATGATTAGGGAGATGGACGAGTCACTCTGTTGAGACACAAAAAATATTCCATTGCATGTCCATCAGATAATTCCATGGCGTAGATCCTTCCCAGGGTTGTGCACTCCCTACTTTGGTAAAAATTAGTGAGTTGGGGTATTTTGGTAAAAATCAGTGAGTTGGGGTATTTTGGTAAAAATCAGTGAGTTAGGGTATTTTGGTAAAAGGCAGTGAAGAGGGTGTTGTGGTAAAAAAAGGTGCACGGGTGTCATTTTAATGGAGAAGGGATGTACACCACCATTTAAGGGAGAGGTTGGTGAACACCACAAGGTAAGGAAAGAGATGGAAGTTGTATGAGGAAAGAAGTGGTGGTGAACACCACTGTGTAAGGGAGGAATGCCTATAAATACTCCCTCCCAAGCCTCATTTGGACAGGAGAAGGAGCCAAGAGAGGGAGAGACATAAGGGAGAGAAGTGAGGAGAAGAAAGTGGAGAGGTGTTGTGCGTTAGAGAGGGTGTGCGACGCACAACCCATGTTGCACACACCCACTTCCAAGGAGCTTGTCTGCACAACCCACTTCCAAATGAAGTTCCACACACCACATCCAAAGCTCTTGTGCACAACCCACGTCCAAAGGGATTTGCGCACAACTCTATGTCTGAAGGGATTTGCACACAATGCATGTGGCGCACAACGCCACTTTCAAAGTGAGTTGTGCTAGCACACAATGCATATCCGCACACCACTTCAAGAGGATTTCCGCACATTACTCTTCAAAGGGATTTGCGCACAACCATGTCCAAAGGGACTTTATCCTAATGCCATCTCTCTTTCTCTCCTTCATGTCCTAAAACCACCCTTGTGCGCCACTTCCTTAGGGATTTTGTTCATATACATGGCTTTGTGCGCCACTTCCTTAGGGATTTTGTCCACGTATATGGCTTTGTCCGCCATCTATTAAGGGAAGCATTGTGCGCTTGTCCTAAAGCTAGGCTTCCAATGCCACTTGTCAAGGAAAGCCTTGGGCTTTTGTCTTAATCCCCTCCATTGTGCGCCACATCATATTCTCCCATGCCTAAATACCTCCATCGTGCACCACTCCCTTAGGGATTTTGTCCATATACATGGCTTTGTACGCCACTTTATAAGGGAGAAGCATTGTGCGCCACTTTAAGTGGGCACTTGCCTTAACTCCAGGCTTGGTGCGCCACTTCAAATGGGAGTTGTCCTAAAGCTGGGTGATGTGTGCCACTTCTCATGGTGCTTTGTCTTAAAACTGGTGTTATGCACCACTTCCCATGGATGCTTGTCCTAACTCCAGGTAGTGTGCTCCACTTTGGTTGGAGGTTTTTCCTAAAGGAAGGGATCACCACTCCACATTTCAAGGGATGATCGCCACTCCACATTTCAAGGGAAGTGCACTCCACAATTCAAGGGATGATCGCTGCTCCACATTTTTAAGGGATGTTCGCTCCACATTTCAAGGGATGATCATCACTCCACATTTTGAGGGTTTCACTGGAAGAACGAATGAAAGGATGATCAGAACTGATCTCAACGGTCAGATCAAGGAAGAATGAACAGAAGGATGATCAGAACTAATCTCAATAGTCAGACCAAGGGTTTTAAGCCCGCACAACCTTTTCGCCTTGGCGAGGAACATTAAAAGCGTCAAAATGCTGCCGAAATTGCCATCGGACTGTCTTTTATTTCATTCATTGCGTTGCATTAATTGTACTCTGTTTTTAGAATCAAGGGAATCCGAGGATGTAAATGAATTCAAAATAAGATATCTTGTGATAATTATTCTTTCATTCTTTCTTTGTTATCATTGAATAATTCCCTAAATCAAACACATTCGTTTCTTGTTTGAAACACACTCGATATGACTCTGGAATTTAAAACCACCCAGTTAAGGCCATCATTTGAGCTATCTACTCTTGATGATATAGTGCTTCTACAGAGTAGTAGCAATGAACAAAATCTTAACATCAATGCGCCTACTGATCCACAATTTGTCTATGCAGGGCAGGGCGAGATGTATCTGGTGACAATTGGCTCTCACCAAGGTGAAGAGCAAGAGATCATGTTTCCCTCTATTTTAAGAAAAGACGAAGGAATCATTGGGCATATCGTCACAAATTTCAATGGGGAGAATGAGTCCCTCTCAATTGACTCTCTCAACTCTCTAGAAGATTGCTTGGCATGCTTTGTAGATTTAAATGATCCCATGATAAAAAGAAATAATGGATGCTTTTCAAAACAATACCTTAGTGGTTTTTACTGACCGAGAGAACCCTTATTCTAAAGCCCCTCCTTCCACAGATCTTAAATGTTTACTATTAAAGGAGGAAGAGATGAAAGTTAAACTGAAGCTTGAAACTTCGGAATATGTTGAGACTACATTACTTAGAATTTCTCTTAATTTTATTTACTTGTAGTCTCTGATTCACCATGTTGTGCTAACTCTGAAACTTTCTCTGTCTCAGGTGAATCATATGTACTTTAGACACCGTAGGAGATTAAAAGGAAAATTTATATTGAGGTCCACAAATTTCTCTGAAAAATCATGCTCAAGTGCATCCAAGCTTATTGCAAAAAGGTCTTTTGGATGATCTTGTTACGAAGCCTACTGAGAAATTTATTAAGATACTGGCCGGAGGAGGAACTTTGTGGCATGACTAAGTAGCTTTCCCCTGTTTTCCTAGTTAGGTTCATTGCTTTCAAAGAATTTAGGATTATGATACTTAGCTTTTTGCCATTTAGGATAGTTTGCTTTTCGCCGTTTAGGATAGTTTGCTTTTTATTGTTTAGGAAAGTTTTCTTTCTGATGGTTTAATTCTTGTGCTAACCCATCTTCACATTGAGATATTTTGAAAAAAAACCTCATAATTCTTTCTTCAGGTACTACCTTTCCACCACTTGCCTTTTCTTTTCATTGCCTCATTTGCATTGAATGCTTATCTCTTTTACATTGAGGACAATGTAAATTTTAGGTTTTAGGGGGGGGGGGGAGGTGGGGAGGGGTGGATTAGGTAGGCTAATCAGTTGTTTTCTTAGTTTACTATAAAAAAGAGGGTTTATACCGATGAAACTTTTAGTGACGAAATTTTTTTCGTCTTGTCGGTACAAGTTTACTTTTAGCGACGAAAATTTTCGTCGCTAAAGGGTGTTTTAAATTTTTTTAAAAAATAGAAAGTTGAGAAGTTTCCTTTTAGCAATGAAATTAATTTCGTAGCTAAAGGTGGCTTTTAGCGATGAAAATTTTCGTCGCTAAATGGTGTTTTGAATTTTTGAAAAGACAAAAAATTGAGAAGTTTCCTTTTAGCGACGAAATTAATTTCGTAGCTAAAGGTGGCTTTTAGCGATGAAAATTTTAGTCGCTAAAGGGTGTTTTGAATTTTTGAAAGGAGAAAAAAATTGAGAAGTTTCCTTTTAGCGACGAAATTAATTTCGTAGTTGAAGGTGGCTTTTAGCGACGAAAATTTTCATCTCTAAAGGGTGTTTTGAATTTTTGAAAAGACAAAAAAATCGAGAAGTTTCCTTTTAGCGACGAAATTAATTTCATAACTAAAGGTGGCTTTTAGCGACAAAAATTTTCGTTGCTAAAGGGTGTTTTGAATTTTTGAAAAAATCAAAATAGTCGAGAAGTTTCCTTTTAGCAACGAAATTAATTTCGTAGCTAAAAAAACCACCTGTAGTGATGAAAATTTTCGTCGCTAAAGGGTGTTTTGAATTTTAACAAATTTTTTTTTGCGTTGTCTTGGAAATGTTCGCGGTAAGACTTTTATCGACGAAAATGTTTGTTGGTAAAAGTGTTTTTCCTAAATCTTTTTCCCGACGGCTGAAAATCGGTAATAATGTAAAAATGTTTTAATTTTTAAAAATTTTTGTTGGTAAAAATGTGCATGTGTGTGTGTGTGTGTGTGTGTGTGTGTGTGTGTGTGTGTGTGTGTGTGTGTGTGTAGTTTTTATATCATATGAGTGGAAATTTTTTTATCTATATAATTAAAAGGTAATATTTAAATGATTTGTAATATCACATGAAAAAGAATATTGAGAAGTTTAGAAATTTTAACAATGTTTGAGAACAAAATGATGCTTTTGAGAAAAAAAATCGGCAATTTGAAATTTTTGAGAAAAAAAAATTAAAATATGAGAAAATTTTTGAGATTTTGAAAATAAAAATTCAGAATTTGTATTTTAAATATTTTTGAAATATTTTTTAATAAAAATGATATTTTGTTAAAAGAGAAAAAATATACATTTTGAAAAAAAATGTTATTTTTAAAAGGAAATTGAAATTTATCTGTGAAAAATAAAATTACTAAATTATTATGCACATCCGCTAATTGAACCTTTAACTATTTTTAGATAATCTGATCAGTCTAGATTGAAGAGTAAATAACTTCAGATGTTCAAATCAAAATTCACTCAAATTGTTGATCAATTTTGTTTGCCCAATATCTTTCTCATATGTAGCATGATCGGGGCGAGTAACTCGTCAAATTGAGGGTAATGATCAGTAAAATAGAGTGAATGGACCAGACATGTAAAATGGATCAAATATTCTGGTCAAAATTGTGACCCAACTTATTGACCTCGTGAGAACCTAAGAATTGATGTTAGTAAGTTTTGTGGGCCTCATCATGATGTGTGTTGAACATCAACATTGTGAATTTGATGTGTCCCCTTTAGGTTATGAGATATCTCAAAAATCATCAGTAAACGAAACTCAAGTGGGCCATATCATCTAAAACTAATTGAAGACATCCTAAAAAATATAAAGCACTTGGTGGGGCCCACATGAGTTTTGGATGCGGTTGAAACTTGGTCTAACCCCTCAACCAAGTGGGACACACATAATGAGTGGGTTGGATATGTGAATCACATTTAGGTAGGCAACCCCTCTCCATTATATTATGTGGTGTGGCCCACATTTAGGCTGATGTTTGTGTTTTCCTTTCATTCATATCTTTTTGATATTATGAACATGTTGGATGACAAATAAACATTACTGTGGGCCCAAGGAAGGTATCAACGGTGGAAATCATTATTCCACACTGTTTGGTGTAGCATGGTCCACTTGAGTTTTGGATTTACCGAAAATTTGGGATAAACCCACACCGTTCATACATTTTTCGAGATCATTTTATAGAATTATCCAAAAAATGAATCATATCCAAAGATTAAATGGACCACACCACAAATAAAGGGAACAGATCGGCTCCTCCCCCTACACCATCCAATGGCTGGTGGTTGGTGCTGTGTGGGCCCCACCATGATGTATGTGTTTAATCCATGCCGTCCATCTATTTTTAAAGATTATCTTATGGCATGAGACAAAAAATAAAATTACTAAATTATTAGGCACATCCACTAATTGAACCTTTAATTGTTTTTAGACAATCTAATTAGTTCAGATTGAAGAGTAAATAACTTAGATGTTTAAATCAAATTTCAATAAAATTGTTGATCAATCTTGTTTGACCAATATCTTTCTCATATGTAGTATGATCGAGGCGAGTAACTAGTCAAATTGAGGGTAATGATCAGTAAAATAGAGTGAATGGACCAGACATGTAAAATGCGCCAAATATTCTAGTCAAAATTGTAACCCAACTTATTGACACCCCGAGAACCTAAGAATTAATGTAAGTTTTGTGGGGCCCATCATGATGTGTGTCGAACATCAACACCGTGCATTTGTTGTCTCCCCTTTAGCTTATGAGATATCTCAAAAATCATCCGTATACGAAACTCAGGTGGGCCATACCATCTAAAACTATGTGAAGACATCTAAAAAAATATAAATAGTACAATATTGGATGTCATACCATTTTGAGGCCACAAAAGTTTTGGATCAAGCTGATTTTTATTTTTTCCCTTCATCTGGCCCTGTATGACGTAATCAACATATTGGATGTCAAATAAACAGTACAGTGAGCCTTAGGAGGATTTTAATGATGGATATCCAATTGCTATTATTTTCATGTGGTGTAGTGCACTTGAGATTTCTATGGTGGGGTCCACTACAGATTTTTATCTGCCTCATTCTTTGGCTCATGACTTAAAATGATATCTCAAAATGGATGGATGGTGTGGATATAACAAATACATCATAGTGGGGCCCACAAAACTTGGTGTCGTCACCATATGGCGTCCAAGAGCGAAACGGATTGGCTACTCCCCCTGACACTAAACCCGTGGCTGGTGGTTGGTGCTCTATGGGTCCCACCATGATGTATGTGTTTCATCCATGCCATCCATCCATTTTTACATATCATCTTAGGGCTTGATACCAAAAATGAGAGGGATATAAATCTCAGGTGGACCACACCACATGAAAACAATAGTGATTGGATATCCACCAATAAAACCCTCCTAAGGCCCACTGTACTTTTTATTTGACATCCAATCTGTTGATTAGGTCATACAGGCCCAGATGAAGGGAAAAAAATATATTAGACTGATCCAAAACTTTATATGGCCCCCAAAAGGTTTTTAATGGTCGACGCTCATTCAACACTGTTTCCTATAATGTGGTCCAGTTGAGATTGGGATATACCTCATTTTTTATCTCATACCATAAAATGATATGGAAAAATAGATGGATGGTGGGGATGAAACACATACATCATGGTGGGGCCCACAGAGCACCGACCACCAGCCCTTGGCGCTGGTGTCAGCGCGAGTAGCCACTCTCTCTCTCTTTGTCCTCTCTCACTCTCTCTCTCTCTCTCTCTCTCTCTCTTTGTCCTCTCTCACTCTCTCACTCTCATGCACCCTCTCTCTCTCTCTCTCTCTCTCGGTCCTCTCTCAACCACGTCCTCTCTCTCTCTCTCTGTCTCTCTTTGTTTCTCTCGGTGCTCTCTCTCACTCTCGCACACCCTCTCTCTCTCTCAGTCCTCTCTCAACCGCGCCCTCTCTCTCTCAACCGCACCCTCTCTCTCTCTCTCTCTCTCTCTCTCTCTCTCTCCTCAGAGCTCGGGAACCCTATTTTCAGTGTGGACTCGTGATCGGGGCTCCAACTCAAACAAGAAGTTGTTCTCTACCTCTAAAGCTCGGTTGACCGTGAGGTATCTCTCTCTCTCTCTCTCTCTCTCTCTCTCTCTCTCTCAATCTCTCTCAATCTCAATACCGATTGAAATGATTTGGGGATTTAGGGATTTGGGGATTTGAGGATTTAGGGATTTGGAGATATAGGGATTTAGGGAGTTGGGTTTAATACACACATGTGCGCGCGCGCACACACAGAGTGAAAAGATGAATTGGTAGGCTCCTATCTCCTATGCATTCCACCACTTGAGCATGATCCTCCATGCGTGTGTTACTCATGCTTAGTGCTATATTCCTGGAAATTGCCCCTCCATCACCCAATGGGGATGGGTGTGAGACCTGTGCTCAAGAACCAGTAGAATATAACATGTTGAGGGGAAATAGAGAAAATATATATCAATTCAATATGTGAGATGGTTCCCTGACCTCAATGAAACATTTTACTGATGACCAGCTTATAGTTTGTTCTGGAAGCATTATTTGACATTTACATTTTGATATTCACTATTATGGAAATTTTAATTTCTTATAATTTTTGCTGTTTCTAAAGCTTTTTGTTAAAAAAGTAATCTGATGGACCTGGTTCAGAACATTATTCTGATGGATCCTTCAAAAAATAGTGAGATTTAAAAGTAATTTGATGGGCCTAGTTTAATATATTATTCTTATATACGACATGCAGATCCTTCAACAAACTGGATTCCTTGAGTTATATACTAGGGTACTTGGATAGGGATAAGGATAAGGGCCCCCTTTTACTGAAATTTGAAAACCCCTTCTATTAAAATTTTGAACTTGAGATTTGTTAATTTTCTAGAGGTTGTAGTTAATCACACCAACAGGGAAACCAATTCCGTTTCTGATAACAAGAAGATTTATTGTCACGAAAGCATTTTAACTAAACATAACGAATCCTTTCCATATGAGTATCCCAAAGATAAAGATTTTGAGGATCCATTGTACCTGATCCTTGACATACACAACACCCATACATGTATTAATGTTACATAGATTCTGAAATAAGGCATTCTTGACATTCCAATGCTTCCATTGCACATGTTACAGGGTATAACTAAACCATTTTCAATTGCTGCTCAGCACATTTACCTACAAATGTATTGTTGTTGTTTTTTTTTTTTTGGTAAAAGCACGCTTAACTATGGAGTTTTGATGAGATGTGGTTCATTTGTGCTTGTACGATCGCATCCAACTTAATTTTTTCCCCAACGCCTTAGTGTTAAACATTGGATTGCAGTCTCCATATGGTTTCTAAACCATTATACTGTACCCCGCTAACTCCATTTTATTTGGATTTTTATATTTGATTCTGAAATGTGAGCTTAGACCTATTTCATTGTAATCCTATAATTTGAATCCAAATGTAAAGGGTGGATAGGTACCAGCCTGCTTGTTCCTTCATGTTCCTTTTGATATTAGAAGGGTATTATAATATGGCTTTGTATTGCATGATCTTTTGTCCCTTTTCAAACACTTTGTTGTAATCCTTTATTCTTTTTAGGTTCATGTGGGGGAATATGGCGTGCATTGGAATTTCTTTTTCACACTGGTTGCTGTTTCCATCCTAACAACCAGAATCAACATCCGTCCTTAGTACTGTGGCATACTTGGTGCTTTGATTCTTATAGGCATATGTCTAATTTGTTACTTTGGTTGATCTCTCTTTTCTGTTATACCTTCTGTTGCAAGCAAATCTGTCATTTTGGCTCCATTTGCTTACATTTGAATGTGAAGTTAATGTTCATGAATGGTTTTTTTTTTTTTTTTTTTTTTTTGAATTCATTGTCTTCAATGCATGTTGAATAGGTCATTAACGATCATTCTAGACAAGAATGTTGAAAGAGTTTCTCGGTGAATGGTAAAGAACCCTGGCTCAAATTGAGTTTGTAGTGTTGAACTTTTTCTTAGTTTTGCTTCTTTTAGGATCTCTTTGGATGCTTTGCTGAACTGTATTGCAATTATTCAAATTCATTATGAGAAGAATATGGCCAAATTGTGACTGGTGCCATTTTAATTCGTTGCAGTTCCATGGGCTTTTAAGTTGGACAGTTGGACTTGGAATGACAATAATTTCAATTTGAGTGGCTAACCTCACTAGAGTCATTTACTCATTGAATCAAACTATTGCAATTCAATTTTGGGTGAGCATCCAAACACAGCCTTAACTGTTGGGACTTGGAGTCCAATATTAGTTTTCTTCCCCCATGCTTATTACATTTCTTTTCCTTTTTCTCTATGGGTTTTGTATCATTTCCTCAATTAGATTTTGGGATTTCTAGTTTTAGATTCTCTCTAGCTATTCTTTTGGACAAGTGTTCTCCATTTTATTTGTCTTTTGCTTACTTTCCTTAGCTGTCAAATATTTAAGCTCAGTTCTGCATTTCTGTTTTGTTCTTCAACAGGTGGAATGAGAGGTTTTAGGATAGATAAATTTATCCCTCAAAAAAAATTTGCATACATTTGCATACATTAGCCAACATGCCTTGCACTATTGCACATATCCAAGACTGAATTTTTTATATTTTATTTTTCATGTCTTTTGATGGAAGAGCTCTTGAAGGAACTCAAGAAAGGAGAGAAAGAGGCCAGAATAGTTGCTGGCTTTGATTTGGATGCATACATGAATGTGGTTTACTGTTTTCTTCCTTTTATTTTAGAAGTGGTTAGAAAGTTAGTTTCTATTGGCAATGATTAAAAGCTACAGTTAATTTTGATAGGCAATAACAGTTGATTCGAGCTCGGGCAAGCTCGAACTCGGCTTGAATTTTTTTTCAAGCTCTAACACTGCCAGAGTATCCAAGTTTTTCTCATCTTCCATGTTCGTACTTTGGGTCTTTACTTTGTTATGCCATTGTTACAAAATCATTAGTTTCCTTTTGATAACTGCAGAATTTGTTGAAAGTAATGGAAAATTACTAAGTGATATTTTATGAAATTAGGTCCTTCTCTTGTTGAGCATTGTTGTTAGTCATTGTTGTTTTTTTTTTTTTTTTTTTTTTTACATTACTTTGTGTTTCTATTTACAATATGTAAAATTGCATCATAGAAAGGGGCATGGGTTATGATTCATCATGAAATGAAATTAGCCACTATTATGACCATTTTGTCAATCATAGACTTGTTTTGCATGAATTAGGGAAAAAAGAAAGAAGAACAAAAATGGATGGTGATGGTGCACTTTATTGCAACATTAGTGGAAGTTTGTCTTTGACAAAGGAGCTTTAAAACTTGAATCCTACAAATTCATTTATCATTTCTATTTTTCACCTAATTTCTTTTGTTTATATGCAGTTTGACAAACATGAGCAAGCCAAGTGATTGCTTTCTCTCAATGTTTGTAGATGACTTTGCGAAATGAGCTTCTTGATGTCATTGTATAGTTTGACAAATTTGTCATTAATTAATCTAAGTTATAATGTTTCAATTGCATTACTAGTACACTTTCTATTTCTTTTTATGACTAATACATCAATTTGCAGGCCAAATTGAATGCAATGGTTTTGACTATTCTGCCACTCATATTGTCATTCCTATGTAGGTGAAGTTTCAGGAGTTCATCAATTTGCACAGGCATTCTTAGTGTATTGTATTTGCGAATGTGAATGAAAATAAACAACTTAATATATATATATATATATATATATATATATATATATATATATATATTATCAATGGAAGATACCTTGATTAGGGGGACATGAAATTCTTATAGCTTATGGTATGGTGCCCCAATATTGGTTGTATGTTACTAGTATGTAGTAGATAATACTAGGTTCAATATTTTTTGTATGTGGCTAAATTTTTTATCTCAACTACTCTATGCAGATTCTGTCCCACTTCTTGCAACTAAATTCCTTCGTATAACCTACACTTATAAACTAAACCTATAACCTACACTTATAACATAAACCTAAAACCTAAAACCTAAACTTAAACCTAAAACTTAAATGTATTCTCAAATCCCTAAACTTAAACCTACACCTAATCCTAATCTCAACTCCCTAACCTAAACCTAAACCTAAACTTGAAAACCCAAACCTAAACCCGATCCCGAACCCGAACCCGATTTCCTAAACCTAAACCTTAACCAATTCTCAATTCCCTAAAGTTATAACCTATAACCTATAACCTAAACCTATACTTATAACCTTAACCTAAACTTATAACCTTAACCTAAACCTATTCTCAATTCCCAAAACCTATACTTATAACCTAAACCTAAACCTATACTTATAACGTATAACCTATAACCTAAACCTAAACCTTAACCTATAACCCAAACCTTAACCTATAACCTAAACCTATAACCTATAACTTAAAACCTAAACCCAAACCTAAACCCGATCCCGAACCCGAACCCGATTTCCTAAACCTAAACCTTAACCTATTCTCAATTCCCTAAAGCTATAACCTAAACCTAAACCTAAACCTAAACCTATAACCTTAACCTAAACTTATAACCGAAACCTAAACTTAAAACCTAAATGTATTCTCAAATCCCTAAACCTATAACCTTAACCTAAACCTATTCTTAAATCCTAAAAAATATACTTATAACCTAAACCTTAACCTATAACCTAAACCTATACTTATAAGCTTAACCTAAACTTATGACCTTAACCTAAACCTATTCTCAAATCCCAAAAACTATACTTATGACTTAAACCTAAACCTTAAGCTAAACCTATAACGTATACTTACAACCTTAACGTAAACTTATAACCTTAACCTAGACCTATTCTCAAATTCCAAAACCTATACTTATAACCTAAACCTAAACCTTAACCCATAACCTAAACCTATACTTATAACCTTAACCTAAACCTATAACCTTAACCTAAACCTATTCTCAAATCCCAAAACCTATATGTATAACCTAAACCTAAACCTATACTTATAGCCTTAACCTAAACTTATAACCTTAACCTAAACCTATTCTCAAATCCCAAAACCTATACTTATAACCTAAACCTAAACCTTAACCTAAACCTATAACCTATACTTACAACCTTAACCTAAACTTATAACCTTAACCTAAACCTATTCTCAAATCCCAAAACCTATACTTATAACCTAAACCTAAACCTTAACCCATAACCTAAACCTATACTTATAACCTTAACCTAAACCTATAACCTTAACCTAAACCTATTCTCAAATCCCAAAACCTATACTTATAACCTAAACCTAAACCTTAACCTATAACCTAAACCTATACTTATAACCTTAACCTAAACCTATTCTCAATTCCCAAAACCTATACTTATAACTTGAACTTAAACCTTAACCTAAACCTAAACCAATACTTATAAGCTGTAACCTATAACCTAAACCTATAACCCAAACCTTAACCTATAACCTAAAACCTAAAACCTAAACCCAAACCTAAACCCGAACCCGAACCCGATTTCCTAAACTTAAACCTTAACTTATTCTCAATTTCCTAAAGTTATAACCTATAACCTAAACCTAAACCTATAATATAAACCTATAACCTTAACCTAAACCTATAACCTAAATGTATTCTCAAATCCCTAAACCTATAACCTTAACCTAAACCTATTCTCAAATCCCAAAAAATATACTTATAACCTAAACCTAAACCTTAACCTATAACTTAAACTTATACTTATAACCTTAACCTAAACTTATAACCTTAACCTATTCTCAAATCCCAAAATCTATACTTATAACCTAAACCTGAACCTTAACCTAAACCTATAACCTATACTTACAACCTTAACCTAAACTTATAACCTTAACCTAAATTTATTCTCAAATCCTAAAACCTATACTTATAACTTAAACCTAAACCTTAACCCATAACCTAAACCTATACTTATAACCTTAACCTAAACCTATTCTCAAATCCCAAAACTTATACTTATAACCTAAACCTAAACCTCCGCCTTCATCTTTGTGATTTTTTATATTTTTGTTTATGATGTTAAACTTATATGTATTTATGTGTGAATGAATGTGATGTGGATAAGATTGTTTGTGTTTGGATGAATGTAGTTTATGTTTGGATGGATTTACTAGTTTGGGTTTAGATGGATGTGAATGTGAATATGATGAAATATATTATATAACATGTGTACCAGGATGAATATGATGAAATATATTGTAACAGGTGTATATCAGGAATTTTGTGTTGGAATATATATATATTTTTAAAAGAGACTTTTACCTACGAAAATTTTTGTAGGTAAAAGTTTCGTAAATATTTTTACTTACGAAAATTTTCTTCAGTAAAAGTTTTTAACGTTTTTTCTAGCGGCGAAAATGTTCGTCGCTAAAAGTTTTGTAATTATTTTTAGCGACGAAAACTATCGTCGCTAAAAGTTTAACATTTATTTTTTAGCGACGAAAATGTTCGTCGCTAAAAGTTTTGTAATTATTTTTAGCGACGAAAACTATCATCGCTAAAAGTTTAACATTTATTTTTTAGCGACGATAATATTCATCGCTAAAATTTTTGTAGTTATTTTTAGTGACAAAAACTATCGTCGCTAAAAGTTTAACATTTATTTTTTAGCGACGAAAATATTCGTCGCTAAAAGTTTTGTAAAAGTTTTTTAGCGACGAAACAATTCGTCAGTAAAAATTTTTTAGCGATGAAAAAATTGATCGCTAAAAAGCTTGCCTTTGCCAACGATTAAGATTTTTCGTCGCTAAAAACCTTTTGCGTCGGTCTTTTAGCGACGAATGTAGCGATGAAAATTTTCATCGCTAAAACTTTTTAGCTACAGAATTTTGGCTTTTAGCGACGAAAATTTTCGTCGGTAAAGGTGGGATTTCGTGTAGTGATTTTTGGGCTAGGTTGTGAAAATTTGAGAAATTTTTTTGAAATTTCTGCAAATTTAAGCGATCTAAAAGTTAATCCATGAATTAGAATTACAAGATACTTGATGTTGATGCCTTATGTCTCTTGAATTTTAGTCACTTGGGAGATCTCAAAATTAAGTTAAGTCATTGATCCTTGATTAAAAATTTTAAATATTGATTGAGTTATGATTTCACATGTCACATTTAGCCGTCACATTAAAGCTTCAATCAACATTGAATTGTTAACTTGGTAATTATTTAGCATGGAAGGAATCAACTTGGGAAATTTGTCCATCACGTTCAAAAATAATAATAATAATAATAATATCCAGCTAAAAAAATAGTTGTCTTCAAAAAGGGTACCTATTAAAGATCTTTAAAAAGGTTGACATAACGTGAAAGCCATCGGTGGAAAAATCAAAAGCTGGAGGAATAAAAAGGGAACTAAAAGATAAACTGTAAGGTAAGTTTTGGTTTAGGTTTTGGTTGTCTTGAATGCTCTTTTAATTATCAATATTATCATGAAAGTGACGAATTGAATCTTTGATTGTGATAAGTCTAGACTTCATTATTTACCAATGGAACTCAATGTTTGGAATTGTTCTAATAGGAGGATTAATGCTTTGAACTTGATTATAAAAATTACCGACTGCTACAGTTTAGGATAAGGTAATGCATAACATAAATGTATTTTAGAATTCTATTATCTGGATTATTTTAAAAAAAAAAACCACTTGAGCTTATAGAAATTATCCTGTGGTTCTCGAAAATTTTTTCGCATACTTTGCTCGGGACTAGCAAAATGTTGGTTGGGGATTGTGTTGAGGGTCAAATATTGCATATTATCCCGCATTTATATCTTGGTTTTATGAACATGATAATGCTTAATGTTCTATTTTACTCATGTTTATGTTGCAAGGTGAATTTAAGAGCTTAGATTGAAAAGGGTGCTAAAAACATGAATTTGATGCTCAAGAATCACTAAGGCAAGGGATGGATCTTAGGAGACCAAGATTGAAGAATTCACATGACAAAGATATAAGAAAACTAAGTAAGAAATGAAGAGAATCAAAGATTTGAAATGAAGAAAAGGAATCCTGAAATCGTCCTGAAAAAGCATATTCTGAAACTCTTGTCATTTTGTGGAATTGAGCAGAGTGAAGTCTATTTTGGAAAACTGCGTAGAGTGAAGTCTATTTTAGTAAACTGTGTATATTTGAGGCGGTTTTTAGAGTTTTCCAACTGGTGCAAAAGTTGGAGTTCCACAACCATAAATAGGACCTCCTAGGATGTTTCTAGGCATCTTATAGGGTATAAGGAGTGGAGCAAAAGGGTGGAGAAGCCGTCGCCAAGAGTTTTTCTTCTTTTTCCTTAGTTATTTTCATGCTTTCTTTTAGAGTTTTCGATCCAATCATGTATATGGTCGGCTAAACCTCTTAACTACGGCTAAGAGGTGAAACTTGTAGCATGATGGGATGTTTCTATTGCTTTGATTCATGTTTATATTGAACTCCTTAGATTCTAATATGATATTTAAGGAACACTTTCAGTTTTTAATGGTTTATTCTTACTCAAATTACAGTAAATCTGCAATAGCTTTGAGTATTTTTAATGGTTTATTCTTACTCCTTAGACACT
The DNA here is from genome assembly GCF_029962835.1 of Magnolia sinica. NCBI lineage: Eukaryota > Viridiplantae > Streptophyta > Magnoliopsida > Magnoliales > Magnoliaceae > Magnolia > Magnolia sinica. Next base: position 34,484,596 of record NC_080582.1, on the reverse strand, counting down.
CGGTTGTTTCGCCGGCCCAGGCAGAGCAGGAGCGCGCGAGTGCTCTACTTCGAGAGTTATGACAGTTTGATCCTCCGCGTTTCCTGGGTGAGCCAGATCCTACAGCAGCTGAGAGATAACGCTCCGATGTGGAGAAGATCTTCGATACCATGTCATGCACGGCCGAGCAGCGAGTTCGGTTGGCAGTGTTTCTTTTCCAGGGTGAGGCCGAGCACTGGTGGACCTCCGTTACCCGCGTCGCAGGACCTGACTACGTCTGGACATGGGATGATTTTATAGACCGATTCGAGGAGCAGTACTTCCCTGACCACATTCGACGCCAGAGGGCACTGGAGTTCGAGACTCTGGTGCAGGGGGACATAACCGTGGCACAGTATGCGGCTCGTTTCGTGGCGCTATCAAGGTTTGCGCCTTATATGGTTGATGATGAGGGGCGAAAGGCCCGCCGTTTCGAGAACGGCTTACGTTACGGTCTTCGAGGCCGTGTGATTGGGCACGAGCTTCCGACCTTTCAGGCAGTAGTGCAGAGGGCTCAGATCTACGAGACGGAGTGGGCAGGCACGCAGGCCGACAGAGATCAGATGAGGGGTCAGAAGAGGCAGACCCCCTCCAGTAGCTCCCAACAGCAGCGACGACCACAGAGGTATAGGAGCCACCCACCTGCTAGAGCACCCCAAAGAAGACTCTCCAGCGCCACCCCCAGCCCATTTGCAGGACTTATTTTGATGTGGTGGGACAGTGGCACCGCCTGTCGAGTGCCTCGCCCTCATCTCGCAATCCGAGAGCATCACAAGAAATTTCATCTACACGAGAGCACCACAAAGCCTCCAAAGACAAGAATGACTCAAGAAGAAATTTCTCCAAAGATAAGAATAACCCCATCAATAAATGACCACCCACCTCACCACCGAGACCTCAAAGAAGCAGCAGAGGCAAGCAGATAGCCGCCGCAGAGGCAAAGACTCAAGACTGTGGACCTCAGAGGGGACAGGCACCTCCCCAGCCAGCTCAGGCTAGATTTTACGCAGCTCAGCAGGACCCGCAATCATCCGGAGGAGTCGTCGAGGGTATACTTCCTGTCTCTTCATGCATCGCCCGAGTATTATTTGATTCTGGTGCTTCTCACTCATTCATGTCCGAGAATTTCTACCGATCGACTGGATTGCCGACAGAGTCTGCTAGTGAGGGGTTGACCGTATCGACGCCCTTGGGGAGGACCACAGTATTGGGCCGTTTCTGTTTATCTTGCCCGGTTCTGGTCGATGATATATTTTTGCCCGCTGACTTGTTTATGCTACCGATGATAGATTTCGACGTTATCTTGGGCATGGATTGGCTTACCGAGTACCACGCTATCTTGGACTGTTCTGTGAGGATGGTCATATTCTGCATACCAGGCTTGCCGTAGTTTCAGTTCGTTGTAGAGCCCCGAGGAGAGTCGTTATCTTGCTTGATGTCCTGCGCCGTTGAGGAGCCTGTTGCCATTGGTATTGATCAGTGGCCGATTGTCTGCGACTTCCCCGACGTGTTTCAGGAGATTTCAGGATTGCCTTCATGCCGTCATATTGAGTTCCAGATAGACCTTATGCCCGGTACCGCGCCTATCTCGAAGGCCCCGTACCGTATGGCACCGATGGAGTTGCGTGAGCTGCAACGTCAGTTGGACGAGTTACGTGAGTTGGGATTTATTCGTCAGAGCAGTTCTCCGTGGGGAGCACCGGTACTCTTCATCAGGAAGAAGGATGACTTGTTAAGGCTCTGCGTAGATTACCGCGAGCTCAACCGGGTCACAATTAAGAACAAGTACCCGCTCCCGAGGATAGACGATTTATTTGATCAGCTGCAGGGTGCACAGTTCTTTTCGAAGATTGACCTGCGTTCTGGTTATCATCAGATTCGCATCCGAGAGGAGGACATCCCGAAGACAGCCTTCAGGACGCGCTATGGTCATTTTGAGTTTCAGGTCATGTCCTTCGGACTGACTAATGCACCCGCGGTCTTCATGCAGTTGATGAACGAGGTCTTTCGTCCATATCTCGATCAGTTTGTTGTAGTCTTCATCGACGACATTCTGATATATTCGAGGACCCATGAGGACCATATGCAGTATCTGGAGATCGCCCTGCAGACCCTCCGTGCCCACCAGCTATATGCGAAACTGGAGAAGTGTGAGTTCTGGCAAGAGGAGGTGAGATTCCTCGGTCACGTGGTGACGAGGGAGGGTGTCGCAGTGGACCCCTCGAAGGTTGAGGCAGTGCGTCAGTGGGGCCAGCCCACGACTGCGTCCGAGATCCGCAGTTTCCTTGGTTTAGCGGGATATTATCGGCGTTTCATTAAGGGCTTCTCCCGTATTGCAGCCCCGTTGACCAGATTGACTCGGAAGGGCGCAGAGTTTATTTAGAGTGACGCTTGTGAGCGAGCATTTATGGAGCTGAAGGACCGTCTGACGTCCGCTCCTATCCTCACTCTTCCCTCGGAGAGTGATGGATTCGTGGTATTTACTGATGCTTCACATATTGGATTGGGTGTTGTCCTGATGTAGCACGGCAGACCTGTAGCATTTGCATCTCGTCAGCTCAAGGTTCATGAGCTGAACTACCCCACGCATGACTTAAAACTGGCAGCAGTCGTCTTCGCACTAAAAGTGTGGAGGCCTATCTCTATGGGGTTAGGTTCGAGCTTTTCTTTGACCACAAGAGCTTGAAGTACCTCTTCTCACAGTTCGAGTTGAACATGAGGCAGAGACATTAGATGGAGCTCCTGAAGGACTATAATTTTGATCTTCAGTACCACCTGAGCAAGGCGAATGTAGTGGTAGATGCCCTTAGCCGTCAGCCACGAGGCCTGGTGGCACATATGATGATTCAGGAGTGGAGGATGCTCGAGGATATAGCAGAGTACGACTTTGATTTTGGTCTGCAGTCTTCTATCATTCAGCCATCGAGCCTGTCGATTCAACCCTCTCTCGTCACAAGGGTAATCGAGGCTCAGCAGACAGATGAGTCATTACAGGATTACCGAGCAGAGACAACATCTGAGAGTTAGACAAATTAGCAGATTGGTACTGATGGTGGACTTTGCTTCAGAGGCCGATTATGTGTCCCAGATATTCCTGAGTTGCGCAGAGATCTTATGACCGAGGCACATCGATCGCGGTTTTCTATCCACCTTGGCTCGACGAAGATGTACCGTGATATGAGGAGACAGTATTTTTGGGCGGGGATGAAGCGCCAGATCGCCAGTTTTGTGGCCGAGTGTGACACATGCCAGCGTGTCAAGGCCGATCATTAGAGACCCCCTGGTCTATTGCAGCCATTGAGTGTCCCGACGTGGAAGTGGGAGCACGTATCTACAGATTTCATTATGGGTTTGCCGAGAACTCAGAGCGGTCATGATGCCATCTGGGTTGTCGTGGATCGTCTGACGAAGTCCGTACATTTTCTTGCGATTCGTGCGACTTGGCCTTTGGACCGACTTGCGAGGTTATTCATTGAGGAGATTGTGAGGCTGCACGGCGTACCAGTCTCGATCGTTTCTGACGGAGACCCGAGGTTCACGTCTCAGTTCTGGAGGAGCTTTCAGAGAGCTATGGGCACTGAGTTGCAGCTCAGTACCGCGTATCATCCGCAGATCGATGGTCAGACCGAAAGGGTCAACCAGATCCTTGAGGATATGCTTCGGGCTTGCGTGATTGATTTCGGTGGTAGCTGGGATGAGCATCTACGATTGGCTGAGTTCGCATACAACAACAGCTATCAGGCGACCATTGGCATGGCTCCTTTTGAGGCATTATATGGCAGACCGTGCAGATCTCTGAGTTGTTGGACCGAGGTTGGAGAGCGGCGTCTCCTAGGTCCCGAGCTTGTGCAGGAGACATCAGAGGTTATTGATATCATCAGGCAGAGGATGCGCACAGCTCAGAGCCGGCAGAAGAGTTTTGCTGATCGCCGGCGTCGTCCCTTAGAGTTTGATGTAGGGGACCACGTGTATCTCAAGGTCTCGCCCATGAAGGGCATAGTTCGATTTGGAGCGAAGGGCAAGCTTGCCCCGAGATTCATATGACCTTTCGAGATCACTGAGCGCATTAGCGCTGTGGCCTATCGGCTTGCCTTACCATCTCAGTTATCTGGCGTCCACAACGTTTTCCACGTCTCTATGTTAAGGAAGTGTGGGTCAGACATAGTTCCTGTTATCGATTGGCAGCCGTTGGAGGTTCGTGAGGACGCTTCTTACATCGAGCAGCCAGTTCGTATCCTTGATCGGAAGGAGCAGGTCCTCCGAACCAAGGTCATCCCCTTAGTGAAGGTCCAGTGGGGTCACCATTCTGTGGATGAGGCATCTTGGGAGCGCGAGGCTGAGATTCGAGAACGCTATCCTCATCTCTTTGATGATTGATTGAATGTTGTATGTTGCATGTTGTCTCTGATATTTATTCGACGATACCTTGTTTCCTCTTTATTATGAGTTATGATTCCTTGCTTTGATTGTGTAAATTTTGAGGATGAAATTTTTATTTGGAGGGGAGAGCTGTAAGACCCGCGTCCTAGTTTGTACTGTTCCATCAGCTTCCGCGGTCCTTCCGGTCAAATTCTGGCAACCTTCGCACTGTATCCGACGATTGCGAGCGATCCTAAGCCAGGTCCCGCACACCGACGTCGGCTCGATCCGAAACTTCTATCATAGCGACCGCGTCGTCGCCACGGTTCCAACGCCGTTACTTGCGCACCGAACCGATACCCAGGCTAGAAGATGTCGATCTGCGTTTATTCCAAAGAAACACCGCGCGTTGCGAATTTTGAGGAAATCTCTACAATTAGTCTCATCAATCAACCATAAATGCATCCCATACCTCAAGTACTACAACCCATTCCCTCCTTTTTCAAAAGTCCACCCTCTTTCCACCTCACCACTCCTATTTTTCCAAATTTCAACCTCAACCATACCACTTTTACAAATTTTCAACCCAACCCATCACCCATCACACCTCACCCATTCATATCATCTCTCTCTCTCTCTCTCTCTCTCATTTCTCAAATCTCCCAAGCAACCCAAGCCTCACACGTCCAAGCTTTCCTCTCCCTCCCAAGTATGGTCCACCTTCTCATCTTCCATCTACACCCTCTCATCTCTCATCCACACCATCCAAACCCCATCATCCACCATCCAAGGCATAGACAAGGAGCATTTGAAGCCAAGGGATCAAGAAGGAGGACAACGAGGTGGGTGATTTGCCATTATTTTATATTTAGGGCCCACTTGTTGGTGGGACCCATTTGGATGTATGTGATTTAATTAAGAGGGCCCATAGTGGCGGGATTCCTCTATCTCACCGTATCTCTCTCTCTCTCTCTCTCTCTTTGTAATGGTGTGGATCCCACCAATATGTGTTACATCTACCCCGTCCATCTATATCAGATGGTGTGGCCCACTCTATTACAGGTGATGATCCACACCATCCACTGTTTGGATGGGCCCAATGCATCTTTTTATATGTATATATATGTTATATTTTATATAATATATAATATAATATGTATATATATATATATATATATATATATATATATATAATATAAGATATGTATTATATGTATATGTGTTGATTTTGTAACGGACCACGCCTAAGGAGCAATGCTGGTTTGACGTCCACATTGAATGGGTAATGTTGGTTAAATGTCCGTATTATAACTCTCCCTAAGGCCTACTGATAGGCCCATACCTGTAGTATATAGGCCGTCTAGGCCCATCTTCATTTTGATCAGAGCCTATCATATGTATGCCTGATGTGAGGAGTGACCGATCATAGCATATGCCTTCGGGCGGACTGTTTATGGGCTCCCTGATAGGCGGAGTTACCCCATATAAGTGCATGGTACACGCGGGACTGTTGCATGACTGATAGTGTGATTCATGTACTTGCATTTGTGTGATTGTAGTTACTGTATGCCCTAGCGACATCAGGGCCATAACCTTTACAAACACATCGTGGATGGCAGGATTGGATACCGAAAATATTTAATTCTAGCATACGGGCGCCATAGATGTCCCTGGGTGAAAATTCCTAAACCCGATGGTACCAGAGGATGACTCCAACGTCGAGACCGAGTGGATATATGAGCGCACGAGGGCCAAATACCAGGAGGCCGCGTCTCCCACTGTGTCGTGGTCGGTTGGAAAGGAGTGTGGCCTTACTTGCCCGAGGGTAGGGGGCAATACTAGGCTGAGTTTGACCAGCTCGCGAATGGGTCTGCTATCGACGTGCCGGATAGGTATTGGCAGACTATTGGCCAGGCGGATAGTGAGGTTTCTTACGCTCACTTGGACTGTGCGGCTAGGAGAGCGACAGTGTCATTTGAAGTGTATTGAACCCCGGTGATTATCCAGAATGAGAACTGTACTGATATATGATGAGGTTTGGCATGCTTGAGTTGCATCTCGCATCACATGGCTGTGTTATGGCCGATAGCATTCGTATCTTGCACTGCATAGCCTTGGTACGGCTGATTGCATTCATGTACTCATCACCACGATTCCGCATTACTCTGACCTTACATTTTGAGCACGCTTATATTGCGCACATACTTACACCACCCTCTAAGCTTTCTATAAGCTTATGCACGATTGATGCGTATAGGTGATGCCGGGATGCAGTCGTAGCCATAGTCTCGCCGTAGTTGGAGCGTGCAGACAAGCTTTGGAGTTTCTATCTTTTGCACTATCTTGTATTTTTTCCCTTTCAGACGCATTGTACTCAAAAGTTTTTTTTTATCATAGTGGATTTTGTGGTGGTGTTCTTATGGTTAGTTTGTGGGTTATGCTTTTGATTATGCTCATTATGAATCAGACTGATGATTATAAATCCTCCTTTTAGTATCCCAGGATCGGAACTTGGTGAATGGGTGCCGGGAGCCGAGAATGGGGTTCTACGGAGGCTGTCGGCGCCGGATTCGGCGGTCGGAAATTTTGTGAGCCCGGTTTCCAAGTTCGGGGCGTGACATTTTCCATGAGGTTCGAAGTTGGGTCCAGCAATAAAGCGGAACTCCGCTCGCTGTGGAATGGGTTGTTTGTGTGTCTTAACAGGAGCCTCTCCAAGATTGAAGTGGAATCGGATTCGAAGTTGGTTACTGATCTCATTTATGGGAATTCCCGCCCAAACTGGGCTTAGAAACACTAGCTCTAGAGAATTGAGTTCCTCAAAACTTAGGCGACCCTCTCCTTTTACCACATCCCGAGGGAGGAAAACGATCTGGCCGATGCTTTGGCGCGTATTGGGAGTTGCTCACAACAGTATTCATCCTACTAGGTTCTCTTCGAACTCCCAATTGAGGTTAGGAGATTAATCCTACTAGATAAAATAGGATTAGGGGCCATTAAAAAGCTCCCTACGGCCCTGTAAGGTGTCTTCTAGCAGCTTGGGGTGGCTAGTTTTGTTTCCTTCTTTCTTTTCTGTCTAGTACATGCTGTTTAGGCGATATGATAGGTGATGCTTGTTGATTTTTTGTCAAGCCCACTTGAAAGTTTGGTTGTACATCCTCTGTTCATATTATCAATGATATTGGGGTACGACCCCTCCCTTTTGGAAAAAAAAGTGTTTGTTCAATATCAAACATGAAACTATATCATGTTCAAGGGCTTCTTCCATCACCTAGTATGGACCGTTGAAGGCTTCTCCAATGTTGCCATTGTGCAAATGAAGATATGATGCTTGGCCAGCATATGCTAAAACGACAGATGGGAATGTTACTGAGCACGTGCTTATTTGTATGGAACGGATTGTGAAGTGCCCAAGGTCGGCAAACATTGCTTCAGTTTCTGTTGCATAAGTTTATTGTAAGTGCATGTGTATTTGTGAAACTATCATGTTGTTCATCTTCATGGGGTCCCACATTAATATGCCTTGGTTCAAAAATCAGGTGTATCTAACCTCTATTTGTTTGAAATGAGGAGTTTTTTTTTTTTTTTACCACTTGATGTTTTATATAAAGCTGGTGGTTTATTTCTGAAAATGACAAAAATACTTTTATAAAGTGATATGTTATGGATAGTGATTTGTGTTGGGATTTGTACTGCAGAATCACACAGATATGGATCTAGGATAGCAATCCAAGAGCACTAAGCAATCACAAGAAACATAGAGATTTGATGTGGAAAACCCTTGCGGGAAAAACCACGACACAAAGCGACAGAATTTCACTATGAAAGAAGAGATTACAAAGATAAAGAACTTACCCGGCTTGAGCAATCCTCAAATCTCACCTTTCTCATCCCTTGAAACCCTAGAGCCCCCTTTTAGAAACCCTAGAACCCTTTTTAAAACCTTAGAATGCCTTAGAATTCTCTTAGAATACATCCTAGTTCCGTATACAACCCTTTATATAGCTTTAGAAACAAGTAAAATCGGAATAGGAAACAAAAATCGCAGAATCTATGTTTTTGTAAAAGAATTTGCGTAAACCTTCAATGACATTGAACTAGCTTTGATGTCATTAAAAAATGACAAAAATAGTCCAGTGACTGGGGCTGAAAATCTTGAAAAAACTCGATGGCATCGATCGATGTCATCGAACAGATGATTTATAGATTCAAGGCATCTTCCGGTAACAATTTGGACATTCAAAAGCTCATAGATAATGAGTTAGATTGTTTCAAAATGATGGACAACAATCTAGGTTGTTAAACACTAGCTATTAATGATTGATATTTCAAAAGTTGGTGGATAGCTTTCTGGATTGTTTAATAGTACATGAATAATGACCTGGACCGTTACCATTTTAGGATGGTGGATAATGATTTTGGCAAGGTTGTTCAAGAATATGTTGACAGCTATTTGGACTATTCCAAAATGGTGAACAACAATTTAGACCAATCCTACCACTGTTCACAACCCCAAGTGTAGGGTCACGATGTAGTAATAATCTCGATAAGACCGGGGTCGAATCCACAGGGACTGATCTCGTGTGTTTTCTAAGAACAACTAGAACTAAAACTAGAAGAAGATGAAAACCTAATCTAGAATATTTGAGAGAATAATTGTGACAAACTTAATGAAAAACTTAATAAATTCAAAGGTGGGAAACTGGAGTTTCCAAGGATCCATTTGTAGAGATGAGGAAGATCTATGCTTGATTCATGAACACAACTGGAATCAGAGTCCCATCTTATCCAATTGGAAGATACCTCAGTAAAATCATATCTAAATTTCCTTTGATCTAATTCTCAATGGATAAGAGATTTGAGAACTAGAAGTGATTCCATCACAAAACCATGCCCATAGGACAAAGCAAACAACAGAATTTACCAATTCTACAATCAATCTGAGAGAATTGTGGAAGTTAGGGAGGATTTCATCATCCAACCATGCCCAGGGGACGATGGTGAACAACAAGATTACCTAAATTCACAATCTCAATAATGAAAAGAACATACTCAAAGTTATCACAAATTCATTGTAATTTAAGTTACAACCAATCATTAAAAACTAAAAGTATTCTTATAACCAAACTAGAATAAAAGAGAGTTTAATCAACATGAATCAAAGCAATAGAGAACAACCCATCACGCTACATGCTTCACCTCTTAACCCTAGCTAAGAGGTTTAGCCAGCCATAGACATGATTGACTAGGATCTCTTAAGAAAACAATAATAATAATAATAATAATAATAACTAAGGAAGGAAGAAAACTCTTAATAAAAGCCACTCTACGCTTGCTTCCGTCTGCCTGATCGTTGCTTTCTCTCTCTCCCTTATGTTCTTCCTCAGCCGATGGACAGCACCTTATTTATAGGGTGCTGTGTCTTTTCCAGCACGTTCCAGTGAGCTTTCTCGCGGAATTGATTTCTGTACATTTTGCTCTTGTGCTGCGAAAACGTGGAGGCTGACTTGCGCGTGATCCAAATTTGCTTGGCTGACCGTCCAGATCTTTCAATTTTGACTTCTCGGACAGAGTCAGGACCATCATTGCAAGAGTTTGGACGGTCTGGATGGAGTTCTTGATTCCAGATTGGACCGTCCAACGTGCAGCAGTGATTGGTTCTATCCGGGTTTCCTGCTGCCTACGAATTTGTTGCGAATGATATGTTTCAGTGGTATCATTGGGGTCCACATACTTTAATGTCTAAGAAATCCACCCCGTTGATTAGTTCTGCCTCAAAATTCCAGTTGGAGATGGCGTGGTTCCATTCGGATTTAGTGTGCCCAGAGAATTACCCTTAGCGCCATCCATCTTGCGTTTAAATCTCCATGTACATGTAATGTTTGAGGAAATCGAGCAGCAGATCAGCGTACGGTCGGTTTGACCTCCTGGATGCAATGAATGGCTTGGATCATTGAATCGGATGATGATGGTGGCCCACAGAGAAGGACAGCAAGCCTCTGTTCGTCTGTTTCGCAGGTGGAAGATTTGAATCCAACCAGGAGTCGGGTCAGCGCACGCTGACTGACTTCTCTAATTCGGTGCACTGCAGTAGCACCATGGTGGTGTACATGCAGCTATGTGAAGTGGGGCCCACCTTGCTATTTTAAGAAAATCTACTCCGTCCATCCAGTTTCCCATCTAATTTAAGGGATTGCTCCCAAAGTTGAGGCCTATCCAAAGATCAGGTGGCCCCAAACTATCAATGGTCGATCCATCCACTGGCTTTGATGATTCTTGAGTGTTAAACCCATACTTTTAGCATCCTTTTCAATCCAAGCTTCTTGAATTCATCTTGCAATACAACCATGTTAAAAATAGAACATTAAGAATTATCATGTGCATGAAACTAAGCAATAAATGGGGTCCAATATGCAATATTTGACCCTCAACACAATCCCCAACCAGCATTTTGCTAGTCCCAAGCAAAGTATGCGAAAAATGAACTATGATGCGCAATGTTCAAACCTTGTTCAGGAAACGATCTTTTGTGTGATCGAGTATGCATGAGTAGACTCAAGATGAGAAAAAATGAGTTTTTGAAAACCTGGAGCTGAATCACAGAATCAATCAATCAAATAGGTCCTTTATCCATTAGGTCAGAGCCTAGTTCGCATAGCAAGTTTTTCAATGTGCTCAGTGAAAATACTATCTTTTCATAATGTTAGCCATGCTCATCACTTCATGATTGGTTGAAAACCCAAGTACTGATTCCAAACTTATCCCCTTTTCCTTCTTTGCCAGTTTTTAATTTTATACCGACAGTCATTTGTATTCGTTCGGTCCTTTTTTATTTTCTTTTTTTATTTTTACTTTTTTTCAGACATTACATCCTTTTCAAAGAGATTTTTCATTCCCCTCAAAGATGTTGTCATTCTTCATTCTTTATGACCTCTTTGTCGATCTCCTATTTTGTGACTGGTTCTTTTCCTCTTTTAAGGTAGATAAAATTCTCCAGACTTGGTTCTCTATATCTTTTAATGATCATCATACTAACAATCATAAAATCTAGTACTATTCATAGAAAACAATTTGAATAATATAATATTCAAACTTCCTCTTAATCAATTGAATGAAAGAACCATAAGTGATAGGTTACTTAGTTGATTAAACTCCAATAATTCAAAACTCGATTTCTATCTTATCATCATACTCAAAACAGTCTTAACTACACAACTTATCGCTTTCCTAACAAATAAACATTGAAAAGTTTCAGCAAAATTTTTGTACATTTTGCTCAAAAATTTTACTGAAACTGAGAGAATACTGATTAGTTTACCTAATCTCCCATCCCCAACCTAAAGTATACATTGTCCTCAATGTAAAAGAAAGAATCATGAATGATGGAAAGATAGTACTTGATGAAGAAATTATGCAGCTTTTTCCAAAGGATCTCAGCGTGAAAGTGGTTTAGCACAAGAGTTTATCAACAAACTATCCTAAAATAGCAAAAAACAACCTACCCTAAATAGCATAAAGCCGTCTATCCTGAAATTGTATAAAACAAACTATCCTAGAACGGAAAATAGAAAGCCTAACTATACCTCTGTCAGACTAGGCAATCAATCCTAATAAATAGGATCATTCAGAGGTATGGACATGTCCTCTGAATCAAATTGCTCAACAAATGGTTTTAATCGATGTCCATTCATTTTGAATTCATTACCATTATTTGGATTTCAAATCTCAACAGCCCCATGAGGATAAACATTGGTAACAGTGAAAGGGCCGGTCCAGCGAGATCGAAGCTTACCCGGAAAGAGATGTAACCGAGAATTATACAAGAGGACCTTCTGACCTTGTGTGAATGATTTTCAAAGAATGTGTTAGTCATGAAATGCTTTCATCCTGTCCTTGTAAATTCTCGAGTACTTATACGCATCATTCCGAATTTCTTCAAGTTCATTCAACTGAAGTTTGGGTAGCGAGCTTGTCCAGCTTGAAATTTAGATTTTTAATCGACTAGTAGGCTCTATGCTCCAACTCCACAGGCAAGTGGCAAGCTTTCCCATAGATAAGTCTAAAGGGAGACATTCCAATAGGGGTTTTAAATGTGGTACGGTCAGCCCATAAAGCATCGGTCAATCGTCAGGGTTAGCCGCCTTTTCCAAGATGTGTTTAATTTTCCTATTAAAAATCTCATCTTGCCCACTTGTTTGTGGGTGGTATGGAATGCTCACTTTATGGGAGATGTCACATTTCTTCATTAAATTTGTAAATGGCCTATTACAAAAGTGTGAGCTCTCGTCACTAATAATGGCTCAAGGCGTTCCGAACCCGGCAAGGATGTTTTCTTTTAAGAATTTAATAATCATTTGATGGTTATTATTCTGGCATGAAATCGCTTCGACCTATTTAGTGACATAGTTTACGGCAAGCAAAATATCTAAATTTCCAAAAGATTGGGGGAATGGTCCCATGAAATCAATGCCCCAACAATCAAATGCTTCAATGATCAGAATAGGGTTCAAGGGCATCGTATTTTGACGGGACAATGCTCCCAATTTCTGACAATGCTCATAAGCTTTGTAAAACTCATGAGTGTCCATGAACATAGTGAGCTAATAAAAGCCACACTGTAGAATTTTGGCCATGGTCTTTTTAGCAGAAAAGTGACCACCATAGGCCTGAGAGTGACAGAAGGAGATGACACTTTAGTGTTCATTATCTGGCATACATCTCCTTAAGATTTGGTCTAAGCAATATTTAAACAAATACGGATCATCCCAGAAGAATTTGTTCACCTCGGTGAAAAATTTCTTCTTATCTCGCACAATCCAATGTCACGGTGTGAAACCTGTGGCAAGATAATTAGTAATATCAGCAAACCAAGGTGAATGGGAGACTTTGAACAATTGTTCGTCAGGGAACATGTCATTTATATGTGTCGTCTCAAGGGAATCAGAGAGATTAACGCAGGAAAGATGGTCAGCCACTATGTTCTCTACTCCCTTTTAATCTTTTATTTCTAAATTGAATTCTTAGAGTAGGAGGATCCATATTATCACGCGGGGCTTAGCATCGTTCTTAGAAAGAAGATACTTGAGTGCCGCATGATCTGTGTAAATGACAATCTTAGATCCGATCAAGTAGGACCTAAATTTGTTCAAAGCGAACACTACGGCTAAGAGTTCCTTTTCCGTAGTTGAGTAGTTCACTTGGGTAGGATTTAGAGTTCTACTTGTGTAATAAATAATGTAGAGCTTCTTTTCTTTTCTCTGGCCTAAAATTGCCCCAAGAGCATAGTCAGACACGTCGTACATAAGTTCAAAAGGAAGGTTCCAGTCAGGTGGCTACATGATAGGTGCAGTGGTTAACATGTCCTTAAGCTTAGTAAAAGCTTCTTGGCATTGTTCAGTCCACTCGTATGGTGCATCCTTTTGAAGTAAATTATACAAAGGACGAGAGAGATGACTAAAGTCCTTTATGAATCTCCTATAAAAGCTGGTGTGTCCTAAGAAGGATCGCACGTCTCGTATGTTCTTAGGTAGAGGTAGGTTAGAGAAAAGATTAATTTTAGCTTTATCTACCTCAATTTTCTTGGACAATATGATATGTCCAAGGACAATTCCCTTACGAACCATGAAATGACACTTCTCCCAATTGAGTATCAAATTCTTTTCTTCACATCTTTTCAGCATACATTTAAGATTCTCTAAGCAATCGCTGAAAGATTGACCAAAGAGAGAGAAGTCATCCATGAAGACCTTTAGATATTGCCCCACCATGTCAAAAAAATACTTATCATACATCGCTGAAAAGTAGCAGGAGCATTACACAGTTCGAATGGCATCCTTCACTAAGCAAAGGTGCCAAAAGGACATGTGAATGTGGTCTTGTCCTAATCTTCATGAGCTATCTCTATCTGGTTGTAGCCCAATTATCTGTCAAGGAAACAATAGTACGAGTGACCAGCTAGCCTTTCCAAGATTTGATCAATGAACAAAGGGAAGTGGTCCTTCCACATAATAGTATTCAACTTCCTGTAGTCAATGCACATTCTCCAACCAGTAGTAACTCTAGTTGGCACGAGTTCATTGTTGGCATTGGCTGTGATGGTGATTTCAGACTTCTTAGGAACCACCTAAGTTGAACTCACCCATTGGCTGTCGGATATAGGGTATGTGATAACCACATCCAACAGCTTAAGAACATCAGCCTTAACCACTTCCTTTATGTTTGGATTCAATCTACGTTGTGGTTGCCGAGAGGTCTTTGCATTATCCTCAAGATAGATGTGGTGAGTATAAACCGAAGGGTCAATTCCCTTGAGGTCCGCAATCGCCCATCCAAGGGCTCTCTTATGCTCAATAAGAGTAGATATGAGCATATTCTCTTGTTCTTGCTCAAGGTGGGATGAAATCACCACCGAGTATGTCTCATTTTGACCTAAGTAGACATATTTCAAATCAGAGGGTAATGGTTTTATGTCAAGCTTTGGTGCCTTGAGGTTAGACAGTAGGGTATTACATTGGTTTAGGGCAACTCTTCAAATTGTGGCCTCCACTGGTTAACTTCAAGTACTGGCACAGTATCAAGCATGACATCCGTCTCCCTAATCATGTCATCATCAAAATCATGGGAGTGGGCCAGACATGTCTCTAAAGGGTCAGAGGATAAGGTCAAAAGTGTTCTATCTTCCACCAAGGAGTCAATCATGTTAATGTCATGGAAATCGTCATCATCCTCTAACCATCTGCCTGTGTTAAAAAAGATATTCAACTCCAATGTCATATTCCCGAAAGACATACTCATGACTCCATTCCTGCAACTAATGATTGCGTTTGAGGTGGCAAGGAATGGGCAGCCAAGAATAACGGGAATTTCAGTGCTCATGTTATTGATGGGTTCCGTATCCAAGACAATAAAATTCACCGGGTAGTAGAATCTGTCAACCTGGACCAACACATCCTCAATTATCCCTCTTGGTACATAAATTGAGTGATCAACAAGTTGTAATGTGGTTAGGGTGGGTTTTAATTTACCTAAACCTAACTGTTTGTAGACCAATTAGGGAATCAGATTTATGCCTGTTCCTTAATCAAGAAGTGCGTGCTCAATTTGGTAGTTCTCAATTACACAAGGTATAGTTGGGCTACTGGGATCTTTGAATTTTTATGGCACATCTTGCTTTAGGATAGCACTCACTTTTCTAGTTAAGAAGATCTTGTTTTGAATATTCTTTGGTCTTTTGGTCGTACACAAGTCTTTCAAAAATTTGGCATATGAAGGTATTTGTTTAACCGCATCCAGTAGAGTAATATTGACCTTCACTTGTTTTAACACCTTTAGAATGTCCTGAGAGTTAAAGAGAGGTTTTGGTGCAACTAATCGTTGGGTGAACGGAGCAACCGTCTTTCCTTGAAGTTCCGATTCTAATTCTTGTGGAGCAATGCTAGGCCTATCACTGTTGTCCTCTTCTGGGTCCTTAGGATTTTCAGCCCTAACCGGAATGGTCTTGTCAATGGTCTTCCAACTCATAAGAGTAGTAATAGATTTTGCTTACTTCATTTGGTTTGAAGAGCTCGGGTCGCTAACTTCATATTCTGGTTTTGGATTGGGAAGAGGTTGAGCTAGAAGGCTCCCCTTATTCCCAATCGTATTCCTTGTGTCAAGCCCTTATATGGCTTTTGTAAGGTCTTGAAAGGCTTGTAGCATCCCCTAATTGAAAAGCTCTTACTTTTGAAGATGTTTTAGAACTGGATCCTCTTGAGGTTTATCTTGATTTGGAATTTGGTTGAAGAAACCTTGAGGGGTAGCAATTTGTTCATTCCTCCAACTGAAGTTTGAATGATTTCTCCAACTAGGATTGTATGTATTGGAGGTAAGTCCATTAAAAGGTCTTTGGTAATTATTTACGACATTGGATTGCTCATTCAGCACCTCTTGAAAGGCAGGTATTGTTGGACAATTTTTAGTTGTGTGAATGTTGCAAACACAAATACCGCAAACAGTTTCCTTAACCTTATTCTTCTTTAATTCCATGGCCTCGAGTTTTCTGGTGAGATTAGCCACTTTAGTATGGATATCATCACCCTCTTTCAGGAGATACATTCCACCCCTCTCTTTGGATTGAGAAGGCCTAAACATGGTACTTGATTTTAGGGAGATGTCCTATGATTGTGTGTTTTCAGTAAGTTTATCAAAGTAGTCCCACACATCATCGACACTTTAATTCATAAATTCCCCATTACACAGTCTCGACTAATTGACGCATGGGAGATGTCAGTCCATCATAGAAAAAGTTCGTGATGCATCACGTTTCAAAACCGTATTGGGGGCATGAACTGACAAGATCCTTGAACTGTTCCCAACATTGGAAGAATGTTTCATCTTCCTTATGGGCGAAGTTCATAATCGACTTTCTAAGGGTGCTCGTCTTATGGTATAGGAAAATTTTCTTTATGAACTCCCTTATCATGTCATTCCAACTACCAATAGATCGAGGACGTAGTGAATGCAACCACGTAGCTTTCTCTTTCAAAGAAAAAGGAAAGAGTTTTAGCCTGACCGTGTCATTAGGCATGTTTGGAAAGTATGGAGTGGCTATAATCTCATCAAACTCTTTTAGGTGTAGATACGGATTTTCAGATTCAAGCCCATGAAATTTTGGAAGGAGTTGGATTACCCCTGTCTTGATATCCATATGTCCTGTATTTTCTGAAAAAACTATGCATGAGAGTGTACTCACCCCCGCCGATTGTAAATAATCTCGCAAAGTACGAGGCGGGTGTGCTTGATGCACCTTATTCTCATCTTGGACTTCCTCAACCCTAGGTTGAAGTTGTTGATTTACCGGTTGATTTGCAGCCATCACTTTAATTAACTCTGAGGATCTCGAGTGGTGTCTAATCCTGTGATGGATAGATAACCCCTCAACCGCCTCCTTCACTCAAAAGACGTCGAGTGTTGTCACAGACCCACTTGGGCATGAAACACTCTCAGCCCTCAATTTCAGATTCTAAACTAAACCTAAAAGAAATAAGGAAAATAGAAATCTAGAAATAGAAAGATAAGGGGAATTAGAAAGAAGTTACCAAATTAGAAGTTCCTACGTTAAGATCCTGTAAAACAAAACAAAACAAGTCGGTTTATAAAAATTTTTTAAAAAAATTCTAAAATTAGAAAGTTTCTAAAAATAAATTAGGAAAGTAAACAAGTTTCTAAAAAGGAAATTTTCTATATAAAAAAAAGAAAAAAAGAAAACCTAGAATTAGAAAGTTTCTAGAAAACAAACCCTAATCTATAAATAGGATGAAAAAATTAAAAAGAGATTACCAAATTAAAAGTTTCTATATTAGGATCCTACAAAACAGGAAAGTTGGGTTAGTTTCTAAAATAAAACAGAAAACCCTAATCCTAAAAATAGAAAATAGAGAAAAACCCAATCTCAAACTAATTCCAAAACTAATTAATCTTAGAAAAATGCAACCGTTAGTCCTCGACAACGGCGCCAAAAAATTGTTCACAACCCCAAGTGTAGGGTCGTGATGTAGGAATAATCTCGATAAGACCGAGGTCGAATCCACATGGACTAATCTCGTGTGTTTTCTGAGAACAACTAGAACTAGAACTAGACGAAGATGAAAACTTAATCTAGAATATGTGAGAGAATAATTGTGAAAAACTTAATAAATTCAAAGGTGGGAAACTAGGGTTTCCAAGGATCCACTTGTAGAGATCAGGGAGATCTATGCTTAATTCATGAACACAACTGGAATCAGAGTCTCATCTTATCTAATTGGAAGATACCTCAATAAAATCAAATCTGAACTTCCTTTGATCTAATTCTCAATGGATGAGAGATACGAGAACTAGAAGTAATTCCATCACAAAACCATGCCCATGGGACAAAGAAAACAATAGAATTTACCAATTCTACAATCAATCTGAGAGAATTGTGGAAGTTAGGGAGGATTCCATCATCCAACCATTCCCAAGGACGATAGTGAACAACAGGATTGCCTAAATTCACAATCTCAATAATGAAGAAAACATAATCAAAGCTATCGCAAATTCATTATAATATAAGTCGTAACCAATCATTAAAAACTGAAAGTGTTCTTATAATCCAACTAGAATAGAAGAGAGTTCAATCAACATGAATCAAAGCAATAGAGAACAACCCATCATGCTACAAGCTTCACCTCTTAGCCCTAGCTAAGAGGTTTAGCCAGCCATAGACATGATTGACTAGGATCTCTTAAGAAAACATAAAAAATAATAATAATAATAACTAAGGAAGGAAGAAAACTCTTAATAAAAGCCTCTACACGCTTGCTTCTATCTGCCTGATCATTGCTTTCTCTCTCTCCCTTGCTCACGTTCTTCCTCAGCCGATGGATAGCACCCTATTTATAGGGTGCTGTGTCTTTTCTAGCACGTTCCAGCGAGCTTTCTCGCAAAATTAATTTCCGCACGTTCTACTCTTACGCTGCGAAAACATGGAGGCTGACTTGCGCATGATCTAAATTTTCTTGGCTAACCATCCAGATCTTTCAAATCTGACTTCTTGGACAGAGTCAGGACCATCATTGCAAGAGTTTGGATGGTCTGGATCAGGTTCTTGATTTCGGATTGGACCATCTAACGTGCAGCGGTGATCGATTCTGTCCGGGTTTCTTACTGCCTGCGAATTTGCCGCGGACAATATGTTTCGGTGGTATCAGTGGGGTCCACATACTTCAATGTTTGAGAAATTCACCTCGTCCATTAGTTCCACCTCAAAATTCCAGTTGGAGATGGCGTGGTTCCGTTTGGATTCGGTGTGGCCCACAAAATTTCTCTTGGCTCCATCCATCTTGCGTTTAAATCTCCATGTACATGTAATGTTTGAGGAAATCAAGCAGAAGATCAGGGTTCGGTCGGTTTGACCTCCTGGATGCAATGAACGGCTTGGATCATCGAATCAGATGATAATGCTCGCCCACAGAGAAGGACCGCAAGCCTCTGTTCATCCGTTTCGCAGGTGGAAGATTTAAATCCGAGTAGGAGTCGGGTCAACAAACGCTGACCGACTTCTCTGGTTCGGTGCACTACAGTAACACCATGGTGGTGTACACACAACTATGTGAAGTGGGGCCCACCTTGCTATTTTGAGAAAATCTACTCAGTCCATCCGGTTTCCCATCTAATTTAAGGGGTTGCTTCCAAAGTTGAGGCCTATCCAAAGATTAGGTGGCCCCAAACTATTAACGGTCAATCCGTCCGCTGGCTTTGATGATTCTTGAGTGTTAAACCTATGCTTTTAGCATCTTTTTCAATCCAAGCTTCTTGAATTCATCTTGCAACACAACCATGATAAAAATAGAACATTAAGCATTATCATATGCATGAAACCTAGTAATAAATGGGGTCCAATATGCAATATCTGACCCTCAACAACCATCAATATATGATCATCTCTAATTTGGATCGTTCCAAAATGGTGGACAGCCATCTGGACCAATCCTACTGATATGCAAAGATATGATTATTTTTATTATTTAAAAAAAATAAGGATGTAATGAATTTGGATTCAACGAAAAGTGATGAAATAAAGAAAATGTATGAAGATTTTTATTTTTATTTTTTTGGTTTTGCCTAATTAAAATAGAAAACTAGTATGGAATATGATTGATAGTCTATAACTTTTATATTCTAGACATACATATGCCTAGAGTTGGGCACTAGACGATTCAACTCGGAAAACTTGACTCGTCCGACTTGTTCAAATCTGACTGGATCTGAACCAAGTGGATGAATAGATCCAAATCGAGTTGACTTCGTCCAATCCGAAGTCAAACCGAATGGAGTTTGAGTCACCCAGTAACTTGACTTAACTCAACCTAAAATCTAACTTGGTACTGACTCGACTCAATTCAAAACTCGACTCATACATATATATTAAAAAAGATTCAGATATGACATGAGTAGCTGATGGAGAGGCTACAATTTTGACAAGTGAATCCAGGTTTTGAGGTGAGATTTCATCCCAGGGATACCCGTTGCACGGTACTTGTTTCCCAAGTTGGACTCGGTTCGGATTATTCTAAGGTAAACTCGGACTCTAATCAGGTCAGGCATGCTGGACTCGGTACCAAGTTGGGTCAAGTTTGGGTCAGGCCTATTTCAAAATTGGATCGAGTTAGGTCAGCCCTAACTCAGTCCGACTCGATTCAATTGCCCCAACTGATGAGTGGACCATCCTTAAATTTTGGGTGTTCCCAATGTACCCAACCTAATGAATTGACCACATGTGCCAAAGCTAGCAAGTGTGTTGCTAATAAGCTCTTTTAACCTCAAGATTTCTATTGTGAGTATGCATTCACAATTCACACTCTTGTAACCAAATGTAAATGTGCATATTCGAGAGGGATTTAACTAACTAGCGATGGCGAGTACGGCGCCACCGAGAGAAATCCATGCATCTTTCCTGTTTCTCCTTAAATAATCGATGATGTATTTTGGATTGAGAGCTTTGACAATGTACGGATCATATTTGACAAAGTTGTAAATGTCGATGCCGCCTATCATTAGGAACCACACGATGATGATAGGGGCGAAGCTGTAGCCCACCTTATCTGTTCCAAATCTCTGAGCAAAGAATAGACAGATCAAGATGTCGACTGATACCCATACAATCCTTCCTACAAGAAAATTAAGAAGAAGAATTCAGTGAATTGACTTATATTTAAAGATCATAATCAATCATCATGTGGGTCCTACCTTAGGTAGGTCTGGGCATTGAATCAAGTCGGATTGAGTTAGGGTTGACCTGACTTGACCTAGTTTTGAAATATACCTTATCCAAAATCGACCCAACTTGGGTGCAATTAGGGGTATACACGAACCGAGCTAGCTCGGTTAGCTTGCTCAACTCGACTTGAAAAAGCTCGATTCGATTCGGTTCGAAGTTGAGTTCGAGCCGAGTCGAGCTGATTTCTTGAGCTTGAAAATGAGTTCGAGCTGAGTTCGAGCAGGCCCCAGCTTGACTCGACTCAGATCGAATCTAGCTCGAATTGAACTCGGATTGTACCAGTTCGGTGACTCAATTACTTTGCCATTGATGTTGCTCACTAAGTGTTTGATAGAATGACTCAACGAAGTGTGGTGGCAAGGAAGGTCTGTACATGAAACAAATACCCTTTTTTTTCTTGATTTTTCTTGGTTTTTATGTTGCTTAGAAGGTGTTTGATAAAATACCTGTAAAATCATTGCTTCTGTTTCACATAAAGAGGGATTTCGAAGGTGTAGTCCAGGTGTTTGTGGAAATGCCTCAATAGCGAACTCAGCTCGATCTTGGCTCGAACTTGGCCCGATTTGCTGACCGAACCGAGCCGAGCTAGCCAATCAGGCTTGAGGACCAAGTAGAGCCGAGTTCGAGCCAAGGTCAACTAGTGGCCAAGCCGAGTCGAGCTGAGGCCAACTCGACTCGGTTCGACTTGATGTACACCCCTAGGTGCAATGGGTATCCACAGGCTGAAATCACAACTCATAATTTAGGTGAATCACAACTTAGAATCCAGGTGCACCTGCCAAAATTGCAGCCTCTCCATCAGCTACATGGCAGGCATCTCTCTCTCTCTCTCTCTCTCTATATATATATATATATAGAGAGAGAGAGAGAGAGAGTGAGTGAGTCAGGTTTCGGATCGAGTGGAGTCAATACTGTGTTGGATTTTAGGTTGAGTCGAGTTGAGTTACTAGGTGACCCGAACTTGACTCAGTTTGAGTTTGGATTGGACAAAGTCTACTCGGTTTGGTTTGACTCACCCACTCTGTTCGAGTCGAGCTGGGTCTGAACAAGTCAAGTCATCTCGTGCCCAACTCTAGTAATGTCCAACATTTTAACCCTTGGATTAGATGTGTTTGGTTTTACCAAATATCTTCATGAATTATTAATCAGACTAATCAATCATGAAATACCATGACAGGTGCAACAAAACGCACCCTAAAAAATTGGCCATTTCTCTTGTGACATTTCCTGGTAAAGAAATGTTTGTCACTCTCCTTATCTTATCAGCTAACTTATTGTCATCCACGTTTCAAATGTCTACCAGATCCAAAATGATCATCATATGAGCCCTACCTCGGATGGGCCATCTCCAGAAAACTCAAACAGATTGACAATCCTAACCTCGGATTGGAGGATTATTTAGGAAGAAGGTGGACTGTCAAAGGAAATTTGTTTGACTTTTTTTTTAATTTTAAATAACCATTATATCCTCCCCCCCCCCCCCACCCCAAGTCATTTGATAGAATGGATAGGATTGTCCGATCGGTGCATATGTTGGGGTGTGCCCCTTCATGGTATACCATGTTCGTTCAGATCTTGCCCACGCGGTGAATCTTGATGAAAATTAAAGTGACAAATGCCATAGTCATGGGACTGACTACGATAAAAGAGTCAGCAATAGGTGTGGACATGGACACTGAGAGAGTACAGAAGATAATGCATACCTTCAGTCACGAGTATTGGCACTGACTGCGATAAAAGAGTCAGCAATAGTTGTGGACATGGACACTGATTTTCTACCTCCCTGATTATTAGGGTAGTCGAATAGCCACGAGTATTGGACCATGTCCTATCTAAGCCGTGGCCCACCAGATCAATGGCCATGATCACCTTACATATGTGAAGCATGAATAATAAATGAGATCTTACCATCCCCGTTGTCGTTGATATGGAGGACGATGAAGTCATACTTAATTAACGGAAGCAAAGTAGGGTATAGAAGATCAAGGATAGCACACCCAAGATATCATCGTTGTGCTGGATGTCATTGGCGGTGGTGAAGGCGCTTGGGAACACGTATTAAGGAGATGTGCCCATATCACCGCATACAATTCCAATGCTCTGGAAGGCTAGCTATAGGATCGTCGCCCAAGCAACGTTCTTCATGAATTTCGACTTCTGAATTCATGAAGAACGTTGCTTGGGCGACGATCCTACAGCTAGCCTTCCAGAGCATTGGAATTGTATGCGGTGATATGGGCACATCTCCTTAATACGTGTTCCCAAGCGCCTTCACCACCGCCAATGACATCCAGCACAACGATGATATCTTGGGTGTGCTATCCTTGATCTTCTATACCCTACTTTGCTTCCGTTAATCAAGTATGACTTCATCGTCCTCCATGCCAACGACAACGGGGATGGTAAGATCTCATTTATTATTCATGCTTCACATATGTAAGGTGATCATGGCCATTGATCTGGTGGGCCACGGCTTAGATAGGACATGGTCCAATACTCGTGGTTATCTTATAGAAGCTTCCCCCAAAAATCTATCTGTTCATTTGGAAAATCCTGTTGAAGGCAGTGTCAGTGGATGGTGTAGTGCAATCAAGGGGAATTCAATTGGCTTCCAAATGTGTGTGCTGCTATGAGAGTTTGTCTCAGGGCCCATCCATCCATGACAAGGAGTCCGTTCAACACCTGTTCTTAGACGGCTGCCTCGCTAGGGCTTCTTAGTCGTACTTCGGGGGCATGTTCGGGATTAATGTTCTGGGCAACTCCTCAGTGGAACAGAGGTTGGCCCAATGGTGGGCCGCCCCAACTGCTGGTAAGAAAGCCTCTTTAGTGTGGAAGATCCTCCCCTACCTGATATTCTGGGAAACATGGAAGACTAGAAACGAGGTGATTTTCGAAGGGGTCAAGCCCTCTCTGAATAAACTTATTGGCCAAGTTAATTGGTGGCTTGGATGCATCTATGGGCAAGATCAGCTCGAGTTTCAAGGGCCCCTTCCATTCAGAGCTACCCCGGTCAGTTGTTGGGGGAAACCCCACCTCAGATACCTCTGCGGTCTCACTCCCTGGCCCGGCAATCCCTGCTGCCATGGCCCATTGTCTCTAGATCAACCATCCTCAGGTAATAGTAGGTGGTGGTCCCTTGTCCTCAGACCCCTCGGCTCCTGGCCCCACGCAATTTGTCCCCTCGGTTGCTGCCTTTGCTAGCCCTACAGCACCCATCTTCGCTCTTCTGATCTGGTGGTGATATGGCAGAAGCCTCCTTACGGATGAGTGAAAATCAATGTGGACGGATCAGCAAGAGATAATCCAGGTTTATCAGGTGGTGGAGGTATCTGTAGAAGTGAGAAAGGGGATTTCCTCTTTGCGTTTTCTGAAGGATATGGTGCAGGCTCAAATATCCATGTGGAACTCAGGGCGATTCATGATGATCAGTGGTTTTGTCTCAACAGAGGCCTTCAAAGGGTGATAGTTGAATCGGACTCACATCTAATTATCAATTTTCTTATGGGCTCAACTTCGCCGGGTTGGAAGTGGAAGTCGTGGCTGCATAGAATCAAATATATGAAGTCTAGGTGTCAGGTGAATTTCTCTCATATTTTTAGCGAGGGAAACGCACCTGCTGATGCCATGGCCCGTCGGGGTAGTGGAAGCCCAAGAGACTTCGTTCACAGATAGTTTTTCTACCCTCCCCCCCTCAGGTAAGGGGTCTTCTTTTCCTGGATAGAGTGGGGTTGGGTGCTATTAGAGCTGGTTAATGGGGGCTCTAAGCACTGTGCATCATCTCTCCAATTCTCTTTGAGGCTCTGGATCTCACCTGAGGTGATTTTTCCTCCTCCAGGGTGTCTTTTGCAGTTTGGAGAAACAGGTTTGGAACTTTCTTTTCTTTTCTTTTTCCATCTAGTTGTTTAGGTAATATGATAGGTGTGGCCCATTGTTTTTGTTCAGCCCACCTGAAAGTTTGGCTGTACATCCTTCTGTTCATATTATCAATAAAATTAGGGTGAGACCCCTCTTTTTAAAAAAAAATGAAGGAATATTGCAAACTACGATAGAGTAAGGACATTTTTGTAAATATAAGAATATAAAAATCAATTCGCATGAACTCCTGACAACATGGGAACTATAAGCGGGATTTAGGAAATAATTTAAAAGCAAGAGGTTTTTGGTAGAACTAGGCACTAGATGACTCATTCGACTTGTTCAAACTCGACTCGACCCAAACCGAATAGGTGAGTCGGTCCGAACCAAGTAGGTTTCGTCCAATCCAAACTTAAACCGAGTCGAGTTCAAGTTACCCAGTAACTCGACTTGAAACTCGATCCAGTTAGATTTGACTCGATCCGAAACCGACTCGACTCAGGTTTGGGTGTATGTATATATAATAAAAACCCTAATTTCTAAATATTTCTAACCTTATATGCCGACCCCGAACCCACTTCGACCCTATCCCAATCTCTCCCTCCCTCATCCTCCTCTTTTAAGCCCAATAACCACCCACCACCATCACATCTCTCTCTCTCTCTCTCTCTCTCTCTCTCTCTCTCTCTCCAAAGTTGGTAGCCACCCACCACCGGATGTGGATTGCTTCCTACCCTCGCTCGAACGGTAATCCATCCAGGCAAGGCTCTGTGGGGCCCACCATGATGAAAGTGTTTTATCCACACCGTTCATCGTTTTTCTCATATCATTTTAAGGTATGATCATAAAAATAAAGTGGGTCCACAGCTCCAACAAACCACACTAAAGGAAGTTGCAGTGATAATGACACCCACCTTTAAAACATTTCTAAGGGCTACTATGATGTTTTTTTAACCATAAAAACTATTTATAAGGTCATGTAGACGTGGATAAAGTGAAAAAACAAATATCAGCTTGATCTGAAACTTCTCCAGCTCCCAAGAGATTTTTAATGGTGGAAGTTCGATCCCCGCTATGTGGTTCACTTAAGCCCTTTACCTACCTCCTTTTGTGTATCATACCTTAAAATGATATGAAAAAATGATGAATGGCATGGATAAAATACTTACATCACGATGGGCCCCATAGATCCCTGCTCGGATGGAATACCGTCCGGGTGGGGGTAGGACACAATCCGCGTCCCCCACCACCATCACCATCCTCATCTCTCTCTCTCTCTCTCTCTCTCTCTCTCTCTCTCTCTCTCTCAGACTCGGTCCCAACTTGAACCGACTCGGTACTTTTGATCGGATCAGACTCGGTCCAGATTAGTCCATGTCAGACTCAGACTCGGATCGGTTCATGCATGCTAGACTCGGTACCGAGTCGAGTCAAGTTCGGGTCAGACCTATTTCAAAATGGGATCAAGTCAAGTCGGCCCTAAGTCGGTCCGACTCGACTCGATGCCCAACTCTAGTTTTTGGTCCATAGCTGAAAAGGTGTAGATGGCCACATGGAAAATTTTCAATAAAAAAATTTATCATAAATCAATAGATTGTTTTAAATATAGAAAATCTCACTAGAAATAAAAAAATAAAAATAAAAAAAATCTTAAATTAGTAGATTGTTTTAAATATATAGTTATTAATTAATTGTTAAAATTTTAAATAATTATCACGTTAATATTGGGATATTTCCGCAATAAAATCTGGAAAATTGAAACCTGCCGATATTTTGAAAATATAGCGATGTTACTGCAATAATATATTTTTTAAAAAATTAGCACTATAAACGAGTCCGTACAATGCCATTTTTTTTTTCGCCGCCCAAAAACTTATCTCACCGAAGGCGATTTTTAGAGTACAAACGTTAGTTTTTTGACGAAAATACCCCTGCCTGCTAGGTAAAGCAGCTGGAAAAAGCAGGGGTATTTTTATCTTTCTAGGTTCGTTTGTACGAATAAAAGTCTACTTTGATGCTTAAGGTCTTCTATGTTGGGTCTATGCGATGCAAAATCCCTGTATTTTCGTTACTTTTGGTGAGAATATGGTCGCTATTTTCAATATCTCGGGAACAAAATCCCTCAAGATACATCTTTCATGATCGTCACCGTGTATGTGATGCCCTCAAATTGAATGGAGAAACATGAAAGATTACGAGATCTTGGATTGGAATGTTTCAACCTTTGATCATTTCACACAGTTGCTTTGATCATGGACCGTATCGTTATCCTTTGAATAATCAAAGGGTTGAAATATTTCAATATGAGATTTTTTTTTTTTTCGGATCTTTCCCATCCATGGACTGGCCCATGACATGGACGGTTTGGATCATTGAAAAATAAAGACTCCAATCCAGCTGTTAAGGTCCAGACTTACCCTATTGAAATAGGTTGGGATGTACTCTTTGCATACCTCCGTGAAGAAGTTTAATGCGAATCGCAATTATAAGACAAACGTGTAAAAAACAATAACGAACAAGGCTATTGTGATAGTTAACCACCACTTTGAAGATTGAGTGGACACCGTGATGTATGTGTCTTATCCACACCGTCCATCCATTTTTTTTGTATCATTTTAGTATATAAGACCAAAAATGATGCAGATCCAAGGGTGGTCAAATGGACTACACAATGAGATTAAACTCTTACCGTTGAACACTTCTTGGGGCCACATAAATTTTGGATGGAGCTAATATATGTGTTTTCTCTCCATTCAGGTCTATCTAACTTTATGAATAGGCTGAATGGAAAATACGGAAAATAAACATCCCGGTGGGCCTAGAAAAGTTTCAACGGTGAGAATAATTATCACCGCTGCTTCCTCTGGTGTGGTCCACTTGAGCCTTGGATTTAACTCGTTTTTGGGCTCGTACACTAAAATGATACGAAAAAAATGAATGGACAGTGTGGATAGGATCAATACATCATGGTGTCCGCTCAAAGCTCCTGCCCGTTCCCTGCTGGAGTGGGGCGAGGCAAGGACGCAATCCGCATCCCTTGAAAACGGTGATGACTCATCACCCTTTTGCTTTGAACATGGACCATATCATTTTCCTTTGAATAATCAAAGGGTTGAATTATTTCAATCTGAAATTTGTTCACGGATCTTTCCCATCCACGGACTGGCCCATGACATAAACCGTTTGGATCATTGAAAAAAAGAATCCAATCTAGATCTAAGGTGCAGACTTACCTTATTGCAATAGGTTGCATGTACTCTTTGCAAACCTCCGTGAAGAAGTTTAATGTTATTTTTAGTAAGACGCCTAAAACATGCTCACAGGAACGAACACGACTACTGTGATAGTTAACCACCATTTTGAAAACGGTGGTG
Source organism: Magnolia sinica (assembly GCF_029962835.1). Taxonomy (NCBI): domain Eukaryota; kingdom Viridiplantae; phylum Streptophyta; class Magnoliopsida; order Magnoliales; family Magnoliaceae; genus Magnolia; species Magnolia sinica. The sequence goes on along the minus strand of NC_080582.1, from coordinate 34,456,216 downwards.
ACTCATCACCCTTAAATGACACGTTCGGCACTTACGTTCAACCATCCAGACCATCCAATTTGTGGGCCATGAGTATCTCGACAATTGCAGTGACCAAGTAATCCTGACCATCTAACAATTACTCAAACATCTAATTTTTCTAAAATGCAGAAACTTACAAAAATGCCATTCAAGATTCGTTGACTCTACCGTTTCGAGATACACGCATAATACAGATGCCGTAATATTCGCTGGCGTACATGTATGTAGATATACACTGTCCATTTTGTGGGACCCAGTGAGGATGGAGCATATAGTAAAAATGCACTGATCCAGTGATCCTAGCCGTCCAATTCATTGGTAATGAATGGAAAGTCCAAATTCAACGGGCAAAATCAGATGGTTGAGATTGTCCAAGAAGTGGGACTCTTTCGGCTATTCTTTTTTTTTTTTATTTTTACACACGTACACATACCTACACACTCACGCCGTACTGGAATTTCACCACCCATGGGTACTGGAACCTTAACCAGGTGTTGAAACTCCTCAGATTCTACCACCGGAGCAAGAGTGAGGACCCGTCATGTTGAGATGTCCCAATGACGTAGGCATGACATCTAAGCCGTTTATCATATGGATCCCCTCATCCTCTACGTTCAACCCAAAAATCAGGCCGATGTGAAATCAAAGTGGACCACACCACCTAAAATCATGCCAAATAACTTCTGAAAAACCAATACAGTGCGGGCCCACCATAGTATTGGGATGGCCTGATGTTTGGGGTGTCTATCTATCCTGGATGGCCGCATCTTTCGAATGGACAGCATGGCAAGTAAAAGCACGGTAGGCCCCACAAACAATCTGGAAAATTTTAACGGTAGGCATACCCAACCTAACTTCTCCCTGTGGTGTGGCCCACCTGAGTTTTGGGTCGTCTTGGTTTTTTGCTACCAGTTAGAACATGAGGGGATATACATGATGATCGGATTGGATATTAGAGAGAGACAAAATTTGGAGCCACGTTCCCCAGAGAATGTAGCTGCTTCAACGTCCCAAGAATCGTATCTACGCAACTTCTCTCGCGAGAGTTTCCTCTCTTTCAATCCCGTTGATGGAATTTCCATCTCTTCCTTCACATCTTCGGACACTCCATCCGCTCGACATCTTCCTGTTAGAGAGAGAGAGAGAGAGAGAGAGAGAGAGAGAGATTGCATTAGCGCCTCTTACTTGCTAAGTAAAAAAAAAAAAACTTGTCACTTGCTCTTTCACCATCGACTAAAAACAAGGGTTACCGTTTCAAGCATCAAAATCCACTGAAATCCTATAAAGTTAGAGTTCCAAACATCGAAATCCACTAAAATCCATTGATAAAGCCTCTTTAAAAAAGAAAAAGTAAAGAAAAAGAAAAGATGATGGATTATTCATACAATTTCGAACATGAATTTCAACGGATTTGCATGAAAATAACCCAAAAAGCTCGCGTCGAGGAATCGAGAGGAGGAATACTAACGGTTTTTCGTACCTGAGTTTCTCTCTTCAAATAGGGAGAGGGAGGGACGCGAATTGTTTTCTAATTATGGTATTGGGCAGTTCGGATCTGTCATTCATCTCGTATGAAAGAAATGCCAATGTCATGAACGCTTAAAATGGGATGCATGTTGGGCGAATGGGCTGTAATTTCTCATCCAAGGAATAATAAAGTAATAGGAGCTCTGCAGTTGGTTTGCGCGACTAACTGATCATGGTTCATTGCAGTGGCTGTACGGCTGGTAAATGTTGACTGTGCAATTGGTGGGCCGTAGTACCAGGACGGCTCCTGGTATCACTCTAGCTATACTTTTCCCTTTAAAATCTGGACCGTCATTGATTTTCAGTCTCCACCATTTATTTGAACAACAAAAACAGAGCTACGGTTGAAAGTCCAGCATGTTTTTCATCATACCATGGACCATCAGCAGTAGTCCCATGATTCGAACGGTCAAGAATCACCAACTGTCAACCACGTGTACCATTGAGATAGGATGAACCAGGGCTGGTTCATCTGCGCGACGGATCAAAGTGGGCCTCATCAAGTAAAAACCCACGTCAGAAAAAATCTCGTCCATGCTTTTCCCACTTCCTTTTCATCGATCAATCCCCCACCCACCGTATAAAGGGGAATTGACCTTACTCACCTTTAAGTTTGGCCAATTACTTAGAAAGGTACCCACGTTACATATATCCTAAGAGTGGCCTTCTAACAACAACATTCCATATATCCAAGAGTGGCCTTCTAACAACATTTGAAGATTGGTTCGGACGAAAATGCCCCCGTCATTGGTTTAGAAATCATACGGTCCTAGAGTGAAGTAGAAGTCACCTACTACTCCAATGCCCGAGAAAGTGACGGATCAGCTACTCCCCCTACCACCAGCCAATGGCTGGAGCTTGGTGGTCGTTAGGACCCACCACTATGTATGTGTTTCATCCATGCCATCCATATATTTTTCCATATCATTTTATGGTATGAGACCAAAAATGAGCTATATCCCAATCACCAGTAGACCACATTACAGGAAATAGTGTTGAATGAGCATCGTAAACCATTAAAATGATCTTTCTCATGGTTGGGATCAAGCCCTAAAATGATCTGTAAAAACAGATGAACGATAGTGCCTTTCACTGTAAAAACAGATGAACGAAATGGATGGGACACATACATCATGGTTGGACTGATGGCTGGTGACAGGGGGAGTAGTCAATCCGTTCTCCCCCGAGAATACGGAAGCATTTATGAGCTTGGGAAGGGCCAAATATCGCCTTTATTCACCTTTTTACAGACCTTCTTCTTCTTCTTTTGTTTTCATAGAAAAGTAAAGATCCAGGAACCAACTACCAGAGAGGGATGTTGTTTTTCCTTATCTGAAATCCTCTTCCACTACAAGGTTGGCATTTTATTTTATTGTATGCATTTTGCTAAGGTAAAGGAAGATTAGAGTCAAGAAAGTTCTTATCACGTGAAGGGAGCTTACTCTTGATCAAACCTCCACCATTGATAGTAGAAAATCACGACTTCACGTTTTCAAACCTTTCACCCTCTAAGAAATCAAACCTTGACCACCAACAGTGACAACCAAGACTCTTCACGTATTCAAAACCACGACCCAAACAAAGGATCGTGGTTCCCGGTTCCCATGCACATTGGATCTTGGTTGTCATGTTATAAGGATCGTGCTTTTCACATGCACATGAGTCGTGGTCATCATGTTACATGGGTCGTGGTTAGTAGATGTTATGGGTTGTGGTTGTCATGCCAAAAGGGTTGTGGTCGTCGTGTTATAAGGATCGTGCCTTTTACTGCCCTATGAACCACGACCCTTCAAGTGGTTCGTGGTTGTCAATCACGACACCTATATAACTGTGAACCACAGCCCATATAATATGTCAACCACAACCCATATAACATGTCAACCATGATGCAACATAATGAGGCCAACGAGTTAAGACTTTAACGTTGCCCTTACAACCACGACCTTACCACATGACAATCACGACCCTCACCATGACCATATATGACATTCTATTGCACCCGAAAATTACACTATTCGTGAACTCCGCAAGATGACTATAAAATAAATAAGTGAACTTTCGTTTAATAACAAGAATAACAGGACAAGAAAGAAGAAGAGTGACTGGATGAGAGCTACAGGTGGGCCAATTTGAGGTCTTCAAATCTTTTAGCGGCCTCAGCTTTCGCTTCCTTCGCCGCGTTGTACCTCTCGATCCAGTGTAGCCTTTTCTCGTTAAAGTCTTACTTGCGAGACCAAGCGAAGCAACACCGCTCGATTTCTCTGTCCACCTTAGAGAAATTATCTCTGAGTTGCCAGAGTTCTGAAATTGTCTTCAGAATTTTTTGTGGAGGCTATTGATCTTCAGGAAGATAGACAACATCCCTGAGGAAAGGGAATAGATCACCCATATAGGAAGAATAAGAGAAGGACTCAATGCCTTTTTCGAATATCTCCTCCATTATTTTGATTGAAAGAGTAAAGAAATCCATGAATGCTTAAAGTGTTGCAATAAGGATTCTGGTTCGGATTGGTTTATGAAAGTAATTTGAAACCCAAGTAACACTTTTATAGGCTGGTGAACGAGTGGTTAATGTGATTAGGATGTCGTGCAACTATTGGTTTTTCGATGTTAGGAATACCGTTTTTTGGGATTATGGAGAAATAGCGAAATGAATGCGATTTCCTGAAAAAGAATGTAACACTATTACCGAATAGGTTGTGGATATGTCGAACAATGGGTCGTGGTTGTCATCCACAATGGATCGTGGTTGGGAACCACCACTCAGTGTGTATGACAACCACGACCCTGTCATGTGATCGTGGTTCACATGCACATTGGATTGTGGTTGTCATCCACGTTGGATCGTGGTTTTAATGAACAATGGATCGTTGTTGTAAATGAGTCGTAGAACGTAGTTGCCAACCACGATCTATATACCGTGACAACCACGACCCATGTAACATGAGAACCACGACCCATATCAGCTAACAACCACGACCCTATCGTGTGATTGTGGTTCACATGCACATTGGATCGTAATTGTCGTCCACGTTGAATCATGGTTTTAATGAACAATAGATCGTTGTTGTATATGGGTCGTTAAACGTGCTTGTCAACCACGATCCATATATCGTGACTGTGAGACCCATATCCTAACCCGTACCATTCCATAGGCTCTCGATGTCCTTCTGATCGAATTTCGGTAACCTGCGACGCGTAGATAGTATTTGCGCGCGACCTTGAGTGTCATCTTATAATTTCGAGTTAGCTTGACCTAAGACCTATGTCATTGCGATCGCATCATTTCTACGGTCCCAACGCCGCGTCTCATGTGGCAATCCGAGTTGTACATTAAAGGATATAGGTCGCGCTTTATTTGGACCATTGATTGTGTTTTGGTGGGACCCACCTATCACAATGCACTTTTTCCAAGGCTAGGGTGACATCACCCAAGCCATCCATAAGTACTAGTCAAAGCAATAATGACCCTAGCCCATAATTACTCCCTTTTTCTCAAAACACTTATTACCTAGCTAAGAGTGAGAGAGAGCTATCATCATTACTCTCTCTCCTTCATCTCTCTTCCCTTTTTCATTCTCCATTTCCACCATTGTAGTAAAACCTTGGACGTCCCAAGCTCTCTAAGATTCCCAGCCCTTTCTCACCTTAGATCCCCCATATCCTGCCATCAAAAACTCATCTCCACCATTGCAGGAGCCCTATTGGAGCTTTGGAGCATTAGGGAGGAATAAGGAAGGTGGGTGTTTCTCTCTCTCTCTCTATCTCTCTTTTCCATTTTGTGGCCCACCATGATTTATTTTTTATTATCCATGCCTTCCACTACGTGGACCACACTGCTGTCCAAGTGGGCCCACCTCGCTGCCATGTACGGGGCCTACCTTGCTGTCCATTTGGACTGGCCCGGACAAAAGGAAAAACTCAAATATCGGCTTGATCCTGGTCAAGTGACCCACATACGTGGACCCCACTATGATGTATGGGTTTATCTCCACCGCCCACGCGTGGGGCCCACCTTTTGTAGCCTGTCTAGCAGGCAGGCCAGCTGCCTGTCCGTCTGGACAGGGCTAGTTGAGAGGGAGACATAAATATCAGCTTGTTTCCTAACAGTGTGGGTCCACGTGGTTTGTGCGGGACCCACCCTGCACGTGTGAAAGGGGTGGGGCCACCTTGATGTTTGTGTTTTACCATCACCGTCCAGCAATGGACAGTGGGATCCACACCAAGATATATATGTTTTATCTGTGTTGACCATCCGTGCAGGACCCACTTGACGTGGGATATCCACACCATCCATTGACGGTGGGACTCCACCGTGATGTACGTGTTTTCTCCACGTTGTCCGTCCGTGGGATGGCCCACCACGTGGGATCCAACTGCATATGTTTCATCCTCACCGTCCACACAGCAAGACGGTGGGACCCACCTTGATGTGTACATATACACACCATCCGTCCAGCGTCTGGACGTGACCAGCAATGAAGTGTAAACTGACAGTGGGGGTGTACTGGCCACCTGCAATAAAAGAAAGCAGAAAAAAATATAATATTATTATAATATGTAATATTATAGTATTACGTTATTGGGAAGGGTGGCCCATCACATGGGACCCACCTCATGTATTTCATTCTCACCTTCGTTGGACCGTGGGACCCACTCCACACGTGTGACACGTGTGGAGGTGGGGGCCACCTTGATGTATGCATTCTACCTTCACACCGTCCATGTGGACGGTGTGGTGTAAGGCCCGCCATGATGTATGATATATATACATGTCCATCTATTTGCAGGGTGCGGGACCCACCCCACACGTGATGCACGTGTGAGGGTGGGGCCTACCTTAATAATGTATTGTATATCCCTACCGTCCACGTGGACAGTGGTAACCCACCATTGATACATGTATTGTATGTCCACGTCCTCCATCTGTTGGGCCCCACCTTAATGTATCCGTTGTACATACATGTTTTTCGACATGTGGAGCCCACGTGTGATGTATCTGTTTTATCTAGTCGGCACAGTGAAGTATCTGTTTAATCTATATCGTGCAGAATATTTGGACGGTACTAGACAATGTTTGGACAGTGTTGTCCTATGTTTAAACAGTGCTGATTTACATGGACTATGTTTGGACAGTGTTGATCATCATTAGTGAGTCGTGTGCCCTATAAAATGATAGTGTATAGTAATACACATGCTACACCTGCAAATTTTTTGAAATGATTTTTGATGTAACCCAAGGCCCATTGGTGCGGCCCATTGATGCGGCTCACTTGATGTACAAGAGGCCCACTATGATGTGTATTTAGCCCATGGGCGAGGCCCAACATGATGTATTCGAGGCCCTTGGGCCCAACGTAATGTATTTGAGGCCCATGGGCGAGGCCCAATGTGATGTATTCGAGGCCCATGAGTGAGGCCCATTATGATGTATTCGAGGCCTATGAGTGAGGCCCATTGTGATGTATTCGAGGTCCATGTGATGCGGCCCATAGTGATGTGTATGTAGCCCTTGTATGAGGCCCATTGTGATGTGTATTAGGCCTTCATGTGAGGCCATGGGCCCACTATATGTTTAACCCTATGTGGGCCACTTGTTGGGAGCAATGATGGTTGAATGCCCACATTGTGATCTTCCCTTAGGCCTTGATAGTCCCATTCTCATCATTCACTTGCGGGTTAACCCTAATCAGTGGGCCTCATTCACCATGGACGGATGGCTCCGTGCTACCGGATTTGATATAACCACGGTCGAGGGTCTATCTTTATATTAGGGTTGATCGGTTGTTCATCTATAGACCCCGCCTTGTTTATGTGTTAGTTATTGGTGTCGATTATCGATTCTGATTGTCCGTGCCGATTATCAATGCAGATTATCGGTGCCGATTGTCGATACCGATCATTGGTGCCGACTGTCAAGGTCGATTCTGATTGTCGTGACCGATTGCTAATTCTGATTGTCCTGACCGATTTACCGATTCTGATTATCAATCGATTTCGATTATCGTAACCGATTTACCAATTCTGATTATCGATCGATTCTGATTGTCGTGACCGATTACCGATTCCGATTGACGTGGCCGATTTACCGATTCTGATTATCGACCAATTCCAATTACCCACTCCGATTGACATGACCGATTTACCGATTCTGATTATCGATCGATTCGATTGTCATGACCGATTTACCGATTCTGATTATCGATCGATTTCGATTGTCGTGACTGATTGTCAATTTCGATTGACGTGACCGATTTATCGATTTTGATAATCGACTGATTTCAATTGTTGTGACCGATTGCCGACTCCGACTGACGTGACTGATTTACCGATTCTGATTATCGATCGATTCCGATTATCGTGACTAATTACCGATTCTGATTGTCGTGACCAATTGTCGATTCCGATTATCGTGACCGATTTACCAATTCTGATTATCGATCGATTCCAATTATCGTGACCGATTTACCGATTCTGATTATCGATCGATTCCGATTGTCGTGACCGATTGCCGATTCCGATTTACGTGACTGATTTACCGATTCTGATTATCGATCGACTCCGATTGTCGTGATTAATTCGTTGATTCTGATTATCGATCAATTCTGATTGTCGAGGCCGATTCTGATTTGTCGAGGCAGATTCTGATTGTCGAGGCCGAGTATCAAGACCAATTCTGATTTGTCAAGGCCGATTGTATAGGCCGATTCCGATTGTCGAGGCCGAGTATAGAGGCCGATTCTGATTTGTAGAGGCCGATTGTATAGGTCTATTCCGATTGTCGAGGCCAAATGTCGAGGCCGATTCCGAGTGTCGATTTCCATTGTTGAGGCCGATTTCGATTGTCGAGGCTGATTTCAATTGCCGAGGCCGATTGTTGACACTTATGTGATGTATATGCCACCCGTGTTTGAGGCCCATTGTGATGTATATTCAGCTCGTGTTTAAGGCCCAATGTGATGTATATGAGGCCTATGTGATGAGGCCCATTGTGATGCAATTGAGGGCTGTGCGATGAAGCCCATTGTGATGTATGTTAGGCCCATGTGAAAGGCCCATCGTGATGTGTATTAAGCTCTTGAGTGAGGCCCATAGTGTTGTATATCAGGCCCTTTGTAAGGCTATGGTCCACTATATGTTAGGCTCTATGTGGGCCACCCCTTGGGGGCAATGTTGGTTAAATGTCCACATTATCGAGATTGATTATCGAGGCCGATTGTTGATGCCGGTTATTGATACCGATTATGAGTATGTGACAGCATAGCATCATGATACATGCCCATACGCATCATCTACATGTTTGATATGAGATGTGGTTGACCGTTGCATATGACATGGGGCAGGTTGTTCATGGGACTCCCTGATGGGTGGAGTTGCCCCACATGAGCTTACGGTATGCATAGGATCGATGCATGATTGTACTGTGTGACTCATGCATCTCGCATTGTATAATTATGATTACCGTACGCCCTAGCGACATCAGGGTTGTAGCCTCCACATGTATATCGCGGATGGCCAGATGGGACACCGAAAATCTATTCTACATGGGATGCTATAGATATCCTTGGGTGAAAGTTTCAGAACCCTCTTGGTTCCAGAGGTTGCTCCAACGTCTAAACCAAGTGGATGCATGAGCGCATGAGGGTCGTATACCTATAGGCCGTGTCTCCTACTGTGTCGTAGTCGGTTGGAAGGGGGTACGACCTTACCTGCCCGAGAGGAGGGGGCAATGCTAGGCTGAGTCTGACCAGCTCGAGGAATGGGTCTGCTATCGATGAGCTGGGCCCGATATTGGCAGGCAAATAGTGAGGTCTCTTCCACCCACCTTGTTACGGGCGATGGGGCGGCAATCTGGTTTAGAGTGTAATAGACCCCGGTGATTCTCCAGAGAGTAACCGTACTGATATGTGGACTTAGCGAGCAGGAATTGCATATTCATTCATTCATTCATTCACTATCCAATCGGGCTGGTGGTGTGTAACTATTTGTTACGTGTACCTTCATAAGGCCAGGATTTCAGTTGGGCGCACGACTAACCTGAGATCAAAAGTTTACCACATTAAGTCTGACTATCCATATTTAGGTATGGGACTGGTTTGGATAGGAGTCCTTTGTGGTGGACCCTGTAGCCTGCGATACTACGTACTATCATCCGAACTTCACACTCCAGCATGGTCATTTCATTCGCAACGCATATTATATTGCATCCGCAGTACTTAGCATTTTGGGTTACTATGTTCTGCACTTATATGGCCTAAACGGAATTAGCAAGATTTACATATTGCATTTGCACCCTTGGCATCTGATATTTGGCTCTCTTTGACTCCTCATTTGTATAGCTGATCTGTATTGCGTACTCTGATATTGTATTACTCATGGACTTATTAGTATAATTCCGCTTACTCTGATATCATATCTTGTCAGTATTTTCGTTTATTCCATTGTATGATTTATGGCATTGTATTGCATACTTGGCACTTACTTGGTGCACATACTTTCACCACCCTCTAAGCTTTCTACAAGCTTATGCACGATAGATGCGTGCAGGTGATGTTAGGTTGCAGCAGCGTGGAACTTGGAGTATGTAGCTGACTTCTAGAGCTTTGATTTTATTTTGACATATGTATTTTCCCTTTCAGCATTGTATTCAACTGTTTATTTTAGTGGATATGTGACAATGATGTTGCCTATATGATTTGGGTATACTTGTGGTTATGCTTATTACGAGATAAATGTACACACAAAAAAAAATTCTCCTTGTAAGATCCCAGGATCGGAATCTGGCGTATAGGCATTGGGAGCCGAGAATGGGGTACTACGGAGGCTGTCGGGACCGGATTCAGCGATCGAGGTTCTTGTGAGTCCGATCTCCGGGTTTGGGGCATGACAGTGACAACCACGATCCATATACCATGACAACCACGACTCATGTAACATGAGAACCACAACCCATATTAGCTGACAACGACAACCCGTTTAACATAAAAACCATAACCCATATAACATGACAACCACAACCAAAACGAGTTGATCCTTGCACAGGGCAGTGAAAGACACGATCTTTATAACATTACAACCACGACCCATTTTGGTTGAAAACCACGAACCAATGTGGATGATAACCACGACTCATTTAAGATGACAACCAATATCCTGCATTCCTGACAAGTTGTACTCATTTAATTTTTTCGCAGATTAACCAATATTAGAAGAGTATAGGTCGTAGGTTTATATTATGTTATTATGATGAAGAGAGTGTAGATGACAAGGGAATGTTTTCCTACGATGATGGAGACTCAAAGGGCACTACCAGAAAATTGGTAAAAGGCTATGGATAAAAGCCGTAGCTAAATGCTTATGGCTACGATTAGAGTCTGTAGCACGACCGTAGCCATTGGTATCGTAGCCATAGGTCTTAAAGCTATGGCTACAAATTTAATCCGTAGCCATAGAAACAATAGATACGGATTAAATCCATAGCAATATTTTTCGTATCTCTAAAGTATATGCAGCTACGGATTATATCTGTACCTAAAAGTAGCACAAGAACCGTAGCAATAGGCTGAAATTAGTAACAGCTACGGTTCCAGATAAAGGGCTATAGTTAATAGCCGTAGCTACTGCCTATTTTTTAAAAAATAATAATAAAATAAAATATAATAATAAAATATAATATAATAATGGCATCTCTTACCATTGTAGTACATGCCCTGATAAATCAACTCATATAAGCTAATATAGATAAATACTTCATGGCTAAATCATTTATTCATTCAATCAAACACAATCATTCATTCAATCAATCAAATACAATCATTCATTTTAATTCATTCATAAAAGTACAATGCTAACATAATAGTTATGTCTATTTAAAGTTCTCATTGACAACAAGATCCAATGCCTTCTTGCAGCTAAATAGCTTCTCAACAATCACAAGCGAGAACTCCATGAATGTGCCTCTACTGGTTATCAATTTGCCATCAACTAACACCCTATTCTCAGCTTCTCTTTGATCCGAAAGCTTACTGCACATGCTTGAAAATCAATTTCATTATACAAACAATGTAGTCATATGAAAATTTTATGCCATGAAACTGAAGAACTAAATTATAGATAAAAACGACAACGAGATGACTTAAAAAAGAAAGATAATACTCGGGAACATACACTGATCTTCTCATTTCTGAACAAGCAAAATCTGCAACAGCTAAAGACAAAATAAGCATTCAGGTATTCAAAATACCAACTAATATAGGTATAGCAATACCAACTAAATTTGCAAAAACAGAATAGATCAACCATTTCAGTTAAACTCAGCCAATGACTTGGGTAGAGTCATTCACATGGTTAAGGTGTCCATTAGTAAAAGTTATGGCACTTCAAAACTCCCACCTCTAGTGGGGAGAGTAGTTCCCTTAACTAGGATACTACACATGTTATCCCAAACATTTTCCAATTAACTAACTTAAATATTAAATCATGAAGTCAATTGAGCTTATAGGCTTTTGAATTATGCTTGACAGTAATGTAATTCCAATTCCAGCTTGCATGTGGGGTCCATAGTTTTTTGTATATTTCAGAGGATGCACCTACGAGATGAATGAACACCCCAAACATCAGGCCATTCCAAAGCTAAGGTGGGCCACACCATGTGATTTTTTATGTTTTGAGCATGATTTGACACGGTATGGTCCACTTGACTTTTGGATCAGCCTATTTTTGAGAGCCAAGGAGAACATGAAGGGGCACACACGATGCACTAATGGATGTCATGCACACATCACAATCGGGCTCCACACATTGCATAATAGATTAAGTTTAACCTACAGTGCTTTGTAGTGGATCGACCTCATGACAAAATCATACAGACTGGTCTGAACTTTAAAAATCCATGTGAGAATGTGAGTAATTCAATTCAAGGCACATAAATCAAAACTTAATAGTAGATACTTCCATTATTATAACAAAGTATTCTCAATATGAAATAATTTTGTATATGCAAGTGAAAGATCAGGAACATATGCAATAAGTTCTCTAGTCATCACTCTTGTAAGGTCCAACCCTTCATGTGTCTTGGGGTCATTTTCTACATAATTTTGGACATATATGAAGAACTTACGAGCACGGCGCTTTTCAAATAAGCCCATCAATGGAGATTTGAGGGCCTCCATGTCTGTTAATGGAACCTTGTGAACTTGTTGCAACGATCAGCAAGTGTATGCGATAGAACTGCTGAAAGCCGAAGTGATGGCAGAACAGATCATCAACATATTGAAGTTTAATGAACAAAAATGGGGTTACCTTTCCTTTATTAAAGACATAGCCTGTAAGACCCGTATCCTACACCGTACTGTTCCGTAGGCTTCCGTGGTCCTCCCGATCGAATTCTGGTAACCCTCGACATGTATCCGACGTTGTGAGCAATCCTAAGCCGAGAGCTGCATACCGAAGTCGGCTCGACCCGAAACTTGTACCCTAGCGACTGCGCCGTCGCCACGGTTCCAACACCGTGACTCGCACACCGATCCAATACCCGGGTCAGGAGATGTGGGCCCGCGTTCATTCCAAAGAAACGCTGCGTGTTGCGAATTTCAAGAGAATCTCTACGACATGTCACATCAAATCAAGTCAAGTACACAAACCCATACCCCATGCCACCTCACCCTACCACAAGTACAAGCAACCATCACTCTTTTTCCCTAAGTCAATTCTCTCTCTCCCTACCCATTCCCTTTTTACACAATTTTTAACTAAGCCCATACCTTCCCTTACAACACCCATCCCACCATTCCTTATCATCCATTATCTCTCTCTCTCTCTCTCTCTCTCTCTCTCTCTCTCTCTCTCATTTCTCAAACCTCCCAAGCAACACCCAATGTCCAAGCCTCCCCAAGCTCTCCCAAAAACAACAAGTGTGGCCCACTTTCCCACCCTCTTATCTCCCATCTCAACCATTCATTCTCCATCAACCTCCATTAAAATAGAAGGCAATGAGTATACGAGTCCAAGGAGCTAAAGAAGAAGGCCGATAGGTAGGTGATCCACCGTTGAATTTTTATTTAATGGCCCACTTGTGATGGGACCCAATTTGATTTATGTGATATAATCATATGAGGGGCCCATAATGGCGGGGTCCCTCCACTACACCGATCTCTCTCCCTCTCTCTCTTTCTCCTTTTCTTTTGGTGATGTTGATGATGAGTGTGTAGCTCACCATGAAGTAGGTATCTTATCCATGCCATCCACCTTTGTGGGACCCACCTGATGGATGTATTATATCTACACCGTTCAGCCCGTTACCAGGCCTGGACGAAAAGGAAAAATATAAATATTAGAGCGATCTAAATCAGGTGGGCCACGTCCGTGTGGGACCCACTATGATGCCTGTGTTATATCCATGCCGTCTAGCGTCCCTAAACGCTGGATGTGATGGCAGTAGGGTGTGGCTAACATGGAGTGTGTGCACTGACATGGGTGTGTACTAACAAGCTATAAAAAAAAAAAAAGGAAACATATGATGTATATTAATATTATATATATATATATATATTATACATTATATATGTATATATTATATTATATATATATATGAGAGGTGGGCCACACGTGTGGGACCCACCATGTGCGTAAGATTAGCATAATATAACAGATATTGTTTGTGATATAATATATAATATATATATCAACGTCAAGTGCTGATGTTATAATATAATATAATATATATATATATATATATATATATATATATATATATATATATATATATATATATATATATATATATATATATATATGCATGCTGCAGCTGACGTCTGCAGCTTGTAGGTCCCACCAGGAATGTGCAGCGAGCATGGCATCCAAGCCGTCCATCATCTGCCCCACCCTCCGCTGCATGCGTGGGACCCCTGTGATGTACGGGTCTTGCACCACGTCGTCCATTCACATTTCGTGTGGGCCCACCATGATATATGCGTGATATCCCACCGTCCAGAACATCTAGAGGGTCTGGACGGTGGGCACTCTAGGTGTTATATATATATATAGTAAGAGAGAGAGGGAAGTGGGGTGGCCCACGTATGTGGGACCCACCTAACGAGTTGACTGGCTCCACACCGTCCGTAGGCTGGGACGGTGGGTCCCACTCTCTGAAGCATGTGTTACATCCAACTGCCTATCCATTGATGAGCTTGTCTCCAACTTGAGACAAAAAAAATAAGAAAGATCTAATATCACGTGGACCACACTGCCAAAATAGCGGAATTGAATGCCTACCAACATGATATTTGTTTTCCTCACTATTTAGGTCTTTATGACCTTATGAACAGTCTGGATGGGAAATAAATGCTATGGTGGGCCCTATAAATTCTAACAGTGGGAATTATTATCACCACTGTTATGTGTAGTATAGTCCGGATGATCCTTTGCATATGATTCATTTTTTATATATAATTCTCTATAATGATCTCTAACAATGGATGAAAGGTGTAGTTGGTATGGCCCATTTAATGTATTAAGGGCCCACTTGATGAAGCTAATTTGATGTATTTGGGGGCCCATTGACTTGGCCCATTTGAGTCGGCCCATTGACTCGGCTCATTTGTATCAGCCCATTTGATCGGCCCAATCGACTTGACCCATTTGAGTCGGTCTATGGACTCGGCCCATTTGATCAGCCCAATTGACTTGGCCGATTTGAGTCAGCCCATTGACTCGGCCCATTTGTATCGGCCCAATTGACTTGGCCCCTTTGTACCGGCCCATTTGATTTAGTCCATTTGATTCGACCCGTTGATATGGCCCGATGTTATGTACATTGGCCCATGAGTGAGGCCCAATGTGATGCGTATATGCCCCATAAGTGAAGCTCATGATGATGTGTATTAGACCCTTGAATAAGGCCATGGATCCATTATACGATTGACCCTATGAGCGTCATTCCTTCGGAGCAATGTTGTTTAAAGGTCCACATTGGTGGGCAATGATGGTTGGACGTCCACATTGTGACCTTCCCGTAGGCCTTGTTAGGCCCTTCCTCATCATTCTCTAGTAGATTAACCCAAACGCTTTGGCCTCATTGATTTTCATTGATCCATCATCAGTCGTCCATCCATGGACTCTGCCTTGCGTTGAGGTTGATTATCGATGCCGATTGTCGTGGCCGATTGCCTATTCCGATTATTGATCAAATCTTATTGTTGTGGCCAATTGCCGATTCCAATAATCGATCGATTCCGATTATTGTGGCCGATTCCGATTATTGATCAATTCCGATTGTTGAGGCCGATTGTATATGCCGATTGTCGAGGCCAGATATCGAGGTCGATTGTCGAGGCCCAATGTGATGAATATGCGGCCCGATTGTATATGCACACTAAATATGCTAGAACTGTGGATATTGATAGAACAGTTGATGTTTACCTACCCCTAGTCTTGTTGATCATAAGCATCTGCGCTCACCTCTTCGAGAGTGCGGAAGATGATGCTTTTTGTTGGCGATACTATCCCTTGACAGTTGACAAAGATGCAACATGAATAGTTTTACCATTTTTGTTGCATCTCCTATTTGTTAAACAAATCTTTGACAGAACTATGTTTGCTAGATTTTTTAGAACATGGGCTAATCCTACTTGATTTATTCTACTGTCTACTTCAGTTTCATCTTCTAAGAATGCTGCTTAAAAAATCTTGATGCTTTGGAGTGAACATTGGGTTCACAATTCACAGGGAAATTAATTGGAGGTCACTAGGATCATCATCATCATAATCTAAAGTGTAAGACTTAGGGAAAGTAATTGGGGTTGCATGAATCCTGTTCTGCCATTCCACTTTATCAAAGTTCAGCTTTTATGCCCTAGCATGAGTTTGGAATGTCATATTGTTTGGATTCAGGGGTTGACCATGAAGTGAAGGGAATTGACCGTGAATTGCATGGAATTGACCATGAAGTGAAGGAGAATTACTAGAATTGACCGTGAATTGGAGGGAATTGACCGTAAAGGTGAAATGCATGGAAATGACCGTGAAGTGAAGGGAATTGACCGTGAAATGCATGGAAATGACCATGAAGTGAAGGGAATTGACTGTGAAATGCATGGAAATGACAGTGAAGTGAAAGGAATTGACCGTGAAATGCATGGAAATGACCGTGAAGTAAAGGAGAATCGCCGGAATTTACCGTGAAATGCATGAAATTGACCATGAAGTGAAGGGAATTGACTGTGAAATGCATGAAATTGACCATGAAGTGAAGGGAATTGACCGTGAAATGCATGGAAATAACCGTGAAGTAAAGGAGAATCGCCGGAATTGACCATGAAATGCATGGAAATGACCGTGAAGTAAAGGAGATTCACCGGAATTGACCGTGAAGTGCATGAAATTGACCGTGAAGTGCAGGGAATTGACAGTGAAATGCATGGAAATGACCGTGAAGTGAAAGGAATTGACTGTGAAATGCATGGAAATGACCGTGAAGTAAAGGAGAATCGCCGGAATTGACCGTGAAATGCATGAAATTGACTGTGAAGTGAAGGGAATTGACCGTGAAATGCATGGAAATGACTGTGAAGTGAAAGGAATTGACCGTGAAATGCATGGAAATGACTGTGAAGTAAAGGAGAATCGTTGGAATTGACCATGAAATGCATGGAATTAACCGTGAAGTGAAGGGAATTGACCGTGAAATGCATGGAAATGATCGTGAAGTGAAGCTGAATCATCGGAATTGAACGTGAAATGCATGGAAATGACTGTGAAGTGAAGGGAATTGACCATGAAATGCATGGAATTGACCGTGAAGTGAAGGGAATTGACCATGAAATGCATGGAAATGGCTGTGAAGTAAAGGAGAATTGCTGGAATTGACCGTGAAATGCATGAAATTGACCGTGAAGTGAAGGGAATTGACCGTGAAATGCATAGAAATGACCGGGAAGTTAAGGGAATTGACCGTGAAATGCATGGAATTGACTGTGAAGTGAATACATCATTGTCGGAATTGAGCGTGAAATGCATGGAATTGATCGTGAAGTGAATGGAAATGACCGTGAATTGCATGTAATTGACCGTGAAGTGAAGACATCATTTACTGCAAAATGTATGGATTCACCATTCATAATGAAATCACTATTAGGAAGACATCATTTGCTATAAAATTTAGATAAAATATCCAACATATTATTTACATCATTTCACCATGAATATTTTACAAGATATCATTTACAACAATTTATAACATTTCACAAAATTTCTCGATTCCTCTTATGCCTAAGACAAATATATCATAGGTTCCTCTCATGCACATTTTCAGGTGTATTTGACCTTAGAAAGACCTTATACTTAGGTTCTTTCGAATTTCAAATATAATTGGATTTCTATACTTTAAATAGGCTCCAGTTCGACTAGTCTAAACCTTAGTTCGACTAGTCTGGGCTTTGGTTCGACCAGTCTAGGAAAAACTTCAACCAATCTAAGCATTCAACTGAAAATCGAACAAAATTTGTTGGTTCCTCGACCAGTCTAGAAAAGGGCTCGATCAGTTGAAGGCATTGCTCGACCAGTCGAGCAGGCCACTTGACCAGTCGAAGGACGGTTTGATCTGATCCCGCTTGAAATTTGAAATTTGGTTGTTTCTTAGACCAGTCGAAGAAGACCTTAGACCAGTCGAAGCAACAACTTTTCAGCCTATAAATAGAGGTCTTTTCTCACTCCGAAAAAAATCATTCAAGCCACAAAAAGCCTTCACTTTGAGAGAGAAAAGTCCACATGTTCTTTAAGCTATAGAACAGTGTTTTAAATTCTTTTTAATAGCTTATTGTTTTATAATTTCTAGATATTTTTTTAGGAATCATATGTTTTAAAGGGAGTTCTTGTTCTTCCTTTTGAGATCTAAGAAATTCAAACAAGTAGCCCAGGTTTGAATTAAGTTAAAATCTATTTAGAACTTAGAACCCTTCATTTTGGTTATTGGACATTGAACATTAAACATTCATCATCAACCGAAGCGGTTCTACGGGCTACATCATTCAGCGTCTTCTGAAGAAGATAAGTATTTACTTTTTGTTTTTGGTTTATTTGAGATATTCGGAAAAATCTCACGTATTGGTTTTGACTGAGATAGGCAGAAAATCTCAGTGTATGGGATTTTGATTGTGATAGCCCTCCTAAAATCATAATTGTATAGGTTTTAAGGTGAACCTGAGAAAAGCTTGATTTTTAGTGAATGTCAATATCACGTGGGTTGTGATTATTGGGAGTAGAGTAGGTGTGGCTATTTGAGAACAGTTGGTGTACACACTGAACCACTATAATTTCTGGTGTTTATGTGGTGAATGATTTTTGAGATGTACATGTAGTGAATGTTTGTAAATTTTTTTGTTCATGTGGTGAATGCTTGTAACAGATAGCTTTCATTATTTGCCTCTTGTTTTAGTTTGCAATCTTGATCCTTACCGCATTCAAAAAATCAGGTTGTCCTACCATAAACATTTGTTTTTGGTGTAAGGTTGTCCTTTGAACAAGTTTGTATCAATTTCTCAGTACTATTACGAATGAGATCTCTATTTAAGTTCTGATTTATTTATTCTTTCAGTACTTTAATTTTTATTTGGCATAGTCCTATTCACCTCTAGGACTGTAAGCTCGCCTCTTTCAATAATTACTCTGAATCCATAGAGCTTCTCTATACTCCTCATAGAGATTCCTCAAATCCATGAGGAGAGATAGTAAATAAAAATAAATTCTAATAAAATCAGAAATAAATTAATTGATGGATAAAAATGAATTTACAATCCTTTAAATAGTGATACCAAACCTAGGAAGAAGTTTCAGAATCAAACTCCAACTCAAACTCCTAAAAATCGTGACTTAGTATAAATAATGAACTTACTATTTATAAACGGTCATGATTTCCACTAGACTTTTTGGTTTTCAGCCTAAAGTAGTAAGTGTCATATTTGGCTTAACTATGTTATTCTCCTAATTTTTCTAAGGACTTTTCATGTTGGACACAACTCCTAAAGCTCAATGGATCAAAAGTTATGATCGAACTAAAACTTACAATAAATAGTAAAAACAGAAATAAAATGGATTTTGACTGTCGATCTGATGGAATCTCACAAATTCAGTGTGGACAACCTAGCGTAACGGGTTGGGTGGCTAAAGTAGCTTCTCCTACCCCAAAATCATATATGTTACGTCAAATAACTCATTTTGGTTTGCGAGATATGCCTATTTTAAGGTTCTAACGATCCGGATCACTTCTGCCTTCGATCGGGCCTTCTCTGGTCCATCTTGAACATGAAAGTGTCCACAACCCGCTTTACATCAATGGTTTCGATGCCACATACATATAATGTGTGAGCCCTACAAAACAGAATGTCTTGTAATTACTATTCCTAGGAATTATGTAAGATCATTTCCTTAATTTTAATAAGGGAATTTAACCCAAATAAAAAAACACTTCATCGTTGATATAGAATTTATATTTTGATACAGTGTTCAAAAAGGTTTTCAGAAAGCTATTGCATTAATGATATAATTATCATTCCACTGCCTTGTGTCAGTACTTCCTAAGAGCAAATGGTGGGTGTCTTGGGTTTACCCCACCATGATGTTTACGTAAAATCTATTCCAGACACTAGGTGCGTCATCTCATGTTAGGTCAAAGCTCAAAAATCAAGTCCGTTTGTGACTCAGGTGGATCATATGATTGGAAACAGTATACAAGACAATACTTGCCCTCCTAACTATTTCCATTAGTGGCGACCACATGAATCACATATGGGTTCAAGTTTTGGGATTCAAGCCTAAACATGTTGAATCTAATTATTAGAGTGGATTTTGTATAATTATCATGGTGGGCCCCATAAAAATTGTCGGTGGACATCTCTTTTCCAACTATTTCCTTTGTTGTGGCCAAACAGAATCATGGGTCAACCTAGCTGGTTTTCTTTGTACCTAATAGTCTACTAAATATCTAATGGTCTATGTAGATCTTACATAAACATCACGATGGGCCATGTCGAAATCAAGAGTAGCATGCATGCAATTCCGTTTTTTCTCTTAACACTCTCCATCCAATGAGAGAGGGGTGCCCAAACTTGATTTTTGGTGGGGCGCACTTTGACGTGTATATAAGATCTATTCTGACCATTAGATGCATAATCACAATTTAGGCCACAAGCAAAAAATAATAATAAATGATGAGGTGAGACACACCAAAGAAAACGGTTAAGGAGAGAGACATCAACCCTTAATTTTCACACAGATTAGTGTGTAATCATGGTATGAAAACCACTCCAATCATTAGATGCCATACAAAAATTTAAGCTCATACATGTTTTGGGTGTGCCATATTAAGGGAAACAATTTGAAAGGTTATCATTGTTTTTATATTGTTTCCAATCAAGTAGTCCACCTAAATCTTAGATGTAGTGGTTTTTGGGCACTTGGCTTAACAAACGTTGACACATCTTATTGTCGGGATGGATTTTGGATAAACACCATAGTATGAGCCCCCAAGTAGCCAACTATTTTGCTGACACAAACATCCAATGAGCCATTAAAAAAGTGTAAATGAAGGTGGCGGAATAATAAAAATATAGATTGATGGGGGTGATTGTGTGAAAACCTTTCTGAAAAATAAAAGGGAATGTAAATTCCATATTATTGAGTAGTCCTATGTAAAACTTCCTTTTAGTCAGACAGTACAAAACCCAGTAGCCCATAAAGTACTTCTAAGTTTCATGGAAATTGCATATGTCAAATCAAACATTGCAAGACCCAATACACTTCGAAGTACTTAGAAATTACCTAGAAATTGCATGTTTCAAACGAAACGGTGCAAAACCCAGTAGACTTGGATTAGGCGGTGAGAGATCGGATTGGTTACCTCCCCCTGCCACCAGCCCTGCGGCTGAAGGTCGGTGCTCCGTGTTCTCCATCATGATGTATGTGTTTCATCCATTCGGTTCATCCATTTTTACGGATCATTTTAGGTCTTGGTATCAAAAATGAGACATCCAATCTGTTGATTAAGTCTTGATACTAGGAAAACAATAGTGATTGGATATCCACCATTAAAATCATCCTAAGGCCCACTGTACTATTTATTTGACATCCAATCTTTTGATTAGATCATACAAACCCAGATGAAGGGAAAAAGCAAATATCATCTTGATCCAAAACGTTTAAGGCCCCGAAAAAAGTTTTTAATGGTTGACGTTCATTCAACATTGTTTCCTGTAATGTGGTCCACTTGAGAGTGGGATATAATTCGTTTTTGTTCTCATACTGTAAAATTATATAGAAAAATAGATGGACAGCATGGATGAAACATATACATCATGATGGGGCCCAGAGAGCACCGGCTACCAGCCATTGGCTGGTGGCAGGGGGAGTTGCCAATCCGTTTCCTGGCGAGTAATTTCCAACTGTACGACCCATATATGGCCATCAACCTTTTGAAGCCCACTTGCTTTTTACCTCCCAAGAATAAGACCCAGCTGTACGGCCCCATTTCTCAGGTCGAAAATGCCCTGCTTTCTTTCCGGAAGCAGATCGCCTGGTGCTCGAAGACGAGTGCTGACGCTCGTCGAACTCCGAGTTGTACGGACGGTTCAAAAGATATCAAAGTTACGTGGGCCCCACAGTTATGTATTAATTATATCCACAGCGTTCATCCATATTTTGAGATCATTTCGAAGCATTATCAAAAAGAAAAAATCATATCCAAATATCAACTGGACAACACCACAAAGAGCAGGGGAAAATTGATTTTCACGGCTAAAAATTTTGTAGGGCCCACCATAACATTTATTTTTCATCCAATCCATTCATAAGGTCACAAAGGCATGGATGAAGACGAAAAACAAATTTCATAATGATCCAAAACTTTTTGACCCCTAAAAGGGTTTCAATGGTAGACGTCCAATCCTCCACTACCTTTTACAGTGTGGTCCACTTGATAGCTAGATCTATCTTATCTTTTCTTCCCAAGCCTTAATACGAGTTCGCCAAATAGATGAATGGCTTGGATATAAGACATACCTCATAATGGGACTCACAAAAAACCGTAGGAATTACAACAGGAAAGAAAGAAAGAAAAAAAAAAGCCAGCGAGTTGAGGTCAACCGGGTTGGCACTGGTCAACCGGGTCAATAGCTACGGCTTACAACCGTAGCTATAACCACAATGACTTGGCACTCCATGTACTTTTTCTTTTTTGGTAAATGGAGAAGTGTATTCTACTTACATTTTTCTCTAATACATATTTATATAAATATGTATATATAAGCACATTAAAAAAATTTCTCACTTTTTTTTTTTTTTTTCCGTTTCCTTCTTTATTCATTTATCAAGAATATCTTCTAAACCAAAATTAGTTACTTAACGTATCATATATGATTTTGGGGTAGGAGAAGCTACTTTAGCCAACCAACCTGGTTATTTTCCAAGATTCCATTAGGGCGTGTTTGGGCGGTGGGATTAGAAGTGATTAGGTGGGATGGGATTCATCTGGTCCTGTGCCAATTCCACCCCATGTTTGGGATGAAGGGAAAAAGCTTGGAATTACGTTAAATGGCATTTTATTGGGTCCCGTGCCAATTTCACTCAACGTTAGCAAGTTATTGTAGGTCCAACATGATGTATAGGCTATATCCACATCGTCCACCCATTTATCGAGATTATTTTAGAGCATGGGCTAAAAAATCAGGTAAATCCAATGCTCAAGTGGACCCCACCATAGAAAGCAACGGGGATTGAATACTTACCGTTGAAAACTTCTTTAGGGCCACATAAGTTTTGGATCTACCTCATTTTTAGGCCCATGCCATAAAACAAGGTTACAAAACAAATGAACGGTTTAGATATAACACATGTTTGTTATTCTCAGTGATTTCAAATAATGGTGGGTATTTTCGTTCAATGTACTGCCATATTATCACCAAAGGAAGGCATTAATCTCATCCCATGGCACAGGGGACAATCCCTGCCATGGGTAATAATTATGTTTTTTTGAATCCCATCCCACCGAATCCCTTCTAATCCCACTGCCCAAACAGGCCCTTAGGTTGATGGTCGAAAATCTATTTCATTCACTTCGCGGTCAATTTCATTCATTTAATTCACTTTGTGGTGAATTTCATTCACTTCGCAGTCAATTTCATTTACTTCACAATCAATTCCAATCACTTCACGGTCAATTCCCTTCATTTCATGGTCAATTCCATGCATTTCATGGTCAATTCCAGCGATTCCCCTTCACTTCATGGTCAATTCAATTCATTTCATGGTCAATTCCCTTCACTTCACGTGAATTCTATGCATTTCGCGGTCAATTCCCTTCACGTCACAGTCAATTCCATGCATTTCACGGTTAATTTCAACGATTCTCCTTTACTTCACGGTCAATTCAATGCATTTCACGGTCAATTCCCTTCACTTCACGGTCAATTCCATGCATTTCACGGTCAATTCCCTTCACTTCACGGTCAATTCCATGCATTTCACGGTCAATTCCGGTGATTCCCCTTCACTTTACGGTCAATTCAATGCATTTCACGATCAATTCCCTTTACTTCACGGTCAATTCCCTTCACTTCACGGTCAATTCCATGCATTTCATGGTAAATTCCGGCGATTCCCTTTCACTTCACGGTCAATTCTATGCATTTCACGGTCAATTCCCTTTACTTCATGGTCAATTCAATGCATTTCACGGTCAATTCCCTTCACTTCACGGTCAATTCCATGCATTTCACGGTCATTTCACGGTTAATTCCGGCGATTCCCCTTCACTTCATAGTCAATTCTATACATTTCACGGTCAATTCCCTTTACTTCATGATCAATTCAATGCATTTCATTGTCAATTCCCTTTACTTCATGGTCAATTCAATGCATTTCACGGTCAATTCCCTTCACTTTATGGTCAATTCCATGCATATCATGGTCAATTTCGGTGATTCACCTTCACTTCACGGTCAATTCAATGCATTTCACGGTCAATTCCCTTTACTTCACGGTCAATTCCATGCATTTCATAGTCAATTTCCTTCACTTCACGGTCAATTCCATGCATTTCACGGTCAATTCCGTCAATTCCCTTTACTTCACGATCAATTCAATGCATTTCACGGTTAATTCCCTTTACTTCACGGTCAATTCAATGCATTTCACGGTCAATTCCCTTCACTTCACGGTCAATTCCCTTTACTTCACGGTCAATTCAATGCATTTCACGGTCAATTACCTTCACTTCACGGTCAATTCCGGTGATTCCCCTTCTCTTCACGGTCATTTCAATGCATTTCACGGTCAATTCCCTTCATTTCACGGTCAATTCCATGCATTTCACGGTCAATTCCCTTCATTTCATGGTCAATTTCGGCGATTCCCCTTCACTTCATGGTCAATTTTATGCATTTCACGATCAATTCCCTTTACTTCACGGTCAATTCAATGCATTTCACGGTCAATTCCCTTCACTTCACGGTCAATTCCATGCATTTCACGGTCAATTCCCTTCACTTCATGGTCATTTCCATTCATTTCATGGTCAATTCCGGCGATTCCCCTTCACTTCACGGTTAATTCAATGCATTTCACGGTCAATTCCCTTTACTTCACGATCAATTCAATGCATTTCACGGTCAATTCCCTTTACTTTGTGGTCAATTCAATGCATTTCACGGTTGATTGGTCAATTCCATGCATTTCACGGTCAATTCCGGTGATTCCCTTTCACTTCACGGTTAATTTTATGCATTTCATGGTCAAATCTCTTTACTTCACGATCAATTCCATGCATTTCGCCGGAATTGATTGTGAAGTGAAGGGAATTGACTGTGAAATGAATTGAATTGACCGTGAAGTGAAGGGGAAGCGCCGGAATTGACCGTGAAATGAATGGAAATGACCGTGAAATGAAGGGAATTAACCATGAAATGAATTGAATTGATCGTGAAGTGAATGGAATTGACCATGAAGTGAATTGAAATGATAGTAAAGTGAAGGGGAATCACCGGAATTGACCGTGAAATGCATGGAAATGAACATGAAGTGAAGGGAACTGACTGTGAAGTGCATGGAAATGACCGTGAAGTGAAGGAAATTGACCGTGAAGTGCATGGAATTGACCATGAAGTAAAGGGAATTGACCGTGAAATGCATGGAATTGACCGTGAAGTGAAGGGAATTGACCGTGAAATGCATTGAATTGACCATGAAGTAAAGGAAATTGACCGTGAAATGCATGGAATTGACCGTGAAGTGAAGGGGAATCGTCGGAATTGACCATGAAATGCATGGAAATGACCATGAAGTAAAGGGAATTGACCGTGAAGTGCATGGAAATGACCAGTAAGTGAAGGGAATTGACCATGAAGTGCATTGAATTGACCGTGAAATGCATGGAATTGACCGTGAAGTGAAGGGGAATCGCTGGAATTGACCACGAAATGAATGGAAATGAACATGAAGTGAAGGGAATTGACCGTGAAATGCATGGAATTGATCGTGAAGTGAAGGGAATTGACCGTGAAATGCATTGAATCGATTGTGAAGTAAAGGAAATTGATCATGAAATGCATGGAATTGACCGTGAAGTGAAGGGGAATCGCCGAAATTGACCATGAAGTGAAGCAAATTGACCATGAAATGCATGAAATTGACTGTGAAGTGAAGCGAATTGATTGTGAAAGTGAAGAGAATATACCGTGAAATGCATGGAATTGACCGTGAAATGAACTGATTGAAATTGACCGCGAAGTGAATGAAATGAATTTTCGACCATCGACCTAATGGAATCTTGGAAAATAAGTAGGTTGGTTAGCTAAAGTAGCATCTACTACCCCAAAATCCTATATGGTACGTCAAGTAAATCATTCTGGTTTAAGAGATATGTTTATTAAATGAATAAAAAAAGAAATGAATAAAAAGAGAGGAATTTTTTTTTATATGCTTATATATACATATTTATATAAATAACTTGTAACGCCCTGAAATTCGGGGGTCGAGCATAACTCAGCTTCCGAGTTTCAAAACATCACTTATGTAACATATGCAATGATGAATGTATGTTGTCTGTATGAGTGTACAAACCATGGAGTAGATTAAGCCAAACTGCAAACATAATCCAAAGATAGGTGAAATCTGCAAGCAGAAGACTGAAGAAACATATATGTATATCTATATAAGTCCCTGAGATATGTATGCTCTGCCAGGTCATAATTACAAGTGTTTGTTTTCAAAATATAAATATCAAAATGAAATCATCCATTACAAAAGAAACCCAGAATCCCCGTAGCTCAGGGCACGGCTCACATGAACCCGCCTGAGAACTGCATAAAAGAAAACGCGTCCTCGTCATCCTTATACTCCTGCTCTGCTTCGGGGGTCGCATCATCATCTGCATCTAAGACAGAGTCTGGTTGGTGTTAAAACACCGTCGCAGAATGTAAGAGTGAGTGATCAACTCAGTGGAACTATACAGTAAAAGTTAACATATTATCAAATCGATCAAACAGTAATGATAAGGCAATACAATCAAACACGTCCTAATTAATGTATTAGAGAAAAATGTATGAGAGAAAAAGTTCTCCTTGAAAAAAAAAATATATAGGTGGGACAGCGAATCGGGGTTAGCCCGATCGACCCCGACTCGCTGTTCACCCTCTTGCAATCGAAGGGTTATGGCTTCGGTTATATAAATATGTATGGCTACGATTATAATCCGTAGCCAAAGGGAACTCAGGCTTTTGAGCTGAAAAAGCAGGGGCATTTTCGACCTGAAAATGGGGCCGTACAGTTGGGGCTTATTCTTGGGAGCTCAAAATAAGTGGGCTTATTTTTGGGAATGGGCCATAAATGGGTCGTACAGTAGGAAATTTCCCAAAAACAAATTCTGTTTAAATATCGGTTTGCAAAAGGATTTCTCAACTGTCATCATTTTTTTTTTTCCTGTATCCAAATAATCGCTCTCCCCTCTTCTTCTAGTTGTAGGATTTTCCTGTCTGGTCGAATTGGATTTCCGCCTCTGGATTCGTGCTGTTGAGATGAAAAGCTTCCGAAACGATGGTGGTGGTTACCCGGCCTCTCAGTCCCATCGTGCCACCAGCAGTCTGTAAGCTCTCTCTCTCTCTCTCTCTCTCTCTCTCTCTCTCTCTCTCTCTCTCTCACTATCTAATTCTGTTTGATAGATGAATTCATTTACATCTATTTGTAGATTGTCTACATAGGTTTTCTTCTTTAGCTTTCTCTGCTGATCTTTCAGTTTCTAAGAAGAAGAATCTCTGTAAGATAATACGAATTTCAGGTTTTCCTGAAATCCCTACTGTTTTTAGTTCTTTCCACTATTCTTTCAGTGTATGTTTGGATATTGGGGTTGGTTTGATGCTTTTCTGCCCTAATTCAAAATCCAATCTATTCCTTGCGCAAATCTTATCGGATTTTGATCTGGGGCCAATCCGTGCCGCCCTAGAAGGAAAGTGGAGCTGATAACCATCTGTGAAAATATCGCAGTCACCCATGCTTCTGTGGACGCCCAAATGGTCACCGTGCGTTTTTCTTTCCGTTCTAAGGATTTGTGGGATTGATTGAGTTTTGGTGTTTGATTCTTGTTATTGCTGTTTGGGATGAAGGCATGGGAGACCCAACAATGTCCGGAAGCCAACAGCAAAGGATGCCTTATCCTATCTCAAGAATGTGAGGGAAACATTTCAGGATAGCAGTGAGAAATACAATGATTTCCTCGAACTCATGAAAGATTTTAAGGACAAGAGGTTTGAAATCAACTGATTGTTTATCCTCTCTTTTCCTTTCTCCTTCACTATCTGCAGCTTATTCATCTGTTTATTTATTTATTTTTTAAATTTACCCCGTGTTTGGTTACAGGGTCAACACCAATGGTGTTGTAAAGAGGGTGAAAGAGTTATTCAAAGGGCACCAGAATCTCATCTTGAATTTCAATTTCTTCTTGCCTAAAGGATCCCAGATCACCCTCAATGATAAGCCTCCAATGAAGAAGACAGTCAATTTTGATGACAAAGTAAAGGTGAGAATTCGATCTCAGCTGCATTTTGCAGGGTGAGTTTGTAGGACCCACCATTGAATCTAGCTGCCTAACCATCTGATATGTGCGATATTGTTAGAAGCGAAGAGCTGTGAATTACCATGCTGATCACGATCTCGGCATTGATGGTCCTACTCCAAATTATAAAGCAGTAATGAAAGTTGTCAAGAGGCAGAGGAAACACAAGCGGGATTATAAATATTTGGGGTGTGACAGCACAGATATAGATAATAGGGAGTGCTTCCCTCACAAACAGATGTCTGATGGGGAAGGAGCCAAAATCTTTGGAGTGCATCCCATTTTGGGTTTTTCTTATAAAGATAAAAATGCCTTCAAAAGTGAGTTCCCAATTATGCCATATGATGATACTATACATGTGTATATTGGTAGTTGGTTGTAAGCATCTTATGTTTGTGATTGATTTATGTGTTTTGTTGTTGAATAGCCATAGATATACATGTGCATGTTGTATTATGCATTTTACGTTTTTCATCGAGTTACTTGTTTCTTTCATGGTTTAATATCCATCACAACTTGCAACTATACATGCAGAAGTATCACTTTAATCAATCCTGTTTAGATGCACTGTGCAATATCTTTTATTCTTCAAACACGAACAGTGTGATAATACTGTTGGATTCATAATACCTTCTTGAACTGGACCACGATTTGATTCGGTGGTTGTTCTCCCATCGAACGGGCTCATGTGTGATTGTGTTGCATGCAGACCCAGACATGTGTGTCTGGAGTGGACCCACTTTGATCGTACTTATGATTGGTAGCAATTGATAGATGAGCTGAAAATAACTAATAATGCACTTCCATGGATTGGTTGTAAAAACAGTCTTTGTACATAGGGTATTTTTGAGAAGACCTTCTATAAAATTTATAATCTTTTAAAGCTGTTAGTTTGCTGTTTTAGTAAAACTCTCTGCTGTTAAACTGATAATCTTTTAGTGATTTATCATTTATCGTGTCACAGGATATTTTGGTATTTTGAAGGTCTTTCATGAAATGTAGAATCTTTTAGAAAGTTGCTTGTTTCATGTTTTAGTAGAAGTCTGTGTTAAATTGATAATCGTTTATATTTAACTAAATTGTCCCTGTTTCATCGAGTTACTTGTTTCTTTCATGGTTTATCAGTTTTATGTTAAACTGATAATATTTTGTATTATGCATTTTACGTTTTTCATCGACTTGTTTCCTTCATGGTTAAATATCCATCACAACTCAACTCTATAGATGCAAAAGTATCACTTTAATCAAATCCTGTTTAGATGCAGTATGCGATAATCTTTTATTCTTCAAACATGAACTGTGTGATAATACTGTCGGATTCATAATACCTTTTTGAACTGGACCATGATTAGATTAGTTGGTTGTTCTCCCATCCAACGGGCCCATGTGTTATTGTGCTGCATGCAGACCCAGACATGTGTGTCTGGAGCGGGACCCACTTTGATCATACTCGTGATTGGTAGCAATTGATAGATGAGCTGAAAATAACTAATAATGCACTTCCGTGGGTTGGTTGTAAAAACAGTCTTTGTACATAGGGTATTTTTGAGAAGACCTTCTATAAAATTTATAACCTTTTAACGCTGTTAGTTTGCTGTTTTAGTAAAACTGTGTTAAACTGACAATCTTCTAGTGATTTATCATTTATCATGACGCAGGATATTTTGGTATTTTGAAGAAGATCTTTCATGAGATGTAGAATCTTTTAGAAAGTTGTTTGTTTCATGTTTTAGTAGAAGTTTGTGTTAAATTGATAATCTTTTATATTTAGCCAAATTGTCCCTGTTTCCACTAATAGTCTTTTTGGGGTTTTTATCCCAAAATTCCTCGGAGATTTGCATTTTATCAAACAATGCCTTTATGAAATGAAATTTAGGGGAGATGCTTTCAAGCATTGAAAGTATCAAAATGCCCTTGTTTTGATTTTTCTTTAAAAGGTAGTGGAGTTGAGAATTGTGGGGCCCATGCAGTATGTGTTTAACATCCAATCCGGCTAACATATGAAAATCACCATGATGATGCAAGACATGAAAATTAAATATGATATGCAAGATCTCAGGCTTTAGATCAAACTAATTCAGAAATATTCACATAAAATTTCCACATCCCATACAAAAGTTCAAACATTCAAGCAAGGGGAATCTGTGCCGGTCCAGGTCTACATATGTTAGGCCTGGATCAATAAAAATTATAAGCCAAACGATACTCAAAGGGAAGTAAAACTCATCCACACGTGCACAGTAATCAGTCCCTAATCTAATGGATTCACCAGTTTCAATTTAGAGAACCATAGGATTAGAAAAAAGGGGTAAACAAATTGAAATAATGCAATCTAGGGTAAAGGTTATGGAAAAGAGGTATGAGAGAGAGATAAAATAGACGAAAATTCTGAACCTGGCGACAGTTCACGCGTGCGGACAGTGGGCCAGGCTTGATGCATGTGCGTAGGGGCCTGACCGCACGTGCTAGGGGGCCCCGAATGCGGAAAACACCTCCTTGGCTCTGGTCGGCCAGGGGAGGGCTTCAAAACCTTCGAGTTTCGTGTCAATCGGATACGCAGTCTGTGCGTGGTTCTCCGCCAAGTTTCAGCCCTCGTGCAGGGCTAGATTCTGGAAATTGGCTGTAGGGAGAAGAACTGAATGGTTGTACAAGGTGAGAAGTATGGATGATAGAAGATAGGGGCGGATTGGGATAGATGTAACTTCGTACTACGGTAGTTTGCCCTTTGATAAGGGAGGGCTTGTCACCCAATTGGATTTCCACAACTCAAGAACTCAAAGGAGTAGAAAAACGCAGAAATTTTTATTAATCTTCAATGAGAAAAAAAATTCTACAAGCGGTGTCTATTTATAAGAAAACCCGATACCCCAAAACTCACGCTATGTGTGCAACGTATTACTTGGCGATGAAGTAATAAAAAATAATAACTAATCAAAGT
The DNA here is from genome assembly GCF_029962835.1 of Magnolia sinica. Taxonomy (NCBI): domain Eukaryota; kingdom Viridiplantae; phylum Streptophyta; class Magnoliopsida; order Magnoliales; family Magnoliaceae; genus Magnolia; species Magnolia sinica. The sequence continues at coordinate 34,424,639 of NC_080582.1, read as the reverse complement.
AATCTAAACCATCCATGATATTCTAAATAACATTAACAAGCAAGACCTAAAATATGAGATTAATCAGACTAGTGGGCCACGATCACGAAAACCCATGATGGGCTTTACTTGACTATCGGACCCACTCCAACGAACCAAAACTCAGTCTTCTAACTACGAGGCTCTCCCTGGACGTCATCATCGATCCAGATCGACGGTGGGGCCCTCCTTACGTACGTGCGCAAGGGGGGCGGCGTGCGTGTGCGTGATGTCCCCATCAACTCTCCTCGGCTACGAAGATTTCGCCACTGGCAAAACAAAACTCCTGAACCGCTCCAAGATGTCAGGATCAAGTCTCTGAAGTTCCTCCTCAGTGAGCCACGTGCTGTCTGAAGCTGGGCGCGCCTTCCATTTAATCAGGTACTTCTAAAATCCGCCGTTCGACGTTGAAACTATACGATGGTCCAGAATATCCCCCATTTCCTCTCTGGGTGTGTGAAGGTTATGTATGGGAGGTAGAGGCTGGGAAGAAAAGTCGGGAAGAGATCATGTATCAAGGGACAGATCTGAGAAATTAGGATGGGTGGGCGAAGGGCCGGAAAAAGTATCAGGGGTCTCCTGAAAAGCAACTAGATCCTCCACATTGAATGTGAAACTAATTCCCATGGAAGGGGGAATATCTACCACACGCATTGAGACTGCATCGTTTTATAATTTTGAAGGGCCCAGCGCTACGTGTGTGTAATTTACGAACGCCCCCCTGAGGATACCATTCGGGCCTAATGCGAACCATCACCCCTACATTGAATTTTTGAAATACTTATGTTGGTCTGCAGAAAATTTGTAATGTTCATTACTAGTAGTGATCTTTCGCCTGATTTCTTGATGCAATGAATGAATGTGATGTGCAGAAGACTCTGCAGACTCTGATGGCCTATGGGACAGTGACATAGGGACGAGGTCAATAGGCTTCCTAGGCTTATAACCAATAACGACCTCAAAAGGACTTAGACCCATGGACCTATTGACAGAACTATTGAACGCAAACTCGGCTATAGGTAGTACGGTGTCCCACGTCCTGGTGTGCTCCCCTACTAAACATCTGAGCAAACTTCCTAGGCTCTTATTGACCACCTCAGTCTGGCCATCGGTTTGAGGGTGATAGGCAGACGAAAATTGGAGCCTAGTATTCATCATGTGCCATAGTCTCTTCCAAAAGTAACTTATGAATCACATATCACGGTTAGACACTATAGTTTTTGGTAACCCATGTAGTTTGATGACCTCACTAAAGAACAACTTGGCAACATGAGATGCGTCTGAGGTATTAAAACAAGGAATGAAGTGGGCCATTTTAGAAAAACGGTTCATGACAACAAATATGGAATCGTGTTTTCGAATAGTCTTGGGGAGTCCAAGCACGAAATCCATACTGATGTCCTGCCAAGGGATGAATGGAACTGGCAAATGTGTGTATAATCCTGTATTTTGTTTCTTTTGCTTTGCCAGTTGACAAATACGACACTACCCTATAATTCTTGTCAGGTCTCACTTGAGGCTTGGCCAATGAAACCTATCTTCTTTGATGCGCTCGAGGCTCGTGGTATGCACAAGCGGTCACTCCTAAACAAATACCCGTTTAAAATCAAGTACTCATTGCTAGCTCCTGATGGACTCTCTAATAACGACGCGTACACAACTCCAAAATCTGGACACTCAGAATAATCTTCTTTGATGCGCTCGAGGCCTGTGACTTCGACACTTATGGAATTGAGTAACGCGACTCGACGACTCAACGCGTCGGCAGGCTTATTCTCTACATCGGCCTTGTGCTTAAGCACAAAAGTGTACTCTTGAAGGAATTGAGCCCACTTGGCGTTCCTAGAGTTTAATTTCTTCTAAGAGTTCAGATTTCTCAAGGCCTCGTGATTTGAGTATAAGACGAATTCTTGCGGCAATAGGTAATGACGCCAATGGCGCAGTGATTGCACTACCGTATAGAACTCTTTGTCATAGGTAAAATATTTTTGCTTCGCCTCATTCAGTTTTTCACTAAAAAAGGCGACAGGGTGCCCTTCCTGACTAAGTACTCCTATGCCGACTTCTGAGGCGTTACATACGACTTCAAAAGCTTTTGAAAAATCCGGAAGTCGCGTGACTTGAGCTTTGGTAATCTTGACCTTTATCTCCTTAAAGGCTTTCGAGGCTGCCTTTGTCCATTGAAACTCTTCTTTTTTATGCAATCCGTGATGGGAGTCATAATGGAACTGAAACCTCGAATGAACCACTTATAGAAGGTGGCTAAGCCGTAAAAGCTGCGCACCTCATGAATATTGCGGTGTTTAGGCCAATTGACTATGGCCTTGACCTTCTCGGGATCCGCCGATACGCCCTTAGTTGAGACAACAAAGCCCAAGAAGATAACACTACTAGACAAAAACGCACCCTTCTTTAGGTTGGTGTACGGTTTTTCAGCTCTAAGGATCCTACAAACTTGCCTCAAATGGTTGAGGTGTTGTTCCTTGGTCATGCTATAAATCAAGATATCATCGAAGTATACGACCAGGAACTTCCCCATGAAGGGCCTCAACACTTGGGTCATCACACGCATGAAGGTGTTGGGGCGTTAGTTAACCCAAAAGGCATAACTAGCCACTCGTATAGCCCATCATTCGTCTTAAAGGCCGTCTTCCACTCATCACCAGGGTGTACACGGATTTGGTGATAACCACTTTTGAGGTTAATCTTTGAGAATATGGTAGCATTGGCCATCATATCGAACATGTCATCAAGACACGGTATGGGAAACTGATACTTGACTGTGATTTTGTTTATGACCCTATTATCAACACATATCCTCCATGTGCCATCCTTTTTAGGTGTAAGAAGGGCGGGCATGGCACATGGGCTCATGTTCTCTTGAATGAAACCCTTCTTTAGAAGTTCGTCAATCTACCTCTTCAACTCAGCGTGCTTCTTTGTGTTCATTCTGTAATGCGGGAGGTTTAGTAGATTCGCCCTAGGGATTAAATCAATGGTATGTTGTATATCCCTTATAAGAGGAAGCTCATTCGGTAGATTATCAGGAAAGACATCATGAAACCCATGCTTTACCTAAACGGCCTCAGTGGGTAACTCTATGCTAGCCACAAGGGCGCATACCATCGAGTTCGCCTCCGTTTCTCGCTCAAAGTCCTTGGCAATTAGAATATGGAGTGATTTGGACTTGGACTCATTCAATTCTTTTGAACCGCCCGTACCACTGTGTGGTGGACTCCTTTCCAGTCATGTTCTTTGGTGGCAGTGGATTTAACTTTACCTTCTTGCCCTCGAACCAGAATGTACACACATTCGTACGAACAAATATGGTAACATCCCTGTTATAGAGCTACGGTCTACCCAGAATGATATGGCCAACATCCATGAGAACAACATTACACCATAGTGTGTCTTTATAAGATCCAAACTGAATAGGAACAAGACAACGGTGCGAAACTGGATGGAAGTTTCATCAACCTAGGACATTCTATAGAGTTGAGGATGAACTTCAAGCTTCAAGCCTAAACGGCTCACAGTGCTAGTCGATGTCACGTTGGCACAACAACCACTATCTACGATCATCTTACAACTCTTTTCTCCACATTTTGCATAAGTATAGAAGATCATATTGTGGTGCCAGTCATCAGTGTTCTTGGCTTAAGACAAAGCGCAACGCACAATTGTGAGGGTCGCAGACTCTTGCGCTCCCTCTTCCTCATCACTAGGGGTCTCTACGGGCTCATATTCTTCCTCTTCACCGTCACTCTCTAGGGGCACTACTTCCACTTGCCCATCAATAAAGAATACTTTGGTGCCCTCTCTCATGCTGCACTGGTGGGCAAAGTGACGAAACCCTTGACACCTAAAACACCTGGTTGCCCCACTTTCACGCGAGCTAGACCCGACAATTTCTTTACCCTTATCATCCTTAGGCCTGGATTGAAAATTATTGGAAGGTTTGTTTTGGTACCCAGTGTTAGGTTTAGCCCCAGAGGAGTTGGCCTTAGCACTAGGATCACGAAAGTCAAACCGTCTTCCCACATATGCCTTAAGGTATTACTCGACATCTAACACTACTTGATACAACTGTTCAATAGTGTCTCTGTCTTTGGCGAGCTATTCTCTCTTAATGTCAGGACGGAGGCCCGTTTTAAAACGAGCAAGGGTGAGTATGGGGTCCTCATCAACCACGCAACGGGTCAAGTACTTTTCGAACTTCTCAATATATTCAGTAACACTCATGGAACCCTGTCGAAGAGATTGCCATTTCTCAATCAACCGTAGGCGATAAGAGAAAGGGAGGTACTTCTCCTTAAGCGTTTCCTTCATTTCTCCCCAATGGACTATTGGAAACTCCCTCGTTCTTTCTTTCTTTCGCTCTACCATCGCCTAAAACCTCTTTGCTTGGCTCACAAGCTTCATCTTGGCAAATCGGACTCGACGAGCATCTGACATATTGTACCACTCAAAATAGTGGTCCATATTCTCCAACCAATCTAAAAAGGCTTTAGGGTCCAAGTGGCCATCAAACATAGGGGCATCTACTCTGACACCCTTGAGGAGTTGCGCATCTGGGTCATATTGATCATGATGTCCCTCACGGGGTGGGGGCACGGGTGCGCGCCCATGACCAATTCCTTGGCCACCTCCATTCTTTGGTCTAACCTCCAAACCACCTGCCTGAGATTAGGCATCTTCCCCAATGGTGGGGTTTGTCTCGAGGGAAGTCTCTAGTTGGGTAACGCGCACATTAAATTGCTTAAGGCGTTAGTCCATACATTGTTCCAAGTGCTTACCCAAAGACTCAACCTGCTGGGTTAACTTGTTCATTGATTCTTGCAGTTGCTCAATGTTTAGTGTAGGGTATAAGCCAAAACCACGACCCGTACGTGTGGGCATACAATTTCTAACTCCACCTAAGGACCTTCCACTACGACTATATGCAACTAAATGAGACAAAATGATCCGATGAAACTCTATATGAGGGAAACTACACAATGTTACCAAAATCCAGCAATATAGTTGTCAAAATAAGGGGATAACAAAAAGTTACAGCAATGTGAATTGCGAACTTCCTGATAACAGAAATTTTAGCAATTAATATCAGGAACTACGGATTTCTAAACAGCTATATACGATGAAACTGGATGCATGATGGACTTAAACAAACTAACCCTAAACATGTAATGCATTCCCCTATAAGAGCCCTAGGCTCTAATACCAAATTTGGTGCAAGACATGAAAATTAACTATGATATGCAAGATCTTAGGCTTTAGATCAAACAAATTCAGAAACATTCACATAAAATTTCCACTTCCCACAAAAAAGTTCAAAGATTCAAGCAAGGGGAATTTGTGCAGGTTCAGGCCTACACATGTTAGGGCTGGATCAATAAAAATTATGAGCCAAACGATACTCAAAGGGAAGTAAAACTCATCCACATATGCACAACAATCAGTTCCTAATCCAAGGGATTCACCAGTTTCAATTGGGAGAACCTTAGGATTAGAAAAAAAGGGAAAACAAATTGAAATAATGCAATCTAGGGTTAGGGTTATGGAAAAGAGGTATGAGAGAGATAAAATAGGCGAAAATTCTGAACTTAGCGACAGTCCACGCGCGCAAATAGCGGGCTGGGCCTGATGCACGAGCGCAGGGGCCTGGCCACACGTGCGAGGGGGCCCCGAATGCAGAAAAAGCCTCCTTGACTCTGGTCGGCCAGGGGAGGGCTTCAAAATCCCCGAGTTTTGTGTCGATCGGATGCGTGGTGCTTCGTCGAAGTTTCAGCCCTCCTGCAGGGCCAAATTTTGAAAATTGGCTGTAGGGAGAAGAACTGCTGCAAAAGCTGACGGATTCGAAGCGAGGATGGTTGTACAAGGTGAGAAGTATGAATGATAGAAGATAGGGGCGGATCGGGATAGATGTGACTTTGCACCACGGTAGTTAGCCCTTTGATGAAGGGAGGGCTTTGCACCCAATTGGATTTCTACAACTCAAGAACTCAGAGGAGTAAAAAAACGCAGGAATTTTTATTAATCTTCAATGAGAAAAAAAAACCTACAAGGGGTGCCTATTTATAAGAAAACCCTATACCCCAAAACTCGCACCATGTGCGCAACCTATTACTTGGCGATGAAGTAATAAAAAATAATAACTAATCAAAGTAATCTAAACCATCCATGAAATTCTAAATAACATTAATAAGTAAGACCTAAAATATGAGATTAATCAGATTAGTGGGCCACAATCATGAGAACCCATGATGGGCTTTACTTGACTATCGGGCCCACTCCAATGAACCAAAACTCAGTCTTCTAACTAGGAGACCCTCCCTATATGTCATCATCAATCCAGATCGACAGTGGGGCCCTCCTCCTTGTGGGGGGACGGCGTGCGTGCGCGTGTGCGTGTGCGCGTGATGTCCCCATCACATGATGTTCACTCCACCCAAAAATTAGGCCGATTGAATCACTAGATAGGCTACACATGAATTTAGATGTTCTTGAGTGGTGTATATTAGTTTCTTTATGGTTTGGCTCATCTTATCATTTAATTTGCCAAATGATATGGTCAATTTGTTGGATGGGGTGGATGTCAAACATATACCTTGTGGGCCCCACAATTCTCGATTCACCACTTAAAAGAGAACTGAAATGAGGGTATTTAGGTAATTTCTTTCCTCAATTCATGCCACTATACTCATGAGCACGAATTGTACTACCCACAAAAAATGCCTCTCCCAAATCGAGAGATGAGGAACCTAGTGAGCTTTCACATGACTAACCTCTCATGATCATATGATTAAGTGAATCGCCCTCGCTCCTCTCTCTCGCCTCCACCCATCCACACCCATATCCAAACACACAATGGGAGATTTCATTTCACATTAACCTTTGTCAGTTCCTCCTTGAGCTGTGACCCCAAGCTCAGATTAGTAATACTTTACACAATGAAACAAGTCAACTTGAACAGCAACCCCACAGCAGAGCAAATCATTAAAATCAAGGTCCCCACTCAATCCTCATCCTAGTATTGTAGCCTCAGGTTCATGGATTAAAATTGGCCGATACAGGTGTATTGTATCTGTATCAGCTCGATACAATATGCGACATGAGTTTGTATTGACCCCAGTTAAAAAGTTGGGCCATATCAGCCAATACGGGCTGTATCAGCATCAATTGGCCACAAAGGCCCAACTTTTGAAAAAAAAAAAAAAGTTCTCAATTTTTATCAAATTTTGTCTTATACCTTTTTTTTTTTTTCCCTTTTAGATCATTGAGGAATCTTAGGAATTTGTTTAGACTAGATCTAGATCTATTTTGGGGATATAACAAAACATTTGAGTGTATTCGATGAATCGAAGTGGAATAGACCATTATGGAGAAAAATCAGAAAAAGGTAAACCATTGCCTTTTTGTTTGTGTGTGTGTGTATGTGTTCTAATCGTCTTTTTGTTGTACTTCATTGTAATGGGTCCTTATTCACCAAATCATGTTTGATTTTTGTTCATTATGGTCCATGTGATTGATTTTCATCAGGTCAAGCTCACAAATAACATTCTTATTAAAGAATATTGGATACTCCATTATCTACAAGTCCAAAATACCAAGAAAAAAGGAGAGATTCTTGAATATCTCATTGTTTTCCTTTTTATGATATTTTTCCTTAATTCTTTGGCTTGAAAAAAATCAATCAATACAGTTTGATACAGGCTAATACTGGTATGCAATGCCATATTTTATCGTTTTTCAGCCAGGCCAATACATCCCCTGATACCGACATTCAGAACCAAGCTTGGGTTATGTTTCTTGGAAAAGATGCTAATAAGTTTTACTTCATTGAGCCAAAACAGGGTGGGTCACCTTAAAACCCAATTAGTTATGGGGATTACAGTTGTGTAAAAAAAAAAGAGGAAAAAATACTACATGTCAAAGCTTGAACCCACGTTGTTCACTTGAAAATTGCACTCTACTCATTAAACTGACTGCAGATTTGGTCAAGTACTTTTGTCTTTTATGATTTTTAATAAAGCAGATTTCCTGGCAAAAATGGGCCAGAGAGGGTCTGACCAGTGAGACTGAACTGCCCACAAAAATGGGTCAAGCTCTGGTCCAGGTTCTAAGACCATGCATTTTCTTTTTGGATTCTTAAGTTTTGAACCTTTTTTTAATAAAATATATACAGATCTTTTGCCGTGTGCAGAATCTCTAGGGAACAAAGTACATCTAGCTACACGTGAGGTAGATGACAGGGATAATGAAAGGGATTGTGAAAGAGACGATGGGGAAAAGGATAGAGACAGTGAAAGGGAGAGAGATGCACAGTGGGAGCAGTTTGACAAAGTGCCTGTGCTCCAAAACAAAGAAAAACATGTAACCAAACCAATCTCAGAGCTTGACTTCTCAAACCGTCAGAGCTGTAACCCTAGTTCTCATCGTCTTCCAGAGAATGCAATTTTGATTCCTAAGCCTTTCTGTTTATCTAGAAATTATGATCTTTCAATGAATTTTGTGGTTCCCTAACCAGTCTTTCATGTTTTTGGTTTTGCTTGACAGTATCGAAGGCCTCCAGCTAGCCACCGGACAGAACTTGCGGCATCTGTACTGAATGATGATTCGGTATCTGGAAGTGATGATTGTGGCAAAAAACAATATGAAGAAATTCTATTTAGATTGGAAGATGATAGGTGAGAGAGTTGCTCGTTGCTATTTTCAGCAATACTGTTTTTCCTTAATGTTAATCTTCAAATTGGTATCTACTCATAAAAACTGCCTGCTTGGTAACTGAGTTCTTTTTCCATCAATATGGTACCAAAAAAGATGACAAAAGGGGGAAAAGGGAGTTAGTCCTTGGTGCTAATTCTTCTCTGTAAAGCCAAAAAGAGTTTCTCCTTTCCCCAATGCCATTCTCTGCCTCTTGTTTCTTTTTCAGGAACGTTGACTTCCTGTATTTCTGTCCATTTGAAAGTCATTGCCTTCAATTATGCACAGAAATTATTATTATTATTTTTTTGCAATCAGTGATTGTTACTTTTACCGTTTCTGATTGCTGTCAGGTTTGAGCTGGACATGCTGCTAGGGTCACTTAATTCAACTATCAAGCGTGTGGAAGATTTAAAAGAAAAAATTGATAATACGATCAAGCCAGACAGTCAAATCCACATCAAGGACCACTTTACTGGTTTGTATATAAACTGATTTGAGAATAAAAGACTTTCTTGGACATGCTTATTTTTATATTTGGAGATAGATATATTTCTATGGTTTATGAACTTGTTTGTTCATCTCTTGCTTCCCCTTGCAGCTCTCAATCTAAGGTGCATCCAACGATTATATGGTGATCATGGGCTGAAATTTTTGGATGTACTACACAAGAATCCACGTGCTGCATTGCCTGTTATAGCAACTCACTTGAAGCAGAAACTAGAGACATGTTTAAGATGTCGTTCAGATTTTAATAACGCATGGGCTGAAACTAGGCTAAGAATTATCTCAGATCAGTTGACCACCATTGCCACGGCTCACATATAAGGCGCCCTACCAACTGACTTGGCTCCTTGCATTCTAGAAGCTTGCTGATGCTCGTTTCCCAATGTCTCCATCCGAATTCCTGCTTCATGTCCCCTGCCTGCATGCCACTAGGCGGCTTGGTAAGCGTTAGCATGCCCATAATTTATTTTTGCAGAATAGTTTTGGAAAGGATAATAAAGAAAATTTGTGCGTGCGTGTGTGTGTGTGTGTGTGTATTAAAATAAAGAGAGGTCATTTTTCTTTCTTTAAAGTTGTATGGCATTTGTATTATCATCTGGAGTATTGAGCATATCTACTCCAGCATTGGCTTAGTAATAGACCATACTATTAACGGCTTAGAGGTTTCATGTATTGGATATTGTGACAATAAAACTAGAACAGCAATATGGTCTGTTTGGCCCCACAGTATTGTCAGTGAATATACCCAAGTTCCCTTGATTTCTAGTAAGTTTGAATCAATATTCCGGACTGTGAACTCTGTTGTGAATTGTAAGAGAAAACTGAGTTATAAATTCAGATTGTAAATCATAAGATTTTTGAATTTTTATTTGAAAATCTTGAAAAGCATGGCAGGTCCTGAAAGGCAATGTTCGTACATTCGGCATTAATTTTAAGGATGTGCTTGGGTTTTTATGGTTCCCAAGGTTGATAAGATGCCGAATTGCTGCGTTTGAGACAAGAATGGACTCGTCATGTGCCAATCACCAAGTTTTAGATGATAGAAGGCAGAAAATTGCTTGTCTTTTTTAATGCAAGCTGCCTTTTCCATGCTGCCCATACACGAATTGCATCAGGTTGGATTGGGAAGCCGCATCATCAAACCACAATTTGACAATTTGCCGAACTCTACTCAGTAAATATATAACATCACAACAACATGTAGCATTTCTCTTTTGTCATGACCCATGTAGAGCAGCCAGAACTTCTAAACTTGTCATGGAAGTGCATATGTGTCTAAATTCATCGGGGAAAATTGCACAGTAAATAGTATTGAGAGCTTTGACATTATAGGTATGCGCAACTCTCTTATCGACACTCCATTTGGATTTTTTTTTGGGAGCACTAATGGTGCTACCCATCAATCAAAACATGTTTCATAGGAATTGTCCATCCTCCTTCGATAATTTCTCACACTGAATGATATGTGGACATTAGAAATATCTTCATCCTAGCCTTCTAATAGGCGTAGTTAGACTCTTCAAAGTACAATGGTCGGGTGACGGTATTACCCTCTTGGTTAGACGGCATTCTTAAGCTCTTAGGATCAACTCCAGGCGGTTAAGCTTTTCAGAAGCCACTTGCTCTTATACTAAATGAAATTACGGTTTTCGTGCCGCAATGAGTTTAAGTGCGGAGGTATGGTGGATCTAGAAAATGAAGGCTATGTCCTAGAGTCGAGGTGATTATGACCTAGTTAAAAATATGCATATTTAAATACTTAATTTTCCAACTTAAACTAATTATCAATTAAATTAAGTAAGGCAATATAACTCTAAGGCTTCCAAGCCAATAGAGGGTCCAATCACATAGACTACAAAGATATGCAAGCATTTATAATTAAGCATTCAATATATTAGTGTAATTAAACAAGATGCATAAATGATAATTCCAGACACAAACATGAATAGTGGCTTCGCTATTTGCTTACTCCACTCCCGGCGAACGCACTCAACCCATGAGTGTACCAGATTTCACTATTGGAGGTTTTAAATTAGGTTCACCTCTAACCTTTACAACCCTACACGAGGGACTCTAAGATTTATACCCTACACAAGAGCAAGGGTCCTACTCCCAAACTCGACAATTTAGGCCCTACACCCAAGCTAAGGTCCTCCATAAGAACCTGGTGGTTCAGGCTTTACACAAGAGCCAATGTCATACTCCTAAACCTTAGATTTATGCCCTACATAAGAGCAAAGGTCCTACTCCCAAACCTAATACGTATTATCCTGCCGAAGGCCTATACAAGGACTTGAGTTGGTTTTTCCTTTAGCTAACCAACAACCTAGGTCCTATGTAAGAACCACGAAATTTAGGCCCTACAAAAGAGTCAATGTCCTACAAAAGAACCTAGGTGAATTTGAACACAAACTCTTGCACTCCAACCTACACAAGGAGTACAAACATAAACTCCTACACATGACACTTGTTGAATTGAGTCCCTTTTGATGATCATCTTGGGTTGCTTGATCTCTGCTCTTCCGTGCTTCAATAAGCTCCTCCCTTGATCATGTTCTTGCAACTTCGTCAAGGCTTTAGCTCCATGATTAATCTCTTTGCATTTAATGCTTTTTCAAGATGACCAAGGTGATGAGAGTGAGTTGAATCTCCTACAACTAATGGGTAGTTGTTTATCCTAGGGGATTTAACTAGATGGGTATTATAGAAGAGTTGGAAAAGGATTTACCAAGAATGCTTAAGTCCAATCTCCAGGAAATGGAGGAGTTCAAATACATCTCAATGTTGAGCTTGGAATCTTCATTAGAGTTGTAATATCAAATGAGATGTCTTAAAACTCAATGGAATAGAGGCTTATGATGAGAGATTTACTTATGGAATCACCCTATCTTCTATTGCTCTAAAAAATCATCAAAAAGCCCAAGGACCGAATCCCCTTTATAAACAGTTCGAGCTCTAACGGTTAAATAATAGGCATATTTTGGTCATGTCGATGTCATTGAAGGGTCTTCGATGCCATCGATGATTCCTTTGATGCCATCGAAGGGCTCCCCGATGCCATCGAGATTTCCAACCAAAAATTGTGTTTGCTTGCTGGACAATTCTGGAATCATTTTGATTGCATCGATACGATTTTCGATTGTTCGATGCCATTGAGAGAGTCAGGGGAAAAATTCCAAAACCTTGCTGGACATTTCATGATCTTAATCGATGCTATCGAAACTTAAGTTTTCGGACCTCGATGCCATCGAGAATTCTAGCCATAAATCCAGTTTGTTTGTTAAACATTCCCGACTCTCAATTGATGATATTGGCCAGGTCTTCGATGCCATCGAAAGCTATTCGATGGCAGCTCGATGCCATCGAACATGGACTAGAATCTGCTATTTTGGGTTATCTTCTACACAACATATTCACACCTCTTCTAACATTCTTTATCATGTTTTTCTTGGTCTCGTATGGCTAAGGGATGATCAAATTAATATTCCTAGTTGGGATAAGATCATCTAGAGATTATAGGATTGTTTTGGTTAGGGATTAGGTTCACCAAGGCATCTCTTTTACCTGCATGTGCTCCTTGATGCTTTTGCTTCGCTTGTGTCTTCCGTCTTCACCTTCCAAAGGCTCAACTGACTACATGACATAACAATTCACGTGATTGACAAACCCGGGTGCAAAAATGCGTGCACTAACAATCTCCCCCTTTGTTAATTACGTGACACAAATCTAACCTAAGACATTGTCATGGTCCATACCAATGACATACCAAAACAACTAAACAAATTTATATGTCAAATATAAAAGATTTATAACTCGATACACTAAGACATGTAATGCAGCAATGCTACCCCTGAATTGCTTCCCTGATCAAATCTGCAACATAACAAACACAAGAGAATGCATTGTTTCGGTGGGATTTGATCTTTCTTCCCCTTTTTGTTAGTATTTAACAAAGGGTTAGTCCAAAACAAATATATCAATAAAATCATGTGTAAACCAACTTTATAAGTCAAAGATATACCTTAACATATTTATATTAACAAGGGTTAGGGATGCGTATTAACATGAAAAACATGGAGCATGCAAATTAAGGTCATTCAATGAAATATCAATGAAAACAAGAATGACTAAGGACGATTTAAGCTAAAACATGTAATGTATTGTTTAACAAATTTAAAGCTTAGATTACCTTAATGCAAATGAGGCTTAATCCTCAAAATTTTCCTATTATGCACATCATGAGGCTAGAATCCTCTTATTTAACTATATGTTCAAGTATGAGACTGAAATCCTCAAATTTAGCAATAGAGCTCAAAATAGGAGGCTTGATCCTCTGATTTGCCATTTTAGCTCAAATAGACCACTAAGGTCACCTCCTTGTGGAGTTATGATCTCCCAAATTTCTTGGGAGGGATGGTGTGATGTGAGCCGACAAAATGCACATGTGACTCTTATCTTCCACACTAGAGGACTCATCTTAAGTGGATTCAGACTCTTCCATATCATCATATGTTGCTGTCATTGCCTTGGCTTTAGATTTTGTTTTGTAGGCACAATCGGGGGCAAAATGTTCATAATATCTACAGTTGTAACATTAGACCTTTTTATATGGTTTAATGGATTTTCCTTTATGTTTGTCCACCTTCATGTTCTTGTTGTCACAACTCTTTCCTCTAGTAAATTCAAGGAATTTCTTAAGTGTATCAGTTTCCTCTTCGTCCACATCATCACTATCACTTTCAGATTTTACTTCTTTATGTTTATGTGAATGCATATATGATGATTTAAGGACGACTAATTTTTTACCTTTAGAGGGAGCTTTAAAGTATAGTTCAAATGTTTGTAGGGAACCTATAAGTTCTACTTTCATCTCATATATATTCTTACGCTCTTCTATAGAGGTTATCTTGGAAGTGAACCTATTCGGTATGGATCTAAGTATTTTCCTACGTATATGCCCTTCCGGAACCCTCTCTCCTAAACCCCACAGAGAATTGCAAATGTCATTCAATTTAGAGTAGATTTCCATGAAAGTTTCAGTCTCTTCCATCTCTCTTCCATCTTAATGTTTTCAAATTTTGTGGCTAAGAGATGAAGCTTCGATCTTTTTACGATGCTAGTTCCTTCGTGGGTGATTTCCAAGATGTCTCACACTTCTTTACCTATTGTACAAGTGCATATGCGTCTAAATTCGTCGGGAAAAACCGCATAGTAAATAGCATTAAAAACTTTGACATTATAGGTATGTGCAACTCTCTCATCGGCACTCCATTTGGATTTTTCTTTGGCCGCACTAATGGTGCTACCATCAATCATAACCTATTCCATGGGAATTGTCCATCGTTCTTCGACAACTTCCCACACTGAATGGTCTAGGGACATTAGAAATATCCTCATCCTAGCCTTTCAATAAGCGAAGTTAGACCCGTCAAAGTACGGTGGTCATATGATGGTATTGCCCTCTTGGTTAGACGCCATTCTTAAGCTCCTACGACCAACTCCAGGCAGTTAAGCCTTTCAGGAGGTAATTGCTCTGATACCAATTGAAATTGCGGTTTTCATGCTGTAATGTGTTTAAGTGCGGAAGTACGACATATCTAGAAAATGAATGCTATGTCCCAGATGGAGGGTGATTAAGACCTATTTAAAAATATGCCTATTTAAATACTTAATTGCCTAACTTAAACTAATTATCAATTAAATTAAGGCAATATAACTCTAAGGCTTCTAAGCCAATAGAGGGTCCAATCACATAGGCTATAAAGATATGTAAATAAGCAACTAGTCTATACAATGATAGTGAACATGTGTGTGGGATGTGCTACTTATTAACTTAAGCATTCATCTAATCATGCATTCATAATTAAGCATTCAACACATTAGTGTAATTAAACAAGATGCGTAAATAATAATTCCAAACACAAGCATGTATAGTGGCTCGGCTACTTGCCTACTCCACTCTCGGCAGACGCACTCAACCCATGAGTGTACCAAATTTCACTATCAGAGATTTTAAATCAAGTTCACTTCTAACCTTTACAACCCTACACAAGGGACTCTAAGATTTATGCCCTACACAAGAGCAAGGGTCCTACTCCCGAACTTGACAATTTAGGCCCTACATCAGAGCAAGGGTCCTACTTCCAAACCTGACAATTTAGGCCCTACACCAGAGCCAAGGTCCTACACAAGAACATGCTGGTTTAGGCTCTACACGAGTCAAGGTCCTACTCCCGAACCTTGGATTTATGCCATACACAAGAGCAAAGGTCCTACTCCCGGACCCGACATGTATTCTTCTGCCAAAGGCCTACACGAGGACTTGAATTAGTTTTTTCCTTTGGCTAACTAACAACCTAGGTCCTACATAAGAACCACGAAATTTAGGCCCTGCGGAAGAGCCAAGGTCCTATGAAAGAACCTAGGTGAGTTTGAACACAAACTCTTGCACTCCAACCGACACAAGGAGTATAAACATGGACTCCTACACATGACACTTATCGGATTGAGTCCCTTTTGATTCTCCTCTTGGGTTGCTTAATCTCTGCTCTCACATGCTTCAATCAACTCCCTGATGCTCCCCTGATCATGTTGCTGCAGCTTCACCAAGCCTTCAACTCTACGATCTATCTCCTTGCATGTGATGCTTTTTCAAGATGACCAAGGTGATGAGAGTAGGTTGAATCTCCTACAACTAATGGGTAGTTGTTTATTGTAAGGAATTCAACTAAATGAGTCTCCTAGAAGAGTTGGGCAATGATTTACCAAGAATGCTTAAGTCCAATCTTTAGGAAATGGAGGAGTTCAAGCACATTTCAATGTTGAGGTTGGAATCCTCATTAGAGTTGTAATATCAAATGAGATGGCTTAGAACTCAATGGAATAGAGGCTTAAGATGAGGGATTTTGTTGAGTGTCAAATATTACATATTTCTCCCTATTTATATCTTGTTTTTATGAACATGATAATTCTTAATGGGTATATTTTATACATGTTTATATTGCGAGGTGAATCTGAGAGCTTGGATTGAAAAGAATGTTAAAAGCATGGATTTGATGTTCAAGAATCACTAAGGCAAGGGATGGATCTTAGGAGACTAAGATTGAAGAATTCACATGCCAAAGATCCAAGGAAAGCAAGTGAGGAATGAAAATAATCGAAGATTTGAAGTAAATAAAAGAAATCCTAAAAATTCGTGCGAAATTCAGCTAGCTTGAGTTTTGGTTCGGCTAGCCCAAGCTTGAAATTCGGCCAACCAAAGAAAATTCGGGTGAAATTCCAGCAACATTGTCTTTTAAATTCGTGTGAAATTTGGCTAGCCTAAGTTTTGGTTCGGCTAGCCCGAGTTTGCGATTGGCTAGCCGAAGGCTACGCAGATTTTATGTGGACTGCGTAAATTTGAGCCTTTTTCCGGATTTTCCCAACTCGGTATGGAAGTTGGAGTTCCCCAATTATAAATAGGAGTTCCTAGGATGCTCCAAAGCATCTTCTAGGGTTTATAAAGGGAAATGAGGCCTAGGTGGAGCGCCGACAACGTTCTTCTACTCCGATTTTGTAACACTCCGTACTTTTCAGTACTCATGTGTTATTATGTAACCTAACTTGGTATAAATACAAACCTAACTTATTTGAACATTTAGCTTCACTCTAGTCTAAATCTGACCATGGAAAGTAATTCTCGTCCATAGATCGAGTCATCCGCCCGTTGAATTTCAAGATGGACCATCAATCATTAACAAAACTTAATGTTAGATTTTAATTTCCTATGATAAATAAATCTAACCGTCCATAATCAAATTTGAGACTTGGACCATTGGATTCATTGTCCATCAGACTCACAACCCATAATCTAACAAACTCACCCCTTGGTTAGCCCCATTAAGCCATCTGATCATCGAATCTACTATCGAATTTCATCTAAACAAGTCATAGGGCCCTTAAGATAGCTGATCTTCAGCTTCAGCGTCAATATGACCCTCAGATCGAAGGAGATAAGTGACTTAAAGCAATAAATAAATAAAGCAGGCCCACTATGATCATTCACTTAAATAAGTTGAATCGTTTGTCTGACTCTAGATGATAACCCAACCACTAGATTGTAGGAAATTGTCATTAAACACACTAGGATTAAGCGTTGTGTCCCACCTTGAGCTTTGAATATGTCTAACCTTTGATCAAAGATGTTGATTGGGCCTCAAAAAGCGAATGAATGGTCTGGATCTGCAAAATACATCACAGTGGACCCTATACAAAATTGTGTGTGCACCAGAGATGGTGCACCGGCAGTACACCAAACTGGAGAATCGATCAAATGAACTTTGACCCGATAAAAATAAGAAAAAGGAGAGTTTCTCTCCTTTGTTTCTCACCAGCGAGAGATTTTTAAATCGGGCCCACCGATTGAGTCCTGATCAACGATCGAAACCGTCAATCATGCTCAGTAGGTAAAACCGCCCAAAACCTCATCAGCATCACACACTCAAGCACATGCATGTGCTTATAAACATTAGCATAAAACGGACCCATGTGCAACGGCTTCTGAAAGTGGAAACTCCGCATTTTGCTTAGCTGGCAATCTGAAAGCAACGCCTCTCTCTTTAAATTAGCCGTCAGAGTGGAGAAATCTTAGCCCTTTAATCGAGCCGCACTAAGGTTGTCGCAGCTTTAGAGAAGTGGAAGGAATCCCACCGTTTTGTTGTTGGTATGATCCTAGCCCCTGTATCCCTTATAGAAAACTTCGAGGACATCACGACCGTCGATGTTAGGGCAATAAGAAGTCCCGCTCACAGCACGCATGCGTTCGTCTCGCAAAATGTCACGGCTGCGCAAGTTTTTCGGCCACAACCGAAACGCTCGGAACCCACCTAGAAATGGTGGACGACAGTCCAGATGGTGGGTCCCAAAAGCCCTAGGGGTCTCATTTGGACCCTTCAGCACTAAGAAACTAGAGGGATAAACCACTATATTGAATCCACCATTAATGATCTCGTCATCTTCTTGGTTTGGTGAGAAATATCACCAGATTATGTTGGGCATCGATCGAGAACGTCCACCATGTGGGCCATATCAATAGAAACACATAGAAGTAAACTGATCGGGTCAACACATTCAAATCCGAACGTGATCAGCTAAGGAGAGCACTAATAAAAATCAAGCTTGGTGCACTGGTTTTGCGCATCTCGGTAACTAATCCTTGATTAGTTACATTTGAACTATCATGAACGAGATTAGTAGAGTCTATTAAAGGCTGCCTTTAGGGTAGCCCTTTCGAAAATAGAAAGGAAGTGAGAAAGAGAGAATGAGAGCACTGTTTTTGGCTGCACCAACTGACTTAGTGAGTTGATAGGGCAAGCTTTGTTCTATCTAGCTGGGCGTTCTCTAGCTGGGAGCAAGAAGGAAAGACAGAGAAAGAAAGGAGAAAGGGGAGGAAGAAGCAAAGGAGAAGAAGACTCGAAAGAGAAAGAGACTGCGCTGGTTCATTGCATCAGCTCGATTCGAGTTGAGTTGCTGACTCGCTCGGGCTGGGTGGAGTCAAGTCCAGTTGCTGGACCTCCACAGCAGAGAAACAGAAGGAGAAGGAAAGAAAGAAAAACAGAAAAGAAAGTAGGAAAGAGAGAGGAAAAAGAAGAAGTGAGGGAGAGAGCCGGGTCGCCCACCAGCTGCACCGTTGTTGCCGAGTCCATCCATCCAAGTCTCGTCTCCACTGTTGTCCAGAAGCAGAAGAAGAAGAAGAACAAGAAAATAAGAAAGAAAGATGGGTTTGAGAGAGGAACAAAGGGAATGAAGAGAGAATGAGAGAAGAAGCCAAGTTTTAGAGGTCGACTCATTGCCGAGTCAAGTTGCAGCCACGAGTTCAGCGACTCAACGAGTCATTTGGGCTGCCGATACTCAACTTTAGGCTTGAGTTCAGGTCGATGGGCGAATCCTCTAGAGAAAGAAATAGAGAAAAGAGAAAAGGAGAAGATCAGAGGTAGGGCTGTTCACGAGTCAAGCTAACTCGAAGAGCTCGCTCGAGTTTAGCTCGGATTGACTCGGCTTGAATGGCCGATTCAAGCCAAGCCAATCTAATTATTTGAAGCTCGAGTTGAGTTCAAGCCAAGTTCGACCTAGGGGTATTTCAACTTGACTCGACTCGAAGCTCGAACTCGAGCTTGACTCGGCTCGATTAATAAATATATTAAATGTTAAATATTTTATATATATATATATATATATATTATTAATATAAGTTTTAAGTTTAAACTTAGAAATAAAAAAATAAAAAACAAACCTTAGAGTCTCTACCCGACTGCACGCACCCCCTTCCCTTTCCCTTTCTTCTCATTCTCTGCCCACTGCCAGCCGCACGCCCGCCTTGACCACCACCACCAGTTTTCATTTCAGCTCCAAAATAGTACGATTTCAATCTCTTGAGATCTACTTCTTAGGCGAGAAACCCAAGAAATTCGAGATGGGTTCTTTTCAGATTTGTTAGAGCTTCAAGGAAATCCAATGATCTGATTGGCTAGAGCTCTTTACTTAGATTTCTGATCTGTGTTTTGCTTTGTTTCTTTTCTAGTACTTGGATTTTTGCTAGTGGAAGAAGATCAAGAACAGATCGATTCTTACAGGTTTCCTCATCCGATTCGAAGCTTTGTTTGGTTTTTTCATCAAGTTTTTGCTTTGATTCTTTTAAGATTTTTGAATTTTTCATCAATGGAGGAGGATCAAGAACAGAATCCATTACTCTCTCACCCAACAAGCTCGAGCTCAACTCGAGGTAAATTCGACTCGACTCAAACCACTAGCTTGACTCGAACTCGACTTGATAGCTTTGGCAAACAAGCCAAGCTTCAATGTTGAGCTCGAGGCCAAGCTTGAGCTTGAGCTCGAACTCGAGTACATCATGGACAAGCCAAGCCAAGCTTGGCCCACCTCGACTCGACTCGACTCGATGCCCACC
This sequence comes from Magnolia sinica, assembly GCF_029962835.1. Lineage (NCBI taxonomy): Eukaryota > Viridiplantae > Streptophyta > Magnoliopsida > Magnoliales > Magnoliaceae > Magnolia > Magnolia sinica. The sequence goes on along the minus strand of NC_080582.1, from coordinate 34,404,469 downwards.
TCTAATCAGAGGGGATAGTGTTGCTGCCGAGTTGCTAGTGAGTCATAGTTCCGAGTCGAGCTGAGTTGGGGGTAGTCGGGTTGTGTTTGTCCTAGTTCAGGCCGAGCCTAGGGTTGCTGACATATCAGTTGGCAAAGAATGAAAGGATGAAGAAGAAGGAAGAGAGACAATGAAAGAAGGAGAAGAAAGGTGGATCAAGAGAAAGGAAGAAGATTGTTTTGAGTCGAAGCACAAGTGGACTAAGTTGTCAACTCAGTGAGGTAACTCCTTGCTTTCATACTTTTTTGAGTTAAATTAAGGGTCAGATTAGAGTTATTATTAGTTTTTAATATTTCAATTGTAGGAAAAATTATTTATCCTCATATTGGAATTCACCTCTTTCAATCAATAAAGTTGGTTGTCCTATGAAGGTGAGTTAACCGTATATCCCCTAATTTGAACATCAATTATAGTTTAAATGGAATTATTAAGCCCTCTTTGAATTGAATGTAGGATATCCAAATTATCAATGTAAGCCTAGCCTGGAACCTAGTTTGAGTGCACTTTTGGGTCATCTCTAATTACTAAGGTAAAGGACCTCTAGAACCATTCAATTAAGCTTTTCATAGACAAATATATGTTAAATGGCTGGTTTGAATGTGAGAAGTGGATTTTCGAAATTTTCATATTTTAATCCATAACCATTGGAGTACATTCGAATCCATTAAATCCTACTCATTCGTGTATGGTATTTTAGGCTAGAATGGGCATTTAGTAATCCTTAGTGATCTCTAATCAAGTAAGGAATGAATCCACATCTTAAGGTGAGGATCACCCTTCAAGCTTTACTATATCATGATAATTAGCGTTGTTTATTTATATTAATTGATTGTTTAATATAGTATTAAGAGGAAATGATGATAAATGTTAGTCTCTACATGTGTAATTATTTACAAATGATTGATAATTGGAGTTTAATTCAATTATATGAATATGCTATGGATCTCAATTACCTTTGTTTAGGTTAAGATGAACATTTTAAATGTACAAGTGCTACTCAAATTGTACGTGGCTTATTTTACCACTTGCGATTGCCATATGGTGTTTTGGGAGACCCTCAAACTAGTGGTCAGTTATCCTGATAAGATTAAATAGAACGTTTGTTGTAGAATTACCATCTTGTGGGTCATTTGTGCCTATAAGGCTTTTTGAGAATAATCTAATTTTTATCCCGTCCTTGGGACGGGCTATTTGCCCTGGTGGTTTTGATAGAATATTTGCCTATGTGGCTTTGACGGACCATTTTCGTACGACCTTGCGATGGTAAGTTCCACTTATAGAACTATAATTGGACACTAGTTGAGTAGGTTACCTTTAAACATCCTATTTGTCAGTCTTATGAGCCAGGGATGGTGGAGTAGGACAATATTCTTGAGCTGTCGGCCTATGCTGGGTGACAAACCCCCCATAGTGACCTTTGAGCTTCCCTAAAATGATTGTCTGAAATTAGAATAATAATAGTTGGGCTAATCCTGCATCTTCATCGCATACAGACTTTACCGGGTGGTCGATATAAGACGCGGAGTTTTCTTGGGGTCACTACGTGCTTTACTGTAGAGTATTTTACCTGGTGATCCTAAGTTTTTATTGCATGCATTCGACTACCATGGGCCATCCTTTTCACATGGACTTTTTCGAGTGTCTAGTTTTCTTTGGATGTACATAGAGTACTCTTTCAGGAAGCTAAGCCACCTTGGGTGTCCTCTTTACATGGTCTTTTCTGGGTGGATGGTTCTCCTTAGGGCGTATCATTGAGTACTTTTCCGGGTGGCTAGTTCTCCTTGGGTGACCTTTTTGCCAGCTGGATGTGCATCCACAGGTCTGTGAGCATATACATGCATTCATACATTTAAACAAGATTATCTTTGTGGAATTTATCTGATGAATGCGTATCTGATGAACCTTATCTAATTTCTAAGATAATCATTGTGGAATATTTGTTATGCACTGTTCCTGATGAATATGCTTAATTATCTTGATGATATGATAAATCCTTGGGGGTTATACTTCACTAAGATAGCCATTGATGCTATTAAACTGTTTTCAGTGTGCAGGACACATGGATGATGCGTGAGTTGACTCTAGTGCGTTGCCTGGAGAGATCAATGGCTATGCGGCTCTAATTTCTAGACTACTTTTATTATTTTATTGTTCAATCTTTAATTATGAAACATTAGTTTGTATAAGTTTTTGGAATAATTGGCTATGTATATTTGGACTCTTTCTTATACTTGATTTGCTCATATTTCGCTAGATTACTAACTCTGATAAAGAATACGCGCACACACACACACACACACGTGATATTTGAGCCATCGTTAAAAGTTAATGCTCAGGTTTTTGGAAAATGAGTAGTGTACTCGGGTTCCGACAACTGGGGTGTTACAAGATGGTATCAGAGATAGTCTAGACAAACCTTGCCTATGGGAAACAAACTTATACAAACATTTAATGTCTCAAGTTGAGACGTTGGATTTAGATATTTGAACCTAAGCAAACTTGTCCTAGACTTAGAGAAAATTTGAGAACGTAGAAACCCAAACTTAGGTCCCCTTTTGAAATTAACAGGATAGCCATCAGAACGTACATAAAATTCCCTTAGGATTAAGGAGAAATCGAGAACATAGAGACTCGAAATTCTAAGTTCCCTAGAATGTTGTTTGGATAATTGTAGAACCTATAAATGAACTTAGATTCCTTTGAAATTTACATTTAGTTATTTGAACTTAGAAACTAAAATTAGGAATTATGGGAGAACAAATAAACTGCTATGATGTATATTTGATTAAACAAGAACGATCCTTGAACTTAACTTCCAATGAACTTTTTCGCAATCTAGGATTTGAAATTTTCCCAAAATTTTCCTTAGTTGAAATGACATCGTCAAGACACTCAGTAAGTGAAATGAACTTAGGCATTACAGAAGTTCCTTACCATCATATTATACATTAAGTCAAACATAAGTAACTACTAAACTTAAGAAATCTTGTTAGCAATTATAATTTGAATTCCCTAAAACATCTCATTAGTTAGAGACAATGATTCTCCCAAATTTCAGCACTTATGATTAACTAAAAGTGATGTTATAGAATTTTGGGTAAATTTTCAACCCTAAGCCGAGCATATCGGGATTAGATTTGAAATCTTAGGGGAATCTGGCAATCTTTAAATTTAAATTTTATTTAGAAATTCTGATCTTAAAACTTGCAAGTAGTACCCTAAGTAATAAGATTGCACACTGAAAATATGACGGTCATTTGGATCTGTTCACATAGATTTCGGGGACTCTCGCCATAAAATTTTTTTTTAAAAAAAAAGAGAGAGAGAGAGAGAAGAAGAAGATTTCATGATATCCCCCAGGAGTCCGAATTAATCGAGATCATGAACTGACCGAAATGCATTTAAGCAAAACATATGCGGTTTGATCCAAATTTTAATCATAGCAAACCTCAACGATCTCAATGCCTTGATCAAGCAGAAGATCGAGATTTACCAGGATTGGAAGAAGATACTGGCGATTCCACTGTTTTGCGCAAGCAGAGGATTGATGTATCAGGTTCAAACTCACTACAAACATCCATTCGTGTTAGCTCGAACACCTAAAATAGAAAATCGTATTGTACCTTTAGGATAACCCTACCACTTGTACTGTAATAATTGGGATGTGCGCTATCGAATCTCGACAGCGAGATTCTTCTTTAAGGGGGGTAGATTGTAATGACCCTAGTTTTGATAGATAGTGATATGTGTTTGTACACACAAACAACCTTTATAAGAAAATAATGAATGCTTATAATTACCATAAATTATGTTGTCATTGTCCCTAATCATATTAGAAGCACTGAATTTTGATGACGAAATTCCCTTTAAGAGGGTTAGATTGTAACACCCTGTACTTTTCAGTACTCGGGTGTTACTATGTAACCTAACTTGGTATAAATACAAACCTAACTTAATTGAACATTTACCTTCACTCTAGTCTAAATCTGACCGTGGAAAGTAATTCTCATCCATATATCGAGTCATCCACCCATTGAATTTCAAGATGGACCATCAATCATTAACAAAACCTAACGTTAGATTTTAATTTCCTATGATAAATAAATCTAACCATCCATAATCAAATTTGAGACCTGGATCATTGGATTCATTGTCCATCAGACTCACAACCCTCAATCTAACAAACTCACCCCTTGGTTAGCCCCATTGAGCCATCCGATCACCGAATCTGCTATCGAATTTTATCTAAACAAGTCATAGGGCCCTTAAGATAGTTGATCTTCAGCTTCATTGTCAATATGACCCTCAGATCGAAGGAGATAAGTGACTTAAAGCAATAAATAAATAAAGCAGCATGGCCCACGATGATCACTCACTTAAATAAGTTGAATCGTTTGTCTGACTCTAGATGATAACCCAACCACTAGATTGTAAGAAATTGTCATTAAACACACTAGGATTAAGAGTTGTGTCCCACCTTGAGCTTTCAATATGTCTAACCTTTGGTCAAAGACGTTGATTAGGGCCTCAAAAAGTGAATAAATGGTCTGGATCTACAAAATACATCATAGTGGACCCCACACAAAATTGTGTGTGCGCCAGAGATGGTGCACCTGCAGTATACCAAACCGGAGAATCGGTCAAATGAACTTTGACTCGATAAAAATAAGAAAAAAGAGAGTTTCTCTCCTTTGTTTTCCCGCCTACGAGAGATTTGAAATCGGGCCCATCGATTGAATCCCGATCAACGATTGGAACCATCCATCATGCTCAGCAGGTAAAACTGCCCAAAACCTCATCAGCATCACACACTCAAGCACATGTGCGTGCTTGCAAACACTAGCACAAAACGGACCCATGTGTAACTGTTTCTGAAAGGGGAAACTCCACATTTTGCTTAGCTGGTAATCCGAAAGCAACGCCTCTCTGTTTATCTTAGCCATCAAAGTGGAGAAATCTCAGCCCTTTAATCGAGCCGCACTAGGGTTTTCATAGCTTTAGAGAAGTGGAAGGAATCCTACTGTTTTGTTATTGGTATGATCCCAGCCGCTGGATCCCTTCTAGAAAACTTTGAGGACATCACGACCATCGATGTTAGGGCAATAAGAAGCCCCGGTCACAGCACGCATGCGTTCTTCTTGCGAAATGTCACTGTTGCGCGAGTTTTTGGACTGCAACCGAAACATTCGGAACCCACTGAGAAATGGTAGATGACAGTCTAGATGGTGGGTCCCACAAGCCCTAGCGGTCTCATCTGGACCCTCCAGCACTAAGAAAGTAGAGGGATAAACCACTATATTGATTCCACCATTAATGATCTCATCATCTTCTTGGTTTGGTGAGAAATATCACTAGATTATGTTGGGCCTCAATCATCGATTGATAACATCCACCATGTGGGCCATATCAACAGAAACACATAAATGTAAACTGATCGGGTCAACACATTCAAATCCGAACGTGATCAGCTAAGGAGAGCACTAATAAAAATCAAGCTTGGTGCACTGGTTTTGCGCATCTCGATAACTAATCCTCGGTTAGTTACATTCAAACTATCTTGAATGAGATTAGTAGAGTCTATTAAAGGCTGCCTTTTAGGGTAGCCCTTCCGAAAATAGAAAGGAAGTGAGAAAGAGAGAATGAGAGCATCGTTTTTGGCTGCACCAGCTGACTCAATGAGTTGGTAGGGAGAGCTTTGCTCTGTCTAGTTGGGCGTTCTCTAGCTGGGAGCAAGAAGGATAGATAGAGAAAGAAAGGAGAAAGGAGAAGAAAACTCGAAAGAGAAAGAGACTGCGCTGGTTCATTGCACCAGCTCGATTTGAGTTGAGTCGCTGACTCGCTCGGGTAGGGTGGAGTCAAGTCCAGTTGCTGAACTTCCGCAGCAGAGAAACAGAAGGAGAAGGAAAGAAAGAAAAAGAGAAAAGAAAGTAGGAAAGAAAGAGGAAAAAGAAGAAGAAGTGAGGGAGAGAGCCGGGTCGCCCACCAGCTGCACCATTGCTGCCGAGTCCATCTGTCCAAGCCGCGTCTCCACTGTCGTCCAGAAGCAGAAGAACAAGAAGAAGAAGAAGAAGAAGAAAATAAGGAAGAAAGATGGGTTTGAGAGAGGAAGAGAGGGAATGAAGAGAGAATGAGAGAAGAAGCCGAGTTTTAGAGCTCGACTCATTACTAAGTCAATTTGTAGCCATGAGTTCAGCGACTCAGCGAGTCATTTGGGCTGCCGATACTCAACTTTAGGCTTGAGTTCAGGTCGATGGGCAAATCCTCTAGAGAAAGAAATAGAGAAAAGAGAAAAGGAGAAGATCAGAGGGGAGAGTGTTGCTGCCGAGTTGCTAGTGAGTCATAGTTTCGAGTCGAGCTGAGTTAGGGGTATTCAGGATGTGTTTGACCTAGTTCAGGCCGAGCCTAGGGTGGCTGGCATATCAGTTGGCAAAGAATGAAAGGATGAAGAAGAAGGAAGAGAGATAAGGAAAGAAGGAGAAGAAAGGTGGATCAAGAGAAAGGAATAAGATTGTTTCGAGTCGAAGCACAAGTGGACTGAGTTGTCAACTCAGTGAGGTAACTCCTTGCTTTCATACTTTTCTGAGTTAAATTAAGGGCCAGATTAGAGTTATTATTAGTTTTTAATATTTCAATTGTAGGAAAAATCATTTATCCTCATATTGGAATCCATCTCTTTCAATCAACAAAGTTGGTAGTCCTATGAAGGTGAGTTAACCGTATATCCCCAAATTGAACATCAATTATAGTTTAAATGGAATTATTAAGCCCTCTTTGAATTGAATATAGGATGTCCAAATTCTCAATGCAAGCCTAGCCTGGAACCTAGTTTGAGAGCACTTTTGGGTCATCTCTAATTAGTAAGGTAAAGGACCTCTAGAACCATTCAATTAAGCTTTTTATAAACAAATATATGTTAAATGGCTGGTTTAAATGTGAGAAGTGGATTTCTGAATTTTTCATATTTTAATCCATAACCGTTGGAGTACATTCGAATCCATTAAATCTTAACCATTCGTGTATGATATTTTAGGCTAGAATGGGCATTTAGTGATCCTTAGTGATCTCTAATCAAGTAAGGAATGAATCCACATCTTAAGGTGAGGATCACCCTTCAAGCTTTACTATATCATGATAATTAACATTGTTTATTTATATTTATTGATTGCTTAATGTAGTATTAAGAGGAAATGATGATAAATGTTAGTCTCTACATGTGTAATTATTTACAAATGATTGATGACGGGACTTTAATTCAATTATATGAATATACTATGGATCTCAATTACCTCTGTTTAGGTTAAGATGAACATTTTAAATGTACAAGTGCTACTCAGATTGTACGTGGCTTATTTTACCACTTTCGATTACCATATGGTGTTTTGGGAGGCCCTCAAACTAGTGGTCAGTTATCCTGATAAAATTAAATAGAACATCTGTTGTTCAATTACCATCTTGTGGGTCATTTGTGCCTATAAAGCTTTTTGAGAATAATCTAATTTTTGTCCCGTCCTTGGGACAGACTATTTGCCCTACTGGTTTTGATAGAAAATTTGCCTATGTGGCTTTGACGGACCATTTTCGTACGATCTTGCGATGGTAAGTTCCACTTGTAGAACTATAATTGGCCACTAGTTGAGTTGATTACCTTTAAACATTTTATTTGTCAGTCTCATGAGCCAGGGATGGTGGAATGAGACACTATGCCTAAGCTGTTGGCCTATGTTGGGTGACAAACCCCCCATAGTGACCTTTGAGCTTCCATAAAATAGTTGTTTGAAATTGGAATAGTAATGGTTGGGCTAATCATGCTTCTTCATCGCATATGGACTTTACCGGGTGGTCAATACAAGATGTGGAGTTTTCTTTGGTCACTACGAGCTGTACCGTAGAGCTTTTTACCTAGTGATCCTAAGTTTTCATTACGTGCATTCGACTACCATGGGCCGTCCTTTTCGCATGGACTTTTTCGGGTGTCTAGTTTTCCTTGGATGTACATAGAGTACTCTTCCAGGAAGCTAGGCCACCTTGGGTGTCCTCTTTACATGGTCTTTTCCGGGTGGCTAGTTCTCCTTAAAGCGTATCTTTGAGTACTTTCCAGGTGACTAGTTCTCCTTGGGTGACCTTTTTGCTAGCTGAATGTGCATCCTTAGGTCTGTGAACATATACATGCATTCATACATTTAGACAAGATTATCTTTGTGAAATTTATCTGATGAATGCGTATCTGATGAACCTTATCTAATTTCTATGATAATCATTGTGGAATATTTGTTATACACTGTTCCTGATAACTATGCTTAATTATCTTGATGATATGATAAATCTTAGGGTTATACCTCATTGGGATAGCCATTGACGCTATCAAACCATATTCAGTGTGCAAGACATGTGGATGATGTGTGAGTTGACTCTGGTGTGTCGCATGGAGAGATCGATGGCTATGCAGCTCTAATTTCTCGACTACTTTTATTATTTTGTTGTTCAATCTTTAATTATGAAACATTAGTTTGTATAAGTTTTCAGGTAACCACAAGAATAATTAGCTTTGTATATTTGGACTCCCTCTTATACTTGATTTGCTAATATTCCGCTAGATTAATAACTCTGGTAATGATATATATATATATATATATACACACACACACACACACGTGATATTTGAGCCACCATTATAGTTTAACTCTCGGGTTTTTGAAAAATGAGTTGCGTACTTGGGTTCCGGGAACCGGGGTGTTACAGATTTCTTCATGGGTTCTAGTAGATCTTTCTATTTTCTTATATTTTTGAGTTAGATATGACTAGCTAATCTTTTAGCTAGGCCTAAGAAGTGAAGGTTGTAGCGTGTTGGGATGTTTATTTTGCTATCATTCTTATTTATGTTGAACCTCATTGATTTCTAATATAATATTAATGGAATATTTTCAGTTTTCTGTGATTTATTGTGACTCAAATTACAAAAGACGTTGTGATAGCTTTGGATATCTTCTTTTCCTGTTTTGAGATTGTGAGATTGCTAAATCCTGTTGTTCGCCATTGTCTCATGGGCATGGTAGGGTGATGAAATCCCTTCCAGTCATTACAATTCTCCTCCATAGAGAATTAGGTCAATGAAAAGTTCATATTTGATTTAAATTGCTTTATCTTCTAATTGGATAGGATATGACTTCAATTCCAATTGTGTTTATTGAATTAAGTAAGGTAGCATCTTGGTAGCTACAAGTGGATCCTTGGCACCCTAGTTCCCACCTTTCGATTGATAGTTTTAATCAACATTATTCACAATTACTCTCTTTTATTCCATATTTAGGTTTAGATTTTTTTCTAGTTCTGGTTCTAGTTATTTTCAGAATATATACAAGTTTAGTCCCTGTGGATTCGACCTCGGTCTCACCGAGTTATTACTACATCGCGACCCCACATTTGGGGCTGTGAACAAGTTTTTAGCGCCATTGCCGAGGACTACGACTACATTTTTTAGGATTAATTAGCATTAGAATTAGTTTAGGAATAGGGTTAATTTTTTCTTTTAGGTTAGGATTTTCTGAATTGTTTTTAGGAAATAACATTGTTTTATGTTTTGTAGGATCATAACATAACAACTCTAATAGGGTAACCTCTCTCCAACTCTCTTTCTTTATAGATTTCTTATTTTCAGTAGTTTTCTCTTTTTTAGGTTTTATTTGTTTAGAAATTGAAGGTTGTGAGTATTTCATGCCAAAGTGGGTTCGTGACAACACTCAGAGACTTTTGAGTGAAAGAGGTTTAGTTGAAGGACTCACAATCCATTGACGAGTTAGAAAACCCCCAAATATTCCTGAAATATCATCTGCGAGCATGGCTCAAGAATATTATGTTGATGAAGATCTTGTGCATCACACACTAGCTATTAAGATAGTGCGTGATGAGTATGAAGTGCATTAGGTTCCACCGGTTCGAACTTTACGAGATTATTTACAACTGGTAAGAACAAGTACACCTTCCTGCATAATTCTCTCAATTAATATAGGAAATATGGACTTCAAACCTGAGATGATCCAATTACTTCCTAAGTTCCATGGACTTGATTCAGAAAATCCATATATGCATATTAAAGAATTTGAAGAGATTGTTACAACCATACATTTTAATGATGTTCCTTCTGATACAATTAGCCTTAAATTATTTTCATTCTCTTTAAAAGCAAAAGGCCAAATCATGGTTTCATTCACTAACGCCTAGATCCATTGGCACATGGACAAAGATGAGTCAGGAGTTCCTTAAAAAGTTCTTCCGGCTCATAAAACCAACGCTCTTAGATGGGAAATAATGAACTTTTCCCAGAAAAATAATGAGACATTCTTTGAATGTTGGGAACGGTTCAAAGACTTACTTCTCGCTTGCCCATATCATGGTTACAAAACTTGGCGAACAATTGATCTTTTTTATGACGGACTTAGTCCGAACATGTGCCAATTCATACAGATAATGTGTAATGACAAGTTCATGGATAAGAAACCAGAAGATGCCTGGGATTACTTTGACATGTTAGCTGAAAACTCCCAATCATGGGACACATCAAACCACGCTACTAATCCCAAGGGAGTGCCAAGAGAGTTAGGAATACGTGTATTCAAGGAGGAGGATGATTTTAATGTACGGTTGACAACTCTCACACGAAAAATGGAGAACTTGAAATCTAGGAAGGAATCAACTCAACCCAAAGCAGTCGTCGAAACCGTATGTGAAATTTGTGATAGTAATGTGCACCCAACCAAAGATTTTCTTACAATCCCAACTTTTCAAGAGGTATTTCGCATTCAAGCAGATACTACAAATGCTTATCAATGGCTACTTAGTGAACCAAATTCTTACACGCACACTTCTGATTGGCGGGACATTAATTAGAGAAATGAACCAACTGCAAATGTAACCAATTATCCACAAGGGTCATCTAGTGGACCTCCACCTAGGAGAATTCTTGAGGATACATTAGATGCATTTAAGTAGGAGCAATTGCAGGCTATGAATGAAGTTAGAACTTTGGTTGCAAGACTTGAGACACAACTGAATGTTAGGGAGACTGGGACCTCTCCGGCCTAGCCTCAACCTAACCTAAAAGGATAATTTGAAATAAGTGATCTCAACTCTTCAATTCAACATGGGAACATGTTAAAGCCATCACCACCCTGAGAAGTGAAAATGAAATAGACAAGGAGATTACAAGGAAGGTTGAGAAACCCAAGGAGTCTAAAAATTCAAAGGATGGTGGTGAATCTAGCAATGCTCCATATGACAAAGAACCATCGTAGGGATACAAACCCGTGGCCCCATTTCCCCAACGTCTCATCACATCAAAAAGGCTGAATGAGAATCAGGAAATTTTAGAGGTTTTCTAACAAGTCAAGATCAACATCCCCTTGTTGGATGCAATTAAACAGTTTCCATCTTATGCAAAATTCCTAAAAGATCTATGTACGGTAAAGTAGAAGTTGAACGTACATAAGAAAGCCTTTTTTACCAAACAAGTGAGTGCCATTATAAATCAAAACACTCGCTCAAAATACAAGGATCCTGGAAGCCCTACGATCTCATGTGTAATAGGAAACTTCCAGGTTGATAAATCACTTTTGGACCTTGGGGCTAGTGTTAATCTAATACCATACTTAGTATACGAGCAATTGGGCCTTGGTGATTTGAAACCCACCAAAACAACATTACAATTGGCCAACCGCTCGATTAGAATACCAAGAGGTATGGTAGAAGATGTATTGATCCAAGTTGATAGATTCTATTACCCGGTAGATTTCATCCTCTTAGACACATACCCGGTTACAAATATGGGCACTCAAATTCCTGTCATATTAGGCTGACCATTCCTAGCCACTGCTAATGCCAAATTAATTGCCGGAATGAAATTATGAAGATATCTTTTAGGAATATGACCGCAATATTAAATGCGTTTAACTTGCACAAACCACAAAAGGATGAAGACATGATTCATGAGGTGAACTTGATTGAAACATTTGAAGAAGAAGAGCCTCTTTCAATTGAAACTCCTGAATCACTGGAAGTCTGCTTGGCACACTTTGTGGATTCAAATGATCCAATGATACAAGACAAAGTGGATGCCTTGTCGGATTGTGTCCCGATGCCTAATATTGGCTGAGAAGTTGATAACACTCCTTCCACTAACACTGAATTCTTACCATTACAGGTGGAGGAGACACTTTCTGAATTGAAGTCTAAAACTTTGAATTTTAAAGAGACCACGATGATAAAATTTTCTATAATTCAATTATTTATGGCCTCTTATTCACCGCTGCCCACTAACATTGAATATTTTTCTGCTGCAGGTAAAACATACACTCTTTGGACACCCCAAGAAGTAAAGAATAAATTTTTTAATGAGGTGCTTAGATTTCTCTAGCCGATGACGGTCCAAAACATCCAAACTTACTCCAAAGTAGGTTTTTAGATGATCTTTTTGAAAACTTTGTTGAGAAATCTATTAAGATACTCGCTGGAGGAAGAACCGTTGCCTTTGGATAATCATTAGATTAGGATTAGATTTCTTGCTTTCCTATGATTAGGATAGTTGTTTTAATTTGTGTTTAGTCTTTTTACTAACTCATTTACATGTCAAAAACTTTGGAAAAGCTTTAATTCTACTTCTTTAGGTATTATCTTCCCATCACTTCCCATTTCTTTTCATTGTCTCATGCGCATTGTATGCTTATATCTTTTACATTGAGAACAATGTAGATTTTAGGTTGGGGTGTGTGAATTAGGTAAGATTAGGTAAACTAATCAGTATTTTCTTAGTCTTTGAGCAAATTTTTTTGAAAAAATTCAATTTTTCATATTAAAAACCTATTTGGGAAGCGATAGTTTGTGCACTTAAGAATGCTTTGGGTATGATGATAAGATAGAGATTGAACTTTGAATCGTTGGAATTTGATCAACTGAGTAGCATATCACTTAAGCTCTCTCATCTAATCGACTAAGAGGAAGTTTGAATATCATGTTGATCTAAGTCACATGCCACATTCAAATTGCTTTTTGTGAATTATGCTAGAATTCCTGATTGTTATTATGTTTATCATTGATAGATGTTGAGAATTAAGTCTGGAGAATTTTATCCACCTTAAAAGATGAAAAGAACTAATTAAAAAATATTGAGATCGACAAAAAGGTCATGTATGGTGAAAAGACTGAAAAAGAATGAAAAAGAATGTAAAGTTTGAGAAGAATTAATAAAAACAGACCATCGATATAAAATCAAAAACTGAAAAAAGAAGGAAAAGGGGATAAGTTCGGAATCAGCACTTGATTATTCAAGTAATCCTGAGTTGATGAGCATAACTAACATTATGAAATAATAGTACTTTTATGGAAAGTAAGTTGAAATTCATTAAGCACGTTGGAAAAACTTAATATATGAACTTATGCTCTTAATTAATTGATGAAGAACCTAATTGATTGATTGCTTGTTTGATTCGACTCTAGGTTTTCAAATTTTCACTCTCGCTTCTTTGGATTATACTCATTCATATTTGTTTACACAAAAAATTGTTTTCTGGAAGAGCTTTGAACATTGAGAATTGAAGATTATGTCACGCATGTTTTGCTCGGGACTAGCAAAATGCTGGCAGGGGGGTGTGTTAAGTGTCAAATATTGCATATTTTTCCCTATTTATATCTTGGTTTTATGAACATGATAATGCTTAATAGGTATATTTTATACATGTTTATATTGCGAGGTGAATCTGAGAACTTGGATTGAAAAGAATGTTAAAATCATGGATTTGATGCTCAAGAATCACTAAGGCAAGGGATGGATCTTAGGAGACCAAGATTGAAGAATTCACATGTCAAAGACCCAAGAAAACCAAGTGAGGAATGAAGAGAATCAAAAATTTAAAGTGAAGAAAAGGAATCCTAAAAATTCACATAAAATTCAACTAGCCCAAGTTTTAGTTCGGCTAGCCCGAGTTTTGGTTCGGCTAGCCCAAGCTTGAAATTCGGGTGAAATTCTAGCAATATTGTCTTTTAAATTTGCACAAAATTCAGCTAGCTGAAGTTTTGCTCGAGCTAGCCCAAGTTCGCGCTCGGCTAGTTAAAGGTTATGTAGATTTTACGTGGACTGCGTAAATTTGAGGCTATTTCTGAAATTTTCCAACTCGGTGCAAAAGTTGGAGTTCTCCAACTATAAATAAGAGTTCCTAGGATGCTCCAAAGCATCTTCTAGGGTTTGAAAAGGGAAATGAGGTTTAGGTGAAGCGCTGACAACGTTCTTCTACTTTGATTTCTTCATGGGTTCTAGTAGATCTTTCTGTTTTTCTTATGTTTTTTTATTTAGCTATAACTAACTAATCTCTTAGCTATGGTTAAGAGGTGAAGGTTGTAGCGTGTTGGAATGTTTATTTTGCTTTCATTCTTGTTTATGTTGAACCTCATTGATTTTCAGTTTGATATTAAAGGAATATTTTCAGTTTTGTATGATTTATTGTGACTTAAATTACAATAGATGTTGTGATAGCTTTGGATATCTTCTTTTCCTATTTTGAGATTGTGAGATTGGTAAATCTTGTTGTTCACCATCGTCTCCTATTTTTCTTATGTTTTTGAGTTAGCTATAACTAGCTAATCTCTTAGCTAGGGCTAAGAGGTGAAGGTTGTAGCGTCTTGGAATATTTATTTTATTTTAATTCTTGTTTATGTTGAACCTCATTGATTTTTAATTTGATATTAAAAAAATATTTTTAGTTTTCTATGATTTATTGTGACTTAAATTATAATAGATATTGCGATAGCTTTGAATATTTTCTTTTCCTGCTTTGAGATTGTGAGATTGGTAAATCCTGTTGTTCACCATGGTCTCCTGGGCATGGTAGGGTGATGGAATCCCTTCCAATCATTGCAATTCTCCTCCATTAAGAATTAGGTCAATGAAAAGTTCAAATTTAATTTAAATTGCTTTATCTTCCAATTGGATAGGATAGGACTCCAATTCCAATTGTGTTTTTTGAATCAAGCAAGGTAGCATCTTGATAGCTACAAGTGGATCCTTGGCACCGTAGTTCCTACCTTCAATTGATAGTTTTAATCAACATTATTCACAATTACTCTCTTCTATTTCATATTTAGGTTTAATCTTTTTCTAGTTCTAGTTTTAGTTATTTTTAGAATACTTACAAGTTTAATCCATGTAGATTCGACCTCGGTCTTACTGAGTTATTACTACATCGCGACCCTACACTTGGGGTTATGAACAGATTTACATATGGAATCACCCTACCTTCTATTGCTCCAAAAACCCATAAAAAAGCCTAAGGACTAGATCCCCTTTATAAACAGTTCGAGCTCCAACGGTAAAATAACGGGCAGATTTCGGTCTTGTCGATGTCATCGAAGTGTCTTCGATGCCATCGATGATTCCTTTGATGCCATCGAAGGGCTCCCTGATGCCATCGAGATTTTTAGCCAAAAATCATGTTTGCATGCTGGACAATTCTAAACCCATTTCGATTGCATAGAAAATCGTTGTTTGATGCCATCGAGAGAGTCAGGGAAAAAATTTCAAACCTTGTTGGACATTTCAGGATCTCAATCGATGCCATCAAAGCTTAAGTTTTCGATTCCATCGAAGGGACCTCAATGCTATTGAGAATTCTAGCCATAAATCCAGTTTGTTTGTTGGACATTCCCGACTCTCAATTGATGACGTTGGCCAGGCCTTTGATGCCATCGAAGGCTGTTTGATGGTAGCTCGATGCCATTGAACATGGACTGGAATCTACTGTTTTGGGCTATACACAATAGATTTGCACCTCTTTTAGCCTTATTTACCATATTTTTCTTGGTCTCCTAAGGCTAAGGGATGATCAAATTAATATTCCTAATTGGGATAAGATCATCTAGAGGTTATAGGGTTGTTTTAGTCAGGGGTTAGGGTCACTAAGGCATGTCTTTTACCTATATGTGCTCCTTGATGCTTCTGCTCTGCTCCTGTCTTTGGTCTTCACTTTTCAAAGGCTCAACCAACTACATGACACAATGGTTCACGTGATTAACAAACCAAGGTGCAAAAATGAGTGCACTAACAATCTTCAATTGATTTCCCTTCAATGTTATGCATTCCGCTATTAATGTGATGATACAAACCTTATGACGCCTTTGAAAGGGTGAATAGTTGCATGCCACTTAGCCACGATAAACGTGTCCAATGATGAGGAAACACATCGGCCACGCTTAGAAAAGACCTATCGAAGAATGAATCTATCATAAATATGGTGATGATTCTATCAGCGAGGCCGTCTCTCATAGTTCTTTCAAAATAAGAGATCTTCCTAAAGATGTTCAGAGAAGTAGTAGCGATTGAGAAGTTTCTAAACATTGGAGATTGAACCCTTGTCCAAGCCAACCTGATTTGGGTCTGAACCTAAGTTGGGGGATAGATTCTCATTGGATAATTCTTAGTCGTCCATTAATTGGGATAAAGGCAATGAAAGAGTTGCTTGAGAAGGCAAGATCCGGTCCACTTGACACATTAGGGATATGAAGAGACAAAGAGTACCTAGATGCTCAAGAGTCCCATCTCAATATGTGACCTGAGGAGAGTTAGGATTTAATGGATCCATCGTTCCGAGCATCCAAAACTGCCCTATAATGAATGATCAAATGCCAAAGCAAGCCAGATCTAGACTATCCAATACCTTTTGATGACTTCTGGCCAAATCCATTTAGTAGAATGACATCAAAGATATAGAGCGATCAAGACTGGCCTAGGTCCAGCCCTAGATCGGGTTATTCTGATCAAAGGGATTTCAATAGATCTTGGCCTAGTCTCAGATAGACTATGGACACCCTGCAATGGATAAAGATCCAAGAAGCTAGGGAGTCTGAATCTACTACAATCATTCTTCCCAATCAAGTCACTAGTTTCGGAGTAATCAACGGGATTTACATATCCAGAACAATGACGTGAGTGTGAAGGATCCAGAAGTTATGAAGAAGCCCTAACGAGGGTTTTACTGCTTTGACAATCTATAAAATGAGTAATTGGAGAAGTGCTCAGTGCCCTACACCAAACACATCAGTCTATCTTTTATTTTTCATTCCTTTATGTTTCTTAGCATAGCTTAGCTTAGTTTAGAACTACCTAGCGGCTCCTACTACAGTACCTTATCAGTAGAGATAGTCTTTTTGGAACCTTATGTTGTAAATTTTGGTCATCTAAGTTACAATTTGGTTGATTACAACTTTCTTTATTCATCTATTCTGATAAGTGTTGTGAATGCCTCCCCCCACGCGCGAGCGCGGCGGTGGTGCCCTCGCTTCCTTGACTTTGGTATTGATTTATTATTATAGCCAAATATGTTATTGACTCGGGTGTAAAAATGTATTTAATTCGGAGTCGCCACTAGCTAAATGAAGCTTAAAATCTACGACCAGCTAGAAATTGTAGAATTGCTTAGGGATCGGGGAATCGTAAGGGTCGGGGAATCTCACGATTCCCTAATTCAAGTGACTCCATGGTTGGTCTTTGACCGTAGATTTTGAGTAAGGGCCTCTGTGACAGAAAAGGAAGAGATTAAACACAATTTTTCGCTTGCAAAACATGCGATCTCTACTCCATAAGATTTTATAAATTTTGGAGATTCGATTGAGTTTTGACATTTTTATATTTGGTTGTGCTTCCAAAAACCCATAAGGTCGAGTAGGCAAAAATAAGAAAAAACTATCTAGCCTTATTACATTGCAAAGCCAAGTGGCCCTGGGTAAGCAAAATAAAAATAAAAATGCAGTGAATAAAATAAAATGACAACTAGCCTTACTTTTAAGATACTGGGTAGGCAAATAAAGTAAGAGAAAATGGAAGAGGGAGAATAATGTAAAATGAGATATAAGAAAATGTGGATATAATTGATGCACTTGCAATGTGTTGAGTGGAATGCGAATTAAATAGAGATAGACAAACTCTTAACTTCAATAACTTCTTTAATAGTCATTTTTTGTCTCCTATATTAGGCAACATGTCGGCATGTTGGAAATCTTTAAGGTACCTTTTGCAGCACCTCCAGATGAACTCCAACCCTTGGACCCTCTCTTTATTTTTCAATTTATCTTTCAGCTCTTTGAGTTTTTCTCTCTCGCTCTTTGTTTATTTCTCTTTCATTTTCTCCCTCTCTCACTTCCCTTGTTCCTCTCCCTCTTCGTATTCCTTCGTTCATCAGATTCCTTATATAAGCGTTGGCAGCGGCATTCTGCTGCCAACGGCCACTACTCATAGATTTAGAATAAATAAATAATAATAAAGATAAGATTATATATATATATATATATATATATATATATATATATATATATATATATATATATATATATATATATATATGTCATGAGAGAGAGCCATTATCACAAAATTCTCGAACATCGAATCCCACGCCGACAACCTCCGTAGTACCCTATTCTCGGCTCCTGACACCCATATACTAGGTTCCGATCCTGGGATCCTACAAGGAGGATTTTTCAACTTGAATTTATTCCGTAACAAGCATAACCATAAGCATAACCCATGAACAATAACCAAGACACCATCACAAAATCCACTATAATAAAAAACTTTAAGGTACAATGCTCATAAAGGGAAATACAATGATAATAATAACAGAAACTCCTGAAGCTTGACTGTACGCTCCTAGCCCTACTAAGCCACGGCTGTGTTCTGGCGTCACCTGGACGCATCAATCGTGCATAAGCTTATAGAAAGCTTAGAGGGTGGTGGGAGTGTGTGCACAATATAAACATGCTCAGAATGCAATATCAGAGTAATGTGGAATATGCTGGCGAATCCATGAATACTATCAGCCGTACCAAGGCTATACGATGCAAGGCATGAATGCTATCGGCCATATCAAGGCCATGTAATGCAAGATGCAACTCAAGCATACCAGTCCTCATCCGAATCCACATATCAATGCAGCTCATCACTAGAGCATCAAATATCAGTATAGTTCTCACTCTGGATAATCATCGGGGTCTGAAACACTCTATGCCAGCTTACCGCCCCTATCCGAGCGTACAACTGGGTAAGCGGAAGAGACCTCACTATCCACCTACCAATATCGGGCCCGGCTCATCGATAGTGGACCCATTCCTCAAGCTGATCAAACTTAACCTAGATATTACCTTCTCACTCAGGCGGGTAAGGTCACACTCCTTTCTAACTGACCACAACACATTGGGAGATGGGGCCTACTGGTATACGGCCCTCGTGCGCTCATGTATGCACTCGGTCTCGATGTTGGAGTCATCCTCTGGTACCATCGGGTTTAGAAATTTTCACCCAGGGACATCTATGGCGCCCCGATGCTAGTAACAGTATTTTTGGTATCTAATCTGGCTCTCCACGATGTGCCTGTGGAGGCCATGACCCTGATGTCGCTAAGGCATATAATAACCATATCACACAATGCAAGATGCATGAGTCATACAATCCAGTCATGCATCAATCCTGCACGTACCGTGCGCTCATGCGGGACAACACCACCTATCAGGGAGTCCCATAAACAACTTGCCAGAAGGTATATGCAATGGTCAACCTCATCTCATCACAAGCATGCAGATGATGCATTTGAGCATGTATCATGATGCAATGCTGTCACATACTCATAATCGGTATTGATAATTGGCATCAATAATTGGCCTATATACAAGGCGAGATCCATAGATGAACAGCCGATCTAAACCATGATATAAAGAACGGCCCTCGGCCGTGGATATATCAATTCCGGTAGCATGGAGTCTACGACGAGGATGGACCATGTAATATCAATGGGTCCTAATAATTTGGGTTAACACACTAAGAGAATGATGAGAATGGGCCTAACAAGGCCTAAAGGAAGGTCACAATATGGACATTTAACCATCATTGCCCATCAATGTGGACATTTAACCAACATTGCTCTCAAGGAGTGTCCCACATAGAGCCACATGTATAGTGGGCCCATGGCCTCACACAAGGGCCTAATATACATCACGATGGGCCTCACTCAAGGGCCTAATACACATCACGATGGGCCTCACTCATGGGCCACATATGCATCATATTGGGCCTCACTCATGGGCCTTATATACATCACATCGGGCCTCATCATATGAGCCTCGTATACATCAAATGGGCCGCAATATATGGGCCTTATACACATCAAGTGGGCCGCATCGCATGGGTCTCATATACATCTCATTGGGGTGGGCCCTGCACATTCCAAATGGGCCCACCAGATGAACAGCATGGGTGTACAACACCTACATCAAGTGGGCCGCATCAATGGGCTTTATATACATCAAGTGGGCCGCATCACATGGACCGCACCAATGGGCCTCATTACATCAAGTGAGCCGCATCACATGGGACGCACCAATGGGCCTCATATACATTAAGGGGGCCGCACCATCTACACCATTCATCTATTTTAGAGATCATTTTAGAGCATTTCCTTAAAAAAATAATCATATCGAAAGATCATTTGGACGATACCACAAATAACAGTGGAGATGATGATTTCCACTGTTAATAATACACAGGGCCCACCACAACATTTATTTTCCATCCAATCTGTTCACATGGTCACCAATGACCTGAATTAAGAGGAAAAATAAATTTCATATAGGTCTAGAACTTCTGTGACTCTACAAGGTTTCAATGGTGGACGATCATCTTCCACTACTGCTCGTGGGTCCCTACCGTCCAGATGGATGGTGGGATATAACATATACCTCATGATTAGGGCCCGCCGTCTAGATGGATGGTCTGGATGAAACACATACCACGGTGGGTCCCTCAGAGCTTGGTGACGTCTAGACACAGCAATCGCTATGCTACTGCCCACATAGATGGATGGTAGGATATAACATATACATAGAGGTGGCGTCCACAGAACTTGCTGACGTCAGTCCAGATGAACGGACGGCTGGGATAAAACCCATACATCATGACTAGGGTCCACACGTCCCAAAAACGGACGGTTTGGATATAAACTACATGCAACATGGTAGTGGGGTCCACGTAGATGAACGGTTTAGATGATTAGACCCCACCTGCTGACGTCAATTTATCAGTTAACAGCTGGTGGGAGGTATCCCAGCCAATCTGATTCAACAGGTGGGTCCCACATGGGGCCCACCATATACATACATACATACATACACACACACACACATATTGAAAAGGTCCAGCGTCTAGACCTGGACGCTGGAAGGACGGTATGGATTTAGAATACATCCATCAAGGTGGGCCCACCCCAAATGTGTGGCACATGTGGGTGGGTCCCATGTTCTAAAGAGGACGACGTGGATATAAACCACATACATCGGGTGGTATTCCACCTTGGATGGACGGTCTGGATCATTGCTGGCCCCACGTGTGGGTGCCACACATACATTCCAGTGGGTCCCACAGATGTACGTTGGGATATAACACATATATCATGCAGGACCCATGCTTACTGACG
Source organism: Magnolia sinica (assembly GCF_029962835.1). Taxonomy (NCBI): domain Eukaryota; kingdom Viridiplantae; phylum Streptophyta; class Magnoliopsida; order Magnoliales; family Magnoliaceae; genus Magnolia; species Magnolia sinica. Next base: position 34,382,936 of record NC_080582.1, on the reverse strand, counting down.
TAAATACAACAACTATATAGCTGGTGTGAGGTACCCCAACCAATCCACTTTCATATCAGGTGGGTCCCACGTATGGCCCACCAGAGTTTTGAATCAAACAGATATTTGTGTTTTTACTTCATCCAGGGATGCTGGACCAGGTGGGCCACACTCCATCACAAGAGAGAGAGAGAGAGAGGGTGTGTGTGTGTGTGAGGGAGGAGCTCCGCCACTATGAGCTCCTCTCCGTTTACAACACATACATCAAATGGGTCCCACCACAAGTGGGCCCTAAAATAAAATTAACGGTAGAAATTCTAGGATCACCCACCAATTGGCCTTCTTCTTTAGCTCCTTGGAATGCTAATCTCCTAACCTCATTCTTTAATGGAAGACGATGAAGATTGAAGGGGGAGATGAGAATTTAGGGGTAGGGAGTGGGCCACACACTAGGCTTTCTCTCCTTAGAATTTTTCTCTCATGGAGGCTTGGAAATGGTGGAGAGAATGACAGAGGAGAGGGTATTGTAAGAGAGATGGAATGGGAGGAATGGTTGTGCAAGGAAGGGTGAGTAGTGTAAGAGAGGGGACATACGAGTTGACTTTGGGGATGGGAGAGAGATAGGTAGGGTATGGGTTGGTACTTGACCTGTGATGGGTTGTGTACTTGATTGATTGATGTGATGGGTTGTAGAGATTCTCTCGGGATTTACAACGTGCGGCGTTTTCCTCGAAATAAATGCGAGCCCACAACTCATGGCCTGGGTATCTCATCGGCACGCGAGATGCGGTAGGGTACAAGTATCGGGCGAGCCGACTCTGATATACGGGATGCGACTTAGAGTCACGTGCAAATGCTATCTACGCGTTGCGGGTCGCCCAAATTCGACCACGGAAGCCTATGGAATGATACATCTTAATGGGCCTTACAATATATATATATATATATATATATATATATATATATATATATATATATATATATATATATATATATAAGTTAATAAAAGTAATGAGTACTTTTATATATTAAAAGTAATTATCACTTTGTATATATATATATATTATATATTGTATATATAAGAAACGTAATGATTAGGTTTTATTTTTTTCGAACAATTGTTTAAATGTTTATATCTTCTTTGTTATTTGTCCATTTTCGATTGTCTTAATCTTGTTGGAAAGATAATCAAATAAACTTCCTAACAAGATTAGAATCACTTCAATCGGACTCCATTTGACCTGTCGAAAGTACGACCATTCAATATATGAAATCGATTATTTGCAATTTGACCGATGGTCTGTTTTTGATGATCTTAGGCTCATTGGAATTATCGCTTGATAAGCTTTTTAATGCAACTAAAATCACTTCAATTGTATCCCGTTTGACTAGTCTAAAGTGTGGCCAAAGTTTTTACGGCTTTAGTCGTTGGGCAATGCATGGTTTTGATAAACAAGCCGGATCTTTCTCAATATTACCCAGATTGGAGGAAACTTAGGGCCCGTTTGAGAGCATCGATTTGGACCCCTTGGATTCGGAACTCCCTGTATTTGAAATCCTCTCACTACAAGAAAATCCACTTTTACCAACGAAAAAATTCGTCGCTAAATGATGATTGTTCGTAGGTAATGGGTTTTACCGACAAATTTTTTCGTCGGTAAAAGACCGAGGGAAAAGGCTTTTACGAATGAAAAAAGTTTTAGTAGGCAAAGATAAGACTTTTACCAACGAAATTTTTCGTAGGTAAAAACTTTTGACAAAACTTTTACCGACGAATTGTTTCATAGGTAAAAATGATCACGAAACTTTTACCTAAAAACTTTTACCGACGAATGTTTTCGTATGTAAAAATGTTCACGAAACTTTATACTACAAAATGTTTCATAGGTAAAAATGTTCACAAAACTTTTACCTACGAAATGTTTCGTAGGTGAAAAATATTTATGAAACTTTTACCTACGAAATGTTTCGTAGGTAAAAATTTTTGCCTGTGAAATTTTCCATAGGTAAAAATGTGGTCGAATCTTTTACCTAAAAAAGTTTTCGTAGGTAAAAAACGTGGATGAAACTTTTACCTACGAAATATTTCGTAGGTAAAAGTCTCCTTTTTTTCTTTTCACTATTCGGGCAAAAATTCCTGACATACACCTGTTACAATATATTTCATCATATTCTTCATGATATACACCTGTTATAATATATTTCATCATATTCACATTCACATCCATCTAAACACAAACTACGTACATCCATCCAAACATAAACAATCTTATCTACATCACATTCATCCACGCATAAATACATATAAGTTTAACATCATAAATAAAATACAAAAAATTATTCATAGCCTATTTCCTAGTGGGGCTCACAAAATTCAGTGTGGTGAACACATCGCCGAGATTATTGTGCATACACACGTAGGTCCTTACTCATGCCTTCATGGTAGATTCAAAATAGTTTCAATACAAGGTCACGAGTTCAAGTACCCATTATGGCCGTAAGCGACTCTGGTGTGTGAGTGTGTCTTAAAAGAAAAAGAAAGAAAGAAAATACTGATTTATCTTTTGGGTTGAGCCTAATGGTACTTGGTGATTTCTCATCAGGTAGAAATTATTATTAGTTGTTTTTAGAAAGGTGAGATTAGGCCACTTATAATTATATTAACATGATAAAATGTTGTATGTATATTTGAGCAGACACCACAAAATAAACAATCCTATGGAAAAAAATAAATGAAAAGAGAGAGAACATATGAGAGGTGATCCTTATCTTCTTTGATGGATTCAAGCTGCATGTGCCCTACCCAACTTCCTATAAGGAGAAGTTATATGGGTCTTAGAATAATGTTGGTGACAAATCCACCTTGTCTATTAATATTATCATATTGTGTTAGGATATGAATCTAAAAATGAGATAAATCCAAATCTCAAATAATCTATGCAATAAGCGATAGTGGAGATGGAAATAGATGCATTGTGATGCTTGAGTTTGAGTATGCTTGCCAACATAGCAAGATTTTCTTGTTTGTTGCCATGTGATTGGGCTACATTATTACATCAATCGGGTTCGGGTTCGGGATCGGGTTTAGGTTTGGGTTTTCAAGTTTAGGTTTAGGTTTAGGTTAGGGAGTTGGGATTAGGATTAGGTGTAGGTTTAGGTTTAGGGATTTGAGAATATATTTAGGTTTTAGGTTTAGGTTTAGGTTTTAGGTTATAGGTTTAGGTTATAGGTTTAGGTTTAGGTTTAGGTTAAGATTAGGTTATAGGTTATAAGGTTTTTTCTTTTTTTTTTAACACACGCACACACACCCCCACACACACACACTGTGGGATTTCACCACCGTGGGTACTCGAACCCTTGACCCGGTGTTGAAACTCCTGGGAGTCTACCACCTGAGTAAGAGTAAGGACCCAGGTTATAAGTTTAGGTTATAGGTTATAGGTTATAGGTTAAGGTTTAGGTTATAGGTTTTCGTTTAGGTTAAGGTTATAGGTTTAGGTTTAGGTTTAGGTTTTAGGTTTTAGGTTTAGGTTAAGGTTTAAGTTTAGGTTATAAGTTATAGGTTATAGGTTATAGCTTTAGGGAATTGAGAATAGGTTAAGGTTTAGGTTTAGAAAATCGGATTCGGGTTCAGGATCGGGTTTAGGTTTGGGTTTTCAAGTTTAGGTTTAGGTTTAGGTTAGGGAGTTGAGATTAGGGTTAGGTGTAGGTTTAGGTTATAGGTTTAGGTTTAGGTTTAGGTTTAGGTTAAGGTTTAGGGAATTGAGTTTAGGTTATAGGTTATAGGTTATACGTGATAGGTTAAGGTTTAAGTTAAAGGTTAAGGTTTAAGTTATAGGTTTAGGTTTAGGTTTAGGTTATAGGTTTTGGGATTTGAGAATACGCGTAGGTTATAAGTATAGGTTTAGGTTAATGTTGTAGATTATAGGTTTAGGTTATAAGTTTATGTTAATGTTGTAAGTTATAGTTTAGGTTTACGGATTTGAGAATACATTTAGGTTTTAAGTTTAGGTTTAGGTTTTACGTTTAGGTTAAGGTTACAGGTTTAGGTTTAGGTTATAAGTGTAGGTTATAGGTTTAGGTTTAGGTTTAGGTTAGGTTATAGGTTAAGGTTTAGGTAATTGAGTTTAGGTTATAGGTTATAGGTTATAGGTTAAGGTTTAGGTTATAGGTTATATGTTATAGGTTAAGGTTTAGGTTATAGGTTATAGGTTTGGGTTTAGGTTTAGGTTAAGGTTTAGGTTTAGGTTATAGGTTTTGGGATTTGAGAATGGGTTTAGGTTATAAGTATAGGTTTAGGTTAATGTTGTACATTATAGGTTTAGGTTATAAGTTTATGTTAATGTTGTAGGTTATAGGTTTAGGTTTAGGGATTTGAGAATACATTTAGGTTTTAGGTTTAGGTTTAGGTTTTACGTTTAGGTTAAGGTTACAAGTTTAGGTTATAGGTTTAGGTTTAGGTTATAAGTGTAGGTTATAGGTTTAAGTTTAGGTTAGGTTATAGGTTATGGTTTAGGGAATTGAGAATAGGTTAAGGTTTAAGTTTAGGAAATCGGGTTCGGGTTTAGGTTTGGGTTTTCAAGTTTAGGTTTAGGTTAAGGAGTTGAGATTAGGATTAGGTGTAGGTTTAGGTTTAGGGATTTGAGAATACATTTAGGTTTTAGGTTTAGGTTTAGGTTAAGGTTATAGGTTTAGGTTTAGGTTATAGGTTATAGGTTATAAATTTAGAGAATTGAGAATAGGTTAAGGTTTAAGTTTAGGAAATTGGGTTCGGGCTCGGGATCGTGTTTAGGTTTGGGTTTTCAAGTTTAGGTTTAGGTTATGGAGTTGAGATTAGGATTAGGTGTAGGTTTAGGTTTAAGGATTTGAGAATACATTTAGGTTTTAGGTTTAGGTTTAGGTTAAGGTTATAGGTATAGGTTAGGTTTAGGTATAGGTTATAGGTTATAGGTTATAGGTTATAGGTTATAGCTTTAGGGAATTGAGAATAGGTTAAGGTTTAGGTTTAGGAAATCGGGTTCAGGTTCGGGATCGGGTTTAGGTTTGGGTTTTCATGTTTAGATTTAGGTTTAGGTTAGGGAGTTGAGATTAGGGTTAGGTGTAGGTTTAGGTTTAGGGATTTGAGAATACATTTAGGTTTTAGGTTTTAGGTTTAGGTTTATGTTTTAGGTTATAGGTTTAGGTTTAAGTTTTAGGTTTAGGTTAAGGTTAGGTTATAAGTTATAAGTTTAGGTTATAGGTTATAGGTTATAGGTTAAGGTTTAGGTTATAAGTTTTAGTTTTGGTTTAGGTTATAGGTTTAGGTTTAAGTTAAGGTTTAGGTTTAGGTTATAGGTTTAGGTTAAGGTTTAGGTCTAGGTTATAGGTTGTAGGTTATAGGTTATAGCTTTAGGGAATTGAGAATAGGTTAAGGTTTAGGTTTAGGAAATCAGGTTCGGGTTCGAGATCGAATTTAGGTTTGGGTTTTCAAGTTTAGGTTTAGGTTAGAGAGTTGAGATTAGGATTAGGTGTAGGTTTAGGTTTAGGGATTTGAGAATACATTTACGTTTTAGCTTTTAGGTTTAGGTTTATGTTATAGGTTTAGGTTATAGGTTTAGGTATAGGTTAGGTTATAGGTTAAGGTTTAGGGAATTGAGTTTAGGTTATAAGTTATAGGTTTAGGTTATAGGTTATAGGTTATAGGTTAAGGTTTAGGTTATAGGTTAAGGTTTAGGTTTAGGTTATATGTTTTTGGATTTGAGAATAGGTTTAGGTTATAAGTATAGGTTTAGGTTAATGTTGTAGGTTATAGGTTTATGTTATAAGTTTATGTTAATGTTGTAGGTTATAGGTTTAGGTTTAGGGATTTGAGAATACATTTAGGTTTTAGGTTTAGGTTTAGGTTACAGGTTTAAGTTTAGGTTATAAGTGTAGGTTATAAGTTTAGCTTTAGGTTAGGTTATAGGTTAAGGTTTAGGGAATTGAGTTTAGGTTATAGGTTATAGGTTTAAGTTATAGGTTATAGGTTATAGGTTAAGGTTTAGGTTATAGGTTAAGGTTTAGGTTTAGGTTATAGGTTTAGGTTTAGGTTAAGGTTTAGGTTTAGGTTATAGGTTTTGGGATTTGAGAATAGGTTTAGGTTATAAGTATTGGTTTAGGTTCATGTTGTACGTTATAGGTTTAGGTTATAAGTTTATGTTAATGTTGTAGCTTATAGGTTTAGGTTATAGGTTTAGGTTTAGGTTTAGGTTTAGGGATTTGAGAATACATTTAGGCTTTAGGTTTAGGTTTAGGTTTTACATTTAGTTTTAGGTTACAGGTTTAGGTTTAGGTTATAAGTGTATGTTATAGGTTTAGGTTTAAGTTAGGTTATAAGTTAAGGTTTAGGGAATTGAGAATAGGTTAAGGTTTAGGTTTAGTAAATCGGGTTTGGGTTTAGGTTTGGGTTTTCAAGTTTGGGTTTAGGTTAAGGAGTTGAGATTAGGATTAGGTGTAGGTTTAGGTTTAGGGATTTAAGAAGACATTTAGGTTTTAGGTTTAGGTTTAGGTTTAGGTTTAGGTTTAGGTTTAGGTTTAGGTTTAGGTTTAGGTTTAGGTTTAGGTTATAGGTTATAGGTTAAAGGTTATAGCTTTAGGGAATTGAGAATAGGTTAAGGTTTAGGTTTAAGAAATCGGGTTCGGGTTCGGGATCGGGTTTAGGTTTAGGTTTTCAAGTTTAGGTTTAGGTTAAGGAGTTGAGATTAGGATTAGGTGTTGGTTTAGGTTTAAAGATTTGAGAATACAATTAGGTTTCAGGTTTAGGTTTAGGTTAAGGTTATAGGTTTAGGTTATAGGTTTAGGTTTAGGTTATAGGCTATAGGTTATAGGTTATAGCTTTAGGGAGTTGAGAATAGGTTAAGGTTTAGGTTTAGGAAATCGGGTTCGGGTTCGGGATCATGTTTAGGTTTGGGTTTTCAAGTTTAGATTTAGGTTTAGGTTAGGGAGTTGAGATTAGGATTAGGTGTAGGTTTAGGTTTAAAGATTTGAGAATACATTTAGGTTTTAGGTTATAGGTTTAGGTTTAGGTTAAGGTTAGGTTATAAGTTATAGGTTAAGGTTTACGTTATAGGTTTTGGTTTAGGTTTTAGGTTTAGGTTTAGGTTAAGGTTTAGGTTTAGGTTTAGGTTATAGGTTTTGGTATTTGAGAATAGGTTTAGGTTTAGGTTATAGGTTTTGGTATTTGAGAATAGGTTTAGGTTTAGGTTTTGCTTTAGGTTTGGGTTTTGGGGTAGATCCAAAGCTCAAGTGGACCTTGAAACGAATTGGGGCCACAAAAGTTTTCGATCAAGCTGATATTTGTGTTATTCCTTCTTTAGGTCTAGGTCTGTGTGAACTTACCAACAGGTTGGATCTCATATAACCACCATGGTAGGTCCCAGGAAGGAATCAACGGTCAGGGGCACTGTCCCCACCATGATGTTTAGTTTTCAGTATTATTTTTACGTGTAGGTTTAGGTTTAGGGTTATACTAGGGTCTGCTTCAACAATTTCGAGCTAATACATAAACACGGCCTGTCCAAATGGCCAGGCCACTCCAATGCTGTCCATAGAAAATAGATAGCTTCATCATGATTATAACAGTGGTTCCCACCTTCCAAAGACCCCTACTCAACATCCGGATAGCTCCGACGCACATTCGGTTCTGCTCCATCAACTTCGAGCAAATACATAAACACGCCTTGTCTAAATGGTCAGGCCACTCCAATGCTGTCCATAGGAAATGGACAGCTTCATCATGGTCATAACAGCGGTTTCCACCTTCCAAGGACCCCCGCTCAACATCCGGATAGCTTTGACGCACATCCGGGTTTGCTCCATCAATTTCGAGCTAATACATTTGAAAATAACATAAAAGGTAAGTAAAGCAAGAAACATCCATATGAAGATATTGGGGAGAATTACTAGTGTATCTATATTCCTTCTATGTACTAGGTTGATTTTGAGTTGATTATGACTAAGATGTTGATATTACATTATATGTGATGAGGGTTGCATTATTAGTGTATCTATATTCCTTCAAAGCAATCACTTGGACAGTTATGAATCACCAAATGGGAGGCCAACACATGTACAATTTGCTGGTCCTAGTAAAATTAGTTGACTGAACATTGTGTATTTCCTCTACTTAAAATGGTGTCCATTAAATGCAATTCTTAGAAGAAACTCACAGTTTAGTGGGCTTAGAACTTCTTTTCTCCTGCCTTCCAATTTCTCCTTCATATCAAAAAGAGACTTGAACTGAGGAGCATACGAAACCTGTAGTTGATTCCTTAGGAAAACAAACTCATCTATTTTCCTCTTTGCAAACCTGCAAAAATCAGGCCACATATTCAAATACACCATGCTATGGCCCTACATTCACAGTTGAATACTCCAATGGCCACATAATGGAAATTATGAAAAACAGAGGTATATTTGTTGCATTTTGAATCTATTGCACCTTATTGAAAAACAAAATGTGCATATTCAATTAAATAGCCCAAATTAGATGCTAGAACATGTTATAATTAAAAATTCATTATGAAAGAAATTCAAATAGTCCAAACAAAAAGGAAAGATGGATGAGGGAGAAATTTTTAAATCAAATGGTCCTAAAAAATGGATTAAAACAATCACTTCATGACTATGAAAAATCAATGCCATTAGCAAATATCACACACCAAAAAAAAAGAGAAAAAAAGACATTGCCTGCATTTAAACTAAGAGACGCTTCACATCTGTTTGGAGGCAGGCATGTCTAATCAAACCAGGGATACCAAAGGCTACACATTTCATCTGAAAGGAAATGGATTTTAGAAGTACGTAGTTCAAACAACCCAAAAACCTGATATGCAAATCGTAAACCATTGAGATTCACTCCTAATCTAAACAGTCAAGAAATTCAACATGATTTCAAAAGGGGGGATGTTATTATCCTCACTCATTCATTTTTTTTCACTGGTAATTGTCTCAAGTACAAGTTTCTGCTTCTATGGAGTTGGAACTCTCAACACCTATATAAAATGACACTGACAAAGGCCCAACCTGTTGTGTTACGATAATTCCGAATGGAGTTAATGCTGAAAATGAAACAAGATTGGTTTTTAGTAAATTTCTAAAAATTGGGATCATTTCATGCATTCTTTGATGATTCTGATATCTTGTTTACTTGTAATTGCTTCATATTCAAGAATGATGAAACTTGCAACCATGTGCAAGAAAAGTAAGCACCAGAAAAGGGAAAAGCAAGTAAAATCAGGTTTGACAATGCTAGAAGCCAAGTCATATCTGAAAAAAGTGAAATAAAAGTTGATGTGGAATTCTGAACAATTCTAGTGAGGAATGGTTAATTGATTCAAATTAACATATCATGCAACATACTTTTCTAGCTCATGTCTGATGTCAAGTGCTACTTCTTTGATAGCAATTACCTTATAAAGGCACTTATAACTGAGTCAAGGGAAGACGTTCTCCATTTGATACATGGATCTGCCACTCTACAAGGTGTTGGCCAACAATCATCTCAATTACAGGGTGCTCAACCTATGAATATGCTCAACCTCAAAAATAACCACCTGGTTGAGAATATTGGAAGTACTAGTGGATGTCTACTACTTGTTAGATGAGCTGGTAGAGACAAGTGCACCTCTATAAAATTGCCTATGAATGGCAGTTGATTCCACCTCTGTAAATGTAGAAGGGAGACCCTGGATTGGGACCATCCACCTAATCTGGTCCTACTTTGCATAGACCATGGTTAAAAGCATCTAGTTAGAAGGATAACCTAAGTCACATTAGTGAACAATTGCATATTGATAAGACGATTCAATTTTGAATAAATAAATAACAAAACCATATCAAAAAAGACATTTTAATTTCTATTTTATACATTAGGAAAACAAGGTACAAAAATTAGTTCACTGATGTAATTGAAAGAAAGTGAGAAATACCAAGTCTAACCCAAAAACATATCTAGATCCAAATCTCTTTGATTCTTGGAAGTTTCCAGAAGCTGAGACAAACTATTAGCTACAGTTAAGTCTCATCAAACTTGAGGGTTGGATTGCTATAATTTCCAAAAAATTTCCATGAACCAAAATGATTTTATCTCAAGCCCCAAATCTGCGTCTAGCTCTCAGCAATTTTTCTCACAAACAGATGTCAGTTACTTAAACTATTGAGAATCAGTGAAAATGAAAGGATCTCATGCAAACAGATCTATTGAACAGAACTGAAAAAAAGAAATGCAACTATACTTAAAATTTTCAAAGAATTCTTCAGTCATGTTTGCGCTGATTTTGATATGCTGATTTAATGGCAGAGTGATGTTATCACTATCTTTTTTTTTTCTTCGAACGGCGACGCCTCATCACCACTATTAAGTGACTAGGCACGAGTGACCTTACATTCAATTAGATGGCAAATAAACATCATGGTGGGCCCCAAGGAAGATTTAACGATGGGTGCTCCTCCATCTTGGTGGATGTTCCATCAACACTGTTTCTTGGGGCGGGCACACAGCGGTTTTGGATCAAGCTAATGGTTGTGTTGTCCCTTCTACCACGTTTGTGTGACCATAACAATAGGTGGAGGGCACATCACCATCATTATGGGCCCCACTAGAAGATTCAATGGTGGGAGTCAATCACCGTAATTGCCTATGGTGGGGTCCATTTAAGCTTAGATCAAGCTGACATTTATGTCTTCCTTTACTACAGGTCTGATTGAAAAAAAAAAATAACAACAACAGCATGGTGGGCCCTATAGAAGGGTTTCAACGGTGGACAGAAAACCACTGTAGCTACTGTGGTGGGGTCCATCAAGCTTTGGATCTACCCCATCTGTGGGCCCTGCCCCCACGTCCAGGTCTAGGTGACCATATGGATAGGTTCGATGATAGACAGACATCACAGTGGGCCTACAAAAAGGGTTTCAACGGTAGAAAACCCAGCACCATTTTCTGTGGTATGATCCATCACACTCTGTAAGATATTTCAGACATGATGAAACCAGGAGAGAGAGAGAGAGAGAGAGAGAGAGAGAGAGTAGCATACTGCTGCGGCTGTTGGAGAAGGGGAGTTGCGGCTATTGGAGAAGGAGAGTTGCGGTTGTTGCTGGTGCTTGTTCCTCTTGCCGGCCGGAGTGGAAAAGGGAGATCGAGAGACGTTGGAGAGAGAGAGACTCTTTCGGGATTTGGGGATGGGGCACACGATTTGGGGATGGGGCGATTTGGGAGAGAAGAGGGAAAAAAGGGTTTTGGGAGAAATATTGGTGTGCGTGATTTGGGGATGGGGGGAGGAAAAAAGCCCTGATAACAATGTTTCTTGTAGTGAGAGAGACTAAGAGAGGACGGTGGAGAGATCAGAGAGAGAGGAAGAGAGAGACAGAGAGAGGGAGGGAGAGGATGCGTGAGAGAGAGAGAGAGAGGAACGAGAGAGACAGAGAGAGAGAGAGGCATAAGGCCTCTTGGACGGAAGCGGATTGCGTATTGAGTAACTCAGTATGTTAGTGTACTGAGTAAACTCTGTGGGGCCCATCGTCATTCATGCATTATATCAACTCTGTTCATCTGTTTTATCATATAATTTTAGGGCTTTAAACCAAAAATTAATCATATTCAAAGTTCAAGCAGACCACACCACTTGAAACAGCATGAATTGAAGTATACCGTTGAAAAGTTCTTAGGGGCCCGCAAAAGTTTTAGATTAAGATGATATTTGTGGTTTCCCTTCATCCATTCGAAGTATGATCTTATGAACAATTTGAATGACAAATAAACATCACTGGGTACCTTAGAAAGGTTTCCAACGGTGGAAATCAATCCTTCCACAGTTTGCTTTAGTATGATCTACTTGAGATTTTGATATACTTCAATTTTGGGCTCAACCCTTAAAATGATCTACAAAAATGGATGGACGGCAAACTTTTGTTGCCTTTAGAAGTTTTTAATGGTGGGTGTCACTGTCCCACTATTTTCTGTGCTGGGGTCCACTAGAGCTTTGGATTTAACTCGTTATTTGGATATTGCCCTAAAATGATCTCTCCAAATGGATGGAAGGTGTGGATATAAAACATACATCATGGTGGGGCCCAAAAATGAGAGGTATATAAATATCAGGTGGACCACACCACGTGAAAACAATAGTGATTGGATATCCATCATTAAAATCCTTGTAAGGCCCATTGTATTGTTTATTTGGCATCCAATCTGTTTGTTAGGTCATACAGGCCTAGATGAAGGGGAAAAACAAAAATCATCTCGATCCAAAACTTTTATGGCCCCCAAAATGTTTTAAATGATTGACGCTCATTCAACACTATTTCCTATAATGTGGTCCATTTCAGATTATGATATGCCTCATTTTTAGTCTCATGCCATAAGATGATCTTTAAAAATAGATGGACAACATGGATTAAACACATACATCATGGTCGGGCCCACACAGCACCAACCACCAGCCATTGGATGGTGTAGGGGGAGTAGCCAATCCGTTCCCCTTATTTGTCGTGCGGTCTATTTAATATTTGGATATGATTCATTTTTTGGATAATTCTATAAAATGATCTCAAAAAATGCATGAACGGTGTGGGTTGATCCCAAATTTTTAGTAAATCCAAAACTCAAGTGGACCACGCCACACAAAACAGTGTGGAATACTGATTTCCACCGTTGATACCTTCTTTGGGCCTACATTAATGTTTATTTGTCATCCAACATGTTCATAATATCAAAAAGATATGAATGAAGGGAAAACACAAACATCAGCTTGATCCAAAACTTCTATGAATGTTATTATTAATGGTGTATGTTCAATCCCCACTTTGTAGTCCACTTAGGCCTTGGACCCGCCCCATTTTTTTTAGTTAATATCTTAAAATGATCTGAGAAAAGCATTGAATGGTATGAAGAATGTCAATCCATGACTTGGGTGGGCCAAGTGCTTAAGAATAAAGTCAATCCATGACTTAGGTGGGCCACACAACATAATATAGTGGAGAGGAGTTTCCTTAAAATTTCATAATCATATATTAGGACTGCAACTCACATAATATAGTGGAGAGGAGTTTCCTTAAAATTTCATAATCATATATTAGGACTGCCTAAATGTGATTCACATATCTAACCCACTCATTATGTGTGTCCCACTTGGATGAGGGGTCAGACCCAGTTTCAACCACATTCAAAACTCACGTGGGCCCCATCAAGTACTTTTATATTTTTTTAGATGTCTTCACATAGTTTTAGATGGTATGGCCCACCTAAGTTTCGTATACGGATGATTTTTAAGATATCTCATAAGCTAAAGGGGACACATCAAATGCACGGTGTTGATGTTTGACACACATCATGATGGGCCCCAAAAAACTTACTAACATTAATTCTTAGGTTCTCAGGGTGTCAATAAGTTGGGTGACAATTTTGACCAGAATATTTGACCCATTTTACATGTCTAGTCCATTCACTCTATTTTACTGATCATTACCCTCAATTTGACTAGTTACTCGCCCCGATCATGCTACATATGAGAAAGATATTGGGCAAACAAGATTGATCAACAATTTGAGTGAATTTTGATTTAAACATTTGAAGTTATTTACTCTTCAATCTGGACTAATCAAATTGTCCAAAAATGGTTAAAGGTTGTTCATAATATCAAAAATATATGAATGAATCGAAAACACAAACATTAGCTTGATCCAAAACTTCTATGGCCTCCAAGAAATTTTAAATGGTAGAGGTTCAATCACACTATTTTTTGTGGTGTGGTCCACTTGAGTATTGGATATGCTTCCTTTTTGTTCTTTAGACCTCAAATTATCTATTAACATAGATGAATGGAGTGGATAAAATAAATAAATAACAGTGGACCCCATAGAGTTTACTCTGGTAAGGGTAACGAGTAACTCACCTAAATGTAGTGGAGAAGGGTTTCCTTAAAACATTCATAATCATATATTGGGCCTGCCTAAATGTGATTCACATATCCAACCCACTCATTATGTGTGTCCCACTTGGATGAGGGGTCAGACCAAGTTTCAACCACATCAAAAACTCATGTGGGTCCCACCAAATGCTTTTATATTTTTTAGGATGTCTTCACATAGTTTTAGATGGTGTGGCCCACTTGAGTTCGTATACAGATGATTTTTGAGATATCTCATAACCTAAAGGGGACACATCAAATCCACGGTGTTGATGTTCGACACACATCATGATAGGCCCCACAAAACATACTAACATCAATTCTTAGGTTCTCACGAGGTCAGTAAGTTGTGTCACAATTTTTACCAGAATATTTGGCCCATTTTACATGTCTGGTCCATTCACTCTATTTTACTGATCAATACTCTCAATTTGACTAGTTACTCGCCTCAATCAGGCTATATATGAGAAAGATATTGGGCATACAAGATTGATCAACAATTTCAGTGAAATTTGATTTAAACATCTGAAGTTATTTACTCTTCAATCTAAACTGATTAGATTGTCCAAAAATGATTAAAGTTTCAATTAGTGGATGTGCCTAATAATTTAGTAATTTTATTTTTCACAGATAAATTTCAATTTCCGTTTAAAAAAAACATTTTTTTCGAAATGTATATTTTTTTACTCTTAACAAAATATCATTTTTATTATAAAATATTTCAAAAAAAAGTTAAAATACAAATTTTGAATTTTTATTTTCAAAATCTCAAAAAATGTGTCATATTTTAATTTTTTTTCTCAAAAATTTCAAAATGCCGATTTTTTTCTTCAAAAGCATCATTTTGTTCTCAAAATTTTTCTCCAACATTGTTAAAATTTCTAAACTTCTCAATATTCTTTTTCATGTGATATTACAAATCATTTAAATATTACCTTTTAATTAATTATATATATATATATATATAATTCCACTCATATGATATAAAAACCACACACACACACACACACACACACACACACACACAAACATATTACCTTTACCGACGATTTTCATCCGTCTGGAAAAAATGCTTTTACAGAGGAATTCTTTTTTCGTCGGTATAAACATTATTCCCGACGGCTTTGGTTCGTCGGTAAAACTCTTACCGCGAAACTTTTCAAGGTAGCGGGAAAATTTTCTAACTTCAAATTATATCATTATTCAGGATGAAATTTTTCATTACGTTTTACCGACGAAATTTTTTTCATCGGTAAAAATATTATTCCCGAAAACTTTGGTTCATCAGTAAAACTCTTACCGCGAAACTTTTCTAGGTAGCGGGAAAATTTTCCAACTTAATATTTACCGACGAAATTTTTTGTTGGTAAAACATAAGTTTTACTGACGAAATTTTTTTCATCGGTAAAAATATTATTCCCGACGGGTTTGGTTCGTCGGTGAAAACTCCTAGCGGGAAAATTTTCCAACTTAAAAATTATAACATTATTCCTGATGAAAGTTTGTCAGTAAAAACATTATTACCAACAGTTTTCAGCTGTCGGGAAAACATTTACCGATGACAAATTTTTGTCGCTAAAACACAAGTTGTACCGACGAAATTTTCTTTCGTCGGTAAAAACATTATTCCCGACAGCTTTGGTTCATCGGTAAAACACTTGCCTTGAAAAGTTTTCAAGATAGCGAGAAAATTTTCCATCTTAAAAATTATAACATTATTACCGACGAAAAAATTTCATTGGTAAAAACATTATTACCGACGAAAACATCATTACCATCGGTTAACATTAAAAAAAAAAATCAGTAAAACACTACTTTTACCGAAGAAATTTTTTTCGTCAATAAAAGCATTATTTCTTGTAGTGTCTTGTTGTGTTTGGCACTCTGGATTCATAATCAACTTTAATCCAAAAGTATCTATGCATAATATATTTACAAGGGGTTGAATTTAATTACTAAATCAACTTTAATATCTTTAATTAGTGAACGCATGCAATGTTTGACACAATGGTTGTAATAAGCCCATTGAAATATATACTTTGCCCGAAAATGATGAAATTCCAAGTCTTGGATGGGCCACAAGCACAAGATCACGTCTGAGTGACTAACCAACGATTTTTAACCGTTGATTTACATGGACAATGTTTAGACGATGCTTATTATCATATTAAAGTAATTATAGTGCTGCAATTTATAATCTAATTATTTTAGGATATCATTGGTGGGTCATGTGTCCAATAGATTAATAGTTTAGTGACACATGCTGCACATGCAACTCTTGGAAAGATTTTAGACATAATCCTAGCTTTCACCATCAATTTCAAACCCCCTGGATATGAAACCCCCTAAATTCATTGTGCCAAATGACTCCTTAAATTTGTTAAGAAGATGATTTGACCACCTTTTCAATAAATCATAAATAATCTTGATTGGTTAGAATTTGCTCTCAATAATACTATGGCCACTTTGTGGACAAGGACAACTGTACTTTCCTTAATCTTGAAGATATGACCTCCCATACCACAACACAACATTATTCAGGAAGACTAAATAGTATAGAGAGCATTACGTGGGTAGAGAGAGTTCATTTTATCCTTTTTTTCGCACATCAATTGCCACATACAGAGAGTTTCTGGAGTTTTGGAGTTCAAATGCACGACCGTGACCAAATTGTTATTGAATTTAGTGCTAGTTGATCAGGTCCGTTAGTTATTTCCGGGACATGCCGAGTATGCTCCCAGTTCAACCCGTTTGGATTTTCAATGATTTCTAAGTCAATATGAGATAATTTATTGAAGTAAAGTTGAAGCTCAAAGAGTGGCTTGTCTTCATTATAGGCGGGGTGTCTACAAACGTATCAAGTAATTATCCATTTACATTTTTTTTATTCATTTGGTTGTCTAACAAGTTGTCGGCTGTAAATAAATATTATTTTGCAATATCTAATGAAATCGACAATATTTTTGCCTTATTTAATTTGAATGTGTATCTTTTTAATTTGAGAAGTGTTTTGAACTTTAAAGTGTAGGTAAAAGAACAAGTACTTAAAGCCACAGACTCACATCTATTGTCACAGGATAAAAAAAGAACTCATTCGGAAGGATTAATCTCATTTCCTTTTACTAGTCGCTTGAACATAGTGCAAAATTGATGGTTAAGAGGACTTCAGATCTTTAATCCCAATCTCCAATCTATCTCAGTGAAGGGGACACCAATAATTCAATTAACCTTTGAGTCAACCAAACTCTAGCACGCTTATGCATCCTAATCACACATACATATATCCAATCCAGACCCTCGGTAACATGAGTACTCTAATTTGATTGAATTGAAGTAAACACCCACCATAGAAAAATATCCAATTTTGTCTGGGGGCCACGGTCGTTTATCCCACCCGTGCATAAGGAGTTTGCTCCAAAGGTCGAGGGACACTTAACATATTAGAATGACCCGAAATTCGGGTGGGCTACACACTTCAATTTAGAGGTTCAGCGCATGATTTTAATTGTGGGCCCACCTCACCTGAGTCTTGAATCAAAATGAATTTTGAGGTGACCTATCTTCATAGTGGGTCACATATAATGTATGGTTGGAATTTCACGCAGCATCAAGATGGCCCGCAAACAAGGGAAATTTACGACTGTGGACCCCACCTTTTATCCATTAGATATTCTTGAAGCAATACAAACTTAACTTCCGAACTTAGACCTGCACGTGCGGAGACCGATTTCCAAGATGAAAATACCCCTCCTTTTCACTGTCGTGGCTTTTCCTCTCCCTTTCCACCGTTTGCTTTTCCTCTCCCTTTCCACTGTTTCTTTCACTGCCATTGCTTTCATCCCCTTTCCACACTATGATAGACAAGTTGTAGGGCATCACCCCTTAATGTAAAGCAGTGGAGGCAAATTCAAGAGTTTATACTCGAGGTCACTACAGGGAGGCTCGTCACCTTAGCGTAGGCCGACAGCTCGAACACGGTGTCTCATACCACCATGCTTGGCTCACAAGTTTAGGTTGCTCACTGGTCACTATGGGGAGGCCCGTCACCTTAGTGTAGGCCGACAGCTCGACCACGGTGTCCCATACCACCATGCTTAACTCATGAGTCTTAGCGGATCAAGGTACCATGGTTGAGACGGGTCTTTATATTAGTAAGAGGTACCTTAGATTCAAGCAGGGATGTCCATACATGGTAAACACACAATAGGCCAATCAATTTTGTTGGATAAGTTCGATTGGTACGAGCGCATGCTGAATTAATCAACATGGAGCGCATAAGCACTCCACGTGGCCTAACCACTGTCGACAATTGTCATACGACTCGGATTCATCGAACGTATCAAATGTGGCGAGACTAATTCGGCCACTCAAACGAGAATTGTTACCAATTGCCTGGGCCAGGGCATGGCCCCAATCTTACTCAAGTGCAATAAGCAGACACATGTGATAATCATAACAGCATTTATCAAACAATTTATATACAATTCTCATGTGAGGATTTTGTCAAACATATTGAACATGTTACCCAATATTTGTATTTCATCCATAAATTGCATAATTGAAATTATGATTACATGACGGAAGCTATACATATAGATAAGGTAATTGAGAATCCCATCTCAATACCCTTAAAAAACATAATCCATCAACAATTTCTCATTCAGACATTTTATCAAACACTTAGACTACACCTTACTAAATACATAAACTAAATTAGTTACGACATGTACCATAGCAATTCATTACACAATATCGATTATAAAGAATATAACATACATGGATCTTAAATTAGAAATCACGTCAAGCACAAATCAGTATTTCACGCTCATTCAAACATTTCAACAAACACATGGGATGCATCTTATATTCAACATAGTTCACACTTGTATATTTTATCGAAAGCATCGTAACTAAGATCATATGGTAGCAATCAAGTTAGACATAAATCATTGTTGACATTGAAAGCCTTGAAAACCATAACCTAAATGTTTATAGTCCGCACCTTTAGTCGAAAAGCTCGATTTGAACTCAGTTCCAACACGATGTGCGCGAAAACGGAATGACGGCACCTAAACAATGAAATAGGTTAGCTATTTTATCGATTACTCTATTTGGATTTCTAAAACAAGATTAGGGCTAGGATTTCTTACCTAAATCGCAGGTCGTGTAGCGATGTGGAAAGGCGATCTACTGCGTGTAGTCGTGGGAGAGAAACACTGCCACGATCTCCCTGAATCTCACTTCTCTCCCTCCTCTTTTCTCTTCTTTTCTCTCTTCTCTCTCATAGGGTTTTGAAAAAATTCTTATGGGGGAGAAATGGGGTGAAATAAGGGCTTTATATAGGCTCAGAAGTGATGTCAATGGCCCCAGGGCCATGGTATGCTTAGGTTATAACCAAAGGGTGCCTGTTTCTGACAAACAGGGCCCTTAGGAAGGTCCATTTCTCACCTACGTCATAGAGCAAGTTCCTTGACCATGGATCTAAGCCAGGTTATGATTTCGGTTCGATCGGATTAGCGGATCGACCGTGGAGGACCAGTATCAGATCAACAGTCGTTGTTACTCGATCGGGGCCACAAGTATTCGGATATGTGCAAGAAAATTTCCCTTATCCATGGGTGAAGTTCGGCCAGAATCTGATGGTCTGAAGTCTTCAATTTTGCCCATAAACGAATGGCCCAATTTACTTAAGTTTCATTACGTTTTCTAAAGATATTCGTGCGCGTTTCTCACACACTTCGCTCAGGGCTCAAGTTGTGCGTTTCTGGATATTATTTGGGCTCGATTCCCGCGATGGTTGTCAAGCCCAATAAGGTGGTCATAACCCTATAGTTTCGCGATCATCGGACTTTCGATGTGCGGTCCAGGTCCGATACGGAGTTTCAATGTTCTCCCGAGAGCAACTGGTTTTGTGGATTTCTCCTAGGTTTTTAGGTAGTGTTAAGTTAGTGATTCTGACGGTTTTGGGTCTTGCTATTTGTATAGATAGTGGTTCGAGACAAAGCCATTGATTATTTAGTTTAGTACTTAATTTTTGTTTAAGTCCTACAGAATATGGTCCTTAGGGATTTCTGCTTGAGGTGATACTTGGGCCTTTGTACGGATTTTTCCGAGACATTACAATGCCGTCCATCCATTTTTCCATCTAATTTAAGGGGTTGAGCCCCAAATTGAAGCATATCAAAAGATCAAGTGGATTATACCACGGGAAACGTGGGCATAATGATTTTCTAGTTTGTCCCGCTGATTTCATGTTTCCCCCGCTCAATTTTATGTTTACCCCACTACTTTTCTAGTTTGCCCCGCTCAATTTAATGTTTGCCCCGCTGATTTCTAGTTTGCCTCATTGATTTTCTAGTTCGCCCCACTCAATTTCATGTTTAACCTGCTAATTGTCTCGTTTGCCCTGCTGAATTTCATGTTTGCCCTGCTGATTTTTAGTTTGCCCTGCTGAATTCCTAGTTTGCCCCACTGAATTTCATGTTTCCCCCGCTGAATTTCATCTTTGCCACGCTCAATTTTCAATTTGCCCCGCTCGACCATGTTTGCCCCGTTGACTTTCATGATTTGCCCTGCTGAATTCCATGTTTCCCCCGCTGAAAATCAAGTTTGCCCCGATCAATTTCATGTTTTCCCCACTGAATTGAATGTTTCCCCCGCTGAATTTCATGTTTGCCCCCATTCAATTTCATGTTTGCCCCGCTCAATGTCTAGGTTCCCTCCCTCAATGTCTAGGTTCCCTCCCACATATGGGGTTTGGTGTATACATATTCCAATGAAAACGGAGGGGTATTACATAATCCGATGAACATGATGAATTACAAATAACGCATCATTGTGGGGCGTAGCAAGCGTAATCGGATTGCGTACTGAGTTAGTTAGTACACTCCCATTGTACTAAGTAAACTCAGTTGGGCCCACATTGAATGTATGTAG
Organism: Magnolia sinica; assembly: GCF_029962835.1. Classification (NCBI taxonomy): domain Eukaryota; kingdom Viridiplantae; phylum Streptophyta; class Magnoliopsida; order Magnoliales; family Magnoliaceae; genus Magnolia; species Magnolia sinica. The sequence continues at coordinate 34,362,099 of NC_080582.1, read as the reverse complement.
TATATCCACGCCGTCCATCTGTTTTTCCATCTAATTTGAGCGGTTAAGCCCCAAATTGAAGTATATCAAAAGATCAAGTGGATCATACCACGGGAAATAGTGGGCATAATGATTTCCACTGTTGAAACCATAGTGGGCCCAACAGTTATGTTTGTTTGCTATCAAACCTATTCATAAGATCATAAAGACATGGATTAATAGAAAATACAATTATAAGCTTGATCCAAAACTTCTGTGGCCCCTAAGAAATGATCAACATTAGAAGTTCAATTCAAATTTTCATGTAGTGTGGTCCATTTGAACATTGGATACGTTTAGATTTTTCGGCTCAAGCCATGAAATTATCTACTAAGTTTGCCCCACTGATTTTGTAGTTTGCCCTGCTGAATTTCATATTTCCCCCGCTAAATTTCATGTTTGCCTCGCTCAATTCCATGTTTGCCCCGTTGAATTTCATAATTTGAGCCGATGAATTTCATGTTTCCCCCGCTGAAAATCAAGTTTGCCCCGATCAATTTCTTGTTTTCCCCACTGAATTTCATGTTTCCCCCTCTCAATTTCATGTTTGCCCCGTTCAATTTCATGTTTGCCCCGCTGATTTTCTAGTTTCCCCCGCTCAATTTTATATTTGCCCCACTGATTTTTCCAATTTGCCCCATTGAATTTCTAGTTTGCCCCGCTGATTTTGTAGTTTGCCCTATCAATTTCATGCTTACCTCGCTGATTTTCTAGTTTGCCCTGCTAACTTTCTAGTTTGTCCCGCTGAATTTCTAGTTTACCCCGCTCAATTTCATGCTTGCCTCGCTGATTTTCTAGTTTGCCCCGCTGAAGTTGTAGTTTGCCCCGCTGATTTTCTAGTTTGCTCTACTCAATTTCATGTTTCCCCCGCTGAAATTCAAGTTTGCCTAGCTCAATGTTTTCTCAAAGTGATCGTTTTTTATATATCGTAATGGACAATTCCATCATTTATAGTTGAAAAGAAGAGTCACAAGAGGTGATAAATAAAAGAATACTAAAGATTCGAGGCATAGACTTTCTCAATTCTAACACAAGGTATTATTAAATCGAATAAGTACATTAGATCTAATATAATTATTTTGTCATATCCAAAATAATACGAATCCAACCCATTTCATGAAGAAAATGTGACTAATTAAGCAACCAACAAAACTAGTTACAAATAACATCTTCTTGTTGATACTATCAATATAAATGTTCACTAATCTAGCTAACATTGAACTTGGTAAAATGCATTGGTTGAATAATTGAAAAATGAAATTATTTAGGAATACACATTGAATGCTGAGATTATGCATTGAATTTCTGGAAGTTTTCCCCATTGAATATCTAGCTTACCCTGGTCAATATCCATTTTGCCCAGCTCAATTTGCAGTTTGCTCCGATCAAATTATAGTTTGTCTTGCTTATATTGATAGCATAGCATGAAATTGAGTGAGGCAAATGTGAAATTCAGCAAGCATAGCATGAAATTGAGTGTATGTAATCCCCATCAACACATACAATTAACTAAGCCTGACGAATGAAATTGACTAAGCCTAACACATGCGCATCAACTTGCATTAAATTGACCTAACCTAGCATCAAATAACTCCATCAGTAAATTCACTAAGCTAGCATCAAATAAACAACCAAAGCTCATACGAATTAGGCCTTCAACGATACGAATGATTTCATGTGGTGCTCATTTAATTTTGTGACACTATCTATCATGACATTGAGCGAGGCAAGCATGAAACTTGATCAATGCAAACTAGGAATTGATCGAGGGAAGTATGAAATTTTAACGCGGCAATCTAGAAACTGAGCGAGGCAAGCATTAAAATTGAACGAGGCAAACTACAAATTGAGCAGGGCAAATTAGAAAATTGAGCGGGGCAAAGTAGAATTTCAATGGGGCAAAGTAGAAATTGAGTGGGGGGAAAAATGAAATTGAGCGGGGCAAACATGAAAATTGAGCAGGGCAAACTAGAAATTGAGCGGGGCAAAGTAGAAAATTCAGCGGGGAAATCCGAAAAATCAGTGGGGCAAACTAGAAATTGAATGGCGCAAACTGAAAATTGAGCGGGACAAACTATAAATTCAGCTATGCAAGCAAACATTAAATTGAGCGATCGTAGCATGATACTGAGCTGGGCAAACGATATTTCGAGCAAGCTTAGCATGATATTGAGCTGGGCAAACATTAAATCGAGCGAGCATAGTATGATATTCAGCGGGGTAAACATTAAATCGAGCGAGCATAGCATGATATTACGTAGGGCAAACATTAAATCAAGCGGGCATAGCATGATATTGTGCAGGGCAAACATTAAATCGAGCGAGCATAGCATGATATTGAGCTAGGCAAACATTAAATTAAGCGATCCTAACATAAAATTTATCGAGGCAAACATTAAATTGACCTTATCTACCGTGAAATTGAGCCGGGCAAACATTAAACATTCTCACTTTCATCATTTGGCCAATTACATTCCTAATTAGAATTGTTCTTCAAGATCTTCGCGTAATCCACTAGCCTTGTGGTCAGTTATATTCTACCATATATGACAAGAAGAATCACTTCCAACCACTCATGTGATCATGTCCACTATTTTAGGACATTAGATGAACTATAATCTTTCATTCTTCACCATGTGTCTGGATGACAACGATCATGACATGTTTCTTGTGGCAGCGATCATCCTGACTTTTCAGGATACGTGTTGGTGTTACTTCTGGCTGTTTGATCTGAGTGATGTCACATCAGGTGTAAACAATTTCATCCTAACAGCATATAAACACTACGCTGGCCTACACAAAATTAATGGGAAGCGTTCTATCCCAACTTTTTCCCAAAGTGCAGCCCACCTGAGTTATGGGACAGTCATGATTTCTGAGTTCTAAGGAGAACACGAGGCAACTTACCTTACTAGTTACTATGGGTGGATCTCGTGAAAGTTCTACCCATATGGCTCTCGGTACATGGTTTAGTGTGTGAGTGCACCGTGTATTGCCTGGCCCAAAAGGAAAGAATGCCGACTTACAAGGTGGGCCGATGCGTATGTTGGGTCATCATTGTACGCGCGTGGTCCACACGAATTCTGAGCCACCCAGTTCACAGTCGGGACCGCCTGCTAGACGGACTCGGTTTGCGTAGTGTATAGCAAAGCACCACCATCGTACTCTGTATATGTGGCGGAGCTCTGTGTGCCCCACCACGATGTATGTGTTTTATCCACGTCTTCTGTCTATCTCTCTCTCTTTTTTTTTCAATCTTTTTTGCTCGTATCATTTTAGAGCATGAGCCAAAACCGAGACACATTCAAAGCTCAAGTAAACCACAACATAGTAACAGTGGAGATTTGAATGCCTCATTGAAAACTTCATAGGGTCACAAAAGTTTTGGATCAAATTGATATTTGTGTTTCCGTTCATCTTAGGGCAGATTTGTGTTTTCATTGATTTAGGGCTGTGTAACTTTATGAATAGATTGGATGGCAAACAAACAACATATCATGGTAAGCCTTACAAAGTTTTCAACAGTGTCCCCATTGCTTTTGTAGTGTGGTTCATTTGAGTTTGAATCTGCCTCCTTTTTTAGCTCATTTCCTAAAATGATAGGAGAAATGGACTAGCAGTATGGATAAAACAAGTACATCATGGCAGGGGTACAGAACTTTCCTACGTATACACGGTATCGAAGTTGGTCGTGTCCCAGATCTAGCACGCGCATGACCTGGATGGCTTCTTCAAATATCTCCTCGTGAGAATCGCTACCCATCCACGTTTCAAGATGCACATGCGAGTAGTTACTCCAATGGCGACACAGAAATTAAAGATTGAAATAATAAAATAAAGATTGGCGTCAAAATACGAGACAGTGAAAGGAGAGAAGCATTGGAGTTTGGAATCAGAGTACGCGAATCGACTGTTCCTGTGTTCACATGAACTTCCTGTGGTAGGAAGTTAAGTGGGGCCACAGATATTCCCGTCACAAATCTACTCCGTTCATCAGTTTCTCGGATTCCAAAAATCAGATAGATCCAAAACTCAGGTGAGCCATACAACACGAAACAGCCGAACTTTGCGAGGATACAGAAGTTTTGTACCAGGATGATATTTGTTAGTGAAGTTTCTGAGCTGCGATAATCCATGAACAGTTCAGATGGCATATAAACATTGGGGCGGCTCCAGGAAGGTTTCAATGGTGGACGTTTTCGTTCTCTGTTTGGTGAGATGTGGCCCACCTGACTTTCGAATGTGGCTACTTTTGGACTTCTGTCCTATTGTGATCTTGAGAAACTGATGAACGGTGTGGTTTGTCACGGGCTTTTCTTTGGGACCCACGTAGCTTCCAACTACCGGTCTGTTAGTACATGGTTAGAAGATAACTGATCGCATACTACAACGGCCGTAAGTGAACTTCCAATACAGCCATGAATATCAGATACGTTCAAGAGGTGGGCCACGGCATGATTATCATCTGCTGTGAATAGGTACAGAACGAGGGTAAGTATCTCTGACGTGGGGAAACGATTTAACATGCATGAAATCCACGCCGTCCATCCGTTTTTCCAGCTAATTTGAATTAGATCCAAGTACCAGGTGGACCACACCACGGGAAACAACGGTGAATGAACCCCACCATTAAAAACTTCATGGGCCCCACCGTCATGTTTATTTGCCATCCAACCTGTTGATAAGGACAAACAGACCTGGATGAAGAGAAGAAAAAAAATATCAGCTTGATTCAAAATTTTCGTGGCCTACGACAAGTTTTTAACATCGACTAACCACTGTTTCCTGTGGTGTGGTCCACCTGAGATTTAGATCTGCTTCATTTTTGGGCTCACGCCCTGAAATGGACCGGCAAAACGGATGGACGGCGTGGTGCACCCAGGTCAGGGGGCGCATCGTATTGGGTGAATCGGGAGCCGCACCTAATCCGCTTCCCGCTGTGATTTTTCATCGTGCCCACATCAGATGAATGGACAGCGCATAACAGTGGGACCTACACAACTACTGGGGGATTTCCCATCCAAACAGTTTCCTATGGTGTAGCCTATCTCAGCTTTGGATCATCACGATTTCTGGTTTCCTGAGTGAAAATGAGGCAGGGTACCCGATGAACAGTGGGGATTTTATGAAAGTTTCACCCACGCAACGTTCGGTCAGAGTTGCGTACCTACCTCCAGTTATGTTCATGTACCTAACCGAGGTACACTCGCGCGGTCCCAACGAAAATCAGGCCGATCCTCATTGTCAAGCCGCTGGTAGGACTCGGTGTATTGGTCTGGCCCACCAAACGACCTGATCTTCAAGGTATGGCCCACCTTTTCACGGATCCGATATTCTGCGCGTGTGTTGGCAGGGAAAAAGACTGAGCGAGGGTACAAGTGAGCTAATGTAAACCGCACAACACATTCGCCAGCGAGACAGACAGGTGCAATATCCAAGCCATCCATCAGAATTAAATGAACAAAAGCACTGTTGTGGAAAAAAAAAAAAAAAACTTATTTCTATATCATGGCAGGCCCACTGAGTGGACAGCCTTTATTTTTCAGCAAGTAGCATCTACACGATAAGGTTGATATGATGGATGGCTTGGATATTTCATTTGTGTGCCGCGTTGAAGCGTGTATCAGTAACCCTATTCACGGTTCGGGCGACTGTATAAACGCAATGGACGCGGATTGCGTCCTACCCCTTCTCCAGCTGGGAATGGGCAGGAGCTTTGAGTGACCACCGTGATGTATGGGTCTTATCCACACCGTTCATCCATTTTTTCGTATCAGTTTAGGATATTAACCTAAAAATGAGACAAATCCGAGACATATGTGGACTACAGTGGAGATTAAACACTTACAGTTGCAAACTTCTTTCGGTAGAAGTTTTGGATGGAGATGATATTTGTGCTTTCTCTTCATCCAGGTCTATTTAACTTTTCAACGGTGAGAATCATTATCACCACTGCTTCCTGTGGTGTGGTCCACTTAAGCATTGTATCTGCCTTAATTTTTTTTTGTTTATATCTTAAAATGATACGAAAAAAATGGATGGATAAGAGCCATACATCACGGTGGCCACTCAAAGCTACTGTTCGTTCCCAGCTGGAGACGGGCGGAGGTAGGACGCAATCAGCGTCCACAATTTCATCAACCACTGTCACCCAGCTGACAATGAGGGGTTATTTGATGTTCTGGAAGAGTATAATGATTAATACACAGGCACCCACACGTCTCGTAAATTAGATTGCGTTGAGTTTGCCCAAAAATCAGATTGGTTTACGCATTTAGAATCCCTGATTTGTGTACGCATGTCAGTTGAAATAGGAATATTGGATATTTTTCATTTCTAAATATTCACCGATCCAATATTCAGAAGATTAAATAAGGGTAATTTTTAGCTCATGATATATCTAAACTGAGATTTATCATTTGGACGGTTTAATTTATATTAATTACATGCCACGTATCCAATTCTTAAGTGCTTGTGTATCAATCATCATACTCTGACGGAGTATCAAAGTTTTTCTCTTTAACAACACTATTCTGAATGCAGAAAAAAGTAGTTTTTTTCTGATGCATGACCGTCCAGAAGCATGCATACTGCCAAATACACGTGTCACAAAAGCACCTCAACCCAAACAAAAAGCCTGACCAGATGAACAATTCATTTGTTGAATTTAGACCATTGATTGTCTACTGATCAGATAATTCGGGATTATCCTCTACTAAGAGTTTTGGGTGGTGGCCCATCTACGCAACGCCGATAATTTAAACCATCTGGATTGGAATCCATGTATGCCACGTGTACAGTGGCTTCGTGCAAGTGTGTGGATTGCCATGCTCTACCAGAGTATCAATGTTTCATTTTTCAGAAACCGAACACACCTTCTGCATCACCTCTGCACTACTGCTACTGCTTTCTTCACTGCATTGCTGCTCCACAACAGAGAGAGGCTTGTGTTGCTTCCATCAATGGACATATACCATAACCAGAGAGAGTAGCTTTTTTTGCTTCCATCAATGGACATATACCACAACCGAGAAGAGAGAGAGAGAGAGAGAGAGAGAGAGAGAGAGAGGAGTGGCTTGTGTTGCTTCCATCAATGGAGAGATAACATTACCAAGAAGGAGAGGTGCAGGGAGAGCCAGAGGTGGAAGAAGAGGCCACATTGCTGTCGGTGGTGCCGCCACTGACAGACGCAACAAGGGATCGGCTGTCCATAAGAGTGACTGAAGCCGCGTTGACGGGAAGCTTCTTCATTGGCGTCAACGGTGGGGTGAAAACACAAGCTGAAGGGGGCGACATCGACTCTGCATTCTCCTCCATGTCCGAGCAATCTTCCCTTTCCAAATGGGAAGGGGACGTGTCCGGTGTCTGAAAAGGCGTACTCTCAATCCAAGCTTCCCCATCATATATGGGATTAGATATGCAAACAAAATGCTCGGCAGCAGCTGCCCCACTGCCTCTATCACTGCCAATGCCAGCGTATTCTTCTTCCACTGCCTCGATTTCTACCTGCAATGAAGTAGACTTCTTTTGAAAGGGAGGCGAACGACAAGGTAGGAGTGGTGGAAGCTGAGTTTGGGGCGATGTAGAGATGAGGCCAATGAGATGGAGGCTAGTACTTGGTTGGTAGCAGCATTCTAGCTGCTCTGCTTCTTCTTTGTTGCTAGCGAAGAATAAGCTTCTTGGAGGGGAACGAAGGACTCCTTGGGTGTAGGCGCTGCTGCTTGGATAGAGCGGGTTGGAATGAGGGGTTGTGTTCTCCTTTGATTCTTCTTCAGCTGGCTTCTGATGAGCGGCGGCATTGGAGTTGGTGGTTGGGAGGCGACGCCTGCGGAGGAAAGAGCAGTAGAGCTCAGCTAGTAGAACAAGGACTAGTCCCAACACTATGAAGAGGCTCAAACCCATTATCAGCATAGCTCCCATCACTAGCTTAGACATGCGAAACGGTGGTGGTTTCTGTTGTCTCCCCTTCTGCGGCAGAGTGCTTGAGCTTGGCTGTTTTTTCACTCTCACACACACACACACACACACACACACACGCAGAGAGAGAGAGAGAGAGAGAGAGAGAGAGAGAGGCTGGTGGGTTTATCATTCAGTTACTTATTATAAGAGGGGCAGACAGCCTTTCGTTTTTTATTTTATTTTTGGCGGGAAACCTTTGCAGATAGTCACTGGGTGTATTTGGGGTTTTGTGGGTTTCTGACATTCAAAGGTTATTTTGGTCTTCTAACAAGGTGTACCTACTGTCTTATTCTTGTACCCAGATAAAAGGGTCTGCGTCCTTTTAGAGCATGTGGTTAACTGTCGTGCATCAATTTTTTTTTTTCTTGATTAAAGTGGATGTTCACAATTCAATCATCAGCATTGAATGGAGATCTCCGGGGAACTTACGCAGGAAGATGCCAACAGAAGACTGGAATTTGTCTCTCTGAAAGCTTTTGGATCCTAGAGAATAACAGCCTCCCAGTAAATGTCTTGCATCAACCGCAGCTACATTTTGAAGCTACCTTCTTGACAAACAAACAATAAAAAATTGAGCAGGTTAGATGCAAGGAAAGGGAACAAACTCACCAGGAATTGTATTGAGAGTGAACATGTAGGTTTTCACCACTTGATTTCTAGTTTATTCCAGAGCATTCCTGTATCTGTCTGCAAATTTACATCTCAGCGGACACATGTCTGGCAAACCAGCGAATCTAGCAGCTGTAAACTACAGAATTGACATCAACACCCTGCTTTCTGGAGGACATCCCCTCTACAAGAAAAACAAACAAAAAGAAAACACAAGGAAGATCTATATCATGATTTATTCAGACTTAAAGAACAAAAAACAAAAGTCTCTGTTCTCACGAGTGCAAGGACCTGTTTGGGAGCTTGGAAAATAAAAGGAGAATGAAAATTGCCAGAGAGAGAGAGAGAGAGAGAGAGAGAGAGAGAGAGAATATGTTAAAAATAAAATCACAGCATATAAAATGTAGATCTATGTTCAAAGAACTTAGATCTGTGTTTAAACAACATAAATCTATCATATTCCCCAAAGAAATTTTCGAAAAGAAAATAAAAAATGCATAAAAATGGCCCGAAATATAAAAATAATTTAAATCCAATAGAAAATGATAAATCTATGTTTTTTTTATATATAAAAAAAAGATTTACCTAGATCTATCATTCAACTAATTTCCTTAAACCACGGCACACATTTATTTTTATAATTATGAAGCATGGCTAAGCGATCCTACTCACATTGAACTCAGAGCTCAGGTGGTTTGGCCAATAGTGGGTCAAGGAATATTCAATGGTGAAGTAGGCTATCTTTCATGTGTACAACTAAACACTTTGGTGGTAAGGATTCAAATGCTAGAGAATTCATTTCTAATAGATACTTCTATTAGGAAAAAAAAAAATGAAAATGCCCCAAAAAATCGTATGAAAATACACCCAAAAAAAAAGTTGTAAAATAATTATTCAAGCAATGCATGTGTAACAAGGTATTCCATATCGGTAATGGTGGTAGTAAAACAGCTACCTCCGTTACTGTTAGAATACGGATTGTAATGGCTGTTACAGTTTTTTTTTTCCCTAATAACCTATTTCAGCCCCAGAATGAACTGTTATGGGGCCATTACAAGTCAATTTTTTCGTATTCATATGCGCATTGGTCTAACAAATACACGTATGCCGTGTTGATGCCAATATGAACCAGTTTTTTTTCTTTTCTTTTCTTTTCTTGACAGGTCAATATAGACCCTTACCATGAATCGTACCATGCCATTATGGACATGATATATGGCCGTATCGGCTGATATAATACCGATACCCATAGCAATGTTGCAAGCTAAATGTTTACTTCGTGCACACCAAGAGTACACCATGTTCCAATATCAATGGACGAGGGTTTGAATCCTAACATGAATTTCAAAATGGGATCTTCAAATCCGATTCCATTCGAAATGAATGTTAGGATTCCAACCATTGTTCAGGTACCATTTGGAAATACACGTTGGACACCCAACATCAGTGGCCAATTGGATATTGGTGAACACCAACTTCTTGTTGTACAATGTCCGCTAAAAACAGGCCTTAAAATTAAATATTCACTCTACAAGGAAATGGTATAATGGCACAAAGTGTGAAGTTTCTGTAGCAGGTTTGGGTGCAGGGGCAGGGAAGCGTCAATTGCAAAATTTTAAGTAAATGTAGCTAAGAAGAGGTAGTGCAGTCTAAGCGTGATTCTAAGCAGGAGTGGCACAGAGGTAGAACATTCATTCTACTAAGAAAATAATTCCAACTGCAAAATTGCGTCCATCAAAACAATTTTGCTGCTCATGGTCAGAAAGTTAAATAAAGAGTAACCAAAGCCAGCCTATCCACATGTGGAAATCTTGTAGCCATTCAAGAGCATTCTTTTCTTCTTCAATCAGATTTATTGTCTGTGGCAAAATGAATTTTCAAGTTCTAGGGGTTTTTTGTTATATCTGGACAAAAGGTGGAAACTGTGCCAGGGAGAAATGCATCACACAGTCTGACACCAAGATAAAGGGTTGATATCAGATAGGCAGCTAATCATATTACTTTTGCCAAGAAATCATGAGATTCCCCATTCCCAATATGATTGGCAAAACAGGAGTTGCAAAGCCAACCTCAAAGTTGGAATAAGGCTATGATGATGATGATGATGAAGAAAGGGTGTAATATTCATTTGGTTTGCAGTGAAAACTTTAGTAATGAAAGAATGATATCAATACTACTTCAATGGATAGGCGCCTCGTCTTGCTCAAGTCTTCAGTGAAGTGACTACCTTGTGGATCCCATTCTAGACTTCTAGTAGCCATTGACATACACAGCTTCTCTTTTGGAATACCAAAAGCACATAGATATTGCACTTGTTGGAGCTCACTTTAAATGCCTCAAAGTCTCCTTAGGAGATAAGTCACCATGTCTAACCTCCAAATGTCGGAATAACATAAAGGGTTGATGAAATATATGCTCCTAAATTAGACCATTGAGTATTCCTTCACACTGGGCTCAAAGTTTGGATCGGGCTTCAGGCCTTGGGAGTTGAATTGGGAACTGTTTTGGCTCCGAATATAGCTGGACTGGAGCGATGCTTAAGGGACAAGTTTAGGCAAGGCTTAGCAATGGTTTTCTGCAATGAAAGGTGGGGTTAGATCTGAAAAGTGGACAAGTTGGGGGACTTTCTCTTGATGGATAGGGGTTGATGAGCTGTGGAAAGTTTTCTGAAGTTACATGGGACAAAATTACGATGGGAGGTGAGAGTAAGTGAAGCTAAACTTAATTCTTATGATCTTTATAATAGATTGGGGATGAGAATGTGGTAAAGATGTCTTCAAATTTGCAAATTTGAGAAATGCTAGGGACTTAGACCACATTAGACGCATTAACAGCAATGATCACAGGGCATTGGTTAAGGATGATGAGATCAATTAGAGGTGGAGAAGCTATTTCCAAACTTGCTAAGTGACGACCACTCAAAGAGCTTGGGGGTAGAAGGAAGCATTAACTCATATGAGGTTGGAGGCCATGGATATTTTTGTAGGATTAGGATATATGAAGTGAAAGAAACTTTGAGAAAGACAAAGTCAGGAAAGGCTCTCAAACTAGGTAGTATAAAAATAGAGGTTTAGAAGTGCATGGGAGATAGTGGTTTATTTTGGTTGATTGAATTATTCAACAAGATTTTAAGATCAAAGAAAATGCCTCGGCGAATTGAACAAAACTTCAGGAATAAATAGATGTATCAGAAAATCAGTTTGGTTTCATACCACGAAGGTCAATCATTGAGGCTATTTTTGTACTTAGACTATTGATGGAGAAATATAGGGAGAGGAAGGATCTACACATGGTCATTATTGACTTAGAGAAAGAATACGATAGGGTCACTAGACAGTTTATTTGAAGGGTGTTGGAAAAGGAGTTTCAAGGTTGTTGTCCTTTTTAAAGACAGAAGTGTAAAATTTTGAAAACTTAGTTTTTAATTATCTCAATTCCCCATCTATATAATGATCAAATTTCAAAACGCTCAATTGAATGGTTCAGATGTTACTTTATGTTGTGAGTTTTTTATAGGAAGATTCGACGCCCTTCCTTCTTAGATCAAGAAGGCCTCTCCAAATCTATCCGCAAAAAAAAAGGGTTGAACCAAGGTGTTCCATATCTATTATGATACGAGAGTAAAGGCCGATACGTATAGTTTGTTTTTTGGGACCATATCAACTGATACAAGAGCCATAACAACCTTTATGGGCCATAACAACTGTTAGTCCCGTAATGATTGAAAAATGACTACCTTTAAAAAAATAAAAAAATAAAAAAATCCATTTTCTCCTCATTTTTCCACTTTTCTTATTTCAAAAACTTTGATAGATTATTTAACAATAGATTTCAACCACTCTCACTATAGTTTTTAAGATTAAAATCATAGATTGAAGCAATTTGGGTGAATAGAAGCTCTGATGGCCATTTTTTTTAAAATCGAAAAAAGTGGTATTTATGCCTTTTTTTATCTGATGGTCCAGAATATCCAGGTACTTCTGAAACCTGCCGTCCGACGTGAATATTATCTGATGGTCCAGAATATCCTCTATCTCCTCTCTTGGTGTGGGAAGGGTAAGTATAGGAAGTAGAGGCTGGGAAAATGGGTCGGGAAGGGTTGGTATGGTAAGTAGAGGCTGGGACGATGGGTCGGAAAAGGTAGGTATGGGAGGTAGAGGCTAGGAAGATGGGTCAGGAAAGGGCCATGGATCAAGGGAAAAGTCCAGGGAATCAAGATGGTTGGGCGAAAGGCTGGACAATAAATCATTGGCTCCCTGAAATGCAACTAGATCCTCCACATTGGATGTGGAACTAATTCCCATGGAGGGTGGAAGATCTACCTTATACGCATTGCGACCGTTTCGTTTTATAATTTTGAATGGTCCAGTGCTATATGCTTGTAATTTGCGAATGGCTCCCTGAGGGTACTGCTCTGACCTGATGTGGACCATCATAGAGTCTCTTACATTAAATTCCGTGAAACGTTTATGTTGATCTGCAGAAAGTGTGTAATGTTCATTAGTAGTCATGATCTTTTGCCTGATTTCTTGATGCCATGAATGAATGTGATGCGCAAAAGACTCTGCAAACTCTGACGGCCTATGGGACAGTGACATAGGGACAAGGTCAATAGGTTTCCTAGATTTATAACCAGTAACGACTTCAAAAGAACTTAAACTTGTGAACCTATCAACGGAACTATTAAACGCAAACTCGGCTATAGGTAATATGGTGTACCACGTCCTGGTGTGCTGTATATCCCTCACAGGGGGAAACTCATCAGGCAGATCATCAGGAAAGATATCACGAAACTCATCCACTACCGGAATAGCCTCAGTAAGTAACTCTACACTAGCCTCCGGTGCACTCTCTCTAGCCACAAGGCTGTACATGTCGTACCACTCAAAAAGGTGGTCCATGTCTGCCAACCAATCGTGAAAAGCTTTAGGGTCCACGTGACCATCAAACATAGGGGCATCTACTCTAACTCCTTTGAGAAGTTAACGCATCGAGGTCATAGTGGTCTTGATGTACCTCACAGGGTGGGTGCACGGGTGCACGCTCATAACCGATTCCTTGGCCACCTCCATTCCTTGATCTATCCTCCTGACCACCTGCCCGAGATTGGACATCTTCCCCAATGGTGGGGTTTGCCCTGGCGGAAGTCTCTAGTTGGGTAATGCGCATATCAAGCTGTTCAAAGCGTTGGTCCATACGTTGTTCCAAGTGCCTACCCAAAGACTCAAACTGCTGGGTCAGCTTGTTCATTGACTCTTGCAATTACTCCATGCTTAGTGTAAGGTGCAAGCCAAAACCACGACCCGTGCGTGTGGGCATACAACTACTAACTCAATCTGAGGACCTTCTACTACGACTATATGCGCCTAGATAGGACTAAATGCGTAGGACTCTATATAGAGAAAACGACACAATACTACTCAATTTTCAGCGACCTATTTGTCCAAAAAATCTGTCAAGAAAAAATCCAGTAAAGAGATGCGGATTTTCTGATAGTAGGGAATTCAACAGCCTATATCAGAAGTTATGGACCTCTAAACAACTCTATATGATGATACTTAATGCATAATGGATACAAATAAACTAAACCCTAAACATGTAATGCATTCCCCTAAAAAAACCTTGTTCCCTAATACCAAATTTGATGCAGGACATAAAATTCAAATATGATGTGAAAGATTTTCAGGCTTTAGATCACACTAGTTCAGAAACAATTACACAAAATTCCACATCCTACACAAAAATTCAAGTATTCAATCAAGGGGAATCTTATGTGGATCCAGGCGTACACATGCTAGGGCCGGATCAATCAAAATTATAGACCAAACAAGAATCAAAGGAGGGTAAATTCATCCACACATGCACAGAAATAATTCCCCAATCCAAGGGGTTCACAAATTTCAAATTTGGGGAACCCTAAGGTTGAAGAAAGGGCATGCAATTGGGGATTTGAGTAATTTAGGGTTAAGGTTAGGGATTTGGGGTGAAAGAGGGGTAAAAGAGAGGAGAGAGATGAACCAGAGAAGTATCGCACGTGTGGACAGCAGCAATGGCCCAGACACACATGTGTGTGATCTCGGCTGCACGTGTGTGGGACCCACTATTCAGAAAAAGGCCACCTTGGCCTTGGTCGGCCAGGGGTTTACTCTAAAACTCCAAAATCTCAGCTCAATCCGATGCACGGTTTGTGCGTGGTGCTCTGCCGAAGTTTCAGCCCTCCTGCAGGAGCAGATTCTAGAAATCTACTGTAGATGGGGAAGCGCATGCAAATATTGATGGATTTGTAGATGGAATGCTTGTAGGAGAAGAGAAATATGGATGGAAGAAGGTGGGGCCGAATCGGGATAGGTGTGGCTTTGCACCATAATAATCAGTCTTTCGAGTAAGGGAGGGTTTCACACCCAATTGAATCTCCACAACTCAAAAATTTAAAGGAGTAAAAAAACGTAGAAATTTTATTAATCTTCAATGAAAAAAAGGCTACAAGGGATGCCTATTTATAATAAAACCCTATACCCCAAAACTCGCGTCATATGCGCAACCTATTACTTGGAGACGAAGTAATAAAAAATAACAACTAATCAAAGTAATCTAAACTGTCCATGATACTCCTAATAACAATAATAAGCAAAACCTAAAGTACTAGATTAATTATAATAGTGGGTCACGATCATGAGAACCCATGGTGAGATTCACATGACTATTGGGTCCACTCCAACGAACCAAAATGCAGTTCTCTAACTAGGAGGCTCTCTCTGGACGTCATCATCGATTTAGATCGATGGTGGGGCCCTCCTCCTTGCGTACGTACGTAGGGGGGCATATGTGTGCGCGTGATGTCCCCATCAATGTGCCTCTAGATTTTTATGTGATCACCGCATGCCAATGAAAATGAAGAGGAAATTTTATGTTTATTTTTGAAAGGTAACACTGCCAGGGATTGAACCCTAGAGTCTGGATCACTCACACACACTACATTTGTCTCTACCAGCGCATCTAATGAGCAGGAGAGATAGCCATGCTTTAAGGGACAAAATGTTGAACACGAGGAACAATTTGTTCATAAGATGAGCATAGCAAAATGAGGACGTTGAGATGGATGAGTGGCAAGACAAACAATTAGGAATAAATGTGCTAAATGGAACTTACGAGTAGCATCAATAGGTGATAAGATGAGGGAAAGTATACTTAGATACAATGTTTTAAATATCGTTATCGCATCCTTGGGATACAGATACATATCAGTTATTGCATGGGATATGTTAGTTGTATCACATAATGTATCGATGTTGTTGGGAAATGTGGGAACATTGGGAAGTTGGTTGAATTTGTCAATGAAACTTCAGGGATTGTTGAAAAAAAATAATCAATACACACTTAGAAATCAAAACATTACAAAAAAAGTGCACATAATAGGGGTTTCCTTTGTATGGGGTCCTAATATATGCGCTTTCCAACTAAACTAATGCAAGTATATTCAAAGTCTATTCATATAATTTATAAACATAAGAAGACATGTATGGAAACATAAGCAATACATTCAAAAGCAAACGAAGAATCACTAGATCAGGTTACATACATGTTTAATTTTGTGTTTAGATATAATCATTGCAACTGATTTGTGAGAAATTAAGAAATTTTGATTTTTCTTAATTTTCTACAACTCAACTTATCTCCCCCAAATCTCAAAATCGAAGTTCCAAATCCATGATTTTTCATGGAAAATATGAAGAATCATAGATTTGTAACCATTTGACACTGGTTTAACATGATTTACAACAAAAACATGGATTGAAAATCGAAAATGCTCATTGGATCGAATAGGTGGGATATATCGGCACTACTTGTGTGTTTCGTATCACATAGGTCGGATACAAGATATATTGTGGGATATGTCGGCTGATATCATCGATATTTAAAACACTGCTTAGATCGTTTTGGCCATGTGCGACGAAGACCAAGAACTGCACTGATTAGGAGCAAGTTGCTTCAAGTTGAAGGTTCTAAAAGGGCAAGGGTAAGGCCTAAAATGACATGGGATGAGATAGTAACAAAGGGCTTGACGACCTATGGTTTAACTAAAGATATGGTCTATGATAGAGTGGAAAGGCATAAAAGGATTCATGTAGCTGGCCCCAATTAGTTGGGATAAGGAATTGATGATGATAATGATGAAGATGATGACCTGGGAAAGAATTTAGGGTTGAAACTGGCTTGAGATACGCCTCCAATGAAGGTTGGTTTTGGGTCTAAACTGTGGACAGACTTCTGTAGGATTTGAGTGTAGGTTTCCTCGGACAGTTTAAGGGAGTTTAAGGACTGACAGAAGACTGAGTGTGACCTGTAAACATGGATAGATTGTGTGCAGTCTTTACATGAAGCACTATTAATACAACCCTCCATTACAGCCATAATCTGCACAACAGCCAGTCCCTGAAGGCAGTCCAATAGCCCCAGCCGCAATTCAATCTTAGTTACGGCCTTAATAGTCCTCTAACCATGTCCAAAACTTGTCTCTAAATCCGACCAATACAGTGCTTAATTAACCATAAACCAGACCGTACACAGTACACAAATAATGCCATGCCCAGTCCACAACACTCAGTTTCCCAGCCCACATCCAACCCATAATGTAATACCAAATTGCGGATGTCCGCTAGATGGGGGACTTATTTTAGTCTTAAGATGTCGAGTGAAGACCAAAGTGATTTATGAGAGCCATGCAACAGATGGCGACTGACTAAGCAGATGAATGACCAAAGGATACGTGATGGTACAGATTAATTCTGTTGATGCTAGTATTGCTACGATAGAGGAGAACACAGGAGATGACTCTTACCCATGGGTTAGTGGTGTATCTAAATAACATCTTGATTTAGAGGGATTCATGGAAGCAAGCAATATCTTCCGTAGGTAACCTGAGCTCCATGCACCAGGCAGAGACTACTATAATTTTGGAGACGAGCACAAACCTTACGATGGGTATCGGTAGCCTTGCTACTCTTGTCAAGGACCAAGAACACTCATGCTCCCCCATTGGGATTTATCCAAATTAACCAGAGGTTGGACCTACTCCACCCATAGAAGATCTGACAAACGTGTAGATGTTGAGACCAAATACTGCGTTGGTGACAATGATCCCCAGACCTTTCACAATTGGCAAAGGTCAATGGAAAATTATTCCTGATGGTGCTAGATCTTGGAGGACATCAAGCTTTGTTATGCAGCATTCAGGCTCAAGGGGTCAAGTAAGAACTGGCGGGGTGCTGAGTTGAAATTTGATTTGTGGCATAATGATCTTCCTCTAGTGTCTAATTGGGAGTAAATGAAAGCAAGAACAAATAGAAAGTTCCTACCTCTAGGTTATGAGGCTCATTCCTACCCATGCAATAAGATATCCAGCCATTGAACAGTACACATAGTACTATAAATTGGCGGTTCATATTGAGTTAGTGGAAACAACCGTGCAACAGGCTGTGCATTACTAAAATGGACTAAGATGGATATCCAAATTCCAGAGAGAGATGGTAGCTGTCAGGCTGAACAAGATAGATGAAGCCTATCATATGGTGCTACAAGCTCATGAGCATGATAAGAGAACAGTGCCAAACATAGGAACTTCTAAGCCAAGGGTTATCCACCATTCCATGCTCATTCAAGAAGTTCCGAACCTTGTGCTATAGTACTACGCATTAAGAATAACAAATGTCCTCCTATGATCACCAATGGTGATAGCCAAAGGGCCACATAGGTATCTAATGTAACCTGAGATAAGAGAGACATCAGAAGATCACAACCATGTTTCTTGTTATAAGTGTGGACATAAAACTATCAGCATCTATGAAAAAAGTTGTTGAAAATGTAGTAATGGAGGAAGAACATGATCCAGTGGGAGATGTCAATGAAGGTGTAGATGGCCTTAAATAAAACTACTTGGTTCAATGACTAACTGTCCGATAAAGAAGTGAATGAGGATTGGCTAACTAACATAGAAAACCACCTAGAATCCCATCAGATTGTTTGGGTGAATAATGAATAGCTACCAACAAACCAACATTGTTTGGTGAATTACTTACCGAGACCGCATTACAGAGTCTTTATGGTACGACCAGTATTTTAAATAGCGGTAGTGTGATGCGTAGCACTCAGCCCTCTATAGCATGTAGCATGTAGTGTAAGCTACACGATACTTTTATTTTTTTTAATTTAAAAATAGGACAAATATAATAAATAGTGGAAAAAAGGAATATATATATATATGTGTGTGTGTGTGTGTGTGTGTGTGTGTGCCTAAAAGATGATTCATTTGATCAATTATAAGCATGTTCAAACAAGTTAATAGTTATCATTTATCAAAAGCCAATCCACATATATAAACTAAATCAAATAATTATCACATAAACTACTTTCTAAGCAAACCACTATAATTAATAATGTCAAATTGAAACCACAAGTCACAATTATGAAAAGAAATAAAAATCCCGTAGGTTAAAAGTATCAAGTACAATACAACTGTCATATTCCTCAACATTAGATATAAAGAAAACATGAAAAAATAATAATAAATAAAATAGTAAAAAAAATATTGTAGCATACGCTACGACCCTTGTAATGTATGCTACAGGGGATTTACGCTATTTAGGATGCTACATAGCACTACAGCCACACTACGCTACGTAGCGTAAGCTACGGGCACTATTTGAAACACTGGGTACGACATTGTTCCAGTGAGAGTCTGCCATGTCACCATCCATGGATGAATGGTCATGACATGCAACATTTTGTTGAGAAGACAAAGCCTAAGAGAGATGATCCCCCACAAAAAGGCTATTGCTATGACACACGAGAACATCCAAGAAGGTGACAAGATTGAATGGACTGCAATAGAGGCCGATGTCAAAAATGAGAGACAACAAACATGACACGAGATACAACCTTCGCTTGAGGAGTACACATCCCAGAAGAAGAGTATGAGAGGGTGCAAGATGAAGAGAGCACAATACATTCAAGATTGTGCATAGTTGACACAGAGGACTCGATGCAGGACGGAATGATCTAACCTAATATGATGCCATGAAATTAAAAGACAGATTAACTAAAGCAATGGAACAAAAAAAATAAAGCAAATTTACCATAAATTCAGAAATTTCAGATTCATGACATGTCCAAATTCAAGCCTACGACAGTCCCACAATGCAAATCTCATAAATTACTGATTAACTGGGACCTATGGAGATAGAACCCCCATCCTAACATAGGGTTAGATCTGAATTTAATGGAAATCATATGTCTTGTAAGAGTTTTGACATGTTAAGGTTGTTTAAAGGCTAAGGAATGTGGAAAATGAGTATGGGGTATGTAGGCTTAGGGGAATTAGGGTTTGGAACATTAGGATTGAAGTTTTGAAAAGTTTTGGGTTAAGATTTTAGATTTTAGGTTTCCGGGATTTAGGATTTAGGGTTTCTAGATTTGGAAATATGGTTTTCAAATTATGGAGATTGGGAATTTATGATTTAGACACGGGATTTTCAAATTTTGGGGATTTGTGTTTGGAAAATTTTGGGATTTTAGAATTTGGGAATTTTAAGGTTAGGATTTGGTGAAATTAGTTTAGGGATATTGAAGAGGGAAGCAAAGGGGAGGGAGGAGAATTCATGACGAAACAAGGGGGCCATTGTACAAGGCTGTCTATACAGACAATCGTACGTACATGCATCTGTACGTCCGTACGGACAACAAAGGTTGGCCGGTTGTGGTTGGTTTAGGGTTAGGATGGGTCGATTTAGATTTTGGAAGGTAATAAAGAAAGAAAGAAAAAAAGGGAAGAGATAAAGAATGAAGAAAAAGAAGAAGATGAGAGAAGATGATACCTTGTTGAGAAGAGAGAAAAGTAGAAAAGATAACTAAGGAATCATTCCCCGTGCTTTCGCACCACCAATCCAATTATAGGATGAAATTTTGCTCAATCTCAAAGCAAGAGGAGAGAAAACTATTTCATTTATAACATGCATAATGGCTAGGGGGACATCCAACCTTTTATAATCTTAGAAAAGACCTTTTACAACAAGGCGCTCTCAGATAAGATTATCAACAAAAAGATGCTTAATGAATTAAAAGTTGTTCCTAACTTCTTAATCTCAATACAAATATGAGTTATACTAAAAATAACGAAACATGTAAATAAACTAAACAACTAAACTATTTCGTGGCCCATGAGGGTCCACGATCCAGATGTCTGATGATGATGATGATCCAACCGTCAGAATGGTCCACAGTTGAAATCCACCAGTCAAATCATCGTGTCAACGTGATTCAACTGTCAAATGTGTCCATCAAACTCCCATATGCAGCCCATGTGCATGAACATGCACATGAGATCTTCAACATGGCTAGGAATGTGAATTTGGCCAAGTGGGCCGCATGTAATGGTCTACTTATAAGGAGACTGGCTCAACCCTCCTCCACTGGTATGTTACTCAGATGTCCTCATCAATTCCTCTTGGCTAAGGACATTTCACCTCTAGCAAAATAAAGTTGCGGTGACGCTCGAGGAGGTCCGAGTCTCGTTGCTAAACATCTGCCTCTGTGATCCACATGTTGTCTAACTTTGGCCTGCCCTTCCCCTTGATGAGGCACTCCTGGTAATCTCCATGTCGTCTGGAAACCACTCGCTCATCCCAGATATCCTCTATCTTTTCTATCTTGGTAGGTATGTATGTCAAATAAGGTAGATGCTGGGAAGAATAGTTGGATATAGGCCAAGGATCATGGGACAGGTCAGGAGGGATATCATCAGGATCAAGGTGAAGGTCTGAATAAAGGCTAGTAGGTGTAGATGTTTGACCCTTAAAAGACTTAAGATCTTCCACATTGAATGTAGATTTAATAACCATGTCAGGTGGAAGATCTACAGCATACACATCATGATGAGGACATCAAACCCTCAAAGTTTATCAAAGACGAAGGCGGCTGACGAATACATTTTTATGGCTCGATGATGGTTCGTGGCATAACCAAGGAGGATTTTGAAGACCTTACACGTGTCCTTGGATTAATTGAAGGCCCCACATTAGGAGGACACACGTGTAGGATGAGTCAAGACCGATCTGTTACGCGGGATTTTTTTAAAAATCTTTGTTTTGCGCTTTTTTTTATAGGCGTAGTTTAGTCTTTTTTTTTAATCTAAATTTTATAAATATGGTGTTTTCTACACTAAACCTAATGATGTTTTTTAATGAAAGCTTAGTGCCTCCTTCCCCTTTCTCTCTGTGGTAATTTCTTCTATTCCCCTAATCTCTTCCCTTCTTCTAAATTCTGTTTCTAACCCTTCAACCTTCTTCTTCTCTTTCTATGCCTACTATTTTTTTATTGCTACTATTTACAATTAGATTCTTTGAAGTACCCTTATCCTGAAAATATGAGAATTGATCCCAACCCTCTCTCAGATTTTCCATCCGTCCCTCTTCCAGAAATCCTTTGATTTTCTGGATTTGAAAAGTTGCATTGACTGTTGGATTGAAACCATGCAAGATCGGGAGGTCCCATCCCTCGCTGGATCCAATCCACGCATGATTTGAATACGATACTACAAGATTGTGATGATGGTCTTCAACCGTTGCATGTTTCGTTTGTTATTGTCTTTACTATGATGTGGAATGTTGAATATTTCAATCAATTTGCTTACTTTATTTCGCTGGATAATTCCTGTGCTCACACGTGCATTCTACTTTAGACCGTCCTGCATCAAATTTGGTATCAAAGCTTTAGGTTTGCATGGTTTTTGTTAGATCGGGTTATCTGAACTTAGGATCATTTGTTTTCTCATCTAGGATTGTCTAGATAATTCCAGATCTACATCCCACATAAATTGCGAACTTGATTTTTCAGATTCAGTCCTATGAGATATAAATCTGAATTTCCATATTTGTGTTCTCATTCTAGTTAAATTTGAAAATCTGCAGCATTCATACATCATATAGAGATAGGATTATACATCCATATTGAGGTATGTTCAAACCTTAGAGTCGAGCTTAGGAAAATCGAGTTTGAGTTTTTGGTGTATGCCCACTAGAAGAGGTAAAGTATTTGGCCAACACGCCATCATGAGTAATGAGCAATTGACCGATCACCTTGCTCAATTACTCCAAAAGATAACTGCCATAGAGACGTCCAACAAAAATATCGAACGAAAACTGACTGCCACCGAAGCTAGACTTGGGCAATTAGAGGCATCTCAAAGGGAGAACCCCACTGTTGGAAGAGATGTGCAGTCACAGGTAGGTGGTGTTGGTGTGGAGCCAGCCCTTAGACAAACCCCCACCAATGGCGGGCATGTGGGTAAAGAACGGGCATATTAGGACCACTTTGATCCTGACGAGAGGGCCACGAAGAATATCAAGATTGATGCCCCGAGCTTTGATGGTCGCTTTGACCCCAAGGCATTCCTTGATTGGTTAGCTGACATGGACCACTATTTTGAGTGGCATGAGATGTTAGAGAACCGACAAGTGCGGTTTGCCAAAATGAAGCTTGTGGGGCAAGCGAATATGTATTGGACCAATACAGAGTGTGGGATTAAACGGTGGGAGGAGCTCTCGTTACCTAATGGAGCGAGATGAAAGCTATATGGCGGGCATGTGGGTAGAGAACGGGCATATCAGGACTGCTTTGATCTTGACGAGAGGGCCACGAAAAATATCAGGATTGATGCCCCAAGCTTTGATGGTCGCTTTGACCCCAAGGCATTCCTTGATTGGTTAGCTGACATGGACCACTATTTTGAGTGGCATGAGATGTTAGAGAACCGACAAGTGCGGTTTGCCAAAATGAAGGTTGTAGGGCAATCGAATATATATTGAACCAATACAAAGCGTAGGATTGAACTGTGGGAGGAGCTCCCGTTACTCAATGGAACGAGATGAAAGCTATGCTAAGAGAAAAGTACCTCCCTCTCTCTTATCGCCAGAAGCTTCTGGAACAATGGCAATCTTTACACCAAGGATCCATGCCTGTCACCGAATACATCGCAAAATTTGAAGAATTCATGATGCAGTGTGACATTGAGGAAGACCCTCTAGTAACACTCACGCGTTTCAAGACGGGCCTTCGATCGGATCTTCAGCGCGAGCCAGGGTGTCCCGTATTGGTTATGATACGGGCGTATTGGCCGATACGTATCGGTAACAGCCGATGCCGTTACACGATACGGGGCCGTAACGGGCACCCCACCGATATTGTAGCCGTAACGGCCCCATAACGGTCAAAAAACGGTAAAAAAAAAATTTCTTGGCTTTTTAAGGTCCGTTTTTTCACTTTTTTTGAAACTTCTTTCTTCTAAACTCTTTTTAAATCATTCTATTACTATTTTCGACCAATCTTAGCTTGATATTTCAGATAAAAACAACTTATATTAAGGATTTTCTTGATTCGAAGCTCCGTTGGCCATTTTTCAAAAATTCCTCAAAAATAGGTATTTATACTTTTTATTGAATGTTTTACCATTTTAATGATAGAATATGATGTGTTAATCATAGTAGAACATGTTAATGTGTATTTTACATATTTTCAATGTCATTTTATATATTTTTTAAAATTTCTCTATTTACACACAATTTTAGGCCTTTTTTTGAAAATTCGAAAAATCATTTTTTATTGAATGTTTTACTATTTTAATGATAAAATATGATGTGTTAATCATAGTAGAACATGTTAATGTGCATTTTACAGATTTTTGATGTCATTTTATATATTTTTAATTTTTTTCTATTTATGCACTATTTTCAGCCCTTTTTTTGAAAATTCGAAAAATCATTTTTTATTGAATGTTTTGTTGTTTTAATGATAGAATTTGATGTGTTAATCATAGTAGAACATGTTAATGTGCATTTTGCAAATTCTTAATGTCATTTTATATATTTTTTAATTTTTTTCTATTTATGCACTATTTTCGGCCCTTTTTTAAAAAAAAAAATCGAAAAATCATTTTTTATTGAATGTTTTGTTGTTTTAATGATAGAATATGATGTGTTAATCACAGTAGAACATGTTAATGTGCATTTTAGAGATTCTTGATGTCATTTTATATTTTTTTTAAATTTTTTTTTCTATTTACACACTATTTTCGGCCCTTTTCTTAAAAAATTCAAAAAATCATTTTTTGTCGAATGTTTTGCTGTTTTAATGATAAAATATGATGTGTTAATCATAGTAGAACATGTTAATGTGTATTTTACAGATTTTTGGTGTCATTTTATATATTTTTTAATTATTTTCTATTTACGCACTATTTTCGGCCCTTTTTTTTTTAATTCAAAAAATCATTTTTCATTGAATGTTTTGTTGTTTTAATGATAGAATATGATGTGTTAATCATAGTAAAACATGTTAATGTGCATTTTACAAATTTTTGTTGCCATTTTATATATTTTTTAATTTTTTTCTATTTACGTACTATTTTCGGCCCTTTTTTTAAAAATTCGAAAAATCATTTTTTATTGAATGTTTTGCTGTTTTAATACTAGAATATGATGTGTTAATCATAGTAGAACATGTTAATGTACATTTTACAAATTGTTGATGTCATTTTATATATTTTTTAAATTCTTTTCTATTTACGCACTATTTTCGGGCCTTTTTTTTTTTTAATTCGAAAAATCATTTTTTATTGAATGTTTTGCCGTTTTAATGATAGAATATGATGTGTTAATCATAGTAGAACATGTTAATGTGCATTTTACAAATTGTTGATGTCATTTTATATATATTTTAAATTTTTTTCTATTTACGCACTATTTTCGGCCTTTTTAAAAAAAAATTCGAAATATCATTTTTTATTGAATGTTTTGTTGTTTTAATGGTAGAATATGATGTGTTAATCATAATAGAACATGTTAATGTGCATTTTACAGATTGTTGTTGTAATTTTATATATTTTTTAATTTTTTTGTTATTTTCGAATTAGTGACTTTATGTTTTTATTTTCTTATATTGGACAGGTTTTGGAGCTTCTTAGGGTTCAGAACATAAAATCATCTTTATTGATTAGATTCTGAAACTGTATATAAATTTATAGTGAGTGCCAAGTAGACTGGACTCACAATCTCACATAGACATAGGTCATACACTCATACTCATATCTATTCTATATCTAATTATCTAGTATCTACCTAAATGTAAAGAAATATCTAGGTTCGGCCAACAAGTAAGTGAGGATATTGGATGGCAACATTGTTAGAGGGATGGTGATACTAGGCACCAAATGAAGTGCAACTATTGTGATAGACTAGTGACCGATGGAATTATCTGTCTTAAACAACATTTGGCACATTGAAAGGGTCAAGTTGCGGGATGTACTAGAGTACCAAAAGAGATAATGATTTTAATGCAAGCTATTCTAGATGAGTTGAAGGGTAAACGTGCTACTATACAAAAGAAGAAAGATGAGATTTTGGATGCAGCTCGACAGGAGGTGTTTGGTCCTGAATATATGGGCGTTCGTGATGAAGATGTTATTGATTTTAACGAATATTCAGATCGGGAATTAACTATAGCTAGGAGAGAGAGCTTGCGTCTAGCTCGTGAAGAGGAAGAACGTCACCGCATGTTTGGCGCGCATGGGTCAATACGTGATACAGGAGGGGCAGTGGGAGTGGGAGTGAGAGTGCAACTGCTTCTGCAAGGAGGGTAGGTTTGGTGGGTTACAAGATGTGTTTGGGAGCCAACGACAGACATTTTCACGTGATGCCCTTATATGTTTGGATGAAGAAGTAAATGAACCTAGAAGACCCTCTATTGATCCAATCCTGCTGAGGAAAGAATCAACTAAACAAAAGAAGATAAAACAAATGTGGAGTAGAACTTCCGTTGAGAAGCTAGGTAGAGCAGCAGCAAAGTTATTTATATATGCCAACATACCTCTTAACGCGGCCAATTCTCCATATTGGCAGGTGGTAATTGATGCAGCAGCAGGAGCAGGTAAAGGAATAAAAGCTCCCACGGCTAAGGAGATTAGGGGGAAATGGACAGATGCAAAGTATGCGGATGTGAAAGTATATGTAGTTACCTTCAAACCTGTATGGCAAGCCAGAGGATGCACGATCATGTATGATGGTTGGACTGGCCCAACCAGACGCAGCATGATCAACTTCATGGTGTATTGTCACTTAGGAACTATATCACACAAGTCAATTGATGTTTCAGAGGTAACAAAAGATTCTAATTATATTCCTGGACTAATGGATAAAGTTGTAGAAGAGATTGGAGAGGAGAATGTAGTGCAGATTGTGACAGATAATGAAGCATCATATAAGCTTGTAGGACATAAGTTGATGAATAGGAGATGACATCTTTTTTGGTCACCATGTGCTGCCCATTATATTGATCTTATATTGGAAGATATTGAGAAGAAGAAGAATGTTAAGGAAATGGTCGAAAGGGCAAGAGAACTGATGATGTTTATTTACAACCATAATCAAGTAGTCGCAATAATGAGAAAGTTCACGAAAGGACGAGAGTTGTTGAGGGTTACGGCGACTAGATTCGCAACAAACTTTATAACATTAGAGAGTTTATTCCAACATAGAGGAGAGTTGAGTGAGATGTTCTCTTTCCGAGAATGGCTCAACACAAAACATGGGCAGAAGACATCATGGACACCGGTTGAAGTTGCGAACACCATACGGGACAACAAATATTGGAAGAGGGTCAAGTTAATCCTAAAGGTGATGGAGCCACTAATGAGGGTAATCTGTCTTGTTGAAACCCACGAAGCACTTACCATGAGCTTCCTATACGATGCCATGGATAAGGCAAAGTTGGCAATTCAACGTGATTATAGAAGCTAGGAGTCTTATTGAAAGATGATTGACAGGAGATGGACAAAACAACTCCATCACGATCTTCATGCAGCAGGTTACTTCCTAAATCCTAGGTACAGATATGCCTAATTATTTGTTGCGAATGATGAAGTTCATGTCGGGCTAAAGAATGAGATAAAGAGATTAGTGTCAAACAACCATTTACTCCAAAAGCTTAAGCTATCAGAGTGTGGTGTATCAATGTATATCAAGGGACTTTATCACTTCAACACCCCCCTGCACGTGCGAGGTGGGAACTCCGCATGGGAACATATTGACGAAGGTGGAGGGACACTCACACCATAAATAGGCCGGGCTTAATTTCCCGGTCCCTGGGCCGGACCTGATTTTCCTAACCCCCCGTGGGAGAATAATATATTAGCGAGGCATATTTGCTACTATCAAGATTCGAACATAGGACCTTCCGCTCTGATACCATGTCAAACAACCATTTACTCCAAAAGCTTAAGCTATCAAAGTGTGGTGTATCAATGTATATCAAGGGACTTTATCACTTCAACAATTAGAGTCTGACTTAAATATGAAAATAAAGGCGTTGAATGAATTAGATACGTTTGGAAACCGCCTGGGTAGCTTTGGAGATGCTCTTGCACAGCATGCAATATGTAGGTTGCAATCGGCCGAATGGTGGATTAATTTCGGAGAGAGTACGAAGGCTCTCCAAAAAATTGCAGTAAAAGTTTTGAGCCAGACAACATCTTCCTCTAGCTGTGAAAGGAATTAGAGTTGCTTTACGCTTATTCATTCAAAGAATAGGAATAGATTGTAGACTAGGACATTAGATAGACTTGTCTTCATGCACTACAATATAAAACTAAGAATGCGAAGACATCATAGGAGCATTATAGCCGCTGATGACGCAAACTACTGTCCAATAAACATGGACAATATTTATGATGAGGATGACCCGCTTCTACCTTAGCTGGAAACAAGGAAAAAGCAAATTGAAGAGGATAGTGAAGAATTGGAAATTGATAACCCAGAAATACGCAGAGCACAACAAGATAGTCGTGCAGATGTGTTGGACCTAGTAAGAGGGGCAATGTTTATGCCAAGTACGGCTCAAGTTCAACAAAAGAGTACGAGCAGTGGTAGCGTGACCGTGTCAAATGATGGTGATGATGACTCCCCTGCCCCTGGCGCTGGTACTTCTGGTGTTGCTCAGCACTCTATACAGCCGTCTACAGTTCGTGATGCCGATGAACATCGACGAGGTAGTACACGAGGTTGAACTTATGAGTGTACCGAGTCACGATACAGCCAGTAGGAGGAGGGTACGTCTAGTGGTGCACCGGGTCCGGCAGGTCTGGAACATCAGCCATTCGGCTGACTCATATGCAAGATTGCACGTGAGTTTGGCTACAGACTTGGGGCGGAAATGCCGGTGCCGACCCATTACATCAACGAAACTACTCTCAATCAGATGGAAATCGGGCCACGACAGCGGCAAGCCCGACTTGATGAGAGTGAGGATGAGACGGCTAGTGAGGAGTATGGGAGCGAGGAATAAAGCAGAGAAGAGATAGAGGAGGAACAGGAAGAAGAGGTGGAGGCTCAGGACACGGATGAGAGCTCCCCTCCTACGGCAACGGAGCATGACACTGATCAGGCTGCTAGGGAAGCCCGTTTAGTTCGACTCGAGGAGGGTCAGGCTGCCCTGCGACAGGAGATTATCGATACCCGGGCCCTCGTGAAGCACAAGTTTAAGAAGGTGACTCGCACCTTGAAAGCTATCCTGTGTTGCCTGCAGGATAAGGGCGCCCCTCCTCCGTCGCCAGACTCGGATGTCTAGTCATCTTTGCCGTCGCCCTGTAGTTTGTGTTGTTGCTGTTTTAGAATGTTTGTGTTTGGTAGTTTGTTCTACTGTTTACAGCCTTGCTTGTAATAGCTCATATGCATTTCCTATCATGGTTCATATAATGTGTATCTCATGTATTGTGACAATTTTGGTAAATGAAATGCATGAAGTTTCTTAAAACTGTGTGTGAATGCTGTGTGGTTGAGTAGTAGGCATGCTGAATCTAACCTAGGTTGCACCCTATGTTGTATATAGGGAATACCACCTAAGGCCGCATGGAGTACGGCACGTCTCACTATTGGCAAGTCATTTGACGGGGCACCTCCCCTGAGCGATAGCCATACGGACCCCAGTTCGGGCACGTCTCCCTCTGACACCATGCCGGATTCTCAGCCGGCCACTGGCCCTACCAATGGGCCTACACCTATTGTAACCCCCGATTCTAGAGCAGAACCGTGCGTCCTCTTTGACGCCATCTGGACCTCAGTCAACCCCCCCTACTGATAGGTTGGAGCAGATGATGTTGTTGATACAGCAGCAGTAGGTACAGCAGTAGCAGCAACAATTTTTTACCACCATGGCAGGGATTTTTGCCCAGGGCATGGGCGTGGCTCCCCCTGCATCACCCGTGCCCCCTGCTGGGAATGTGGGTACTAGCGGCCTTTTTAAGCAATTTCACCGCTTGCGGCCCCCTACCTTTGCGGGTACTCACAGACCCGAGGAAGCCGAATATTGGCTTGACCTCATCTCTAAGATGTTAAAGCCGCTGCACTGCACAGAGCCTGAGCAGGTGGAGTTGGTCACCTTCATGTTCGAGAAGGAGGCCAGCTTATGGTGGGACAGTGTCCTCCGTACTGTTGCGGTCGGACACATATGGACGTGGGCAGCCTTTGAGACCCGCTTCCACGAGAAATACTATCCCATCACCTATCGCCACGAGAAGGAGAGTGAGTTCCTTCACCTCCGACAGGGAGGGATGTCAGTGGCAGAGTATGAGAACAGATTTACGGGGTTGGGCAGGTACGCCCCGTTGATTCTGGCAGATGAACCGATGCGTATGCGGCGTTTTTGAGGGCCTGCAACCCGATATTCGCTTGAAGATGTGCTGCGTTAGCATACCTAGCTATGCTGAGCTAGTGAGCATGTCCATGAGAGCTGAGCAAGACGGGGACATGCAGTCCCGTATGCGAGCACCTATGGCTCCTAGGCCGCGACCAGATCTTCCGAGCAGACCATTCCTCGGCAAGAGGCCATGCGCAGACTCACTGCCGAGGCTGATGCCTTCACCTACCCCAGTGAGCCGACCTGATGTGTGGTGTGCCTACTGCAAGAGGCCAGGCCACACGGAGGTGAACTGCTTCACCAGGATGAGAGATAGCGGCTTCTCACCGCCCCAGAGGATCAACCGCCAGCTTCCCCAGGTTATATCAGCACCACCTCTACGCTCGGCACCAGCTCATCCATCATTCCGGCCACCCGTACCTCGATCTAGGCCGCCTCAACAGCCTATGCTACCTCAGCCCAACCGTTTTCAGCAGGCTCGAGTGCACTCACTTACAGCTGAAGCATCAGAGGCAGCACCTACGCCACCTATGGCTTTTGATGTTACGACACATATCCAAGGTACTCCAGTCTTTTTATTAGTGGACACCGGGTCCACTGTCTCTATCATATCATGCGCAGCAGTCAAGCGGCTGGGGTTGGAAACTAGTCCTATGGTTGGGGTGAGAATCCTTACCGCCACAGGGACTTTCTCGGACACTACCAAGATCTGTAGGGGGTGTTCGATAGA
This sequence comes from Magnolia sinica, assembly GCF_029962835.1. NCBI lineage: Eukaryota > Viridiplantae > Streptophyta > Magnoliopsida > Magnoliales > Magnoliaceae > Magnolia > Magnolia sinica. Next base: position 34,331,048 of record NC_080582.1, on the reverse strand, counting down.
TGTAGGGAGCGGGACAGTGCTCCTCGACTTGATTGTCACTCCATTACATCACTATGACGTCATTCTCGGCATGGATTGGCTCACAGAGGTGAAGGTAGAGATCGACTGCGATACTAGAGTGGTGATAACCTGTGAACCAGAGGGCACGACCTTTACATTCCCAGTGCAGGTCAGTTGGCCCTATCGCATTGATTGTTATGCTTCCATGCTGGAGGACGCTCATGGTCCAGCACTTGAGGACACTCCTGTGGTCCAAGAGTTCTCAGATGTGTTCAGGAAAATACCTGTACTACCCCTTCAGCGTGAAATCGATTTTACGATCGATCTAGTGCCTGGTACGACACCTGTGTCTCTTCCGACCTATCGCATGGCTCTGTGTGAGATGGAGGAGCTGAGGAAACAATCGATGATTTATTGGATGCAGGCTTTATACGACCCAGCGTGTCTCCATGGGGAGCACCCATGTTGTTCGTAAAGAAGAAGGATGGATTTCTGCGAATATGTATTGATTATCACAAATTGAACCAAGTGACGGTAAAGAACAAGTATCCTTTGCCCAGGATAGATGACCTGTTTGATCAGTTGAAGGGGGTAAAGTATTTCTCGAAGATTGACTTGCAGTCGGGGTATCACCAGTTGCGCGTCAGGGATGAGGACGTGCAGAAGACGGCCTTCAGGACCAGTTTTGGACACTATGAGTTTCTCATAATGTCGTTCGGCCTTACGAACGCACCGGCCGTGTTCATGGACCTGATGAACAGGGTATTTCGGCCATTTCTATTTCGATTCGTCATCGTGTTTATTGATGATATCCTGATATACTCTAAGAGTCGGGAAGAGCACGAGGAACACCTGCGAGCAGTCTTGGATACTCTGAGGAAGAACCAGTTGTTCACCTAGTACAAGAAGTGCGACTTCTGGAAAGAGGAAGTCAAGTTCCTGGGACATGTGGTGTCCAGGGAAGGGATAGCCGTGGACCTTGCCAAGGTAGCCACAGTTCAGGACTGGGAGCAGCCCGGTTCGGTTACTGAGGTGAGGAGTTTTCTTGGGCTGGCAGGTTATTATCGACGATTCATTCGGGACTTCTCCAAGATAGCCAGACCTTTGTCTCAGTTGACTTGGAAAGATCTTAAGTTCGCCTGGAATGAAAAGGCAGAGGCAGCTTTTCAGGAGTTGAAAGACCAGTTGACGTCCACCCCTATGCTAGTATTGCCAGAGCAAGGGGTCAAGTATACGATATACACAGAAGCGTCTCGCGTCGGTTTAGGCAGTGTTTTGATGCAGAAGGACAGAGTTATTGCCTACCTATCACGACAGTTGAGGAAACTACCCTACGCACAACCTGGAGTTAGCTGTCATCATCTTTGCTTTGAAGATCTGGAGACATTACCTTTATGGAGAGGAGTTCAAGCTCTTTTGCGACCACAAGAGCCTCAGATATATATTCACTCAGTGGGACCTAGATATGAGGCAGCGGCGATGGATGGAAACCTTAAAGGACTTCAAGTTCGAGGTTTCTTACCATCCTGGTAAGGCCAACTTTGTGGCTATCGCATTGAGCTGCAAGAAGACCATAGAGTTTGCGGCTCCGCTAATGGTGGCAGAATGGGGTATGGTAGAGTTCGTGCGAAACTTCAAGCAGAAGCTCACCGTGAAGGAGCCGTTCGAGAGCGTCGCACACGTTCATGTGCGGCCACTTATTGATGATAGGATCATCGAGGCCCAGAAGGGCGATGGACGATTGTCTGGACTTCGAGAGTAGGCTAGCGACAATGAGGACGCCGAGTGGAGAGTTGGTATGGATGGGGGCTTGCGTTACCGTGGCCGCCTACCTGAGGAAGGAAGTTCTTGAGGCTGCGCATAATTCGAAGATGGCAATACACCCTGGAAGTACGAAGATGTATCGCGATATGAAGAGAACATACTGGTGGGACAATATGAAGGCCCACATAGCAGATTACGTGTTCCGTTGTTTCACATGCCAGCAGGTCAAGGCAGAGCATCGCCGACCTCCTGGACTTCTTCGGCCCATGCCCATAGTGAATGGAAGTGGGATTTCATCTCTATGGACTTTATCTCGGGATTACCGAAGACGAGGAAGGGTTATAATTCTATATGGGTGATCGTGGACCGGTTGACGAAATCGGCTCATTTCCTCCCTATCAGAGTTTCGAACTCTGCAGACGAGTTGGACAGGTTGTACATCAAGGAGATTGTACGTCTATATGGAGTTCCCTTGGAGATCGTGTCAGACCGGGACACGCGATTCACATCTATCTTCTGGACTCATATCCAGGAAGCAATGGGTGTGAAGTTGAAGTTCAGTACCGCGTTCCACCCAAATTTTGGAGGATATGCTGCGAGCCTATGTGCTGGATTTTAAGGACAGTTGGGATGATTGTCTTCCTTATGCAGAGTTCGCCTATAACAACAACTTCCAGGCGAGCATTGGCATGGCTCCCTATGAGGCACTGTATGGGCGCCCGTGTAGAGCGTCGCATTGCTGGGCAGAGGTTGGCGAGAAGAGCTTGATTGGTCTGGAGTTAGTTCAGGCGACTTCAGAGAAGATCAACATTATCAGGCGCCGACTTCTGACAGCACAGAGCAGATAGAAGAGCTACACCGATATGAGATGGCGACCGCTAGAGTTCGAGGTCGGAGACCATGTGTTCCTCAGAGTTTTCCTTATGGGGGGAGTCCTTCGGTTTGGCAAGAAGGGGAAGCTTACGCCGAGATTCATTGGCCCATTCCAGGTACTTGATCGAGTGGGTGTGGTGGCATACCGCCTTGCTTTGCCCACTCCACTCGTAGGCGTTCACAACGTATTTCATGTCTCTATGCTGAAGAAATACGTTCCCGATCCTTCCCACATTATCAGATGGGAGCAGGTACAGTTGAGCGAGGACGCTACATATATACTGCGACCGACGCGTATCCTAGACAGGAAGGAACAGGTGCTGCGTAGCAAGGTTATCCCACTTGTGAAGGTACTGTGGACACACCACACGGAGGAAGAGGTTACTTGGGAAACAGAAGCCAAGGTTCGAAAGAACTACCCTCAGATTCTCGAGGAGTACGAAAAGGTACTAATTTCGAGGATGAAATTTTTCTTTAAGGGGGGTAGATTGTAACGTCTTGGAAAAATCCGTACAAGGACCCGAGTACCACCTCAGACAGAAATCACCCAGGACCAAATCCTTTAGAAATTAGGCTAGTATTAGCAAGTGCTAAACTAGAGTACTTGTGAAATTAGCACTAATCACTTTAAATATGATCTGCAAGACCCAAACCGTGCAGAATCATTAACGCTACATTACCCTGAAACCTAAAATCCATCCCTAAACCCGGTTGCTCTCAGGAGCACACCGAAACTCCATATCGGACCTAGACTGCACGTCGAAAGTCTGATAACCGTAAAAATATACAGTTATGACCGCATTACTGGACTTGACGACCCCCTCGAAAATCAAGTCTTAATTGTGTCTAGAAATACACAACTTGAGCCTGGAGCAAAGTGTGTGAGAAACGTGAATATATTTAGAAGTAAATTCTGAATTTAAGTAAACTGAGCCGTGTCGCTTGCGGGCCAAATACAAGGATTCAGACCGTCAGAATCTGACCCAAATACACCCTCGGATCAAGGAAATGTCCCATACATGGCAATGTACTTGTGGCCCTGATCGAGTGCCCGTGACCGTTGAACTGAAACTGGTCCGCCACGGTCGATCTGTAAACCCGATCGGAGTAAAAACTCAGCCTGACCTAGATCCAATGTCAGGGAGCTTAAGTCCGACCGCACGCAGAAAAGGGGCCAGCAACCGCTGGGCTGAAACAGACGCCCTTTGGATATAACCTAAGTATACCTTGGCCCTGGGGCCATTTCCATCAAACCTGGGCCTATATAATGGCCTTAAACCCCCCTCTCTAATATTCCATACGAATTTTGAAACCCTAAGGAAGAGAGAAAAGGAAAAGGAAAGAAAAAAGGAGAGAAAGTGAGAGTGAGAGTTGGAGATTTCATCCTGGGATTCGATCCCGTTGCTCCATGCACTTAGCCACCCTATCTGTATCGCTATACGGGCGATTCCAATTCCGTTCTTAGGTAAGAAAACCTAACCCTAACCTGTTATAGGGTTTCAAACATTGTAAGTAATGGAATAGCTAACCTATTTCATACTGTAGGTCGCCAATCCGCCGTTGACAAAGGCTAAGTGTCTAAAACGAATCCATTACACGTTTACCGGCGTAAGGTGAGGACTATAAATGTTTAGGTTATGATTTTCAAGGCTTTCAATGTCAGTTAATGATTTATGACTGACTTGAATTGCTATCACATGCTTAGACACGATGTTTCCCGCACTTTACACATATATATGAACTATGTTGAATATAGTGTATTCTTGTGTTTGTTGATATGATTGAATGAGTATGGAATTTGGATTCGCGCTTGCCATGATTATCCGTCGTGGATATATGGTTGTTGTATATGTGACAACTCCGTGGTGAAAGGGTTTGCCCTAACATCCGTTATAACCAACATACGTCATGTATGTTGAAGTGTGTAGACTAAGTGTTTGTTGAAATGTCTGAATGAATATGGAATTATGATTAGTACATGTTATGATGGATGTCTGGTAATACATGATCGTTGTATGTGTTGCAACTCCTATGTGAAAGGATTTTCTATAATATACGTTTTAAGTAAATTAATCTATGTATATGATATGTGTAGTGTAAGTGTTTGATAAAATGCCTGTATGAGGAAATGCTTGTTTAAATGTATGAAATGAGGGTGTTGAGATAGGATTCTCAATCCCCTTCTCTATAACTATAGTTTCCTTTATGTAACCTATCTTCCTACTATGTGATTTATGGAAGTAATGCCTAGGTAAGATAACATGTGTACTATGTGTTTCATGAAATGCTAAATGCTTGAAATGGTTGAACTGTTGTGTAATGCTACTATGCATATCATATATGATATACAGACTGCAACTGAGTGTGATTGGGACAATGACTTAGTCCAGGCATTCGGTAACAGATCTCAATTAGGTGGCTGAGGTTGTTTTCACCACACAAGACGCGTTCGATGAACCCGAGTCGTACTTTGGTTGTCGGCAGTGGTTAGGCCACACGGAGTGCTTACGCCCTTCATGTCGATCAACTCGAGGTGCGCTCGTACTAGTCGAGCTCGTCAAGTAACCCGATTGACCCGATGTATGTTCACCATGTATGGACGCTACTGCTTGAATCTAAGGTACCAAACTCACCAGTGAAAACCCCTTAACCTTGGTACCTCAATCCGCTAAGACTCATGAGCCGGGCATGGTGGTATGGGACACTGTAGTCGAGTTGTCGGCCTACGCTGGGGTGACGAGCCTCCCCGTAGTGACCAGTGAGCAACCCAGACTCGTGAGCCGAATACGGTGGTATGGGACACTGTATTCGAGCTGTCGGCCTACGTCTAGGTGACGAGCCATTCGTAGTGACCTCGAGCATACTCTAAGACTGCGCAGAGGCAACGAGTCTTTCCGTAGCAATTAGAGTATAAACTAGGCCTGCACTGATAAGGTGACGAGCCCTTTGCAGCGACCTAGAACCGCAACATCGTATGAGATTTGCTAGGACTGACGACCCTAGAATGGATCATTGTTTGGAAATTGATATAAGGGAGGTACCTTAGCTTCCCAATCCTGCTGTATGAAAAGGACTAATAAGAACTTGGTAATCACGCTCATGCACCGCACTGCATGTGCCGTTTGGCGTTGAGTAGAAAGTGCGAGGAAGTGACTGACATGCGCGACCGTTAGATGAAGATCGCAGAGGGAGTGCAGGTGAGGGCATGCATCATACATACCATTCTTACATTAATCAGAGTACTTAAGGATGTTTGATTGTATTGTTTTATCATTACTGCTTGAATGAATTGAGAACATATTAAACTTTGCTTTATTGTTCCACTGAGTTGATCACTCACTTCCACGTTACGGGACGGTGTTTTAAACACCAAACAGACTTTGTTTTAGTTGCAGATGGAGACCCGACTGATGAGGTAGAGACGGACTTCGCAGACGATGAGGATGCTTTCTCATATATGCAGTATTCAGGCGGGTTTATATAGACCGCTCTGATCGACGGGGCTTCAGGGTCATACTTGTGGACTATCACACTTTTTTTTGGAAATTTGTATTTTGAAACAATACTTGTAATTATTGACCTGGCAACACATACATACTTTGAGGACCTATATTGGTTTATAAAGTTATACATATTCATTTCAGTCTTCCGCTTGCGTACTACAATTGCCTTTGGATTATGTTTTGTTGTTTTGGCTTAATTTCATTCATGTTTTATACACTAATACAGACAACATACAACCATCATTAAATATGTTGCATAAGTGATGGGTTGGAACTCGAGAGTTGGGTACCTGCTCGACCCCCGATTTTCAGGGCATTACGGTCTAATATTGTTAAGGTCTTTTTCGATCGTGTGGATTGTCTCCATGGTTTACCTAAGACCAGTGTTTCAAATAGCGCCTGTAGCGTAGCGGTAGCGTGGCCGTAGCGCTACATAGTGTCCTAAATAGCGTAAATTCCCTATAGCGTACACTATAGGGGTCGTAGCATACGCTACAGCTACGTAGCGCGTAGTGTCCGTAGTGTAAGCTACAATGTATTTTTTTTACTATTTTATTTTTTTAATTATTTCTTTCACGTTTTCTTTGTTTCTAATGTTGAGGAATGTGACACTTGTATTATACTTGATACTTTTAACCTATGAGATTTTTATTTCTTTTCATAATTGTGACTTGTGGTTTTAATTAGACATTATTAATTAAAGTGGTTTGCTTAGAAAGTTGTTGATGTGATAATTATTTGATTTGGCTAATATATATGGATTGGCTTTTGATAAATGATAACTAATAACTTTTTGAACATGCTTATAATGGATAAAATGAATCATCTTTTAGGCATTTTTATATTTTTTTTCCTTTCTTTTTCACTATTTATTATATTTGTCCTATTTTTAAATTAAAAAATAGAAGTATCGTGTAGCTTACACTACACGCTACGTATTTATGCTACACGCTATGGAGAGCTGAGCACTACGCATCACGCTACCGCTATTTAAAACACAACCTAAGACCATAGTGTCTTACCGTGATTCAGCTTTACCAGCTATTTTTGGAAGACACTATGGCACATGATGGGAACACGTTTGCAGTTTTCTACTACATACCACCCCCAATCTAATGACCAAACTGAGGTGGTTAATCATAGCCTTGGAAACCTTTTACGATGCTAAGTGGGTGAACATGTGAAAACTTTGGATTCAATTCTACCTTTTAGCTGAATTCGCCTACATTAGTTCAGTTAATAGATCTACATGGTCAAGTCCATTTGAAATTGTTAGCGGGTACAAACCTATGATGCCCATAGACTTGTTACCCATGTCAGTTACCCAAAGATCTTTTAAGTCAGCAGATGCATTTGCACGACACATTCATGACTTGCATGCACATGTTAGACAACGAATAAATACGAGTAATGATAATTATAAATGTTCAGCTGACCAACATCGTAGGTGGACAGAATTTAGTGACGGGAATTATGTAATGGTTAGGATTAGACCAGAGCGGTTTCTTCATGGTTCCGCTAAGAAATTACAAGCTCCTAGTACTGGACCATTCAAAGTATTGCGTAAAATTGGGTCTAATACTACAGGGTAGACCTTCCACCTGAAATATGAATAAATCCGACGATCAATGTGGAAGATCTAGTCCTCTGTCTTAACCCTTCCATTGTTTCTTCTTCCCACCCTTCACCATTTTCCAACTTTACTTCTCAACCCACTCCACCCCTTCCACCATCAATTGACCATAAGAAAGAGATTAAAGGGATAATGGATGAGGAGATTGGTTCCACACGAGATGGGGGCTTCCAAGGGTACCTTGTCAAATGGAAGAACAAGCCACCATCCGATTCGACGTAGCTTACGGAAGCGGAACTGCAGCGGATTGATCTAGACCTTCTCGAGACGCACAAAAGTCTTAACTCGCCAAAGCCGAGTTCTTCTCACCCGAGGGGAGTTAATAAGGACATCAGACTGTTCAAAATTTATTAAAGACGGAGGTGGCCAACGAATACATCTTTATGGCTCGATGATGGCTCGTGGCACAACCAATGAGGATTTTGAAGACCTTACACGTGTCTCTAGATTAATTGAAGGCCCTACATTAGGAGGACACACGTGTAGGATGAGTCAAGATCAATCTATTAAGAAGATTTTTTTAGAAAGCTTTGTTTTGCCTTTTTTTCGTTATGGGGGTAGTTTAGTCTTTTTTAAATCCGAATTTTATAAATAGGGTATTGATGAGGACATCATGTCACATACACCCTTAAGTACATATCAGAGGAGGCGGCCCATGCCGATTTCCCTGTGGCTAGGCAAGTACCCGTGATTGTGTTGAAAACCCCATGTGCATGTGCGAGCAACTGGAAGACCCCATACTGGGAAGATGCACATGAGCTAATTTATGAAGTGATCAAGACTGTTGAATCGGAGGGACGCAATGATCAAGCCATTGATCGTTGATCGTCCACATCAGTTTTAGAATTTATTATATTTTAGGATTTAGTTTTTGATTATTTTATATTTCGACACATTATGAGTGTTTTAGTTGATCTTATTTAGACTAGGGTTATTTTCGTTAAAGTTCACAAGATGGGGATTTTTGTAATTTTTGAAACTTCTTAGATCTATAAAAAGAGGAGGGCGTGTGACCTCTCCCACATTGAATTTCGTGTTTTTAAAATAAAAAGAGAGAGAGAGAGAGAGAGAAAAAAACTCTTGCTTTCTTCTCCCATCTTCATGCGATTTGAAGATGCTTGCATGCGATTTAGAAGGAATATTGGTGCGAGGTTAATCTTCATCAACGAGGGTGCAAGGTCTTCATTTATCCCCGCATCATCTTCTCTTTTCTTCCCCATCCAGGTATTTTCTTCAGATTCTTAATTCTCTTATCTCAAATCTTCGTCTTCTCTCAAACCCAACTTTCCCATACCCATCCACAATCCAAACCCTAACTCTAAACCTGAATTTCCTAATTTTCCTACTTTCCCAAATTACCCAAACCTTAATTTTCACCCTAGGTTGTATTAGGTTTCCTATTTTGAAATAGATTATACCCTATGTTAATTGGATGTCCCTACATTCATTAGATCCTAGTTTCTTTTTTATTTAATGATCCTGTGTTACGAGGTTGGTAGCTTAGGTCAGGATTATGCATGATTTTGAAATAGATCCATTAGGTTTCCTATTTTGAAATAGATTATACCCTGTGCTAATTGGATGTCCCAACATCCATTAGATCCTAGTTTCTTTTTTATTTAATGATCTTGTGTTACGAAGTTGGTAGCTTAGGTCAGGATTATGCATGATTTTCTTTTGATTTTCATTATATTTGTGATGAATATAACGACGTTTATGTTTTTTCGTTAAATATCTTAATTCGGTTATTTGATCTCACATGTTACTCTGTTCATGCATCGGTACTGCATCAGGTGTTTTCTACCCTAAACCTAATGATGTTTTTTAATGAAAGCTTGGTGTTTCCTTTCCCTTTCTCTCTGTGGTAATTTCTTCTATTCCCCTAATCTCTTCCCTTCTTCTAAATTTTGTTTCTAACTCTCCAACCTTCTTCTCTTTCTATACCTAGTATTCTTTAATTGCTACTGTTTACAATTAGATTCTTTGAAGTCCCCTTATCCTGAAAATCTAAGAATTGATCCCAACCCTCTTTCAAATTTTCCAGCCGTCCCTCTTCCAGAAATCCTTTGATTTCCTAGATTAGAAAAGTTGCATTGACTGTTGGATTGAAACCATGAAATATCGGGAGGTCCCATCCCTCGCCGAATTCAATCCACGCGTATTTGAATACGGTACTGTAGGATTGTGATGATGGTCTTCAATCATTGCATGTTTCGTTTGTTATTATCTTTACTACGATGTGGAATGCTGAATATTTCAATCAATTTTCTTAGTTTATTTCGTTGGATAATTTTTGTGCTCACATATGCATTCTAGTTTAGACCGTCCTACATCACATCGTGTCCCAAATTATTCAGTATGTTATAAGGTTCTGCACTACGAGCTTGAAGTTTCTTAATGGCCCATTGCGGAAACCGTCCAAGCCTTATATGAACCATCACATAGTCACCAAACTGAAACTTTTTGAACATGTGATGAGAGTCAATAAATATCTTATACATTTCATTGCTCATGCTAATCCATTTTCTAATTTCAACATGCGAATTATGTATATGACATGTAAAATGCATCTGCAGACTCTAACGACCTATGCGAGACTAGTGTAAAAATAAGACCTATGGGCTTCTTAGGTTCATCTACTTGCCTTTCCAGATCCGCTTCCTCCGCGGGACTCATTTGATCATGAGGAAGGTTTGGTAGAGTCAACCCAGGGACAAGATCTAAGGCCCCGTTTGTTAAATCTGAAGTCTAAAGCCTGAATCTGAAAGCTGAAGCCCGAATCTGAAATTTGAAGCCTGAATCTGAAATCTGAAGTCAAAAAACATGTTTGGTAACTATGACTGAAGTCTGAAAATTAAGTACTGAATTTGAAACAATCTGTTTGTTAACAAACATCTGAAATGTCTGAAATATGTTAATTTGACACATTTGCCCCTATCAATCTCCTGTTTGGAAATGCTTTACATGCTGTCCATATATTTTTCCAGATCATTTTATAGTATGAGACCAAAAATGAGGTATATCCCAATCTCAACTGGACCACATTACAGGAAACAGTGTTGAATGAGCTTTATCCATTGAAAACCTTTTGGGGCCATTAAAGTTTTGGATCAAGCTTATTTTTAATTTTTCACTTCATCTGGGCATGTATGACCTAATCAATATATTGGATGTCAAATAAATAGTACAGTGGGCCCTAAGAGGATTCTAATGGTGGATATCCAATCACTATTGTTTTCCCATGGTGTGGTCAACTTGAGATTTACATCCCTTTTATTTTTGGGATAGAGATATAAAATGATATGTAAAAATAGATGAACGGAATGGATGAAACACATACATCATAGGGGCCACAGAGCACCGACCACCACCGACCGAGCTGGTGGCAGGGGGAGTATCCAACATGGATACGGGTTGTGCGAAGAGGAGTGGACGAGGATTTCCTGCAAAAGCCTTTCGCGGTAAGTTCCAGCTGGAAACTTAGGTGGGACCCACTGTAATGTTTGTCAAGAATCCATTCTTTCCATCCGTTTTGTGAGCTAATTTTAGGAGCTTAGACCAAAATTCAACAGGATCCAAGACTCAAGTGGGCTGTACTAAAGGAAAAGGTATTTAGGGAAATTCCTACTGTTGAAACCTCCCTGATTCGACAGTGATGTTTACATGCCATCCATACCGTTAATAATGTCATTCCTACTGGGATGAACTGAAAACACGGATATTAGCATGATTCAAAACTTTTGTGGCCTTACGAATATTTCAACTCTGGACGTTTAATCATCACGTTTTCAGCCCACTTGAGCATTGGATACGATTCATCTTTAGCCTCATGTCCGAAAATGAACTCAAAAAACGGATGGACGGTGACGATTTCTCACTAACATCCTAGTGGACCCCACCAGCGTTCCCAACGCAGGAACTTCCTGCAAAAGGCTTTCCCAGGAAATCTGCGTCCGAGACGAGCGGAAACGGATTGGCTACTCCTGCTGACACCAGCCAATGGTTGGTGGTCGGTACTCTTTGGGCCCCACCATGATGTATGTCTTTCATCAATGTTGTCCATCTATTTTTATAGATCATTTTACCTTATGAGACAAAAAATGAGGTATATCACAATCTCAATTGGACCACATTACAGGAAACAGTGTTGAATGAGTTTCGACCATTAAAAACATTTTGGTGTCCATAAAAGCTTTGGATCAAGCTGATTTTTGTTTTTTCCCTTCATTTGGGACTACATGACCTAATTAACAGATTGGATATCAAATAAACAGTACAGTGGGCCTTAGGAGGATTTTAATGGTGGATATCCAATCGCTATTGTTTTCATGTGGTGTGGACCACGTGAGATTTATATACCTCTAATGTTTTAGATCATGCCCTAAAATGATCTTTAAAATTGGATGAACGGAATGGATGAAACACATACATCATGCTAGGGCCCACAGAGCACCGACCACCAGCCCGGCAGGGGGAGTAGCCAATCCGTTTCCGGGACGAGCGCCAATGCTCGTCGAGGTCTGAGTTGTACGAACGGTTCAAAGAGATCAAAGTTACATGGGCCCTACAATAATTTATTTATTATATCCACACCGTTCATCAAATTTTTGAGATCATTTTAGAGCATCATCCAAAAAATGAATAATATCCAAAACTCAAATGGACCACACCAAAAATAGCAGCGGGATAATGATTTTCACCGTTAAAAAATTCGCAGGGCCCACTATAATGTTTATTTTCCATCTAATTTATTCATAAGGTCAAAAATATTTGGATGAAGAGGAAAAACAAATTTCATATTGATCCGAAACTTCTGTGACCCCAAAAGGGTTTCAATGGTAGACGTTCAACCACCCACTGCCTTTTGGAGTGTGGTCCAATTTATATTTAGATCTGTCTTATTTTTTGGCTCAAGCCTTACCACGAACTCGCAAAATGAATGGACGGTTTGGATATAACAAATACGTCATGATGGGACCCACAAAACTTGCTGACGTCAATACACCATCCAATCTGCTTCCCAATCCGTCCCAGCAGCGGATTGCGTCCTACCCCTGGCCGGACAGATTACCGTCTGGGTAGGGCTCTGTGGGGCCCACCGTGATGTAAGTGTTTTATCTAAGCCGTTCATCATTTTTCTCATATTATTTTAATATAAGATTCAAAAGATGAAGCAGGTTCACAGCTACAGTGAACCACACCAAAGGATGCTGCAGTGATAATGACATCTACCATTGAAACCTTTCCAAGGGCCACTGTGATGGTTTTTTACCATCCAACCTATTCATTAGGTCATGTAGACGTGGATGAAGTGAAAACACAAATATCAGCTTGATCCGAACTTCTCCAACTCCCAAGAAGTTTTTAACAGTGGACATTCAATCCCCACCTTGTGGTCCAATTAATCATTTGACCTGCTTCTTTTATTAGCTCACACCTTAAATGATCTGAAAAAGTTGATGGACGGTGTGGATCAAACACATAAATCATGGTGGGGCATAAAGAAGTTTCACAGGTTAAAGGTTGATTTTGTATTTCGCAAACAATTTAAAAGAAAAAATTGCCGTAATAACTTGAAAAAGGGTACTTTTGGAAGCAAAAATTTTTGTTTAATGAAAAATCACGAAGCGCATTCCGCGTTCACCATTAAGCCAGACTCCTATCACGGAAAGAATTCAGTGAAAAACCACTTAGCGCTTTCCGTCTTCTGCGTTAACAACACATTAACAAACACCACTAAACACGGAAAATTTTCTCAATTCCACGTTAAGTGCAAAAATTAAGTGTTAACAAACACGGCCGAAGGCATGTTGAATGTCCCGCACAGATGTTAGCTCATCTGTTATGTCCTTGGGATAACATTACTAGACTCATCCAATACTGAACTCACCTCAGGCGGTAACTCTACACTACCCTTGGGTGTAACGTCAGGTAGCATCTCCATACTAACCCTATGAATGACCTTACTTGCCACGTGGGCATACACCGTCAAATCAGCTTTCAAATCACATAAAATCGCATAAGCCATCAACCTAGGCTGATCGCTTGTGCCATCGCATAACCGCATAGGCAATCACTCCAGTTGATGGCTATTTTTTTAATTATAAAATTTGAAAAAAAAAAATGATATAAAAATAGAAAAAACCTGAAAAATTAAGAAAAACTGTATAATTACTACAAGTGATTAGATTCGGTTTATTTACCTATTTCATTGTAGTTTGACTATTAGGCCATCTATATGTAGAGTTATATTATATTATATGTAACAAAACAAATTTAAATAATCAACAAGTTACACTAAGAAAGAATTAATTATTGAAAACTACAAATATAGAAATTGTATTGATAACTTGAATATTGATGAGTTGATGCATACAATACAACTTACAACTTACAACTTAATATAATATACAGGAAACTTGATTGTTGGCCATTATGCCATGGCATACTAAAGTATGCCATAATTATACAATTATGCAATAATTATGCAATTATGGCATCGCATAATACCATTATGCAATAATTATGCGATTATGCAATCGCATAATTATGGCATACTTCCTGCATGGCACATGTGACCATGGCATAAGTGATCTGAACCATGGTATGTGATTATGAGATCATATAATCGCTTATGCGATCGCATATGACAACACTGACTTTATCTCCCTTTCAAACTCTTTCGCATTTATTATAGGGAGAGACTCAAGTTGGAATTTTCTCACATCTTCAGGATCACGTTTCTTGACGTCCTCCTTTTCTAGGGTGCTTTGGGGCAGGAGAGGATTCAACTTTATTCTCTTACCATCATGCATAAATGAACACGTATTCGAGCGACCAAATAGTTTCGCATCGTGATCATACAAACAGGGTCTGCCCAAAATGATGTGGCCTACATCCATCGGCAAAACATCATACCACGGTGTGTTTGTATAGGAACCAGTGTTTAAATTATCGGCGATATTATCGAATTATCGCCGATAATTTCGGTATCGCTAGAGTTGCGACACCGAAACTCCCTTTTTTCGTTTCTCTTCCTAATATCGCCGATTTTTCGGCGATTTTATCGATTTTTTGCGAAAAGTCCAGTTATCACTTAGTGTTCACAATATCGGCCGATAATGTCGGTATCGCAGTCCAACGATACGAAACACGTCGGAAGAAATATTTCGAAAAATTTGGAGAGAGAGAGAGAGAGAGAGAGAGAGAGGGAGAGAGAGAGAGGGTGGATTTCCGCACCTGTAGAATAGATTACCCTGATTGGAAGCTGTATTTGGTGGGCCATTTGAATCGAAGCTCGCCATTCGTAGGTTACCGTAAAGAAAATCTCGATTCCCTTTTCTTCTTTCTTCTATTAGATTGTTAACGGAATTGATTTAGGAAGAAAATGAGAAAAAAAATAAAAAAATCCAGAGAAATCCGGAGATTTGGAGAAGAATCCAGGGTTTCAGGGTCTCTCGGATGAAAAATGGGTTCGGAGCCCTTTTTTATCGAGTGCGGATGTGCTACTGACGGGTTGAGTAGCGAACTCGCTACTGAAGTGACGTCACCAAGTTCTGTGGGTCCCACCATGATGTATGTTTTGTATCCACACCGTCCATCCATTTTGAGAGACCATTTTAGGTCATGAGCCAAAGAATGATTCAGATCCAAATCTCTAGTGGACCCCACCACAGAAAAAGTGGAGAGAGTGACGCTCACCATTAAAATTTCTAATGGCCATAAAAGTTTTCAATGAAGTTGATATTTGTATTTTACCTTATTTAATGTTTGTGTTAACTTATGAACAGATTAGATCTCAAATAAACATTACGGTGGACCTTAGGAAGGTTTCAATGGTGGGTGTAACTCACACCATTGTTTTCCGTGGTGGGGTCCATTATAGTTTTGGATCGGCCTAATTCTTTTGATCATGCCTTAAAATGTTCTCTCCAAATGGATGGACGGTGTGGATACAACACATACATCATGATAGGATCCACATAACTTGGTGACGTCACTTTAGTAGCGAGTCTCGCTACTCAACCTGTCATATTGCTAATCCGCGTCCTTTTTCATCGGGCACGGCTACATGAGGCATGTATGCATCCTTTCACACGTGTAGTGGGCCTCCAATCTGAACTGTTTATGTGATGTGGCATCCCATGAAATTCCCAGGAACCAAATTTTACCCTGATCTAAAACTCTGGTGGGCCATAACAAAGAATGATGCAAATCAATGGAGAAAGTTGTTTTCTTTTATAATGGCCCACTGAAGTCTTAGATGAAAGCAAAAGTTGAACCATAAAAGTTTCATGGAGTGCTGCATCACTTAGACTTCAGATTTTGGACTCGCATCACATTTGATGAGTTCTCAGAAAGTTCTCAGGTAACTCTGCTGCTGGGAAAATCTGCGTTGGCGCGGATCAGGAGCCTAGAGATGGATGGTCTATCAGGGCTCTGTAAGGCCCACCATGATATATTTGTTTTATCTACACCGTCCATCCATTTTGATATGTTATTCTAGGGAATGAGCCCAAAATGTAGCCAGATATGAGGCTCAAGTGGTCCACACCACAGGAAGTTGTGGTGAGAATGATATCCACCGTTGAAGCTTTCCTGGGGCCCATCATGATGTTTATTTTCCATCCAATTTGTTCATAAGGTCTAATAGACCTGGATGAAGGGAAAACATAAATATTTGCTTGCTCCAAAACTTATGTAGCCCCCGTAATTTTTTAAATGGTTGTCATTCAATGATCACTTTTTCATGTGGTGTGGTCCACCTAAGATTTGGATTCATTTCATTTTTTGGCCCATACCATAAAATGATTTGTCAAAATGAGTTAACGGTGTAGATACCAAATCATTTTAGCTTATTATCCAAAAAATAAGTAAATCCAATTATCAAGTGGACCATACCAAAGGAAAAAGTGGTGATTGACAATTAATGGGCCACGCAAGTTCTGGATCAATCATATATTTGTTTTTTTCTTTGAGTTCATTTACTTTTACGTGTCTTAATTAATGTATGCCAGCTGCATTTGTAATATATAAACTCATTTTTGTTGCTATTAAAGTGATTTTTTATGGCATCGCATGCTTTTTGGGTCCCATTAAGTGAAAACTTATTATGTAATGTATTCTTTTCACAATTTTTTATTCCTAAATATGTAAATATGTGTATTTAGCCATGTCTTGAAGTTTCACTAAAAAATTCCATCATTTTCCCCAAGTTTCCCCCCTTTTCCCTGCATTTCCGGTTATCAGCGATATTATGCCTACATCCATAGGCAAAACATCATACCACGGTGTGTTTGTATAGGAACCAAACTGGATGGGAATGGGACAACGCTAAGAAACAGGAATCGAAGATGCATCAAGCCATGAGACTCGATATGACTTAGGGTGAGGAATGACTATCAAACCTAAGCAATCTACAGTGCTAGTAGAAACCACATCAGTACAGCTACCACTATCAATGATCACCTTTCAGTTTTTGTCACCACACTTGGCATAAGTATGCAAAATTGAATTCATGCATCAATCATCACTTTTTATAGTCTGGCCTAAGGAGTGTTTAATGACCGCAAGTGGCGTGATCTCAAGTCCTTCGTCTCCTTCATCACTAGTACCAATTTCGGGCTGATATCTTCTTCTTCACAATCGCGCTAATCAGCCACATCTTTATTTAAATCGCCAATGATGAGGGCCTGATTTCACTCTTTTGCAAGACATTAATGTGTGAAATGCCTGTATCCTCGACAGTTGTAACACTGCACTTGCTCACCTCTCTTTAAACTAGTATTAGCTAGGCACTTATCCTTGACATCCCTAATGTTGGATTGAGTACCAATAAGGGCTTTGGATTGACCTCCAATGCTAGGCTTGGCTCCTTGGCGAGTGGCCTTGACATTGGACTCACGAGGGTCGAATCCACTCATGAATTGTGGTCTCAGATACCGCTCAAGGTCTTACACCACTTGATAGGCATGCCCTAAGGTGCTGACATCGTAAGGGATGAGCTCACAATGAAGCTCGAATCGAAGGCCCATCCTGAAACAAGAAAGCGTCACTAACAGGTCCTCCTCAACGTTACATCGCATCATGTATCCATCGAACTTGGCGATGTAATCAGTCAGGGGCATTGATCCCTAGTGAAGGGATTTCCACTAATCTAAGAAGCCTCTGGCAGTACAAGAAGGGAAAATACTTTTCTCTCATAATCTCTTTCATCTCGACCCACAGTGAGATCAGGTCATCTCCAGACCTCTCCATCTTACGCTCGACATTTGTCCAAAAAAACTTGGCTTGGCCCACCAACTTCATCTTGGCAAACCTCACCCGACAACGATCAAACATAACATACCACTCGAAGTAATGATCCATGTCCGCAAGCCAATCGAGGAAGACCTTAGGGTCCAAGCGACCATCATAGTTTGGGGCCTCAACCTTCACACTCTTCATGACTCGATCATCAGGATCATGGTGATCTAAATACTCTCTACGGGGTGGCTAGGTATGCACCCCACCATGGCCAACACCTCGGCCATTGTCTCTTCCACACCCTCCAATTTGGTTTTCTCTAACTTCACTTCCCGCTTGAGATTGGTTATATTCCCTATCATCGGGGTTTACATGGAGGGAAGCTTCCAACTGGGTCATGTGATTATCGATCTCATTCCTAAGGGCTACCAATTGGTTACTGGTGATCCTACCTTGGGCCTCAGTGGCTGGAAGACGGGTGTTGATGGTATTGATAGCCTCGACAAGCTATTCTGAGTTCATTATCTGGTGTAAACAAAAAACATGCTCAGTACGAGTGGGCATAAAGTTACGGACCTAATGGGGAAACTAAAATCTAAAAACTAAAATGCAGTGTGATGAGAATGGAAAGACTCCTAACTCCGAACTCTAAATGCGATATGAAAATCCTGTGGTAGAACTAGTCTCTGATGACAAAATTTGATGCAGGATGGAATGATCTAACCTAATATGGTGCCATGAAATTAAAAAACAAATTAACTAGAGTAATGGAATGACAAAATAAAACTAATTTACCATAAATTTAGAAATTTCAAATTCATCCAAATTCAAGCCTACGACAATCCCGCAATGTGAATCTCAAAAATTACTAATTAGCCGGGACCTATGGAGATAGAACCCCTATCCTAGCATAGGGTTAAATCTGAATTCAATGGAAATCATGTGAATCCTCTTCTTCTTCTTTTTTGAAAAGGCAATAACTTTATTGAAAAGTTGCATCAAGACGATGATGGAAAAGAATGCATAGGGAGATTCCTATGCAAGTATTCTGATAAAAACAAAAATAGGCCCTGCACGTAAATAGTGAGTGAAGATTATTGATTGAATAAAGTCTAGATTAGTAGATTTCTTGTCTCCTTCAATGGGGTTCAAGTTTATGTTGGTGTCAATGTCATGCCCCAGAGTTGGAGTGAAAAGATGTCACATATCTATCCTTTTCTTTATTGTTTTCCTTTTTCTTTTTTCTTTTTCTTTTTCCTTTCCTTTTGTTTCATTTGAGAATTATCTTTTTTTTTATTGTAATTTTTTATTTGCTGATCTTGGAATGACTGAAGTTCAACTAAGGCATCTTGGAGAACATTAGAAGCCTTAAATTGGTAACATTTTCATATATAATGTAATTAATTCTAGTTATTCAAGTTGTTGTACCAGTCATGTAAGTCAATGGTTTTTTATTTTTAAACCAGAATTTTTACCATTGAAAAAAATAAAATACTGAATTGTAGGTTTCTCCTTGCTGAGATGAGATCCATATTTTTAGTCCATGCCAAAATTGCAAACAATCCATTAACGGTTGGAAGAGCAGTAGAAGATAATAAGATGACAAGAGTTCGCTGATTGCCTTCCAGTCAAACCCAACTTGCAGGGAGTTTCAAATGTCAAGATTTGTTAGGTTTTACTGATGCAGAGTTCCACTGATGTTTACTCAAACACTACTTAAAATTTAGGATTTCAATGAGAACGAAAAATGATTTTATTATTTGTTGGTCATATTTGTGTCGTTTTCTTCACATTATGAAATTGAAATTATTTTGTCATTTTCTCCTAGCTAATTGGATTCGGCTATTTCTGGCAAGAAACATATCATAACTTTGAGACACATGAATAAATCCGATACAAACAAAGGCGACAATAGTACAGTACTCAAGAAAAAGGTATATCTTGTGACAAATGCCAAAAAAAAATCATATGACTAGGATCCTTGCAACATGTGCCAACGTGAGACAAGTTTCAAATATCTAGTCCATTCAGGCCAAAAACCAAACTGGTCTATGCATTCAGTGCAGAGCATGTTAATGGTGGGCCCTACCTGTCGAATAGCCAGGATATTGTGCACACGTGTGCCACACTGAAATCTGTGGAAGGTCCTATTCACCCTTCCTATTATTTTGAGGGGCTACACTCAAATGTGTGCTCACGCAGAAAGCGCATGACTTCATGGAAACTCGTCCATGGCACAAAGGTGGATGTAACATAGCCCAAAAGCACAAATGGCAATCCACGCAGTCCACATTATCAAAGTCATGGGTCCTGTTGTGGATGGACCACAAACTGGAAATCACTAATCAGATGATCCCAATGGCATGGTTGCTGATCATCGGATGGAAAGTTCGAAGGAAAACGATCCAACAGTCTAAATTCAAAGGGCGGATTCAGATGTCTAAAATCGTCTAAACAATGTATGGGGAAGATGGAGAATAATAAGAAAAAGGAATTGGGTTTCAGCTTCACAAATAATGATGGAAGATAGTAGTTGTTGATTCCAAAAACATAACATTATACAATAGAGTGAGATAAATAAATAGGAATTCCCAAATTCAGAAAGGAGAAAGAAGACGGATGGTTACCAGGCATCCATGTCGAGGCCACCCATGGAGATTTTTGCTGAAATCAGAACAAAAGCGAGAAATTGTGCTGCAAAGATCAAAGATGAAGAAAACCGTCCACGGCATGCCCAGATCTCTCTCTCTCTCTCTCTCTCTCTCTCTCTCTCTCTCTCTCTATCAAACGAGATGGATCGAGAGAAATTGCTCCGATTGCAGGTAGAAATGAAGCTGTGCGGCGTTCGTCGTTGAAGAGGAGAGAGAGAGAGAGAGAGAGAGAGAGAGAGAGGCAAAAACGGAATTTGAAAAAACAGAAGAAAAAAAAGGACGAAAACAAAAATGGGAATGAGAACGTTGGCGTGATGGACGACAACTTTGAAACGCCTGTTTAACTCAGGGGGCCCACCATGGTAAATGTAGAATCCACTCCGTCCATCAGGTTTTATCCTCGATTTTTGGCCCAGGGGTCCAAAATCATCTAGATCTACAACTCATATGGGCCACACGACATGGAAAAAGTGGGACACGGAATGCCGACCATTGGTCTATATTTTAGGGCCACCATGTGATGTATCTTTCATCGAACTTGTTAATCAGATCTTAATCGATGAAGACCGCGGATTGCGTCCTACCCACGCCCGTCTCCAGCTGGGAACGGGCAGGAACTCTGAGTAGTCACTGTGATGTATGGGTTTTATCCACACCGTCCATCCATTTATCCGTATCATTTTAGGACATATGCCCGAAACTGAAGCAGATCCAAGACACAGGTGGACCACACAATGGGGATTAAACTCTTACCGTTGAAAGCTTCTTAGGGGCGACGGAAGTTTTGGATCGAGCTGGTATTTGTGTTTTCCCTTCATCGAAGTCTAGGTAACTTTACCTGTGGTGCGGTCTACTTGAGTCATGGATTTTTTTAATTTTAGGTCCCATTCCATAAAATGTCACGGAGAAGTAGATGGACGGTGTGGATAAAATCCATACATCACGGTAACCACTCAGAGCTACTGCCCGTTCATAGTTGGAGACGGGCGGGGGCAGGACGCAATCCGCGTTCATCGATGAAAGCCTGATAAAAATAAAAGTAAAAATTAAAAACACTCTGGTGGACCGCCACTTGCAAAGCGAATTCACGTAAGGCCTGTTTGGCCGGACCGATCCCACGGTATTGGGTGGGATGGGATTTAAAAAACATCATTATTACCCATGGCAGGGACTGTTCCATTTGAAGCTCGAGTTGAATTCAAGCCAAGTTCGACCGGGGGCATTTCAACTCGACTCGAACTCGAACTCGACTCGACTCAAAGCTTGAACTCGAGCTCGACTTGGCTCGATTAATAAATATATTAATTATTATATATATATATATATATATATATATATATATATATATATATATATATAAGTTTTAAGTTTAAACTTAAAAATAAAAAAATAAAAAACAAACCTTAAAGTCTTTACCTTACCGCACGCACCCCCTTCCCTTTCCCTTTCCCTTTCTTCTCTTTCTTTGCCCACTATCAACCACAAGCTAGCCCCGACCACCACCACCAGTTTTCATTTCAGCTCCACAATAGTATGATTTCAATCTCTTGAGATCTACTTCTTAGGCGAGAAACTCAAGAAATTCGAGATAGAGCTCTTTACTTGGATTTCTGATCTGTGTTCTGTTCTGTTTCTTTTCTAGTACTTGGATTTTTACTGGTGGAAAAAGATCAAGAACAAATCGGTTCTTACAGGTTTCCTCATTCGATTCGAAGCTTTGTTTGGTTTTTTCATCGAGTTTTGCTTTGATTCTCTTAAGATTTTTGAATTTTTCATCAATGGAGGAGGATCAAGAACAAAATCCATTACTCTCACCCAACAAGCTCGAGCTCGACTCAAGGTAAACTCGACTCGACTCGAACCACTAGCTCGACTCGAACTCGACTCGACGACTTTGGCAAACAAGCCAAGCTTCAATGTTGAGCTCGAGGCCAAGCTCGAGCTCGACCTCGAACTCGAGTACATCATGGACAAGCCAAGCTAAGCTTGGCCCACCTCGACTCGACTCGGCTCGATGCCCACCTCTAGGTACAATGAAAGGATATACCCACCATCATTTGAAACTATTGACAATAACACACGTGTTATATCTAAACTGTTCATTTGTTTTTTAACCTCATTTTATAGCATGGGCCTAAAAATGAGGCAGATCCAAAACTTATGTGGCCCCAAAGAAGTTTTCAACGGTAAGTATTCAATCCTCATTGCTTTCTATGGTGGGGTCCACTTGAGCTTTAAATCTAACTGGATTTTTGGCCCATGCTCTAAAATGATCTCAAAAAAATGGGTGGACGGTGTGGATATAGCCCACAATTCATGGTGGGACCTACACAACTTGTTAACATTGAGTGATATTAGCACAGGACCCGATACGATTCCATCCAGCCAACTTCCAAGCTTTTCCACTCTTCCCAAACATGGGGTGGAATTGGCACAGATGCAATTCCATCCCACCTAAGCCCATCTAATCCAGCCGGCCAAACAGGCCCTAAAGAGACGCGCTCAACCCGCACACTGGCCATTGCAAGGTGGTGGTACTTCTCTAGAGGAAGCATTAGGTGCCCTTAAGTGTGGGACTCGGATTGGGTACTGAGAAAACTCTGTGGGGTCTGCAGTGATGTATTTATCTTATCCACACCGTCCATCCGTTTAGCAGCTCATTTTAAAGCATGAATCCAAAATTGAAGCATATCCAAAGTTTAAGTGTACGACACCACAGAAAATAGTGGATATAATGACGTCTAAAATTGAAACCTTCCCAAGACATGTAGTGATGTTTATTTGTCATCCAACCTGTTCATAAGGTCATAGATGAAGGGGGGAAATAATCAAAAAAGAAACAAAAATATTAGATTGATCCAAAATTTCAGTGGCCCCGAGGAGTTTTCAATGGTGAGCCTTCAATTCACACTGCTTACTGTGGTATGGTCTACTTGAGCTTTTGGATATCCTTCAATTTATGGTCTCATACATTAAAATGAGCTGGTAAAATAGATGGTAGGAGTGGATAAGACACATAGATCACAGTGCCCTACAGAGTTTACTCAGCACGCAATTCACCTCCCTTTGTGTGAACCTGACTATATAAAGAAATCAGGCTAGTCTGGTCATCGGGTGGGCCATCTAGTTAAAAAAAGAATAGATGGTTCAAAAATGAATTCCAGGTGACCCACATTCAACATACGCCTGCATGATTAGTCAAATGGCCTAAATCTAGACATAATCTTGATGGTGGGAAACACCTAATCCAGATTGTTGAGTGTGTGGCTCATAAACCTTTCATATAAAAGAGGAACATATCCCATTATGGAGACATTCTCACAGGAGTGTGTGGCCAGCAAAGATCTCATTTAATTTTTATTAACTATTTGTGCTATGATTGACTCCAAAACTGTTACAACCATGCCCAAAGATATGTATAAACCAAGTATTTGTGTGGTTTATAGCCCGCACCCGTCCATATTTTACATGACCTAATATCATTAGCTCATGAATTGCGCATAATTAGAGTTACGTGGAGCAATAGTATTTATGGTAGTAGGGATAGAGTAGCTATAAATTTTCATTTGAATAGGAGGCCAAGGTATAGTGTTTACTATTTCTCGCATTTAGTTATATTGTTTGTATTTTATTGCTTGCATTGTTTGCCATTTGAATGATGTGAACTAAGACCCCATTTTGGTTTGCAGATTAAGTGGAATAGAATTGCATTAGATTGGAATTAACACCATTATTGCATAACAATTGCATGTCTAGAAATACTATGGTATTTTTACTGTCCAATCTCACGTTTGGGATCAAATTCTTCATTGGAAGGAAAAAAAAAAATCATTGTATTAAGCAAAACCTATGTTTGGTGGACCCTGAAATTATAATCAATGGATCAAATTCACAACTAATGCTAGTCAACTTTACACATATGCAACCTGAATGTCATGTGTAAAGGACGCATATGGATAGCCTACGTGAATAAAACACGTTTCAATGTGGGAGACACAAAAGTAGTAGATTTCAAGATCCGCTAGAAATCCCGCAGTATCTCCTGTTGGGACTGGATAACATGACACCTAGATTAATCCAATCCTTCACATAGTTTCCAAACAGCAGATGAGATAGAATTTGCTTGGGACCAAATGTAATTTCATACCACCTAATTCCATGTTCCAAACAGGCACTCAATTTATATATACTTGTATCTATTATGCATATGACAAGGCATAGTTTTGTGCCTAGACTATTTTGAGATTTTAATGTCTAATCATGTGACTTCCTTTTATGGTCCCAACCATCCATTTCCAAATACAATGTATGGATGGTCGGGACCATTCATTGACTTTTTTAAGCCTTGCCCAGCTCTGCCCAGTGGATATATATATTGGAAACGCTCACCTGCGAACCAGTTCGTACGTACTGACTACGAACTTTTTTGAGAACCCATCATACGTGATGTGGATCCGAAATCTGAACCGTTCATCTAAAGAAGCACCTCCTGAAACCCCCAGGGTCCAAGTTTTACTTTGATCTAAAACTTTGATGGGCCATGAAAAGTGAAAACAGTTTCCTCCCTCGATTTTCATTTCTCTTTGCTATGGCCTACCAAAATATTAGATTGGGGTGAAAATTTGTCTCATGGGGTTTTATGGGATTCCACATCACATGGACCGTTCATATTAGATACTCATGGTACTTGTGCAAAGGTGCGCACGTGCGTAGGTGCGCAGGGGAGCATGACTCTATATATATATATATATATATCCCAACTCCTTTTCTAATGAAATTTCCAAGGACACCCACAACTTGTGTTACACACTTAATGGTCCTAATCATGATGCATGGGAAAGAGGGAGAAAAAGGCGGTAACATCAAATTCTAACTGAAAGAGGAATTAATGTGGAGAGGGAAAGAAGATGCTAAAAGAAGAAAAAAATCAAGGAGCAATTCAATATCAAAACAAAAGTTTTCTATATAGACAATTCAAGGATCAATTCTCTATCAAAGCACAAGTTTACTAGTTCAAAATGCAGATTGTATTAATTAAATTCATTTTCTCCCTCACATATAGAACTACCCAAAAAACTCATTTACATCACTCTAGCTCCCGAGAAGCATGCTTATTCAATACCTACCTTCAAGACCATATGGAATTTAAAGCAAAATGTACCTAGTCCCAGTAATAAAGTTCATAATCAAACACACCTTTTCCTTGAATCTTTTCCTTTGCATGCCTAAGAAATGCAAAGCCACTTTTTTCTCAACAACTTTCCAAATAATGGAATTTAAAGTTCATAATCAAACACCCTTTTTTCATGAATCTTTTCCTTTGCATGCCTAAGAAATGCAAAGCCACTTGTTTCTCAACAACTTTCCAAATAATGGCTTGCCTCCAATTAGAATCTTTAATTTTTCCACTTGCATGTCATTGCCAAGTCACACACATTGGGCCCCACCACATCTTTCATATGTGACCACTTGTAACAATGGCGTGTCCCACCATGTGTGGTACATCAGAAATCATTGGAAAAACCAATAGATTACAAGTGTTTCAGGCTAATAAACAAACCTGGTGTAATTTCCGGGCTGGTTCTAACATGATTTTGTTGTGCTCTAAGAGTAAGGGAGGCATTAGAATCCTCTCATCCATTGTAGAAATTCTATTTCTGCAAGTTTTCATGCTTGTGAGACGCTACAAAAAGTATCATTCTGATAGGCAACTCGATCAACATCACGAGAACCATCATGTGTAACCACAGAATCTCCATTTTACCAAACTGACCGTGTGGGAACTGGCTCGTTCTGCAGGAATACTGTTACTGCCATTGCAAACTGGGTTTAGACGTTTCAAGCTGGCCGAACTCGTAAGCTTACTTCACTTCTTCTTACAGCATGATTCTTATGTTTTACCACATTTATGTGTCTCTTCCCATACCATGGGATCGAAGAAGAACACCCGGCAAGGGCTCCAAATCCTTGCAACTACTTGTTCCATAGCAGAGCAAACCTCTCCTCAGGAATATTGATGACCTCGTGTATTATATCTTCATGAATGTATGAATCAGCATGCAAAATCCATATTTGAAATTCTAGGAGACCTGTTTCCAGAAGCCATAGCAATCGTCCTCTTTGCGCTTCTTCCCATTTATTTCTTTGATCTCAGAGAAAAGAGCTATACAGAGCATGACAGCTAATCATCATCAAGGTACAGTAGAAGCTCATAGCATGGATGCAACAGAACATTAGGAAAAAAAACCACTTGAAATAGAATAAGTACATACTGTTACACTCGTAACATGATAAAAACAGGTATTTCCATAAAATGTTAATATGGGCAGTGTTGGATTACAGAAATGGCGTAGGGAATACATATTATCACAAGGGAGGCAACTTCTGCAGAGAGAAAGGCATCACCATCTGTGTAAAAATACAACTCTTTGGAAATTTGAACCATTTACCTGGAGGCGATTTTTGCAGGGACCAAATGTCATAAACCCTTCCAAGAATGTAGCACTTTCAAAGTGCTTCCGTAAAACAGCAGACAATTGCACGAGCGGATATTTTGTGTTTTTAGGAGTTCATTTCAGTAAAATTTTAAGAATGGCAATTTCCGTGTCAGGTGCTTAAGCCTGGAATAAAGAAAATGTGTTGGCATCATACTTCTAAAGCTGCTGACTTGACTTGAAACTTGGCCAAATCAACTCGATTTGGTGAGACTTCAAGCCGAATCACCGGGAAATTCAATCGTGGCTGTGGCTTGAAACAGAGTTAACTCGGTGAGTCATTCTCACATCAGCAGAAAAATGCAAAAGCTGAAATAGGGATCGAAACCACGACCCTGCTAGAGATAAGAAGGCACTTAACCAGTGCATGAAGTAGTGCATTGCAGTTGGATTAGGGTTTTTTTTTTTTTTTTTTTTTTTTCTTACACAATATTTCCAATTAATTTAGATATTCTAGGGATCGAAACCACAACCCAGCTAGAGATAAGACACACTTAACCAGTGCATTGCTGTTAGATTTGTTTTTTTTTCTTCTTACACTATTTCCAATTAATTTAGATATTCGCTCCTATCCCTAGTATTTTTAAATTATAGTAATTAAATATTGAGTCGAGTTAGATCGAGTCCACACGACCAGACTGAAGATTGAATCAATTCGAGCTTTCAAGTTTTCAAATTAAGAGGGGGTGGGGGGGTGGTTTGTGGACGTGGAAACCCTTTTGCAGGAACTTCCTGCACTGGGAACCTAGGTGGGGCCCACTTTGATGTTTGTGAGAAATCCTCCCCACCCATCCGTTTTTCGAGCTCATTTTAGGACGTGTAACCAAAAAATGAGCCGGATCCAAGACTCAAGTGGGACATACGAGAGGAAACAGTGGGGATTGAACAACCACCATTGAAACATTCGTATGGCCACAAAAGTTTTCTATTAGGATAAGTTTTTGGTGTTTTCAGTTCATCCCAGTGGGAATGACCTTATAAACAGTTTGGATGGCATATAAACATCAAGGTGGAGCCTAGGAAGGTTTCAATGGTAGGCATTTCTTTCCCCAGTTTTCTCTATTGTGTCGCCCACTTGAGTCTTTGATCCCGCTCATTTTTGGTTGCATATCCTAAAATGAGCTTGCAAAATGGATGGGGTGGGGTGGATTTCTCACAAACATCAGGGCGGGCCCCATGTAGGTTCCCAGTGCAGGAACTTCCTGTGATGGCCTTTCAGGAAATCCATGTCCCTTGTTTGTAAGCAGTGGACAATTGTACTAGAACATATTTCTCGTTAGAACCCACCAGCACAACACACACACACAAAAGAAGAAAAAAAGGGGGGGGAGGGAGAGAGGGAGAGAGAGAGAGAGAGCCTATCCACACCTTTTTCTTTCTTTATCAATTATCCTATTCAAAGCCAATTAGTAATATAAAAAAATAATTTTCGGCCTATTAATTGCTATTAACTAAAAAAACACGCAGAGAAGTTCAATCAAGAGTTTCAAATACCACAGAGTTCTGATGGTTAATAATGAATCATGGATGATATTTGGTAAGGTCTGCAGAATTCTTTTCAGATACTTCTGACAATTAAAATGAATCATGGATTAATGAAGAGGGCAGACAAGGACCTTGGGTAACTTCATGAGAATCCAAGGGTGCTGTCATAAATTATATCATAGTCAAGATATGTCAGGAAATTTGTGAAGACTGAGGATACTTTAGAAGTTCTGCAATTGCCAGAAATGTTTATAACCGGGTCTCCCTCCCTCCCTATGTCAGGGATTTGTTAAAGACTGAGGACATTTTAGAAGTTCTGCAAGTCTCCCTCCCTCCCTCTCTCTCCATATGTCAGGAAATATTTTGTTAAAGACAGGATATTTTAGAATTTCTGTAATTGCCAGCAATGCTATAACCAGGTCTCCTCCCTTCCTATCTCCATATGTCAGGAAATGTGTTAAAGACT
Organism: Magnolia sinica; assembly: GCF_029962835.1. NCBI lineage: Eukaryota > Viridiplantae > Streptophyta > Magnoliopsida > Magnoliales > Magnoliaceae > Magnolia > Magnolia sinica. Next base: position 34,301,934 of record NC_080582.1, on the reverse strand, counting down.
GAGGATATTTTATAAGTTCTGCAATTGCCAGCAATCTTATAACCAGCTCCATCCCTCCCTCTTACAAAAGGAGTCTCCAATCAAAAAGACTCAGACGACTGGGACTCCTTTTGCCAAATAGTTGGCTACTATATTAATATCCATATTTACAAATGGGGAAGGATACAGAGATGGCCCCCCTAATTTAAATAATCTCATCCATCCATTGACAAAACGCCATAGTTATGAAACCTAGGAAGAAGCTGACCTGATCACATTAATCAAGTCTCCTTCTACAATCTGAGTAGCATGAAAATAAATAACCCACTACCCATGCATACATTTCCAAAGAGATCTAACTAGTGTTTTAAATAGTGAATAGCATGTAGTGTAGCATTCACCCTCTGAAGTGTGAAGCTTAAGCTACATAGCGTGCAATGTAAGCTACACATTACTTCTAGATTTTTAGTTAAGGATGATGCGCCTAATATCATGAAATTTCATTATACTTTTGCACCAAATTAATCTGATTATTAATGACGTTTGATGCAACCAAGTACAGCCCCAAAATAATAGGGAAAATAGGCAAAGATGAAGTACAAAGGTAAAGAAAGAGCAACCAAACTAATTTAATACTACTACTTATACTCTTTTACTAAAATCACTGAAAGATAAACTATTTTTTTATTAAAAAATGAAATATGTAACAAATCTTGAAAACAATAAGTTATTTTAACATTTTAGTGAAGAATAACTTGTAGTGTAAGCCATGTAGCATGTACCATAGGTTATGTAGCATATAGTGTTTGCAAAATTAGCATGCAGCATAGGTTACATGTGACTTAAGCTATTTTAATAAACCATGTGGCGTTAAGGCTAAGCTAGCCACGTACCGGAAGCTACAGCCACATAGAGAAGCTATTTAAAACAGTGGAAGCTCTCCTAATAGGACTGGAGAAGGCTCAACCAACTTCACTTCGGTCATCTCTTGTAACACAATCAATCCCTGCTGGACATAACATGTGATGGTACTACCCCACTGCTTGTCTTCCATAGCTTCCCGCCATCCTCTTCTCAGATTGTACCTTGAAACACTTTTGAATTCCTTTTGAACCAATGCCCACGAGATAATTTTCCTCTCGTGCTACCTGGGAAATATTTCGACTCTCATTCCTGAATGCCTGATTATTCCTCTCTCCAAATGGACCACCAAATTGAACAGATCAACTCTATAATATTTTCCCCCTTTCATTTTTGAAACCAAAATCCAATTCTTCCAATAACTTATGCACAATTCCTGGCATCGACCTAGCTACTACCTCAAAAGCATTGAGAATACAGTTCCAAAGCCCCTGAGCAAAAAGGTAACGAATCAAGAGATGATTTACAGATTTCCACATGTAAGCACTCAACTATTCACGATAATACATTTCCTTTTATGGAAGTAATCCTGAGTAAGAATCTTGGTAATCCCAGCCACCAACAATGCTATAGCCGGTCTTTGGCTAAAGGTATACAGATTTTTTTTTTTACAAATATTTCTGACAGCTAAAATGAATCATGGATAAATGAAGGGTAGATATGACCTTGGGTAACTTCATGAAAAGCCAAGGGCACTCATATATATATATATATATATATATATATATATATAATAGATAACATATTTTAAGAAAATTGGCAAAGATAGAGGATTATTCTAGAAGTTCTATAATTGCCGAGGACGTTATAGACAGTGCTTTGGATAAATGTGTATCTAGAGTTTCCGGATGCTTATCTATTGCATTGATAGATAAGATGACCAGTTCTTTTCCTCCTCTGACAATTTTGTTGCTTATCAGAAAAAGAAAACAAAAATGACATGGATGTTGTAGAAATTTTAGGAGGGTATTTTTGTACACCAAAAACATTTAAGACTTTAAGTTATACTAGGTAATTTTCAAATATTGTGACATGCAAATATCTAGATAGACAATCTGTAACTTTATTCTTTTTCTTTTACTTGGAGGAAAATATAAAAAATAAACAAAATCCTAATATTAATGAGTATCAGAATATCCTAAGCTTGCTTTATCATACTGTCTTTCTCCTTTCCATATTTAGTTCAATCCTATGAATTAAAACCCTAAGGTTCATTTCTCAAGGAAAAAAAAAATCCTAATCTTCATGAGTACCATATTATTTGAGTTCAATCCCATAGAAAGTTATTTACAATGCAAATTGTATGTGCTTGAACAAAAAATTGAATAGAAAGCAAGACACCCAGAAAAGAAAAAAAAAACGATCAAAAGTTTCGTGGTTGTTAATGATTTAAGAAATAACTTTATTTTAATGGACTAAACATCTTGTTAAGAAAATGGTAAGTTTTATTAAAAGCAACAAAAAAGCATAAAGGCTACAACGGCCGTACAATATAACCAAATGATGAGGATTTGCCTGGGAATACAAAAGAAAGACAAATTAGGGGTGGCAATGGGCCGGGTCACTTAAGGTCCAAGGTCTGAGCTTGGCTAAGCCCAGAATGGGCCTAACACAGCAGCCCCAGGCCCATGCCCAACCCGACCAGCCCGAATATTGGCAAAATCCCTATTTTCCACTTGAATGCTCCTAATTTAGCCATTGATCAAGTGAGGCGCACACACACGCACAAATATACACCTAGAGGAGCGAAATCAATGGTCTACATTCAAGATGTAGGGGTCGCCAAATCAAGGATTAGAATGACATATTTGTAAGATATAAGACATGTACATATGAAATTGGGCTAGGCCAGGCCAAAATGACGAGCCCAAACCCGACTTGGGAATTGATCAGGCCATGCATGACAGGTCCAAGCCTGGCCCAAAGGCCAAGCTAATAGGTTCAAGCCAAGTCCAAGGCCAAGTCAGGCTCATCGGGCAAGGTACCACCCTTAAGACAAACCCCACCCAACCAAAATCAATTTCCCATCACACCCAGAAAATCTTTTAGTCCCAACACCTGGCTTACAATTCTATTCCTTGTGATGTTGAAAACAACTTCATGTGATTTAGCTTTGTTACAAAAGGTCATGCAATTTTGTTGCTTCCATATTGACCACAAACCAATTAGCAATGCTAGGCCAATGTTTTGAATAACGGTACTGGTAGGCATATCAGCCCGGCCCAAAAACAATACGATATGCAGTGTAACAAAGCATATCAAACTCGTATTCATACTATTGACTGATTTTTTTTGGCTAAAAAATCTTGAAAATTTATTGAGAAAACAGGAAAGAAATGTAATCATTGTATTTTTAACATGTATTCAACGGTCTATCATACTCATACCATTATTTGATAAGAATGTTCTTTATCGGCTTGAACTATTGGAAATCAACCAAGTAGACTCTAATTGAATACAAACCAAGCATGATTTGGTGGATTATGGCTCATTTCATCAAAATACTACAAAAAGATGAAAAAGTGGTGGTTTCCTGAGTCTTGCATGTTCCTAGCTTCCCCTTAAATCTATTATCCGTAAGCTCTCTTACGAAATCTTTGTATTGCTCAGTCACTTTCTTTCCGTCTTATTGTGTTTTAGAACCTCTAGACGAAGCGGACGATTGGTGGGGGCCATGAACGTGGAGGAATTTATTCCCTTGGTTATCACCTGCTATAGCTTCCAATGTTTTGTCCTTGGATAAGGAGTCCATGTCCCAATGGCATTGCCTTTTAGGGCATCCATCATTGTCTAGTCTCAAACTTTTGTTCCCCTCCATATCTGTATCAAAACCTTTAGCATGTGAAACTTGTGAGTTCACTAAACATCACGAGCTGTGTTTCCTCCTAGTGTATCTGAGAAATAACCCATCCCCTTCGAGTTTGGTCCACTCGGATGTTTGGGGACCTGCTCCTGTCACCTCTCTTTTTGGATATCAATACTTAGTTACGTACTTACGTTTATTGATGATTGCACCAAGATGACTTGAGTTTATCTTCTAAAATCCAAGAATGAAGTTTTTAAAATGTTCCAACTTTTCCACAATGAAGTGACTAACCAATTTCAATGCCCCATCAAAGTTTTGCATTCTGATAATGGGGGTGAATATATGTCGAATGCCCTTTTGTCCTTCTTGCAGGAGCATGGTATCTTATCCCACAAATCATGTCCTCGCACTCCTCAAAAAAATGGGGTAGTTGACCGGAAGAATCGTCTTCTCCTTGAAGTCACTTGGGCTTCCAAAACGGTTCTGGGGTGATGCCTTACTACTATCTTCTTGATTAATCGTATTCCGTCTCAAGTACTATCTCATAAGTTTTCATTTAAACTTTTGTATCCACAGGACAGACCTTTTCCCTGACCCCCTAAAGTATTTGGGTGCACATGTTTTGTTCAGCTCCTAGATGGGAGTAATGACAAGTCAAGTCCTCAGGCCATATAGTGTGTTTTCTTAGGCTATTCCAAAGTCTCAGAAATGGTATAAGTGTTATGATCCTTTGACTTGTAAGAGGTTTGTGTCCGCGGATGTCACTTTTTTGTAAAGAAATTTCATACTTTTCCACTAAAGAGAGATCTATGCATCATCCACCTCCTAGTTAGGGGGAGCGTTTACACTCTAATTCAAACTCCACTCCTCTCCCAGTTGTATGTCTTGATGATGATGTAGTTCTTCCACCACCTGCTCCGAAGCCTATACTTGTGTATCATTGGTGAGCTAAACCTTCTACAAATCATCAACCTACCACTTCGTTTGCTCCTCCTAGTGGTTCAGGTATAATCCCTTCATCTCAACTTCACGATGACCTTCCGATTGCTTTGCGTAAACCTTCCCGTTCATGCACAAAGCATTCCATTAGTAATTTTGTTTCCTACCATCATCTTTCACCTTTCCTTAAGTCTTTTGCAGTTTCCATATCTTCATCTACCATCCACCGTAATCTCAAGGGAGCCTTGCGTAGCACCAACTAGACTAAGGCTATGATGGAAGAGATGCAAGCGCTTGAAAAGAACAAAACTTGGGAGTTGGTTCCCTTACCTGAGCGCAAAATAATTGTTGGATGCCGATGGGTATACACTACCAAGGTTCGCCCTCATGGTTCTGTTGATCGATATAAGGCATGTCTTGTTGCAAAGGGCTTTACTCAGATATATGGTGAGGACTACTTTGAGACGTTCTCTCCAGTAGCCAAGCTTAACTCCGTTCGTGTACTTATCTCTATAGCAGTGAATCTGTCATAGCCCTTATTCCAACTAGATGTGAAGAATGCCTTCTTACATGGTGATCTTAATGAGGAGGTCTATATGGACCAACCCCCAGGTTTTTCCATGACTCATGGTCCTCATGATTCTCCCCTAGTATGTTGATTGTTAGTGCACTGATTTATGCACCCTATTCATTAATCACGTGAGTCCTTGTGTCATGTAGTCGGTTGAGACTTTGGAAGCTGAAGACTGAAGACACAAGTGAAGGTGGAGCATCAAGGAGCACAGAACAAGTATATATGGTGCGTTGGTGACCCTAACCATTGACCCAAAACAACCCAAACCTCTATATGATCTTAAATCCAATAGGTAAAACCATTATTGATCATCCCTAAAGCCATAGGATCTTAAATTGACCACCCTTAGATCGGCTTTAGAGGTCCCAGGTTGCTGAGAAAATTGCACAATTTCAGCAACCTTCGGTCCCACCGAACCCACCATCGGTCTGACCGAAAATGGCTAAAACAAGACAGCAAGCCGAGGCATATTTCTGGGTAATTCAGTTGCAACCAAGTGTCACCTTCGGTCCCACCGAAGACCAACCTCGGTGCGACCGGAAGTGCCTGAAATTGTCCAACAGCTTTCCTGTCTAAATTGGTTCAACATATCTCCAAATTCGGTGTGATTGAAGCTCCACTCGGTGCGACTGAAGACTAGCCATTATAGATCCGCTGAAGTCTTTTTCTTATAAATCTAGCAACCAGATCTTTGTGGAGCAAATGAATTTTGGCATTTTAGAGACCTTAGTATATCACAAGCTATGCCAAACCTCTTAGGCTGTATCCCATTGAGATTCATGCTCTCTTCTTAATGATTCTTCACTCTAATGAGTATTCCAAGCTTCTCTACAAGAAGACCATGATCTCAAGCCCTCTCTAGAGTTTAGACACCATTTCTCTGGGCAAACGCAAGTGTCTATCACCTTCTAGAGTGTCCATCGGGTAGAATCCCCTAGGTTTTACAACTTCCCATTAGTTGTAGGAGATTCTACCCAACCTCTCATCACCTTAGTCACCCCATTGGAGCATCACATGCAAGGTGTTTGATCTTGGAGTGGCAAAGCATCAGCATCATGATCGGGGGAATAAAGGGGAGCTAATTGAAGCACGGGAGAGCATTGATCAAGCAACCCGAAAAGGCGCTACAAAAGGGGCTCAATCCGATAAGCCAGTTGTCATGTGTAAGAGTCCGTGTACACTCCTTCCTTGTGTAGGATTAAGTGTAAAGTTTGAATTGCCAAACTCGACTAGGTTCTTGTGTAGGGCCTAAATCAAGTCCTTGTGTAAGCCACCGGACAAGGGTGCGTTCGTGTTAATCTCCATGGAAGCCTCCGGCGGGAGTAAACGTAGATCCTTGGATTATGACTGAGGTTGTTGGTTAACCTATGGAAAACCAACTAAAGTCTCTCGCGAGAGCCTCCAACAGGAGTGTAGGTCAATAAATTCTTGTGTAGGACCGAGGTTCGTGGCAAGCCTATAGAAAACCACGGAAAGTCTCTTGCGGGAGCCGATCCTTGTGTAGGATTGTAAAGGTTGGAGGTGAACCTGATTTAAAACCTCCGATAGTGAAATCCGGTACACTCATGGGTTGAGTGCATCCGTCGGGAGTGGAGTAGGGAAACCGAACCACTATGCATGCTTGTGTTTGGGAGTATATTTGAGCATCTGTTTAATTATGCTTATGTGGTGAATGTTTAATTATATATATGCATGATTAGATGAATGCTAGGAGTTGATAATTAGCACATCCAACACACACATGTACACTATCATGTTTATATACTAGTTGCTTAATTGACATATCATTTGTAGTATATGTGATTGGACTCTCCATTGGCTTGGAAGCCTTGGAGTTAATTGCCCTGCGTAGCTTAATTTGCATATTAGCTTAAGTAGGCAATTGAGTTTAAAAGACAAAAATCTCCCCCCACACCCCCCCCCCCCCCAAAAGGACATAGCCTTCATTTTATAGCCCTGCATAGCTTCCGCATCGCAACCGTGGTAATCCCATTACATCACATGTGAATTTTCAGACTACAAAAGTCTATGTATGATCTCAAGCAATCTCCTTGCCTGGTTTGATACGTTTAGTCGTACTCTTCTGGACTTTGGATTTATCCGCAGCCAAGCCGATCACTCCTTTTTTTATTTGTCGTCGACCCACATGAATTATGTTCCTAATTGTCTACATGGATGATATTGTACTATTTGGAGATGACACTAAAGGAATGGTGGCTGGCTGTTAAATCTTTTCTCAAAAACCGCTTCGAAATCAAGGACCTATGGATTTTTCGGTACTTCTTGGGGATTGAAGTTGCTCGATTGAAATCGAGAGTAGTGCTCTCTCAAAGAAAATATGCTCTTGATTTGCTCTCAGAGACTGGGATGCTAGGCTGCAAACCTGCTACAATGCCTATAGATGCTACTACGAAACATGTCTCTGACGATGGTACTCCTCTCTCTAATCCTGGGATGTATCGTCGGTTGGTTGGTCAGCTTATTTATCTTACTATTACCCTGTCAGATCTATCTTATGCCATGGGGGTTGTTACTCAATTCATGCATAACCCTTGTATAACGCATCTGACGGCCATGTATCGGATTCTTCAGTATCTTAAGTCTGTTCCCAGGAATGGTCTACTTTTTCAGCAGCATGGTCATCTTCATCTTTTGGGTTACTCCGATGCTAACTGTGCTAGCAGTTTACATGATCGACGATCCACTTCTGGGTACTGTACGTTTGTAGGTGGCAATCTTGTCACCTGGAAGAGCAAGAAGCAATCAGTAGTTGCTCGATCGTCTGCCGAAGCTTAGTACAGGGCGATGGCTCATGCCACGTGAACTTATTTGGCTTCACACCCTATTGGAGAAACTTGGTTATGGTCCTTCCCGCCCCATTCCTTTGCATTGTAATAATCAGACCGCCATCAAAATTGCCAACAACCCAATATTTCATGAGCGCACGAAACACATTGAAATTGATTGTCACTTTATTCGAGAGATGGTGGCTAACAAGGAGATTGTTACTCCCTTCATCCGCCCTAGAGAACAACTAGTTGATGTCCTCACCAAGTCTCTTACTTGCGATGCTCTTATTCACCTTACTGGCAAATTGGGCATGATTAACATCTGTGCTTCAACTTGAGGGGAAGTATAGAGAGTCTAATGTAATGTATTTTATTAGTGTGAGTGTGCACTCTTCCTTGTGCTCCTCAAGAGTCTGTAATAGAACTCTTTCTAATATTACAAAAGGGTGTGTTAGGGCTTTAAACCCTAGACACGATGGTCCCTCTTTCCTATCTCTTCCCTCTTCTTTCTTTCTTCTTTCTTCTTTCCTTCTCATCTCTCCTTCCTTCCTCTTCCAAACCACACCAACCTACTAGCTCTTTCCATGCTATTGTTTATAAAATAAAATATTAAAAATTTAAATTTAAAAAAAAAAAAAAAAAAAAAAAACCTTCAAGTTTCTTCTTCCTTCATGAGATGTGAAGAATTCTCCATGTGACTGGGAGAATAGGTTTCGTGAGAGGCCAATCCTACTCAACGGAGGTGTGAGGCTTCCACTTTATCATTCATCTTCTTCCTTTTCCCCTTTAGGAGAGGTATTTCCTTCCAAACTTTCTTCTTTCATCTTTTCTTTCAACCTAACCCTTCCAAATCCCTTCCTTTCTCCTTTTTTTTTAATCATCTTACACAAACCCCACGCTTGAAAGTCTCAAACCCTAACCCAACACATCCACATGTGTGACTGTACGGCCACACGTGTGAACCCATAGAGCTGGTCGTATGGTCCAGCCCTTTTCCCCTTTTGGATTCCTTCTCGTCCCACATCAAAACCCCTAGATTCCTCTCTGTAACTCTAACCTAAAACCTAGATTCCCTACTTTTCAATTTTCCCCAAATCTCCCAAACCTCAAAATTCCGATTTCCCTAATTAACCTGAAATCCCAAACCTCCAACCACTCAAATCCCTAATTCCCTTCAATTAATACCCAAAGCCCCAAAATCCCTTCATCAATTAGACAATCTAAGCCCTAAATTCACTTTTCCCCATATCCCTTGTACCCTAGGTTAACCTAAAACCCAATTAAGCCAACCCTAGATCATATTAGCTTCCCCCTTTGAAATTAAACCAATTCCTATGCTAATTGGATGTTCTTACATCCATTAGATCCTCTCCTTTGGTGTTTAATGACCATGCATCGCATGGTTTGATATATGTGAATGTGACCTAAACCTCTCATGGTTATATGCTTGAATATTGATGTATGTGGTGAATTAGCAAGAATTGTGAATTTTAATTATTTAGGTTAACTTACCGATCACTCTCACTTGATTATCTAGCTACATGCATGCATACTGCATCACATCATTTCTGCTAGACACACAATTTAGGATCCTAAACAAAATAAACTTATTATGTGCATTTGTTTTTTGTGACTTTTAATTTGTAAGTGTATAATAATGTCTTTTTTAACATCCCCTTAAGTTTCATTGAAAAATTCAACCAATTTCCCAATGTTTCCCAAAAGCAGCGAGACATCCGATATTTCCCATGCAATACCTAATATGCTTCGATATCCCCAGGGTGCGATGCATCCGTCAATACCAATACTAAAAACATTCCGTACAATATAGTTTTATATACCAATCAATATTGTAATTTATATATAAAATGATGAATATTATTGGTCCCACATGCATAATATTATATGTATGATATACATTTTGTTGCATAAATCAAAGTATAAATCTCTACATATTGAATATAGATAGACATCACAAGTAAATCTACCCTGGGGTATAGAAGCATAATTTTGGCTCAGTAATCTGGATCACAAATGACCCACAACCCAGATCGTGGGGTTTGGAATGGAAAATGTATGGGGGTAGGCAATTCAAGTAAAATTGACCCAAATGCATCATTAAACTTAATGTCAGATGTTAGAATATTGTTTGTTATGTCATGCCATAATATTCCAGATTTTCAAGTTAAAATTCAGCAATCTTATGATTTATGATCTGATTATATTCTAATAGCGACCTGTACCAGCCAATACAGGCCCATATCAGCCATGGATCAACCCCATGTGGTGCATAACGGGGTGGACCAATATAGATAAGATATGGACGATACAACTGTATTGTAATGGATACATAAAACCATGGTTCAAAACTAACTACAAGTCAAGGAGACTCAGGTATATTCACCAATAATGTTGTGGTGCTGGACAGTCGAAAGTACATAATGCTATTTTGTTTTTATGTGTCCCTATATGGCATAATACCCAAGTCTAAAGAAAACAGAATATCCACTAAATAAAACCGCTAAATCATTTAATATAGACTCTGTTACTAAGCTAGTGATGGGGTACTCAATATGCTCAGAATTCCGAATGACAACAGGCATGATATAATGCTTCCAAGCACAAACAAAAAGAAAAACAAAAATAAAAACAAACAAACAAACAAACAAAAAAAAAAAAAACCTTCTTTACACTTTCCAAAATTATTCCACATAAAAGGAAATCACGTATACACCAATATTGGGTTTGAAAAGTTGAATCATGTAGCATTTACTATTTGACCACCAACTTCAAAAAATGTTGCAATAATGATAGTAAACCTGCTTTTTCTGCTCAAGCTCTGTGTATCCCCTTCCTTCAACTAGAAGTACAGTGGTCAAGTGATTTGTGATAGTTCTTGGCATAAATTTCAGCCCAAAACTTATTATAATCTGAACGACATTTTAACAATTCTTCTTGTTTCTGCTTCAAGCGAGCTAATATAACAGGCAATGCGGCACTCATATTCTTAGGAAGTACATTCAGAACATCCAGCCCATGATCACCATATAATCGTTCCATGCACCTTAGATTTTGAGCTGCAAGAAAATAGCAAGAGATAGACCAAAGAGATCATAAACAATAGAAATAGATAAGCACCAAATAAAAAGAAAAGGATGTCCAAGAAAAATCTGCCTGTCATTCCTAAATCAATTTATGTACCAACCAGTAAAGAGGACCTCGATGCGGATTTGACTGTCTGGCTTGATTGTATTATCATTTATCTTTTCTAACAACTCTTCCACATGCTTGGTAGTTACATTAACTGACTCTAACAACATGTCCAACTCAAACCTGACAGCATATCAGAAACAGTAAAGTTAAAATCACCGATTGCGAAACAAAAAAAGCTTGTGCATAATCAAAGGTAATGACTTTCAGATAAACAAAAATACAGGAAGTTAATATTCTTATAAAGAAACAAACGGCAGAGAATGACATCGGATAAAGGAGAAGCTCTTTTTCCACCTTTTATCATTTATAGATATATTGATCGAAAAAGAACTCAATTTGAGAAAAAGTACCATTTTTAAAAAATTAACCTCCAAGGAAAAACACTTTTGCTGAGATATTCAACAAGCAGATCTCTCACCTATCATCTTCACATCTAGATAGGCTTTCTTCAAATGGGTTTTTGGGCATGTCTTTAAAAGAGCAGTCCTCACTTTCAGATGGCACCGACACCCAAGTGTCATTCAGTACAGATGCCGCAAGTTTTGTTCGGTGGCTAGTTGCAGGCATTGGATACTGTCAAGTAAAAACAAAACATGAAAGATTGATTAGGAAAATGTAAATTTCATTGAAAGATCACAATCTCTAGATAAGGCTTAAGTTAAGAATCAGGATTACATTCTTCGGAAGAAGTCGATAACTAGGGGTACAGCTCTGACAGTTTGAGAGGTCAAGTTCCCAGATTGGTTTGTCCATGTAGTTTTCTTCATTCGGGACCAAATGACCATTGGGATGTGCAGAATCTTGAGCACCATTTTTGTCAAACTGCTCCGACCCTTTATCTCTCTCCTTTTCACGCTTTCTATTCTTATGCCTATCATCTCTTTCATGCTCCCTGTCTTTATCCCCATCCTCTACCTTAACTTGTCCAGCCAGATGCCCTTTGTTACCTGGAGATTCTGAACATGCCAAAAGGCCCAGATGTATTTTACAAAATAAAGGAGAAAGAAGAAAGAACTTACAAATCCAAAAATAAAAATCAACCAAACATTGGTGCAACTGCTTGGCAACAAATTCATCACCCTTCCGAGCAAGTATCTGTCTGCGAGGGAAGCATTGCATATTATCTGCCTCCCTATTGCTGTGATGCTCCAATTCTTTACCATCCCGCTCGCGTTTCCTCTGCTCCTTCTCAGCTTTCACTACTGCTTTACTATCCAGATTGGGACAGTCAGCACTGAGATCGCGATCAGCATGGCAATTCACATCTCCGTCTTTCTAACAATATCACACCATAATAGACGGTTAGGCAGGATGGATTCAACAAGATATCCAAAGACATTCACAAAAGCAAGAAAGCTAGTACCTCTTCTCCATGAATTTGCCGTACTATGGGCATAGCCAAGCTCCTCTCTTCCAGAGGTATTAAATTTCCAGATGACTTTCTTCCGACCAAAGCATGCTGCATGGGAACCGCCTCGGCAGCATCAGGTCGGAAACGTGCAAATTCCTCTATCAAATCTTGATGTTCACGAAAAAGCAAGGCTACCTGCAAACAAAGAGTCGAAGCATTCCTAACACAATCGTCAACAACAAGAAAATAAAACATGAAAAGCCCATTACGAACAAGAAATTAGAAAATGGAAGTATATTTCTACATGCATATACCTCTTGGTAGACATCATCAATGGATATGCACTCTGTTCGGTACATATTTAGAATTTGTAAGAACGATTTGTAAACTTGATCATCATTTTGAAACCGAGTCTACAAAAATAAAGGATAATAGTCAAATCATAAGAATCCCACAAAGAAATTAGTGTCAATGAAAATGCAGGCCTTTCATAATCATAATTGACGGTGTTTCTGGTTATACAACCAAATCATGGTTGTTAGTGCTTCCCAAGCATGCTCACAACTAATGTTTGGGTCAACATAGAAATTGGAACCTGCATTGAGCAGGTTGTTGTTTCCCAGCTTGATGAGGACATCAGATCCTTCAAAGTTAATCAAAGAGGAACGCGGCCGACGAATACATCTTTATGGCTCGATGATGATTCGTGACACAACCAAGGAGAATTTTGAAGACCTTACACGTGTCCCTGGATTAATTGAAGGCCCCACATTGGGAGGACACACGTGCATGATGAGTTAGAAACTGATCTATTACACGGGATTTTATTTTTATTTTTTTAAGCTTTGTTTTGCACATTTTTTTTTCTTTTGTTATAAGGGTAGTTTAGTTATTTTCTTTTAAATCCAAACTTTATAAATAAGGTGTTTTCTACCATAAACCTAATAATGTTTTTTCTTTTCTTTTTTTTTAATGAAAGCTTGGTACCTCCTTCCCCTTTCTCTCTGTAATAATTTCTTCTATTCCCCTAATCTCTTCCCTTCTTCTAAATTCTATTTCCAACTCTCTAACCTTCTTCTTCTCTTTCTATGCCTAGTATTCTTTAATTGTTATTGACTCTGAAAATCTGAAAATTGATCCCAACCCTCTCTCAAAATTTTCAGCCGTCCCTATTCCAAAAATCATTTGATTTCTTGGACTAGAGAAGCTGCATTGATTGTTAGATTGAAACCACGCAAGATTGGGAGGTCCCATCCCTTGCTGGATCCAATCTACGCATGATTTGAATACGGTACCCAAGATTGTGATGATGGTCTGCAACCATTGCATGTTTCTTTCGTTATTATCTTTACTATGATGTGGAATGTTGAATATTTCAATTGATTTGCTTAGTTTATTTCGCTAGATAATTTTTGTGCTCACACATGCATTCTAGTTTAGATCGTCCTGCATTAAATTTGGTACCAAAGCTTTAGGTTTTTCATAGTTTTTGTTAGATCGAGTTATCTAAACTTAGGATCATCTATTTTCTCATCTAGGATTGTATAGATGATTCCGGATCTACATCCCACTGAAATTGCGAACTTGATTTTTTAGATTCACAGTCCTGTGAGATATAAATCTGAATTTCCAAATTTGTGTTTTTATTCTAGTTAAATATGCAACATTCACATATCATATAAAAATAGGATTATACATCCATATTGAGGTCTGTTCAAACCTTAGAGTCGAGCTTAGGAAAATCAAGTTTGAGTTTTTGGTATATGCCCACTAGAAGTGGTAAGGGTTTTGGCCAACACCACATCATGAGTAATGAGTAATTAACCGATCATCTCGCTCAATTACTCCAAAAGATAACTGCCATAGATACGTCCAACAAAAATATCAAATGAAAACTAACGGCCACTGAAGCTGGACTTGAGCGATTAGAGGCATCCTAAAGGGAGAACCCCACTATTGGGGGAGATGTGCAGTCACAAGTAGGTGGTGTTGGTGAGGAGCCATCCCTTAGACAAACCCCCACCAATGGCGGGCATGTAGGTAGAGAACCGGCATATCAGGACCGCTTTGATCCCGATGAGAGGGCCATGAAGAATGTCAGGATTGATGCCCCGAGTTTTGATGGTCACTTTGACCCCAAGGCATTCCTTGATTGGTTAGCTGACATGGACTATTATTTTGAGTGGCATGAGATGTCAGAGAACCAATAAGTGCGGTTTGCCAAAATGAAGCTGGGGCAAGCGAAAATGTATTAGATTAATAAAGAGCGTAGGATTAAACGAGTGGGAGGAGCCCCGTTACCTAATGGAGCGAGATGAAAACTATGCTAAGAGAGAAGTACATCCCTCTCTCTTATCGCTAGAAGCTCCTGGAACAATGGCAATCTTTACGCCAAGGATCCATGCCTGTAACGGAATACATCGTAAAATTTGAGGAATTCATGATGCGGTGTGACATTGAGGAAGACCCTCTAGTAACGCTCATGCGTGTCAAGACAGGCCTTCGATCGAATTTTTAGCGTGAGCTTTGGGCTCGTCTCGTGACAAATTTAGACGACATGTACCAAGCGGTGCAGGAATTAGAGCAGTATTTGAAGACTCCCGTCATAAGACAGTTCGATTCTCGAGACTCTAATGTTAGGACTAGTTTTCAGGGAACTAGACCCAACATTGATAATCAACCCAGGGCGTAGGCGATGTTTTGCCTAAGCTTAAGGATGACAAAGGAAAAGGCGTCCCTGGTGCTGGTCCAGGTGGCGGACAGAATGTGTGATGCTACGAATATGAGAATATTAGTCATTTTGTAACTTAGTGTCCCGCTAAGAGCAAAGGAAAAACCTTAGTCATAGGCGATTCCTAGAATAGTGAGTATGATCAGCGCAACTCTGAATTTGAAGAATATCAGCCCGTAGGATCATTGAGTGATGAGGATGAGGTGAGTGATGATGCCACACTAACAGTTATCAGGTGTGTGCTAGCCCAGACTAGACGTAGTGTTGACTGGAGTCGCAACACTATTTCTACATGATCGCCAAGTGTAGCGAGAAAAATTGTAAGGTGATAGTGGACAGTGGGAGTTGCCAAAATGTAATTTCCACTAGCACCTTAGGCCATCTAAAGTTAGAGATCACCCCTCATCCTGACCCGTACAAAGTCTCATGGGTAGATAAGACTTCCCTTCCTATCATCCATCAATGTCTTGTACCCATCGAGTTCGGGTCTTAAAAGGAGTCCATGTGGTGTGATGTGTTGCCCGTGGATGTAGGTCACATCATCCTAGGCAGACCGTAGCTATTCGATAATGACGTCATGATCTACAACCGTTCTAATGCGTGTACATTCATGCATAACGGCAAGAAGATCAAAATTAATCATATACCACCACAAAACATTGCAAGGAAGAAAGGTGGGAAGGCTAGTGAGTCTAAAGAAGTGAGGAAATCCACACCCTAAGTCTCTCCACATCATCACAGCTAAAGAGTTTGAAAGAGAGACTGAGGATGATTTGACGGTGTATGCCTTAGTGGCCAGAGAGGTTACACTAGAAGTACTAATAGAGTTACCCCACGAGGTAGCCCCGGTCTTAGAGGAGTACAGAGATGTATTCCCTAAGGATTTGCCGGATGAGTTGCCACCCATGAGGGACATCCAGCATGCCATTGATCTTGTCCCTAGGTCGACTCTACCAAATCTTCCTCACTATAGGATGAACCCTGCAGAGATGCAGAGTTGAAGAAGCAAGCAGATGAGCTCTTGCAAAAGGGTTTCATCTAGGAGAGCATGAGCCCGTGTGCCATACCCGCTTTACTGACACCTAAGAAAGACGGCACTTGGCGCATATGTGTAGACAGTAGAGCCATCAACAAAATCACGGTCAAGTATAGGTTTCTCATACCTAGGTTTAATGACATATTAGACATGATGGCCAAATGCACAATTTTCTCCAAAATAAATCTCAAGAATGAAAATCATCAAATCCGTATACGCCCCGGTGATGAATGGAAGACAGTCTTCAAGACAAAGGATGGGCTATATGAGTGGTTGGTCGTGTCTTTTGGCTTGACTAACATACCCAGCACTTTCATGCCGGTGATAACCCAGGTCTTGAGACCGTTCATGGGGAAATTCTTAGTGGTGTACTTCAACAATATCCTGATCTATAGCACCACTAGAGAATCACATCTTGAACATTTGAAGTTGGTTTGTAGCATCCTTAGGGCGGAGAAATTATACGCTAACCTTAAAAAAGGTGTTCGTTCATGTCCAGTCAGGTTATGTTCTTAGGGTTTATAGTGTTAGCAGAAGGAATGCGTGCAGACCTAGAGAAAGTTAAGGCCATAGTTGATTGGCCTGAACCGAGGAACATCCATGAAGTGCAAAGCTTCCATGGCTTAGCCACAGTCTATCGTCAGTTCATTAGGAGTTTTAGCATGATTATGGCTCCAATTACAGAGTGTATGAAGAAGGGAGAATTCATATGGTTGAAAGCCGCAGCTAAGGCATTCAAAGAAATTAAGGGCAAGATGGTCGAAGCTCTCGTCATACGCCTTCCCGACTTTTCTAAAGTCTTTGAAGTTGCGTGTGATGCATTTGGTGTTAGTATAGGTGGAGTCCTGAGCCAAGAGGGTCATCCTATTGCCTATTTCAGTGAGAAACTGAATGAAACAAAACAAAAATACTCTAGCTACAATAAGCAATTCTATGCGGTGGTGCAGTCTTTGAGACATTTGCGCCACTACCTCCTACCACAGGAATTTGTCTTATTCTCTGATCATGAAGCCTTACATTATCTTCACTCCTAGAAGAAACTTAACTCAAGGCATGCTAAGTGGGTTGCGTTCCTTCAAGAGTATTCTATCTTGAAACACGAGGCCAAAGTAGAGAATAAACCAGCTGATGCCCTTAGCCGTAAAGTGACGTTGTTCAATTCTTTGAGTGTAGGAGTTGTTGGCTTTAAGCAACTGAGACACGAGTACCCCACATGTCCAGATTTTGGGGGTACATATACGTCACTCTCGAGTGATCAGCAAAGTGCGGGGGATTTCGTGTTGAGAGATGGATTGCTTTTTAAAGGAAATCGTTTATATAGTCCCCGTATGTCCCTCCGTGAATTCCTCATCTGGGAGCTTCATTCGGGAGGGATAGTTGGCCACTTTGGCCACAATAAGACTATTACCCTTGTAGAGGATCGTTTCTACTGGCCAAGTCTCAAGCGAGATGTCGCCAAAATTTTAGGGCAGTGTAGAACGTGTCAGATGGCAAAGTAGCAAAAGAAAAATTCTAGATTATATACGCCATTACCTGTGCCACATGATCCATGGCAGACATTAGCATGGATTTCGTGCTTGGGCTTCCCAAGACAATTAAAAAGCACGATTCAATTTTTGTTGTTGTGAAACGCTTCTCTAAGATGGCACATTTCATCCAATGTTCTAAAACTTCAGATGCGTCTAATATTGGTAAGGTCTTTTTCGACGGGGTGATCCGTCT
Source organism: Magnolia sinica (assembly GCF_029962835.1). Lineage (NCBI taxonomy): Eukaryota > Viridiplantae > Streptophyta > Magnoliopsida > Magnoliales > Magnoliaceae > Magnolia > Magnolia sinica. Next base: position 34,283,873 of record NC_080582.1, on the reverse strand, counting down.
CCATGGTTTATTTAAGACCATAGTGTCTAACCATGATGTCAGATTTACCAACTATTTTTGGAAGACACTATGGCACGTGATGGGAACACGTTTGCAGTTTTCTACTACATATCACCCCCAAATTGATGGCTAAACTAAGGTGATTAATCGCAGCCTTGGAAACCTCTTACAATGCTTAGTGGGTGAACATGTGAAAACTTGGGATTTGATTCTACCTATAGCTAAGTTCGCCTACAACAGTTATAGTCAATAGATCTACGGGGTTGAGTCTGTTTGAAATTGTTAGTGGGTACAAACCTCGGATGCCCATAGACTTGTTATCCATGTCAGTTACCCAAAGATCTTCTGAGTCAACCGATGCATTTGCACGACACATTCATGACTTGCATGCACATGTTAGGCAGCGAAGAAGTGCAAGTAATGATAATTATAAATGTTTGGCTGACCAACATTGTAAGTGGACAAAATTTAATGAATGGGATTATGTAATGGTTAGAATTAGACTAGAGCAGTTTCTTCCGGGTTCCGCTAAGAAATTACAAGCTCACAGTACTGGACCATTCAAAGTATTACGTAAAATTGGGTCTAATGTGTACAAGGTAGACCTTCCACCTGAAATAGGAATAAATCCGACGATCAATGTGAAAGATCTAGTTCTCTGTCCTGACCCTTCCATTGTTTCTTCTTCCCACCCTTGGCCACTTTCTGACTTTACTTCTCAACCCACTCCACCCCTTCCACCATCAATTGACCGTAAGGAAGAGATTGAAAGGATATTGGATGAAGAGATTGTTTCCACACAAGATGGGGGCTTCCAAAGGTACCTTATCAAATGGAAGAACAAGCCACCATCCGATTCCACGTGGCTTACAGAAGCGGAACTGCAGCGGATTGATCCGGACCTTCTTGAGACGCACAAAAGTTTTAATCCATCGGAGCCGAGTTCTTCTCACCCGAGGGGAGTTGATGAGGACATCAGACCCTTGATGCAGGACAATTAACCACTTGCTCTAAAAGCTCGAACTGTTAGAGTATGGCGAATTAATCCCTTTATCTCATAGCCCAGGCCCCACATCTCATGGGTTAGGATCTCGGCCGAACCGCCTTCGTGGGCCCCAAATCACATGGGTCACCCACCTCGACTATGTCCCCGCATCCCACGGGCTACCCCACTAGAGCCCGGTGTGAAATGTGCATTAATCACCCCTGGTAAGGAGTCTCGAACACGAGACCTCCCCCGTGGGCCCCAAATCGCATGGGTCACCCACCCCGAGTGTGCCCCTGCATCCCACAGGCGACCCTACTCGAGCCCAGTGTGAAAATGCCCCTGCATTAATCCCCCGGTGAGGAGTCTCAAACACGAGACCTCCCGCTTTGATACCAATTGAATGCAGGACAATTAACCACTTGCTCTAAAAGCTCGAACTATTAGAGTATAGCGAATTAATCCCTTTATCTCATAGCCCGGTCCCTATATCTCATGGGTTAGGATCTCGGGCGAACCTCCTTTGTGGGCCCCAAATCACATGGGCTACCCACCCCGAGTGTGTCCCCGCATCTCACAGGCTACCCCACTCGAGCCCGGTGTGAAATGCGCATTAATCACCCCTGGTAAGGAGTCTCGAACACGAGACCTCCCCCGTGGGCCCCAAATCGCATGGGTCACCCACCCCGAGTGTTACCCTACATCCCACAGGCGACCCTACTCGAGCCCAGTGTGAAAATGTCCCTGCATTAACCCTTCAAAGTTTTTCAAAGACAAAAGCGGCTAACGAATACATCTTAATGGCACAATGATGGTTTGTGGCATAACTAAGGAGGATTTTGAAGACTGTACACATGTCCCTGGATTAATTAAAGGCCCCACATTAGGAGGACATATGTGTAAGATGAGTTAGAAAATTGACCTATTACTCGGGATTTTTTTATTTTTTTATTTTTAAAAACTCTGTTTTGCGTGTTTTTCTTTCTTTTGTTATAGGGGTAGTTTAGGCATTTTCTTTTAAATCTGAATTTTATAAATAGGGTGTTTAAACCTAATAATGTTTTTTTTTTTTAATGAAAGCTTGGTACCTCCTTCCCCTTTCTCTCTATGATAATTTCTTCTCTTCCCCTGATCTCTTATCTTCTTCTAAATTCTATTTCCAGCCCTCCGACCTTCTTCTTCTCTTTCTATACCTAGTATTCTTTGATTGCTATTGACCCTGAAAATCTGAGAATTGATCCCAACCCTCTCTCAGATTTTTCAACCGTCCATATTCCAGAAATCCTTTGATTTCCTGGACTAGAGAAGCTGTATTGATTGTTGGATTGAAACCATGCTAGATCGGGAGGTCTCATCCCTCGCCGAATCCAATCCACGCATGATTTGAATACGGTACCGCGGGATTGTGATGATGGTCTACAATCATTGCATGTTTCCTTTGTTATTATCTTCACTATGATGTGGAATGTTGAATATTTCAATTGATTTGCTTAGTTTATTTTGCTGGATAATTTCTATACTCAAACATGCATTCCAATTTAGACAGTCCTGCATCACAGCTTCTTCCACCCGAAGTCCCAATTCAGATATGAACTAGAAGGTCCCATTTGTCTCTCAACCATGCTTTGGTAGTGGCTCATTGCCTCCACCACAAACACACCCCACACAATTCAGCTGAGATGGGATTCTCACCTTTACTTTGTCAACAAAACTGATTGCGTTCTTCTTCAATGGAGGCTCATCATCGAGGGTGATCTGGTATCCTTCAGGCAAGAAGGTATTGAAACCCAAGATGAGATTTGGGTGCCCTTTGAATAACTCTTTCACCCCCATTACAACACCAGTGGTGTTGATCCTGTAACCAAACACAACCAGTATTTAAAAAATAAATAAATATCAGATGAATAATCTGCAGATAGAGAAATGAAAATGGGATTTTTTTTAAATAATAATAATAATAATAATAAATAATAAATCTGTTGATTTCAAACCTTTGGCCTTTGAAATCTTTCATGAGTTGGAGGAGCTCATTGTATTTCTCCGTTCTATCCTGAAATATTTCCTTCACTTCCTCGAGATAGGCTAGCGCATCCTTCGTTGTTAACTTCCGGGCACTGCCAAGTAGCCCACGCCTTCATCCCAAACAGCAACAACAATGATCCAACACCGAAATTCAATCAATCCCACAAATCCTTAGAACGGAAAGAAAAACCTATAGTGACCGTTTGGATGTCCACAGAAGCATGGACGGCTGCGATATTTTCACAGATAGTTATCAGCTCCACTTTCCTTCTAGGGCGGCACAGATCAGCCCCAGATCAAAATCCAATAAGACTGGGGGAAGGAACAAATTGGATTTTGATTTGGGGCAGAAAAACATCAAACCAATCCGGACATCCAAACACGCACTGAAAGAATAGTGGAAAGAACTAAAAACAGTACCGGACATCCAAACACGCACTGAAAGAATAGTGGAAAGAACTAAAAACAGTACGGATTTCAGGAATTCAGGAAAAACCTGAAATCCGTGTTAAATTACAGAGATTCTTCTTCTTAGAAACTGAAAAATCAGCAGAGAAAGCTAAACAATAAAACCTATGCAGACTATCTACAAATAGATACAGAAGAATTCATAAATCAAACAGAAATCATATATATATATATATATATATATATATATAGAGAGAGAGAGAGAGAGAGAGAGAGAGAGAGAGAGAGAGAGCTTACGGATTGCCGGCGCCGGCGGCACGATGGGGCTGAGAGACCAGGTAACCATCACCATCGTTTCGAAAGCTTTGCATCTCGGAAGTACGAATCCAGATGCAGAAATCCAATTCGGACTTTGAACAGATGGGAAAATTCAATAGCGAGAAGAAAAGTAGAGAGAGAATGGAAAGAGGGAAACGATGCATGAAGAAAGAAAATTGCGACGGTTAGGAAAATTCCTTCAATTTTCAATAACGCGTGCAGCCTGTGACCCGCCCAATAGTAAGTTCTTGTAGGCGGAAGGTACGTGGGCCCACCGAGATGTAGGTGAGACATCTACACCGTCCATCAGTTTTGCCAGCTCATGTTGTACCTGGCCTTAAAACTGACGCCCTTCTACTTGTCAAGTGTGCCACGCTTAGATAAAACAGTGAGAATAGAAATACACAAAAATGAGTTAGATTAAATAATCAAATAAAAAATTAACATTAAAAAATGTTATCCACCATCGAATTTAGATGTTACATGTGGACCATTCAGTATTTATAATTTTGATTGTAATTTCATATCCATTAATTGGATAGGTACAGTTGCTTGATTAGCCAGATTTTAGAAGTATATCGTATCTACAATGTGTCCTATAATTTATGTTTTGGACAATTGTACAAGTAAAATAAGCATCCATTACTCTTATTATTTGAAATTTAATTTACAACTTCTTGCTTTTTATGCACTAGATTTGGATGAAGCAAGTTCCAAGAATTCTACACTATGCCTATAGTTAAAGAATTTTGTGGAACAATATTATTAGAATTTCAAATTTTCTATCCATCTATTTTTTTTTCAAATCATTTTAAAGTATGAGCTCAAAAATGAAATAAATCCAGTTGTCAAGTGGACCATGCTAAAGAAAAAGTAAGGATGAAAATGCTTAGAAAATGAGGTAGGTTTAATAATTAGATCTAAAAATTTCATTCAAAATGTGTTCTCCATTATTAGTTTTGAATGTTAAATATGGACCATTCACTACTTATTTTCTAACTGTCATTTCAGATTCATCAATTAGATGGTTAGAATTACTAAATTGATGTGATTTCAGAGGTATAGCCCATCTACAACATGACTTACAATTTCATTGTTTTGGATAATCATGCATGTAAAATGAGTATCGGGCTAATCTTATCACTTGAAATTTAATTTGTAATTTTTCCTTCTTTACATACTAATTTTAGATGAAGCTAATTCCATGAGTTGGAGATTAGGATTACTCTAACAAGTCATTTTGACAATTGAAATTATTTTAATGAAAAATGACCAAAATGCTTTAAACACTCAAAACACATTGTAGGGCCATATTATTAGGATATGGAAGACCCATTTTCCACATACATCATGTGTTTGTGTTGGGCATTATGGGGCCCAATATGATTATGTTTTACATTGACATGACCCATTCATTTCTCTAGCTTATTTTAGGGCATAAGTCCAAAAATGAGGTAAGCCTAATAGGCAAGTAGGTCATAGTAGAGGAAACAATGGGGATGGAAATGCACAAAAGATAAGACATATTCAATAATCAAATCTAAAAATTATATTCAAAATGTGTTGTCTGTGATCTAATTTTGATCTCAAATATGGATCGTTCATTACTAATAATCTGATTGTCATTTCAGATCCATCCATCCGATTAACGATTAACGTGATTTTAGAGGTATGTCTCATCTACAATCCAACCTACAAATTTTGTGTTTTGGATAACCGTACGTGTAAAATGAGTATCAACTCCTCTTATCATTGGAAATTCATTTTAAAACTTCTCCCTCTTCATATCCTGGATTTAGATTTAGCTAGTTTCAACAATTGAAGGCCATAACTACTCTATGAACAAATGGTTTTGGCAATTTAGGTTATTGTAATTGAAAATGATCAAAATGCCATATAGCAGTTAAAGAACATTGTGAACTACATAATTAGAATTTCAAAGACCCCTTTTTCAAAGACACAATGTGTTGATGTGTTGAACGTTGTGGGGCCCAATATATTATATGCGTTTTACATTTACACCCTCCATCTATTTTTCTCGCTCATTTTAGGGCGTGAGCTATTAAAAATTTTAAAAAAAAAAGAAAAAAAAGAAAAGAGAGAGATAGATATAAGGGCTTCTTTGATAAAAACTTATTTTTAGCCCTTATTACTGAGTTATTTTCAGTGATTTTCCTAATTTATGTTGTTTGGAAAATTAAAAGAAACAAAGCACTTAATTTAGATTTTTATTGAAAATATAGAGTTTTTTTAATAGCTTTCCTCCTCTTACTTAGGGGTTGTTTGTTTACCACTTGATACATCACATCTTAGAAACATATTTTAGCCACTCAATATGTTGTTTTGGGTATTTGTTTAACACACTTCATAATAGTCCTTAATTAAAATTAATCACAAAATTAATTTAGGGGTGGTTCATGCACCAAAAGCAATAAGCGAAACGGCAGGAATACAGTAGGTGGTTTGGGGTTAATTTTCTTTTCTAAAAAATACAACTTTTCCTATTCCATTGATAGATTCTGGAAACTAAATTTTTTTCCTTAAAAAAAAAAGGCACCTTTGCCCCTTTCATATATGATCCATTGCGAACCAACTCCATTTTGATGTGCCAAAGTCATGTGTGGCCCACTATGATGCATTTCTTATATCCACACTGTCCATCTAATTTTTCAGTTCTTCACAGGGCATGAACCGAACAATGAGGAAAATCTAAAACTCAAGTAGACCACACCATAAAAAGGAATGGGGACAATGACGTCCACCATTGAAACCTTCCTAGAATCCACCATGACATTTATTTTCCATCCTACCTATTTATAAGGTCACACAAACCTCAATGAAGGAAAACACTAATTATCAGCTTGATCCAGAACTTTTGTGGCCCTCAAGAAGTTTTGAAGGGTTGTGTTCAATCCCCACTATTTTTTATGGTGTGGTCCACTTGAACTTTAGATCTGTTTCATTTTTGGGCTTATGTCCTAAAATGAAATGAAAAAAATGGATAGACAGTGTGGATTTAGCACATATAGACATGACAGGGCCCACTTAAATTTGCCACGTCAACACCACACTCACCTCGGTGCTGGGTTTCTACGCTACCCCATCCAAGTCTGTCAAAATCGATGGCTGGGGGTGTTACCCCGCTAACTAGTTAGAGGAAGACCGCGAGGCCTACCTTGACGTATGTGTTGTACATCTCTGCTGTCCATTAGTTTTCTACTTTATTTTAGGCCATGGTCCCTAAAATTAAGGGATTCAAATCTCAAGTGAACCACACCACAAGAAATTAGTGGTCATGAACACCCACAATTAAAAACTTTTCAGGGCCCAGCATGATATTTATTTGCCATCCAACCTGTTGATAAGATCATAGAGACCGGAATGAAGGAATAAAGACAAATATCAACTTGATCCAAAACTTTTTGGGCCCACAAAAGTTTTTTGTGGTGGACATTTAGTCCCTATTATTTGGTCCACTTGAGATTTGGGTCTACTTCATTTTCAGGACCATTACATAAAATGAGATGTAAAAACTGACAGATGATGTGGATGTACAACACATACATCAAGGTGGGCCCCACAATTAGGCCAACACCCACTAACGCGTTGCCCATTACTGCTATTGAGACTAGAGCTGGGCATCGAACCGAGTCAGATCGGATTGGGTCTAACTCGGTTCGGTCCGAAAGCTACCTAGGTTGACCCGAACCCGGTCTGATCCGGGATCGAGTCCGGAACATCTGACCCGAACCGATCCATTGCATGATTGGCCTGACCCGAACCGAGTTTAACTCGGTCAGAAAAACCGAGTCGGTTCAAATTGGGTACGAATCAATTTTTTTAACGGTGAAAATCATTATCCTCACTGCTATTTTCAGTGTGGTACATTTGAGTTTTAGATATGATTTATTTATTTTCCAAATTCTTTAAAATGATCACGAAAAATGGATAAACGGTATGGATATAATAAATACATCATTGTGGGGCCCACGTAATGTGGATCTCATTTGAGCCGTTCGTACAACTTGGAGCTCGAGGAGTACAGCTGTGTTGACGTGCACAGCACGCTAACAGCTGTTACTTGCTGTGCACGAAAGTGTCGTGCATGTTGTAACGTTAGCAAGTTCTGTGGGTCTCATCATGGGGTATGTGTTATATCCAAACCGTCCATCTATTTAGCGAGCTTGTTTTAAGGCTTGAGATGAAAAATAAGACAAATCTAACCATCAAGTGGACCACACTTAAAAAAGCAGTGGTGATTGAACGTCTACTATTGAAACCCTTTTTGGATCAATTTGAAATTTATTTTTCCTCTTAATTTAGACCTTCGTGACCTTATGAACAAATTAGATGGAAAATAAACGTTATGGTGGGCCCTACCAATTGTTTAACAATGAAAATCATTCTCAGTTGTTATTTGCAGTGTGGTCCAGATGATCTTTGGATATGATTCATTTTTTGTATAATGCTCTATTATGATCTCTAAAAATATATGAACGGTGTAGATATGATAAATACATCACTGTGGGGCCATATAACTCTGATCTCACCATTTGTACAACTCGGAGCTCGAGGAGCGTCAATGCTCGTGTTCGCATGACACATACCTACAACTAGCTATTGCTGTATAGCTTTGTGTGGTACATGGTCAAATCCTCTTATTGTAGTGAGTAAACATTGTTGGGGCCCACCCTGAATGCATGTGGTTTATCCACACCGTCCATTCGTTTTTCCATATCATTTTAGTGATTGAACCCAAAATTGATGAATATCCAAAGCTCAAGTGGACCGTACCATAAGAAAAAGTAGAAATATCGATATGAACCACTCCGGATCGAGCCAGATCAAATCGGTCCGGTTCCATTTGGATCAGGGTTTTGGATCGGATCAGTTTGGATTAACCATGACCCGATCTCGATCCGAAAACGGTCGGATCTGAAGGGCCCCTACTCGATCCGCATCGATCCAGGCCGTCGGATTGGTTCGGAACGGATCGGATCGGGTCTGATCAGGTCGGATCCACCGGATTGGGTCAGATGTGCCCAGCTCTAAATGAGACACAAATTGCCGACCAAAGCCTCTAGCTAGAACTTCCTAATATATGAAGTTAGGTGGGGCCCATGCTAGGACATGGTCCATTATATAAAATTAGCAAATTTCATACATTTTTACCAAACAGAAATTTTATGATTTATTATTAAATTTCAACATTTAGGAATTTTTTAGATAGTTTTCCAAATAGGCATTCCAGCACATATGGGTGCTTTAGATTCAATCCACAATGGATCTGGTACTTAAATTGATTTCAAACCTTTTTATTTAGTTTACAAAACACACCATTAACACTTAACAAAGAATGTGGTAAGTGATTTTGGTTTTTTTTTTTTTTTTTTTTAAATTTTTAATGACAACTTCACTCTTTTTCTAAGTAATTTCTAGTGGGTAGCAGATTGCGTAGTGAGTTACTGAGCTTAGCATACTGGGTAAACTCTGTCAGGTCCACCATGATTTATGTATTTTATCCTCTCCGTCCATCCAATTTACCAGATAAACTTATGGCTTAATCCAAAAAATGAGGCATATCCAATGTTTAAATGGACCACACCACAGAAAACAGTTTAATTAAATGTCTACCGTTGAAAAGTTCTTGGGGGCCACAGAAGTTTCGGATCGAACTTATATTTGTTTTTTCCCTTCATCCATGTCTATATAATATTATGAACAGGTTGGATGACAAATAAACATCACTGTGGGGCCTAGAAAGGTTTTAGCGGTAGAAATCATTATCCCCACTGTTTCCAGTGGTATGATCCACTTGATCTTTGGATATGCTTCAATTTTGGGTTCAAACCCTTAAATTAGATGGAAAAACAGATGGACGGTGTGGATAGACCACATATATTCAAGGTGGGCCCAACTGAGTTTACTCAGTACGCAGTCCGATTTCCTTCCGGTGCAAGTCTTCAGAGGGCCAAGGGCCTGTTTTAGTAAAACTCAATTTCAGCCACTGAATTTACATTTTCAGTGATTTTTCTTATTCAGATCGTCTGGTAAATTTAAAACTTTAAGTGCTTAGTTTAAATTTCATTGGAAAAAATGAGTTTATTTTTAAGTTTTCCTTAGCTTTTAAGACTTAACATGGTAAGTGAAAATATTTTTCTAAATGGCAATTTTTCCCTCACCGAAATAACTTCCATTCCATGCTTTCACAGCTGATGATGTAATTGATGTGTTGATGTGGGAAAGTTCTTTCAGCCCCATCATGATATATCTGTTATCTCCAACCCATCCATCCATTTTGCCACATCAATTTAGGGCATGGGCCAAAATTTTGAAGTAGACCCAAAGCTCAATGGACGACACCACAGAAAAGTTGTGGGGCCCAACATGATGTATGTATTTTACATCTACAGCATCTATCAATTTTTCCATCTCATTTACGGCATGAACATAAAAATGAGGTAGATCCAATAGTCAAGTGGCGTACACTAAAGGAAACAATGGGAATGAAAATGAATAGAAAATTAGATTTAAACATCACATTCAAAAGGTGTTGTCCATGATCTGATTTAGACGTTACATATGGACCATTCACTAAGATTATAATATGGACCATTCACTAATTATAATCTTATTGTAATTTCAAATCAATCAATTAATAGAATGGCTATAATTGCTTGATTGGCGTAATTTTAGAGGTATGAACATCTAAAATTTGACCTAAAAATTTAATATTTTAATTAATCCTACACATAGAATGAGTATTAGTTATTTTTTATCAATTGAAATTCAATTTGCAACTTTATCAATTTTACCCACCAGCCAATTTCATGCATTGGAGACGATGACAACTTTGAGCAGCCGGTTTTGGTATTAGAGATTATGTTAATGAAAAGACCAAAATGTCCTTGAGCACTAAAAAAAGTTGTGGGGGTCATATTACATGAATTTAAAAAAGACCTTTACGTGTACGCAGTGTGTTGATGTGATGAGGACCGTGGATCCCAAACTTCGGTATGTGTTTTACATCCACGCCATCAATCTGTTTTTCAGCTCATTTATGGCTTGAGCCAGATCCAATAATTAAGTGAGCCACACTAGAGAAAAGTAGTGGGGATGGAAATGTGCAGAAAATGAGGTGGATTCAACAAAAAGATATAAAATTATATTCAAAAGGTGTTGTCCATTATCTGATTTGGACACTATACATGAATCATTCACTACTTATAATTTTGTGTCATTTCAGGCACATCAATCAATTGGATCGTTATGATCTTATTGCAATTTTCATGTTTTAGAAAATCGAACATGTAAAATGATTATCAGCTGCTCTCATCTCTTGAAATTTAATTTGCAACTTCTCCCTTTTTACACATGATTTTGATGAAGCTAGTTTCTTGAGTGCCCTTGAGCACTAAAATAATGTTGTAAGGCCATGTCATCACAATTTCAAAGACCTTTTTCCACGGACAAGGTGTGTTGTTGCGTTGGGCATTGTGGGGCCTATCCATACAGTTTATTCAAATTTTAAGCTCATTTTAGGGCATGAGTCCAAAAAATGAGATAGATTAAATAATCAAGTGAGTCACACTAGAGGAAAGAATGTGGATGAAAATGCATAAAAAATTTGGCAAATTCAATAATATGATAATCAAATTACATTTAAAAGATATTGCTCGTCATTTGATTTCGACTTTAAATATCGACCATTCACTACTTATAATTTGATTGCCATTTCTGATCCATCCATCAATCAGATGATTGTAATAGCTTGATTGACACGATTTTAGAGATAAGGCCCATCTACAATGTGACCTGTAGTTTCTGTGTTCTGGTTAATCATACATAAATAAATAAATAAATAAATAACATAAAAAAAACATAAAAAAATCAGTATCAGATACTGTTATCAATTTAAATTCAATTTACAACTTCTCTATCTTTACAGGTCAATTCGATGAGGCCAGTTTAATGAGTTGGAGATTAAGACTACTCTGAACAGTCGGTTTTGAAAATAGAAGTTATTTTAATGAAAAATGATCAAAATGCCATTGGCGCCAAAAGAATGTTGGGGGGCCTTATTATCAGATTTTCAAAGAGCATTTTCTATGGACACAGTTTGTTGATATGTTAGGAATTACATCCACACTATCTATCCATTTTGCAGACTCATTTATGGCATGAGCCAAAAAAAAAAAAAAAAACAAATCCAATAGTTAAGTGGGCCATACTAGAGGAAACAATAGGGATGTAAATGCTCAGAAAATGAGACAGATTCAATTATCATATTTAAAAATTATATTCAAAAGGTTTTGTCCTTGATTTGATTTGGACATTAAATATGGACCATTCACTACTAATCTGATTATTATTTCTGTTGTACTCTATTTCTGACGGATCCTGAGATAGCCAATTAGAAAAGGACACCTGTCATTGCACGATAAATGTATAGCGTGCGTAATATTTTTAGAGATATTTAGGGTGTTTTTCACAAAATTACAGCTGGTGCTGATCCAATGATACACGTCGTCTGATGATGGGGCATGACTGAGAAGCCTAGAGGCAGAAAGTGGTTGAGTGGAAAGAGAGGTTAAAAGGATATGTTGTAAGTGCTTATATGTTTAACACACATGGATTGTCAAATTTCGTAAAACAAAAGTGTTTCAAGTCATATCTCAAGTATGGAATCACAACTACTTTACATGTCTAAAGATTAGCTCTAAATCGGCTTGTAATTAGTTAAAGATCGGCACATTGTCTCAAGTAGTCGTCGCCCGATTTCAAAAACAGATCAAGTCAAAGTTCAAGACAAGTTGTCCGATGTATTTGCTAAAACACAGGTGGTATAACCCTAGAAAGACCTTAGGTTATGCTCTTTAAAAAATTCATTAATTTTGGGTTTTTAATAATGTTTTGACTCTGGAATTCGGTCAACTTAACTTCTGGTTCGGCCAGCTTAACTTCCTCAGCTAACCTAACTTCAAGTTCGGGTAAATATAACAAATTCTGTTGAAAATTTGGCTAGTTTAAATTTTTTGTTCGGCTAGCCTAACTTGAAATCTGGTCAGCCTGAGCGAAGTTCGGGTCAAATTCTAGCAATGCATTTCTTTGAATTTTGTGGGAATTTGACGAGTTGAATGGGGAATTCGGCCAATCGAATTGTGATATTCGGCCAGCCGAATTTCTCCTCGGGCCAGGCGAATTTTAGATAAATCTTATCCTGCGCAATTCAATAGCCGTTGGAACGAATCTGGTGGAATTCAATTAGCCGAAGTTATTCTTAAGCTAGCCGAATTTTCAATATATTTGGCTATAAATAGAGGTATTCTCTCATTCTAAATGACAACGAAAAATCACTCTAAACCTTCTGCAAGTGAGAGGGAAGCTCAAGTCCTTGGCAAGCTACTAGTGTGGTATTTATAATTTATTTTTAGCTTATTCAATTTTCTTTATCAAAGATCATTTCAATCTTATTCTAAAAGAGTACTATATACTCCTCTTTGAGATCTAAGAGAACTAAATCAAGTAACATTTGAGTTTTTCATTTCTAAAATACTATATAACTTATACTTTTTCTTTTGAGCAAATACTGTCCCCTCTATATTCAAGAAAGAATTTCTTCTGCTACAAGCTTCTATTACGTCTTCAATCGGCATTTGAATATAACTTATTTATTGTTTTATTTCATTTAGGTTTTTTTGAAATAGCCTATGAAAATCTTAGTGGGTTGATTTGTGATATCCCATAAAAATCATAAAGTGGGTTTTTGTTTATGATAACCCATCAAAATCACAAAAGGGGTTTTATTGTGGTGATCTTGTGAAAATCATAAGAAATTATATAAGGTTGTTAAGGTGAACCTGTGAAAATCTTATTATAGTGAAAGCCAAAATTATGAGGGTAGTAATTTTAAGAGTGGAGTAGGTGTGGTTGTTTTAAGCATCGAACCACTATAACTCCTTGAGTATCTAAGGTGAATGTTTACTTTCTTTTGATGACGGATGTTATTTATTTCTTATGGTGAATGCTGTAATTATTTTATCTTCTTTTACTAGTTTGAAAGATTGATTTTAAATATATTCATGAAATAAGGTTGTCCTGCCTAATATTTTAGGTGAAGGTTGTCCTACGAATTATTTGGAATCAAGGTTTCAATACTCAAGCGATTGAGATTTTGTATTCTTTATATATTACACTTTTATTTTGATTATTTGGCATTGTCCTATTCACCCCTCCTCTAGGACATCGCTAACTCTCCTTTACACATGTCAAGAAAAGGAGGAAGGATGTAAAAGACCAATGTGACAACGAATCAATAACTATTACCATTAAATAAAGAAAGAAATTTCTAAAAGATAGTCGCAAGAGAGATTTATAAATAGCAAAAGGATTCAGTGAAGCAAGTCGTCTCACACCAAACCAATCAAACCAATCAAGTTATCTTTCCTTATCCTAGATTAGCTCTATCATAGGAGTAGTGATAATCCATAGCAGTAATTCTTAGTTGTAATCCAGTAGCGGTAATCTTTAGTTGTAATTCAAGTCTACGCTTTTACGCTGGACTATTCCTGATTTTAATATAATCAATTTATCTTTTAGGAAGACATTTTGTAGTAGCTCCATTTGATCAACTGTGAGTATTTCCTTTTTATTTGATTGTTTCCATATAACAAAAGTCCTTTTGTACGGAAGGCAAGGTACAATCCATCTTTGTAGGAAGAACCCCAACCTATAATAATCGACTGATCTTCTTATAACTATCTTGTGAGTGGCGGAACAGACGATCGATCTTCTTAGGTCTCGGTCATATATGGTCGAACTCGACGTATCTGCCTACTTTGGTGCTTGGGGTCAAGTTGTTTGGTTTGAATTGAGCTGCACAATTGATTCTGGCACACTCGCATACGACACATGTGACCAAAACAAACTGAGAACCAATAATTTTTGGCACGCTCGGTAGGACACCGGATTTTTGGTAAACATACTGGTGCAATAGTAAAATATGATCGGAAGCAATACTCGTAATGCTTCCGAGGCTAATGAACCTCCTACACCAAAGGAGGAAATTCAAGTGCAGCCAGCACCTTAGCTGTTAAATCTAAAACTAAACTTAGTGTCCGATCCTCCAAATCAGGATATGTCATTTTCATCTCAAACTGATCTTCTTGAGATAATGTTAGTTGGGTTACGTTATATGTAAATGGGGATTTATCATATTGGAGAGTGATGAGACCTAAATATTGTATATTTATCCTCTTTAATGCACTAGTTTCTTATGCATTTAAAGGCTGAATTGATCTAATTATACACATTTTCTACATGTAAAGTACTTCGAGGACCAAGGATGAATATATACCTAAAGAGGAAGAATTAAAGCTTAAAAGAGTTGATGATGAAGGATTAAAGATTTTGAGGTTAACAATAAAGATTCCAAATGTTGAGGATAAAAAGAAAAGAAGTGAAGAGCGATCATAAATCAGGCTATAAATGAATAAAAGAAATCTACAAAGATTTAACCAATCGACAGTAGGGTTCAACCGATCGAAGATGTGTCGACCTGTCAAGGAGAGTAATAGAGCAGTGTCAGAATACAATAACAGCTCTCTGGACAAATTTTGGGACTTTCAACTAATCGATGGATGCTTTCGACTGATCGATGAAAATTCATATTTATAAGAAAACTTGTTAGACACTTCATACTTGCTTCGACCTATCGACAAATGGGATCGACAGGTCGAAATAGGGAGGAAATTCAAATTTTAGTTACTAGACAATTTTGTGCACTTTCGATCAATGTCTTCGACTGGTCGACACGATAGGTCAGCAATGTGTGTAACTACGTAATTTAAGTCGATTTGTGAAATTTCAAGATGGGTGCAAAAGTTGGAGTTCTAAATATATTTAAATGGGTCTTTTATATGTTCCTATATTATTGTCTAAGGTTTGGAGAGAGAGAGATAAGGCTTAGTTTTTCTTTTATTTTTGAGTGGTCCATACCAGGTTAGTCTCTTAGTTAAGGCTAATGGATGATTGTAACACTCTGAACTTTTCAATACTTGAGTATTGAAAGTTCTCGAGTGTTACCATAAAATTTAACTTATTATGTATATGTGTACGATACCAATCTAAATATCTTAACCTTACATCTATTCTCCAACACGAATTTGACCGTTGTGAATAATCTTCATTCATAGATCAAGCCATTTGACCGTTGATTTTGAGATAGGATCATCATATACCCAACTATTCTTACTTGTCTATCATAACCAACTGTTCAGTCAACTGTTCACTGATAGGTAAAGATATATAACCGTTACTCTTGAGTTTGGATCACCTGATTATAGTAAACTAACTACTTGATCTCTGTATGTGCTTGTACACATATCAAATTGAGATTTTAATCCGTTCATCTTGTTCACCACATATGAATATGCGTAACCCACCATCAAAACTACAATATGAGAAACTGACACATGTGAAGTTACTTGAATCTAACGATATATATGTTCTGACTCTTGATCACTCTAAAAATCCACTTGTGATCATCCGTTTACAAAACTGGCCGTACACCCACTCAAATACGTACACCCACTCACATACATGATCAAAGTACTAACCATTAACTTTTTCTATTTTTAACATGTCATCTGACCTGACCATCCATTATGTTGGTTGATATATGTACGTTACTTTAGTTACTTTGGTAAATAATTCTTTATTCATAATGATTTAGACATAAGTTCTTTTGCAAGAATTAATTGGAAACGTGCCTATAATCATGTAGAACCATTAGATTTCTCAAATTTCTCAAATTAGCAATAATTATGAAAATGCAATTAATCTAGACCCTTGAATTCTAGGTCACATGGTTTCCACGATCTGTTTGATGTGAAATTTTATACCATGCTTATGTATCATAAATTAACCATACATGTTAAATTTCAGCTCTTATATCATTGTAAAAGTGACCCAATTGACAAATCATCTCCTTAATCGTTGATTTTGGTGTTCATCGAGTGAAAAAACCTCGTGGATAGTTGTAGTATGATATTTCCCTTCATATGAATGAGTTGGATTGCACATTATATACACCAAGTATAAAATATAAAGACCCCTCTTTGGTAGGCTTTTCTTTAGGTGCGAAGTTATCCTGTCAAGGCCTACCAACTTCTTATAAATATGGATCTTTCGATTTAACCACTTCCTTCTGTCCATCGCAACTCAAATTTTGACTACACTTTAGTCTCATATGACTACGAGGTTATAAAAAATTTAGGCCCCGATTTATGATCTTACACCGTTGAAGGTTGAAGCCAGTTATTTCTTTTTGGTACAAAGGGTGAAATTTTAGATTTAGGCTTTTTCCTCCATCGATCAACCACCAAATTTTATCCAACTGTTTGCCTATCTTGACTACACATTTCTACCTAAATTGGGCCTTGATTATTAAGTGTAGATCGTTAATTGAGATCAAGTTCATTTTGACACCCGTTAATAGAATTTTCAAGATAGGTCAATTTAAATTTTGGATCACCAAGAAAATTATATACCTCAGCTCTATTTGACGACCCTGACACAATGAATGAATTAGATTTAAAGAAAGATCATCAGAAAAGAAAAAATTGGAGAAACCCAATCCAAGTGGGATGTGAAACACACCCCTCTCACATGCCCACTCCTTTTAAAAAGGGATGTGCGTTCCCCTCTCCACTCATACTCCCAACGCCCAAAGAGAAAGAGAAAGAGAGAAAGAAAAACAAAGAAAAAGAAAGAGAGATTGAAAGCGAAAGGGAGAGAGAAGGAGAAAGAAAAGGAGAAGCGTAGACACTCTCTTCCTTCTCCATATGTATGGTGTCTCCCTCTTCCTTAAGCGATGTTATGATTCATGTAGAAGCTTTCCTACATGAATATCTATCTAGGGTTTAGAACTAAGACTAAGGTGAGGGATTCATTTAAGCTTACCTTGATTTAAGTTGATATGATTTATCTTACCTTTGACATGCTTTGCTTTCATGTTATTACTATGATTCTCTACCTGCAATTATTTAATTTACCACTAACAATTATTTATCCTTTGAGAATTATGGTTAAGGTATGATTTTAATTATGCGTGGTCCATATTAATTTATGTGGGGCGATGGATACAAGTCTTGCCCTTGTCCTTTACCATTTTTGTTGAGTTAGTCATTGCTACTCTTCTCTTTTATTAAGTTAGACATTAGTACTCTTTTCTTTTGTTGAGTTAGTCATTGTTACTCTTCTCTTTATTTGAGTTAGCTTATTGTTACTCTTCTCTTTTATTGAGTTAGCTTATTGCTACTCCTTTTCTTTTATTATGTTATCCTTGTGCTACCTCCCTTTAAGGCTTTGACAGATGTCTTGGAATTCCAATGCTCCCATAATTCAATTTATTTTCTCTTTAGTGCATGTACTATGTTGGAAATCTTACTTCTAGTGATCAAATAAATATCGTGGACGTAATGCGGTTCGGGTAGCGGCCCCTGGTCAACACATAATTCCATGGATTTTGGATAGTGGTGTACAAATCGATATAAGTAATTCACAATATGTGTTACATCACTTTTGGGATTGAATGTCACAAATAGTCGATCTGTGAACAAATTGTGTCACGTAATTCATTTGATCCATGTGTTATACCGCTTTAAGATGTTGGTACAAATCCACGTTAACGTTGGACACACCGATGAATCTCCATAGTATGAGATGCGGGGCAAGTCGGATAGCCTTAAATTATTTTTTACATTGTGATGATCACTAAGTGTGATGCACCGCATATACTTTGCTCGGCATACATCTCATGTAGGTTGTTTGTGCATACCGATACTGTCACGCCCCAAACTCAGAAAACGGGCTCACAAAATTCCCGATCACCCAATCCGGCGCGGACAACCTCTGTAGTGCTCCATTCTCGGATCTCGGCACTCGCATGCCAGGAGTGCATTTAAACGGTGAAAATCGCTATTTCCTATGCTATGGCCCACCAGGACATCGGATTGGCTCCATTTTTTGGCTCAATGCCTACAATGAGCTAGGGAAAGGCAGTCAGTGTGAGGTGTATTAGACCCCGGTGATATCCACAGAGGAACTGTATTGATATATTCACTTGATGAGGACTGGCATGCTTGCTTTGCATCTCGCATATGACATTTGGCTACATAGGCCTCGTATCACATGGCCTTGGTATGGCCGATAGCATTCATGTCTTGCATCACATCGTTTTGGTATAGCAGATTGCATTCGTGGGCTTACCCGTATATTTTCTCATTACTCTGATATTGTACACTTGGCGCTTGCCTTGCACACGCACTTACACCACCCTCTAAGCTTTTGTAAGCTTATGCACGATCGTTGCATGCAGGTGTCTTTGGACAGCAGTAGCGTTGAGGCAGGAGCGCGCATCTGATCATTTTGGAGCTTTTGATCACCTTGTATTTTCCTTTCCGCATTGTACTTAAAAGTTCTTGATATAGTGGATATGTGGTGATGTTGTTTTGTGACTTGGTTATGCTTGTGGTTATGCTCCATTACAAAAAAAAATTCATACTGAAAATTCTCCTTGTAGGATCCCAGGATAGGAATCTGGCATGCGAGTGCCGGGATCCAAGAATGGGGCACTACGGAGGCTGGCCCCGGTGGATTCAGCGATTGAAAATTTTGTGAGCCCATTTTTCGAGTTTGGGGCATGACAGATACATCTCGTAGTAGTGGAGTACGAGACGTATAGGAACCTTTACATTACTCTTATGAATCTCTTGAATTATTGTTACTTTAAAGGATAACCATCACTATGAGTAGGGCATTGACCCTCTCCAACTGTATAGATGATGTACGTGATGTACAGATTGAAGACCTATAAGACCATCTCCCTATGGAAGATTATACTGAATGAATAAGAAGATACTTTTATGATTTAGTTTTATATTTTCGCTGCAAACTCGATAATGTAACAAGCTCCCATTGAGAGAGCATTTGATAATTTGCTAAATTCTTTTACTCAAAGGAAATAATAACTACATTCGATTTTATTCTCATGAATGGTTACCTTCATGAAAATAACGGGATGTGATCTAAATTAAAAAATAAAAATATGATGCAATTTTTAAAGCATCAAATTTATACAATATAAACACTCGAAATTCTCGGGCACGTGAATGTACTTGGGCCGCGAAAATTCGGGATATTACAATGATGCTTTTAGTTTAGTTCAATATTCTAGTTTATGGATTTATACTTTTGGATTTGAATGATGATTAATTAATTGAATTGATTTAGATTTTACCATAAAGCTCTTATGTTGTTTCATCTTTAATTCATTGTTGACTCCGGTTACATTGGATGCTTAGAAGTGCAATTACAATACTTATTTAGAGAATGACTCAATGT
This sequence comes from Magnolia sinica, assembly GCF_029962835.1. NCBI lineage: Eukaryota > Viridiplantae > Streptophyta > Magnoliopsida > Magnoliales > Magnoliaceae > Magnolia > Magnolia sinica. The sequence continues at coordinate 34,263,736 of NC_080582.1, read as the reverse complement.
CTAAAATTCCTTAATCTATTGTAGACTATGGACATAATAAATGCTTAGAATTCTTTGCGATTGATGTCCAAGTGCTTTATGAGAGAATCTTTTAATTGATATCATATATTGTTAGATGTTGAGATTGGTTTAACTGTTTGATCTTTTGATTAGAACGAATTGAAATTTGGTTTTAGTTGAGTTATAGAGGATGAATCAATGAATTATGTATTGTGATTACTAGAAGTAGATTCCTGAATCCTTAGTCATATTTATTAATTATTTTTACCACTACTTATTCGCTGGATTAAAAACTTAGATAAACCGTTTAGCTTTAGACTAGTTTAAGTTGTGTTTTCAAACTCCCTGTGGATCGACCTTGGTCTCACTAAGTTATTAAAACATTGCAGCCCTTCACTTTGGGTTGTCAACCCCTGGGTTCAATCACTGAGCAGTCACGAGCTCAGGCGAAGCACTTACAAGTTTAGGCTAATACTTTCAATAGATAGATGGCTAGTCGGACCGAGAGTTTGAATAAGATGATGACAATTTTTGCTAAAAGAACACCTATCGTGCCTCAATAAACTATGAGACTAGTTTTGTTAGAAATTTGCTGCCAGTACCGCCAGCGCCTCCTTTACAATGACACACACATCTTGCTCCATTACAGGAAGTGTGGAATATTTCTCCACCTGTTGAGTTTGGATGATTTGAAAGAGGGAACATGAATTTCATTCATAAGGCTAGGAATCAAGGAATATCTGGGGGACAACATTTTTCTAAGAATATCCCTCATAATGGGGAATGTTTGCTTGATACATCAAGTGCAAGGTTGCGAAGTCGTAATAATCTTGGTGAGATCGAGGTTGAACCCAAAAGGATTGAATGTGTGTGATTTCCTGAGGTACTTTAGATTTAGAATTAGAAACTAAACTAAATCTGTAAATTGAAAGAGATGTTGTTATGAAGTAAAACTATCAAGATAAAGGAAACTAGAGTGCCAATAATCCACTTGCAATTATCTTAATGCAACCTTACTTGATTCAATCAATACTTCAACTAGAATCAAAGTCCTAATCTATCCAGTTGGAAGATTCATCAATTAAAATATCATAAATATCCCATCATAAATCTGAACATTCTTAACATTGATTCCACGTTATAACCATCTAGTTGAATTGATTGTAGAAAGTTTAAAGCATCTACCATGCCCTTAGTCAATGGTAGATCAGAGAATTCTACAGATCAAACAATCACATAATGGAAGAGAAAGCATTCATGAAGTTCCCAAGAATCCACTGAGCCCAGAGTCGACAATAGATCTAAGTAGATTAGAAAATACCTCTTTAATTAAACCATAAACTATGAAATATCTAATATGAAGATCAAACTACTTGAATCAAAGTAAGAATAACATTAAAATAAACTACAAGTTTCACCTCTTAGCTCTAGCCAAGATATTAGCCAATCAAAGACATGATTGAAACTAAACTCTTAAAATAAAGCATGAAAAACTAACTAGAACAGAGGATTTGGAGAATATAGGAGACTCTTTGAAGTTCTCCAGAACCTTGCCCTCTTCCTTCTACCCTAATTTGTGAATAGAAATTCCTAAAAGACCTCTATTTATAAGCTTTGCTCAGACCGACTTTGAAACCACCACAAATTTATCTAATCAGCTTACGCTTCGGCTGTAGCGGATCATTTTCGGTCGCACCGAACTTGAAACTTTAGTCAGAACAAATTAACCTTTGGTCGAACTGAATTAACTCCTTTTTGCACTTGAACTTTTTGTTCACCTTTGGTCTCACCTAGCCTTCCTTCGGTTGCACCGAACCTCGCTTCCGTCGTACCAAATTAAGACTTGGTCGAACCGAATTAGCTCTGAAATTCTGCGTTCCCCACTGGACTAATTTGTGCAACTTTGGTCAGACTGAAGGTTGAGCCAAACAGTTTGTTTTCTCTATTGCTTCTGTATTTTTTCAGTCTCTTCTTCCTCCTTTGCACTTGATTTTCTTGGCTCTTTGGCATGTAAATTCTTCATTATTGACCTCCAAATCTCCAAGTCTTACTTTGGTAATCTTTTGAGCATTAATTCATCGCTTTAAGCGTCCTTTTCTCAATAGCTCTTGAAATCACCTTATAAGAGAAAACAAGAGAAAATATATCGATTAATCATTATCATGTTCATAAAACTAAGGAATAAATATGGAAAAATATGCAATATTTCACACTCAGCATGCCTACAACCAGCATTTTGCTTGTCTCGAGAAAACATGTGAATACAAATTCTCAAATTCTCAAATTCCAACCTCCCCTTCAATAGCAATTTTCTATACAACCCTATACGCGTGAATGATATTCAAAGGCATGCAAATAAAACAATGGTAATCTCGATCCTGATATCTTTAGTGAACAAATGAACTAAGTCCTCATTCATTACTTAACCAATAGAAAAGTTCAAACATCAAGTTTCTAACATGTTTGGTAAACTTTAACTTGTAATTCCATGAAGTTAGCTTGCTTTCTTAATGTTAGCCATGTTCATTAACTTAAAGTGGACAACTCAACACAGGTACTGATTCCGATCCTACCCCCTATTTCACTTATTTTCTAGCTTTTGATTTTATATCGATGACTTTTACATAATTTGATTTTTCTTTCTTTTCATGAATTTTTCATTTAAAAACACATCTAGTAGGTAGCCAAACTCTAATCTCACTGTTTTCGAGCTGGTTCATTTTTTTCTTGTAACACTTTTTAGGTAGATTATGATATCTAGACTTGGTTCCTAATCAATTTTAAGCGATTCTCATGTTACCACTTAGAAAGTAAACAATTTCATAGAACATAAGTTAGATGTAGATTGTGAGCTAGACTCAATTAATATTTCAAATTTTCTATCAATCAATTAATTAAGAAGACTTAGTTAAAAGTTTAAAAATTAATTAAGCTCTAGATTTCCATATATTTATTACATTTCTTATCATAATACTTATTATGCATTCAAATCACATAAAAATTCACTTTTCCAATAAACTTTTGAAACATAAATTTTTAAAATTTTTAAAAAATTTGCTCACAAACTAGGGAAATACTAATTAGATCTATCTACTCTCACCCTAATCTAGAATTTATATTTCCTCAATGTAAGAATAGATAATAAAATCAACATGAGATAAAGATAAGAAAAGGGGAACGAGTTAGAAAGATAATACCTAAGAAGGAATAATGCTGCGATATTCAAAGTCTTCAACAGATGAGGTCTTAACATTAATAAGCACGACTAACTAAAGCAAAAAATCTATCCTGACCTAATCCTAAGAAATCAATAAACCTAACTATACCTCTATCAGACTAAGTGGTCAATTCTGATAAGCAGGATCAATCAGAGGGATGGACATAACCTTTGAATCAAACTTCTCAACAAATGATTTGAGTTGATGACCATTCACTTTGAAAATGTGACCATTCATTGGGTTCTTAATCTTGACAGTCTCATACGGATAGACGGTTTTAACATTGAAGGGGCCGGTCCATCGAGATATCAGTTTTCCCAGAAATAAATGAAGACTAGAATTATACAAGAGGACTTTTTGGTTTGTCGTAAATGTTTTTCGAAGAACGTTCTGTTCATAGAACTTCTTCATCTTGTACTTGTAAAATTTGCAATTCTCATAAGCATCATTCCGGATCTCTTCAAGTTTATTGATTTGCAATTTGGGTAACATGCCAGCATTGTCCAAATTAAAGTTAAAATTTTTAATTGCCAGTAGGCCTTATGTTTTATTTCCATATGTAGGTGGCAAACCTTTCCATATACGAGTTTAAAGAGAGACATTCCTATAGGGGTTTTATATGCAGTATGATATGCCCATAAAGCATCAGTCAATCGAATTGACCAATCTTTACGATAAGGGTTGACCATTTTCTCCAAAGTTTGCTTGATTTCCTTATTAGAAATCTTAACTTGGCCGCTTGTCTACGGGTGATAAGGGGTACTCAGTTTGTGGGAAATGCCATATTTCTTCATTAAGGTTTCAAATGGGCTATTGTAGAAGTTAGATCCTCCATCACTGATAATGACTTGAGGCGTTCTGAACCGAGAGAGAATATTTTCTTTTAAGAACTTAATGACCATGAAATGGTCATTATTTCGCTACGGAATCACTTCGACCTATTTTGTAACATAATCTACTGTGAGTAAGATGTATATATTTCCAAATGATTGAGGGAATGGTCCTATGAAATTGATACCCCAGTGATCAAATGCTTTAATGGTAAGAATGGGGTTTAAAGGCATCATATTCCAATGGGGCAATCCACCCGACTTTTGACAACGCTCGCAAGGTTTACAAAAATCATGAGCGTCCTTGAACATAGTGGGCCAATAAAAGCCACATTGCAGAATTTTTGCCATAGTTTTCTTAGCCGAAAAATGGCCACCACAGGCATGTGAATGACAAAAGGAGATTATGCTTTGTTGTTCATCATCGGGAATACATCTCCTTATAATCTGATTTGTGCAATACTTGAATAAGTTTGGATCATCCCAGATGTACTTGCACACCTCGATGTAGAACTTTTTCTTATCTTGCTTGGTCCAATATATTGCGTGATACCTATAGCAAGATAATTCTCAATGTTAGCAAATCAAGGTAAATGAGAGATAATGAAAAGTTGTTCATCAAGGAACATGTCATTAATATGAGCCGTCTCAATGGAATCAGAGATAACAAGCCTGGAAAGGTAATCGACTACCATGTTCTCTACTCCTTTCTTATCATGAATCTCTATGTCAAATTCTTGAAGTACGAGGATGCATCTCAATAATCGGGGCTTAGTATCGTTTTTAGAGAGATGTTACTACAACGCCAAATGGTCCATGAATATAATTATCTTGGATTTAATTAAGTAAGACCTAAACTTGTCCAGTGCAAAGACTACGTATAAGAGTACCTTCTCTGTAGTAGAATAATTCATTTGGGCAGAGTTTAGAGTTCTACTAGCGTTGTAGATCACATATGGCTTTTTGTTTTTTTATTGGCCTAAAACCGCCCCAATAGGATAATCACTCGTGTCACATATAATCTTAAAAGGAAGGCTCTAATCGGGTGGCTGCATGATTGGAGTGCTAGTCAACATGCCTTTAAGCTTTAAGAAAGCTTTTTGGCATTCTTCAGACCACTCGAATGGGGTGTCCTTTTGAAGAAGATTTCATAAAGGGTGAGAGATGTGGCTGAAGTCCTTTATAAATATTCTATAAAAACTAACGTGCCCAAAAAAGGAATGAACATCGTGTATGCTTTGGGTGGATGTAGATTAGAAATAAGATCGATTTTTTGCTTTATCTACCTCGATTCCATTGGATGATATAATATGTCCAAGCAGAATTCTCTTGTGAACCATGAAATGACATTTCCCCCAGTTAAGCACAAAGTTCATTTCTTCACATTTTGTCAGCACATGTTTTAGATTTTCAATGCAATCGCTGAAAGATGAACAAAAAATCGAGAAGTCGTCCATGAAGACCTCTAAAAATTATCCCACTATGTCTGAGAAAATACTCAACGTGCATCACTGAAATGTGGCAGGTGTGTTACATAATCCGATTGGCATCCTTTGGTATGCGAAAGTGCCAAAGGGACATGTAAATGTTGTTTTCTCTTAGTCATCAAGGGCTATCACTATTTGGTTATGTCTGGAATAACCGTCCAAAAAGCAATAGTAAGACTGACCAACTAACATTTCTAAGATTTGAACAATGAATGGTAAAGGAAAGTGGTTTCCTAGTGACAATATTCAATATTTGGTAGTCAATGCATATTCTCCAACCAGTGGTGACTCTAGTTGGCACGAGTTCATTTTCTGCGTTGGCTACGATGGTGATCCTGGACTTCTTGGGAACCACCTGAGTTGGACTCACCCATTGGCTATCGGATATTGGGTATATGATACCCACATCCAATAGCTTAAGAACCTTAGCTTTAACTACCTCTCTCATATTTGGATTTAATTGATGTTGTGGTTGTGTAGATGTTTTCGCATTATCCTCAAGGTGAATGCGGTGAGTGTAAATTAAAGGATCAATCCTCTTGAGGTCCACGATGGTCCATCCAAGGGCTCCTTCATGTTCTTTCAAGGTAGCAATGAGCATACTTTCTTATTCTTTATCCAGGTGAGAAGAAATCACCGCCGAATATGTTTCATCTTGACCTAAGTAAGCATATTTCAAATCACCCAGCAACGGTTTTAGGTCAAGCTTTGGTGCCTTGATGTTTGAAGGTATAGGATATGTCTCATTAAGGGACAACTTTTTAAATTGTGGTCTCCACTGGTCAATCTCAAGCACCGGCATTGCATCAAGCGAGGCATCCATCTCCCTAATCATGTCATCATTCAAATTAGGGGAATGGGCTAACCATGTTTGTTACGCCCCAAATCCGGAGATCAGACTCACAGGAATCCCGATCACCGAATCCGGTGCTGACAGCCTCCGTGTACCCCATTCTCGGCTTCCAACATTCATACGCCAGATTTCGATCCTGGGATCCTACAAGGAGGATTTTTCCAACGTACATTTATCTCGTAAGAAGCATAACCACAAGTTTACTCAAATCACAAAGGCAAGATCATCATCATATATTCACTAATATCATCATTTGAACACAGTGTTGAAAGGGAAATACATATATCGAAATCAAAGCTCCAGAAGTTAGTTACATGCTCTAAACCCCACGTTGCTGCAACGTAATGCCACCTGCACGCATCTATCGTGCATAAGCTTATAGAAAGCTTGGTGGGTGGTAAAAGTGTGTGCACTAGGTAAGTACCAAGTAAACAATATCAGCGTAATCAGAGTAAGCAGAAATACTGACAAGATCATGAATCATATGATATCAGAGTAAGCGGAAATATACTCATAAGTCCATGAGTGTTATTAGCCATACCAAGGCTATGCGATGCAAGACATGAATGCTAACGGCCATATCAAGGCTATGCAATGCAAAACATAATAAGACAATAACAGATGCCGAGGATGCAATGTCATATGCAAATCTTGACGAGTCTAAATACCATCAACCTCATCTAGGCCATACATCAAACCTGCGTGAATCGTGCGATCATGTGGGGATAACTCCGACTCATAAGGAGTCCCATAAACATCTCAGCCCAATGACATCTTCTTTAATCAATCATCCATCACAACATGCATACGAATGATGGGGGTCCACAGAAGGATGGCATATCTAGTCCAAATATTAAGATAAGCTCACTGATTTAAAACGCTTCACGATAGTTAAGGAAAGATCCAACTTATAGCCACCACAACATCGAATGATGCAATCGATGTGGGACAAAGTTCTGCCTTCACTATGTGCACAGTAGCCTACTAGCACAGTAGCCTGCCAATCACTGGTAGCTCGCCCAAGCTCCTTAGGCCCCGCCCACATCAGTGTTCGCCCACGTGCGCCTGCCCACATGTGATTATAGTGATGGAGTGTCACAATATTCCCCACCGAGGGCAGATCCGAGTCTAAGTGCAATAAGTGGGCTTCCTTACCCTCTCCATTGTGTAATAAACTGGACTTTCCTATGAGCCCAATATATACACAAGGTGGCTCCAAGGTGTATGTATCATGATGCTATGCTGTCACATACTTATAATCGGTATCGATAACTGGCACTAATAATCGGTCTCGACAATCGGCATCGGTATTCGGCCCTGTTAATCGGAATCGGCCTAAGGGAAGGTCACGATGTGGACATTTAACCATCATCGACCATCAATGTGGACATTTAACCATCATTGCTCCCAAGGCGCGACCTGCCATAAATATCATTATATAAACTATGGTGGAATCACACATTGTAATGGACTTGTGTACATCCCATTGGGCCTCGACCCATGGGCCTCTAATACATCAAATGGGCCTCATAACTTGGGCCTCATATATATTAAGGTGGGCCTTAACGAACGACCACAACCCTCATATGGCAAGTGAGCCACATCACATGGGCCATATGTATATCAAATGGGTCACACCCAAATATAAGTGGTGATAATGATTTCCATTATTAAAATTCCCACAAATATCATATTGGTCTAAACCCTGTAGTCCAAGGGTTTTTTATGGTGGACATTCAAACTCACTATTTTTGTAGTGTGGTTCACCTGATCGATGGCTGAACACATCACGGAGTGGCCCTTCGTGATGTATTTGAGATCCAACCTATTCATAAGTTAACATAGTAATAGATGAAGTGAAAACAAATATCAGCTTCATTGAAAACTACGGTAGCCCTTAGAAGTTTGAACGGTGGATATCACTGTCCACATTGATGGTGGGGTCCACTTGAACCTTAGATCTGACTTATTTTTAATCTTAAGCCTGTAGGACGAGCTTGCCAAAGGATTGGACGGTTTGGATGAAACACATGTATCATGATGTGGGTCCCATATAGACGGACGACATGGATGAAACAGGTGGGACCCACATAACTTGGTGATGCCACTACAGCAGCTATGTAGCTGGAGTGAGGTACACTAGCTGTCCCACTCACACATGAGTGGGTCCCACTTGGGGCCCACCATAATGTTTATTTTCCACCCAATTTGTTGATAAGGTCACGTAGACCCGGATGAAGAGGGAAAACCAATTTCATAATGATCTAAAGCTTCTGTGAACCCAAACAGGGTTTCAATGGCAGATGCTCAATCCCACTGTTTCCTGCCGTATGGGCCACCTGAGTTCCACATGCAGCTGATTTTTTGGAGGGGGCCCACTGCCCTAAGGGCCCCATCAAATGTACGACATTAATGTGCATCACACATTATGGTGGGGCCCATGGCTGGGACCCAATGGTCCCTACCTCTCCAGCACGCAGCAGCACGACGCTGCTGCGCGTCCTTTGGGGTCAGCGGCAGCGCCTGCTGCCTGCATATTTTTTTTTTGAGGTTTTTCATAGGTGGGGTCTGCATCAGTAAAATCCAACCCAACCATTGGTTTCTATGGCCCAAGACAGACCCATCAAGCCTAACATTCGACATGTTTTGGTGTACAAAAACATCAGGGTAGATTTCAATGGTAAAAATACTGTTTCTATGCTATGGCCCGCCAGATAGTCGGATTGGTCTCATCTTTCGGCTTAACGCCTAAAATGAGTAGGGGAATGGGATGGATGGCATGGATTAGATCAATACATCAAGGTGGGGCCCGCATGAGCAGCCCACCCCAAAAGCTTAAAACAAGCTAATATTTTATTTTATTTTTTTCTCTTTCTTCTGTTGTGAGTACAACTCACTGTCGGTTCACACCTCACTGGACCACGTCCAGCGTCCAGGGACGCTGGACGTGTGATGTACATCAAGGTGGGTCCCACACGGACGTGGCCTATTGGATCAATCTGATATTTGTGTTTTTTCCATCCCCATTAAGGTAGGGCTCACATGACTTGGACGATGTAGATCCAACACGTCCATCAAGTGGGTCCCACGAAGGTGGACGACAAGGATGAATTGCATACATCAAGGAGCCAAAATCAAGAGAAAAGAGAGATAGAAAGAGAGAGATCAAGTGATGGAGGGACCCCGACACTATGGGCCCTCCCTTTTCATGCATTCAATCATACATCAAGTGGGTCCCAGTACATGCGGGCCCACCAAATCAACAATCAATAGTGGAGATTCCTTCTCCACCAAAATGGAAGGTCTAGATGACCCTATTATGCAAGGAAGATAAATATCATGATGGGGTCCATGGAGAATGGCCCCATTATGGAATGATCATGAGAATCAAGGTGGGCCATCGGCCACACCTAGGGTCCAAAGTGAGATCCATACCATCAATCAGTAGGCCTCACTTGGCCCATCATCAAAAAATGAAATCTAGGCCTATAGAAACACCCACCGTTCGATCTTCTTGGTCCGATGGAACGCCAATCTTCTTATGTCTCACTTTGATAGAAGATGAGAAATGAAGGGCTAGGATGATGGATCTTGGGATGGGAAGTGGGCCACACAACACTCACTTTTTCTCTCTTGGGAGAGCTTAGATGTCCACCACTTTTGCTTGCTTGAAAAATGTGTTGAGAAAGAGAGAGAGAAGGGGTGGTTGTAAGAGAGGTGATGGGTGTGAGGTGATAATTGTACTTGACATGTATGGGTGTGTAAGAGAGAGAGAGGGAGAGAGTTGACTTTGGGGTTGCTCTTGTACTTGACATGAGGTGATTGATTGATTGATTGATTGGTTGATTGATGGGACATGATGTAGAGATTCTCTTAGGATTTACAACGCGCGGTGTTTTCTTCGAACTGAACGCAGGCCCATATATCCTGGCCTGGGCATTGCCTTGGTGTGCGAGACGCGGCGTTGGAACCGCGGTGACGGTGCTGTCGCAATGGTATAAGTCTCGGATTAAGCTGACTCAGATCTACGGGATATGACTTAGGGTTGCACGTAAACACCGATTACAGATCACGGGTTACCAAAATTCGACCGGGAGGACCGCGGAAGCCTAGGGAATGGTATGGGCTAGTATACGGGCCCTACAATGTTTCTAAAGCATCAAAGTAAATAGTCAAAAGGGCTCTTTCTTTTATGAATGAATCTATCAGGTAAATTTCGTGGGCATTGTCAACTTCCTCTGGTTGTTTGACATATTAAAAATGTTTAGCTCTAATGTCATATTCCCAAATGTTAATTTCAAAATTCCATTCCAACAATTGATGATGACATTTAATGTGGGTTGAAATAAACGGCCTAAGATGACTGGAATATGAGTGCTTGCATATAGGATGGGTTGCGTATCCAAGATGATAAATCTACTGGGTAATAGAATTTGTCGACTTAGAGTAGCACATCTATCATGCCCTAAACTCAGAAACCGGGCTCATAAAATTTTTGATCACTGAATCCGGCGCCAACAGCCTCCGTAGTACCCCATTCTCGGCTCTCGACACCGGCACCCATATACCAGGTTCCGATTCTCGGATCTTACGAGGATTTTCAACATGAATTTGTTTCATAATAAGCATAACCATAAGCATAACCCATAATAACAACAAGGATCAACACTACATATCCACTAATATCAAAAACTTTTGGGTATAAGGTATGAAAAGAAAATACAATATAGATATCAGAAACTCCAGAAGCTCAGCCGCACGCTCCTACCTCAACTCGATTACGTCCTATCATCACCTGCACGCATCTATCGTGCATAAGCTTATAAGAAGCTTAAAGGGTGGTGTAAGTGTGTGTGCAATACAGGTACCAAGTATATAATATAAGTCTATAATGTCAGAAATACTGGCAAGTTCATGAGTCATACGATATCGGAGTAAACAGAAATACTGGCAAATTCATGAGTCATACGATATCGGAGTAAGCAGAAATACTGGCAAGTTCATGAGTCATACGATATTAGACTAAGCAGAAATACTAGCAAGTTCATGAGTCTTACGATATTAAAGTAAGCAAAAATACTGGCAAGTTCACGAGTCATACGATATCAGAGTAAGCAGAAATACTGGTAAGTTCATAAGTCATACGTATCAGAGTAAGTAAAAATACTGGTAAGTTTATGAATACCATCAACCTTATACAAGCTATGCAATGTAAAGACATAATAAACCAATGTCATATACTGAGGGTGCAATGCAATATGCAATGCAAAAGAAATGACAAAGCTGGAGTGTGTAGTTGGGATGATAGTGCGTGGTATTGCAAGCTGTGGGGTTCATCACAAGGGACTTCTATCTAAACCAGTCCCATACTTAAATTTGGATAGCCAGACTCAATGTGGTAAACTCCTGATCTCAAGTTGGTCACACACCCAACTGAAATCCTGGCCATTGCGAAGGTCTACATAGTGATTTAGTTGCGCACCACCAACCTGAGTGGATAGTGAATGAATGAATGAATAAGTAAAGGTTTCGCCCCACTGTATGCACAATAGCCTGTTAGCACAGTAGCCTGCCAACCACTGGTAGCTCGCTAAGGCCCATAGGCCCCACCCACATCAGCGTTCGCCCACATGTGCCCATCCACATGTGCAATAGTGATGAGGCGTCACAATATCAATACCTTACATCTCTAGGATAACATATATCAATATAGTTCCTCTCTGGATAATCACCAGGGTCTAATGCACTCCACGCCAGCTTGTCGTCCCATCTAAGTGCGTAACTGGGCGAGTGGAAGAGACTTCACTATCCGCCTACCAATATCGGGCCCAACTTGTCGATAGCGGACCCATTGCTCAAGCTGGGACAGACTCAGTCTAGTCATTGCCTCTTCACTCGGGCGGGTAAGGCCACACCCCCTTCCAATCGACCACGACACAGTGGGAGACGCTACTAACTGGTATTCGGCCCTCATGCCCTCATACCCTCATGCATCCACTCGGTCTAGACATTGGAACGTCCCCTGGATACGGGGGTTTAGGGACTTTCACTCACAGACGGTGTGGATTAAGGCCCAGTTGTCTTTTGACCATTGATCACGAAACATCCAGTAGATCACGGGGTACTTTCCTGATGATCTGACTTCCTTAAGGACTCGGATTCTACCGAATTGCATGCTTTGTCCAATGCTCGATCCATCGATGATGGACAAATTTAAGTACCCAGTGTCGCCTTTCTTTGAAGAGGAGGTTTTGGGATCTGTTTTGCCCTTATTGTTCGCAGATTTTACGACAAGTGCCATTGACGAATGAGTGGAAACAGAACGCATATAGAGACAGAGAGGAAAGGAGTTTGATGGCGGGAACTGTAGTGATGGGTGAAATGTCACGCCCTAAACTCGGAAACCGGGCTCACAAAATTTTTGATCGCCGAATCTGGTGCCGACAGCCTCCGTAGTACCCCATTCTTGGCTCCCGGCACCTATACACCAGGTTCCGATCCTGGGATGCTACAAGGAGGGTTTCAAATCATCAATTCAATTGTAATGAGCATAACCAAAAGCATAACCCATGAACAATAACCACAAGAACACCACCACAAAATCCACTATGATAAAAAACTTTTGAGTACAATGCGTCTGAAAGGGAAAAATACAAGACAATGCAAAAGATAGAAACTCCAAAGCTCGTCTGCACGCTCCTGCTGCTACTATGCTATGGCTGCGTCCTGGCGTCACCTGCACGCATCAATCGTGCATAAGCTTATAGAAAGCTTAGAGGGTGGTGTAAGTGTGTGCGCAATATGAGCGTGCTCAGAATGCAAAGTCAGAGTAATGCGAAATCATGGTGATGAGTACAAGAATGCGATCAGCCGTACCAAGGCTATGCGGTGAAAGGTATGAATGCTATCGGCCATAATACGGCCATGCAATGCGAGATGCAACTCAAGCATGCCAATCCTCATCATATATCAGTACAGTTCTCATTCTAGATAATCACCGGGGTTCAATACACTCCAAATGGCACTGTCGCTCTCCTAGCCGCACAGTCCAAGTGAGCGTAAGAAACCTCACTATCCGCCTGGCCAATAGTCTGCCAATACCTATCCGGCACGTCGATAGTGGACCCACTCACGAGCTGGTCAAACTCAGCCTAGTATTGCCCCCTACCCTCGGGCGAGTAAGGCCACACTTCTTTCCAACCGACCACGACATAGTGGGAGACGCGGCCTCCTAGTATTCGGCCCTCATGCGCTCATATATTCACTCAGTCTCGACGTTGGAGTCATCCTCTGGTACCATCGGGTTTAGGGATTTTCACCCAGGGACATCTATGGCACCCGTATGCTAGAACCAAACATTTTCGGTATCCAACCCAGCCACCCACGATGTGTCTGTGGAGGCTATGGCCCTGATGTTGCTAGGGCATACATTAATCATGATCACACAAATGCAAGTGCATGAATCACCCTACCAAACATGCAACAATCTTGCGCGTACCGAGTGCTCATGTGGGGCGACTCCGCCTATCAGGGAGCCCATAACGATCTGCCCGAAGGCATATGCTATGATCAGTCACTTCTCATATCAGGCATACATATGATGCGTATGATCATGAATCATAGATCTATGCTATACATGTTATGAAGAGATGGGCTCTTTGTATAACGGAGATGGGCCTAGATGACCTACTTACTACAAGTATGGGTCTATCAGTGGGCCTTAGGGAGAGTGATAATACGGACATTTAACCAACATTATCCTTACAATGTAGACATCAAACCATCATTGCTCCCAAGATGTAGCCCACTATAAAATCAACATATATACCATGGTGGAATTACACTACAATGGGCCTTAAATAATCCCCAAAATGGTTGGACGGTTTGGATGAAACACATGCATCATGGTGGAGCCCACACTATCGGAGGGTGTAGATTACAATATATATATAAGTGGGTCCCATGTGGGGCTTACCATAATGTTTGTTTCTCATCTAACCCATTGATAAGGTCACTCAGATCTGGGGCCCACATTAATATTCATTTCCCACCCAACCAAGGCCCACTGTAATGTTTATTTTCATCCAACCTGTGCATAAGGTCACTTGGACCTGGGTGGGACTGGGCCCACCGTGCTATTTATTTGCCATCCAACTATTTATAAGGTCACAGGGACCTTGGGTAGGGCCCACTGAACCATTTATTGGCCATACAACTTGTTGATAGGGTCTGGTCAGGGGCCCACCGCAACATGGTTTACAAATCCAGCCCACCCATTATGTGTGTCCCACTTAGCTGAGGGTTCAGACCAAGTTTCAGCCGTATCCAAATTTCAGGTAGGCCCCACCAAGTGTTCTTATGTGTTTAGGCATGTCTTCACATGATTTTAAATGGTGTGGCCCACCTTAGTTCCGTATACATTTGATTTTTGAGGCAGCCACCTGGTCCGAGGGGACCCACCCAATCCACGGAGTTGATTTTCGAACGCATAACGGTGGGACCCACAGCTGGGGCCGTGAGGCCCAGCTCGTCTGTCCACGCGGCAGCGGCGGACGCTGCTACTGCTTTTATTTTTATTTTTTTTGAAAATTTACTTTTCTGAGGAATTTCCTAGGTGGGACCCTCATCAGTGAAATCCAGCCCACCCATTATGTGAGTCCCACTTGGCTGACCGTCCAGATCAAGTTTCAGCAACATCCAAAACTCGGGTAGGCCCCACCAAGTGATTTTATATGTTTTGGCATGTCTTTATATGATTTTAAATGGTATGGCCCACCTGAGTTCCGTATACTGCTGATTTTTGGGATGGACGGCTGGTCCGTGGGGACCCATCAAATGCACGGTGCTGATGGGCGAAATGCATCAAGGTGGGGCCCACAGTTGAGCCGTGAGGGCCCTGCTCGGTCCGTCTGTCAGGCAGCCCAGCGCAGGCGCTGCCTGCGCCTTCTGTCAGTGGCAGCAGTTGCTGCTGCTGCCTTCTTTGTTTTTTTTTTTTTGAAAAGTTATTTTTCTGCGGTTTTTCCCAGGCGGGGCCCGCTTCAATAAGATCCACACCAACCATTGGTCCCTGTGGCTCGATACAAACCTATCGAGACCAATATTGAATAGTTTTCTGATGTACAGCAACATCGGGGTGTCTTTCAATGGTAGGAAACTAGTTCGTTATGCTATGGCCCACCATAAGTTCAGATTGAGATCATTTTTTGGCTCAACGCCTAAAATGATCTGAGGAAGAGGATGGATGGCCTGGATTATATAAAAACATTAAGGTGGGGCCTGCATGGGTGGTCCACTCAAAAGCAACCTTCCTTTCCCTTTTTTTTTCTTTCTTTTACACACCCACGTCAGTGTACACACTCCACTGTTTGCCAACGTCCAGCGTCCAGGGACGCTGGACGACTCCCATAAACACATCATTGTGGTGGGTCCCACGTGGACGTGGCCCACCAACATATATACATATACATATAATATATATCTTATATTATATATATATATATTATATAAAATATAACATGTATATAAACAAAAAGAAATGCCTTGGGCCCATCCAAACAGTGGATGGTGTGGATCATCACCTGCAATAGAGTGGGCCACACCGTCTGATGTAGATGGATGGGGTAGATATAACACATATTGGTGGGATCCACACCATCACAACGAAAGAGAGAGAGAGAAATATACGGTGAGATAGAGAGGAGGGACCTCGCCACTATGGGCCCTCCATTGATACAACACATACATCAAAATGGGTCCCACAACAAGTGGGCCCTAAAGATCAAGATTTCAACTGTGGATCACCCACTTCTAACCCTCCTCCTTGCTCCCTTGGCCTCAAATGCTCCTTGCCTTTGCTTTGGACGGTGGATGATGGGAGATTAATGGTGTGGATGAGAGATGAGAGGGTGTAGATGGAAGATGAGAAGGTGGACCACACTTGGGAGGGAGAGGGAAGCTTGGACGTGTGAATTTTTTTGCTTGGAAGAAATGAGGGAGAGAGAGAAGTGATGGGTGATATGAGGTGATGGAGTGATGGGTGTAATTAATAAAGCATGGGTTGGTTTGAAAAATGGGTAAAAGAGGGATGGGTGAAGAGAGAGAGAGTTGACTTTGAGGAGAAAGAGGGATGGGTTGTTGTACTTGGGTAAGGTGTGACTTGACTTGTACTTGACATTGATTGATTGATTGATTGATGGGACATATCGTAGAGATTCCCTCAAGATTCGCAACACACGACGTTTCTTCGGAATAAACGCAAATCGACATCTTCTAGCCTGGGTATCGGTTCGGTGCGCTAGTCGTGGCGTTGGAATAGCGGCGACGACACGGTTGCCAAGATATAAGTTTCGGTTCAAGCCGACTTTGACATACAGGTCTCGACTTAAAATTGTGCACAAACATTGGATATGGTGCGAAGGTTACCGGAATTCGACCGGAAGGACCGCAGAAGCCAACGGAATGGTACGAACTAGGACACGGGTCTTACACGAAAGCTGGTGTTTTACTTTACTAATGAGAAAGGTGACCAAATCTCCTCAATGCGCTAAAGTACGCATGGGGCTAGTCGATGGTGGTGATGAAGAGGATTTTGGCGCAGAGCTGCCAGTGGATGGGACAAGTGATGTAAAGGGAACATGTAAGAGAGCATCTTCGACAGTTGAGGAAAAGGAAAAGGCCACTGAATATGTGGTTTCGAATGGTACACGCTAGGACTGCTGGAGATTGGGACCGTCGTTTGAAAATGTCTGGCCTCGCGTGATTGAGTGGGGGAAGAGGCGCACGTGATACTTGTTGACTGTTGTCAATGAGAGTCGAAAGCGAATTGCGTCCTATCTCCGCCTGTCTCCATATCGGAACTGGTTGGGGCTCCGAGGGGCCACCGTGGTGTATTGGTTTTATCCGTACCCTCCATCTACTTTGCCGTACCATTTTCAATGTGGTCCATTTGAGCTTTAAATATGATTCATTTTTTTTCCAAATGCTTTAAAATGATCACGAAAAATGGATAAACGGTATGGATATAATAAATACATCATTGTGGGGCCCACGTAATGTGGATCTCATTTGAGCCGTTCGTATAACTTGGGGCTTTAGGAGTACAGCTGTGTTGACGTGCACAGCAGCTAACAGCTGTTACTTGCTGTGCACGAAAGTGCCGTGCATGGTGTAACGTTAGCAAGTTCTGTGGGTCTCATCATGAGGTATGTGTTATATCCAAACCGTCCATCCATTTGGCGAGCTTGTTTTAAGGCTTGAGATGAAAAATAAGACAGATCTAACATCAAGTGGACCACACTTAAAAAAGTAGTGGTGATTGAACGTCTACCATTGAAACCCTTTTTGGATCAATTTGAAATTTGTTTTTCCTCTTAATTCAGGCCTCTGTGACCTTATGAACAAATTGGATGGAAAATAAACGTTTTGGTGGCCTTACCAATTGTTTAATGGTGAAAATCATTCTCAGTTGTTATTTGCGGTGTGGTCCAGATGATCTTTGGATATGATTCATTTTTTGCATAATGCTCTATTATGATTCTAAAAATATATGAATGGTGTAGATATGATAAATACATCATCGTGGGACCATATAACTTTGATCTCACCGTTCGTACAACTCGAAGCTCGAGGAGCGTCAGTGCTCGTCTTCGCACGACATGTACCTACAACTAGCTATTGCTATATAGCTTTGTGTGCTACATGGTCAAATGCTCTTATTGTAGTGAGTAAACTTTGTTGGGGCCCACCCTGAATGCATGTGGTTTATCCACACTGTCCATTCATTTTTCCATATCATTTTAGTGGTTGAACTCAAAATTGATGAATATCTAAAGCTCAAGTGGACCATACCATAAGAAAAAGTAGAAATATCGAAATGAACCACTCTGGATCGAGCCGGATCAAATCGGTCTGGTTCCATTCTGATTAGGTTTTCAGATCGGATCAGTCTGGATTAACCACGACCCAATCTCGATCCAAAAACGGTCGGATCTGAAGGGCCCCTACTCAATCCGCACTGATCCAGGCCGTCGGATTGGTTCGGAATGGATCGGATCGGGTCTGATCGGGTCGGATCCACCGGATTGGGTCAGATGTGCCTAGCTCTAAATGAGACACAGATTGCCGACCAAAGCCTTTAGCTGGAACTTCCTAATATATGAAGTTAGGTGGGGCCCATGCTAGGACATGGTCCATTATATAAAATTAGCAAATTTCATACATTTTTACCAAACAGAAATTTTATGATTTATTATTAAATTTCAACATTTACGAATTTTTAGATATTTTTCCAAATAGGCATTCCAGCACATATGGGTGCTTTAGATTCAATCCACAATGGATCTGGTACGTAAATCGATTTCAAACCTTTTTATTTAGTTTACAAAACACACCATTAACACTTAACACAGAATGTGGTAAGTGATTTTGGTTTTTTTTTTTAAAATTATTTTAATGACAACTTTACTCTTTTTCTAAGTAATTTCTAGTGGGCAGCAGATTGCGTAGTGAGTTACTGAGCTTAGCATACTGTGTAAACTCTGTCAGGTTGTAACGTCTTGGAAAAATCCGTGCAAGGACCCGAGTACCACCTCAGGTAGAAATCACCCAGGACCAAAACCTTTAGAAATTAAGTTAATATTATCAAGTGCTAAACTAGAGTACTTGTAAAATTAGCACTAATCACTTTAAATATAATCTGCAAGACCCAAATCGTGCAGTATCATTGGCACTACATTACCCTGAAATCTAGAATCCATCCCTAAACTCGGTTGCTCTCGGGAGCACACTGAAACTCCGTAACGGACCTGGACCGCACGTCGAAAGTCCAATGATTGCGAAACTATACAGTTATGACCGCATTACTAGACTTGACATTCCCTTCGAAAATCAAGTCCTAATTGCGTTTAGAAATACACAACTTGAGCCCGGAGCAAAGTGTGTGAGAAATGTGAATATAATTAGAAATGAAATCCGAACTTAAGTAATCTGAGTCGTGTCACTTGCGGGCTAAATATAAGGATTTAGACCGTCAGATTCAGACCCAAATACACCCTCGGATCAGGAGAAATGTCCCACACGTGTCGGTGTACTTGCGGCCCTGATCGAGTGCCGGTGACCGTTAAACTGAAACTGGTACACCACAGCTGATCTGCAAACCCGATTAGAACAAAAACTCAGCCTGACCTGGATCCATGGTCAGGCAGCTTAAGTCTGACCGCACATGAAAAAGGGGCCACCAGAAGTGCTCCGTTGGGCTGAAACGGATGCCCTTTGGATATAACCTAAGTATACCTTGGCCTGGGGCCATTTCCATCAGTCCTGGGCCTATATAAGGACCTTAAACCCTCTCTCTCTCTCTCACCTCATATGAATTTGAGAAACCCTACGGGAGAGAGGAGAGAAAAGAGAAGGGAAAAGAAAGAAAGTGAGAGTGAGAGTTGGAGATTCTTCCTGGGATTCGATCCCGCTATTCCACGCACTCAACCACCATTCTTGTATCGTTATACAGGCGATTCTAATTCCGTCCATAGGTAAGAAAACCTAACCGTAACCTGTTTTAGGGTTTCAGATAGTGTAAGTTATGACATAGCTAACCTAATTCATGCTATAGGTTGCCAATCCGCCGTTGACAAAGACCGAGTGTCTAAAACGAATCCGTTACTTGTTTACCGGCGTAAGGTGCGGACTATAAACGTATAGGTTATGGTTTTCAAGGCTTTCAATGTCAGTTAATGATTTATGACTAACTTGAATTGCAATCACATGCCTAGATACGATGTTTCCCGTACTTTACACATATATATGAACTATGTTGAATATAGTGTATTCTTGTGCTTGTTGAAATGTCTGAATGAATATGGAATTATGATTAGTATCTATTATGATGGATGTTTGGTAATACAGGATCGTTGTATGAATTACAACTCCTATGCAAAAGGATTTTCTATAATATACATTTTAAGTAAATTAATCTATGTATGCTGGAATATGTAGTCTAAGTGTTTGTAGAAAGGTCTGAATGATCAGGCATGTAGTAATTGTACTTTACATGGGTGTTGAGATGAGATTCTCAACTACCTTAATGATGTGTATGATTTCCTCCATGTAACTTATATTGTTTGTCTATTTTACTTAGGGACTGCATATGTGTGAATTCATGTTTAAGTTGAAATCCATCAAATGCTCACATGCTTGTATGATTGGAATTGTTGATCCATTACTGTTTTAATTATCTTGTATGATTATCTGTTATAATTGAATGTGTTTGGGACTACGAAATAGTCTAGGCAATCGGTAACAGGCACTGAATAGGTGGCTGATGTTGTTTCGCCACATAGGACGTGATCGATGAATCCGAGCCGTACTTGGGATGTCGGCAGTGGTTAGGCCACACGGAGTGCTTACGCACTTCATGTCGGTCAACTCAACGTGCACTCATACTAGTCGAGCTCATCAGGTAACCCGATTGACCTGATGTATGTTCACCATGTATGGACGCTATTGCTTGAATCTAAGGTACCAAACTCACCAGTGAAAACCCTTTAACCTTGGTACCTCGATCCGCTAAGACTCATGAGCCGAGCATGGTGGTATGAGACACCATGGTCGAGTTGTCGGCCTACGCTGGGGTGACGAGCCTCCCCGTAGTGTCCAGTAAGCAACACAGCCATGTGAGCCGAATACGGTGGTATGAGACACTATATTCGAGCTGTGAGCCTACAGTGATAAGGTGACGAGCCCTTTATAGTGACCTCGAGCGTACGCTAAGACTACGTAAAGGCGACGAGCCCTTACGTAGCAACAAGAGTACATACTAGGCCTGCACTGATAAGGTGACGAGCCCTTTGCAGTGACCTAGAACCGTATCATCGTATGAGATTTACTAAGATTGACGACCCTAGAATAGATCATCGTTTGGGAATTGATATAAGGAAGTTACCTTAGCTTCCTAATCCCGCTGTATGAAAAGGACTAATAAGAACTTGGTAATCACGTTCATGCACCGCACTACATGTGCCGTTTGACGTTGGACAGAGCATTGAGAAAGTGACTGACATGCGCGACCATTAGATGAAGATCGCAGAGGGAGTGCAGGCGAGGGCATGCATCATTTATACATACCATTCTTGCATTAATTAGAGTACTTAGGGATGTTCGATTGTATTGCTTTATCATTACTGCTTGACTGAATTGATAACATGTTAACCTTTACTTTATTGTTCCACTGAGTTAATCACTCACTCCCATGTTACGGGACGGTTTTTTAAACACCAACCAGACTCTGTCTTAGCTGCAGATGGAGACCCGACTGATGAGGCAGAGGCAGACTTCGCAGACGATGAGGACGCTTTCTCATATATGCAGTATTCAGTTGGGTTTACATAGACCACTCTGATCGGCGGGTCTTCAGGGTTATACTTGTAGTGGACTATTACATTTGTTTGACATTTTGTATTTTGAAACAATACATGTAATTATGGACCTGGCAATGCATACATATTTTGGGGACCTATACTGATTTAGAAAGTTTATACATATTTAAGTAAGTCTTCCGCTTGCGTATTGCAACTGTCCTTGGATTATGTTTTGCTGATTTGGCTTAATCTTATTCATATTTTATGCACTAATACAGACAACATTTAATCATCATTAAATATGTTGCATAAGTGATGCATTGGAACTCAGGAGTTGGACTTCTACTCGACCCCCGATTTTCAGGGCGTTACACAGGTCCACCATGATTTATGTATTTTATCCTCTCCGTCCATCCAATTTACCAGATAAATTTAGGGCTTAATCCCAAAAATGAGGCGTATCCAATGTTTAAATGGACCACACCACAGAAAACAGTTTAATTAAATGTCTACTGTTGAAAAATTCTTGGGGGCCACAGAAGTTTTGGATCGAGCTTATATTTGTTTTTTCCCTTCTTCCATGTCTATATAATATTATAAACAGGTTGGATGACAAATAAACATCACTGTGGGGCCTAGAAAGGTTTCAACGGTAGAAATCATTATCCCCACTGTTTCCAGTGGTATGATCCACTTGATCTTTGGATATGCTTCAATTTTGGGTTCAAACCAACAGATGGACGGTGTGGATAGACCACATATATTCAAGGTGGGCCCAACTGAGTTTACTCAGTACATTAAGAGCCTACTGAGTAACTCAGTATGCAGTCTGATTTCCTTCCGGTGCAAGTTTTCAAAGGGCCAAGGGCCTGTTTTGGTAAAACTCAATTTCAGCCCTTATCATTGAAATTACATTTTCAGTGATTTTTCTTATTTAGATCGTCTGGTAAATTTAAAACTTTAAGTGCTTAATTTAAATTTCATTGGAAAAAATGAGTTTATTTTTAAGTTTTCCTTCCTTAGCTTAAGACTTAACATGGTAAGTGAAAATATTTTTCTAAATGGCAATTTTTCCCTTACCGAAATAACTTCCATTCCATGCTTTCACAGCTAATAGTGTAATTGATATGTTGATGTGGGAAAGTTCTTTCAGCCCCATCATGATATATCTGTTATGTTGAACCCATCCATCCATTTTGCCTCATCAATTTAGGGCATGGGCCAAAAATTTGAAGTAGACCCAAAGCTCAAGGGACGACACCACAGAAAAGTTATGGGGCCCAACATGATGTATGTATTTTACATCTACAACATCTTTTAATTTTTCCGTCTCATTTAGGGCATGAACATAAAAATGAGGTAGATCCAATAGTCAAGTGACATACACTAAAGGAAACAATAAGAATGAAAATGAATAGAAAAATAGATTTAAACTTCACATTCAAAAGGTGTTGTCCATGATCTGATTTAGACGTTACATATGGACCATTCACTAAGATTATAATATGGACCATTCACTAATTATAATCTTATTGTAATTTCAAATCAATCAATTAATAAAATGGTTATAATTGCTTGATTGACGTAATTTTAGAGGTATGAACATCTAAAATTTGACCTTAAAATTTTCATATTTTAATTAATCCTACACATAGAATGAGTATTAGTTATTTTTTATCAATTGAAATTCAATTTGCAACTTTATCATTTTTAAGCACTAGCCAATTTCATGCATTGGAGACGATGACTGAAATTGCGGTAATGATCACTTTAGTTGAAGTAGGAATATGCCAATATGTCTTAGAGGGGGGTGAATAGGACTTTTTAAAATGTTTTATGATTATTTAAAATCCTAGGAAAACCTATCCTGAGGAAATTTTCATAAATTAGGATTTCTTCAAAGTAACTCTAATGACTTCCAAGCCAATTAGAGGATTCAATCATAAAACTAATTTAATGATAAACATGATGCAATTCAAAGTTTATGATGGATATAACTATGTGTGAGGTGTGATCAAATATGAAAGCATTTAATGAAATCACATAAGTAATCAAAGAAAAACATTAATCACAAATACAGTCATTTTTATAATGGTTCGACTACCTGTCTACTCCACTCCCGGCAGACGCACTCAATCCTTGAGTGTACTGGATTTCACTAAGGAGGTTTCACAACAGGTTCACCTCAAACCGGAGGTTTTAAATCAGGTTCACCTTTAACCAGTACAACCTACACCTAGGCTGACAGTTTATGCTCCCCGAGCAAGGGTCAACACATAGCACCTGATTTTAGGCACACTGGCCAAGGATCCACTAAAGGAACCTCACTTGTTTATGCTCCCACAAGCAAGGGTTAACACAACGCACCCAACTTTTAGACTACCTTGGTCAAGGACCTAATGTTTATGCTCTCCACAAAGCAAGGGTCAACATAAAACACCCACCACGTACACTCCCGTCGGAGGCCTCCTAGAGGACTTGCAAGGGGTGAGAAACACCTTAGACCCAATCCTACAAAGGAATGATCACAAGGGTCCTCTGGACTCTAATAACTTATAGATAAGTAGATGAGTCCCTTTTAGCACATTGTCGAAGATCTTTTCCTTTGTTGATGAAGAATCTTCTGCTTCTTTAAACGGCAACTCAGAAGATGTACCAATACATGGCGACGGGTTGGGTCAAGGTTATAATGGAATCCTACTCTATTGAATATTTTCCTATAAGGGAGATAGAATGATTCCAATCATCTATGCATTCAAGGCATCCCAGCTTAATGATTTTCCATTAAGGTGGTAGATGGAGGATCCTTGAATGCGAAAGTTCATTCCCTAATCCACTCTATTGAATGTCAATGATGAGGGTGGATTGGAGGATGAACTCCCATGAGAGAAAAAGGCTAAGGGTATATGATCTAGGTTTAAGCACACAAAAGCACTCTCTCTTTTTCTCTGTCCAACAACCAAGGGCAAGCTCTCTTTAAATAGGCAAAAGATTCCAATGGATATAAAATGGTCACATTTTTTACAGAGTTCGATATCATCGAGCAGGGTTGATATCATCGAGCGTATACTCTCGATGACATCGACTGGCCGCTCGATAACAGGAACTCGAATGTCAAACGCTTTTGAAACTTTTTGCCAGCTAGTCGAGGAAATCGAACATGCGTCAATGTCATCAGATTTCAAACTCCGATATCATCGATATGAGGTTCGATTCCTCGACACTTTGAAAAATGAGAGAGACTTATCTTTGAAATATTTTAGGTTAAAAGGAATGATCGAGGCACACTCGATATCATCAGAATTTGAATGTCGATGATATCAATAGTTGTGTCGATGCATCGATAAATCCAAAGGATTTTCTAGTTAAGCTTGCTGGACAGATTATGTCCATTCTCGATGCCATTGACCCGGCCTCGATATCATCGATATTTGAATATCGATTCTATCGAGTGACCCTTGATCCTTGATAGAACAACCTGAAAATATTGCTGGAAAACAGAGTGTCCAAAACCGATATCATTGAAGTCCTTCTGATATTATCGAAATTTGAATTCCGAGGGTATCGAGGAGAACTTCAATATATCGAAGATTTTACGATTTTCCTTAGAAAAACAGGGACACATTCGATGTGCTGTCGATTTTATCGAGTCGACTTCGATAGACTCAAGATTCAAAGTTCGATGATATCGATAGGTATATTGATACATCGATAAATCTATCCAAAAATATATGTGGTTGCTGGACATCTTTTGTCCTCATTTCAATGGTATCGATTGGTCATCGAGGACATCGACAGCACTATTCGATTATATCAAACAATCTCTCGATAAATCGATAGAGGAAGAAAACTTACAAATTTTCTGTAATTTTAAAAAAAGTTTTCTAACTCAAAAACCCTATGATATTCTAATCAATTGACAGGGTTTTCATTACCTGGTGTTTTAGGACATGGGATGTGAGGCTTAGATTTACCGGTGGCGAGTTCGAGCACACATCCGATTGAGGCAAACAGTTGATTGATCTTCCTATGGAGCTTCTTTGTCTAGCCAACTCAACACTCACGCTAAGTGACAAACGAGGGCACTTTCAATGACTACTTTGAGCAGCCGGTTTTAGCATTAGAGATTATGTTAATGAAAAGACAGAAATGTCCTTGAGCACTAAAAAAAGTTGTGGGGTCATATTACATTAATTTTAAAACAACCTTTACGTGTACACTGTGTGTTGATATGATGGGGACCGTGGATCCCAAACTTACATATGTGTTTTACATTCACGCCATCAATCCGGTTTTCAGCTCATTTATGGCTTGAGCCTAAAAATGAGTCAGATCCAATAATTAAGTGGGCCACACTAGAGAAAAGTAGTGGGGATGGAAATGTGCAGAAAATGAGGCGGATTCAATAATAAGATATAAAATTATATTCAAAAGGTGTTGTCCATTATCTGATTTGGACACTATACATGAATCATTCACTACTTATAATTTTAGTGTCATTTCAGACCCATCAATCAATTGGATCATTATAATCTTATTGCAATTTTCATGTTTTAGATAATCATACATGTAAAATGATTATCAACTACTCTTATCTCTTGAAATTTAATTTGCAACTTCTCCCTTTTTACACATGATTTTGATGAAGCCAGTTTCTTGAGTGCCCTTGAGCACTAAAATAATGTTGTGAGGCCATTTTATCACAATTTCAAAGACCTTTTTCCATGGACAAGGTGTGTTGTTGCGTTGGGCATTGTGGGGCCTATCCACACAGTTTATTCAAATTTTAAGCTCATTTTAGGGCATGAGTCCAAAAAATGGGATAGATTAAATAATCAAGTGAGTCACACTAGAGGAAAGAATGTGGATGAAAATGCATAAAAAATTTGGCAAATTCAATAATATGATATTCAAATTACATTTAAAAGATATTGCTCGTCATCTGATTTCAACTTTAAATATCGACCATTCACTACTTATAATTTGATTGCCATTTCTGATCCATCCATCAATCAGATGATTGTAATAGCTTGATTGACATGATTTTAGAGATAAGGCCCATCTACAATGTGACCTGTAGTTTCTATGTTTTGGTTAATCATACATTAAAAAAAAAAAACATAAAAAAAATCAGTATCAGATACTGTTATCAATTGAAATTCAATTTGCAACTTCTCTATCTTTACACATCAATTCGATGAGGCTAGTTTAATGAGTTGGAGATTAAGACTACTCTGAATAGTCAGTTTTCACAATAGAAATTATTTTAATGAAAAATGATCAAAATGCCGTTGGCGCCAAAAGAATGTTGGGGGGGCCTTATTATCAGATTTTCAAAGAGCATTTTCTATGGACACGGTTTGTTGATGTGTTAGGAATTATTGGGCCTAACAAGTATATGCGTTTTATATCCACACCGTCTATCCATTTTGCAAACTCATTTATCGCATGAGCAAAAAAAAAGAAGAAAGAAGAAAAATCCGATAGTTAAGTGGGCCATACTAGAGGAAACAATAGGGATGAAAATGCTCAGAAAATGAGACAGATTCAATAATCATATTAAAAATTTATATTTAAAAGGTTTTGTCCTTGATTTGATTTAGACATTAAATATGGACCATTCACTACTAATATGATTATTATTGCTGTTGTACCCAATTTCTGATAGATCTTGAGATAGCCAATTAGAAAAGGACACCTGTCATTGCACGATAAATGTATAGCGTGCGTAAGTTTTTTAGAGATATTTAGGGTGTTTTTCACGTAATTACAGCTGGTGCTGATCCAATGATACATGTCGTCTGATGATGGGGCATGACCAAGAAGCCCAGAGGCAGAAAGTGGTTGAGCAGAAAGAGAGGTTAAAAGGACATGTTGTAAGTGTTTATATGTTTAGCACACATGGATTGTCAAATTTCGTAAAACAAAAGTGTTTCAAGTCATATCGCAAGTATGGAATCACAACTACTTTACATGTCTGAAGATTAGCTTTATATCGGCTTATAATCAATTAAAGATCGACACATTGTCTCAAGTAGTCGTCACCTGATTTCAAGAAAAGATCAAGTCCAAGTCCAAGACAAGTTGTCTCATGTATTTGCTAAAACACAGGTGGTATAACCCTAGAAAGACCTTAGGTTATGCTCTTTTAAAAATTCATTAATTTTGGGTTTTTAATAATGTTTTGACACTTGAATTCGGTCAACCTAACTTCTGGTTCGGCCAACTTAACTTCCTCGGCCAACCTAACTTCAAGTTCGGGTAAATATAACAAATTTTGTTGAAAATTCGGTTGGCTTAAATTTTTTATTCGGCTAGCTTAACTTGAAATCCGGTCAGCCTAAGCGAAGTTCGTGTCAAATTCCAGTAATGTATTTCTTTGAATTTTGTGGGAATTCGGCCAGCCAAATTATGATGTTCGGACAGCCGAATTTCTCCTCGGGCCAGGCGAATTTTGGATAAATCTTATCCTGCGCAATTCAATAGCCGTTGGAACGAATCTGGTGGAATTCAGTTAGCCGAAGCTATTCTTAAGCTAGTCAAATTTTCAATATCTTTGGCTATAAATGGAGGTATTCTCTCATTCTAAATGACAACGAAAAATCACTCTAAACCTTCTACATGTGAGAGGGAAGCTCAAGTCCTTGGCAAGCTACTAGTGTGGTATTTATAATTTATTTTTAGCTTATTCAATTTTCTTTATCAAAGATCATTTCAATCTTATTCTAAAAGAGTAATATATACTCCTCTTTGAGATCTAAGAGAACCGAATCAAGTAACATTTGAGTTTTTCATTTCTAAAATACTATATAACCTTATACTCTTTCTTTTGAGTAAATACTGCCTCCTCTACATTCAAGAAAGAATTTCTTCTGTTATAAGCTTTTACTACGTCTTCAATCGGCATTTGAAGATAAGTTATTTATTACTTTATTTCATTTAGGTTTTTCTGAGATAGCATGTTAAAATCTCAGTAGGTTGATTTGTATATCCCTTGAAAATCACAAAGTGGGTTTTTGTTTATGATAACCCATCAAAATCACAAAAGGGGTTTTATTGTAGTGATCCCGTGAAAATCATAAGAAATTGTATAAGGTACTTAAGGTGAACCTGTGAAAACCTTGTTATAGTGAAAGCCAAAATTACGAGGGTAGTAATTTTAAGAGTGAAGTAGGTGTGGTTGTTTTAAGCATCGAACCATTATAACTCTTTGAGTATCTAAGGTGAATGTTTATTTTCTTTTGGTGGTGGATGTTATTTATTTCTTATGGTGAATGCTGTAATTATTTTATCTTCTTTTACTAGTTTGAAAGATTGATTTTAAATACATTCATGAAATAAGGTTGTCTGCCTAATATTTTAGGTGAAGGTTGTCCTACGAATTATTTGGAATCAAGGTTTCAATACTTAGGTGATTGAGATTTTGTATTTTTTATATATTTCACTCTTATTTCGATTATTTGTCATTGTCCTATTCACCCCTCTTCTAGGACATCACTAGCTCTCCTTAACATATGTCAAGAAAAGGAGGAAGGATGTAAAAGGCCAATGTGACAACGAATCAATAGTTGTTACCGTTAAATAAAGAAAGGAATTTCTAAAAGATAGTCGCAAGAGAGATTTATAAATAGTAAAAGGATTCAACAAAGCAAGTCGTCTCACACCAAACCAATCAAACCAATCAAGTTATCTTTCCTTATCGTAGATTAGCTCTATCATAGGAGTAGTAATAATCCATAGTGGTAATTCTTATTTGTACTCCAGTAGTGGTATTCTTTAGTTGTAATCCAAGTCTATGCTTTTACGCTCCTGATTTCAATACAATCAATTCATCTTTTAGGAAGACATTTTGTAGTTGCTCCATTTGATCGACTGTGAGTATTTCCTTTTTATTTGATTGTTTCTATATAACAAAAGTCCTTTTATACGGAAGGCAAGGTACAATCCATCTTCGAAGGAAGAATCCCAACTTATAATAATCGACTGATCTTCTTATAATTATCTTGTGAGTGGCTGAACAGGTGACCGATTTTCTCAGGTCTCGGTCATATATGGTCAAACTCGACGTATCTGCCTACTTTGGTGCTTGGGGTCAAGTTGTTTGGTTTGAATCGAGTTGCACAATCGGTTCTAGCACACTCGCACACGTCACATGTGACCAAAACAAACTGAGAACCAAAAACTTTTGGCAC
The DNA here is from genome assembly GCF_029962835.1 of Magnolia sinica. Classification (NCBI taxonomy): domain Eukaryota; kingdom Viridiplantae; phylum Streptophyta; class Magnoliopsida; order Magnoliales; family Magnoliaceae; genus Magnolia; species Magnolia sinica. The sequence continues at coordinate 34,233,803 of NC_080582.1, read as the reverse complement.
ACTCGGTAGGACACCGGATTTTTGGTAAACATACTGGTGCAATAGTAAAATATGATCGGAAGCGATATTCGTAATGCTTCTGAGGCTAATGAACCTCCTACACCAAATGAGGAAATTCAAGTGCAGCCAGCACCTTAGCTGTTAAATCTATAACCAACTTAGTGCCCGATCCTCCAAATCAGGATTGGTCATTTTTATCTCAAACTGATCTTACTGAGATAATGTCAGTTGGGCTACATTATATGCAAATGGGGATTTATCATATTGGAGAGTGATGAGACCCAAATATTGTACATTTATCCTCTTTAATGCACTAGTTTCTTGTGCATTTAAAGGCTTAATTGATCTAAATATACACATTTTCTACATGCAATGTACTTTGAGGACCAAGGATGAATATATACCTAAAGAGGAAGAATTAAAGCTTAAAAGAGTTGATGATGAAGGATTAAAGATTTTGAGGTTAACAATGAAGATTTCAAATGTTGAGGATAAAAAGAAAAGAAGTGAAGAGCCATCATAAATTAGGCTATAAAGGAATAAAAGAAATTTACAAAGATTTAACCAATCGACAGCAGGGTTCGACCAATCGAAGATGTGTCGACCTGTCGAGGAGAGTAATAGAGCAGTGTCAAAATATAATAACAGCTCTTCGGAAAAATTTTGGGACTTTCAACTAATCGATGAATGCTTTTGACCGATCGATGAAAATTCATATTTATATGAAAACTCACTGGACACTTCTTACTTGTTTCGACCTGTCGATAAATAGGATCGACAGGTCAAAACGGGGAGGAAATTCAAATTTTAGTTACTAGACAATTTTGTGCACTTTCGATCAATGTCTTCGACTGGTCAACACGATAGGTCAGCAACGTGTCTAACTATGTAATTTAATCGATTTGTGAAATTTCAAGATGGGTGCAAAAGTTAGAGTTCTATATCTATTTAAATGGGTCTTTTATATGTTCCTATATTATTTTCTAGGGTTTAGAGAGAGAGATAAGGCTTAGTTTTTCTTTTATTTTTAAGTTGTCCATGCCAGGTTAATCTCTTAGTTAAGGCTAATGGATGATTGTAACACTTCGAACTTTTCAATACTCGAGTATTGAATGTTCTTGTGTGTTACCGTAAAATTAACTTATTATGTATATGTGTACGATACCAATTTAAATATCCTAACCTTACATCTATTCTCCAATACGAATTTGCCCGTTGTGAATAATCTTCATTCATAGATCAAGCAATTTGACCGTTGATTTTGAGATAGGATCATCATATACCCAAGTATTCTCACTTGTTCATCATAACCAACCGTTCAGTCAACTATTCATTGATAGGTAAAGATATATAACCATCACTCTGAGTTTGGACCACCTGATTATAGTAAATTAACTACTTGATCTCTGCATCCGCTCGTACACATATCAAATTGAGATTTTAATCCATTCATCTTATTCACAACCTATGAATATGCGTAACCCACCATCAAAACTCTAATATAAGAAACTGACACATGTGGACAAGTTACTTGAATCTAATGATATACATGTTCTGACTCTTGATCACTCTAAAAATTCACTTGTGATTATCCGTTTACAAAACTGACCGTACACCCACTCACATATGTACACCCACTCACATACATGATCAGAGTACTAACCATTAACTATTTCTATTTTTAACATGTCATCTGGCCATCCATTATGTTGGTTGATATATGTACGTTACTTTAGTTAATTTAGTGAATAATTCTTTATTCATAATGATTTAGACATAAGTTCTTTTGTAAGAATTAATTAGAAACATGCCTATAATCAGGTAGAACTATTAGATTTCCCAAAATTCTCAAATCAGCAATAATTATGAAAATGCAATTAACCTAGACCCTTGAATTCTAGGTCACATGGTTCCCATGATCCGTTTGATGTGAAATTTTATACCATGCTTATGTATCATAAATTAACCATACATGTTAAATTTCAGCTCTATATCATTAAAAAAGTGACCCAATTAACAAATCATCTCCTTAACCGTTGATTTTTATGTTTATCGAGTGAAAAAATCTCGTGGGTAGTTGTAGTAGGATATTTCCCTTCATATGAACAACTTGGATTGCCCATTATATAGACCAAGTATGAAATATGAAAACCCCTCTTTGGTAGACTTTTCCTTAGGCGCGATGTTATCTTGTCAAGGCCTACCAACTCCTTATAAATATAGATCTTTTGATTTAATCACTTCCTTCCGTCCATCGCAACTCAAATTTTGACCACACTTTAGTCTCATATGACTACGAGGTTATAAAAAATTTAGGCCCCGATTTATGATCTTATACCGTTGAAGGTTGAAGCCAGTTCTTTCCTTTTGGTACAAATGGTGAAATTTTATAATTAAGCTTTTTCCTCCATCGATCAACCACCAAATTTTATCCAACCATTTGCCTATCTTGACTATAAATTTTTACCTAAATTGGGACCTGATTATTAAGTGTAGACCGTTAATTGAGATCAAGTTCGTTTTGGCACCTGTTAAGAGAATTTTCAAGATACGTCAATCTAAAATTTGGATCACCAAGAAAATTATATACCCCGGCTCTATTTGACGACCTTTACACAATGGATGACTTAGATTTAAAGAAAAATTGTCAGAAAAGGAAAAATTGGAGAAACCCAATCCAAGTGGGATGTAAACCACACCCCTCTCACACGCCCACTCCTTTTAAAAAGGGATGTGCATTCCCCTCTCCACTCATACGCCCAACGCCCAAAGAGAAAGAGAAATAAAAAGAAAGAAAAAGAAAGAGAGATTGAAAGCGAAAGGGAGAGAGAAGGAGAAGCATATACACCCTCTTCTTTCTCTATATGTATAGTGTTTCCCTCTTTCTTAAGCGATGTTATGATTCATGTGGAAGCTTTGCATGTATAAGTTTTCCTACATGGATATCTATCTAGGGTTTAGATCTAAGACTAAGGTGAGGGATTCATTTAAGCTTACCTTGATTTAAGTTGATATGATTTATCTTACCTTTGACATGTTTGCTTTCATGTTATTACTATGATTCTCTACCTGCAATTGTTTAATTTACCACTAACAATTATTTATCTTTTAAGAATTATGGTTAAGGTATGATTTTAATTATTCATGATCGATATTAATTTATGTGGGGCGATGGATACAAGCCTTACCCTAACCCTTTACCAATTTTATTGAGTTAGTCATTGCTACTCTTCTCTTTTGTTATGTTAGACATTGCTACTCTTTTCTTTTGTTAAGTTAGTCATTGCTACTCTCCTCTTTATTTGAGTTAGCCTATTGTTACTCTTCTCTTTTATTGAGTTAGCTTATTGCTACTCTTTTCCTTTATTATGTTAGCGTTGTGCTACCTCTCTTTAAGGATTTGGCAGGTGTCTTGGAATTCTAATGCTCCCATGATTCAATTTATTTCCTCTTTGGTCCATGTACTATGTTGGAAATCCCACTTCTAGCGATCAAATAAATATCGTGGATGTAATGCGGTTCGGGTAGCGGCCCCTGGTCAACACATAATTCCATGAATTTTGGATAGTGGTGTACAAATCGATATAAGTAATTCACAATACGTGTTACATCACTTTCGGAATTGGATGTCGCAAATAGTCGCTCTGTGAACAAATCGTGTCACGTAATTCATTTGATCCATGTGTTATACCGCCTTAGGATGTTCGCGTAAATCCATGTTAACGTTAGACACGCCGATGAATCTCCATAGTATGGGATGTGGGGAGTGTCGGATAGCCTTAAATTATTTTTCACATTATAATGATCGCTAAGTGTGATGCACCGCATATACTTTTCTAGGCATATATCTCATGTAGGTTGTTTATACATACCGATACCTCTCGTAGTAGTGGAGTACGAGACATATCGGAACCCTTACATTACTCTTATGAATCTCTTAAATTATTATTACTTTAAAGGATAACCATCACTATGAGTAGGGCATTGACCCTTTCCAACTGTACAGATGATGTAGGTGATGTACAAATTGAAGACCTATAAGACCGTCTCCTTATATAAGATTATACTGAATGAATAAGAAGATACTTTTATGATTTAGTTTTATATTTTCGCTGCAAACTCGATAATGTAACAAGCTCCCATTGAGAAAGCATTGGATAATTAGCTAAATTCTTTTACTCAAAGGAAATAATAAATATAGTCAATTTTATTTTCGTGAATGGTTACCTTCATGAATATAACTGGATGTGATCTGAATGAAAAAATAAAAATATGATGCAATTTTTAAAGCATCAAATTTATACATTATTAACACTCGGAATTCTCGGGCACGAGTAGGTACTCGGGCCGCGAAAATTCGGGATGTTACAATAATGCTTCTAGTTTAGTTCAATATTCTAGTTTATGGATTTATACTTTCGGATTTAAATGATGATTAATTAATTAAATTGATTTAGATTTTACTATAAAGCTCTTATGTTGTTTCATCTTTGATTCATTGTCGACTCCGGTTACATTGGATGCTTAGAAGTGCAATTACAATACTTATTCAGAGAATGACTCAAATCTCTAAAATTTCTTGATCTATTGTAGACTATGGACACAATAGATGCTTAGAATTCTTTACGATTGCTGTCTAAGTGCTTTATGAGAGAATCTTTTAATTGATATCATATATTGTTAGATGTTGAGATTGGTTTAACTGTTTGATCTTTTGATTAGAACGAATTGAAATTTGGTTCTAGTTGGGTTATAGAAGATAAATCAATGAATTATGTATTGTGATTACTAGAAGTAGATTCCTGAATCCTTAGTCATATTTATTAATTATTTTTACCTCTACTTATTCACTAGATTAAAAATTCAGATAACCCGTTTAGCTTTAAACTAGTTTAAGTTGTGTTTTCAAACTCCCTGTGGATCGACCTTGGTCTCACTAAGTAATTAAAACATTGTAGCCCTTCACTTTGGGTTGTCAACCCTTGGGTTCGATCATAGAGTAGTCATGAGCTCAGGCCAAGCACTTACAAGTTTAGGCTAATACTTTCAATAGATAGATGGCTAGTCAGACCAAGAGTTTGAATAAGATGATGACAATTTTTGCTAAAAGAACACTTATCGTGCCTTAATAAACTATGAGGTTAGTTTAGTTAGAAATTTGCTGTCAGTACCGCCAGCGCCTCCTTTACAATGACACACACATCTTGCTCCATTACATGAAGTGTGGAATATTTCTCTACCTGTTGAGTTTAGATGATTTGAAAGAGAGAACATGAATTTTATTCATGAGGCTAGGAATCAAGGAATATTTGGGGGACAACATTTTCCTAGGAATATCCCTCATAATGGGGAATGTTTGCTTGATACATGAAGTGTAAGGTTGCGAAGTCGTAATAATCTCGGTGAGACCAAGGTCAAACCCAAAAGGATTGAATGTGTGTGATTTCTTGAGGTACTTTAGATTTAGAATTAGAAACTAAACTAAATCTATAAATTAAAAGAGATGTTGTTATGAAGTGAAACTGCAAGATAAAAGAAACTAGAGTGCCAATAATCCACTTGCAATTATCTTAATGCATCCTTACTTGATTCAATCAATACTTCAACTAGAATTAAAGTCCTAATCTATCCAGTTGGAAGATTCATCAATTTAAACATCATAAATATTCGATCATAAATCTGAACATTCATAACATCGATTCCCCGATATAACCATCTAGTTGAATTGATTGTAGAGAGTTCAAAGCATCTACCATGCCCTTAGTCAATGGTAGATCAGAGAATTCTACAGATCAAACAATCACATAATGAAAGAGAAAGCATTCATGAAGTTCCCAAGAATCCACCGAGCCCAGAGTCGACAATAGATCAAAGTAGATTAGAAAATACTTCTTTAATTAAACCATAAACTATGAAATATCCAACATGAATATCAAACTACTTGAATCAAAGTAAGAATAACATTAAAACAAACTACAAGCTTCACCTCTTAGCTCTAGCTAAGATATTAGCCAATCAAAGACATGATTGAAACTAAACTCTTAAAATAAAGCATGAAAAACTAACTAGAACAGAGGATTTGGAGAATATAGGACACTCATTGAAGTTCTCCAGAACCTTGCCCTCTTCCTTCTACCCTAATTTGTGCTTAGAAACTCCTAAAAGACCTCTATTTATAAGCTTTACTCAGACCGACTTTGAAACCACCACAAATTTATCTAATCAGCTTACGCTTCAGCTGTAGCAAATTGTTTTCGGTCGCACTGAACTTGAAACTTTTGTGAGAATAAATTAACTTTTAGTCGAACTGAATTAACTCCTTTTTACACTTGAACTTTTTATTCACCTTCGGTCGCACCTAGCCTTCCTTCGGTTGCACCGAACTTCGCTTCCATTGTACCAAATTAAGACTTGGTCGAACCGAATTAGCTCTGAAATTCTGCATTCCCCGCTTGACTGTTTTGTGCAACTTTGGTCAGACTAAAGGTCGAGCCAAACAGTTTATTTTCTATATTGCTTATGTATCTTTTCAGTCTCTTCTTCCTCCTTAGCACTTGGTTTTCTTGGCTCTTTGGCATGTAAATTCTTCATTATTGACCTCCAAATTCCAAGTCTTACTTTGCTAATCTTTTAAGCATTAATTCGCCGCTTTAAGCGTCCTTTTCTCAATAGCTCTTGAAATTACCTCGTAAGAGAAAACAAGAGAAAATATATCAATTAATCATTATCATGTTCATAAAACCAAGGAATAAATATGGAAAAATATGTAATATTTCACACTCAACATACCCCCAATCAGCATTTTTCTTGTCTGGAGAAAAACATGTGAATACAAATTCTCAAAATCTCAAATTCCAACCTTGCCTTCGATAGCAATTTTCTATGCAACCCTATACGCGTGAATGATATTCAAAGGCATGCAAATAAAACAAAGGTAATCTCGATCCTGATATCTTTAGTGAACAAATGAACTAAGTCCTCATTCATTACTTAACCAATAGAAAAGTTCAAACATCAAGTTTCTAACATGTTTGGTAAACTTTAACTTGTAATTCCATGAAGTTAGCTTGCTTTCTTAATGTTAGCCATGTTCATTAACTTAAAGTGGACAGCTCAACACAGGTACTGATTCCAATCTTGCCCCTTATTTCACTTATTTTCTAGCTTTTAATTTTATCGATGGCTTTTACATATTTTCATTTTTCTTTCTTTTCATTAATTTTTCATTTAAAAACACATCTAGTAGGTAGCCAAATTCTGATCTCACTATTTTCTAGATGGTTCATTTTTTTCTTGTAACACTTTTTAGGTAGATAATGATATCTAGACTTGGTTCCTAATCAATTTTAAGCAATTCTAATGTTACCACTTAGAAAGCAAACAATTTCATAGATCATAAGTTAGATGTAGATTGTAAGCTAGACTCAATTAATGTTTCAAAAATTCTATCAATCAATTAATTAAGAAGACTTAGTCAAAAGTTTACAAATGAATTAAGCTCTAGATTTCCACATATTTATTACATATCTTATCATAATACTTATCATGCATTTAAATCACATAAAAATTCACTTTTCCAAAGGACTTTTGAAACATAAATTTTGAAAAATTTTGAAAAATTTGCTCGAAAATTAGGGAAATACTGATTAGATCTATCTAATCTCACCCTAACCTTAAATTTATATTTCCTCAATGTAAGAATAGATAATAAAATCAACATGAGATAAAGATAAGAAAAGGGAAATGAGTTAGAAAGATAATACCTAAGAAGGAATAATGCAACGATATTCAAAGTCTTCAACAGATAAGGTCTTAACATTAATAAGCACGACTAACTAAAGCAAAAAATCTATCCTAACCTAATCCTAAGAAATCAATAAACCTAACTATACCTCTATCAGACTAAGAGGTCAATCCTGATAAGTAGGATCAATCAGAGGGACAGACATAACCTCTGAATCAAACTTCTCAACGATGATTTGAGTTGATGACCGTTCACTTTGAAAATGTTACCATTCATTGGGTTCTTAATCTCGACAGCCTCATACGGATAGACGGTTTTAACATTGAAGGGGCCGGTCCATCGAGATATCAGTTTTCTCGAAAATAAATGAAGACAAGAATTGTACAAGAGGACTTTTTGGTTTGTCGTAAATGTTTTTCGAAGAACGTTCCATTCATGGAACTTCTTCATCTTGTAGTTATAAATTCTGAAATTCTCATAAGCATGATTCCAGGTCTCTTCAAGTTTATTGATTTGCAATTTGTGTAACATGCCAGCATTGTCCAAATTAAAGTTAAAATTTTTAATTGCCTAGTAGGCCTTATGTTTTATTTCCATATGTAGGTGGCAAACCTTTCCATAGATGAGTCTAAAGGGAGACATTCCTGTAGGGGTTTTGTATGCAGTATGATATGCCCATAAAACATCAGTCAATCGAACGTTATGATATCCTAAGAACTTAATAACTGTGAGATGGTCATTATTTTGCTACGGAATCACTTCGACCCATTTTGTAGTATAATCTACTGTGAGTAAGATGTATATATTTCCAAAGGATTGAGGGAATGGTCCTATGAAATCGATGCCCCAGCAATCAAATGCTTCAATGGTAAGAATGAAGTTTAGAGACATCATATTCCAATGGGGCAATCCACCCGACTTTTAACAACGCTTGTAAGTTTTACAAAAATCATTAGCGTCCTTGAACATAGTGAGCCAGTAAAAGCCACATTGCAGAATTTTTGTCATGGTTTTCTTAGCCGAAAAATGGCCACCACAGGCATGTGAATGACAAAAGGAGATTACACTTTACTGTTCATCATCGGGAATACATCTCCTTATAATCTGATTTGTGCAATACTTGAATAAGTTTGGAGCATGCCAGATGTACTTGCACACCTCGATGTAGAACTTTTTCTTATCTTGCTTGGTCCAATATATTGTGTGATACTTGTAGCAAGATAATTCTCAATGTCAGCAAATCAAGGTAAATGGGAGATAACGAAAAGTTGTTCATCAAGGAACATGTCATTAATATGAGTCATCTCAATAGAATCAGAGATAACAAGCTTGGAAAGGTGATCGACTACCATGTTCTCTACTCCTTTCTTATCTTGAATCTCTACGTCAAATTCTTGAAGTACGATGATGCATCTTAACAATCGGGGCTTAGTATCTTTTTTAGAGAGAAGGTATTTCAGTGCCGAATGGTCTGTGAATACAATTATCTTGGATCTAATTAAGTAGGAACTAAACTTGTCTAGTGCAAAGACTACGTCTAGGAGTTCCTTCTTCGTAGTAGAATAATTCATTTGGGCAGAGTTTAGAGTTCTACTAGTGTTCTAGTTCACATATGGCTTTTTTTTTTTTCATTGGCCTAAAACCGCCCCAATAGGATAATCGCTTGTGTCATACAAAATCTTAAAAGGAAGGCTCTAATCTGGTGGCTGCATGATTGGAATGCTAGTCAACATGCCTTTAAGCTTTAAGAAAGCTTTTTGGCATTCTTCAGACCACTCGAATGGGGTGTCCTTTTAAAGAAGATTTCACAAAGGGTGAGAGTGTGGCTGAAGTTGTAAGACCCGTGTCCTAACCTGTACTGTTCCATAGGCTTCCACAGCCCTTCCGGTCGAATTCCGGTAACTCTCGACTTGTATCCAATGTTTGCGCGTAATCCTAAGCTGAGTCCCGCATATCAGAGTCTAGTCGACTCGAAACTTATACCCTTGCGACCGCGCCGTCGCCGCGGTTCCGATGCCGCGTCTCAGGCACCGAAGAGATACCTAGGCCAAGAGATGTGGGCCCGCGTTCAGTTCGAGGAAAATACCGTGCGTTGCAATTTCGAGAGAATCTTTACGAAACGTCACATTAATGCATTAATCAATGTCAAGTACACAACCTTACCTAGCCCATCCCTCTCCCATTCCCCAAGTCAACTCTCTCTTACACAATCCATACCCATCTCATTCATTTCTTACCCTAAGTCAACAAGCACCATGCCATCTCATCCCATCACTCCACCTCACCACTCCTCTCTCTCTCATTCTCTCTCATTCCAAGTAACTCCCATGGGAGCAACCGTCCAAGCTTCTCATGAGAGAGCTAAGAGTGTGGCCCACCTTCCTATCCTAAGATCTCTCATCCCCACCATCAAAACTTCATCATCCTCCATCAAGATCGAAGTAAAGGAGCCTAGGAGTTCAAGGACCTAAAGAAGAAGGCTGATAGGTGGGTGATCTTTGATTTCTACCATTGATTTAATGATTGGAGGGCCCACAATCAATGAGAGCCACTTGATCTATGCATTATAATAAGGGAGGGCCCATAGTAGCGGGGTCCCTCCCCTCCGCCACTCGTCTCTCTCTCTCTCTCTCTCTCTCTCTCTCTCTCTCTCTCTTTTGTTGGTTGATGACCCACCATCATGATACATGAGTTTTATCTACACTGTCCATCTAGCGGGCCAACCCGCCATCCGTGAATGGACTCACCTTGCTGCCCATTTCGGGTTGGCCTGGATGAAGAAAAATATAAATATCAGCTTTGATCCAGTAGGTGGGTCACACTGGCGTGGACCCCACCTTAATGTTTCTGTCTTACCAAACCGGTCGTCCATCTGTGGGCCCAATCTGATTGGGGCCCAACTGCTGGGGCTGGCACGTCCAACTTCCAGTGCTCCTGTACGAAGGAAAACACAAATATTATATTGATCTAAAACGTGTGGCCCACCCGTGTGGGACCACCATTATGTTTATATGCTATATCCAGATTGTTCAGGCGTCTAATAGCCCTGGACGGCTATGCAGTTGCTAGTCGGCCACATCCACATGGAACCCACCAGATGTATGTGTTTTGTCCTTTCCATCCATCGTCCAATGGATTGGACGGTGGATATCGCATCTAAGGTATGTATTTTATCCATCACCGTCCATCCTTTTTGATGGGGTGAGACCCACCCCACACGTGCTGCACGTGTGGGGGTGGGGCCACGATGATGTAGTCTGTATCAACACCGTCCATTTGAGGACGGTGCCAATGTGGTGCCACGCGTGATGTATGGGTCTTATCACACCGTCGACCCACCTCTGATGCATCTGATACATCTAAACTATCCATCTGGGTCTGATCACGAGGTTATTGTTATATCCATCCGTCCAGTTTAGTGGGCCATGATTGTGATGGGTGTTTTGATCCACACCATCTGCTCTTAAATGAAGCAGATCCAACCTCCAATGTTCAACCGTGGACCACACCTTGCTGTAGTGCTTCATCTGCACCGTCCAGGTGCCCTGGACGGTGGTACCCATCTGGATTAGTGCTGATCAGCACGTGCTACACCGTGGTGCATGTGATTATCCACACCGTCCCTACCTTACGTCTAGGCCGTCCGTCTAGGACGCTGGACACTCGACTCAATGTAATATTAATATATATTATAATAATACATTATACATAACGTTGTGGTGGGCCCCACGTGGGACCCACCTGATGCTGACAGCAGAAGTTCTGTGGAACCCATCCTGCACGTGTGAGGGTGGGGACCACATTGATGTTCGTGTTATATCTAGGCTATCCACCTGATTTAGATCCCAGCTGTCTTTCTCTTGGACGGTGGGCGAGGGGCTACCCAGCAGCAGCATGGCTGCTGTTTAGACGTTAGCAAGTTTTGTGGGTCCCATGCATGATGTATGTGTTGTTGATCTATACCGTCCACACGCATGGACCCTGCCCTGATATATTTGATCCCCACTGTTCAGTAGCAGCGGATGGTGGGGCCTGCCTTGATGATATGTGTTGTATACACCATCCACCCATGTGGGGCCAGCCGTGATGTATTTGTTATCCAGTCCATCCATTTTGGTAGTGCTACGTGGGCCTACTTTGATGTATTTTGTGGCCCATTCGAGAGGCCCACCTTGATATACTTGTGGCCCATCTGTGAGGCCCACCTTGGTGTATTTGCAGCCCATCCATTAAGGCCTACCTTGATGTAATTGCGGCCTATGTGAGTGGCCTATAGTGATGTATATTAGGCCCATGAGAACGGCCCATAATGATGTGTATTAGGCCCATGCGATGCGGCCCATATGATAGGGCCCGATGTGATGTATAAAGCCCATTAATGTAGCCCACTTGATGTATATAAGGCCCACGTGCAGGGCCCACCTGTGATATATATTAGGCCCATGTGTAGGGCCCACCCGCTGTGTATTAAGGCCATGTATTTTCGGCCCATATGTATGGCCCATCGAGTTGTATATGTGGCCCATTTAATGAGGCCCATGTAATGTATTTGAGGCCCATGTGTAAGGTCCACCTATTGTGTATTTATGGCCCATTTAGCGAGGCCCATTGATATGTATTTGTGGCCCGTTTGGTGAGGCCCATTGGTGTGGCCCATGCGATGCGTCCCACTTGATGTATATGTGGCCCTTATGTAAGGCCATAGACCCACCATATGTTTGGCTCTATGAGGGTCACTCCTTGGGAGCAATGTGGGTTAAATGGCCACATTGTTGGGCAATGATGGTTTAATGTCCACATTGTGACCTTCTCTTAGGCCGATTCTGAATTATCGAGGTCGATCGTGTAGGCTGATTCTGATTGTCGAGGCCGATTCCGATTGTTGAGACCGAGTATCGAGGCCGATTCCGATTGTCAAGGCTGAGTATTGAGGCCGATTCTGAATTGTCGAGGCTGATCATATAGGCCGATTCCGATTGTCAAGGCTGATTCTGAATTGTCGAGGCCAATCGCATAGGTCGATTCCGATTGTCGAGGCTGAGTATTGAGGCCGATTTCGATTGTCAAGGCCGATCGTATAGGCCGATTCCGATTATCAAGGCCGAGTATTGAGGCCAATTTCGATTGTCGAGGCCGATCGTATAGGCCGATTTCGATTATCGAGGCCGAGTATTGAGGTCGATTCCGATTGTCGAGGTCGATTATATAGGCCGATTTCGATTGTCGAGGCTGAGTATCGAGACCGATTTCGTGTGTCAATTCTGACTGTCGAGGCCAATTGTATAGGCCATTTCCGATTTTTGAGGCCGAGTATCGAGACCGATTCTGTATGTCGATTCCGATTGTTGAGGCCGATTCCGTTTGTCGAGGCCGAGTATTGAGACTGATTCCGTGTGTCGATTCCGATTGTTGAAACCAATTCCGTTTGTCGAGGCCGATTGTATAGGCCGACTGTGATTGTCGAGGCCGAGTATCGAGACCTATTCCATGTGTTGATTCCAATTGTTGAGGCCGATTCCAATTGTCGAGGCCGATTCCGATTGTCAAGGCCGATTGTATAGGCCGATTTCGATTGTTAAGGCCGAGTATCGAGACCGATTCGTTTGTTGATTCTGATTATTGAGGCTGATTTCGATTGTCGAGGTTGATTTTGATTGCCGAGGCTGATTGTCGAGACCTATATGATGTATATGCACCCATAGTTGAGGCCCATTGTGATGTGTATTCGGCCTGTGTGATGTATATGCGGCCCGTGTTTGAGGCCCAATGTGATGTATATGCGGCCCATATTTAAGGCCCATTGTGATGTGTATTCAGCCCATATTTAAGGCCTAATGTGATGAATATGAGGTCTATGTGATGAGGCCCATCGTGATTCATTTGAGGGGCAGGCGATGGAGTCCATTATGATGTATATTAAGCTCATGTGAGAGGCACACCGTGATGCATATTAAGCTCTCGAGTGAGGCCCATGGTGTTGTATATTAGGTCCTTGTATGAGGCCATGAGTCCACTATATTTTAGGCCATATGTGGGCCATCCCTTGGGGGCAATGTTGGTTAAACGTCCACATTGTCGAGGCCGATTGTTGATGCCGGTTATTGATACCAATTATAAGTATGTGACAACATAGCATCATGATACATGCTCATACGCATCATCTGCATGTTTGTTATGAGATGTGATTGACCATTGCATATGTCATTGGGTAGGTTGCTACGAGACTCCCTGGTAGGCGAAGACTGTCTCACATAAGCGCACGGTATGCGTAGGATGGATGCATGACTGAATTGTATGACTCATACATCTTGCATTGCATGTTGTGAGTATTGTACGCCCTAGCAACATCAGGGTTGTGGCCTCCACAGGCATATATTGGATGGCCAAATGGGACACCGAAAATGTTTGGTTCTAGCATACGGGCGCCATAAATGTCTTTGGGTGAAAATTCCTAAACCTCCGTGGTCAGGAGACACCCTAACGTCAAGACCGAGTAGATATATATGAGCGCATGAGGGCCGTATACCAGTAGGCCGCGTCTCCCATTGTGTCGTGGTCGGTTGGGAGGGGGGTGACCTTACCCGCCTGAGTGAGAGGGCAATATCTAGGTTGAGTCTGACCAACTTGAGGAATGGGTCCGCTATCGACGAGCTGGGCCCGATATTGGTAGGTGGATAGTAAGGTCTCTTCCACTTACCCAGTTGTGCGCTCGGATAGGGGCGGCAATCTGGCGTAGAGTGTAATAGACCCCGGTGATGATCCTAGAGAGGAACCGTACTGATATATGAACTTATTGAGCAGGAGTTACATACTCATTCATTTACTATCCACTCAGGCTGGTGGTTCACAACTATTTATTACGTGTACCTTCGCAATGGCCAGGATTTCGGTTGGGGCACGGGACTAACCTGAGATCAGGAGTTTACCACATTGTGTCAAACTATCCAAATTTAGGTATGGGACTGGTTTAGATAGAAGTCCCTTGTGGTGGACCCCGTAGCCTGTGATACTACGTACTATCATTTCGACTTCACACTCTACCTTGGTCATTTCATTCGCATCGCATATTGCATTACATCCGCAGGTATATGACATTTTGGGTTGCTATGTTACTTCACTTATATGGCCTAGACGGACTTGCAGGATTTACATATTGCATTGTATCCTCGGCATCTGATATTTGGTTCTATATGACTCCTCATTTGTATAACTAATTTGTATTATGTACTCTGATATTGTATGATTTATAGACTTACTCTGATATCGTATGATTCATGATCTTGCAAGAATTCTGATATTGTATGATTATGACATTGTATTGAATATTTGACACTACCTTGTGCACACACTTTCACCACCCACTAAGCTTTCTATAAGCTTATGCACGATACGTGTGTGTAGGTGGCATTAGGTTGCAACAACGTTGAGCTTGGAGCATGCAGTGGACCTCTGGAGCTTTGATTTTGTCATATATATTTCCCTTTCAGCACTATATTCAAATGTTTATATTAGTGGATATGTGACGATGATGTTGCCTTTGTGATTTGGGTAAACTTGTGGTTATGCTTATTACAAGTTAAATGTATGTTGAAAAATCTTCCTTGTAGGATCCTAGGATCGGAATCTTGCGTATGGACGTTAGGAACCGAGAATGGGGTACTACGGAGGCTGTCGGCACCAGATTTGGCGATTGAAAATTTTGTGAGCCCGGTTTCTGACTTTGGGGCGTGACAGAAGTCCTTTATAAATATTCTATAAAAACTAACGTGCCTTAAAAAGTAATGAACGTCGTGTATGCTTTTAGGTGGAGGTAGATTAGAAATAAGATCGATTTTTGCTTTATCTATCTCGATTTTGTTGGACAATAAAAAATGTCCAAGCACAATTCTCTTGCGAACCATGAAATGACATTTCTCCCAGTTAAGCACAAAGTTCATTTCTTTACATTTTGTCAGCACATGTTTTAGATTTTCAATGCAATCGCTGAAAGATGAACAAAAAATCGAGAAGTCATCCATGAAGATCTCTAAAAATTATCCCACTATATTTGAGAAAATACTCAATATTCATCACTGAAATGTGGCAGGTGCGTTACATAATCCGATTGGCATCCTTTGGTATGCGAAAGTGCCAAAGGGACATGTAAATATTGTTTTGTCTTAGTCATCAAGAGCTATCACTATTTGGTTATATCTAGAATAACCATCCAAAAAATAATAGTAAGACTGACCAACTAACCTTTATAAGATTTGAATAATGAATGGTAAAGAAAAGTGGTTTCCTAGTGACGATATTCAATTTTTGGTAGTCAATGCATATTCTCCAACCAGTGGTGACTCTAGTTGGCACGAGTTCATTTTCTGCATTGGCTATGATGGTGATCCCGGACTTTTTGGGAACCACCTGAGTTGGACTCACCCATTGGTTATTGGATATTGGGTATATGATACCTACATCCAATTGCTTAAGCACTTTAGCTTTAACTACCCCTCTCATATTTGGATTTAATCGATGTTGTGGTTGTGTAGATGTTTTCACATCATCCTCAAGGTGAATGCGGTGAGTGTAAAGTAAAGGATCAATCCCCCTAAGGTCCACGATGGTCCATCCAACGGCTCCTTCATGTTCTTTCAGAGTAGCAATGAGCATACTTTCTTATTCTTTATCCAGGTGAGAAGAAATCACCGCCGAATATGTTTCATCTTGACCTAAGTAAGCATATTTCAAATCACCCAGCAACGGTTTTAGGTCAAGCTTTGGTGCCTTGATGTTTGAAGGTATAGGCTTTGTCTCATTAAGGGACAACTTTTTAAATTGTGGCCTCCATTGGTCAATCTCAAGCACCAACATCGCATCAAGCAAGGCGTCCATCTTCCTAATCATGTCATCATTCAAATTAGGGGAATGGGCTAACTATGTTTCTACAGGATCGGAGTAAATAGTCAAAAGGGCTCTTTCTTTCATGAATGAATCTATCAGGTAAATTTCGTGGGCATTGTCAACTTCCTCGGGTTGTTTGACATATTAAAAATGTTTAGCTCTAATGTCATATTCCCAAAAGTTAATTTCATAATTTCATTCCAACAATTAATGATGACATTTAATGTGGGTTGAAATAGACGGCCTAAGATGATTGGAATCTGAGTACTTGCATATAGGATGGGTTGCGTATCCAAGATGATAAAATCTACTGGGTAATAGAATTTGTCGACTTGGAGTAGCACATCTATCACGCCCCAAACTCGGAAACCGGGCTCAGAAAATTCCCGATCGCCGAATCCGGCACCGACATCCTCCATAGTACCCCATTCTCGGCTCCCGACACCCATATACCAGGTTCCAATTCTGGGATCCTACAAGGAGGATTTTCAACATGAATTTGTTTTATAATAAGTACAACCATAAGCATAACCCATAATAACAACAAGGATCAATACTACATATCCACTAATATCAAAAACTTTTGGATATAAGGTATGAAAAGAAAATACAATATAGATATCAAAAACTCCAGAAGCTCAGCAGCACGCTCCTACCTCAGCTTGACTACGTCTTATCATCACCTGCACGCATCTATCGTGCATAAGCTTATAAGAAGCTTAGAGGGTGGTGTAAGTGTGTGTGTAATACAGGTGCCAAGTATACAATATAAGTCCATAATGTCAGAAATACTGGCAAGTTCATGAGTCATACGATATCGGAGTAAGCAGAAATACTGGCAAGTTCATGAGTCATACAATATCAGAGTAAGCAAAATACTGGCAAGTTCATGAGTCATATGATATCAAAGTAAGCAAAAATACTGGCAAGTTCATAAGTCATACAATATCAGAGTAAGCAGAAATACTGGTAAGTTCATGAGTCATACGATATCAGAGTAAGCAAAAATACTGGCAAGTCTATAAATACTATCAACCTTATATAGGCTATGCGATGTAAAGACATAACAAACTAATGTCATATACTGAAGGTGCAATGCAATATGCAATGTAAAAGAAATGACAAAGCTAGATGTGTAGTTGGGATGATTGTGCATGGTATTGCAAGCTGTGGGGTTCATCACAAGGGACTTCTATACAAACCAGTCCCAATGGTACAAGTCTTGGGTCGAGTCAGCTCAAATCTACGGGATACAACTTAAGGTCGCGCGCAACTGCTGTCTACATATCGCAGGTTGTCGGAATTCGTTGGGGAGGATCGCGGAAGTTAACGGAATGATATTGACTAGGATACGGGCCTTACACATGTAGCTATGGAGAGGCTGCAATTCTAACAAGTGAATCTCAATTTTGAGTTATGATTTCAGCTCGTGGATACCTACTGCACCCGACCAAAATCTGTCCGACTCGACCCGAATCGGTACTTGTGATGACTCAGTTCGGATTAGTCCAGGCCAAACCTGGACTCGGATTAGGTTAGGCATGCTGGACTCAGTATCGAGTCAGGTCGAGTTTGGGTCAAGCTTATTTCAAAACCGAATCGAGTAGGATCAAACCTAACTCGGTCTGAATCGACTCGATGCCTACCGCTAACCATGATGGTTGTGTTTTTATCCACACTGTTTATCCATTTTGCCGCTTACATTAGGGCATGAGTCTAAAAATAGATAGATCGATATCTCAAGTGGACCACACCATAGGAAAAGTGGTGATTAAACACATACCATTATAAACTTCGTAGAGCCCAATGTAATGTTTATTTTCCATCCAACCAACTAATAACGTCAAAAAAACATAGATGAAGAGAAAATACAAATATATGCTTGATCCAAAACTTTTATAGCCCCCAATAGGTTTTTAATATTCTAATAACCCATGTTTCTTATGGTGTGGTTCACCTGAGATTTGGATCTTCCTCAATTTTGTGCTCATGAACTACAATAAAGCTTTTCCAATAACACACAGTACTGCAGTTGGTGGTTTATGCTATCAGTGTCCCCTTTGTTAAAGCCACTTGTATGAGCAAATAGTCAATGGCTCAGGTGGGCCATACTGTGATGTTTTCTGTAAAGTTAACCTAGAGCACAAGATGCGTCACCCCATTTTAGGTCACAGGCCGAACAAATTAATTTAATCTATAATTCAAGTTGACCACATGAATATCTATATATATATATATATATATATAAACTCTCTTTATAATTGGAGAAGTATGGGGGATTGAATTTTTGGCGGGGGCCTACCATGATGTGTATGCAAAATCCACTCTAACAATTAGATGCGTAATCATTTAGGCCCGAATCTAAAAAAATTAGGTTAACACGATATTCATGTGAGCCACACCAAAGAAAGTATTTGGAAGAGAGACATCCACCCTTGAAATTTATAAGACCCACCATGATGATTATATAAAATGTACAAATTAGTTTATCTAATGGAATTCCATCATTTTGTTTAATGGAACTCTATTGCTTTGTCAAATGAACCCATCACTTTGTCTATTGAAACCTTGTCATTTTATTTGACAAGCCGCCACTTTAACTAGTGAAATCTTGTCACTTTGTGAGTAACATCGTCACTTTGTCGAGTGGAACCAAGTCACTTTTTTCGAAAACTCGTCATTTTATCAAGCGAAACCCTATCAATTTATTTGGCAACCCCATCACTTTATCTAGTGGAACATCGTCACTTTGTCTAATGGAACTCCGTTACTTTGTCCAATAATCACATTACTTTGTCTATTAGAATCTTGTCACTTTGTCTAGCACCCCTTTCACTTGATCTAGTGAAATTTTGTCACTTTGTCCAGCAAACCCATCACTCTCTATCTAGTAGAACCTCGTCACTTGATATAGTAGAACTTTGTCACTTTATCCTACTACATAGTCACTTTGTCTAATAGAACCTCATCACTTTGTCTAGTAGCCCAATCACTTTGTCCAGTATCTCAATCACTTCGTCCAAGAGCCTCGTCACTTTGCCCAACGACCTCATTACTTTGTCTAGTGGAACTCATTTGCTTTGTCTTCCAGCCTCGTCACTTCGTTTAGTGGAACTAGGTCATTTTGTCTGGCAACTCATTACTTTTTTCCGATAATTTGTAACTTTGTCTGATGGAACCCTATTTGCTTTGTCTCGTTTAACCTTATTACTTTGTTTATTAGAATCATGTTGTTTTGTTAGGCAACTTCGTTACTTTGTTTAGTATAACTTAATCACTTCGTCTAATAACCCCGTCACTTTGTTCAATGAATCCTGTCACTTTGTCTAATGACTAAGAAAAAATTATCGGCAATGGATGGTCTATATTGTTGGTGGCCTCACATGATTTAAGGCCCACATTGAATTGTGCTCTATATAATGTAGGGTCCACATCAAAGGTTTCTTTCACATAAATAGAGGTTGGGGCTACAAATCATGGACGTTGTATTGCTAACTAGTACAATGTGATGTGTAAACTTTGCAGGGTTGTAGATTACATCTTGCCCCCACATACACCATTTTTCCTCTAGGCAGGGTCTATGTTGGGCGTACCATAATGTATGGGTTTTATCCATGCCGCCCATCCAATTTTTTCAAATCATTTTAGGGTTTTAGCCCAAAAATAGGTAGATCTAAAGCTCAAATGGGCCACACCAGAAGTAGTGGTGATAATGATTTAAAACCTTAAGATGGGTGTCATTATCACCACTACTTCTTCTAATGTGGCCCAAGGAGTTTGGAAGAAGAAGAAAGAAAGAAAGAAAAAAACAGAGAAGAGAAGAGGAGAGAAGATGAAAGGGATTTTCAATCTACCGAGTCGACTCAGTCATCCATTTTGGCACCGAATTTCCAGCGTTGTTGTTGGATTGATTAGGCTAAAGTGTTTTAATCTGAAAGAGGAATGAAGAAAAATGAAGAAGGAGAGATGTCGATCTTAAAGTGCGAACATCCAACTCTAACAACATTAAGAGATAATTCAACTCTAAGGTGAGGATCATTCTTCAAGCTTTCCTACATCTTGATATCTAGCTTTGTTTATTCATTTTTGTTCATCTTCGTTCATTACCTCAATGTGAGTGGAACCCATCTAATTGTATACATTGAATATCTATGTCATCTATCCATTTTGCGAGCTCATTTTACAGACCAGGCCAAAAAGCGAAGCCTATCCAAATCTGAAGTTGACCACACTACAAGAAACCATAGTCACTGATATTTGTGTTTTTTCTTTATCCGGGCTGTGTGACCTTATCAACAACAATTTAGATGGCAAATAAACATTATAGTGGACAATGAAATTTTCAATGGTCGGCATTCAATGACCATTGTTTCCTGTGGTGTGGTCCACTTGAGAGTTGTATTTGCTTCATTTTTTGGACAATTATCTAAAATAATATAAGAAAGATATGAGAAAACGGATAGATTGGGTAGATATACAATGCATAGATCAAGGTGGGCCCATGGTGAGGATTCTACGGACATCACTCATCCTAGGTCGTAGCTAATATTCCTTGCTAATCACGCATATTTTATACTTTTTTTTAATCTTATAAAATTGTCATGAGATGAGGTGATCTAATTAAACTTTAGAATAAAGAAATCGGAGGGGATTACCTAGGACAAGAGGTTGAGTAGCTGTACACGCTACTGAAGTGACGTCACCAAGTTATGTGGGGCCCACCATGATGTATATGTTGTATCCACACCGTCCATCCATTTGGAGAGATCATTTTAGCGCATGATCAAAAGAATGAGGCAAATCCAAAGCAAGAGTGGACCCCACCACAGAAAACAGCGAGGAGCATGATGTCCACGTTGAAGCCTTCCAAAGGTCCACCATGGTTTTTATTTGACATCCAACTTGTTCATAAGTTAACACAGACATGAGAGAAGGGAAAACACAAGTATCAGCTTGATCGAAAACTTTTGTGACCTTTAGAAGTTTTTAATGGTGGGCGTGACTCTCTCCACTATTTTCTGTGGTGGGACCCACTTGAGTTTTGGATTTGATTCATTCTTTAGCTCATGCACTAAAATGATCTCTCCAAATGGATGCACGGTGTGGATACAAAACATACATCATGGTGGGACCCACATAACTAGGAGACGTCACTTTAGTAGCGAGCCTGGCTACTCAACCCGGGCGCTGAATCCCCGGATGGAAGGAGACGGATTGCGCAGTAACCACGCTTAGAGTACTGAGTAAATATGTGGGGTCTACCATGATACATGTATTTTATCCTTTCCATCCATCAATTTTACCAGATAATTTTAGAGCTTGATTCCAAAAATGAAGCATACAGTGTTCAAATGGACCACACCATGTGAAACAGTTGAATTGAACGTTTACGTTGAAAATTTCTCGGGGGCTACAAAAGTCATGGATCAAGCTTATATCTTTGTTTTCCCTTCATCCACGTCTCCGTGATCTTATAAATAGGTTAGATGACAAATAAACATCACTATGGGCCCAGCATAAACATCACTGTGGGGCCTTAGCATGGTTTCAATGGTGGAAATCATTATCTCCACTGTTTACTGTGATATGATACACTTGATATTTGGATATACTTCAAATTTGGGCTCAACCATTAAATTAGATGGAAAAACGGATGGACGGCGTGGATATTCCACGTACATAAAATGTGGGCCCAACTGAGTTTACTCAGTACCATAAAAGCCTGCTGTACGTACTAATTACGCAATCCGATTTCCAATGAAACCGTCTAACGTCCGTTACACTTTTCAATGTAATTGTTTCTATTATATTAAACAAAACTGGTGACGTTCCTCTGTCAGTCCCCTCCACGTAAGGCGAGCAGATTGGGTGCGCCTCGGCTTCACCCAATACGGTGTGGACTTGACTGTGGGGTCATCTTGATGCATTTGTAGTATATCCATGCCGTCCATCCGTTTTTCCAGATCATTTTAGGTCATGAGATCAAAAATGAAGTAGATACAAATATCATTTGGACCACACCACAGGAAAGAGTGGTAATTAACCATTAAAAACTTATTGTGGGCCACAAAAGTTTTGGATCAAGCTGATATATCTCTTTTCCAGGTCTATGTGACCTTATCAATAAGTTGGATGGCAAATAAACATTACGGTCGACCCTATGATATTTTTAATGATAGGCATGCAATCGCCACTAATTCCTGTAGTGTGGCCCACCTGAGTTTTGGATTTGGTTTATTTTTGGTT
This sequence comes from Magnolia sinica, assembly GCF_029962835.1. Lineage (NCBI taxonomy): Eukaryota > Viridiplantae > Streptophyta > Magnoliopsida > Magnoliales > Magnoliaceae > Magnolia > Magnolia sinica. Next base: position 34,210,933 of record NC_080582.1, on the reverse strand, counting down.
TCAATCACTAGAATGATCTGTAAAAATGGATGGACGGCGTGGATATACTACACTTACATCATGGTGGGCCCCACGGTCCGACCCGGGCCGCACTTAATATACCGTCGCAAGTAAGATGCAATTCGAGAGAGAGAGGGCTTTTTTTTTTTTTGTTTTTTTAAGAGAGGGAGGGCATTCATTTTTTTTTTGGGTTAGCTTGTTAATACACAGTTAGCCACCCCTACTTGAGCTATGGATCAGGGTGTAGAGAGATAGGGGGGGAGGGAGGGGGAGGGGTTGCGTGACCGTCCATATTGCCAAGGTATTACGATCTTTAAACGTTGGTTGCATTCAGTAGCCCATGCTATCTATGGATCAAGGGTTCGAGTATCCACTATGGCGTGAGTGTGTGGGGGTGTGTGTGCGTGTGCAAATAAATAAATAAATAATAATAAAAGATAGTTGATCCTGGCTTTATTACCAGATGTCAAAGTTTTCGACCGTGAAGATCCGTTGGGGTCATCTCTTCCACCAATCAACGCCGTTCATTGCCATCAAAAGTGGTATCAAAGCCGTTCATTGCCATCTACACTTTTCCAGTTTTCATAAGTTGACTTCTACGATGGTATCGAGGTAGACAGAAGTTAATCCTTGCTCTTGTTTCATCTTTCAGTGTGGGCCCACCAGAATCCATTCATCTTCATCATCCAATATATAGTCCAATAGGCCAGGCCACTGCTCGGTGGCGTGGACCTATAGATGGACGGATCTATGTGTGCAGCTTGGATGGCCCATGCCCTTTATTTATGTTTCTGGCTCGTTTTAGTTAGCCCATTTCGTCCGGAGAAAGGCCCGATTGTAGATTGGTTTTCTAGAGAGGAGGATACTCTGTGACAATGGAAGTTTGGTTGGGCTTAGCCCAAAATACACCTTGGGTCCATGTCTACACCAGCTCATCGATCAAAACATGGGCAGTTCCGGTCCGTTCCTATTATGGAAGGCTACAGCCCAGGCCTTTTCTCCAGCCTTTCAGATTGAATTCACAATGGTCCACTATGAAAATGTCTAAGCCTACTTATATGCTTCTTCAGGCTCATTACTATGACATGGATATTTTGTATATTTTTATTTGTTATTTTGATAGCTCATTTATTGAATCAGCTTGTATACTATGTGAACTGTTAATAGGTACAAAAGGGAATCATGCCAAGGTTATTTAGTGGTTTAAAACTAGGGCGGTTAATGGGCCAGGTTTGTTTCGTATAGTGCCTGCACCCAGCCTAATTGGGTTTTGGGTCTTGCTTGATCTAGGTCCTCTCAGGTCAGGGTTTTGTTCTTGAAGACTTGGAGCCAGATCTTATTAGGTTGGAGAACCTATGGTGTCTTTGGATCTTGGTTTTCAATTGGGTTTAAGACAAAAATAACGATTTACATGGTTGGGAAGACCAGATGGATGAATTTACCTAATGGGCTTGGGCCAATTTTAGTATGGCCCATTAGCAAAGTACCCAGATGTAGGCCCCGATTAGCTAGCCAGTAAGGATCCTAATGGCCTATACGCGGATTTCCTGCCAAAGCCTTACGCATGAAGTTCCTGGGCTGAAAACCTAGGTGGGGCTACCGTGATGTTTGTGAGAAATCCACCCCGCCCACCTGTTTTGTGAGATCGGTTTTGTACTTAAGATCAAACGTGAGTAGGATCCAAGACTCAACCGGGCCGCAGTAAGGGCCTGTTTGATTTTACATGATACATGTAAATCATGGTAAATAAATAATTAATACTTTTTCACTTTGTTTGAAAACATGAGAGTAATTCCATCTCGAAAATCGAAACAAAAGTGTTGTTGACTTAAATTTATGGACCCCACCGTAATGTATATGATATATCCGCACTGTCCATCTATTTTATTAGAACATTTTGGAGCATAAACCAAAAAATGAGGCAGATCCAACACTTAAATGGCCCACACTAAAGGAAACAGTGGCCTTAATTCGTCCACCATTGAAAGTTATTTTCTTCACTAGGCCCGTATTGAGGTTTTTTCATCATCTAACCTGTTCATAGGGTCACACAGACATGGATAAGAGGAAAACACAAATATCAGTTTGATCCAAAACTTTTAAGGGCCTTAAAAAGTTTTTACTGGAAGGCGTTCGATTCCCGTTGTTTCTTGTGGTGTCGTCCACTTGAGCTTTTGATTTCCCTCAATTTTTTACTCACACCATAAATTCAGCTGGCATAACAAATGAACGGTGTGGATAAGTAACATACATCTCGATGGGCCCCACATTGATGTTATAAATTTCTCAATGTTGTAAGTTGCAACAAAAGATGTGGTAATTACCTGGGTAAATAATTATTACCCATTTACATGGTAATTACACTTGAGCCCAAAAATCGAACAGGCACTCAAGGAAAAAGGTGGGTTGAGAAATTCCTACCGTTGAAACCTCCCTAGGTCGACAATGATGTTTACGTGCCATTCATATCGTTATATGAACGGCATTACTATTGGGATGAACTGAAAACACAAATATGATCCTAATTGAAACCTCGGTTGCCCCATGAATATTTTGACTGTGGACGTTCAATTCCCACATTTTTGGCCCACTTGAGTATTGGATCTAGCTTATTTTTAGCCTCATATCCTTAAATGAGCTCAAAAAATGGATGGATAGGGTGGATTTATCACAAACATCACGGTGGGCCCCACCTAGGTTTCCAAGTCGTAAGAACTTACTGCCAAAGGCTTAAGCAGGAAATCCGCATTTATAGGCATAGAGAAACCCATCCCTAGCCTGATAGGTTTACTGGGTTGCAAAATAAGACAGGCCTACATAGTGGTCCTATCTTTCACACTGACCATGCAATCCAAACCATCCAGTGGGTATATTGATGCTACTGTTGAAACCTTCCTAGGACTCACAGTGATGTTTACTTTCAATCTAACCCATTCAAAACATTGCTGTAAGATGTACCAAGGGAAAAAATCAACTTGATTAAAAACTTTTGGGCCCCAAGGAGTTTTTAATGGTCGACGTTCAATCCTCACTATTTCCTGAGGCGCGGTCCACTTGAGTATCAGATCTGCCCCCATGTTTTTGCTCATGCCCTAACCAATGATTGAAGATCAAGTTTATTAACCTATTAACATAGACCGTGATCATATGATCAAGAACTTTATGATATACCAAAAATGATCGATTCTTATACCTAAGGCTGTTGTGAGGTCTAATACCTTGACTATACAGTTTTAGTTTATTTTAGGAGGCTTCTTAAATGCTATTAAAAGAAGGTGATTGTGGGTATATCAATTAGGGTTCATTGATTCTTGTACAGATTAACATAGGATCTACTTGGTTTATATTGGGACTTTTAGGGCTAAATCTAATTAGATCAAGAACTCATTAAGTGATATTTTGGTTAGGCCCAACACTTGAAATGTTTTAATTAGCTTTAAAAAAGTTTTCAACTGTTAAAATTTTGTTTTAATAGTTAAAACTGTTTCTATCACGCTTAATGTTGATTTGATGACCCATCTTTGATAGTCCACCAACTTGATCAACATAGGATATAGATCTATGCTAGAGGGCTTAGAGAGTGAAAGGATTAGATGATGAGTATGTGCATATATGAGGCTGTTAACATCAACTTCCTTTACAGTAGATTATATTTGAGGTTCATATGGTGATGGAGCACCATATATATATATAAAGTGAACTCCTGGAACCCCAACTGATCCTTTATAAATAGATACTATTACTGAGAAGGAAAGCAACACCAGGGAGATCTTAAAGCACCCCCTCCAAATGTAGAGAGAGAGAGAGAGAGAGAGAGAGAGAGAGAGAGAGAGAGAGAGAGAATTCCTTCTTCTACTTCCCTCTTATTCTTCATCATTATAAATGTGGTGTGGTCCACCTTTGAGGACAACTTGCATCATCTTCTGCCCTCATTAGAGAATTTGACAATACTCTCTTGGCTTCCTCCACCTGCAATAGACTGGGGAGAGACCTCTTGGTTTAGAGGATAGGCATTGGATTTTTCATTAAATTTGTCTACGCAATCGGGATCATGGTTAGGTAAGATTTTAACCATCCATATTTAAATATTTGTTGAAATCTGACCTCATCGCACATGAAATGTTCCTAGGATTTGGAACAATGAAAATACTATATTCCATTGCGTTTTGACCCCAATGGATCCAATAGATTTGCATGAACTGCGGATATAATTGGTGTTTATACACCTCAAGGGTAGGGTGTTGGCTTGGTGGGAGAAACTTTATCAAATGCATAAGCACCCAGGGCAGTTAAAAATCCTTGAACCGGGAAAAACGTGAAGTTGCTTGATGAAGAGGTTCCTATGACATATTAATGACTACATGTTTTACAATAAGGGATGGAAATGTTGATTCTTAAAATAAGGAATTCACTAATTGATGGCTTATTAAAGATCTTCATGAGTTTGATGTGGCTTGTTAACTTGGCGAGCTACAATTGTTGATTTATGAAGAGCTCATGATGCGTTGATCTATCAAGCCTTTCATTAAGATTCCATGGTAAGATCACAATAATTGTTATCTGGAGCTAGAGCAAGCTATTGCAAGAAATCCATCTATCCTTCAATGTGAGTGTCTTAAAGTAGGAAAAGACTGACTAGTACTTGGCCGCTCACCACATAAGGCTATGATGGGAAATACAAAGGCACCTCTTTTAAAACAAGGAGTTTCTATTAATCCAAGAACAATTAGAAATTTGACCCCTTCAAGTGTTTCTAGTGCCGTTATTTGGATGGATCATTGAGTGTTCTAATGCCTTAAGAGGCCCTTGCAACACAGAAATTAACAAGGGCAATTAATTGATAGGTCCAGTGGGATAAAATGGATGGTCATTTAGCTTTAGATGATGACCCAACATATGATTGATAGGATGATGAATATAATGGATGTGAGGACATTATCTTTGGTGATGATGGTGAATCCTTGGTGTTCTCCAAGAGCCTCTTACTACTAACATAGTTCTATCCGTCCGTGAGAAGACGTCTAAAATTTGGGCGCGCGCTCAAAACAGAGCCGCACCAAAAGATGGGTATTTCACTCACACACACACACACACACACACACACTCTCTCTCTCTCTCTCTCTCTCCCTCTCTCTCTCTTCATTCCCTAATTAGAGCATTCCCAAAGCTCCTTTCCCTAATCCTCTCTCTCCCTCCCGATCTCTGCTCCATCTCTCTCATTCTCCTCCTTCTCTCTTCAATGCATCAGCCATGAAGAACATAGGTCGTGACTGCCCTCTCTCTCTCTCTCTCTCTCTCTCTCTCTCTCTCTCCATTGCAGCAGCCGTGAATCTCCTACCCGAAGAAACACACGCCGTGAAGCTCTTCTCCATAGGTTTGATATCTTTTTCTATTTGCATCTCTTTTCTTGTCTTTCAGATATGGCATGCGCTAACTGTTTGATGAAATGGCATGCTATCTGTTTGTTGAAATGGCTGGATGAGATTTTTTTTTTAATCTTTTGTAATTTTAGATACATGCTAACGACCTGTTCACGGATAGCTTCTCTTCGAAGAGGCAAGGAAATTCATGCTCGGTCTATCCGCATTGGGTCCTATCTTGATGTATTTGTCGTGAATGCTTTGACTAACATGTATGCAAAATGTGGATGCTTGAACCTCTATTTTGTGATCCTAACCCTTGAACATTGGCCCCTTTTTTTTTGCAAGTTTCCTTTATTTACAAGCCACATCTCAGATAGAAACCAGCAAGAAACCAAGTGCTTATCTTTGTAATCAATAAATATCCAAAGCAAAGCCTACAAAATAAATCAATTGCACTAATTTGTTTCCCCACTTGATCTTAATTGTCTCATTTCGTAGCTAGTGATATCTACTGCTATGGATGTAATCTGTAGCCATAGGTATATTCCACTACAGATATTATAGCTACGGACTGTATCCGTAACTATTGATATCTATTGCTACGGATTTAATTTCCAGGCGTACAACATTTCGCTACAGAAATTATAGCTACGGCTTTTGTTCGTAGCGACTGATCTCTATTGCTAAGGATTGAATTCGTAGCCATTGGTTTTTGGACCTTTAGCTACACCACCAATAGCTATGGATGTGCTATGGACTATGCTACGGTTTTTGTTTGTAGCCTTTGCCCGTTTTTCTTGTAGTGAATTAAGAAAATCTCGGATTAAACAAATTGGCCTCTAGAATATTTTGGACAGTTCAATTGATCAAACTTGGAGGATTGATTGATCGAAATAATTCAAAAAAGTCATGTTTTCTCTATTGACACTTTTAAGCATGTTTAGGGCTCGATTAATCAAGTTGATCGATATCGATCAATCGATGGTTAGATTGACGACACGTGCAATTTTGAATAATTGGGCAATTTGTTTCCTATTCTAGGCATAACACTATATATATATATATATATATATATATATATATATATATATATATAATTCAAAAAGTCATGTTTTCTTTATTGATACTTTTAAGCATGTTCAGGGCTCGATTTGTGAGACCCGTATCTTAGTTCGTACCATTCCGTAGGCTTCCTCGGTCCTCTCGGTCGAATTCCGGCAACCCTCGACTTGTATCCGATGTTTGCGCACGATCCTAAGACGATTCGAATATATCGGAGTCGGCTCGACTCGAAACTTGTACTCTAGCGATCGCGCTGTCGCCGTGGTTTCAATGTCGTGACTCACGCATCGATCCGATACCCGGGCTAGGAGATGTGGGCCCGCGTATTTTCTGATGAAACGCCATGCGTTGCGAATTTCGAGAGAATCTCTAATATAGGTCATATCAATCCATCAATAAATGTCAAGTACACAACCTTACCAAGCCCATCCCTCACCCATTCCCCAAGTCAACTCTCTTACATAACCCATACCCATCTCATTCATTTCTTACCTCATGTCAACAAACACCACGCCATCTCATGCCATCACCTCAACTCACCACTCCTCTCTCTCTCATTTCCAAGCAAACCTCATGAGACTCCAACGTCCAAGCAAGCTCCATGAATAGAGCTTGTGTGGCCCACCTTCCTACCTTCCATCTCCATCATCCTAAGTCAATCTCAACCGTTGAAGTCCATCCATTGGGACTCTATCATGCATTGGCGGAACAAGGAAGAAGAGATCTTGGGGTGGGTGCTTTTATTTATTGATCTTGTGATTTGAGGGCCCACATATGTGGGACCCATCTTGATGTATGTATTATATAGGGAGGGCCCATAGTGGCGGGGTCCATCCCCTCCTCACCGTCTCTCTCTCTCTCTCTTCCTATTTTGGGAACCCCACTACGATGCACATATTTGACCCATGCCGTCCACCTACGTGGGACCCACCACTGATGTATATGTTTATACCCACGCCGTTAATCTGTTCATCAAAACCGTCCAGCAGCAAGGTTGCTGCAGTGGGGCCCTGATGTGTATGTTTCTCCATGCTGCACATCTATTTTGGCAACTGCCACGTGGGGCCCACATGATAATATGTGAGGAGATCCGGACCTTTCAGATGGTGTGGGCCTAACTTTACCTGTACGTGTGGCACACCACATCGTCCAGTAGTAAGGAAGGTGGGTCCCACCTAGAGTATGCATTGCATCCAGGGCGTCCAGGGCCTGGACGGCGCTGACATGTACTATATGTAATATATTATATACAATATATAGTATTTTATATATATATATATATAAAATATAATATTACATATATCATCCTCCTGCCCAACAGCGTGAGATCCACACACGTGTGAACTCCACCGTGATGTGAGACGTGGACTCACTTTGATGAATATCTGGCCGTCCACCTGGCAGTAGGAGGGGCCATCATGATGCATGTTATATCCATACCGTCCATCACCTGAACGGTGGACCAGCGACCCTCACGCCAGCAGGGGTTTGCCAGCAGGGGTTTGATGATCCAGACTGTCCATTCATGTGGAGCCCAACTTGCATGTATGTATTCTATGTCCAGGCCGTCCGTCCATCCCTGGACGATGGACGCTGGATGATTTTCTATATAATATTATATAAAATAATAGATATTATAATATTACATTTTGTGGGCTACACCCACGTGGGACCCACCTGATGTGTCATCTATCCACTGCCGTCTATTTGTTGAGAGGGTGGACCCACCCCACATGTGTGGCAGGTGGGACCCACCTTGAGTTATGTATTATGTATTCACATCATCCCTGGTGGGGGACGTAGATATCCACCATGATGTATTTATTTCATCTACACCGTCCAGATTGCGCTGGACGGTGCTGGACAGTGTTTTGGACTACGCTTGGACAGGTGCTGGATCATGTTTTGGCAGTGCTGTGGACCCCACCTCGATGTATGTTCCATATCCGCACCATCCATAATGATTGGACGGTGCTGGACGACGCTTGGACGGTGCCGATTTACATAGACAATGTTTGGATGGTGCTGATTTACCTGGACAATGTGAGACAGTGCCGATCATCATTAATGGGCCATGTGCCCCATGGAATGACAATTTACAGTGATACACATGTTACACCTACAATTAGTAAAAATGATTTTTGGTGTGGTCCAAGTCCATTTGAGGCCCATTGGCGCAGCCCATCCATAAGGCCCATCATGATGTATTTTTAGCCCATGTACGGGGCCCACCTGTTTGTATTTTTAGCTTATGTGATCAAGCCCATCTGTAATGTATATTTGAGGCCCACTTGCTTGAATCTGAGGCTCATAGGCAAGGCCCATTGTGATGTATTCGAGGCCTATGGGCAAGGTCCATTGTGATTTATTCGAGGCCTATGGGCAAGGCCGATTGTGATATGTATTGGGCCTATGACGCGTGACCCATTTGATGTATTCCAGACCCGGATACGTGGCCCATTTGATGCATACTCGGCCCATGTGTAGGGCCCATCTGTTGTGTATATAAGGCCCATGACTGAGGCCTATTGTGATGCACTGAAGCCCATGGGTCGTAGCTCATTGAGATGTATTTCGGCCCATATGTCGTGTCCCATTATGACGTATTTTCGGCCCATGAGAGGTGGCCCATTGTGATGTAATTGAGGGTCATGTGCAGGGCCCACTTGTTATGTATTTGTGGCCATTGTGATTGTATAAGGCCCATTGAGATTGTCTATGACCTACCGTGATGCGGTCCATTGTGATGTATATAGGCCCATGATACGTTTGGCTCTACGTGGGCCACTCATTAGGAGCAATGTTGGTTGAATGTCCACATTGATGGGCAATGATGGTTGGATGTCCTCATTGTGACCTTCCCTTAGGCCGATTGTCCTGATCGATTTGCCGATTCTGATTATCGATCGATTTCGATTGTCATGGCCGATTGCCGATTTCGATTGACGTGACAGATTTGCCGACTTTGATTATCGATCGATCCCGATTATCATGACCGATTTGCCGATACCGATTATCATGATCGATTTGCCGATTTTGATTATCAATCGATTACGATTGTCGTGGCCGATTGCCGATTTTGATTGACGTGACCGATTTGCCGACTCTGATTATCGATCAATCCCGATTATCATGACCGATTTGCTGATACCGATTATCATGATCGATTTGTCGATTCTGATTATCAATCGATTCCGATTGTCATGGCCGATTGCCGATTCCGATTGACGTGACCGATTTGCCGACTCTGATTATCGATTGATCCCGATTATCATGACCGATTTACTGATACCGATTATCATAATCGATTTGCCGATTTTGATTATCGATCGATTCCGATTGTCGTGGCCGATTGCCGATTTCAATTGTTGTGATTGATTGCCGATTGTCGTGACCAATTTGCCAATTCTAATTATGGATCGATTCTGATTGTCGTGACCGATTGCCGATTCCGATTGACGTGACCGATTTGCCGACTCTGATTATCGATCGATCCCGATTATCATGACTGATTTGTCGATACCGATTATCATGATCGATTTGCCGATTCTGATTATCAATCGATTCCGATTGTCATGGCCGATTGTCGATTCCGATTGACGTGACCGATTTGCAGACTGTGATTATCGATCGATCCCGATTATCATGACCAATTTGCCGATACCAATTATCATGATCGATTTACCGATTTCGATTATTATGACCGATTGCCGATTCTGATTGTTGTGACCGATTTGTCGATTTCGATTATCAATCGATTCCGATTATCGTGGGCGATTGCCGATTAGCGATCGAGGCCGATTATCATGATCGATTTTTGCGATACTGATTATCATGATCGATTTGCCGATACCAATTATCATGATAGATTTGCCGATTCTGATTATCATGACCGATTGTCAATTCCGATTGTCGTGATCGATTTGCCGATTCTGATTATCGATCGATTCCGATTGTCGTGGCCGATTGCCGTTTCCGATTGACGTTACCGACTTGCCGACTCTGATTATCGATCGATCGCAATTATCATGACTGATTTGTCGATACCGATTATCATGATCGATTTGCCGATTCTGATTATCGATCGATTTCGATTGTCGTGACCAATTGCCGATTGACGTGATCGATTTGCTGATTCCGATTATCGATCGATTCCGATTGTCGAGGCCAAGCATCGAGGCCAATTCCAATTTGTCGAGGCCGATTGTATAGGTCGATTTCGATTGTCGAGGCCAATTATATAGGTCGATTCCGATTTATCGAGGTTGATTGTATAGGCCGATTCCGATTGTCGAGGCCGAGTATCGAGGCCTATGTGATGAGGCCCATTGTGATGCATTTGAGGGCCAGGCGATGGAGCCCATTGTGATGTATATTAGGCCCATGTGAAAGGCCTATCGTGATGTGTATTAAACTCTTGAGTGAGGCCCATGGTGTTATATATTCGACCCTTGTGTGAGGCCATGGGTCCAATATATGTTAGGCTCTCTGTGGGTCATTCCTTGAGGGCAATGTTAGTTAAATGTCCACATTGTCGAGGTCAATTGTCGATGCCAGTTATTGATATCGATTATGAGTATTTAACAACATAGCATCATGATACATGTCTATACGCATCATTTGTATGCTTGTTATGAGATGTGGTTGATTATTCCATATGTTATTGAGCATGCTGTTATGAGACTCCCTGATAGGCGGAGGTTATCTCACATAAGCACACGGTATGCGCAGGATTGATGCATGGCTGGTTCGTATGACTCATGCATATTCCATTATGATTACTGTACGCCCTAACGACATCAGGGCCGTAGCCTCCACGCGCATGTCGTGGTTGGCCAGATGGGACACCAGAAATTTGTCTTAGCATCGGGCTGCTATAGATGGTCCTGAGTGAAAATTTCTAAACCCTCTTGGTACCAGAGGACGCCCTAACGTCAAGACCGAGTGGATATATGAGCGCCCGAGTGCCGAACACCAGGAGGCCGCGTCTCCCACTATGTCGTGGTCGGTTGAGAGGGGGTGTGGCCTTACCCGCCCGAGCGTAGGAGGCATTACTAGGCTGAGTTTGACCAGCTCGTGAATGGGTCCGCTATTGATGTGCCGGATAGGTATTGGCAGACTATTGGCCAGGTGGATAGTGAGGTTTCTTACGCTCACTTGGACTGTGCGGCTGGGAGAGGGGAGGTGCCACTTGGAGTGTACTAAACCCCGGTAATGATCCCAGAGAGGAACTGTATTGATATGTGGACTTATTGATCAGGAGTTGCATACCCATTCATTCATTCATTCACTATCCACTCGGGCTGGTGGTGCGCAACTATTTGTTCGTGTACATTTGCAATGGTCAGGATTTCGGTTGGGCCGCGCAACTAACCTGAGATCAGGAGTTTATCACATTGAGTCTGACTATCCAAATTAGCTATGAGACTAGTTTGGATAGAAGTCCATTGTGATAGACTCCATAGCCTGCGATACTACGTACTACCATCCCGACTTCACACTCCAGCATGGTCATTCCATTCGCACTGCATGTTGCTTTACATCCACGACATATGGTATGACTGACACTATTTGTGTTACTCATTAGGAATGTATATTGCATTGCATCCTCTGCATATGATATTTGGCTCTCTATGACTACTCATTTGCATAGTTGATTTCTATTGCGTATTCTAATATTGTATGACTCATGAACTTGTCAGTATTCCCATTTACTCTGTTATCGTGTGATTTATGACTTTGTCAGTACTTCTGTTTACTCTGATAATTCCTGATCTTGTCAGTATTTCTGTTTACTTTGATAATTCATGATCTTGTCAATATTTCTGCTTATTCCGACATTGTACGATTTATGGATTACTAGTATTTTCGATATTGAATGATTATGATATTGTATTGAATACTTGGCACTTACCTTGTGCACACACTTACACCACCCTCTAAGCTTTCTATAAGCTTATGCATAATAGATGCGTGCAGGTGATGTTAGGTTGCAACAGTGCTGAGCTTGGAGCATACAATGGTCTTCTAGAGCTTGATTTTTTATTTATGTATTTTCCTTTCGGCATTGTACTTAAATGATTGTATTAGTGGATATATGATGCTGATATTGCTTTTGTGAATTGGGTAATCTTGTGGTTATGCTTATTATGAGTTAAATGCATATTAAAAAAAAGAAAAAAAAATCCTCCTTGTAGGATCCCAGGATCGGAATCTGGCATATGAATGTTAGGAGCTGAAAATGGGGTACTACGGAGGCTGTCGGCACCGGATTCGGCGATTGGGATTCCTGTGAATCCGATTTCCGGATTTGGGGCGTGACATGATTAATCAAGTTGATTGATATCGATCGATCAATGGTTAGATTGACGACATGTGTAATTTATATATATATATATATATATATATATATGGGATTAGGGTAGAATAAGGATAGTTAAATCGTTTCTAGAGTTTAGAAGGGAGGAACTATGGTTTTCACATCTATAAGTTAATATAATATCTTCTACTTTCATTTTTATAGTGGATTATTTGTCATTTTGTGTTGTGGTTTTTTTCCCACAAAAGTTTTTCTACGTAAAATTGTGTTACTTTGTTTACGTTTATCTTTCAATTTTGTGATTCTAAGGGTTTGCTTTTGCGACTCCTAACAAGTGGTATTAGAGATATACGTTAGGAATTGAGTTTGAATATGAGACATAATGATGAAAGGATCTAATATGCAGTATGAGATGGAGAAGTTCACTGGGAAAAATAACTTTGAACTATAGAAGGTAAAGATGAGAGGCCTTCTAGTTTAAAAAGGATTACAACAGGCACACCTTAGTATAGTGAAACGTCCTGCGACTATAAATGATGAAGAATGGGAAGAACTTGATTAGAGGGTGATTAGCTCGATTCAATTATCTTTGGCGAATGATGTCTTTTATAATTTCTTTGATCAGAAGACCACCGTAAGGCTTTGGAGAAGTTAGAAAGTTTGTACATGATAAAATTATTAGTGCGCTAATTTGTGTATCTTGTTTATCAATTATGTGAGTCCTTGTTATGTAGTCGGTTCAGATTCTAAAACTGAATACTAAAGACACAAGGGAACAAGAGTATGAAGGAGCAAAGTACAGATAAATAAAGTACCTATGTGACCCTAACCCTTGACCTAAACAACCCTTGAACCACTATATCATATTGGCTTGATAAGTAAATTTTACTAATCATCCCTTAGTTTTAGGAATCTAATTAGAACATGATAAGTAAAGTTAGAAGAAGTATAGAGCTGTTATCAAAACATACACAAAAAATAATAGATTTTGAGTGGGGCTCGATCCCATTGAGCAAACCTCGAGGGGTCTTCGATAACATTGAAGATCCCCTTGTTATCATTAGACAGAGAGTCAAATATGTCCAATAAGAAATAATCATTTTATCTGATTTTCTCGATGTCATCGATGTGTTATTCGATGACATCAAAGGTTCAATTCGATGGAATCGAAGACAACTCGATGGCATCAAATAAGTAACTCAAACATGTCCACCAAGAAACATATCATATTATCTGATTTTCTTGATGGTATCAAGTTACTCTTCGATGACATCGAGGTACCATTCGATTGAATCAAAGATCACCTCGATGGCATTGAAGACCTTTTGATGACCTCAACAAAGCTGTTATATGCCTATTTTTTGACCGGTGGAACTCAAATTTTTTATAAAAGGGCATTCGGTTCTTAGGCATTATGATGAATTTTTAGTGCAATGGAAGCTTTGGTGATTTAATGATTATATCCCTCATCCTAAGCCTCTTAACGAAAGAGTTATAAGTTAGCTTTCTTGATATTAACACTTTAATAAGGATTCCAACTCCACCTTGAAGATGTGTTTGAACTCCTCTATTTTTTAAAAATTAAACTTAAACTTTATACGCCTACCATTATCTAAATCATTTAGAAGACTTATCTACGTAAATCTCATAGGAACTATAACTTTCTATTAGTTGTAAGAGATTCAACCAACCTCCCATCACCTTGGTCACCTCAAAGGAGAACTACATGCAATGTGTTTGATTTTGGAGCTGAAGCATTAAAAAAGTATTGGCATCATGATCGGGGGAGCAAATGAAAGCCGATTGAAGTACAGGAGAGCATCAATCAAGCAACACAAGACGACTCTACAAAAGGGGTTCAATCTGATAAATAAGTTGTCAAGTATAAGAATGTATATACTCTCTTCCCTTGTGTAGAATTGATGGTAAGATTTTATGACCCAAACTTGATTAGGTTCTTGTGTAGGATCTTGACTCTTATATAGGGGGAAAATTTAGGTTCTTGTGTAGGACCTTGGCTCTTCTATACGACATAAATCTAAGTTCTTGTGTAGGACCTTCGCTCTTATGTAAGACTTAAAAACTTAGTTTCTTGTGTAGGATCTTCGTTCTTGTGTGCCACCAGACACATGTGTATACATATTAGTCTCTGTGAGAGCCTCCGATGAGAGTAAATGTAAGTCCTTAGATTAGGACCGTGGTTAGTTGAAAATTCGACTAAAGTCTCTTGTGGGAGCCTCCGTTGGGAGTGTATATCAGTGCGTTCTTGTGTAGGACCGAATTTTTGATGAGCCTATAAAAAACCAAATAAAGTCTCTTATGGGAGCCCTTTCTTCTGTAGGATTGTAAATGTTAGAAGTTAACTTAGTTTAAAACCTCTGATAGTGAAATCTGGTATACTCATGGGTTGAGTGTGTCCGCTAGGATTGGAGTAGGAAAATCGAACCACTATATATGCTTATGTTTGTGATTGTATTTACACACTTATTTAATTGTGCTTATATGATTAAATATTTAATTATATGTATGCATGATTAGATGAATGTTAGGAATTGATAGTTATCACATCACATACACACATGCACTATCATGTTTATAGACTAGTTGCTTAATTGGCATATCATTTATAATTTATGTGATTGGATCCCCTATTGGCTTGGAAGCTTTAGAGTTAATTACTTTTCTTAGCTTAATCGCATGTTAGCTTAAGTAAGCAATAGGGCATTACATGATGAAAATTTGTAATTGTTCCTAATCAACCCCTTTTAAGACATAACATTCATTCCTTAATTCCACCAAGCTTCAACGCAGCACAACTGTGGTAATCTCATTACACCACATATGAATTTTCAAAAGTCTCTCTATAATCATCTGTATTTGAAGAAACAATTCTAGAATGTAAAAGATGATGGAAGGGTTAGATCTTAATGAATACATTATCACGTTCGATCAATTACTTTGTAAGTTAATGAGCATAAAGGTGAAAATTGATAAAGATGACCAAACTCTAATCCTATTGAATTCTCTTCCAGAATCATACGTGAATCTCATAAACACTATGTGCTATGGTAGGGAGATTATTAAAGTCGAAATTGTTATCTCAACCCTTCATTCGAACTAGTTGAGATATAAGGACAATTGTGGAGGTTCATCTATGAATGTGTTGGTTGCTAGGGGAAGAACTTCTAAGCGAGAGAAGGAAAATTCATGATTTATGTCCAAGTCAAATGGTAAAGGGAATATAAAGTGCTAAAAGAATTATTAGAATCTATTGAGACTCAAATATTGCATATTTATCCTCTCATATGCATTAGTTTCCTATGCATTTAAGTGTGTAATCGATCTAATTAAATATGTTTTCTACACGTAAGGTGATTTTGGAGTTAAAGACAAATGCATGCTCAAAATGGTTATTTAAAGCTTAAAAGAAGTAAACATTAAAGAATGAAGCATGAAAAAGAAGATTTGAATAACTTAAGACCCAACGAAAGAAAGTATCGGAGCAAGAAATTAAAAATTGAAAGTATCGAAAAAAGTTTAAGGAAATTAGCACTCATTGATTCCATTGATAGGACTTTCGATCATATTGATGGGCCATCAATAGGACCGAATGCCATCGATCCACATATCAACAAATTTTAAGATTTTTTTAGATTTGTTGCTGAATAGCTCCTTTGATTCCATTGAACACACTTCGATCCCACATAGAAAATCATAAATTTTGAAACTTCATTGTTGGATAGTTTTTTGGATATTTCTCGATGTCATCAACAGCATCTTTGATCATATCGATGTGTTCGATAGGTCTCAATCCTATTGAAGCACCTATCGATGTAGTTGGTGACTGCGAAAGTTCATAAATTTTCTGAAGTTGTGTGTAAAATTTGGATTGCTGATCTTATAAATAGATTCTCTAAGACATCCCTAATCATCAATTTTATGATTCGGACGGAATTGATTTTAAAGACTAATCTTTTTCATCACCGTTCTTCCGTCTAATTTTCTATTATAGTTTGATTTTATGTTTTTCTTCTTTTATTTTATTTGAAATGTTAACCATGCTAGGCTAATCTTTTAGTTAAGGCTAAGGGATGGACCACTTGATGGATTTTGATATTTAATTCATTTTGAATTCAGGTTATTGTTTTTTTTAATCGAATTTACGATTATGTGTGATTGAATTATTAGATTGAAGAAGAAATCAATATGTAAAATTAATTGATCTATTGTTAACTCCGAGTACAATATATGTTTTTGATTTCCTACGATTGATTATCTATATTTTCATGAGAGATCACTCTATCTCGATTCTTCCCTTATTGAATGATTATTAATTAATTTTACTAAATTATCTTTCAATTAGAATAGATTGGAATCCAATTATACTTGAGTTATCAACTTGAGAAGACGAATTAAGTTGGGATTCTATTAACTGGGGATTTCTGAATCCTTAGTTGCTTTATTTATTGTTTAAACTATTTTTACTTCGTTGGGTAAAAAATCTTGACCACCCGATTAGGTCTTATTGTGTTCTCAACCCAATTCCTTATGGAACGATCTTGGTCTCACTGAGTTATTACTACAACACAATCCTATACTTGGGATTGTCGTAACAAAACCTAAAGCTTAGAAGAGAGATAAATCAGATGACTCGCCAAGGGAGGCTAACATAGTAAATCTAGTTAGGAGGTGGATGATTATGATGTATTGACTACATATAAATTTGGGTATTCAACAACAAGTAAATTTTGAATTCGGGGACTTCATACCTCATGACCTCTTATTGGAGGTAGTTCACCATATATAATAAGTATGATGGTGGTTAGGTGTTTATGAGCAATGAAATTACCTAGGAGGTGGTTGTATTGGATCGATGCGCATCAAGATATTTAATGGGATGGAGCGTATCCTGACGGATGTGAGACACGTTCTTGTTCTGAGGAAAAATCTAATATCTCTGGAGGCTCTGAGGCACTTTAGTATAAATTCATTGGATTTAATTGTGTCCTAAATGTTTTAAAGGGGGCACTCATTGTTATGAAAAAACAGTGTAGCAATAACTTGAACAAGCTGATCGATAATATTGAAACAGGTAAAGCTGTTGTTCGTCATTGTTTCGACGTTCCTCTTTCTAACACGAATGACAAGTGCGTGGGCGTGTTAGAATTAAGATTATGGTTCCAATTCAAACCGAATAACAACGACCTCGAGTGCTAGAGTAGGCAGAAACTAGATATGACCAATGTTTGAGGAGATCAATCACCTATTCGGCCACTCACTCAAAGCATAAAAATGGATCAGGTGATGGTCAGAGGGTGGGGTTCGTCCTCTGATGATGGGTTCCTCTTTGTCTTTTGTACAAAAGGACTTTCTTAATGCATGAAGAGTGGAATATGAAATGATAATCAAAAGTTTAAACGTTAAAGAGCTATTAACTACTGGATTTAAGCTACGGATTATGCAGAGGAAAGCAAGTAAATGCAATAGGTAAATGATTACTTTAAGAGAAATGAATTACTTGATAAAAGTTGTGATTACACCAAGAAATGTAAATTCGACAGGATAATTGAAAGATAATTGGTTTGTTTGGGTTGGTGTGAGATATTTTTTCCTATTGAAATCTTATTCTATTTATACCTTTAATCCAAGCATTCTAGATCCTTCTCACGATCTGACGGTTATCATAACCGTTTTTTGCCCATGCTCTACTTCCAGGTTCTTCCCAAGATCTGGTCTTTCTTGTGTCTTTAACCCTTGTTCAGCATTTATAGTGACTCGACTGCTGACCAACTAATTGTTTAGTCGGTTGAATTCGGTCGCTCATTCTCATTATAAGCTTTCTACTATTAACCTTATACACGTGTAATCCTCACAAAACTGACTGAAATGGGATCCGGTTGAATAGGGTACAAATAACTACAACATCTGTAGAAGAGTTCACATTGACATGTTTATGGCATGCACTCCTAGGCCACATGAGCGAGCGCGGTATGTAGGTACTTTCTGATCATTATTTAATTCATGCATTTAAAAATATTGATTTTAATGTAGGTGAGCATTATATTTATGGTAAACAATCACGGTTGTCTTTTTAGTATGGAAAATATGCACAAGTAAAGGTGTGCTTGATTATATGCATTCGGATGTATGGGGGTCGTCATTCGTGGTTTCTAAATGAGGATCATCATTCTTTATCACATTTATTGATGATTTTTCTAAAAATGTGTGGGTTTATTTTCTAAAAAATAAATCTGATGTTTTCGCCACTTTTAAGATGTAGAAGGCAATGGTAAAAAAACAGTCAGGGCAGAAGTGGAAAGTATTGAGCACAGATAATGATGAAGAATTCACTTCTAAGGAATTCAATTAGTTTTGCAAAGATGAAGGGATCGTGAGACACAATACAGTAAGGCATACACCAGAGCAGAATGGTATGACAGAACGAATGAATTAGACTCTCTTGAAGAGAGCTTGAAGCATGTTGAGTAATGCTACATTGGGCAAGGAGATATGGACCAAGGTTATCAAAATGACTTTGTTATTTAGTGAATCGGTCTCCATTTACACTTATAGATTGTAAAATTCTAGAAGAAGTGTGGAGTAGTCATGATGTAGACTACTCAGGGTTGTGATTATTTGGTTGTGATGCATGCTCTTATGTACTATCTGTTAAGAGAGATAATCTTGACTAAAGGGCAAAAAAGTTTATATTTTGTTGGATATGGTGATGGTGTGAAGAGATACATACTTTATGATCAAGTTACACGGGAGATCACGATAAGCCGTGATGTAAGGTTCGATGAGGATTCATTGTTTTGTAAGGATAAACATAAGGAAACAAAAAAGTTAGTGGTAATTGAAATTCAAATTTAAAAAAGGTAAGATACAAGTAGAAGCCGAGCCGTGGGAAGAGGTATAGAAGTAGGTAGAGAAGTCATCTGTGAGGAGACATTTACCGAGAGATCGCAAATTACCGGCAAGATATAAAGATGATTCGAATATTGCATTCGCTTTTATTATTGATGAGGGGAATACGTCTATCTTTTAAGAAACATTGAAAAACACAAATACTAAGAAGTGGATGGTGATAACACATGATTAGATAGATTCTTTATACAAGAATGAGACATGGGACATGGTAGATCTTCTCATTGGGTGTAAAGAGATCAGATATAACTGGATATATCGAAAATTGCAAGATTGATACAAGTCCAGAATGATAGCGAAGGGTTATGCACAGGAGGATGGTATCGACTTCAACAACATTTTCGTACTTGTGGTCAAGTAGGTATTTATCAGATTTGTATTGGCACTGATTGTCAAATACAATATTGAATTGTAACAAATGGATGTGAAGACTGCTTTCCTATATAGAGAATTGAAAAAATAAATATACACGAAGTAACCAGAGGGGTATGGTATGCAAGGGCTAGAGAATACGATTTCCAGGTTGAGGAGGTCATTGTACGACTTAAAACAGTTGCTAAGAAGTGATATAAAAGACTTGATTCTTCATGGTGAGTCAGCGATTTACCAGAGGTGAATATGATCATCGTGTGTACTTTAAGGCACTGAGTGATAGAGAATTCATTGTACTGGTATTATATGTTGATGACATGCTTATCGCCAGTAATAAAATGTCTGAGATCAATATATCGAAGACTCAATTATCAAGGACATTCGAGATGAAAGATTTGGATGTTACAAAGATGATTCTTAGCATTAATATAAACAGAAATGGAGAAAATAAGTAGGTTATAGTTGTCTCAGGCAAAATATATTCCTTAAGAAGGTATTGGTCAATTTTATGATGAATAAGGTTAAACCAGGTAGTACAACCCATGTTACTAACTTTTCGCTTTCTTTAGAGTAATGTCCCACTACAGATAAAGAAAAACAATTTATGCATTTTGTACCTGTGGACGCTCGGATTTCCTGAGGGTATAGGAGATCTACTCTATTCTTTCCACTAGTTGCCTCGCTTGAGGGATTTTATGATAAGGAAAAAGAGTGTAATATTTGACTAGAGTTACCACTAACCAATTGTTACAATTCTACAGTCGATTTGACGCAGTAGAAACACTTAAGATCGAGGACTCGAAGATCCTTAACCCTAAGATGACTCATGAGTTTACATTTCAGAGATTCCAAGTAAGGGATTATAATTATAATTTTAGGCACACACTCTGCCCGTACGGATGTACAATATTTACTTCACAAGATCTGACTAATTTTTAAAGAATAAAGATAGTTCTCGCATGAAGAAAATGCAATATGATGCAATGATAATAGTGATTGATTAATCCAAATTTATGGTGGGTAGGATCCGACTATATCGGCAAGTCGTAGAACATATGTTCGAAATGATCAAGTGCATAGTATATGATGGAATGCTTATGATAAAACGATGGCCAACCATTACGGTCTTTGGTGGACTTGATGCGACTATATCGGTAGGTCTCAGAACATACGCCTGCCAATCAGATACAATGGAAAATGATGTAGTGTATTTGTTAAAACAACGGGTAACTGGTTAAAGTTTCTGATGGGCAAGATCCGATTATATCGACAAGCCATAAATCATATGCCCGCCAGTTAGATGTGAGAAAATAGTGAAAAATGCACTATGATACTGATGTATATGAGGAGAATAGAGATTGAGAAGGGAATGGATGTTGTATGATGTTAATGCGCTGATCTGATGAAACTGATAGAGGCTTGAATGACTTGATGAACGGTAGTGTCGTAAGGCTAGATTGAGTGACTCAGATTTGAACTTAGGTTACTCAGGTGGCTTGGGCTCTGGCTAGGCTAGGCTAGACTAGGGCTATGCTCTCTCTCTTTCTCTCTCACTCTAACTCTCACTCTAACTCTCATTGGTAGAGGAATGGAAGGGGACTCCTTTGGGTGCGAAGGGATGTCTCTGATGAGAGAGGATGCCTTGCATGTTTTTTGAATGCTTGAAATGAGAAGGGAAGGGAGCTATTTATAGTCTGCAACCCAGTTTTCTTATAATTCCTAGTAATCCTGGGGGCAAAAGATAGTTAAAGAGCTTGGATTGGAGATTTCCATATGGCATCATCTCATGGGTTGGATGAGGTGGTAAAATGATAATTTTGGGTAAGGACATGGGCATCGGAGTAAATGCACTTCAATCACACACTTAAAGTTTGAAAAATGTGAGTTCCAAATGCTTGAGGGACGCTGCCTCAAAGAGAGGGAGTATGGCAGGTGGCAGTCCCCACCTGGACTCCCTTCTTTGGCAGGCAACATCCTCCAAGCATATGGAGGATTTGCTGTGAGGATTGCTCCTTTGAGGTTTCAACCATTTCTCCGATTGGGCTTGCATTTGGGCTTGGATTCCTGATGTGAAGTTGAATGACCTTTCAAATGGTTTGTCTGCTATGCCGGAGATATAGCATGAAATTGACCTTGTTCGAGTTTATTAAACAAAGTTGTCTATCAAATGAGTAGAAGAAGCCTGCCGAGTTCAGCCAGCGAGAAAGTAAATTATTAGCTAAGGCCTGTGTCCAAGAAAGATTATGTTCCAGCAATGCTTACACTGAAGAAGAATGGCTTGTGGTGCATGTGTGTGGATAGCCAAGCCATCATGCATCAAGATTGCAATGAATTACCATTTTCCTATTCTGTGGTTGCATGGGATGCAGGATTAATTTGCAGGGACCATGATGTACTCTAAAATTTGTCTGAAAAGAAAATATAATCAGATTCGTATTTGTCTGGATGACAGATGGAAGACTGCTGCTAAGACTAACAACGGTTTCTACAAAGGACTTATTATGCTCTCTGGGTAATCGAAATTTCTAAGTACCTTGTGAGGGCTGTGAACCATTTGTTGAGTCTGTTTAGTGAAGAGTTTGTAGTAGTTTATTTGGATGATATTTCTCATCCATGGACATAATTATGAGGAGCATATCTACGACATTTATGAATGCTATCGGATGGATTTTGGAGTTGTGTGAATGATAAATGCACCTTCCATTAGCCCAATTTAAGATATAAATCCAGTCCATGAACCAGGCCCAAGCCTGGGTTTTCAGCCCACTGTTTCCGGCCCAACTGTATTTAAGTATATGGCTTTGGGACCATGTTGTATGTACAAGAAATGAACGAAAATATGACATTTGTGTATGTCTTGGAAAGGTATTTTTTATGATTTTTAAAGTTGTATTTTATTTTTGAAAATATCTAGTATGTATTGGGAGTCATGGTTGTTCTTAAACATTGTTAAGATGGCTGGTGTAATTTATCTATACAAGGACCGGTTTATGATGGGAAATGAAATCCATTTTTGAGTTTTAAAAGAAATATTATTTCCTGCAATTTTTTGGTAAAAGAAAGAGTTGTCTGATTCCCCTTTGGTTGCAAGTGAGTCCAATCCAAATCTGTCGAGTGATTTTTAGTTCATTGCCACTACTTTGTGGTTACAGAAATTTCCCGTTCTGAGAGGTTTATTGTTTGCAACATTTTTTACACTTCTAGTTAAGTACTATATTATTATTATTATTATTATTATTATTTTTAAATTTATTATTATTATTATTTTTGGTAGTTCATCATCAAGTTTATTTTGACCTACAAAATTTTGTTCCACTCTGATTTCCAAATCAATTATTAAATATGTTGAAGTATCACTACTTGAAATTGATGATTTATTTATTTATTTATTTGTTGATAATTTTCAAACGTCCCAAAGTCAGCTTCATTCGAGTTTGGGTTTCAATTTCAAATTTATTTATTTATTATTATTTTTTAAAATTGCACTCATCAAGGTTGATTTTGACTTTTCACCTCAGTTGGAGTTGAATTCAATCAGATACATTATTTTTTAGTTATTATATTTAAGATATCCATTACAGTCCATTGTACCACATCGGACTGCACCAGCATGTATGATAGCATGATATTCCTTGGCTACCTCTTATGGGCTGAAGGAGTCAAGGTGGATTAGTGTAAGGTGCAAGCCTTTTGGGAGTGGCCCATGCTAAAGAACGTAAATGAAGCCTGTCGCTTCCATGGGCTTACTACCATCTACCGCCAATTTATCTGTGACTTCAGCACATTGGTCACTCCAATTACTACAATTACAGAGTGCACGAAGAAAGGACAACTTTGAACCGAGGCTAACGAGTGTTAGTATTTAGGCTGTGAAGAAGAAGATGTTAATGGCACCCAGTTACCCCATTCAACGTAACTTTCTCTTACACTCAGATCATTAGGTGCTTAAGTGAATCAAGGAGCAACATGGGTTCGAGTCCTTAGGTGGTGAAATCCCACTACGGCGTGCGTGGGTGTCTGTGTTGGTTGCAAGGTGCAGGCTATTTTCACTTGGTAAAACCATGGAAGTAACATTTTTGGCCTCAGATGAGGCAAGATGTTGCTCATTTGGTGTGAAGTTTTCAAGAGCAATGCTAAAAACGTGGGCCTGTATATTCCCCCTCCCATGCCTACTGCCACTTGGGTCAATGTGAGGCTTGATTTTGTACTGGATGGTTGTAGTGGATAAATTCTACTAGATGATACATTTTCTCCCATGTCGGTAGACAATGGACTCCTCTAACATTGCCAATCTCTTTCCTAGGAGAAATTATGGCTAGATGGGATTCCTAAGAGCTGCATTTTGGACCGTGACTCTGAGTTCATTAGCCATTTTTACCATTCATTATGGAGGAAGATGGGTACTCAACTCAATTTTAACAGTGCCTACTATCCCCAAATGGATGGCCTTAAAAAAAGTAATTAGTTGGAGCTTGGGGAATCTTTTAGAGAGCCTTGTGAGAGACAATCCAAAGCAATATGATCAGGTTCTTCTGCAGGTGTAATACACCTACAATCAGTGCAAAAATTCGATAGCTCGACTTGAGATAGTTTGAGATCAAATACCAGAGAAATTCTACTAGCATATTGGATCATGCCCCATTTCCTGAATCTGAACTGTGCCAATGGGAAAGCAGTTGATTTGGCCTAGCATATCGAGGGCATTAATGATGCAGTGGATCAACAAATTAAGATTAGCAATGCAAAGTACAAAGATGCAGATATTGACAACGAAGCCATTCATTGCTTGCGAGTGACACAAGCTTTGGTAGCATAAGATTGGTCCTTACAAGATTAACTCGAAAGATTAACAAAAATACCTATTGATTGGGATTACATAGCCACATTCACATATTTGACATGTTCAAAGTTACACATTGGGTTCTCTCCTATAGATTCTAGGAACAATGAAGATGGTGGTCGGTTGAGGGCGACTTCTATCCAATGAGAAGAGACTGATTTGGATGGTTTTCCTCTTAGTACATGGAGCATCAAGGACAGGCCACATGTGGTCATGATTGATGGACCTCACATCATAAGCAGCAAAAGCAGGGTTTTAGGAAGTATCCTTTTCATGCCAACCAGGCAGCTGCACCTGGGCGTTGAGAAAAAGGATTTCTGCCATCAGCCAGTGGTTCCATAGAAAACTTTTTCCACCAGCTAGAGACCACCTTCCATTTCAATTGGTTAGTTTTTAGTTGAAGGTAGGTAGGCTTGGTGGAGGGATTAGTTGAATTTGTAATAGAATTTGAATGAATACTCGATTCTCTGCATATTGTAAATACTTGTAGAAGACTATTAATGAGAACTTAATAGAAACTGAAGGAGGTGATAACACACTTATTTCACCTCCTCTTGTTTTGGGTGGTATTTGGCTTGCAAATTGCAATCCAGATCACCTTGATCACCTTGGCCTTCCCTTCCCCCATCTTTTGCCTTTATTTGAAGTGAGATTTTCTTTAATTTTGTCTATTCTAATAGATTATGTTTAAATCAAGATGGCAACTGGCCGATAATCAATTGTGATATACCTTCATGATTGGTTTCAAAGAAAGTTATCTAGTAATTTTCTTTCGGGTGCGCGTGGCCATACAGAGGTTCTCTTTTGGAGAGCCAAGTACACATGCATTGCTCTGCATTGGAGCTCACCTTCTGTGCGCTAAAGTCTGCCTTGGAGATAATGCCGGACTACAAAGTTTCAGTCACTTTACCATTTCCCTTTCACTTGTTTCTTCTGTTACATCGCTTTCCCAGGTTGTAGTAACTTCTTAAATTAGGAATATATTTTAATGATTTGAATATATTAAATCCCCACCATACAAAGTTCAATCTCATTTATCCAGCTCCAAGGCTATGAAAATATATTAAGAGATACATACCTGCTACAGTTTTGCTTGAATACATCCTGATGAATTGCAATAAGATACATCAGGACTCTAGCAGTTGGATTTGGGTTTTTTCTCAATGCCCAAACCTTTAATTTGAAAGGGTTCCTCTTGAATGAGGGATACCTGGAAAAACTCACGGATTGAATATTTCAACCCTTATATCAAAACCAAGGTTATGATGACAGTTCATGTTCAAATCAAAAGTTTCAAATTATCAAAGGGTTGAAATTATCCAATTCGGAGCTTTTACTACTTGTATTTCCACCATACAAAGCGAGACTCACCATAGAAGGGGTTTGAATCATTGGAAGGTGACTCAGATTCGAAGTCTAGAGTCCCAACATACGGTGTGTGATCAGGATTAGTAATAGAACTGCACGCGACCACAACCAAGTCTTGTTAATTTCCCACATTTTCCCTTAGATGATATTGCTGGCCAGATTATTTCTTTCCAAGACATTATTTCAACCAACGATATTGTCGTAGAAGTCCTCAAAAGGATGAAATCCTGGGGATGTGGCCGTAGGGCCTGAAAATATTAAAATGTTCATTAGCGCTCATTAAATTATGATTTTGCTTGCCTCTGTCGTGATTCACGATTGGTTGTGGCCAACATGTTCAGATGATACAATGATCGGAACTATCCATATCATAGATAGCTTAAATCTAACCTTATAATTCAAATATCAGGATCAAAATTTAATGGTCGTCACAGACAATGGACGACTCAAATCATGGGACCATCTAAGTATTTGGGCCTTAATGGCACCACACGTGCAGACGATATCTGTTAGGATTGATGCAAAACAATCTCTTAGACAGTAACATGGTTTCCTGCCAGACCCACTCTTCCAAAAGCAACAAAGATTTTCTTGTTAGATTATCACCATGACAGGAGAGAAAAGAAAACATAATAATGCTAACGTGGGCATGGTGGATTTTGATTACGAGATGGTGCTTCCTGATGATTGAACAGAAGACCTTTGTCTCCACTCCTTCAATGGAGGTGGGCACACCCACAAAGCCAAAAGGGAAAAAAGAATGAAAAAATTTATAAAAGAGAGAATAAGGAGGAGGCCACACAGATTCCAATGGAAATCTTTTATACCTTTTTCTAATGGAATCCAACGAGTGGAAATGCGTTGTAAAGCTTGCGAGCTGAGATCATGAAGGTGGTACGTGGATCATGACCTTTGTTTGGAAAATGCAGATTTCTTCACTACTAATGAATAAGCGTAGATGAATTAGCTCAGGATGTTCCTGGTTGACAGAAGCCGTATGGTATCATCCAATGACTCAAACGAGAGAAAAGAACGTAAGCATGAATCATGACATGTACAAAAAAGCATAAGCAAAAGTAAGGACACCCAAAAATAAAATTATATAATCTAACAGAATCACCCCATTTGAGCCCCCATGATGAGATGGCATGATGAGTAGAGCCGTCCATGTTCTGAATTCAATGCTAAGTGGGCCACTGTAAAAAACTTACACTGAATTATGATTCTAATCATTACCATATGTAGATGAATCTAGAACCAATAAGTCACACTCAACTCCAAAAATCAAAGGTCAGGATCATTATAGAAGCATGATCACCAGATCATAGCTTATGATGGTACGGGGAACATGAATAGATTCAATTTAAAAAAAAAAACGAAAAAAGAAAAGCTGGGTCTCGTAATGAATCGCCGACTCGACTCAATCCCAAGCCAATGTAGTGAGCCGAATGGAAGAGATATGGAGTGGCCCACCAATTCGAGAGCAGTTCTGTCTTGCATTCAGCAAAAAAATAAAATAATAAGAAAGAAAGAAAAGAAAAGAAGCAAAAAAACACCACCCATCTGCAAAAACACTGAATCATACCTACTTTTGACTCCATTATTCGGGGCCTACATCAACCCCACGAGCATGTTTTACAATGGAAAAGAGAGAGATTAAAAGCTGAAATCCTATTTGTCATGGCCACCTCTTAAAGCGGACAGAAATGCTTTTCAGTGTAAGGTTAAAAGCCTCATTGGCTTTTGGGTTTATTCATAGGATTCCTCACTTTGAAGTGCATTTATAGTAGATAGGGGATAAGGGGAGCGGGGGTCTCTTGTCTTTTGAATCTGCAGCAAAAAGGAAAGTAGCCGTTTGGGCAGCGTCTAATGGACACGTGGCTGTTTCTCATTGGTTGCTTTTTTCATCACGCGTTTTATCATATGATTTTTATCAGATTAAAACAAAAGGTGTTGTTCTCTTTCTTCGGTGGGTTATTAAAGTCAATAATCACTTCTCTTGTCCTTGATGACATGTGCTACATGTGGCTGGACATTAGCCGTTGGATCGGATCTTATTCAATGGTCCAAATCATTTTTACAAGGGGCCCAATATTGGAGAGTACTTACCCAAAGGGAAGAGAAAAACACCCTCTTAAATTGAAACATTTTAAACTTTTAATTAGGAGGGCCAATGTTCCACAGCTCAGAAAAGTCTAAGGTGAGTTAGTCAGCTCTGATGAGGCAGCTAAGAAGGAGGCTGATCGGGCAGTGACAAATGTTCAAGGCCTCTCAACAGAAGGTGGAGGATATTAGCCGTTGGATCAGATCCTTTTCAATGGCCCAAATCATTTGTACAATGGGTATAAGTCAGCCAAAAAAATAAAAATAAAAAAGAAAAATCTTATATTTAAACATTTTAAACTTTTAATTATTGAAAGGTTAAGGACATTGTCAAAATTCAGTGGAAAAGATTCAGATGATCAAAGGTGGAATATTGCTTGTGATGCATTGGATTAATAATAAACTGTAAACATTTTCAAATCTATTTGTTAAAATCTTTTCCTTTTCGGCGAATGATACATTAGGTGCGGATGACTAAATGGCAGGATGATGTATCAATTGGTGCCATACAGCTAGAGATCATTTGGGTCGAGAACACGTCCTTTTCCAAACAAAAAATGGTAGAAGAGAGATGTTAATGTGTGCTATCAATTAATGAGAGTTGAATTTTTCATATTTAAAGAGGTTAGGTGTGTTCATGGTGGGGTTTCCACCTAAATGAAAAAGTTTTCATTTATTAGCATGCATCCGTAAAATATATTGCAAATCCGTAAGTTAGATCTTAGTATTTATTATTAGATCCTGTATGGCTAATATTCCCAGCTAAACACATTTTAGTGTTGTTTCGCACCATGGATTTAATTTTTTTGATTTATTGGGTGGGTGTTGGGGGGAGAGGGGTTTATATCCAAGGTAAAAAGTTTGATTACATCTAAAATCCTTCCAAGAGTTGCATGTGTATCACTAGGATATTAATCTATTGCGCACAAGGCCCATTGAAGAAAAACAATTAGGTTATCAATTGCATCACTATAATTACTTTAACATGATGATATGCATCGTCCAAACAGTGTCCATGTAAATCAAAGATTAAAAATCAGTGGTTATTAACTCGGATGTGACCTTGTGCTTGTGGCCCATCCGAAACTTGAAATTTAATTATAACCATTGTGTATACATGGACTCTTACAATTGACAACTTGTCGGATCAAGCCAATTTTGTAGTGCCTTCTCGAGTTGCTTGATCGATACTCTCATATGCTTCAATCAACTCCCCTTTGATCTCACGATCATGATGATGCATCACTAATTCCTTAGTTTCAGGATCAAACACCTTGCATGCACTACTCCAATGCAGTAACCAAAGTGATGAGAGGTAGGGTGAATCTCCTACAACTAATGAGAAGTTGTAAGGAACCTAAAAGGGTATTTTAGAGGATTTAGACAAGGACATGTCTATAGAGGTCATGTCTATACTCTAAAAAATAGTGGGGATTGAGTTCATCTTCAATATTGAAGTTGAAATCTTTATTAGAGTGGTAAAGCTCAAGAAGATGAATCAAATATCATGGAATATAAGGTTTAGTATGTGGGATATGATTGGGGATTCACCTAAGCTTCAATTGCACAAAAAATTCTCTCAAATGGCCAAAGACTGGATCTTCTTTATAAATGAATCGAGTTTCAATGGTCATAAAATATGCATAAATATCTAGTTTTCGGTCGCACCGAATTAAGTTTCCATCACACTAAATTAGATAGGAAATTCGCTGTAGAGACTTGAACACCTTCATTCACACTGAACATTGTCATCGGTGAGACCATATGTGGCACTCGGTTGCCGCCGAATTACCCAGAAGCCTACCTTAGCACACTGTCCTATTTTAGCCATTTTCGGTGGGACTGAAGGTGGGTTCGTTGGGACCGAGGGTTGATTAAAGTATGTAATTTTTCTAGCAATATGGGACCTATAAAGCCAGTCTAAGGATGATCAATTTAGGCTCCTATGGCTTAAGTGATGATAAATAAAATATTTACTTACTGCATTTAAGATTGTCTAGAGCTTTATGTTATTTTGGGTTAAGAGTTAGGGTCACCAAGGCACCTCATATATGTGTTCTTTGTTCCTTAATGCTCCATCTCCACTTGTGTCTTTGGTCATCATCTTCCACAGACTCAATCGAATACATGACACAATGGACTCATGTGATTGACAAAAGAGATACAAAAATCAGTGTAGTAACAATATCCTCTTTTATCAATTACATGATAAAAAACTAACATAGACAATGTAATGGTCTATACCAATGACATACCAAAACAACTCAAAATATTACATGCCTAAGATTATAATGATTTATAAATTTAATTACAAGACTCGAGACATGTGACACTTAGCATTACTCCCCCATAATTGTTCCCCTATCTCATCAATTCCTGTAGCAACAAACAAATTCCATAAAACAAAATTCATTGTTTTGGTGGGACTTGATTTCTCTCTCCGTTTTTATTAATATTTGATAAAGAGTTAGTTCCATTAATATACCAATAAAAATATAATCTGAAAAACTTTATAAGTCATAAATTTACCAATTGCAAGGCACATACTAACATGTGATAAAATGGTGCATATAAGCATTAAAACATGGACCATATTTATTAAGGTCATTCAAAGGATATATTAATTAAATTATGAATGATCAATGATAGTCTAAGCTAAAAAAATGAGATATTAAAATTCATCATCTTTAAAGCTTAAACTATCAATATAAATGAGTCTATAATCCTCGAATATACCAATAAAACATAAAATGAAGAAAAATCCTCAAATCTTCCTATGTGGCACTAAAGAGGCTTAATCCTATGATTTAATTATACAATACAAACATAAGGTCACCTATCTAGGGTGTTATGGTCTCCTATATCTCTGGGGAGGGACACCATGGTGGAGGCCGTTAAGACACACAAGTGGCTAAAGTCTTCATCATTGGAGGAGTCTCCTTGTATGGATTCGGATTCCTTCGTATTATCTTATGTTTCCGCCATATCAATGCCTTTGGATCTTATTTTTCTAAGGCAAACGGTGGCAAGATGTCCATAACCCATACAGTTGTAACATTGGATTGACTTATGTTATTTAACATATTTTCATTCTCATTTCTCAACGGTCTTGTCCCTTTTATCACAACTCTTTCATCTACTCAATTTGAGGAATTTCTTAAATTTTCTTTCAAAATCCTCATCCCCATCCTTAACATCACTATCACTTACAGATTTAATAGCTTTAAGCTTATGTGAATGCCTATGCGATGTTTTAAGGATGAATAGTTTTTCTTTTTTTTTTTTTTTTTTGCTATAGAGGGGGTCTTAAGGAGTAATTCATATGTTTATAAGGAATGTAAGAGTTATTTTACTTTCATATCCACTACCAAAAAAAGGGGCAAAGGCTATGGATAAAATCCGTAGCCATAGATCTATGGCTACGGTTTTAGTCCGTAGCTAGTCCGTAACACGACTGTCGTCGTAGGTGCCGTAACAATAGGTCTGGAACCTATGGCTACGGATTTAATCTGTAGCTATAGGTTAAACAGTTACAGATATAATCCGTAGCAATTATATCTGTAGCGAAAACTTTAAATAGCTACGGATATTATATGTAGCTGAAAGTCCGTAGCAATATGCCAAAATTGAAAAGGCTACACCTGTCTGATTAGTGGCTACGGTCAATATCCGTAGCTATATTGTACACTGAAAAATTAAATCATTTGTTCATTCAATTACCACCTGTACAATCATTCATTCATTCAATTACAATCATTCATTCATTCAATTACAATCCTTCATTCAATCAATTACATCATTCATTCATTCAATTACAATCCTTCATTCAATCAATTACAATTACAATCCTTCATTCAATCAATTACAATTACAATCAATTACAGTTACAATTACAATAATGCTGAAAATACAAATCTTTGGCTTCATTAGAGAAATGTGCTCGACTTCACCCTGAAATTTCAACAGCTTCGTATATTCCATCATCCTACAAATAGTCATGTCATTCATAAATTAGAATGCCCATTGGGGAAAAGAAAGACAGTGAAAGAAGTGCATCACGTATAACAACTTTTTTTTTCTTAATGAATTAAAAAAAAACTCAAAGAGGAATGAAATTGACACAAAAGAAATGGTCTCACCATATGATTATAGGTTTTGGTTTAGGTTTAGGTTATAAGTTTAGGTTAAGGTTAAGCTATAGGTTATAATTAAGTTTAGGTTATAGGTTAAGGTTTAGGTTATAGGTTTTGGTTTAGGTTTAGGTTAAGGTTTAGGTTTAGGTTATAGGTTATAGCTTTTGGGAACTTGATTATAGGTTATAACTTTTGAAAACTTGATTATAGGTTAAGGTTTAGGTTTAAGAAATCGGGTTCGGGTTCGGGATCGGGTTTAGGTTTGGGTTTTCAAGTTTAGGTTTAGGTTAAGGAGTTGAGATTAGGATTAGGTGTAGGTTTGGGTTTAAGGATTTGAGAATACATTTAGGTTTTAAGTTTAGGTTTAAGTTAAAGGTTTAGGGAAAGGTTATAAGTTTTGGTTAGGTTTAGGTTTAGGTTTAAGTTTAGGTTATAGGTTATAGCTTTAGGGAATTGAGAATAGGTTATGGTTTAGGTTTAGGAAATCGGGTTCAGGTTCGGGATTGGGTTTAAGTTTGGGTTTTCAAGTTTAGGTTTAAGTTTAGGTTAGGGAGTTGAGATTAGGATTAGGTGTAAGTTTAGGTTTAGGGAATTGAGTTTAGGTTATAGGTTTAGGGAGAGGTTAGGTTTAGGTTATAGGTTTTGAGATTTGGGAATAGTTTTAGGTTATAAGTATAGGTTTAGGTTAGGTTATAGGTTAAGGTTTAGGGATTTGAGTTTAGGTTATAGGATTAGGTTACGGTTTAGGTTTAGGTTATAGGTTTTGGGATTTGAGAATGGGTTCGGGTTTAGGTTATAGGTTTTGGTTTTGATTTAGGTTATAGGTTTTGGTTTAGGTTATAGGTTTTTAGATTTAAGAATGGGTTTGAGTTTAGATTATAGGTTTTGGTTTTGGTTTAGGTTATAGGTTTTGATTTAGGTTATAAGTTATAGGTTTATGCTAAGGTTTAGGTTTAGGTTATAGGTTTTGGAATTTGAGAATGAGTTCAAGTTTAGGTTATAGGTTTTAGTTTTGGTTTAGGTTATAGGTTTTGGTTTAGGTTATAGGTATAGGTTTAGGTTATAGGTTTTGGGATTTGAGAATGGATTCGGGCATAGGTTATAGGTTTTGGTTTTAGTTTAGGTTATAGGTTTAGGTTAAGGTTTAGGTTTAGGTTATAGGTTTTGGGATTTGAGAATGGGTTCGGGTTTAGGTTTTAGGTTTTAGGTTTTGGTTTTGGTTTAGGTTATAGGTTTTGGGATTTGAGAATGGGTTTGGGTTTAGGTTATAAGTTTTGGTTTTGGTTTAGGTTTAGGTTATAGGTTTTTGGATTTGAGAATGGGTTATGATTTAGGTTTAGGAAATCGGGTTTAGGTTCGGGATTGGGTTTAAGTTTGGGTTTTCAAGTTTAGGTTTAGGTTTAGGTTAGGGAGTTGAGATTAGGATTACGTGTAGGTTTAGCTTTAGGGAATTGAGTTTAGGTTATAGGTTTAGGTTATAGGTTTTGGGATTTGGGAATAGTTTTAGGTTATAAGTATAGGTTTAGGTTAGGTTATAGGTTAAGGTTTAAGGATTTGAGTTTAGGCTATAGGTTTAGGTTTAGGTCTAGGTTTAGGTTTAGGGAATTGAGTTTAGGTTATAGGTTTAGGGGAAGGTTAGGTTTAGGTTATAGGTTTTGGGATTTGAGAATAGTTTTAGGTTATAAGTATAGGTTTAGGTTAGGTTATAAGTTAAGGTTTAGGGATTTGATTTTAGGCTCTAGGTTTAGGGATTTGAGTTTAGGTTAATAGGTTTAGGTTTAGGTTTTAGGTTTAGGTTTTAGGTTTAGGTTTATGTTTAGGTTTGGGTTTTGGGATTTGAGAATGGGTTCGGGTTTAGGTTATAGGTTTTGGTCTCGGTTTAGGTTATAGGTTTTGGGATTTGATAATGGGTTTGGGTTTAGGTTATAGGTTATAGGTTTTGGTTTTGGTTTAGGTTATAGGTTTTGATTTAGGTTATAGGTTATAGGTTATAGGTTTAGGTTAAGGTTTAGGTTTAGGTTATAGGTTTTGGGATTTGAGAATGGGTTCGGGTTTAGGTTATAGGTTATAGGTTTAGGTTAAGGTTTAGGTTTAGGTTATAGGTTTTGGGATTTGAGAATGTGTTCGGGTTTAGGTTATAGGTTTTGGTTATAGGTTTTGGGATTTGAGAATGGGTTCAGGTTTAGGTTATAAGTTTTGTTTTTGGTTTAGGTTTAGGTTATAGGTTTTTGGATTTGAGAATGGGTTATGGTTTAGGTTTAGGAAATCGGATTCAGGTTCGGGATTGGGTTTAAGTTTGGGTTTTCAAGTTTAGGTTTAGGTTTAGGTTAGGGAATTGCGATTAGGATTAGGTGTAGGCTTAGCTTTAGGGAATTGAGTTTAGGTTATAGGTTTAGGGAAATGTTAGGTTTAGGTTATAGGTTTTGGCATTTGGAAATAGTTTTAGGTTATAAGTATAGGTTTAGGTTAGGTTATAGGTTAAGGTTTAAGGATTTGAGTTTAGGTTATAGGTTTAGGTTTAGGTCTAGGTTTAGGTTTAGGGAATTGAGTTTAGGTTATAGGTTT
Organism: Magnolia sinica; assembly: GCF_029962835.1. NCBI lineage: Eukaryota > Viridiplantae > Streptophyta > Magnoliopsida > Magnoliales > Magnoliaceae > Magnolia > Magnolia sinica. The sequence goes on along the minus strand of NC_080582.1, from coordinate 34,175,881 downwards.
AGGGAAAGGTTAGGTTTAAGTTATAGGTTATAGGATTTGAGAATGTTTTCGGGTTTAGGATATAGGTTTTGGTTTTGGTTTTGGTTATATGTTTTGATTTAGGTTATAGGTTTAGGTTTTAGGTTTTGGTTTTGGTTTTGATTTAGGTTATAGTTTATAGGTTTAGGTTTTAGGTTTAGGTTTTGGTTTTGATTTAGGTTATAGGTTATAGGTTTAGGTTAAGGTTTAGGGAAAGGTAATAGGTTTTGATTTAGGTTATAGGTTATAGGTTTAGGTTTTAGGTTTAGGTTTTGGTTTTGATTTAGGTTATAGGTTGTAGGTTTAGGTTAAGGTTTAGGTTTAGGTTTAGGTTTAGGTTAAAGGTTTTGGGATTTGAGAATGGGTTCGGGTTTAGGTTATAGGTTTTGGTTATAGGTGATAGGTTTAGGTTGAGGTTTAGGTTTAGGTTATAGGTTTTGGGATTTGAGAATGGGTTCGGGTTTAGGTTATAAGTTTTGGTTTTGGTTTAGGTTATAGGTTTTGGGATTTGAGAATGGGTTCGGATTTAGGTTATAAGTTTTGGTTTTGGTTTAGGTTTAGGTTATAGGTTTTTGGATTTGAGAATGGGTTATGGTTTAGGTTTAGGAAATCGAGTTCAGGTTCGGGATTGGGTTTAAGTTTGAGTTTTCAAGTTTAGGTTTAGGTTTAGGTTAGGGAGTTGAGATTAGGATTAGGTGTAGGTTTGGGTTTAGGGAATTGAGTTTAGGTTATAGGTTTAGGAAGAGGTTAGGTTTAGGTTATAGGTTTTGAGATTTGGGAATAGTTTTAGGTTATAAGTATGGGTTTAGGTTAGGTTATATGTTAAGGTTTAGGGATTTGAGTTTAGGCTATAGGTTTAGATTTAGGTCTAGGTTTAGGTTTAAGGAATTGAGTTTAGTTTATAGGTTTAGGGAAAGGTTAGGTTTAGGTTATAGGTTTTGGGATTTGAGAATAGTTTTATGTTATAAGTATAGGTTTAGGTTAGGTTATAAGTTAAGGTTTAGGGATTTGAGTTTAGGTTATAGGATTAGGTTTAGGTTTAGGTTTTGGGATTTGAGTTTAGGTTATATGTTTATGTTTAGGTTTTAGGTTTAGGTTTAGGTTTAAGTTTGGGTTTTGGGACTTGAGAATGGGTTCGGGCTTAGGTTATAGGTTTTGGTTTTGGTTTTGGTTATAGGTTTTGGGATTTGATAATGGCTTCGGGTTTAGGATATAAGTTTTGATTTTGGTTTAGGTTTAGGTTATAGGTTAACGGTTTAGGTTAAGGTTTAGGTTTAGGTTATAGGTTTTTGGATTTGAGAATGAGTTCGGGTTTAGGCTATAGGTTTGGTTTTGGTTTAGGTTATAGGTTTTGGTTTAGGTTATATGTTATAGGTTTAGGTTATAGGTTATAGGATTTGAGAATGTGTTCAGGTTTAGGATTTAGGATATAGGTTTTGTTTTAGGTTAAGGGTATGGTCCCTACAAATACAGATATAAACATGGCCATCTGGCGCAAATGGCCAGGCCCTTCCAATGCTGTCCATAAGAAATAGACAGCTTCATCATGGTCATAACAGCGGTTCCCTCCTTCCAGGGACCCCCGCTCATCTGAATAGCTCCGACCCACATCCGGGTCTGCTCCATTAATTTCGAGCAAATACATAAACACGGCCTGTCCAAATGGCCAGGCCCCTCCAATGCTGTCCATAGGAAATGGACAGCTTCATCATGGTCATAACAGTGGTTCCCACCTTCCAGGGACCCCTACTCATCCGGATAGCTCCGACGCACATCCGGGTCTGCTCCATTAATTTCGAGCAAATTTAATGGAGCAAATACATAACCACTTGGCCCCAAATACTTACTTTATAAAAGAAAATTTCTCCTATTTTCTCAAAATTTCCATTTCAATCTTTTTTGGCCCAAATCCATGTCAATGCATGAGAATCATGCATAAACATGGATTTTAAGCAAAAAACATAAGGGAAATTACAATATAGATATCATGCACACGATATCACAAAACGTATTGTTTGATGAACTACACATGTGCGTTCTTGACAAGAGACGTACCAGATGCTTGAATCTGAAATATGCAGCTCCAACCCTCCCACATGCAACTTCCACCTAAAAGAATGCGCATAACCGTCATGCTTGAGTAATCAATACAGGAATGTACAAGTAAAACCATAAAACCAGAGATACTCACTGCATTTTCAGGATCTCCTCCATAGTTGACGATTCATTCTAAAGCCCTTCTCCCTCCTCCTTTACCCGGGCTTGGGACCGGTAATGCAAGGAGTTGCATTGGCGGAGTTAAAAAAGGGCTTAGGCTCCATTTGGTTTTCAAAAAAAAATGTTTTCATAAATACTAATGTGATGACCAAATGGAGCCTAAGACTATAAATATGTTCAAATATAGAGTACAAAATTCATTCAATATTAAAAAAAATAAAAAAACAAGTGCCAAATTAGTTCAAAATTAGTTCAAAATACACACAACAAGTTCAAAATTAGTTCAAAATGCACACAACACATGTTCAATTAACATTATAATGACAACCACATTAGCTTTAGCTACCAGGATACAGATTATGGGCAGGTAGCTACCCAGATATAAATTATGTTCAATTAACACCCAATTAAAATAAAAACAGAATCACAAATTTTAATTTTTTTTTTTTAAAAGTTAGGTAAAACAGAGTATATATCCTCATCCCCTTAGAACATGTAGACAAACGAAACTTTGGATAAAAAATAGCCACTTAGCCAACAGAGACTGGCTACCCACTACTTGAATCTCTCCATTGCCAATCAGACGCCTCCGAGCTTGTCCTCGAATTCAGAAAGAGGTGTCATCTGCTCCTTCAGACCCTTCCTCTTTTGGATATCAGCCGCCAACTGCCCCGCCTGCGATCCTGCCTCCATTGGATCAGATGACATCATGTCCCAATGATCAAACATGCACTGTGGGAAGGCCTGTCCTGATGTTGCTGCCCTCAAAGTCCCTCAGAACCCAAACGACTCAATGACAGGTAGGTACGCCTTGATGTTGTAGAGAGGCGTGCCAGGCCTCTGCATTTCCTCAAAGATATGACCACACTTTTGGTTCAGGACACCATAGATGCCACTGAGCGCTTGTTCAGGTACCTGTATCTCCACCAAATAGACAGGCTCTAAAAGCCTGGGTTTCTCAGTCAGCTGGGAGGCATATATGACCCTTCTTGCTGTCGGGATGATCTGTCCACTGCCCCTGTGGATTGCATTAGCATGAAGAACAACGTCACAAAGCTCAAAGCATATGCCCCGCATGTTTTCTTCAGCCAATGCTCCTTCCTTTGATGCCCATTAGAACCTAGACACAACAAAATCCTTGATTTCATTCAGGTACTGAACTCCCTTGTACATGTCAATAACCATATTTGGGCCAGTAATTTCGGGTCTAAAACACCACATCTTCTTGGCAAGATCCTTATCCCACCTGAACTCTTCAGATAGGATCTTTGAGCAGGCTTTTGGGTCATCCCTACGGTCGATGGCTCAGCAAGCCCATCTTCCAAGGGACGGGCCTCCATGTAGAGACGATTGTGCTTGTTAGGGGACTTGCTCATTACAGTCCTGACTGACTTCTCAAGCATCGTCTCATGAAAAAAGACAACAGGATCTGAAACAAGAATCTCAGCCCCGCCCATGAAATCTTCTTGCAAGTCCTTCAAGCAAATCTCGAGGTGGAGCTCTCCACAGATTTCTGTCCCAAAAAGCCCTTAAGAAACCCAGATTTAGGACATACCCCACAAACCTCTGCCCAAAACACCTGCTTTTTTAAATGTAGTAACTAACTCACAAATTGCATGTAGACCATAACCCATGCACTTAGCAGGTTAGAATTTATTCACTGGGTGAACCATAACCTATGAACACAAACAACAAATATGATAAAAGCATTTCCCACATTTTTTTAGCATTGGACCCACATTTTGTTGGCATCACTGTCTTCTCATTTCTACTCCACACCAAAGCTCTCATTTCCCATGAGTTTTGGAGCATAGACAATAGCTTTTCATGCAACTGGGAAAACTAAATGAGGGAGCTTGGAAATGTGGCTACAAATGCAGACTAATAGGAAAGAAAGATGTCCTACCAAAGCTGCAAATAAACTGTCCGATCTTCAAGGTACAGTCTTTGACATGAAATCAATGCCTATTATAGCTTGCAGTTCATAGAGTAAAGTCGCAAGGTATAAATTTGTGTATAAATTCTGAGTTCCCTGGTTTCACTATACGAAAACAGTGTGGTCGAGAATAGAATCTGTAACAATGCTAGAAACACTCGGCAAAAACCAATGGTGGTTGATCCTTAGGCCAAGTCACATGAAATAAAGAAGTTGTTGAGCCCAATCTGGTTCAGTGCCATGGTCCCATGAGTCATCCACAGAACTCGACTAAAGATTCAACAAATTGGTCTGAGTAATTTTTTTTTTTTTAAAGAACAACAAAAATCAGGTGGGCATAGTCCAAAAATGGCCATTTTGACCTGCTTCCTATCAGTACATTCTGCCATCTGGACTTTATGCCTCATGCCAAACGGCTATGCTTCCACAAAATGCAGATGAGGTTCCGATACAACATTAGCTTTCCTTTGGAACTTTGATGTTCATCATTAGCCGGGTTGGATCATCCAATGATAGTGATATATTAAAGGACATGACAAATTGCTTAAATTTGATATAGGCTGTACGTTTTGGCAGCTACTACATGGATATCATTGACATAGGACTCATCAAAAGAATACCATATCTGGTAAGAAGTATGAATAATGCAAAGAAAATGAATAGCAGAATCAATCACTAGGATAAGAAAATCCACATGGCAATGACTATTGACATCAAGTGATAGCTACCTGAAACCTGGAAAAAAGAAATTGAAGATTGCATTACAAGCCCACGTGCATACTCATGTGAGCAGAAAGAAAAACCTCGAACTCAACTAAAACATGATTTTTTTTATTTTTATTTTTTCTGAAGTGTACTTAAACATGAAGAGGCATCTATGGAAGAAAATGAACCCTGCAAACATCTTGGTTGGATCCCGATACTTAAGACTCCAGACTACATTGCGTCTTCTTCTTCTTCTATTCATTAGTTAAAGCTAGGGGGAATGCCATGTTGCTTTTCCATGGTGAAACAATAGTGTCACTAAAATAACCAAGTTACGAGTTCCTTGTTGGATCGACACATTGTATTAATTTTTAAGATGAAAAGTACCCACTAGCATATTCCTTCAAAAAAGAAAGAAATGAAGAAAGTAACCACTAGCATATTGCAACTTGCAACACCAACTGAACAGATATAAAAGCCCACAAAAAGCAATGACATGATAAATAAAGAGGCATCTATGGAAGAAAATGAATGAACCAAAGAAGGCACTTACAAGTACTGTAGATGTTCAAGTTTTCCAAGTTCAAGTACCAGATGGCCTGATAAGTTCGAATTTCCAAGGTCCCTGAAGAACAAGAGCATCATAAGATAAATAAATAAATGTGTACAGCCAAGATTTCTTTCTTGATATGTACAAAAATTACTTTTCTAAAAAGGTCAGATAATACAATATGAACCCTACAAACATTAGCAGACACTGAACTTAGCAAAAATCTAAGGTACAAGAACACCGCAGTGGCTCCAGCCCTCAGTATGAACATGAGTTTTGCTCAAATGATTCCAAAACTGAAAATATCATCAATCTCTTTGAAAATAAACCACTAAAATGGTTCCCTAAACTTTGACAAAGAAACAGGATTAAAGAAGGTTAGTCATAACATAAGACATGGTATGAACCAATTCAAAACCATGCCTACATTAATTTTCCAATATACATATATTGGCATCATAACCAATGTTTTAAAATCCAAACACAATCTAAACTTGTTTCTGTTAGCAGTTCAGTCTCAAACGCTCCAATTGCCAGCCCAACCAGTCCACCCACCCATTGCATCTACCCAACCAATACAATCATGACACTGCACCATACAACAGCTACAAACTCAACCTTGAATCTACTAAAAACTCAAGAACAATTCATCCTAAAGATTTGGAACCAAATCTTTGAGTCTCTAGGCATAGTTAATCTTGCATAAGGTGGCAAAGGATAAACTCTACCTGCTTAAGGGCTCCTTTGGAAGGATCATACATGTATTCACTGAGTAAGATATGCTCAAAGATTGCAGGGCCATCCAGAGATGGAAGATCATGCTTCTTTCTAACTTTACACTTCCCTTTTATTATCTCCATTGGCACATTGAGTGTTTCTTCACTGTAATACACCTGCTAAGAATCATAACCACCCTCATATTTGCCAAAAGTGTCAGAAAAAAAGCAGTCCCGATTACATGAAACGTCGTAGATGAGAGGGGCCTCTCAAAGAATCTACTAAGTGTAGAGTTGGACACAAGCCTAGCCAACGTATACAAGATCTAACTTGTAGAAGTCAAAACATAGACTAAAAATTGATAAGTAGGATAGCTAGAACTGCTTAAGTTGCTCAAGAAGCAAATTAAAAACAGATAACTAAGATGTGAGATGCAAGGCTTCATACAATCCTAGGATGGCAAGAGAAGATCAGACTAATGCATTTCAACAAACTCTAAATATAACAAACTATTGAAAATATTAAAATTAGAAAGGCACTTCCTCTTTTTTAAAGAGGCAAAAAGGTACCTTTTTTTTAAAGGGAGAAGTACTTTTCTATCAAAAGACTTGAACAATTAAGAATCCCTTGTGAATTCATATGTATAGTAGGTCAATTGTTTAAATGTATAATCATACAACTAAAGAATCATTATAGTGCATCCCAGCATTGCCATGTAAACATCGATGATGCATGCAAATTAGAATTTAGCAAGTTCTAATGCAAAAGCAGAAAATCCATGGAAGCATACCAGAGACATCCCTGATAACCACTTTGTAACGACAGCAATATCCTGCCGCCACTCATGTTCACACTACCAGCAGGTGGCATCCCGTACAAGATTTATAGAACCCTGAATAATGCTAGAACAAAATGCATTAAAGGTGAAAGATGTAGCACTGAGAAAATAGACACCACGCCTCATGAAAATAAATAAACGTATACCCCCGAGAATAAATAAATAAAGAAAAAAACTAATATAAAAAAAAGAAGAACCCCATCCAGAGTTACAACATACCCAAAACAAACTCTTCACAGTCCACATGTTGAGGTATTCCGACCATTTTAACTGTCCATATTCTTTGAAGTACCATGAATAAGCTATGGTCCCATAATCACATTTCAGTGATACTCCTGACCTTTGATTTTTGGAGTCGAGCATGAGCCACAGGAAATTTCAATCTATTAAATTCATCTACACATAGTGATGGTAAGGATCATGCATTCAATGTAAAATGCTCACAATTTCACTTATAACATAGGACCTGCTAGAACATAGATGGTTTCGATCATCAGACCAGCACAACATGTGGGCCCACGAATGGAAGATTTTCAAATGCAGGTGAAAGCTGTAAATTAATTACAACCTACATTTATAAGAAATTTCAGCATCCATACAAGCCCTGTAATCCATTTACCAGCAATTGATTTATGACTTGCAGATTTTATAGCATCCAAGAGACACCTAAATCAAATCCAAACGCCCCAAAAAAAAATCATCTAACACCAAAACATTAAAACCCAAATAAAAAAATGCATAGTAAATTGGGATATTACTCTTAGTAAATAAATAAAAAGCTCTTGATGGGGCAAATGTTGGCGCCGATCAATGGAGGTGGTAGCATTGGTGGAGTATAGAGGTTGCAATAGTGGATTACAACGGTGGTGGCTGCGGACGAAGGCTACAGTAATGGGGGCTGTCTCCATATCTGTGCAATCAACAACAATTACAAACAGAGAGCAAACAGATGCTACAAAGCAGCCACTCCTCCAACCCCATTCCAAGTGTACTTGAGACCAAAATTGTTCTCTCGAATCTGGAAGGTGAAATCCCTAATTCTAAAAATTCTCAGATTCCCAAAATCCTAAAATCCCCACTTTGTAAAATCAGAAAAACCCAAATTCAGGGTCCACATTCAAATCTGTAAGCCCTAAAATCCCCAAATCCCTAAATGAGGGTCCACATTCGAATTGGAAATCCATAAATTACTAAATCCCCAAATTCATAAATCAACATTGAGATTGAGAGAGATTGAGAGGGAGGGAGGGAGGGAGGGAGAGAGAGAGAGAGAGAGAGAGAGAGAGAGAGAGAGAGAGAGAGAGAGAGAGAAATACCTCGCCTTTGTGAATCTGATTCAATCGAGCTTCGGAGAGACAGAGGGAGGTCATGATTGAGAGAGGAATGAAGGTGGTGCGTGGGTAGGGAGGGCCTTGGACCACCACTCGGCCAACGTCAGCTGTCTGAACGAGTCCCTCACCGAGGATTGGCAGGGAGAGAAAGAGAGAGAAGTGGGGAGAAGATGGAGAGAAAGCAGCAAGGGAAGAGATGTATTTTCGTGTGTGGGCACGAGAACGAAAAAAGCAAGCGGGACCTTTTTTTTACGGGCGCGGATGCCCAATCAAGACAAATCCCATTTTTTTAATGTGCGCGGATGCCCAATCGGGACAAACAGTCATGTTAGGGGCTTCGTGTGGCCCACCATGATGTATGTCATTTATCTGTGCCGTCCATTCAATTCAACGAATTTTTTAGGGATTTCTCTTGAAAAAGGAGGCAAATAGAAGGCTCACATGGACCACACCATAAATCAACAAAAGACACTTAATCTCCATTGTTTCCTATGGTGTGGTCCACTTGAGCTTTCAATTTACCTACTTTTTGGAGCTAATGCATTAAAATGAGCTGTAAAAATGGATGGGCGGCTTAGATTAAGCACAAAAATTATGGTGGGCCCTATAGAACTTCTAACAGACCATCAATTTGTATGTGTGGTGTGGTGGGGTTGAAGTATTTAGCTATGGTTTAAATCCGTAGTAAAATAGCTATGGTTTATATCCGTAGCTAAAATCTCCGATAATCCGTAGCCTTTGCTCGATTTTTTGGTAGTGATCATTTATGTTTCTACACTCTTATATCGAGGTTATCTCAGGAGTGAACCTATTCGGTAAGGATCTAAGTATTTTCTTACATATACATCCTTCTGAGATACTTTCTCCTAAACCCTACTTGAAATTGTAAATATCATTTAATTTAGAGTAGAATTTCATGAAAGTTTCAAACTCTTCCATTTTAATATTTTTGAAATGCATCATTAATAACTGATGCTTCGATCTTTTTACTATGCTAGTTCCCTTGTAGGGGACTTCCAATATGTCTTACTCTTCTTTCCCACTTTCACATGTGCAAATGCATTTATATTCATCAGAGAAAACTGCATAGTAAATAGCATTGAGAGCTTTGATATCATATGTATATCGTGCTCTCTCATTGGCACTTTATTTGGATTTATCTTTGAGAGCGCTAATGGTTTTACTATTAACCACGACTTATTCCATGAGCATTGTCCATCCTTGCTCGAAACCATAGGGTTAATGGATCTTAGCAAGACCCTCATCTTAGCCTTCCAATAGGCGTAGTTAGACCCGTCAAAATATGACGATCGTATGACAACACACCCCTCTTGGGTAGACATCATTCTTAAGCCTCTTAGATCAACTTAAGATTGTTAAGCCCTTTAAGAGCCACCATGTGAGACACGTATCCTAGCTCGTACCATTTCGTAGGCTTTCGCAGTCCTCCCGGTCGAATTCTGGTGACTCACGATCTATTATCAACGTTTGCGCGTGATCCTGAGTCGTGTCCCGTATATCAAAGTCAACTTGACTCGAAACTTGTACCCTAGTGACCTTGTCATTGCCGCGGTTCCAACGCTGCATCTCACGCGTTGATACGATACCCAGGCTAAGAGATATGAGCCCGCATTTATTCCGAAGAAACGCCACACATTATGAATTCTGAGAGAATCTCTACGACCTGTCACATCAATCATGTCAAGTATGCCCTTCATACCCCAATGCCACCTCACCTTATCCCAAGTACATGCACCCATTCCCTCTTTTCCCTAAGTCAACACTCTCTCCCCCACCCATTCCACCTTTACACCAAATTCAAACCAACCCATACTTCCCATTCCCATTTCTTACAACATCCACTCCATCCATCCATCACTTCTCTCTCTCTCTCTCTCTCTCTCTTCTCTCTTTTATTTGTAACTTCACTCTCCAACTTCCAAGGGTGGACGTCCAAGCTCCATGAGAGAGCTAGGTGTGGCCCAGCTTCCTACCATCCAATCCCACCCTCTATGATCAATCTCAATCGTTGAATAATGTTCCATTGGAGCTAAAGATGAGGAGAAGTTTAAGATGAAGCAAACAGTGGATGATTTTTGTGTGATTTTGATGATTAGAGGGCCCACAAATAGTGGGACCCATCTTGATGTATGTGATTGTAAGCTAGGGGGCCCATAGTGGTGGGGTCACTCCCCTTCTCACGATCTCTCTCTCTCTCTCTCTCTCTCTCTCTCTCTCTCCCTCTCTTTTCCTTGATTGTATGGCCCACCTTGGACGTATGTATTATGTATCTCCACCATCCATCCTACTCCTTAGTTCGATGAGCAGATTCAAATCTCAGGTGGAGTGCATCGGCCATCACGTGGGACCACCTGACGTAGGTGTTGTATCCACCGTCCACACGTGTGGACTCAACAGATGATGTGTTGTACATCTAGGCCCGTCCCATCCTAGTCGTCCAGATCATGAGCTAGCTATGATATTTGTGTTTTATCAAGACTGTCCATCCAGCAGCAGATAGCTGCTGGATTGACGGTGGGGATCCACCTGCTGTGGTACGTGCTGGTAGCACATGGTTCACCATAACGTAAGTGTTTTATCCATGCCCCCACCTGCCACGTGTGGGGCCAGCTGTGATATATGAGTTATCCACACCGTCTAGACGTCCAGGGCCTAGACGGTGGATCTGGATAGCCACCCTTTTTGTTATATATATATATTGTATTACATCGGTTATATATATATAATATTATATAAAATAATATATTATACTAAGTGTGTTTGGGTGGGCCACTCCCATGTGGGACCCACCTTTAACATATGTAATCTGCATCGTCTAGATGGATTTGGACGGTGGATCTGGGCAGTCTTCTCATATACGTAGTATATATATATTATTATATAATATAATATATTATATTATATTAAATAGATGATATGGTGGGCCACTCCCACGTGGGACCCACCAAACTTACAACAGCTATATAAGTACGTCAGCTACCTTGACGAGAGGAGAGATCCTCACCATCCAGAAGTCTAGACGGTGGGACTCACCGTAATGTATGGTTTCATCCACACCGTCCCTGGTTGGGACGGTGGATTCCCACCAGATGATGCATGTGTTGTATCCCTACCACCCATCTATCTGGTGTCCCAAGTACGGCCCCACCAGATGATGCATGTGTTGTATCTCTACCATCCATCCAATTATGTGGGGACACCTTAATGTATGGGCTTTGTTACACCGTCCAGTATGCTGGATGGGTGGGACCCACCGTTGATGTATGTGATATATCTACGTCGTCTATCCATTTGGCTAGCTTGCATCAAGGCTTGGGAAGAAAAAAAAATAAGACAGATCCAGTTATCAGGTGGACCACACTACAGAAAATAGTGGAGTTGATAGTCTACCATTGAAATCCTTTTTTTTTTTTTGGGATTACAGAAGCCCTGAACCAATATGATATTTGTTTTTCCTCTAAATCCAGGTCTTTGTGACCTTATAAACAGACTTGTAACGACCTTGGAATTTTTGTGCTAATCTTTCCTTAAGTAGTTGTTTTTGGGGTAATTAGCGCTCTACTTGATTGCTTGTGAAATTCGCATCAATCACTTTAAATTGTATCTGCATGGCTCTAAACGTGTAGATTAGTGAGCGCTACGTTACTCTGAAATCTGGGATCCATCACTAAATCCAGTTGTTCTGGGGAATTTTTGGAAGATCTGGATCGGACCTAGACCGCGCGTCGAAAGTCCGATGGCGATGATCTTAGGCTGTTGCGGTCACTGAGTTGGGCTTGGTCTTCACCTCGAAAATCAAGTCGATCTGATGTTCTGGGTCGATTTGGTTGAGTTCGGAGTGAAGAGTGTGAGAACGGTTGGAATTTAATAAGCTTTTTATGAAATCTGAGTCGCTCGCGCGATGATTTTAAGCATTCGACCGTTGGATTCGACCCAATTTCACCCTCGATCGGGATGGTTGGCCCAGGCATATCCTATTGCTTGTGGACCCTGATCGAGTTTCGTGACCGTTGAATTGAGTGTGGTCCGCCACGGCTGATCTGAAGAGCCGGTCGGTACGAAAACTTAGCCTGACCTAGATCCATGGTCAGTGAGCTTAAGTCCGACCTTTCGTGGTTATAGGCCCACCAGAAGTGCTTCGTTGGATCGAGAAAGGCGTACTTTGGTTATAACCTAAGTATACCTTGACCCTGGGGTTATTTCCATCATTTTAAGGCCTATATATAGTCCTTAAACCCTAGCTCTCATTTCTATACGAATTTTCTCTAACCCTAGCTTGGAAAGAGAGTGGAAAAGAGAGAGGAAGTGAGAGAGATTGGTTGGTGAATCACCTTGATTCTTCCTTGTTCTTCTTCACCTTTGAATCTTCACTTTGAATCATTCCTCTGACGATTCTGAGTTCTTTTGGGGTAAGTTAACCTAACCCTAACCTGTGTTAGAGCTTAGATTAGACTTGGTGTTGTTGTATCTCATTTCTATCCTTATTTTAGGGTATTCTTGCGCCGTTGACGAAGACAACTCGTCTAAATCAGTGCTTCTTTCTTTGCTTAAGGTGCGGACTTTAAGTGTATAGGTTATGGTTTTCAAGGCTTTCAATCCCAGTTAGTGATTTATTCTTGTCATGGATGAGATTTCACATGTCAAATGTTATGTTTACATTGCTTTCCTGATATGCATGTGCTATATTGAGATTTGTGTATTCTAAGTGTATTTATAAAGTACCGTATACGTATAAAATACGCACTTATGTTTGCCATGATTTTTGGTCATGTATGTATGCTAGATGCATGTATGACAACTCCTTGGAAGAAGGAATTGTCTAAGTGCACGTATTTCAACATGCGTCATGTATGTTGTTCCATGAATGCTAAGTGTTTGTAGAAATGCATGAATGATCTACGTGTAACTGATTACACTAAATGCAGGCGTTGAGAAGTGATTCTCAATACTTCTATGGATGCGCATGATTTCCCTTATGCATTTACATTCCAAGTTATTTAAATTCAAGCATTCCTATGCTTACATTTATGTTAAATTGATATTTTTCAGATGTGTATGCACCATGATTTGAGTGGTTGTTCCATTACTGTTTTACATTCCATATGAATATCTGTCGTAGTGTAGGATGTTTGGGACTATGCCTTAGTCCAGGAAATCGGTAATTGACCCTTTGGTCGTGGTTGAGATTGCTTTCGCCACGTGAGACGCATTAGACGAACCCGAGTCGTATTAGAGTTGGCGGCAATGGTTTGGCCACGCGGAGTGTTTGCGCACTCTATGTCGCTCAATTCAACGTGCGCTCGTGCTAGTCGAGTTCGTCAACTAACCCGATTGTCCGGTGTATGTTAACCATGTATGGACGCTACATCGCTTGAATCTAGGGTACCGAACTTACCAGTGAAATCCTAATAACCATGGTACACGATCCGCTAAGACTCATGAGCCGGACATGGTGGTATGGGACACCGTGGTCGAGCCGTCGGCCTACGCCGGGGTGACGAGCCTCCCGTAGTGACCAAAGTGAGCAACTAAACTCGTGAGCCGATTATGGTGGTATGGGACACTATATTCGTCTTTGTCGGCCTACATTGATTGGTGACGAGCCCTTTGTAGTGACCTCGAGCATACCGGATACCGCAAGGAGGTGACGAGTCGATCTGTGGTAGTAAGGGCATGAAAGGCGTGCATTGATTGGTGACGAGCCCTTTGCTACGACCTCAACTATATGATCGTATGAGATGTCTAGGATTGACGACCCTAGTATGGATCACTGTTGGATGGTGATATGAGGAAGGTATCTTAGCTTCCCAATCTGCTGTATGAATTGGACTAATAACAACTTGGTAATCATATCCATGCACCGCATTTGCATGTGCTTTGTAGATGTGGCGCACTTTGAGGCGATGTCATGCGTAACGTAAGATGAAGACGCCGAGGGTGTACGCGTGAGGGCACGCATCATATTGCATTCATCCTTGCATTAACAAGAGTACTTAGGATTTATTTAATTGTCTTGCTTTATCATTATTGTTTGATTGAACTGATAGCATGTTAACCCGTGCCTTATTGTTCCACCGAGTTGATCACTCACTCCCACGTTTCGGGGCGGTGTTACACACCCACCGGACTGTCTTAGGCCCCGATGTTGCAAGATGTGGATGCGACGTCGAGGCAGAGCGGGAGCCGGATGACGACGAGGCCTTCTCCTATATGCAGTTTTCAGACGGGTTCTAGCGAGCCTCGGTCTGTTGCGCGGGATGTATGGGATGATTATTTTGGGAACTGAAATGATGTAACTTGTACTTATAATTTTGATAAATAACACTTTTACACGATCTGGTTGTATATGTAATTCAGGGACTTACACTTGTACACATATTTTACTATAAGTCTTCCGCTTGCTTTATTCACTTACCCCTGAATCATATCTGCGTTTTGGCTTAATCTATCCCATGTTTATGTGCTAATACAGTCAACATACATCATTCATTAATTATGTTGCATAAGTGATGTTTTGGAACCCGAGAGCTGAGTTATGCTCAACCCCCGAATTTCAGGGCGTTACAAGTTGGTATCAGAGCATGATCTGGATTAAACCGGACCTGGGTTATGGTCACACACCGCACGTTGTCGCCACTATAGTGTAATTGGGTGCGGGTCTATCATCCCTTTGTGTTTGTGCTCCGTAGTTTCTATCGGCGAAAGTTTCCTGAAAACCTTTGCCGAGATCGAGTCTGTACCCTTACCTGATCACACACAGCGACCCGAAACCTGTTCTAGACCCTCTATTAATGAGTGTAGATGGTCTACCTTCCCATTATTCATTTTTAAACCTTCCAAAAATCACTGTTTGCATCAGATTTCTGTCAGAATGACCCGATAGGCTTCAAACTACACAAGGGGCCAATCGGGGCATTTTCTGTGGGACCCAGGGGGGGGACCACATCATTTGGACCAAGGAGGACCAGGAGGACCTCGCCAAATCGGCGAGGCATCGCCGATATGTCCAGAGACCAGCGATGCCATCGCCGGTTCGGCGAGGGATCGCCGGTCAGCGGGCCAGGCGGGCCGGGCCGACGCGGGCCGATCGTCCATGAGGCTTGTGTGGCCCACCCCTCCACGGTTTTCATTTTAAAACCCTTCCTTCCATCTATTTCCTTCACAACACCCACCTCCAAGCTTTCCTTTTCTTCCAAAACCTCTCCAAACTCTCTCAAATCTCTCCCAAATCTTCATCTTCCTTCCATTTTCGTGCAAACCCATCACCCCATTCTCAAATCTTCTATTCCATTGCTGATTTCTCCATTTTTTCCCTCTCATTTGAGCCCTTTCATTCCCTTTTTGGCTCATAGTTGTGTGAAAGCTTCACCATCTTCCTATTTCTCTCTTTCTCTCATTTCTCATGGCCCTCTTTGAGATTGTGACGGCCATCTTTTCCATTTCTTCCCTTCTTTCCTTGATGGAGAAGAAGAGAGCGCCCGTGGACGAAGCCGGGCCGAGCCGCCCAACCCGTGCACGGAGGCCGAGAGGTGCCGCTGCTAGCACGTCCGCCACGCGCGAGTTCCAGACGAAGCGGGACCTCGATCCTCGAGCTCCTGTCAGTAGGACCTTGTTGGTGAAATTGTCGCATGGAGTCTATGAGGGGCGTAGAGTCCTTTTTGAGGCTCATGTTGATCCGCGGCTCTTTGGTGAGTTCTTCTTGTTGGAGCACCTAGAAGGGGCTGGTTGGGGTCCCTTGTTCGAAGGCGAGTATCGCGCGAATGCTAGCACTGTTCGGGCCTTCTATGCCAACATTCTGGAGCCTTCGCTGGATCCTCTGCAGTTCAAGATTCCCTGTGGTAGCGGTCGAGTTGGAATTGTCAATGTTGCTTTGATATCCCGACTCTTGAAGGTGCCACTTGGGGAAGTGCATGCCAGCGAGAAGAATGTGGACAGTGTGCGCGAGAGGGATCGTCGCACCCGATCCTTGTGTGGTCGTCTGGTCGAATGGCAGCCGAATAGGAGTCTTCTGGCTTCTTTCATGACGGACGACTTCCGTTTGCTTCACCACATCTTTACGTTCAATGTGTATCCCAGGTGGAGCAACCGCAGCGAGTGTACGCGCCTGATGGTAGATTTTCTATATCAGGTGGGGCAGGATGCGAAGTTGTGTGTGCGGACGTACGTCCTGCGTCAGATTATTCTCATCGCTCGTTCGAGTAGACGGACCGAGTCTCTTCCCTTTGGCCGCCTCATTTGCAAGATCGCACATGAGTTTGGCTATAGGCTTGGAGCTGAGAAGCCGGTCCCTGTTCGCTATATCAACTTGAGGACCCTTAAGCTGATGGAGGTTGGTTCTGGTCGGCTTGCCTCTGAGGGTGAGGTCGGGTCTGAGAGTGGTGATGATGAGAGTTATGCTGAAGGTGGTGCAGAGTCTGAGGAAGAAGCAGAGCAAGACGAGGAAGAGATTGAGGCACAGGATTCGAGTGATCGCTCTCCTCCTGTGGTGCCAGAGCAGGGCGCAGAGCAGGTTGCCAGAGATGCCCGTCTTACACGGCTTGAAGAAGGGCAAGCTTCTTTACGCCAGGAGATGGTTGATCTTCGAGGCTTGGTTAAGCACAAGTTCAAGAAGATGTCCCGGACTTTGAAGTCTATCCTGTGTTGCTTGCAGGATAAGGGTGCTCCGCCTCCGTCTCCTGACTCCGACGAGTAGCATCTTCGTGGCCGTCTTTGCTTTGTTTGGTGTTTCTTTTTGTGTGTAGCTGTTGTTGGCTTGTAGTTGGAGTTGTTGTAGTGTGGTAGCTGTTAGTGGTTGTAGTAGTTGTGGTTGTTTGTAGTGTTAGATGTTGTTGTTTTCATGCTTTCCTAGTCGTGATTCATGTATTGCTGCACTACTTGTATTGCGACGATTTTGGTTAATAGAATGCATGTTGTTTTTGGGGTTGTGTTGTGCTATGATTGATCATGGAAGCGGATCGATCCGTGTTGATTTGCTAGTCGCACCGCTTTATCACTACGATGTTATTATGGGTATGGATTGGCTCACGAGGATGCGAGCTGAGATTGATTGTGAAGCGAGATCAGTGACGATCCATGGACCTGAGGGCGAGATTGTTACTTTCCCAGTTCAGGTCAGTTACCCTATTCGTATTGATTTTTATTCTTCTCTGTTGGAGAGTTCGGCCGAGTCGGCGTTGGTTAGTACGCCGGTAGTTCAGGAGTTTGAAGATGTGTTTGAGTCGATTCCTGGATTACCTCCTCAGCGTGAGATTGATTTTGCTATCGATCTTATGCCTGGTGCGGCGCCCATTTCTTTACCCACCTATCGGATGCCTCCGAGTGAAATGGAGGAGTTGAGGAAGCAGATAGATGGTTTGCTAGAATTGGGTTTTATTCGGCCCAGTGTGTCTCCTTGGGGAGCACCTGTTTTGTTTGTGAAGAAGAAGGATGGTTCCTTGCGATTGTGTATTGATTATCGCAGTTGAACTTGGTAATCGTGAAGAATAAGTACCCCTTGCCCGGGATTGATGATCTGTTTGATCGGTTGAAGGGGGCACGGTACTTTTCAAGGTTGATCTGCGATCGGTATCATCGATTCGCGCGTCAAGGATGGGGACGTGCGGAAGACCGCAGCTCCGGTCATTATGAGTTCCTTGTGATGTCGTTCGGCCTTACGAATTAACGCACCGGCCATGTTCATGGATCCGATGAACAGGGTATTTCGGCTTTCCTGTTTCGATTCGTCATTGTATTTATCGATGACATCTTGATTTATTCGGCGAGCCGGCAGAGCACGAGGAGCACTTAAGAGCGGTTTTGGGTACTCTTAGGAGCATCAGCTTTTCGCACAGTCAAGAAGTGTGATTTCCGGAAAGAGGAAGTCAAGTTCCCTGGGACATGTGGTGTCCAAGGAAGGTATAGCCGTCGACCTTGCCAAGGTAGGTGCAGTGCAGGCCTGGTTCGGTTATCGAGGTGAGGAGTTTTCTTGGCCTTGCAGGATATTATCGACGCTTTATTCAGAACTTCTCGAAGATTGCGATCGTTGTCTCAGATGACACGGAAAGATTTGAAGTTTGCTTGGAGTGAGCAAACAGAGTTAGGAGCTCAAGGACAAGTTGACGTCCGCCCCTGTGCTAGTATTGCGAGCAAGGGGTTAAGTATATTATATATACCGACGCCTCTCGCGTTGGTCTCGGTTGTGTCCTATGCAGAAGGACAGGTGATTGCTTATGCTTCGCGTCGCTTAAGGAAACACGAAGAGAATTACCCTATGCACGACTTGGAATGGCAACTGTCATCTTCGCATTAAAGCTTTGGAGACATTACCTCTATGGTGAGGAGTTCGAGCTCTTTTGCGACCACAAGAGCCTTAAGTATATTTTCACGCAGCGTGATTTGAATATGAGGCACCGCCGATGGATGGAAACATTGAAAAACTTTAAGTTCAATGTTTCTTACCATCCTGGTAAGGCGAACCTTGTGGCAGATGCGTTGAGTCGCAAGAAGGCTTTGGAGTTTGCGGCTCCGCCGATGATAGCAGAGTGGGAGATGTTGGAGTTCGTGCGCGATTTTGAGCGAAGCTTACGGTGGTTGAGCCGTATGAGGTTATCGCACACATTCGTGTACGGCCTATCGACGAGAGGATCGTTGCGGCTCGCAGATGATGAGCTTTTGGTGAAGATGAGGCAATGGGTTGGTACAGATGGGAACTCCGACTGGAGTGTAGTTCTGATGGGGGCCTATGTTTTCGTGGCGGTTATGTGTTCCCGACATCCCTGACTTGAGACGTAAGGTTCTCGAGTTAGCCCATAGTTCTAAGCTTGCGATGCATCCAGTAGCACGAAGATGTATCAGGATATGAAGAGGTCTTATTGGTGGGACAATATGAAGGTCCAGATTGCTGAATTTGTTTCTCGTTGTCTCACGTGCCAGCAGGTCAAGGCAGAGCATCGCCGACCTCCTGGGTTATTGCAGCCCATGCCCATAGCTGAATGGAAGTGGGATTTCATCTCTATGGATTTTATTTCTGGGTTGCCGAGGACGAGAAAGGGATTTGACTCTATTTGGGTGATCGTCGATCGATTAACGAAGTCGGCGCATTTCTTACCAATCGAGTCACTTACTCTTCAGAGGAGTTGGCGAGGTTGTATATCAAGGAGATAGTGCGTCTGCATGGAGTTCCCCTGGAGATTGTGTCTGATAAAGACACGCGTTTTACATCTATCTTCTGGACTCGTATCCAGGAAGCGATGGTTGTGAAACTGAAGTTCAGACCGCGTTTCATCCGCAAACAGATGGGCAGACGGAGCGCGTGAATCAAGTCCTGGAAGATATGTTGCGAGCTTGTGTTTTGGATTTCAAAGACAGTTGGGATGATTGTCTCCCTGATGCAGAGTTCCCGTATAATAATAGTTTCAAGGCGAGTATCGGCATTGCTCCCTTCTAGGAGTTGTATGGTCGCAAGTGCATAGCACCACAATGTTGGTCATAAATTGGTTAGCGTAGTTTGCTTGGCCCGAATTGGTGCAGTGACTTCAGAGAAGGTTGACATCATTCGACGTCGACTTCTAGCAGCCCAGAGCATGAAAAGAGTTATGCCGATACGAGGCGTCGACCGCTTGAGTTCGTAGTGGGAGATCATGTTTTTCTCAAGGTCTCTCCTATGAAGGGAGTTTTGCGGTTCGGTAAGAAGGAAGCCGACGCCGAGATTTATTGGTCCATTTCAAGTTACGGATCGAGTGGGAGCGGTAGCTTACCGCCTTGCTTTGCCCACACCTCTTGCGGGCGTGCATAACGTATTTCACGTTTCTATGCTGAAGAAGTACGTTCTTGATCCTTCGCATATTATCAGTTGGGAGCAAGTGCAGTTAAGTGAGGATGCCACTTATGTACTGCAACCGACACGTATTCTGGATAGAAAGGAGCAGGTACTGCGTAGTAAGGTTATCCCTCTCGTGAAGGTGTTATGGTCGCATCATGGCGTAGAAGAGGCTACTTGGGAATCTGAGGTCAGGAAGACCTACCCTCCGATCCTCGAGGATTATATGAAGGTATGAATTTCGAGGACGAAATTTTCTTTAAGGGGGTAGATTGTAACGACCTTGGAATTTTTGTGCTAATCTTTCCTTAAGTAGTTGTTTTTGGGGTAATTAGCGCTCTACTTGATTGCTTGTGAAATTCGCATCAATCACTTTAAATTGTATCTCGCATGGCTCTAAACGTGTAGATTAGTGAGCGCTACGTTACTCCGAAATCGGGATCCATCGCTAAATCCAGCTGTTGGGGAATTTTTGGAAGATCTGGATCGGACTGACCGCGTCGAAAGTCCGATGGCGATGATCTTAGGCCATCCGAGTTGGGCTTGGTCTTCACCTCGAAAATCAAGTCGATCGGATGTTCTTGGTCGATTTGGTTGAGTTCGGAGTGAAGAGTGTGAGAACGGTTGGAATTTAATAAGCTTTTTATGAAATTGAGTCGTGTCGCTTGCGACGATTTTAAGCATTCTCGACCGTTGGATTCTCGACCCAATTTCACCCTACGATCGGGATGGTTGGCCTGCATATCCTAGTGCTTGTGGACTGATCGAGTTTCCGTGACCGTTGAATTGAGTGTGGTCCGCCACGGCCGATCGAAGAGCCGGTCGATGCGAAAACTCGGCTGACCTAGATCCATGGTCGGTGAGCTTAAGTCCGACCTTTCGTGGTTATAGGCCCACCAAGTGCTTCGTTGGATCGAGAAAGGCGTACTTTGGTTATAACCTAAGTATACCTTGACCCGGGGTTATTTCCATCATTTTAAGGCCTATATATAGTCCTTAAACCCTAGCTCTCATTTCCATACGAATTTTCTCTAAGCCTAGCTTGGAAAGAGAGTGGAAAAGAGAGAGGAAGTGAGAGAGATTGGTTGGTGAATCACCTTGATTCTTCCTTGTTCTTCTTCACCTTTGAATCTTCACTTTGAATCGTTCCTCGGACGAATCTGAGTACTTATGGGGACAGTAAACCTAACCCTAACCCGTGTTAGAGCTTAGATTAGACTTGGTGTTGTTGTATCTCATTTCTATCCTTATTTTAGGGTATTCTGGTGCCGTTGACGAGTCTAAATCAGTTCGGCTGTTCTTTCTTTGCTTAAGGTGCGGACTTTAAGTGTATAGGTTATGGTTTTCAAGGCTTTCAATCCCAGTTAGTGATTTATTCTTGTCATGGATGAGATTTCACATGTCAAATGTTATGTTTACATTGCTTTCCTGATATGCATGTGCTATATTGAGATTTGTGTATTCTAAGTGTATTTATAAAGTACCGTATACGTATAAAATACGCACTTATGTTTGCCATGATTTTTGGTCATGTATGTATGCTAGATGCATGTATGACAACTCCTTGGAAGAAGGAATTGTCTAAGTGCACGTATTTCAACATGCGTCATGTATGTTGTTCCATGAATGCTAAGTGTTGTAACTTGTACTTATAATTTTGATAAATAACACTTTTACACGATCTGGTTGTATATGTAATTCAGGGACTTACACTTGTACACATATTTTACTATAAGTCTTCCGCTTGCTTTATTCACTTACCCCTGAATCATATCTGCGTTTTGGCTTAATCTATCCCATGTTTATGTGCTAATACAGTCAACATACATCATTCATTAATTATGTTGCATAAGTGATGTTTTGGAACCCGGGAGCTGAGTTATGCTCAACCCCTGAATTTCAGGGCGTTACAAGACTGGATGGAAATTAAATGCTATGGTGGGCCCACTGGAATTTAATAGTGGAAATCATTATCACCACTGCTGTTTGTGGTATGGTCCAGATGATCTTTTAATATGATTCATTTGTTTGGATAATGCTCTCTATAGATGGATGAATGGTGTAGTTGTTGTGGCCCATTTGATACGGCCCATTGGATGTATTTGGGGCCCATTTGATGAGGCCCCATGGACATATTTGGAGCCCATATGGAAGGTCCCGATGTGATGTATATGAGGCCCTTGTATGAGGCCCAATATGATGTTTTTGTGGCCCATTCGTTAAGGCCTAATATAATATATTTGGGGGCCATGGGTTGAGGCCCATTGTGATATATTTATGGCTCATGTGACGCGGCCCATTGTGATGTATGAGACCCTTGTGTAAGGCCCATTATGATTGTATGAGGTCCATTACGATGTATATTAGGCCTTTATGTGAGGCCATGGGCCCACTTCATGTTTGGCTTTATGTGGGCCACTACTTGGGAGTGATGTTGGTTGAATGTCCACATTGTGACATTCCCTTAGGCCTTGTTAGGCACATTCTCACTGATTCTGATTGTTGAGGCCGATTCTGATTTCGATTGTTGATACCTGTTCTGATTGATGGGGCCGATTCCGATTTCGATTGTCAAGGCCCATTCTGATTGTCGGTCGAGGCCGATTCCGATTGTCGAGGCTTATTTTGAATGTTGAGGCTGATTGTCGAGGCCGATTGTTAAAGCTAATTTTGATTCCGATTATCGATGCTGATTTCGATTGTCGAAGCCGATTCTGATTGTCGAGGCCGATTTCGATTGTCGAGACCGATTTCGATTGTCGAGGCCGATTGTTGAGGCCAATTCCAATTCTGATTGTTGAGGCTGATTATTGAGGCCGATTCCGATTGTCGATACCGATTCCAATTATTAAGGCCAATTTTGATTGTCGATACCGATTTCGATTATTTAGGCCGCTTCTGATTGTCGAGGTCAATTGTTGAGGCCGATTCCAATTGTCGAGGCCATTTATCGAGGCCAATTATTGAGGCTGATTCATATTATCGGGGCTGATCGTCAAGGCCAATTTTGATTGTGGAGGCCGATTCCAATTGTGGAGGCCGATTCTGATTGTCAAGGCTGATTTCGATTGTCGAGACTGATTCTGATTGTTGAGGCCGATTCAGGTTGTCGAGGTTGATTGTTGAGGCCGATTTTGATTGTCGAGGCCGATTTTGATTGTCGAGGCCGATTTTGATTGTCGAGGCTGATTCTGATTGTCAAGGCTGATTGTCGAGGTCAATTCCGATAATCAAGGCCGATTTCGATTGTTGAGGTTGATTCTGATTATTGAGGACGATTTCGATTGCCGAGGCCGATTGTCGAGACCCATATGATGTATATGCAGCCCATAGTTGAGGCCCATTGTGATATGTATTCGGCCTGTGTTTGAGGCCCAATGTGATGCATATGCAGCCTGTAGTTGAGGCCCATTGTGATGTGTATTTGGCCTATATTTGAGGCCCAATGTGATGTATATGCGGCCCATATTTGAGGCCCATTGTGATGTGTATTCAGCTTGTGTTTAAGGCTTAATGTGATGAATATGAGGTCTATGTGATGAGGCCCATTGTAATGCATTTGAGGGCCAGGCGATGGAGCCCACTATGTTGTATATTAGGCGTATGTGAGAGGCCCATCGCAATGTGTATTAAACTCTTGAGTGAGGCCCATGGTGTTGTATATTAGGCCCTTGTGTGAGGCCATGGGTCCACTATATGTTAAGCTCTATATGGGCCATTCCTTAGCGGCAATGTTGGTTAAATGTCCACATTGTCGAGGCTGATTGTCGATGCCAGTTATTAATACCGATTATGAGTATGTGACAGCATAACATCATGATACATGCCCATATGCATCATCTGCATGTTTGTTATGAGATGTGGTTGACCATTGCATATGTCATTAGGCAGGTTGTTATGAGACTCCCTGATAGGTTGAGGTCATCTCACATGAGTGCATGGTATGCGAAGGATTGATGTATGACTGGATTATATGACTCATGCATCTTACATTGTGTGTTGTGATTACTGTGCGCCCTAGCGACATCAGGGCCGTAGCCTTCATAAGCATATCGTGGATGGCCGGATGGGATACAAAAAATATGTTATTAGTATTTGGCTGCCATAGATGGCCTTGGGTAAAAATTTCTAAGCCCTCTTGGTACCAGAGGATGCCCCAATGTCGAAACTGAGTGGATATATATGAGCGCATGAGGGTCGTATACCAGTAGGCCGTGTCTCCCACTGTGTCATGGTCGGTTGGGAGGGGGTGTGGCCTTACTCGCCTGAGGGAGTAGGTAATGCTAGGTTGAGTTTGACCAGCTTGAGGAATGAGTCCGCTATCGACAAGTTGGGCCCAATATTGGCAGGCAGATAGTGAGGTCTCTTTCACTTACCTAGTTATGCGCTTGATGGGGCGACAAGCTGGTGTAGAGTGTACTAGACCCCGATGATGATTCCGGAGATGTACAATACTAATTTGTGGAGCAGGAGTTGCATACTCATTTATTCATTTACTATCCACTCAGGCTGGTGGTGCGCAACTATTTATTATGTGTACCTTCGCGATGGCTAAGATTTTTATTGGGGTGCACGACTAACCTGAGATCAGAAGTTTACCACATTGAGTCTGACCATCTAAATTAGGTATGAGATTGGTTTAGATAGAAGTCCCTTGTGATGAACCCCATAGCCTACGATATTACGTACTATCATCTCGACTTCACACTCCAGCATGGTCATTCCATTCGCACAGCATATTGCATTACATCTGTGGCATATGACATTTTGGGTTACTGTGTTTCTGTATTTATATGGTATAGATATGACTGACGGTATTCGTGAACTCATCAGGAATCGTATATTGCATTGCATCCATGACATCTTATAATTGGCTCTTTATGGCTCCTCATTTGCATAGCTGATCTATATTGCGTACTCTGAAATTGTATGACTTATGGATTTATTAGTATTTCCATTTACTCTGATATCGTATGATTCATGATCTTGCCAGTATTTTTGATATTGTTTGATTATGGCATTGTATTGAATACTTGGCACTTACCTTGTGCACACACTTACACCATCCTCTAAGCTTCTATAAGCTTATGCATGATAGATGCGTGCAAGTGACGATAGGTTGCAGCCGAGTTTTGTGAAGATTTTATTATATGCATGTATTTTCCTTTCAGCAATGTATTCAAATGTTTATATTAGTGGATATATGATGATGATGTTGCTTTTGTGATTCGGGTAAACTTGTGGTTATGCTCCTTAAGAGATAAATATATGTTGTAAAATTCTCCTTATAGGATCCCAGGATCGGAACCTAGCATATGGGCTCTGGGAGTTGAGAATGGGGTACTACGAAGGCTGTCTCCACTGGATTCGGTGATCAAAATTCTTGTGAGTCCGATTTTCAGGTTTGGGGCGTGATGGAAGTTGACATCAGAGCATAACTTGGGAATACCTGAAGATAACATTACATATTTGCTGATAGCTACCCGACACTCTATGATTGTTGAGAACTTAGAATGGTTAGATCCCCGAATTCGAATAACATAGAGATTTTCTGGTATAGCTCTCTACCGTTAAGATTATAAGGCTGTATAGTATTCCCGTTTCGATCATTTCTGATCCGGGATTCAAGGATTAGTATGGTTCACCATTCTGTTAAGGAGGCATCTTGGGAGTGCAAGGCTGAGATTAGAGAGCGCAACTTCATCCTTTTGTAGATTGATTGAGCCTTGACATATATACTTGATAATATTTCCTCTTCCCTTGTCTGTTTTATAAATTTTAAAGATGAAATTTTTTTAAGTGGGGAGAGCTGTGAGACCCTTATCCTAGCCCGTACCATTTCATAGGCTTCCACGGTCGAATTTCGACGACCTGCGATCTGTTATCAGCGTTTACGCATGATCCTAAGTCGTGTCCCATATATCAGAGTCGGCTCGACTTGAAACTTGTACTCTACTGACCGCGTCGTCGCCGCGGTTCCAACGTCGCCTCTCATGTGCTGATGCGATACCTAGACCAGGAGATATGGGCCCACGTTCATTCCAAAGAAACGCCAAGCGTTGCCAATTTCGAGAGAATCTCTACGACCTGTCACATCAATTAAGTCAAGTACACTCTCCAAACCTCAATGCCACCTCACCCTATCGCAAGTACATACACCCATACCCTCTTTTTCCCAAGTCAACACTCTCTCTTCCTACCCATTTCACCTTTACACCAAATTCAAACCAACCCATACTTCCCATTCCCATTTCTTACAACACCCATTCCATCCATCCATCACTTCTCTCTCTCTCTCATTTCTAACTTCACTCTCCAACTCCCAAGGGTGGACATTCAAGCTCCATGAGAGAGCTAGGTGTGGCCCACCTTCCTACAATCCAATCCCACTCTTCATGATCAATCTCAACCGTTGAATAATATTCCATTGGAGTTGATGAGGTGAAGTCTAAGATGAAGCAAATGGTGGGTGATTTTTGTGTGATTTTGATGATTAGAGAGCCCACAAATAGTGGGACCCATCTTGATGTATGTGATTGTAAGCTAGGGGGGCCTATAGTGGCGGGGTCCCTCCTCTTCTCATGATCTCTCTCTCTCTCTCTCTCTCTCTCTCTCTCTCTCCCTCTCTTTTCCTTGATTGCATGGCCCACCTTGGACGTATGTGTTATGTATCTCCACCGTCCATCCTGCTCCCTGGCCCGATGAGCAGATTCAAATCTCAAGTGGAGTGCATCGTCCACCACGTGGGACCACCTAACGTAGGTGTTGTATCCACCGTCCACACGTGTGGACTCACCAGATGATGTGTTGTACATCTAGGCCTGTCCCATCCTAGCCATCCAGATCATGGGCAAGCCATGATATATGTGTTTTATCAAGACTGTCCATCCAGCAGCAGATAGTTGCTGGACTGACGGTGGGGATCCACCTGATGTGGTATGTGCTGGTAGCACATGGCCCAGCATAACATAAGTGTTTTATCAATGCCCCCACCTGCCATGTGTGGGGCCAGCTATGATATATGAGTTATCCACACTGTCCAGACGTCTAGGGCCTGGACGGTGGATCTGGATAGCCACCCTTTTTGTTATATATATATATATATAATATTATATAATATATATATTACATCGGTTATATATATATAATTATATAAAATAATATATTATATTAAGTGTGTTAGGGTGAGACACTCCCACATGGGACCCACCTTTAACATATGTAATCTGCACCGTCCAGATGGATCTGGACGGTGGATCTGCGCAGTCTTCTCATATATGTAGTATATATATATATATAAAATATAATATGATATAATATAATATATTATATTATATCAAATAGATGCTATGGTGGGCCACCCCCATGTGGGACCCACCATACCTACAACAGCTATATAAGTACGTCAGCTACCCTGACGAGAGGAGAGATCCTCACCGTCCAGAAGTCTGGATAGTGGGACTCACCGTAATGTATGGTTTCATCCACACCGTCCTTGGTTGTGACGGTGGATTCCCACCAGATGATGTATGTGTTGTATCCCTACTGCCCATCTATCTAGTGTGCCAGGTACGGCTCCACCAGATGATGCATGTGTTGTATCTCTACCGTCCATCCAATTATGTGGGGCCACCGTGATGTATGGGCTTTACCACACCGTCCAGTACGCTGGATGGGTGGGACCCACCTCTGATGTATGTGATACACCTATGCCATCCATCCATTTGGCTAGCTTGCATCAAGGCTTGGGAAGAAAAAAATAAGACAGATCCAGTTATCAGGTGGACCACACTATAGAAAACAGTGGAGTTAATAGTCTACCATTGAAATCCCTTTTTTTTTGGGATTACAGAAGCCCTGAACCAATATGATATTTATTTTTCCTCTAAATCCAGGTCTTTGTGACCTTATGAACAGACTGGATGGAAATTAAATGTTATGGTGGGCCCACTAAAATTTAATAGTGGAAATCATTATCACCACTGTTGTTTGTGGTATGGTCCAGAAGATCTTTTGATATGATTCATTTGTTTGGATAATGCTCTCTATAGATGGATGAATGGTGTAGTTGTTGTGGCCCATTTGATATGGCCCGTTGGATGTAATTGGGGCCCATTTGATGAGGCCTGATGTAACGTATTTGGGGCCCATTTGGAAGGGCCTGATGTGATGTATATGAGGCCCATGTATGAGGCCCAATATGATGTATTTATGACCCATTCATTAAGGCCCAATATAATGTATTTGGGGCCCATGGGTTGAGGCCCATTGTGATATATTTAATGCCCATGTGACGCGGCTCATTGTGATGTATGAGACCCTTGTGTATGGCCCATTATGATTGTATGAGGTCCATTGCGATGTATATTAGGCCTTTGTGTGAGGCCATGGGCCCACTTCATGTTTGGCTTTTTGTGGGCCACTGTTTGGGAGCGATGTTGGTTGAATGTCCACATTGATGGGCAATGATGGTTGGATGTCCACATTGTGACCTTCCCTTAGGCCTTGTTAGGCCCATTCTCACCGATTTCGATTGTCGAGGTTGATTATCGAGGCCAATTCCGATTGTTGATACCGATTTCGATTGTCGGGGCTGATTTCGATTCTGATTGTCGGTCGAGGCCAATTTCGATTGTTGAGGCCGATTTCGATTGTCGAGGCTGATTGTTGAGGCCGATTCTGATTCTGATTATTTAGATTGATTATCAAGGCCGATTTCAATTGTTAAGGTCGATTCTGATTGTCGAGGCCGATTCTGATTATTGAGGATGATTCCGATTATCGAGGCTGATTCTGATTATCGATACCGATTCCGATTGCCGGGGCTAATTCCGATTGTCGAGGCCAATTCTAATTGTTGAGGCCAATTCCGATTCTGATTGTCGAAGCCAATTTTGAATATCAAGGCTGATTCCAATTATCAAGGTCGATTCCGATTGTTGAGGCTGATTCCGATTCCGATTATTGAGGCTGATTGTTGAGGTTGATTCCGATTATGAAGGTCGATTGTCGAGGCCGATTATTGAAGTCGATTTCGATTGTTGAGGCCGATTCTGATTGTCAAGGTCGATTATCGAGGCCGATTCTGATTGTCGAGGCCGATTTCGATTGTCGAGGCCGATTTCGATTACTGAGGCCGATTGTCGAGACCCATATGATGTATATGCCGCCCGTAGTTGAGGCCCATTGTGATGTGTATTTGGCCTGTGTTTGAGGCCTAATGTGATGCATATCCGGCCTGTAGTTGAGGCCCATTGTGACGTGTATTCGACCTGTGTTTGAGGCCCATTGTGATGTATATGTGGCCCGTGTTTGAGGCCCAATGTGATGTATATGCGGTCCATATTTGAGGCCCATTTTGATGTGTATTCAGCCCGTGTTTAAGGCTTAATGTGATGAATATGAGGTCTATGTGTTGAGGCCTATTATGATGCATTTGAGGGCCAGGTGATGGAGCTCATTGTGTTGTATATTAGGCCCATGTGAGAGGCACATTGTAATGTGTATTAAGCTCTTGAGTGAGGCCCATGGTATTGTATATTAGGCCCTTATGTGAGGCCATGAGTCCATTATATGTTAGGCTCTATGTGGGCCATTCCTTAGGGACAATGTTGGTTAAATGTCCACATTGTCAAGGCTAATTGTCGATGCCGGTTATTAATACCGATTATGAGTATGTGACAGCATAGCATCATGATACATGCCCATACGCACCGTCTGCATGTTTGTTATGAGACGTGGTTAACCATTGCATATGTCATTAGGCAAGTTGTTATGAGACTCCCTGATAGGTGGAGGTTATCTCACATGAGCGCACAGTATGCATAGGATTTATGCATGACTGGATTGTATGACTCATGCATCTTGCATTGTGTTGTGATTACTGTACGCCCTAACGACATTAGGATCGTAGCCTCCACAGGCATATCGTGGATGGCCAGATGAGACACTAGAAATATCTTATTAGCATCAGGCTGCCATAGATGGCCCTGGGTGAAAATCCTTAAACCCTCTTGGTACCAGAGGATGCCCCAACGTCGAGACCGAGTGGATATATACGAGCGCATGAGGGCCGTATACAGTAGGCCGCATCTCCCACTGTGTCATGGTCGGTTGGGAGGGGGTATGGCCTTACCCGCCTGAGGGTGTAGGCAATGCTAGGGTGAGTCTGACCCACTTAAGGAATGGGTTCACATTCGACTAGTCAGGCCTGATATTGGCAGACGGATAATGAGGTCTCTTCCACTTACCTAGTTATGCACTTGATGTGGTGGCAAGCTAGTGTAGAGTGTACTAGACCCTGGTGATGATCCCAGAGATGTACAGTACTGATTTGTGGAGCAGGAGTTGCATTCTTATTCATTCATTCACTATCCACTCGGGCGGGTTGTGCACAACTATTTGTTATGTGTACCTTCACAATGACTAAGATTTCTGTTGGGGTGTGTGACTAACCTGAGATCAGGAGTTTATCACATTGAATTTTACTATCACAATTAGGTATGGAACTGGTTTGGATAGAAGTCCCTTGTTATGAACCCCATAACTTGCGATACTACATACTATCATCTCGACTTCATACTCCAGCATGGTCATTCCATTCGCACCGCATATTGCATTACATCCACGGTATATGGCATTTTGGGTTACTGTGTTTCTGCATTTATATGGTCTAAATATGGCTGACGGTATTCGTGAACTCATAAGGAATCATATATTGCATTGCATCCATGACATTTGATAATTAGCTCTTTATGGCTCCTCATTTACATAGCTGATTTATATTGCGTACTCTGAAATTGTATGACTTATGGATTTGTTAGTATTTTTGCTTACTCTAATATCGTATGATTCATGATCTTGCCAGTATTTTCGATATTGTTTGATTATGGTATTGTATTAAATACTTGACACATTCCTTGTGCACACACTTACACCATCCTCTAAGCTTTCTATAAGCTTGTGTACGATAGATGCGTGCAGGTGATGATAGGTTGTGGCCGAGCTGGAGCAGGAGTGTGCGGCGGAGTTTTGTGAAGATTTTATTATATGTATGTATTTCCCTTTCAACATTATATTCAAATGTTTATATTAGTGGATATGTGATGATGATGTTGCTTTTGTGATTAGGATAAACTTGTGGTTATGCTTCTTACGAGATAAATGTATGTTAGAAAAACCTCCTTATAGGATCCCAGTATCGAAACCTGGCATATGGTTGCTGGGAGCTGAGAATGGGGTACTATGGAGGCTGTCAACATCAGATTCGGCAATCGAGATTCCTATGAGTCCGATTTCTGGGTTTGGGGAGTGACAAAAGTTGGTATCAGAGCATAACTTGGAAATACCTAAAGATAACATCACATATTTACTGATAGCTAGCCGGCACTCTATGATTGTTGAGAACTTAGAATGGTTAGATCCTCGAGTTCGAATAACTTAGAGATTTTTTGATATAACTCTCTACCGTTAAATTATGAGGCTGCATAGTATTTCCATTTCGATCGTTTTTGATCCGGGATCCGAGGATTAGTATGGTTCACCATTCTGTTAAGGAGACGTCTTGGGAGCGCAAGGCTGAGATTAGAGAGCTCTATCTCCATCCCTTTATAGATTGATTGAGCCTTGACATATATACTTAATGATATTTTCTCTTATCTTGTTTGTTCTGTAAATTTCGAGGATAAAATTTTTTTAGGTGGGGAGAGCTGTGAGACCCATATCCTAGCCCGTACCGTTCCATAGGCTTTCGTGGTCCTCTTGGTCGAATTCTGGTGACTTGCGATCTGTTATCGACATTTGCACATGATCCTGAGTCGTGTCCCGTATATTAGAGTCGGCTTGACTCGAAACTTGTACCTTAGCAATCGCATCGTCGCCGCGGTTCCAACGCCGCGTCTCACGCGCTGATGCAATACCCAGGCCAGGAGATATGGGCCCACATTCATTTCGAAGAAATGCCACGTATTGCGAATTCTGAGAGAATCTTTACGTCCCGTCACATCAATTAAGTCAAGTACACCCTCTATACCCTAGTGCCACCTCACCCTATCCCAAGTACATGCACCTATTCCCTCTTTTTTCCAAGTCAACACTCTCTCTCCCCACCTATTCCACCTTTACGCCAAATTCAAACCAACCCATACTTCCCATTTCTTACAACACCCACTCCATCCATCCATCACTTCTCTCTCTCTCTCTCTCTCATTTCTAACTTCCCTTTCCCACTCAAACTGGGCTTGTAAAATTCCCGATTGCTGAATCCGGTTTCCGAGTTCTGGGGCTTGATACACCCTCTCTATTACCAAATGAAATTGCATGTGGAGGGCCCACATGCTATGTGAGGAAGCTTGGCGGAGCTAAGGAATGATGACTATGTCCTAAAGGGAGTGGGGAACGTGATTAGTACGAAATAAAATTTTTGCCTTTTAAACATAACTGCATACTTAAATAAATATAAAAATTAAACTAATATATAAATTAAACTAAGGCAATTAACTCTAAGGCTTCCAAGTAAATAGAGGACCCAATCACATAAACTACAAAAGACGTAGCAATTAAGCAACTAGTTTATAAATATGATAGTGTACATGTTTGTGTGGAATGTAATACCTATCAATTCCTATGATTTATCTAATCATGGATATATATAATTAAACATTAATCATATAAGCATAATTAAATAAGTTCTCAAATACAATCCCAAACATAAGTATGTATAGTTTTTTGGTTTCCCAACTCTACTCCCGGCGGACACACTCAACTCATGAGTATACTAGATTTCACTATTGGAGGTTTTAAATCAGATTCACCTCTAACTTTTATAATACTATATAAGGACCGAATTTTGCAAAAGACTTAGTGGTTTTCTATAGGCTTTCCACGAACCTCGGTCCTACACAAGAATCTACAAGCGTACACTCTCATTAGAGGCTCTTCCAAGAGACTTGAGTTGGTTTTCTATCAGTTAACCAACAAACTCGGTCTTAATCCAAAGACCTATGTTTACTATTGCCGGATGCTCTCTCGGAGACTAACACATTCACACCTGTGTCTGGTGGCCTACATAGTGACTTGGCTTTAGGTCCTACACAAGAATGTAGTTGAATTTGACAATTCAAACTCTTACACTCAATCCTTCATAAGGAAAGAGTGTACATGGACTCTTACAAATGAAAGCTTATGGGATTGAGCCCCTTTTGTAGCGCCTTCTTGGGTTACATGATCGATGCTCTCTTTTACGTCAATTAGCTCCCCTTCGCCCCCTGATCATGATGCTGATGTGTCGCCAATGCCTCAACTTCATGATCAAATACCTTCCATGTGTTACTCCGATGCAGTGATGAAGGTGATGGGAGGTAGGGTGAATCTCCTACAACTAATGAGAAGTTGTAAAGCCTAAGGGATTTACCTAGAAGGGTCTTCTAGAAGATTTAGATAAGGATATACATATAGAGGTTGGTTCTAAACTCTAGAAAATTGTGGAGATTGAGTTCATCTTCAACATTGAGGTTGGAATCCTCATTAGAGCTGTAAAGTTTAAGAAGATAAATTAAATCTCATGGAACATGAGGTTTAAGGTGTGAGATATAATTGGGGATTCACCTAAGCTTCAATTTTCCTACAAATCCTCTCAAATGCCCAAGGTTGGATCTTCTTAATAAAGGAATCAAGTTTTAACGATGATAAAATAGGCAGTAACCGCTAGTCTTTAGTCCCATTGAATCAGGTTTCGGTTGCACTGAATTAGACAGGAAAGAAGCTTGACAGACTTGTGCACATTTGATTACACCAAAGGTGGTCTTCGGTTGCCCCTAAAATGATTATCGGTGGGACCGAATGTGGCACTTGTTTGTAGCCGAATTATTAAGGGATACTGTCACCAATGCACCTCATATACCTGTTCTTTGATTCTTGATGCTTCTACTCCACTTGTGTCTCCGATCTTTATCTTCCAAGGGCTCAACCGACTACATGACACAATGGACTCACGTGATTGACAAAAGAGGTGCAAAAATCAGTGCACTAACAATCAGTGGGTCATGTGCCGAATAGATTAATAGCCTAGTAACACACATGTTACACATGTGACTCATGGGACGATTTTAGATGAAATGCTACCTTCTACCATGGATTTCAAACCCTCTATTTGAGGGGATTTGAAATCCTCAGCTACTTTATGGTGTTAAATAGATATGGGATTTGAAATCCCCTCAAATCCCCCCAAATTCATGGTGTCAAATGACCCCTTAGGCCTATTACCCCAAAACCAAACTCATATGTAAATCACTTGGACCACACCAATGTAAATAGTTTGAAGGATGAGCATTTCCCTATACATTATTTCTAGTTACGTGGGCACCAAAATCATATATAGAGTTGTTGATTTCTAGGCCCTTAGCCTATCATAGAGTTACACGGCTGGTGATCAGACAAAGTGATGGGGTTCCACTAAACAAAGTGATGCGTTACCAAAGAAAGTTACATGGTTTTACTAGACAAAGTGACAAGATTTCACTAGATAAAGTAATATGGTTGACAAATAAAGTGACGAGGTTCCACTAGAAAAAGTGATGAGGTTGTTGGAAAAAGTGACGAGGTTTTACTAGACAAAGTGACGGAGTTTTACTAGACAAAGTGACGGAGTTCCACTAGAAAAAGTGACAAGGTTGTGGGAAAAGTAATGAGGTTCCACTAAATAAAGTGACAGGGTTTCACTAGAAAAAGTGACAAGATTGCTGGAAAAAGTGACAAGGTTCCATGGGATAAAGTGACGGTGTGAGACCCATATCCTAGCCCGTACTGTTCCGTAGGCTTCCGTGATCCTCTCGGTCGAATTCTGGCCACCCGCGATTTGTTATCGGCAGTTACACGTGACCTTGTGTTGCTTCCTGTTGATCTGAGTCATCTCGGATCGAGACTTGTATCATTACGACCCCGTCGTCGCCGCGGTTCCGACGCCACATCTCGCGCGTTGAGGCGATACCCGAGCCAGGAGATGTGGACCCACGTTCAGTTCGAGGAAAACGCCACGTGTTGCAAATACTGAGGGAATCTCTACAACACGTCACATCAATCCATTAATCAAGTACAAGTAACCCAACCCATCCCTCTGTTACACAACCTTACCTAAAGTCAACTCTCCCTTACATGTCAAGTACACCCATCCATCACTCACCATCCCTCTCTCCCATCACTTCTCTTACATCACTCTCTCTCTCATCTCTCTCTCTCTCTCATTACTCCCAAGCAACCCCAAGGGAGAGCCAACGTCCATGGCCTCCCAAGGGAGAGAGAAGGCTATGTGTGGCCCACTGCCTATCCCTCTCATCCTAGCCACTCAATTTTCATCTTCAACCATCAAAAGGAAGCCAAGGAGCAAAGGGAGCCATAGGAGCCAAGAAGAAGGCCGATCGGTGGATGATCTTGGATCTACATCTTTGTCATTTTATTGTATTTTAGTTTTATGATTTAAGGGCCCACATGTAGTGGGACCCACCTTGATGTGTGCTTTATATCAAGAGGGGCCCATAGTGGCGGGGGCCCTCCGTCATCACGATTTCTCTCTCTCTCTCTCTCTCTCTCTTTCCTTCTCCCTCTCTTTCCCTATGAATGATGGCCCACCTCGATGGGTGTATCATCCATCATAGTCCGTACATTGGATAGGACCCACCTAATGTGTGGATGGGTAAGACACAAACATCAGCTTCCTCAAAGCTTGTGGGTCCACACGAGTGGACCCACCTCAGATGTATGCATTCCATACGCGTGGGGCCCACCTTATACTATTTGAGAATGGTGGACCCCGCCATGATGTATGTGTGCATCCAGCGTCCAGACCTGGACAGATGCTAGATGTTGTTTTCTATAAAAAATAATAATATAATAAAATATAATATATATTATAATAATACATACATACATATATGTATGTCAGGTGTTGGCCACGTGTGTGGAGCCTTACCATGATATGTGTGTTTCACTAATGCCGCCCACCCATTTTAGCAGCTATGGGACCCACTCCACACGTGCTGCACGTGTGGAGGTGGGGCCCACATTGATGTACGCATTCTGTATCCACGCTGTCCGTTGGAGGGACGGTGGATCCCAGCAGCATCACTGCTGCACTGATGACAGTTCTGTGGGTCCCACCTGTTTGACATTAGTAAATTCTGTGGGGCTAGCGTTGATGTATGGGTATTATCCACACCGTCCAGATGGCTGGATGGTGGGACCCACGCCTTGATGTATCTGTTTTATCCACACAGTCCATCAGGACAGGTGGTGTGGGATGCCACCATGATATTTGTGTTTCATTCATGCTGCCCTACAACGTGGCCCCACACACGTATGTGTCGTGTGGGGCCTGCCTTGATGGGCCGTCCAGATTATGGACTCCACCATGATGTATGGACTATATTCACACTATTTGTCCATTTGTGGTGTGAGCCCACCATGATATTTTATCCACTCCGTCCGTTCAGTAAGGGGACGCAGACCCCACCATGATTCATGTGTTTTACCCATGCAGTGTGGGGTGGTCACGTGTGGACCCACCTTTAATATATGTATTTCATCCATGCCATCCTGATGCATGGGTCCCACCTATAGTGGCATCCACAAGTTCCGTGGGCCATCTGATGTATGTATTCCACCCAGCCGTCCATATGGACGTTTTGTCGGGTGGGGCCCTCCTTGATATATGTGTTACATGAGCCACTCCATGATGTATGCGTTTCATCCATGCCTACTGTCCATTTGTTGGGTGGGGCCCACTTTGAAAACATGTTGTATATTCACATCGTCCATCACATGATTGACGTGGCCCCACCACGATGAATGTATTGTATATCTGCACTGGATGGTGGGGCTCACCCGATGTATGTATTTCATGTCTGCGCCGTCTACCCATTTTAATGGCGCAGGGTCCACTTGCTGAATGTGCTGGGTCTGCCTACACCGTACAGACCCACCATGCTATGTGTGTTTCATCTATGCCGTCCACTTGTGCGGCCCAACGTAATGTATGTTGTACCCCCCCGATTTGTTGTGTATGAGGCCCGTGTGGGCGGCCCATCGTGATCTATATTAGCCCCTTTGTGTGAGGCCCATTATGATGTATATGCAGCCATGTTTTGGGCCTAATGAGATGCATTTGAGGCCCATATATGAGGCCTAATGTGATGTATTCATGGCCCATATGATGGGGCTCATCTGCTTGTATTTGAGGCCCATGAGCAGGGCTCACCTATTGTGTATATGAGGCCCATTAGTGCAGCCCACTTGTTGTATTTGAGGCCCTTAAGTAAGGCCCACCTGTTGTGTATATGAGGCCCATCGGTGCGGCCCATTGATGTGGCCCACTTGTTGTATTTGAGGCTCATGGGTTATGGCTGTATGATTTATCTGAGGCCCATGAGCAGGGCCCACCTGTTGTGTATATGAGGCCCATTGGTGCGGCCAATTGATGCGGCCCACTTGTTGTATTTGAGGCCTATGGGTTGTGGCCCGTATGATGTATCTGAGGCCCATGAGCAGGGCCCACCTGTTGTGTATATGAGGCCCATTGGTGCGGCCCATTGATGCAGCCCACTTGTTGTATTTGAGGCCCATGAGTTGTGGTCCGTATGATGTATCTGAGGCCCATGTGTAGGGCCCACCTTTGTGTATATGTGGCCCTTGAGTAAGGCCCATTGTATTGTATGTTAGGCCTTTGTATGAGGCCGTGGGCCTATTATATGTCTTGCTCTATGTGGGACACTGCTTGGGAGCGATGTTGGTTAAATGGCCATATTGATGGGCAATGATGGTTTAATGTCCACATTGTGACCTTCCCTTAGGCCTTGTTTGGCCAATTTTATTTATTGACGCCGATTTTAATTGTCGAGGTCGAGTATCGAGGCCGATTCTGATTTGTCGAGGCCAATTATATAGGCCTTTTCCGATTGTCGAGGCCGAGTATCGAGGCCGAATCCGATTGTTGAGGCTGAGTATCGAGGCCGATTCCAATTGTCGAGGTTGATTGTATAGGCCGATTCCGATTATCGAGGTTGATTGTATAGGCCGATTTTGATTGTCGAGGCCGATTATCGAGGCCGATTCCGATTATTGAGGCCGATTATATAGGCCAATTCCGATTGTCGAGGCTAATTATCGAGGCCGATTCCAATTTATCAAGGCCTATTGTATAAGCCGATTCCGATTATCGAGGCCGATTGCATAGACCAATTCTGATTGTTGAGGATGAGTATCAAGGCTGATTCCGATTGTCGAGGTCGATTTCGATTGTCGAGGCCGATTTCGATTGCCGAGGCCGATTGTCGAGACTTATATGATGATATGCGACCCGTATTTGAGGCCCATTATGCTTTGTATTCAGCCCGTGTTTAAAGCCTAATGTGATGAATATAAGGTGTATGTGATGAGGCCTATTGTGATGCATTTGAGGGCCAGGCGATGGAGTCCATTGTGATGTATATTAGGCCCATGTGAGAGGCCCATCATGATGTGTATTAAGCTCTTGAGTGAGGCCCATGGTATTGTATATTAGGTCCTTGTGTGAGGCCATGGGTCCACTATATGTTAGGCCCTATGTGGGCCATCCCTTAGGGGTAATGTTAGTTAAATGTCCACATTGGCAAGGCCGATTGTTGATGCCGGTTATTAATACCGATTATGAGTATGTGATAGCATAGCATCATGATACATGCCCATGCCCATCATCTGCATATTTATTGTGAGATGTGATTGACCATTGCATATGATATAGTACAGATGGTTTATGAGACTCCCTGATAGGTAGACTTATCCCATATGAGCGCGTAGTATGCGCAGGATTAATGCATGATTGTACTACATGACTCATGCATCTTGCATTGTGTGATTGTGATTACTATACACCCTAATGACATCAGGGTTGTGACCTCCACAGGCATGTCGTGGATGACTAGATGAGACACCAAAAATGTTTGGTTCGAGCATCTGGGCACTTTGGATGTCCGTGGGTGAAAGTCCCTAAACCTCCGTAGCTAGGAGATGCCCCAATGTCTAGACTGAGTGGATACATGAGCGCCTAAGTGCCAAATACCAGTAAGCCACGTCTCCCACTGTGTCATGGTCGGTTGGGAGGGGGTGTGGCCTTATCTACCGAGTGAGAGGGCTGTAAGCTAGGCTGAGTTTGACCAACTCCCAAATGGGTCTGTTATCGATGAGCCGGGTAGGCATTGGTATCCTAC
This sequence comes from Magnolia sinica, assembly GCF_029962835.1. Classification (NCBI taxonomy): domain Eukaryota; kingdom Viridiplantae; phylum Streptophyta; class Magnoliopsida; order Magnoliales; family Magnoliaceae; genus Magnolia; species Magnolia sinica. The sequence continues at coordinate 34,136,516 of NC_080582.1, read as the reverse complement.
TAGCAGGCGGATAGTGAGGTCTTTTTCACTTGTTGGCCTATGCGGCCGGCTGAGGCGGTAGCTAGCTTGGAGTATACTAGACCGCGGTGATGATCCCAGAGATGTACGGTGCTAATATGTGGACTTATTGAGCAGGAGTTGCATACTCATTCATTCATTCACTATTCACTTGGGCTGGTGGTGCGCAACTATTTGTTACATGTACTTTCATAATGGCCAAGATTTCGGTTGGGGCGCGTGACTAACCTGAGATCAGGAGTTTACCACATTGAGGATGACTATCCAAATTTAGGTATGGGACTGGTTTGGATAGAAGTCCCTTATGATGGACCCCATAGCCTACGATACTACGTATTATCATCCCAAATTCACTCCAGCTTGTTTATTTCATTTCATTCACACCGCATATTGCATTGCATCCGCAGCATTTAGCATTTTGGGTTGCCATATTTCTGCATTGATATGGTCGTTAGCATTCATGCTTTGCATCGTATAGCCTTGGTATGGTTGATGGCACTCATGATTTTGTCAGTATTTCTGCCTATTTCATTATTATATAATTTATGGCATTGTATTGCATACTCGACACTTATCTTGCGCACACACTTTCACCATGCACTAAGCTTTCTATAAGCTTATGCATGATAGATGCATGCAGGTGGCATTAGGTTGTAGCAGCGCCGAGCATGGAGCATGCAACGGTCTTTTGAAGCTTTGACTTTGATATATGTCTTTCCCTTTCAGCATTGTATTCAAATGTTTATATTAGTGGATATGTGATGATGATGTTGCCTTTGTGATTTGGGTATACTTGTGGTTATGTTTATTACGAGTTAAATGTATATTGAAAAATCCTCCTTGTAGGATCCCAAGATCGAAATCTGGCGTATGGACGTGGGTGTTGAGAATGGGGTAATACGGAGGCCGTCGGCACCGGATTCGGAGATTGAGAATTTTGTGGGCTCGGTTTCTGAGTTGGGGCGTGACAGACGGGTTGCCAAATAAAGTGACCTTGTTCCACTAGATGAAGTGGCTTTGTAATACCCTGAAATATTTCACTTGTGAATATACACGGGTACTTAAAAATGTGTAAATCCCTAATTTTGAACCGGTATATTTTGGAGAGTAACACTTTTGTATACACACAGTGAGACCATCGTACCCCTTATAACAACACTTAAGACTCAATACAACTACACATACTTAATTGTCCATCAAACCAACATTTGAAAAAGCTATTCATCACCAGATCAAAACATCAAACCATCCACTTCACCATCGAACCGTTTGATCACATTAAACTAGCTTTGAAATCATCACTTGTAAACATGCTCATCCTTAAATCTTACCCCTCCACCTGACCATTTACTAAAGCACAAGCTTAATCTACTATTGAATTCACGATGCAGTGACCACACTTCCAAGTACATGAATATATACAGCCTTACATGCATTATGAACCCTTTTTAACTGTAGACACTTAAACAAGCACCTTGTGAGCATATCAAGCTATCCAATTGTCTATTTTTGATCTGGACTGGTATATCACCACAAATTGATTGGGTTCGACTAGACGAAGTGACGATGTTACTATATTGGTAGGCCCTTCCTAATGTAATGGCCCGTATCTCAGATTAGGGGAATAATCTGTTAGTATGGCCCACCTAAGAATCACACCAACTTTATACTTTAGAATGGGCCCTATTATGAATTGACAAAATGAATGGATGGAGAAAATTCCTCAAAATATCCTTGTGGACCCCACATTCAGGTGCGTGTACGCCCCAACACACTGGACTGTCAAACACAGTTAAACCGTGTTTAACCCGTGAAATCTCAAAAAAGAAGAATTTCCTACCACATGCAACTTGAACGGACAACGTCCGTTTGGAGCCATTGTGGCCTACCATCATGATCATCTCAGATGATCTTAACCATCCATCATGTCTGTCGGACAAATTCGACCAAACCCTAGCTCCTTTCATCCAAACCCAATTAAGAGACCAAACAGATTCTCTTCCACACTCCTTCCGCAAACAATGCCAAAGAAATCGATATGGTTTCAAATTCGTCTACATAGGAAACCCAAAGAGAACTACCTAGGCTGATTTAAACCATCCAAAATTAAGAAGGTGAATTTTGAACCGCACCCACATCGACAATGGAGGAAGGAAAGAGTGCAAAGGGATTGACACTCCTCGATTTTCATGCAAATAGCTGCGTTAGACCTCTCTGCAGGGCCATCGTTTGATCAATCTTACACTTAAGAACATGATCACAGCCTTTTACCTGTGGGCCCTTCCAAGGATGACACAATGCTGTCCAGATCCGATTTGATCTGCAGAGGAAAGAAGAAGTAATTTAGAAGGAGAACCGTTGGCCGTAGACAATGATTACACTGTTTCGTTCCTTAGTTGTACAAAAATAGGGGCTGCGTAAGGAAATACCTTTGTTTTCCTTACTATGCAAACAAAACTGCGTAAGAATTTGTAGAAGAGTCTAGAGATTCTTATGCCCATAAAACCTCCCTCGTCCGACAGTGAGAGAAAAAACACAGCAAGAGAAAGATAGAGAGAGAGAGAGAGAGAGAGAAAAAAAGAAAGAAAAGGGAGAAAGAGAAGAAGCCGGGAGAGAGAGCCGCCAGCCTTACTATAGGCACCTCGCTGCAGGTTTAGGCCAAGTCCAGGGCCTCAACTAGTTGTTGTCAATCAGAAACAGAAGAGGGATGAAAGAAGAAAGTGAGGGATTCCTTTAAGCTTACCTTGATTTAAGTTGATATGATTATCTAGTCTTTTACATGCTTTGCTTTCACGTTATTATGGTTCTCTCTCTGCAATTGTTTAATTTACCATCAACAATTATTTACTCTTTTGGAATTATGATATGATGTTAATTATGAGTGATCTTTAATATTTTATGTGGGGCAATGGATACAAGCCTCGCCCTTGCCTCTATGAAATTTGATCAGTTAACCCTTGCCACTCTCCTCTTTGATTGAGTTAGCCCTTGCTACTCTCCTCTTTGTTGAGTTAGCGATTGCTACTCTTCTCTTTATTTATTAGCCTTTTGCTATCTACCTTTATGGCTTAGGCATGTGTCTTGAAATTCCAAAATTCTCATTATTCAATTTACATTCCCTTTGGTACAAGTGATGTGTTAGAGCTATCACAACTAGTGAATCAAATATTTATCGTGGATGTAATGCGCTTTAGGTAGTGACTCTCTTAGTTGATGCGTAATTCCTTGGGTTTCAGTAGTGGTGTACAAATCGATGTAAGTAATTTGCAATCGTGTTACATCACTTACGGGATTGGGTATCGTAAAAAGTCACTCCATGAATAAATCATGTCACGTAATTCATCTAACTTATTTGTTGTGCCACCTCGAGGTGTTCACTTAAATCCACAGTAGCGTTGGACACGCTGGTGAATCTTTGTAGTTATAGGATGTGAGGTGAGTCGGGTTTTCTATGAATTGTGTTCCACATTGTGATGATCACTACATATGATGAGACGCACATACTTTGTTAGGCATGCATTCATATATATATTGACGGTGCATGCTGATACCCCTCGTAGTAGTGGAGTACGAGACGTATCAGAACCCTCACGTTACTTTTATGAATCTCTTGAATTATTGCTAATCTTAAAGGATAATCATCACTATGAGTAGGGCGTTGACCCTCTCCAACCATACAGATGATGCGAGTGACATACAGATTGAAGATCCAAAGGACCACCTCCCAATGGAAGACTATGCTGAATAAATAAAGAGATAACTTTAGGTTTAGTTTTGTTTATTTATGCTGCAAGCTAATAAGCTTCCAATGTGAGAGCATTAGAAGTTTTAAATTTATACTTTACCTTTATGGAATGATGAAACTAGTTAATTTTCATTCTTATGAGTGCCCTTCTTACTGAATGAGGAATGCCAGATGATTATAAATCAAACGGTCAAACTAAAGGCTACAAAAGAATTAACACCTGGGATCTCCGTGCCAACCATAAACTCGGATCATGGAAATTTCGAGATGTTACTGTAACAACTCACATTTAAAACCTTAAATTGCAACTTATAAATAAGATCAACACAATTAACGATTATAGATGGTAAATCAACTAGTTCAGCCCATTTAAACCTTAGATCTGCCTGATCTTTAGGCAAAGACGTTTAGTAAACTCACTAAGATAAACTGACGACATGTATTGCACCAACCACCATGTGTACCCCACTTCTGAATCCATGCTTGTGCACGGATCATGTACACCCTCAGTGCATGGGACCGTTGAAAATGCTATATTGTAAATCTAGCACCAAGGTTTGTTAAATTTTGTTGTGCCAAATTATTTAGAATCTGTATTATGTTTTGATGAGATGATTAGATCAACTTAGTGCATTTTAAAGTTGTTCAAGTCTTCGTCGAACCTCTTTATGTATTCAAGTTAAAGAAGCGTTGTCGAAGTTCAAGATTTCAAGCTCAAGTACAAGTACTAGTTTAAGGCTCAAGTTTGAGTATAATCTCTAAGATCAGTACTTTAAAGACTCAAGTTTTCAAGTCTTTTCTCAAGCTCAAGTTCAAGATTTAAAGACAAGCTTCAAGTATTTCAAGTGTGTGCATTTGCAGAGCGAACGATGTTTCAATTGTTTAAACTCACAAACAAGGTATGGATGACTCTAGATTGACCATAAGTTAGGTCACATTCATTGCATATGCTATGTGAGTCATTTCATAAGTTTATAGGTCTTTTCCTTAACCAGTCCTAGTCTTTGTTCGACTAGTCCAAGCTCTGTCTCAACCAATCCAAGAGTTTTTCAACTAGTCCAAGGTTTGTTGTGAATTTTTAAAATTTTTTATTAGACCCTCAACCAGTCATTGAGACTGCTTGATCAATCGAGTGAACAGTGCTTGACCAGTCGTGCAGGCTCGACTCAAAGTTCAGTAAGGTTTTTTGGTCCCACTCGACTAGTCGAGTGCATTGCTCGACCAGTCGAGTAGGCCACTCGAACAGTCGAGCAAGCCACTCGACCAGTTGAGTAATGACCTTATCTTATCGCACTAGAAATTTTAAAATTTGGTTGGTCCTTCGAACAGTTGAACTGACCCTGAGACCAATCGAGAGAACAATATTTTCTCTTATAAATAGAGGATGAATCTCAGAGTTTTTCATTCATTCCAAGCTATATCAAACCATCACTCTGAGAGATAAGTTCCTGCATTTCTTAAGCTATATTGTGTTCATTTTAAATTCTCTTAAATATCTTTTTATATTTGATTTTGTGATCTCTATTCAACTCTATTTCTTTAAAGAAGGGAAGTGTGATTTTACCCTCTTTGAGATCAAAATCAAATCAAGTTAGCCCAGGTTGAATTAATCTAAAAATCATTTAGATTTAGAACCTTTCATTTGTGAGATTGGACATTGAACATCTTCGTCTACATCGAATTAGTTCTACTGGGCTTCTTCAAAAGGAGAATTTTCAGATAAGTACTATTTACATTTTGTATATCTTTTGTGGTTTGTGAGGTTGTGCTAGGAAAATCTCATTTTTAGTTTTGTCTGAGGTGATCCAAAAAATCTGAAAGTGTGGGGTTTTTGTAATTGTGTAAGCCCATTTAAAGACACAATTGTGAATATTTTAAGTTGAACCTTGGAAAATCTTTTTCATAGTGAAAGCCAATATCCCGTGGGTGTGGATATTAGGAGTGGAGTACTTGTGTGGCTGTTTTATTAATAGTTGGTGTACATGCAAACGAACCACTATAATTCCTAGAGTTGTGGTGGATAACTGAATGTGCTTATGTGTGTGAATGTTGTAATTTACTTTAAGCATTTGTGGTGAATGGTGTAATTTATTTTATGTATTTGTGGTGAATGTTGTAATAACTTAGTTTATTTTCTTTGCCTCTTTATTAGTTTGGGTTTTGGATACTTACAAATGTTCTAGTAAGGTTGTCCTGCCATAAGCCTTTGGTTTTTGGTGTTAGGCTGTCCTTAGAACTAAGTTTATATCAACCTCTCAAGACCAGTACATTTGAGGTTGTTTACTTGTGCTTTTTTATTATTTGATTGTGCTATCTATCTTTCTATTCTGCATTTATTTTTAATTTGGTATAGTCCTATTTACCCCCCCTCTAGGACATTTAGCTCAGCCTTTTCGATCGTGAATGCGGTCAAATCGGGTTTGACCCGATAAGAACCAAAAAAATAAAATAAAATCAGATTTTCAGCTATTTTTCCCACCACATGCAATTTCAAACGAACTACATCCGTTCGTTGATTTGAGATGGCCCACCATTAAGTACCATCTCTAAAATCCAAATTATTTATCCTGTTCAATAGACTCTACTGACCAGAACCGAAATAAGGCCGATCCCACATAGACTTAGCTGTCCCCATCAGTACCGGAAACCTGATACAGACCCACTGCAAATCACGACCGTTCTATCGTAACCGATCATCTTTAGCATCATGTACCAGATGTGAGTCAGAAGAACCCAACCAACCTATAGAATCACCTTAATCGACTCACATTTCCAAGTAATAGATCATTATCCAAATCAAGTTTCGAAACCGAGTCATTAGCGAGTCATCAACTTATTGACTTAACCAATCTTTGTGTTACAGGGTAAGGTCTTAACTTAGTTCAGACCTAGCGTGAAACTTATCCTAATATGCTCTACACCATTAGTTAAAACAGTTCCTATTCAAGTATAAAATCCAAAACCCTGCTACCTATGTTTAAGACTTCTCTCAACTCAATCATGAGTTGACTTGTCCAGTTTCTCAACTGAGTCGAAACTAAACTATTCTTAAACTGGTATCAAGGATCATCTAAGGAGAACTTGGGGAGCATCAGACCTAGGAAACCGGTGATCTTGTTCTATAATAAGTAGTTTTCCTAAACTCCAACTCAATTAGCTTATTGTTTGAGAGTTTCAACTGAGTCGACTTGGTAGTGACTCACTGATATCTTGTAATAGTTTATCCAGGTACTACCTACAATTGTTTACCTTGAAGGACACTCCTCCCTTCAACAAGTCCAAAACAAGTAATTAGTTGTCAAGATTCATATAACCATTAGGCAATATGTGAGTTGGAACTAGAAATCTAACTTGTACTTATCTAAATTTTAGGACTCTTGAACTCATCTTATAAGAACATCCAAATCAGGGACAACACCCACCCAAGGTGAGGGATTACCCAACTTGCTTCTTACATTCACTAGTTTTCCATCATAGTTTAAATCTAATGTGTAGACAAGTTTTAGAATATTGTGAACATGGATCCATCTCTTATATTCCTACTAGTATTGATTAACAAGAGGTAATGATTTAAATCCTATTACTCCAACTCCATATTGATTAACCATGTGAATAGAATTTATTCATGTTATTTCTACGTTGCATTAATGATCTCTTGAATATAAGTATGCTTCTAATATTCATGATAACATGCTTTTAATGTTCATTATAATGAGCCTTGAAACTACATTTTACTCTACCTTATAAATGATAGGATAAGGATTACATGTGTGTTATCCTATCTAGTAAAGAAATTTGGGATGTACCATTAAATGCTCCAAATAATATGATCATGCTTGAGACTAACATTCCATATTTGTGGGTCCTTACCCAAGTCTAGAGGAATCATAAAGAATCATGTTGAAGCCATATCAAACTTGTGATTGAATGTTGAATATTTTGCCAAGGACCTTAAGAATGGATAGTGACCACAATTTAAGGGAGGTTGTTGCCAAACCTAAGAGATGTACTTAGACATCATGGTGCATAACATCCACGCATAACATATGAGCTTTACCGAGTGTTGGATATAAGTCACATCCTATTAGGTTTACTAAGGATTTTATTAATCTAATTTAAACCTCAGGATGAGTGCATTTGTATCACTATGGGCCGCTGTCTTTACATGAGGCCTTTTCAGGTTTTTAGGACCTCCTCGGGTGTATCCTAAATATTTTTTCAAGAGACTAAATTTCCTTGGGTGCTCTCACTACATGGTCTTTTCCAGGTAGTTAGTCTACCACGGGTGACCCTTTCTTTTAACAGCTGGATGTGCATCCCCAGGTCCGTGACTTTATACATACATTCATACATCCATGCACATGTTCATATTATATTACTCTCTATATGAAATGCTAAATTAATTGAAATTATGTTGGAATACTTTGACATGGATGAATCTTTGAGGGAAATTCCCACTGAGTTATCACTCACCCTATCGTGTAGTTGCACCAAATAGATGTAGGTTTAATGATGGAAGGAGACCCCTCTGTTGGGATCCCAAAGATGACTAAAGAGGAGTTCGGTGAGAAAGGACTCTATGCTAGTGTAGTTAAGCCGTTGGAGCTCAATTAATACTTTAGGATTTACATACTTTCGTTATTTAGACTTTATGTTTTGTTTAAATTTTGAGGATTGTAATTAAATTCCCCCGCTGAGGGATTTCATTTTGCTTTCACTAAACTTCTTTGTTACTACTCATGATATCCTAGGCTTATGCAATGGTTGCCTTACTTTATGTTATGAAGTTTGCTTTTAAGTAGATGTATGGTAGTTCACTTCGTAGCATAATACTCGGGTTCTCATTAACGAGTAACCATCCTCAAGTTATGAGAACTAGGGTGTTACAAGTTGGTATAGAGAGAGAGAGAGAGAGAGAGAGAGAGAGAGAGAGAGAGAGAGAGAGAGAGAGAGAGAGAGAGAGTTTAGACAAACCTTGCCTTTGGGAAACAAACTGAGAAGTTAGAATTAGAAATTTAAACCTAAGTGAATCTCCTCTAGACTTAGAGAAAATTTTGAGAATGTAGAGAGCCAAGCTTAGGTCCTTATTATGAACTATCGAGCTGATTATTCAGACTTAGAAACAAAATCTAGGTCCCCTTAGAAAATTATTAGGAATGTCATTCGAATTTATAAGAAATTCCTGCAGGTTTAGGAAAAATTGAAAACTTTAGCCTCCTCTTAAATTTCTAGATTTAGTTATTTGAATCTTAGAAACTAGAACGTAGGTACCGTGGGAGAACACATGTCCACTATGATGTAATTTAAATCAAATGAGAATATACCTTAGACCTAACTTGTAAGAAATAATTTTTAGAAACTTAAAATTTGAAAGAAATAAAGTCTTACTTTCTATAAATTATATTTTAGAATAATGAAAGCCTAGAAATTACAAGTATAATTAGTCTTGACTATTCAAAACACTAAGGTAGGAACTTAGACTCACCACACTCTCTATCATCCTATATGAACGTGACCGTTATAATATTCTACAACCAACTTTCCCTAGAGGAGACAAAAACCACATTCTTCCCCTTACTATTTTTTTAAAAGTAAAAATCCTTGAGGGAAACCAACTACCTTGAAGTGTGATGATGATAAAAGATTATACTCTAATAATGCACTCCCCTTGTTATAGGATAATATGCCTTCAAAAACACTAGCCCAACAGGCACAGGCCTTACATGCGATTCCATAACATTCAGAAGGGACAGATAGGGAAGAGAGTCCCATATATACTCCAGCGCTTCCAGAAAGGCCCGTAGATCTGGACGCAGAATCAAAGGAAGAAACTATTTTGCCACGTCAATCAGTTCATATGGCAAGGACTTCATCCTTTGAGGCACAGACAGGAGCCCCTGATACCCAAGCATGGGCACCGTTCTATTCCATCTTGGGGCAAATAGAGACATTCATGCAAAAGACCCAACAGACTATGGACGACCTACAACAATAGGTTCACAATACCCTCCTGAGAACCATAGTACCTCTAGTACCGCCTACTCATGTCGCCTCACTAGCTCCGCCTCATTTAGAACACCACAATAAGTCTTTCATGTTGGAAAAATTCTTAAAACTATGACCCCTCGAGTTCTCAGGCACCCCTAACCCAATGGCAGTTGAACATTAGGTAAAGCAGACTAAGAGAATATTAAAGATCATGACATGCCCAGAACACCTCAAGTTTTCCTTAACCACATTCAAATTCGAAGGAGAGGTCGTTAATTGGTGGGAGGCAACGGAAAAGACTGTTCCTGAAAATTACACCTGGGCCTGAGAGAAATTCCAGGAGAAGTTTTTCAAGAAATACTTCCCATAGTCATATTGAGATGAAAAGATGTCTGAATTTTTAAAACTCGCTAAGGCAAAATGAACGTCGCGCAGTATGAGGCCAAGTTCACTAAATGTCACGATACGTGTTGAAACTAATTAAGGATGAAGATTTCAGAATTAAGCGGTTCAAGGATGGCTTAAGATCCTCAATGCACTCTAAGATATTTTACCTGGACCTGCCAACATACGCCGACATAGTGGATAAGGCCACCCCTGCCGAAAATAATGATGATCGAAAATCACGAGCCTGACTATAGTATCACGAGGCAGGAAAGAGACTTAAGACGAATTCTAATGCACCCCAAATACCGAATAAAAAGTCCAAGGTCGCTTTGCAACAAAACACCACCTCAGAACAAAGGAAATAGGGGGACAATACCCTAGGTTACAATAACTGTAGAAAGATGGGCCACGAAGTGAAAAAACTGCTTTAAGAAAATGAGAGATGAAGGCCGCCCCATTCCGGCCTAGATGCAGCAATCCACCTCGGTCACGTCTCAGAAAATGCAAAGCTGCCTATACACCATGACGTTGCCAGAGGACTTAGACGCTGTCCCCGGCCTAATAAAAGGTATGCCATTTATCAAAGATGCACCAGTCATCCTCTTGTTTGATTGTGGGGCTACTTTGTCTTTTATCTCAACTCCTATGGTAGAACGTTTGGGCCTAGAATAAAAATGCATGAAAGGACCCATCACAGTGGCTTCACTGGGTAAGATAATAGAATTGACCAAATATTGTGAAAATTGCCCCATCATTATGGCAAACATCAAATTTTCAGCCAACCTAGTAAAGATGAACATGAAGGGGTTTGACATAATCCTTGGGATGGACTGGCTTGATGAAACTAAGGCGATTATAGAAAGTAGAGACAGAGGAATCATTCTCACCTTACCTAGGCATTCCCCCATTACAATACACGGTAGAAAGAAAAAAGAGTCCTTAACATGGGTAATGGGCTTAGAAGAGATCTCTGTGGACCAAGTTCTAATACTTAGGGAATTCTTTGAAGTGTTTCAAGAGATACCAGGATTACTGCCCAAGAGGGAGGTAGACTTTGGTATTGACTTAATACCAGGAACCGCCCCGATTGCTTTACCCGCTTTCCGCATGGCACCGGTTGAGTTGGCAGAACTCAAGAAACAAATAGTGGAACTCCTAGATCAGGGATTTATCCGACCAAGCATGTCACCTTGGGGTGTGCCAATTCTATTTTTCAAGAAGAAGGATGGATCCCTACGACTATGCATTGATTATTGCCGTCTGAATCAAGCCACAATAAAGAACAAGTATCCCCTTCCTCGCATCAATGACCCTTTTGACTAACTCAAAGGAGCACAATTCTTCTCAAAGATTGATCTGAGATCAGGGTACCATTAGCTAAGGATCAAGGACGAAGACATACAAAACCGCATTCAAGATAGATATAGGCATTACAAATTCTTAGTGATGCCAGTTGGCCTCATAAACGCTCCAACCATTTTCATGGACCTGATGAATAGGATATTTCAACCCTATTTAGACCAGTTCCTTATCGTATTCATTGATGACATCTTTATATACTCTTAAAGCAAAAGGGAACACGAAACACATTTGCAAATGGTCTTGAGTCTACTGAGGAAAAACCAACTATATGCCAAACTTTCGAAATGCAAATTTTGGAAAGAAGAAGACAAGTTCTTAGGACATGTCATAAACCGCCAGGGTATAGCAATTGATCCAACAAAGGTCGAAGTTGTACTCTAGTGGACCAAACCTAGAACCGTCACTGAAGTCCAAAGCTTCCTCGGGTTGGCGGGATACTATCAGCGATTCATCAAGCGATTCTCCATAATAGCTCACCCTTTGACGAAATTAATGAAGAAAAATACCCACTTCCAATGGGATGAAAAGGCTGATGAAGCTTTCTAAGAACTCAAGGATAGACTAACTTCTTCGCCCATACTCACGCTGCCTGAAGAAGGGGTGGAATTTACAGTTTACATAGACGCCTCACACGAGGGATTGGGATGTGTGCTCATGCAAAACAATAAGGTGATAACATACACATTTAGACAATTAAAAGTTCACAAACAAAATTATCCAACCCATGACTTGGAACTCGTAGTTGTAGTGTTTGCTCTCAAATTGTGGAGGCACTATCTATATGGTGAACAATTCAAGCTTAACATAGATCATAAGAGCCTCAAATACCTTTTCGACCAGAAAGACCTGAACAAGTACCAATGCCGATGGATGGAGACCCTCAAGGATTACAAATTCAAAATATAATATCACCTAAGGAAAGCAAACGTAGTGGCTGATGCACTCGGTCGTAAGAAATCTCATGCCTCAGCAACCGCACTTGCACTAGAAGAATGGGAAATGTGGACTTCATAAAGGACTTTAATATTCAGCTAAACATACCAGAAGAGAATATACTCCTTGGGAATCTCTCCATGGAACCATCACTATTGTGCAAATCATTGAAGTGCAAGAGCAAGATGACGAGCTACAAGAATGCTATTCGAAGGCCCTTGAGAACAAGGTTGCAATAGGATATGTGTACCAAACAGACTTGAGCTGAAATAAGCCATGTTGGATGAAGCTCACCAGTCCAAACTTACCATCCATCGTGGGAGTACTAAGATGTACCAAGACATAAAACGTCACTATTGGTGGAACAACATGAAACAAGAAATAGCCGCGTATGTGACTAAATGCCTCACCTGCCAGCAAGTGAAGGCTGAGCACCAGAGACCGGTAAGTCTATTACAACCCCTTGTGATACCCTTGTGGAAATGGGACTCTATATCCATAAACTTTATAGTACGAATCCCCAAGAAAAGAAGAAATCATGATTTAATATGGGTAGTAGTGGACCGATTGACTAAGTCCGCCCACTTCATCCCCATGAGAATCACCACCACCATGAAGGAATTAACAGAGATCTACATAAAGCACGTGGTACGACTTTATGGGATCCCGACTACAATCATATTGGACAGAGACTCCCACTTCACCTCAAATCTCTAGACCAAGCTGCAAGTTGCATTAGGAACATCCGTGAATCATAGCACTGCCTTCCACCCCCCAGAAGGACAGATAAACAGAAAGAGTGAATCAAGTACTTGAAGACATGCTAAGGGCTTGCATACTGGTTTTCAAGGGTAGCTGGGATGATTACCATCACCTTGCTGAATTTGCTTAGAACAAAAGCTTTCAGGCAGGCATCGACATGGCCCCATTTGACGCCATATGGACACCCTTGTCACACTAGGACCTGAAATCGTCCAAGTTACCTACGAGAAGATTGACTTAATAAGGAAGCGTCTTCAAGCTGCACAAAGTAGACAGAAAAGTTACGCAGACATACAATGACATAACGTTGAGTTCTTTGAAGGAGACAATGTGTTCCTAAAGGTCTCCCTATGAAAGGTATGATACACTTTAGAAAGAAGGGAAAACTCACACCACGATACGTTGGCCCATTCAAAATACTAGAAAGAGTAGGAGAGGTAGCCTACCATCTCTCACTACCCCCTCAGTTGGCCAATGTACACAACATCTTTCATGTCTTCATGCTAAAGAAGTATGAACCGGACATGTCCCACATGATAAGCTGGGAACAAATATAGCTAAAGGATAATGCCACCTATATAGAATAACCCGTACAAATCCTCGATCGCAAGGAACAAATTCTTTGAACAAAGGTTATCCCATTAGTAAAGGTTCTATGGTCACATCATGATAAAGAAGAAGCAACATGGGAACACGAGGAAGAAATGAAAGAAAAGTACCTCAACCTCTTCAATAGAGACTAATAAAGGAGCTAAGGAAATTTCAAAGACAGGAGTTTCTCTAAGGGGGGTAGATGGTAATAGCCCAGTTCCGATGGTTAGTCATACATAATTATACATATATATATATATATATATATATGTATTAGTGAATGTTTAATAATAACATAAAATAGAACGCCCTTGCCTCTATTCATTAAAAGAAGTGTTGAATTTTGGGGGCAAAATTATCTTTAAGGGGGGTAGATTGTAACGGCCTGTATCTCAGATTAGGGGAATAATCCGTTAGTATGGCCCATCTAAGAATCGTACCCACCTTATACTTTAGAAAGGGCCATGTTATGAACTGACAAAAAGAATAGATGGAGTAGATTCCTCGAAATACCCCTGTGGACCCCACATTTTGGTGTATGTGCACAAGGTGCGTGTACGCCCTAGCACACCGGACTGTTAAACATGGTCAAACCGTGTTTGACCCATGAAATCTCAATAAAGAAGAATTTCGTACTACATGCGACTTGAACGGAAAGCATCTGTTTGGAGTCATTGTGGTCCACCATCATGATCATCTTGAATGATCTTAACTGTCCATCATGTCCGTAGGATGAATTCAACCAAACCCTAGCTCATTCCACTCTAAACCCAATTAAGAGACCAAATAGATTCTCTTCCACACTCCTTCCGCAAATAGCACCAAAGAAACTAATATGGTTTTAAAAATTGTCCACATAGGAAACCCAAAGAGAACTACCTGAGCCTGATTTAAAATGTCTACAATTAAGAAGGTGAATTTCCGACCACACCCACATCGGTAATGGAGGAAGGAAAGAGTGTGAAGGGATTAACACTCCCTGATTTCCACATAGATAGCTGTGTTAGACCTCTTAGCAAGGCCACCGTTTAATTGATCTTGCACTCAAGAACACGATCACAGCCTTCCACTGTGGGCCCATCCAAGGATGATCCGATGCCATTCAGATCTTACGAAGGAAAGAAGAAGTAATTCGAAAGGAGAACCGTCGGCCATAGACAACAATTACGCTGTTTCGTTTCTTGGTTGTGCAAAAATAAGGGCTACGTAAGGAAATACCTTTATTTTCCTTGCTGCACAAACAAAGCTGCGTAAGAGGATTTGCAGAAGAGTCTAGAGACTCTTATGCCTATAAAACCTCCCTCATTCGATAGCGGGAGAAAAAACACAGTAAGAGAGAGAGAGAGAAAAGCGAGAAAAAGAAGAAGTAGGGAGAGAGAGCCGTCGGCCTTATTAACGGGCCCCTCACTGCAGGTTTGGGTCGAGTCCAGGGCCTCAACTAGTTGTTGCCAATCGAGAAACAGAAGAGGGAAGCAAGAAGAGTGCGAGGGATTCCTTTAAGCTTACCTAGATTTAAGTTGATATGATTATTTGGTCTTTTACATGCTTTGCTTTCACATTATTATGATTCTCTCCCTACAATTGTTTAATTTACTATCAATACTTAAAGGACCCTAGATCATAACAAATTTTGGCCCTCAAATCATTGTAAAAGTGACCCAATAGACAAATCAACCCATTAACCGTTAATTTTGGTGTCCATCAAGTGAAGAAACCTCGTGAGTAGTCGTAGTAGGATATTTTTCTTCATATGAATGACTTGGATTGCCCAACATCTAAACCAAATGTGAAATATGAAGACCCCACTTTGGTAGACTTTTTCTTGGGTGTGAAGTTATCCTGCCAGGGAATACCAACTCCTTATAAGACATGTTTAACCACTTTTTTTTCATCCATCACAACTCAAATTTGGACCACACTTTGGTCTCATATGATTATGAGGTTATACAAAATTTAGGTCCCGATTTATGATCCTACACCATTGAAGGTTGAAGCCAGTTCCTTCATTTTGGTACAAAAGGTGAAATTTTAGATTTAGGCTTTTTCCATCATCGATCGACCACCAAATTTTGTCCAACCATTTGCCTATCTTGACTACACATTCTCTCCAAAATTGGGCCCTAATCATTAAGTATAGACAGTTAATTGAGATCAATTTTATTTTGACACCCGTTAGAAGAATTTTTAAGATAGGCCAATCTAAATTTTGGATTACCAAAAAAATCGTATACCTCAGTTCTATTCGATGGTTCTCACACAATGGATGAATTAGATTTAAAGAAAGATCATCATGAAAGGAAAAATTGGAGAAACCTAATCCCAATCGGATGTGAAACACACCCCTCTCACATGCTCACTCCTTTTAAAAAGGAGGTGCGTTCCCCTCTCCTCTCACACGCCTAATCTCCCAACGCCTAGAGAGAGAGAGAGAGATGAAAAAGAAAAAGAAAAAGAAAAAGAAAAAAAGAAAAAGAGAACAAAAGAGAAAGAGAAGGAGAAGCCTAGACGCCTTCTTCATTCTTCATATGTAAGGTGTCTCCCTCTTACTCAAGCGATGTCGTGATTCATGTGGAAGCTTTTCATATAGAAGTTTTCCTACATGGATATCTACATAGGATTTAGATCTAAGGCTAAGGTGAGGGATTCTTTTAAGCTTAAATTAATTTGAGTTAATATGATTTATCTTACCTTTTACATGCTTTCATGTTATTATGATTCTCTCCCTATAATTGTTTATTTACCATCAACAATTATTTATCCTTTGGGAATTATAGTATGATGTTAATTACGTGTGATCTTTATTAATTTATGCAGGGTGATGCATACAAACCTTACCCATGCCTTTACCAATTTTGTTGAGTTATCCCTTGCTATTCTTCTCTTTTGTTGAGTTAGCCATTGTTACTCTCCTCTTTTGTTGAGTTAGTCATTGCTACTCTTCTCCTATATTATGTTAGTCTTATGCTACCTCCCTTTACGGCTTGGGCATGTGTCTTGAAATTCCAAAACTCACATGGTTCAATTTATTTCCCCTTCGGTGTAAGTGATGTGTTAGAGGTCTCACATCTAGTGATTCATATATTTTATCGTGGACATAATGCGTTACGGGTAGCGGCCCTCTTAGTTGGCATGTAATTCGTGGGTTGGTTGAAGGGTGCACAATCTATATAAGTAAATCTTCATACGTGTTACATCACTTTTGAGGATTGTATGTTACAAATAATTACTTCATGAACACATCGTGTCACGTAAATCCCCCAATTGTGTTGTTGTGTCTCCTTGAGTTGTTTGTATAAATCCACGTTAACGTTGGACACGCCGACGAATTCCATAGTTATGGGATGCGGGGCGAGTTCGGTTTTCTATGAATTATATTTCAAATTATAATGATCACTACGTATGATGAGTCGCACACACTTTGTTAGACATACATTCATATACATATTGGTTGCGCATATTAATACCTCTCGTAGTCGTGGAGTACGAGACGTATCAGAACCCTTACATTACTTTTATGAATCTCTTTAATTATTGTTAATCTTAAAGGAAAACCATCACTATGAGTAGGGCATTGACCCTCTCTAACTATAGAGATGATGCATGTGATATACAGATTGAAGACCTAGAGGACCATCTCCCTATGGAAAATTATATTGAATAAATAAGAAGATAATTTTATGATTTAGTTTTATATTTTCGTTGTAAACTTCCTAATGTAATAAGTTCCCATTGAGAGGGCATTTGATAATTTGTTGAATTCTTTTATTCAGATGAAATAATAAATACAGTCAATTTTATTCTTGTGAATGGTTACCTTCGTGAATGTAACTGGATGTAATCTAAATGAATATATATATATATATATATATATATAGTGCAATTTTTAAAGTATCTAATTTATACATTATTAAAATCCAAAATTCTCAGGCACGAGTATGTACTTGGGCCATGAAAATTTCAGGATGTTACATGAGCATTTTCATGCATTTATGTATTTTAAATAAGAAGCATTATTAACCATTATTATTTTTATGTTTTTCTCAAAATTATCCTTGATTATTATGTCAATTGTGTAATCTTGATGGGACTTATCACTGAGTTAGTCACTCATTATCTTTTGTGTGTAATTGCACCCAACTGTACAGGTAGTGCAAGATTGATCGTAGCAAGGTTTAGCCCGAAGATGTCCTAATAGGAGATTTGGGGAGATAAATATTATGGAGCTTTGTTGTAGCATTTGAGCTTTTGGGCCTGCCAGTAGATTTATTTTGCTTGTGTTGGGGTACAAAATTAGTTGCACGCTTGCATAAAAAATGTGTTTCACGGCTACACAAAAAATATGTGTTACACAACCACGCAACTGAATAGAGAAGATAGGAAAAGGGAATTACATAGTTGTGGGGCTAGGAAGGGGGATAAGATTGGAAGATTTGTGGTACACCGCACAAATGCAACTCGCACAGGTATGTGTTATGTACATTTGGAGTTTCACACATACGGATGCCTATAAATACTCATTCACCATTCTTATTTAGATACTTGGAACATTTGAGAGATCTAGGAGTAAAAGAATTGTAAAACTCAGGTATCAAGGCCCACGGGTGTAAGACAAGAAATCTGTAGGAAGTCATAGGAACTTAAAGGAAGTTGTTTACGTTAGGAAGCTTGAAGGATTCAAGAAGCTTATTAAT
Source organism: Magnolia sinica (assembly GCF_029962835.1). NCBI lineage: Eukaryota > Viridiplantae > Streptophyta > Magnoliopsida > Magnoliales > Magnoliaceae > Magnolia > Magnolia sinica. The sequence goes on along the minus strand of NC_080582.1, from coordinate 34,118,039 downwards.
GAAGGCCACATGTGTAGGCTAAAGAAGTCGTTGTATGGGCTTAAGTAGTCTCTGAAGTAGTGGTAAAAGCGGTTCGATTCCTACATGGTGGAGATTGGCTATATTAGGTTTAAGTATGATTGTTACGTGTATTACAAGGTGCATGAGGTGGGGTCCTACATTCTACTAATGTTTTACGTTGATGATATGTTGATTGATGCAAAGGACAAGGAGATACTTTTCTTTAGTCTTTGTTAAGCAAGGAGTTTGACATGAAGAATTTGAGTGTTGTGAAGAAGATCCTGGGCACAGATTCAGAATTGAAGAAAGAACATAAAAGTTTTATTTGAGCATGAATGTACAATATATATCAAGTGTATCAAACATATGGTCTAATTGTCCTTTCTTATAGTTGTGTACAGTCTCAGGAAGTATTGAGAAAGAACTCTAGAAAAAGTTAGATCTCAATCACCATGTCTTCAGATGTTATTTGCTAAAATAATAAAATAAAACTACCTTGCTGGCAAGAAAATAGAGGTAGTGTAATCTAATTAGGGAATTACCTTAAAGGCCAAAACTTACTAAAATACCACACATGTACATGATCAAATAGGTTTTGGTGCTGTATGGATGGTCCAAACACCCCAATAAGAGATCTGCAATTTGTATAAGGGCCGTATAAATATTACATTGGACTTCTGAGGCTCTGTAGTCTTAACTGGTTAGCAGTTTAGGCCATCCAATTGAACTTGTGGGTATGGTTGGATATTGTTGTCTGAAACCAATTTAACTTATTATAATTTATGAGAAGCTTGGCCCAAGATGTTGTAAACTATGTTTTTGTTCTCAGTTTGTACAAATGGGACCATGATTTAATGATTTAAAGACTTGATGTGATGGGCCTCACTGTGGATGACCATGCACCAACATTTTCTTAAATAGGAAGATATTAGCTATTGATATGTCTTAGAGGGGTTATGCACAAAAGGTACTAGAGAGGTTCCACATGAAAGGTGCTAAGCCAATTAGTACGCCTTTAGCAGGTCACTTTAAATTGCCAGCCAAATCATGTTCAAGTATGGAAAAGGAGATTTTAGACATATCACGGGTGTCGTACACGAGTGCAGTGAGGAATCTCATGTATGCAATGGTTTACACGAGGTTGGATATCTGACAGATACTTAGTGTGGTTAGCAGATATATGATGAATCCAGGAAATGAGCATTAGAATGTTGTTAAGTGGATTCTCCTTAAGGGCACAGTCGACATTGGGATCTTGTTTAGGGGACATGGAGGTTCAAGGGGAGTTATAGGTTACGTGGATTCAAATTATGTAGGAGATCTGAACAATAAGAGGTCCACTATGAAATACATTTTCACATTAATAGGCGCATCGATATGTTGAAGATTTATGTTATAGTTTATGTTAGCGTTGTCTATATTGAGTCGGAATATATGGTTGCGGCAGAGGTGTCAAAGGAGGCATTATAGTGAAAGGTCTGATAAGAGAACTTGAGTTCAAGTAGGTAGCGATTTGGTTACATTGCGATGATTAGAGTGCTATCCATCTAGCGATTAATCAGGCGTATCACGAGATAACCAAGCACATCAACGTGAGATTCCACAAGATATAAAAACTCATTACTTGAGGAGAGATTTTATTTTAGAAGATTCATATGGATGAGAATGTCGCAGACATATTGACTAAGCCGATGAACATAGAAAAGTTCAAGCATTGCTTAGGCTTGATCAATCTTTCCAGCCATTGATGAGATTGAGAACCCTTGTACAAGGGTGTGGATAGAGCTGCGTTCCAGGTGGAGAATGCAAGGAGCAGTTTATGCTCATGGTGTAGGTTGCATGGGAGGTCCTCATGGTGACTTGACATAATGAAAGTCAATGTGAATATTGATGTGTAGGATGCTTTGGATTCTATTAATCTGATAATGTAGAGAAGGCCACATTTGGTTCGAACGGTATCGAATCGCTCCAACTGAATTAGTGGGGGAATCACATTTTACACACTCCATAGATTCGTACATTTTCGGTTCAACTGAAAAGTGAGTCGGTTTGATTTAGTCTGACCGAAGGTTGCATTTGGTCCCACCAACGTGTTACACAGATTTGCAAAAATCGGTGTATTTAAGTCTAATCACGATTAAGGCCTGGTTAATGCAAGTGTTTTCTCTCCAAGGGTAAGGGTTTGCGAGGTGAGAGAGTTTTATATACTTATAAGAGATTGTAAATGTATTTTCTCAAAGGGTTAGGGTTTTCCTAAGTGAGCATCGCAAAGGGACACTAGGTGATCCTATAATTAAAGACGGTTATTTGTGTAAACTCTAAAGTTTTGATTATAGTAAATCTTTATCGCGTTATGTCGTGGTTTTTTCTCACAAGAGTTTTCCATATTAAATTGTTGTGTTATGTGTTTGTTTCCTTACTTGTTTGCTTATTTTGTTTATTGTGATTGTTTTATCTTCATTAAACATGCTTTCGCATAGTGCATGGATTAGCAATAGTATTAAATCCAAATTTCTAATACATAGGATTGATTAAGATCTGTTGTGTAGTTGGGGATTACATTATAGTGGTGTATGATAAGATCCCAAACTCGAACAGTGACGTTATCAAAATAGGTTATATGACAAATAAATATTATAATATACATTATGAAGTTTTCAATGGGCAATGTTCAATGACCCGTTGTTTCTATGGTGTGATTTATGTGTGATTTGTATCTACTTCATTTTTTGGGCATTGCACTGAAATAATCTGGAAAAAAAATGGATAAACGGCATAGATATACAATGCATGCATCAAGGAGGGCCTATGGTCAATGTCCCATGGACATCACAAATCCTGAGTCGCAGTTATTGAAGAAGGTACTGGAACATGACGCCTAGTTAATTCCTTATTAACAAGGAAGTATTTTCTAAACATATCTTTATCTTATTACATTATGTTGATGTCAGCACAGATGATGTGGCACAATTAGTTTCTAGGTATTTGAAATCCCCATGCGCCGGAAATAGACGATTTGCGGGATATGGGAGTTGTTTTCATTTTTCATTCTCCTATTTCTCTCAATCTCCAATGATATATGTTGATGCAAAAAATTTGATTAACCCTATCTCGACCGATGGACCTGCATAAGGAATGGACAAGGAAGACCTTGGCTTAAGCAGGGGACCCTCCGATGCCTAAGTCAGGAAAGGAATCTGGGTCTAGTCGAGTATTAAGGGTTTAGGGCTAAAAATTGTACGTACCTTTCACCATTAAAGGCATCTCTATTTATAGTTTAAAAGAGACGGTGATATAGAGGAGATCTCCTTGTTTAGTAGGTTTGTATCATAGAGGGATTTGGATCTCGAATGAGTGGGGAATCTCCTGAGATTCTCGGTGAAGATGTAAGACCCCGTCCATTTCATACCTTTTTTATGCATATGTTCATGATGATCGATGCCCTTGGCCAAACCTAGACTAGTTGTGCATAGTGCACACCCGATTGATCGAAACCCTAAGACCTCGAAACCCTCGCCATATCGACCGCCCTGTCACCGCGGTCATGGAGATACCACCTGTGCATCCGTGCGACACTCCATTAGTGAGATACACTACGAAGAATCATTGGTGTATCATGTGCGCATGGCGTTGTACGTTCCATTCTATACATGCGTGCAGTACATGCTATCCACACATGCATCATACCACTCATGGGTGAGAGAATCTCTACCCATGTGTGTGATGTCACCCTCCCATACTACCACTCTCTCATGTGTACCTCGAAGTCAACTCTTCTCCATACCACATCCTATGCATGACCTCATCATACCATAACATCCCATGTCCCTTTAATACACCATTAAGTCCTAATCATGCACAAATATCCATAATCCAAGCATAAGCTATCCATAATCACATTTATCTAACCTAACCACATTTTTAGCCATCTCTCTACAAATACCACTCCATTCCTTACATTTTCACCAATTTTCTACAATAAGAGAGAGAGAGGGAAAAGTGATCTTGGTGGGCCACCATTAACTCCATCAATCCATCTCAACCATCTATCTTGATCATCAAGGTGAGTACACCCTCCACTTATTTTGCTGGTTTGTTTCCTGTAGATTTGATATTGGTGATGATGAAGTGGGACCAACTATTAGTGAGCCCTATTGTTATGATGTATGCCATCCAATCCATTCATAAAGGTTCCATACATGTGAGTGAAGGAAGAATGCACAATATTAGCTTGATCTAAAGCTTGTGTGGGACCCACTAGCCATGGGCCCACCATGATGTTTACTAACCATCATACACGGGTATACGGTCTTAATGATATGGATGAAGAGAAAACATAAATACCAGCTTACTCAGGACCAAGGTCCACTGTGATGTCTAAGCATAATCCAAAATGTCCAAATATGGCCACTTGGTTGGTCAAACTCGCGTACGCCCTCACACACTCAAGAAAATAAAATTGGATGGAATGGTGTTCTCAATGGATACTATGTGTCCAGAGAAGGACAACCCTGGCACTCTTTTTGGCTAAGAAATATTGGGGCTACCATGGCCAAACCATGACGTACGTGTTAGATCCAAGCCATCTATCCAATTTCTTGGATCATTTAAGGTGGGAAACGCAGAAAACTAGACTGATCTAAGGCTCAGGTGGGCCATACTTTTAAAAATAGTAAGGACAATGGCACCACCGTTAGAGCCATGGGAACCCACCTTATTGTTTGTTAAAATTATATATATATATATATATATATATATATATATATATATATATATATATATATATATATATATATATATATATATATATATATATATATATATAATGAAGTAGTAAAGGATGTCCTCTCTGGACGTACACCCAGAGAAGAGACATTAATTCCCTCCCCATCTCTTTTGCCCAAATGGGCTGTGGGCCCACCATGGCATCACCATACTATATCTATTGCATCCACACTGTTCATCCATCATGACAGCTTATTTCATGTCAGGCACCAAAAATCAAGTGAAGAAAACCCTAGGTGGGCTAAAATCCATAGGAACCATGGGATTAACCTCTTATGGCTAAGAGATTTCTTGTGAACCCATTATAATGTCTCTAGGAGATTCGAACCATCCAAATTATGGACTTTAGTGGTATGTATGGACGTACAACCTCATGCACACATCTATTGCCACGTGTCTATTCAATTATATATATATATATATATATATATATATATATAAGGAGAAGGGCAAGGATGCCATTAGGTGGGACCAGCCATCCCAACCAGTGTGCCAAAGCACACTGTCTGGAGACCATTGATCCCCACGCTACTGGGGCCCAACTCAATGTACGCACTTTGTATTTTTCCCATTCATCCATTTAGACAGATCAGGTGGGTCACAATCTCGAGTGGGCCACAATCTCTGATAGGTCTCACAACAATGAGATAGATTCAAACCTTGACTCACCCACACCACATAAAGTAGCCTTATTTGAATGGCCACTGTTGAAAATCCCGCTATAATGTTTGATTTCCATCCAAGACTATCCATTCATCGGGCCCATTGTGGACCCCACCTCAAGTTAAAATAAAGTCCAAAATGTAGTAGGCCATAACATGGGAAAATGCTCCCGCCATTGAACTTTCTAGGGCCGCTGAACTATTTTCGTAATTCACATCCAATTGGATGGGTGGGCCCCACCTCGATGTATATGTTGTTCATCCATTGGAGGACCTTGCCAAGATATAAGTAGTTTGTGCATGCCAACCATTGGTGAACTTCCATCTACATTTTTGCCATCATTCCATTGTATCAGCCATGTTAGGACCCCGCCCAATTGGATTAAGGTTTGGTTCATTTTGAGTTGTGGGATGGGCCAAATGTTAGGCCCACCTTATGGACAATATTGGGCCTACTTGTAGACCCCCACTAGCTTGTTCACAAGGGCATTGGGGCCATGGGCCCACAAGCCATGAGGCCCACCTTAAGTGTATGCCTTGTGGAACCATTAGTGGTAGTCTTACATGGGCCAATGAATGAACTCCTTTAGCAAATGTTTATGACTCCATATGACGTGTACAATCAGATGAACTTTGATGTGTGATGTACTATGTAATTAGGTGTTTTACAACCCTTGATCTTGTGAAGTGTGAGGCCCACTTACCATGCGTTATTGTGAATTATGCGGCTTCTTACTTATGTGGCCTTGCTATCATGAATAGCCACTCAATCATGCGGTGTAAATGTAGCCATTTAACCACGCGATCGTGAAGTGTACACAAGGTCACCCAACCATATAAAATTAAATGGTAATGGTGGTCATCCAATGGTGCGACCTTGTGCTTAAGGGCATAGGTGTGACCACTCGAATTATGTACAACTGAATTGTAAGTTTGAATCTCCTAGTCTTAAGGGTTGTTATGTCGGGTTGGATTACACAACTTGATAATGGAGTTACCCTCAATTCAGTGTAACATAACATAAATATGACACCTACATTATGCTCATTAGTGAGGCAGATGTGGGGACCATTAAACTATATGTGATGTGATGGAAACTACTCCTTGGCCTCTTGATCGTGTGACACCGAATCCGAGTCATTCTCCATATGAAGTGTAGGGTGGTCATAGATTAAGAGTTAGTGTAACGTAGCGTAGCCGGATATGGTGGGTATGCTTGTGATTGTGCCTTGGATGCTTTGAGATGTACTCACTAGGCCATGATACTAATCGTATGTACACTCAACCAAGTGAAATTATGGCACCGACCACTTGACCATGTGGGAGCTTAATAAAGTTGTTACCCATAGATATATGAGCTATGTAGTACGAATAAGTAACCATGTGACCTTATATCCTTTATTATGACAAGTAGAGTGGCATTGTGGGGCCACTTAACCATATAAACTTATGATACTTGAGTGTGTACGGGACCATGTAGACTCATGATAATTGTGTGGTCACTTGGATTGTGAACTATTCTAATTGCATAGCCTCTTAGGAATGTGAACTTAAGATGTGTGTCGGGTTGATTGATTAGACCTAACTTGTTAATGGTGAGACCATTTTGCAGTCCGTAATGATGTGTTCTTTATGGAATTAGAATGGTGGGCTCACCAATCTTAAGGCTCACCTTTAAGCAAATGCCTTATGGCCCCCTTAGTGGCAAGCATATTGGGCATATGTTTTTGTCTCTTGGTAAGTGTACAAGACTCCTTGTGATGTGTGTATGCCAAGTTGCATTTGGACCTTGTGAATGAATTATGATTGAACTCTTGCATGGATTGATTGTGGTGATCAAATAGGTCACCCAACAAGCCAAAAAGTTAGGATGTAGTGACCCACTAATTGGCCTATTCGAGCATGGCAATGAATTGGGCCTTAGTCCACTTGAAATGATAGCTAGACATGTTGAGGTGTTGGATTCAAATCAAACTATGCATGTGGTGATGGCACTTGTGCGACGATTGTGTGATGTAATACATGTGGTTATGCAGATGTATGTGTGTGGTTAGATATAATGATTGTATGTGCATGGTAATCTAGCTTATGCTCACATGCCTGAGTAAAACTCCCTAAACCTCGAGTGGTACCCTCGAGCCTCATTGTCAAGATTGGACGGATGCCATGGGTCACCTAGTGCCGAAGACCATAGTAAGCTTGACTCCCGCCAACGCGGTCGGGTGAGAAGAGGTTCGGCCATGCCTAGCTGAAGAGTTAGAGCAAATGTGGTTGGGTTTGACCAGCCCCTGAAATGGGTTCGCTACCGGTGTGCTGGTGGGTAATGGCATAGCTATAGGCCCTCCACTGACAAGGCGGGTATGCGAGGCCTCTATTCAATAAGTTTCAGACTTGCTCTGGATACTAGGCCTTAGTGATTCCTAATGATGATAACTGTATTGTGATGTGGACTTTTGGAAGAGGACTTGCATGCATGCATTCACCCGACATACTTTTGTATATAATCTCTTGCATTACATCCTGCCCTCTTGGCTTTATGTAACATTACCTGGTCACCATGCTTCAGTTTATCTACTCTGATATTTTGATTCTTACTATATGCTTGTACACTATACACACATAAGTGTACTCACTGGGCTTTTAACCTAAGCCTTCCTTTTCCCATTTCTTTTTAGGGTAGGAGTAGCTTGGACGACTTAGCTTTCTTGATGTATTGTATTTATTTTCTGATTTGGCAATATTGACGTTGTGTACCTTTTGGAAAGCATTGTACTTGTAACCATCTGGATTTATAATGGAGACTATTGCTTGGTATTGTGATCACGAATCATCATGCTTAAGTATTATATAATAAAAAAAATCACACCAAGAAAATTTTAGTAAAAAAATATCTTCCTTGTAGTGCTCTGAACTCGAGACTTGGTGTATGGAAGTCGAGTGTTGGATTCGGGGCATTACGAAAGTTGTTCGTTCCCAGATTTGGGGCATGACAAAAGATCTCAGGATCTCAAGCGTGTCGTGGATATCCTCTCAAGACCTCAAACGGGTCTCTTTCGCAATAAACTTTCTAGATTGTTGGTTGAGATCTCGGGTGGATACGGTCAAACCTCAATGGGAGGTGGGTTGAGCCAACCTGAAGTATGCTGACCTGGGACATGTCGACCTAGGCCATGTCGGCTTCGGTCATACCGTCCTAGGTCATGCCGACCTAGGTAATGCTGAATTGTCTCCTTAGTCAAGCAAAGGAATGGAGCGCTCCTCGCAAACTCTGGAGATCTGGGAATTGACGGAGGTAGTGCTCTTACGGGCATGTTCTTTTGCCATGAGCTTTGAGTAGGAAGTGGATTCCCATAGCAACTGTGTTTCTTCTTCCTATCCTTCCTTCTCTATCTCTTTGCCGTGGAGAGAGGAGAACGGAAGGGCTTATTATTTGCTTAGTTGAGTGTGTAAGATTTTAACCTGACAATTTTCCATAGGTCGGTCCATTTTTTCTCATAAAAGTAACCCCCCCTACTTACAAGTTTGTGAAGCAGGGTTGAGAAGTAGGTTGGACTCGGTCAGGTTGGATCATTGTTACCAGAGGCGTTGAGTCGATTCCTCATTAATGTTGACTTTAGGCGGCGTGCTTAGGATTCAAAGTGTATCTACAATCAGGACACATGGTACTTGAGGCGGTATGCTCGTGGTTTGAGGTCACATGCGTCGACAGAGAGCCTTTTTAGAGTCTGACAAATGGGGCGACGACGCATGGCACACGCTTTGGTTGTGGAGTCATATGGTAAATGACGGAGCTCCGTGTGTCTGGTCGTGAGTGTCAAGGAGCCATTCTGATGGCCGTAATGAATGCAACATTCAATGTTGCATGGTCATCTTCTCTATAAAAGGGGAGAACCCTAATCGAGCAAGGCTCATTTTGCACTATCACTCTACCCGTTCGCCCATCTTCCTACACTTAGACAATTCTTGACGTGAACTCTAGTAATCTCCTAGAGACCTTCTTCCTAGTGAGCTCTGTTCCTGTACTATTGTCCTTCTCCCCTTTTTTATTCTTTTCTTCTAGGTTTTTCGGCATTATTTGGGCCCAAAACCATGCCAAAAACCTCAAGTCCACTAGAGAGGACCCTTGGTTGTGATGGTGGGGCAGACAATCTTCACCTCATGTTGAACCCACCATCACTGCTGATGATTATGAGCGACAAGGACTTTCATGCGTCCCATGCATTGTGGGCAATTGAACGGTCCCTAGCAAAGCTGCTGGAGGAGGCGGAGGGGACTTTCCCGGCGATGGAGGAGGTTAGTAAATCCTCTTTGATGGTGAAAGAAAAATGGCTAGTTAAATTCATCCTGATGAAGGCAGACTTGGTGAGGACAAGGTCAGGATACCACATTCTAGACTCTGTGGTACTCCAAGCTCCCTCATGGGGCGAGCTTCCTAGTGAGCCCCCTAAGGGCGAGGTAGCCATCTTTTGGTCGCCCTCCAGTGCGGCCTTAGGCTTCCCCTCTAGAGAATAGTGAGGCAGGTGCTTGTGCACTTGGGGTTATCCCCTAGGCAGCTGATCCCAAACTCTTGGAGGGCATTAGTGGGGTCGTTCATCCTCTGGTCCAAGTTTGACCAGCCCAAGCTGACCGTGTATGAGTTTCTCCACCTATACCAGGTGAAATCTAACCCTCTTCATGAGGGTTGGTATTATTTCTTCTCCTGGAGAGGATTCGGTAGGGCCACAATCACGGACGTCCTGACCTCAAATAAGAATTGGAAGAATAAGTGGTTCTAGGCGTCGGGGGAGTGGGAGACGCCAGGGATATCCAGGTTATATTCATGGGTCCTGACCTCCTTCATTGTGCCAGATTGGTACATCCAGACTTAGATCTTCCCTCTCCTTTTTTTATGTTTTGCTCGATCATCATCTTCATTTCAACTTCTGTTCTTTTCTGGCAAGTGTCCCCAAGTACCCCACTATTTTGGGTGTAGAAACTCTTACTTGGATTGCTGGAGCTAGGTCAGTGGATGTTGAGTTGAGATCTTGGAGGGAGCTTATCACACCCAAGCTTCTACTTAAATCAGGTCTTGATCTAATTTTGACAGGTATAACTTTTTCAGTAGGTTGCTCGGGATTTAAAATATTTTGTGGTATTTCGCTAACTCCCTTTTTTTTATGCAGACATGCTAAAGGTAAGGCCTTTGAAGTGTAAGGTGCCCCCTCTCACCGAGCTGTCCCAGAAGAAGAAGAAGCTGACCTCGAAGAGCAAGGGGAAGGTCGGTCCTTATTCCTTCGTAGGTCAGGAGGTTGTGGATATCGCGCTGGCCATGACTCCCATTGTTGCTAGCTCTGAGGTGGCTGAGGTGGTTGTGGGGTTGTCCTTCACTGTGGAGACCCGTGCTTAGTTGGTCGCGAAGACTAGGGCTGAGGCTTCTACATCTCATGCAGAGGGCTCACCTGACAGTCGTGGCGACGGGGGTCACTGATCTTCTAGGTCGGTCCACAAAGTGATGGAGGGTCTGCTGCATTGGTTTAACCAACATATCCCCAATGCTGAGTTCACCAGCGCGATGGATAGAGGTGTACATGAGTCAAACTAAGTCAAGCTTGGCACAACTTGACTCGACTCGGCCACTTACTGACCCCAGCTCGAACTCGGCTCGGTTCAGACCTCGAGCCTGACTGGCCAGCTCGACTTGGTTCGGTCAGTAGCTCGAGCTAGTCCGAGCTGAGTTTGAGCCAAGATCAAGTCGAGTTCGCTTGTGGAGAATTTTCACAAACACATGGACTGCACCTTTAAAATCTCATTGTGTGTAAAACAATAGCAGTGGTTTTACAGGTATTTCATCAAACACCTTATAAGCAACATAAAAAATAAGAAAAAGGGTATTTATATGGATCTAGATCCATGCGAAGAAAAGCTTTAATGGTTGAAATGAGGATGTGAATTGCCAGTTACCTTGCATACAACAAGTTCCCATGGTAGGAAGCTTTGTGGGACCTAAAATAAATGGTCGTGATAAATTTACTTTGCCAATCCGTTCATCATTTCTCAAGCTCACCTTCTCCATCATTTCATATATGTACCTTCCTTGCCACCAGTCACACTTCATCGAGTCATTTCTTCAAACACTTTATGAGCAACAACAATATCAAAGTAACCGAGTCACCAAATTAGTTCAATCCGAATTCGATTTGAGTTGAGTTCAATCCGAGTCAAGTCGAGCTTGGGCAAGCTCAAACTCGATTTAAATTTTTTTGAGCTCAAAAAATCACCTCAACTTAGCTTGAACTCAATTTTGAACCAAGTCGAATCGAGCTTTTTCGAGTTGAGTCGAGCGAGCTAACCGAGCTAACTCTATTCGTATACAACCCTAGTGATGGAGATGCTCCCGGATGAGGTGGTGGGGCAACTAGCGAGGGTCCTTGTCAAGGTAAGTTTTTCTTTTTGAGCTCTTCTCTAATTACTTAGCTATTTTTGCCCCCCCTTTTTACATGCGCCTTTGCTTCAATTCACTCCTCCCCTTCTGAATGCTCACCGTGAGATACTGCATGGTAAGACGGAGTGCAAGGAGGTTGAGGCTATAGTGCTACAGAAGGAGGTTGAAGCTAAGCAACTCTAGTCATAGAATGTAACTTTAAAGGCATAGGTGGAAGGGGTGGCTGCAACCTTAAAGGCTTAAGTTGAGGCAGCAAGTGTGTCCCTAAAGGTTCGAGTGGAAGCATCTCATACTGAGCTGGAGGCATCTAAGAGACTTCTCGCAGAAGCTTTGGAGAGGGGAGCCAAGTGGAAGTCCAAAATAATTGAGTTATAGTGTGAATACAGCGCGAAGATGAGAGAAGCTCAGGCGGCAATCCGTATGGCTCAGGCGGCGGCCGTGGAGAAGTACAAGGCCTTCAAGGAGTACGCACAGGATAAGGATGCCCTGTACAATCTCGGGTACAAGAAGTTCCTTGTGGATGTTAGAGGGGTGCATCTCGAGCTCAACCTCTCAGCTTTTGAGGAGATCAGCTCCGATTCTGAGGTACCTCTAGAGGACTCTCCCTCTGAGCAACCCCCCACGGCACCGTGACTTCTTCCTTTCTCCTTCTCATTATAAATTTTGACTTTTTGCAATGTAGTCCTCCAAGTTATTTTAATGAAAATATTCTTTTGGTTCATCACATTGGTTGTTTTGAGTAGATTGGTAGATTTTACGATGGGTACATTAACATTTTGTGCAGAGGTTAAACCCTTAGTCATTTTTACCTTATGAATCTGTGATTATTGGTTGAGCACTTTTATAGGTCAGATGCTTCTGTATTTTTAGAAAATCATCTTTACCACGAATTACGCGGTCCGAGTAGTGGTGATAGTTCAAGGCCCGACCTCTTCTTGAAGGGTCGGCCCATTAGTAAGGGTTGTTCTTCCCTTATATTGTGAGAAGCCCTTAGTATATTTTTAGTAAATGGATCGTTTGTAGACATGGAAGTAGGAAGCAAAATCGTCCCGACCTTGGGATTTTTATTACAATAGTTCTAACGTTATAAGCTAGAAACAACAAGAAAGTAGATTTTAGGCTTCGGCCAGGTCGGCCCTTATGCGTAGTAGATTTTGAGATGCTCAGCATTCCATAGATTTGGTAGGAGTCATCCTTCCAAGTCTTCGATTTGATAAGATCCAGGTTAGCTTGTGCTTATTACTATGTAGGATCCTTCCCAGTTCGGTCCTACGATTCCTGAGACGTGCTCCTTGGTGTTCTGGAAGGTTCTGCGGAGGACCAGGTCTCCAGCTCGGAACCTTCTTGTCTTCACCCTAGAATTGTAGAAACGGGCGACCTGTTTTTGACGGACTGTGACCTTGACCTAGGCTTGTTCCCTTCTCTCTTCGATAAGGTTGAGATCCAGTGCCATTTGTTCGGCATTCTGTCGTTCATCGTAGGAGTGGGTTCGAGTAGTTAGTAGCCAATCTCGACTGGGATAACTACCTCTGGGTCAAAGGCCAGGGAGAATGTGGTTTCTCCTATGGTAGTTCGGGTAGTAGTTTAGTATGTCCAGAGGATGTTGAAAACTCTTCTTCCCATGCTCCTTTAGCCTTCTCGAGTTTTGTTCGGAGGTGGTTCTTGATGATCTTGTTGACTACTTCGACCTGTCCGTTAACTTGCAAGTGCTTGTTGTCGAACTATTTTGGATTTTGAGATTTTCGCACATACCTCAGAATTGCTTATTATCGAACTATTTTCCATTGTTCGAAATGATCATGTGGGGGATTCCATATCGGTATATGATATTCTTCCAAATGAAGTCCATAATTTTCTGCTCAGTGATCTTGGCCAGGGGCTCGGCCTCGACCCATTTTGTAAAATAGTCGATTACAATGACTGCAAATTTAGCCTACCCTTTTCCATTTGGTAAGGGACCGATGATGTCGATTCCCCATTAGGTGAATGGTTATGTCCCGATCATAGGAGTTAATTGCTCGGGAGGCTGTCAGGGTATCATCGCGAATCGCTAACACTTGTCACATTTCCAAGTGTATTGCTAGGGTCCGCTTGGATGGTCGGCCAAAAGTATCCTTGTCAGATGGCTTTATGGGCGAGGGCTCGACTGCCAAAGTGGTTACCACAAATGTCTTCATGAATTTCTTTTGGAACATATTCTACTTCATCAGATAGGAAGCATCTGAGATACGAAAGTGAGAATCCTTTTTTGTATAAAGTGTCTTCAATCACGGTGTAGCAAGTCACTCTTGCTCAAAGCCTGCGCGCCTCTAGACGGCTTTATGGCAGCTTTCCCTCCTTGAGGTAGTCGATTATCGGGTCCATCCAGGTTGGCTCTAAATTTATCAGGAGATTTGTACTTGGGTCGGGTTTGTCGACGCTGGTTTGGTTAAAAACTCGATCTGGATCAGTTTTGGGATGTCATCCTTAGCTATCGAGGCTAGCTTTACCAACATGTCTGCTTTAGAGTTTTCTACCTTAGGGATTAGGTTGATGTTGCACTTCAGGAATTTGTCGATCAGCTCTCGGGCTCTCTGCAAATAGGCTTTCATTTGTTCATTTTAAGCTTGGTATTCACTAGCTATCTGGTCGATGACAAGTTATGAGTCGCTATGAATTTCAAGTGATGGGCTCCCATGGCTACTACTAGCATGAGCCTGGTCAACAACACTTTGTATTTTGTTGCATTATTTGATGCTTGAAATCTAAATCGTAAGACATATTGTGTGCATGTCTGGTCAAGAGCCTTTAGGACTATACCGGCCCTGTTGCATTTAGAATTGGATAAACCATCAACATATAATGTCCATGTCAGCTGATCTAGGTCAGTCGTCTGATGTTCTGCTTGCTTAGGCTGGATGTTAGGACTAGATTCTAGCTCAACATAGCCTCGGTTGGTGATAAGACTGGGTCCCAGCTCAGCATGACCTAGCTCGATAAGACCTAGGTCACTCTCGGGTATGAGCTTAACAATGAAGTCAGCCATTGCTTGGCCTTTGATCGTTGTTCGAGGTTGGTACTTGATGTTGAGCTCACTGAGCTCGATTGCCCATTTTGTAAGTCTTCATGACACTCCAGGTTTCTGAAGTACCTAGCAGAGAGGTTGGTTGGTCGGGACGATGATGGCATGTGCTTGGAAATACGGCCGTAAGCATCGCGGTGAGGTGACAAGGGCTAGCGCCAATTTATCTATGTTTGGATATCTGGTCTCGGCAAGCACCAGGGCCTTGCTGATGTAATATCTGGTAGTTCTTTCCCTTCTTGCTCTCTGATGAGGGATCAGCTAACTGCCGCTGCTAAAACTGTCAGGTACAGCAGTAAGGGTTCTCCTTGCTTAGGTTTAGAGAGTAATGGTGATGATCCTAGGTATTGCTTTACTTGCTGAAAGGTGAGCTCACACTCTTTCGTCCACTCTGTCTTTTATGTCCCTTTTAATTTCTTAAAAAAGGGGAGACATTTGTTGGTAGCTCGAGATACAAAACGGTTCAGGGCGGCTATTCATCTTGTAAGGCATTGGACTTCTTTCGTTGTCCTGGGTGAGCTCATGTCGAGCAGAGTCTGAATTTTCTTGGGGTTGGACTCGATTCCTCTATGGCTGACCAGGAATTTGAGGAATTTCCCCAAGCTAACACCGAAGACGCACTTGCTCAGATTCAATTTCATCTGATATATTCACAGGATTATAAATGTTTCTTTGAGGTTGCAGATGTGGTTTGCAACTTTAATGCTCTTGAAGAGCATGTCGTCAACATAAACTTCCATGGAGTGCCCAATCTGGGGGCAAACATCTTATTGATGAGCCTTTGATATGTAGCTCCGGCGTTCTTCAGTCCAAAAGGCATAACCTTGTAGTAGTATAGTCCCTTGTCTGTGATGAAGATCATCTTCTGCTTGTTATATGGGTGCATAGAAATTTGATTGTAGCTTGAGTACGCATCCATAAAGCTCAAGAGTTCATGTCTGACTATGTTATCAACGAGTTGCTCGATCCTGGAGAGATGAAAGCTGTCCTTAGTGCAGCCTTTGTTTAGGTCAATATAATCAACATAGACCTGCCACTTCCTATTGGACTTTTTAACCAAGATGAAGTCATCCTTGAGAAGTATTTCGACTTTGCCTTCGATTATGACATACCATTCAGGCTTGAACACTATTCACTTCTGTCGGATTGTTCGATAGTCGGGGTCGATATTCAACCTATGGATCATGACCTTCAGGCTGATGTCGGGCATGTCTTGATGAGGCCATGCACATACATCGGCATATCATCAAAGGAGGCTCATGACTTTGTCTCGCACTGGTGGCGTCAGGGACGACCCGATTTGAACTGTTCAAGTTGGGTCGGAGTCGTCAAGTGGAACGAATATGAGGTCTTCCATAGGGTGCCGTCTCTCTATTGAGTCTTCTCGGGGATTGAGAGAAGTGATGGCTAGTGCCTAGTGCTGGGTCCTCAGTGCCATAGAATAGAACTGCTGTAGCATCCTGAAAAATTTCGTGCAAAGACTCGAGCATCACCTCAATCAAAATTCTCTTTGGACTCAATCATTTAGAAATTTAATGTGTATTAGCTAGCACTAAACTCGATTACCTGTGAAATTAGCACCAATCACTTTAAAGTTGATCTGTAAGACCCAAAACTTGTAGAATCGTTAGCGCTACGTTACCCTGAAATCTAGGATTCAATGCTAAATCCAGTTGCTCTCGGGAGTACTTTAAAACTTTGTATCAAACCTGGACCGCGCGTCAAAAGTCCGATAGCGATAAACTTAGACAATTATGATCACCTTGTTGGGCTTGACAATCACCTCAAAAATCAAGTCCAGATGATGTCCTAAGACAAATTGCTTGAGTCCGGAGTAAAGAGTGTGAGAAATGTGAAATTATTTAGAAATTAAATATAAATTTAAGAAATCTGAGTCGTGTCGCTTGCGCGCTGATTTTAAGCATTCTGACCATTGGATTCTGACCCAAATTTTTCCTCGGATTAGGGAAGATGTCCCACACATGTCAAAGTGCTTGTGGCCCTGATCGAGTTTCGGTGACCGTTGAATTGAAATTGGTCCGCCATGAGCGATCTGGAAACCCGATCAGACTGATAACTTAACTTGCTTAAGATCCAATATTAGTGAGCTTAAGTCCGACCACACTCAGAAAAAAGGCCCCCAGAAATGCTCCATTGGATCGAAATAGACCCGATTTGGTTATAACCTAAGTATACCTTGGCCCTGGGGCTATTTCCATCAATTTTAGGCCAATATAAAGACCTTAAACCCTTACTCTCAAACTCCATACGAATTTTCCAAACCCTAGCTAAGAGAGAGAGAGAGAGGAAAAGAGAGAGAAAGTGAAAGAGAAGTTGGTGAATCATCTTGAGATTCTTCCCAATTACTCTGCGTACCTAATCCATCGCATCTGAATCGTTATTCCGGCGATTCTAATCTCATTTTTGGGTAAGTCAATCAAACTCTAACCTATTTTGGAGCTTAGAATAGTCTAAGTGTTGATTAGCTAATTTAATTCATGCCTTAGGTTATCTAGTCACCGTTGACGAAGACTTATCGTCTAAATCAGATTCGTTGTGCAATTTCTGGTTTAAGGTGTGGACTATATTTATATAGGTTATGGTTTTCAAAGCTTTCAATGTCAGTTAATAATTTATTACTGACGTGGGTGCCATTTCACATGCCAAATGCGATATCTGTTTCGTTTTACATATATAGATAATCTATGTTGTAAGTAGTGTGATTCATGTGTTTGTTGAAATGTTTGTATGCATTTGGAATTTGGCGTTGTGATTGCCATGATTAATTGTTGTAGTAATATGATTGTTATTTATGTGACAACTCCTTATCAAAAGGATTTGCCCTAATATGTACTATGGCCGACATATGTGATGTATGTTGCCAAGTGTAGTCTAAGTGTTTGTGAAAATGTCTGAATGAGTTCGTATTTAGTAAGGTGTGAATCATGAGGCAGTTGAGATATGAAATCCTAATTACCTTACTTATGTTTACTGTTTCCTCCATGAATTGCTTAGTCTAACCATCCATGTTGGCTATGTGTATGATTTCCTCCATGCAAGTTGTTAATTTTACCTCTTCACTTATGAAATGCATGTGTATGGATTCTCATTAGCTTGCATCTTATAACATGTTTGCTATTATGGTTGAATGTGTATGGGGCCATGTTATGGTCCAGGCAATCGGTAACAGGCATTGAGATCGTGGTTGAGATTTATTCGTCACGTGGGACGTGTTTGACGAACCCGAATCGTATTAGGGTTATCGGTAGTGGTTTGGCCACACGGAGTGTTTGCGCACTTCATGTCGTTCAACTCAACGTGCGCTCATGCTAATCAAGCTCGTCAAATAACCCGATTGGCTCGGTGGATGTTCACCATGTATGGACGCTACTGTTTGAATCTAGGGTACCAAACTTACCAGTGCAATCCCGTTAACCATGGTACCTCGATCTGCTAAGACTCATGAGCTGGGCATGGTGGTATGGGACACCGTGGTCGAGCTGTCGGCCTACGTTGGGGTGACGAACCTCCCCGTGGTGACCAGTGAGTAATCCAGACTCGTGAGCCGATTATGGTGGTATGGAACACTATATTCGTGCTGTCGGCCTACATTGATTGGTGACGAGCCCTTTGTAGTGACCTCAAGCATACCTTGATACTGCATTGAGGTGATGAGCCTTAGTGTAGGAACTAAGGTATGATTAGGCATGCATTGATTAGTGACGAGCCCTTTGCAGCGACCTAGATTCATAATATCTATGAGATTGTCTAGGACTGACGACCCTAGAATGGATCACTGTTTGGGAATCGATATAAGGAAGGTACCTTAGCTTCCCAATCCTGCTGTATGAAAAGGACTAATAACAACTTGGTAATCATAATCATGCACCGCATTGCATGTGCCTTGGTGTTGTGGATCACTGCGGGAAGTTGTCATGCGTACCATAAGATGAAGACATTGAGGGAGTGCAGGCGAGGGCATGCATCATTTTTACATACATCTTTGCATTAATAAGAGTAATTAAGACATGTTTGATTGTATTGCTTTATCATTACTGCTTGATTGAATTGATAACATGTTAATTTTTACTGTATAGTTCCACTGAGTTGATCACTCATTCCCACGTTCTGGGACGGTGTTTCAACACCAACTAGACTCTGTCTTAGATGCAAATGATGATGCGACCCCCGAGGCAGAGTAGGAGTATGAGGATGATGAGGAGGCATTCTCCTCTATGCAGTTCTTAGGCGGCTTCATGTGAGCCGTGTCCTGAGCTACGGGGATTCAGGGTTTATTTTGTAATGGGTTATTTCATTTTGATACTTATATTTTGAAACAAACACTTGTAATTATGACCTGGCAGAGCATACATATCTCAGGGACTTACATATATATATATATGTATGTATTTCTTTAGTCTTCTGCTTACATATTTCACCTGTCCTTGGATTATGTTTACAGTTTTGGCTTAATCTACTTCATGTGTTATGTACTAATACAAATAGCATACATTCATCATTACATATGTTGCATAAGTGATGTTTTGAAACTCGGATGCTGAGTTGTGCTCGACCCCCAAATTTCAGGGCGTTACAACTGCCGAGCTACTTGTTGGTCTCCCTTGACCAGTCTGGTACCATGTTCGGTGGGGAACTTCATTGCGAGATGGTAGGTTGACACGACATTCCGAAGAGCGTTGAGTGAAGGTCATTCGAGAATGATGTTGTGGACGAATGGGTAGTCTGCCACCAAGAAGTCGATCATGGTTATTGTCGGTTCTTCCCTGCTCCAGTCATGACTGGGAGTTGAATCAATCCTTTGATGTGACCTTGTCCCCTGCAAATCCAAGTAGGGGAGTTTTGACAGAGCAGAGTTGGGGTCGCCCCACTCCCATTTTGTCGAATGCTTTAGTAATGAGGATGTCTGTTGAGCTACTGGTGTCCACTAGGATATGAAACACTCTACGGTTAGCTATAGTCATAGTTACAACGAGTGCGTCGTTATGTGGGAGGTGAACACCTCAGGCATCTTCTTCAATGAAGGTCAGATCACAAGGCATTATCTTTTACTCTTTCAAAGTTCTGCTAGTGACAAGGACTTGACATTCCGAGCTGGAGTAACTGATACTTCTGGCATGGGCTTTCTGAACTCAGTTTAATCTACCTCCATCGGCAGGCCCACCAAAGATTGTGCGAATTTCCTCAGTTGGTTCATTGTTGATGGGTTGCTCATTCTTTGGGTCAACTCGTTCTTCCTTTCTATTGATATATTCACGTAGGTGTCTGTTACGGATGAGAGCTTCAATTTCATCTTTCAGGTCAAAACAGTCACTAGTAGAGTGGCCATGATCTCGATGGAAGTGATAATATTTCTGCTTGTCTCCTCTATTTGCATATGATTTCATCTTGTTTAGCCATTTGAGGATTCATTTGTCTCGGACCTCCATAAAGACCTGCTCGGGCGTCGCGCTGAGAGGGGTATACTAATTGAACCTGTTGTCAGTTCGCTTGCTCGGGTGATGGCTCTTTGGGGGCTTATTTTCTTTCATTTTCTTGCTGTCGCTAGCTAAGGAGGATTCTTCTTTAGGTCATCTTTCTCTGGTCAAGATCCCTTTGTTCCGAACAACTTTTCACAGAGTAGCAATTTTCTCTGCATTAGAGTATGTTTGGGCTCTATTGAGGAGGTCAACCATCATCATGAGAGGATTTTTGTCGAGTGAAAAGAGGAATCTTCCTTCCCTAAGGCCTCCCATAATGGCAGTTAAAGCAATTTCTTCTGAGTGTGCATGCACTTGCATGGTTTCTAGGTTGAAACACTTGATAAAATCCTTCAGTAGCTTGCCTTCTTTTTGAACTATATTGAGGAGGTGGGAAGCGGGTTTAAGGTTCTCCTTCCCTCCGATGAAATTGGTGATGAAGGCTTTTAGTGAGTTGCATGAAAGAGCTGATCGATTGCGGCTTTAATTGCCAGAACCACTTCTAAGATATTCTGGTCTGGGTTAGCAAAAATGCGTAGCACATGACTGCAGTTGATGCACCATGCAATTCCATCCAAGCCCCAAAGGATTCCAAGTGCTCGGCTAGGTCGGTGCTTCCAGAGTATGGGGCGGCATACGAAATCTTGGCGGGAGCTGCGCGTGCATAATGTCAGCGGTGAATGGAGGTTCGGTTTCCTCCAATATTACTTTAACTGATGTCGGGACGTTCAAGTGGTAGGCCTGTTGTATGTCGCTGATCTGACCTCATAGGTCATTGAGCTCGGCTTACCAAGGGTCACCCTTTTAGCCACAACCTCAGTCACAACTTCAGGTGCTTTGTCGTACTTCTTACTATCCAACTCATGGCGCAGGTCAGAAGCAGTAAATGTGGCGGTTCTAGAGACATGACAATGTGCCAGCCTTGATGTTCCAAGTTGTCGGCTCCTGTGGGAGACAGCTGGCACGTCGGATGGCTCAGGCAGCCCTTGAACAGTTGGTCCTGCCATTGGTTCGTCCCCTTATGTAGGGCGGGGTTACAACTGTTCCACCTGCATGGAGTTTATGTTGTTGTTTAACATCTCAACTTGTTGCTCAAGGGTGACAAGTCGTCCTCCCTGACTACGAAATCGTTACATCGGCCCCACAGGCGTAGAGTCATCCTGTAGCTAGGAAGAGGAATCCTGGTGGTTGGTAGACTACTCCGGCAATGTGAGGTCGAGCATAACAGAGGAGGCCGAAGCTTTCTTCTTCCCTTTCGCCATTATTGAATTTTGATGAGATGAGAATGACTTTTGATGCCATTCCCATAGACGGCGCTAAAATGTTAATAAAAAATGTTGATTAGACCTCTCTCAACCAGTGGAGCTACACAAGGAACGGACAAGGAAGACATTGGCTTAAGCAGGGGAGCCTCCGATGCCTAAGCTAGGAAAGAAATCTGGGTCTCGTAAAGTATTAAGGGTTTTAGGTTAAAGATTGTTCATACCTTTCACCATTAGAGGCATCTTTATTTATAGTTTAAGAGAGGCGATAATGTAGAGGAGAACTCCTTATTTAGTAGGTGTGTATTGTAGAGGAATTTGGATCTTGAACGCGTGGGGAATCTTCCGATATTCTTGACGAAGATCTCAAGATCCCGAGTGTGTCGTGAATATCCTCCCAAGACCTCGGACGGGTCTCTATCATGATAGGCTTCCTAGATCTTTAGTTAAGATCTCGGGTGGATGAGGTCAGACCTCGATAGGAGGTGGACTGAGTATTGAGTGTTAAATATTGCATATTTCCCCTATTTAAATGTTAGTTTTATGAACATTATAATGCTTACTGGGTATATTTTATACATGTTTGTATTGCAAGGTGAATCTAAGAGCTTGGATTGAAAAGAATGTTAAAAGCATGGAGTTGATGCTCAAGAATCACCAAGGTAAAGGATGGATCTTAGGAGACCAAGATTGAATATTTCAAGACCCAAAGATTTAAGGAAACTAAGTGGAGAAGTAAGGAAGTTGAAAGTGCAAAGTATAGAAATTTCACTGTCTATGTCATCGACCACTGTTCGATGACATCAAAGCCAAAGTTCAATGACATCGAACACAGTTCAATGACATCGAAGAATTACAAGAAATCAAGTCTGGTTCCTAGACAAATTGGATGAAGTTCTCGATAACATTAAAGCCTTATTCGATTGCTCAAAGACCTGCTCGATAATATTGAAGGCAGTTCGATGACATCAAGATTTTTGTGGATTTTTGGAGCAACTCGCTGGAACACTCTGGACACATTCTCGATTACTCGAACACTCTTTAATGACATCAAAGGCAATTCGATGATATCGAAGATATGTTCAATGACAAGAAGAGTTACGTAGTGCAAAAGGCGTTACATAATGCAAAAAGGCATGACTTTCGGATTCAAGTTACATTCAATGACATTGAAGGCTGTTCGATGACATCGAAGGTGTTACGCATAGTGCAAAATTTTTAGGCGATTTTCTAAAATTAGACGGATAAGGCTATAAATATGGGTTTTCCAAGGACTTAAAAACAAGAATTAGGTTTTGAGAAGCAGAGCCAATGGCTGGAATAGCCTCCCAAGAGTTTTTCTTCTTTCCTTTTCTATTTTTAATGCTTTTTTTTAGAGTTTTAAATCTAATCATGTCTATGGTTGGTTAAACCTCTTATCTAGGGCTAAGAGGTGAAACTTATAGTGTGTTGGGATGATTTTGTTGCTTTGAGTCTTGTTTTTCTTAAACCTCATTGATTTCTAGTTTGAATTTAAGGAATATTTTCAGTTTTCTATGATTTATTGTGACTCAAATTACAATAGATGTTGTGATGGCTTTGAATATCTTCTTTTCCTGTTTTGAGATTGTGAGATTGGTAAATCCTGTTGTTCACCATCATCTCCTGGGTATGGTATAGTGATGAAATCCCTTCTAATCATTACAAAAGTCCTTCATGTATGACTAGATCAATGAAAAGTTCAGAGATTTAATTTAATTTCTTTATCTTCCAATTGGATAGGATAAGACTCTAATTCCAATTGTATTCCTTGAATCAAGTAAGGTAGCATCCTAATAGCTACAAGTGGATCCTTGACACCCTATTTCCCTTTTAATTATTGAAATCCCTTTCACAATTACTTCCTTCTATTCCAGATTTAGATTTAAATCTTCTTCTAACTCTACTTCTAGTTATTTTCAGAATACGTACAAGATTAGTCCTTGTGGATTTAACCTCAATCTCACTGAGATTATTACTACATCGTGACCCTACACTTGGGGTTGTGAACAAGTTTTTGACGCCATTTTTGAGGACTACAGCTACGTTTTTCTGAGATTAATTGGTATTAGAATTAGGTTAAGATTAGGGTTTATTTTTTTACTATGTTTTTAGGTTAGGATTTTTTCTAAAATTATTTTTAGAAACTAACATTGTTTTCTATTTTATAGGATCCTAACATAGCAACTCTTATTTGGTAATTTTGTTCTAACCCTCTCTTGTTTTAGATCTCTTATTATTTTATTTTTTTTTAGTTTTTTTAGTTTTCTTTTTAGGTTTAGCTATTTAGATGCTCGAGGGCTGAGATTGTTTCATGCCCAAGTGGGTTCGTGACAACATCCTTTGTCTCTTGAGTGAATGAGGATTAGTCGAAGGGTTGCATATCCATCACCGGATTAGACACCACTTAAGATCCTCTAAGTCAGTGGAAGTTATAGCCGCACATTATCCTCAACAGCCAATTGAGGAAGCCTAGGATGAGAATGAGGTGCATCATGCATCCCCGCCTCATACTCTGCGAGATTATCCAGAACCGGTGGGGGTGAGTACACATTCCTGCATGATATTCCCATTAAATACAAGAACTGTAGATGTTAAACCGAGAGAGATTTAACTCCTTCCAAAGTTTAAGGGCTAGAATCTAAAAGTCCATACTTGCATATGAAAGAATTTGATGAGATAATATCTATATTACAATTCCCAAACGTGTCTGAGGACACGGTAAGACTAAAATTATTTCCTTTCTCTTTAAAAGAAAAGGCTAAGTCGTGGTCCATTAGAACATTCCTTAAAACCACGGTCTATTGGAACATGGGCTGAGATGACAAGGGAGTTCCTTAAAAAGTTATTCCCATGTCAGAAACGAATACCTTAAGGAAAGTGATCATGAATTTTGCGCAAAAAGAAGATGAGACCTTCTTCCAATGTTGGGAGCGATTTAAGGATCTCATAAATTCATGTCCACAATATAGCTATGAAACATGGAGGATAACGAGCTTTTTCTATAAAGGATTGACCTCATCCATGTGCCAATTTGTGGAGATGATGTGTAATAGGGAATTCATGAACAAGGAAGTTGATGATGCATGGGATTATTTTGATAAAATTGGTGAAAACGCACAATCATGAGATACCTCTTCAAGAACTATTACTTCTAAGCCTACTCAATCAAAGGAAAAGGGAGGAATTTATGTTTTAAAAGAGGACGATGATATAAATGCAAGAGTGGCCAAACTCACAAGAAAATCTGAGGCAATGGACCTTAAGAAGGCAGAACTTGAAAAGACTGCGGAAGTTGTTTGTGGTATTTGTACTTGTAACATACATACAACTAAAAATTGCCTAACAATTCCTACTTTTCAAGAGATGTTGAATGAGCAATCGAATGTAGTTAACAACTACCAAAGACCTTTTAGAGGACCCACCTCAAATACATACAACTCCAACTAGAGAAACCATCCAAATTTCAATTAGAGGAACAGACAAATGGCTAATCCACAAGAGGCCCTTACTCAAATTTTAAATCAAAAGAGGCCTCAAGAGGATATGGTTCAAAAATTCATGCAAAACCAAGAGCTATTCAATCAGAATATAGTATAAGCATTTCAGGATATCAAAACAACAGTAGGAATGTTTGCATCGTCCATTCAAAGGATTGAATCACACTTAGGGAGTGGAGAGAAAGGGATGCTTCCAGCCCAACCTCTCCCCAATCCAAAGCCACAATGTGAAATTAGTGACCCAAGCTTTTCAAATCAAATGGAGTAAGCCAAGTCTATCACCACTCTTAGGAATGGGAAGATTATTAACAAAACTATTCCAACGAGGGATGAAAAGCCTAAGGACCTGGAAGAAACTGAGAATGATGATCTAGTAATGCTCCACATGGGTTAGAATCGGAACCTCAAAGTAAGCCAATTGCATCATTTCCTCAACAGTTGATTGCACTAAAACCTCTATCTAATTCTCAGGATATCCTAGAGGAGATTAAGTAAGTGAAAGTCAATATTCCTTTACTAGATGCCATTAAACAAATCCTTTCATATGCCAAATTTCTGAAAGATCTATGCACTACCAAAAGACTGTAAAACATTTAAAAGAAAATTTTTCTGATAGAAAAGGTTGTTAGTGCACTTATTTGCACCCATGTTTGTCAATTACATGACTAGTTGTGTCTTGTAGTTGAACGAGTTCATGGCAAGTGAAGACCGGCGATGCAACTGGATTAAAAGCATCAAAGCCACATTGAAGACGAAGAACTGCTTTTGTGATCTTAACCTTACAAATAGATGATCCCAACCCAAATAAGAACACCTACATAAGACATCTATTTTAAGCCAATCCCAAGTTCATATTTTATCATATAGTATTGGCTTTTGCATATCCTAAGTTGTTGAATGATTAAAAGTCTAAAATGGGAAAATCTATCCACCTTAGGTAGGAAGAATGTGTCACCGATTGTCACCTTCGGTATCATGCGTAAAACTATCCAGCAAGCTCACAACATTAATTCGGTATCACCAACTAGACAATTCGGTGACACCGATTACCACCGATGAACAATGTTTGGTGCCACCGAAATGGAAATATTATGAACATCAACTTGAGGAATTAATTCGGTACTACCAAATGATATTTTGGTACCACCGAAGCAAGTTCGGTAATATTGAACTTCACTTCGGTAGCACTGTAAACTAGCCATTTTATAGCCATTTTATATCTGTTAGAAGCTTTTGTCTATAAAAGTAGCTTGTAGAAACTTGCAAAATTAGTGAAATAAGCACTATAGAGTCTCTAGTGTACTCCAAGCTTGTCCTAGCCCATTTAGACTCTATCCAAACAAGTTCATGTTCTCTTTATTGTGATCTTTTGCTTCTATGAGCATTCAAAGATCCTATTCAATGAAGAACATGAACTTGTACCTTCTCTAGAGTTCAAAGACCAAACCAATAGAAAAATCCTTCGTTCTTTGATACTCTAGAGCGTTCATATGTTGAATCCCATAGGAAATCCACTCATTATCCTAGATAGGAGATTCAACCAACTCCCATAACCTTGGTCACCTTTTCAGTACATCTTATGCAAGATTTTTTTTATCATGAAACTGAGCCAACAGGTAAATCCAAGCTATGCGATTAGGAGAGCTGAAAAGGCTGAGCTAAGAGTCCTATAGGGGGGGGGGGGGGTGAATAGGATTATACCAAATTAAAAAATTAAATATAGAATTAGACAAATATAAATAAAGATAGCACTTAACAATCTCACAAAGAAGAAATGAATAACAACCTCAAATGTGCAAGTATTGAGAGGTTGATACAGATGTTGTGCTAAGGACAACCTTACACCAAAAACCAATAGCTTATGGTAGGACAGCCTGATTTCTAGAACGGTCTCTCTATCAAAATCCCACCAATACAGAGGAGAATAAAAATAACAAAGAAAATAAACTAAGCTATTACAGCATTCCCACACTTACATAAAAGAGATTACAACATTCTCCATAAAGGCATACAAAAGAAATTACAACATTCACACAAAGCCACAATCAATCATCCACCACAACACCAGAAATTATAGTGGTTTGCTTGTGTGTACACCAACTGTTTAGAAAAACAGCTTCACAACTTATTCACTCCCAATATCCTCACACAGTGGATATTAGCGTTCACTATGAAATAAGTTTTTCAAGGTTCACCTAAAACTTTCATAATTCTGTCTTTCAAGTGGCCTTACACAATTCAAAAAACCCCACTCTGATTTTTCTGGATCACTTCAGAAAAACCAAAAAATCAAGAGAGATTTTTCTAGCACAACCTCAAAAACTAAAAATATTTTTATAAAAAATGTAAATATACTTATCTGGATATTCTCCTTTAATGAAGCCCAATAGAACCAATTCAAAGTAGATGTTCAACATAGATGTTCAATGTTCACACTCACTTATGAAAATGTTCTAAGTTTTAAATGATTTTTAAATTAAATCACTTTGGGCTAGCTTAATTTAATTTTGATTCCAAGAAAGGGGAAAACTTAAATCCCTTCCTCAAATAAGATTGGAATGCAGACCTCAAAATCAAATGCGAAATGTTAAATTAAAGAGAATATTAAATGAGCACTAAATAGCTTAAAACTATCACAAACTTATCTCTCAGAGTGGTGTCTCAATTTTGCTTGAGTGAATTATTAAACTCTGAAAATCGTGCTCTATTTATAAGTGTAGAAACTGTTCACTCGACTGACCCAAAGGTCAGCTCAATTAGTCGAAGGACCAACAAGAATTCAAACTGTTAGGTGCGATAAGATAAGACCGTTCCACGACTAGTCGAGCCCTACACTCGACTGGTCGAGTGGGACTAAAAATGGTTGCTGGACTTTGAATCGAGTCTGCTCGATTGGTCGAGCACTATTCACTCGACTAGTTGAGCAGTCTCTAGGACAGGTCGAGGGTCCAACAGAAATTTTAAAAATTAGTAACAAACCTTGGATAGGTCAAGGAAATTCTTAGATTGGTCGAGCTAGTATTAGGACTAGTCGAACATAGGCTAAGACTATCGAGAAAAAGCTTATAAAATTATATGGTGACCCAATTTAAGTATGCAATCAATATGACCTAACCTATGGTTAATCTAGGGTCATTCATACCTTATAAGAGATATTTGAACATTGAATGATCATTCGCTTCGGTTGATAGTTGATCTTGAAGTACATGAAGCTTGATATCTTGACGTACTTTGAAGCTTGAACTTGGAGTACTTTGAAGCTTGAACTTGAAGTACTTATGACTAGTATTTCACCTTGAGCTTTGAGTAAAGCACATTGTCTAAACATAGTTGAATCTTGAAAGCTTGATCTATCACTTGATGTTGTACTTGAACTTGTGTAAGAATCTCTTATTCTTATACATGTGCTCCTTGAATCTTGAATTGGAACATCTTGAACTTGTACTTGAATTGCATGATCTTAAATATGAAGATGAGCTACACAAGACATAGATTCCAAGGGATTTTGGCACTACAAAATTTGACAATCATACGAGCTAGATAGAATAGCATTTACAATCTCCTTGTAGTGCCAAATCAATACATTAATACTCCCCCTTAATACCTCAAGCATATTGACATTAGATATCACTATATTTGTGAATTAGTGGAAGACAAGACAATTTCTTTGGAATATATTCAGATCAAGAATCAACTAGCTGACATATTCACAAAATCGCTCGAAAAAAATAGGTTTGTAAAATTGAAATTTGATCTTGGTATGTGCAATATGAACTAATGACTTGTGCCTTTCTGTATCATAATGTATATAGTTATTATGTTAAAAATTTTAAAATTTAAATTTTATGCAAAATTGCATATTTTGTGAGGTGCACGACTAGTCAAGTACATACTCGACTAGTCGTGGCACGACAAGTCGATTATGTGCTCGACCCATCGTGAAACATGGGTTTGACCATTTATTTGGAGAAAATCTCCTTTTTTCTTCATTTGGGTCTTCTTCTCCAATGCGCCCTACCTCGACTGGTCGAACCCATTTTCGATTCCTCCATGGTTAGTGCATTATTTTCATTTTTCTTTTAGATTTAAGTCCTTTACACTTTCTTTTCTTCATTTGTGTGATTTATTTCATGCTTTATGATTGTTTTGGAGGTTTTCTATCAAAAAATCTGATCTACTAGATACCCTTCTTGTCTCTTTTACAATCTCTTATTCCATGATTTCTTTATTACAATGGAGGGTAGAACCAAGATGAAAGGATCTCATGGTCCCTCTTCTTCTCGTTCAGCTCCTATCATAGTGTGTCATCTTCAGTCACCCGAGGAAGATCCTGAGTTTATGCAGGATATTCACTTGCGCAATGTGATAGTAGGACGGACTGTGAATCCTGATCATTTGGCACCATTTGGCGTTGTTTCCCTCCTTCAATCTGTAGGATGGGATAACATATTACATTAGGGTGGATCGGCATACCGCTCCATTGCGCAAGCCATGTATACTTGCCTTAGTGACTTCTCTTCTGAGAATCTGACATTTACAATTACGACCAGAGAAGGTCCAATTGATGTGGACCGTCATCTTATTTCTAGGTTAATGGATATACTTGTCAATGACGACAGTATTCCCATTAGTTGTCTTATTACAAAACCTTCTGAATCTGAGAAGAGAATGCTCACTCATGTTTTATGTAATATGGATGCGGAATGGAGTACTGGGAATGCTCTCACTTCCAAGTTTATGTTACCAAGATACAAGGTTCTCCATTGGATTTTTATTTCAAATGTCTACCCTCAATCTGGTAACAAAACCGAGCTTAGTACATTCATGGTTCGTATTTTTCATTCTATCATTACTGGAGTCTCTATGTGTCTTCTTTCTCTAATTTGTTATATCATGATTCTTTTTCGTCTCCACCCAAGTCATAGTGACATACCCTTTGCTTATCTTATGACTATTTTAGCCACTCATAGTTTAGTGGCTATGCCTGTTGGAGAAGCTCCCATTCATCATCTACCCTTCAACAACTCTAACATTAACAAGATGAATTTGAAGCTGGCCCCAGGCCAAGTTGATGTGGGTGCTAATGGAGCTACTGAAGCAAATGAAAAAGGAGGGTGATTTGCCTCCAGATGATATTAATATGGATGACCTCTTTGATGAAATTGAATCCGATTCTACTACTGATCCTGATTATCAGCCATCTAATTTTGATGCGCGTTTGCTCTCACTTAAGGAGAAGGTTGAAGGTATGCATGTGTCCCAGGAAATGCAATTTAAATATATTCACAAATATCTTAGGCGCATTAATAAGGGACTGCATCAAATTGATCCTTCCATACCCGCTCCTTTTGGTTCGGATTAGTTTTGAGTATCTGTTATGTAATAAATTTTTAAATACTTGAATTTCTTCTTGTGATTGGACATGTTTTTAATGATTATCATGTCTTTATGTTATCTTCCCCTTACCTCTCTCATTACTCTTGTGTGTACATTATCATTTATAGTTTCTTTCCTTTGTCATATTGTGACAAAAAGGGGGAGAATTTATTTTGACATGCCTATTTCATTATGATAAATGTGGTAAATGAATGTGGAACTATGGAGTATGTGGTTAGGTGATAGGTAAATTTTTTTCTCCTCTGGGATTCTATGTAGTAAGGTATTAAGGGGGAGTATTAATGAGTATTGATTTGACCAGTTTGTAATTGGTGCATGATTCTTTGACCAAGTTGTAACTAGTGCATGATTCTTTATTATGCGTATTATGCTTATCTTATTTTAATGTATTTAGTTTTGTCACAAATTTGATGGGTCAAATCAATACTCATTAATACTCCCCCTTAATACCTTACTGCATAGAATCCCATAGGAGAAAAAAATTTACCTATCACCTAACCACATACTCCATAGTTCCACATTCATTTACCACATTTATCATAATGAAATAGGCATGTCAAAATAAATTCTCCCCCTTTTTGTCATAATATGACAAAGGAAAGAAACTATAAATGATAATGTAAACACAAGAGTAATGAGAGAGGTAAGGGGAAGATAACATAGGGACATGATAATCATTAAAAACATGTCCAATCACAAGAAGAAATTCAAGTATTTAAAAATTTATTACATAACAGATACTCAAAACTAATCCGAACCAGAAGGAGCGGGTATGGAAGGATCAATTTGATGCAGTCCCTTATTAATGCGCCTAAGATATTTGTGCATATATTTAAATTGCATTTCCTGGGACACATGCATACCTTCAACCTTCTCCTTAAGTGAGAGTAAACGCGCATCAAAATTAGATGGCTGATAGTCAGGATCAGTAGTAGAATCGGATTCAATTTCATTAAAGAGGTCATCCATATTAATATCATCTGGAAGCAAATCACCCTCCTCTTCTTTTGCTTCAGTAGCTCCATTAGCACCCACATCAACTTGGCTTGGGGCCAGCTTCAAATTCATCTTGTTAATGTTAGAGTTGTTGAAGGGTAGATGGTGAATGGGAGCTTCTCCAACAGGCATAGCCACTAAACTATGAGTGGCTAAAATAGTCATAAGATAAGCAAAGGGTATGTCACTATGACTTGGGTGGAGACGAAAAAGAATCATGATATAATAAATTAGAGAAAGAAGACACACAGAGACTCTAGTAATGATAGAATAAAGAATACGAACCATGAATGTACTAAGCTCGGTTTTGTTACCAGATCGAGAGTAGACATTTGAAATAAAAATCCGATGGAGAACCCTGTATCTTGGTAACATAAACTTGGAAGTGAGCGCATTCCCAGTACTCCATTCCACATCCATATTACATAAAACATGAGTGAGCATTCTCTTCTCAGATTCAGAAGGTTTTGTAATAAGACAACTAATAGGAATACAGTCATCATTGACAGGTATATCCATTAACCTAGAAATAAGATGACGGTCCACATCAATTGGACCTTCTCTGGTCGTAATTGTAAATGTCAGATTCTCAGAAGAGAAGTCACTAATGCAAGTATACATGGCTTGCGCAATGGAGTGGTATGCTGATCCACCCTAATGTAATATGTTATCCCATCCTACAGATTGAAGGAGGGAAATAACGCCAAATGGTGCCAAATGATCAGGATTCACAGTCCGTTCTACTATCACATTGCGCAAGTGAATATCCTGCATAAACTCAGGATCTTCCTCGGGTGACTGAAGATGACACACTATGATAGGAGCCGAACGAGAAGAAGAGGGACCATTAGATCCTTTCATCTTGGTTCTACCCTCCATTGTAATAAAGAAATCATGGAATAAGAGATTGTAAAAGAGACAAGAAGGGTTTCTAGTAGATCAGATTTTTTGATAGAAAATCCCCAAAACAATCATAAAGCATGAAATAAATCA
Organism: Magnolia sinica; assembly: GCF_029962835.1. Classification (NCBI taxonomy): domain Eukaryota; kingdom Viridiplantae; phylum Streptophyta; class Magnoliopsida; order Magnoliales; family Magnoliaceae; genus Magnolia; species Magnolia sinica. Next base: position 34,085,467 of record NC_080582.1, on the reverse strand, counting down.
CACAAATGAAGAAAAGAAAGTGTAAAGGACTTAAATCTAAAAGAAAAATGAAAATAATGCACTAACCATGGAGGAATCGAAAATGGGTTCGACCAGTCGAGGTAGGGCGCATTGGAGAAGAAGACCTAAATGAAGAAAAAAGGAGATTTTCTCCAAATAAATGGTCAAACCCATGTTTCACGATGGGTCGAGCACATACTCGACTTGTCATGCCACGACTGGTCGAGTATGTACTTGACTACTCGTGCACCTCACAAAATATGCAATTTTGCATAAAATTAAAATTTAAAATTTTTAACATAATAACTATATACATTATGATACAGAAAGGCATAAGTCATTAGTTCATATTGCACATACCAAGATTAAATTTCAATTTTACAAACCTATTTTTTTCGAGCGATTTTGTGAATATGTTAGCTAGTTGATTCTTGATCTGAATATATTCCAAAGAAATTGTCTTGTCTTCCATTAATTCACAAATATAGTGATATCTAATGTCAATATGCTTGGTTCGTGAATGTTGGATTGGATTTTTAGAGATATTAATTCCGCTTGAGTTATCACAATATAAAACTATGGATTCTTGTGCAATTCCATAATCGCTTAGCATTCTTTTCATCCACACAAGCTGAGTGCATGCATTACCAACAACAATATATTCAACCTCAACTGTGAAGAGCAATATGGAACTTTGTTCTTACTTAGCCAAGAAACTAAACAGTTCCCTACATAGAAACAACCACCGCTGGTTGATTTACGATCATCAATATTACCAGCCCAATCAACATTCGTGTAACTAGCTAATTGCACACTAGTATCATGTGGATACCAGAGACTAAGATTAGCTAAACTAGCAACATATCACAAATTGTGCTTAACAACTATCAGATGTGACTCTTTAGGGTCTGATTGATATCTAGCACAAATTCCAATGCTAATGTAATATCAGGTCGGCTCGCAGTTAAATAAAGTAAGCTACCTATCATACTGCGATAAAACTTATGATCCACACTCTTACCCGTTGAATCCTCAGAGAGTTTTAAAGTAGTACTCATTGGAGTATCAAAAATTTTTCCACTCTCAAATTTGAACTTTTTAACTAAGTTCAGAGCATATTTGGTTTGAGAGATAAAGAAACCATCAGGGAGTTGTTTGACTTGTAACCCTAAGAAATAGTTTAGTTCTCCAACCTTGCTTATTTCAAATTTAGACTTCATAAGATCTGCAAACTCAATAGTCATGTTAGCACAGGTAGATCCATAGATAATGTATCAACATAGATTTGAACTATTAGTATGTGATCATTATGTTTCTTTACTAATAATATCCTATCAACACCTCCCATTATAAAGTTATGACTTAGTATAAACTTGGTTAACATTTTGTACCCTGCCCCGGGAGCTTGTTTCAAACCGTAGAGTGCTTTTTTCAGGCAATAGATATGATTAGCGTGCTTAGAGTCTTCAAAACCTTTAAGTTGTTCAACATACACTTCTTCACGCAAATCGCCGTTTAAGAATGCACTCTTTACATCCATTTGATATATTTTGAATTTTTTAAAGCAAGCAATGGATATAAATAGTCTGATTGATTCAAGATGAGCTACTGGGGCAAAGGTCTCATAATAATCGATGCCTTAAATTTAAGTGTACCCTTGTACAACCTGCCTAGCCTTGTTTCTTATAATATTGACAAGTTCATCAGACTTATTTTTAAAAATCCATTTTGTTCAATAATGTGTTTATCTTTCGGTCTTGGAACTAAATACTAAACATCATTTCTAACAAACTGACTGAGCTCTTCTTGCATTGCTACAATCTAGTTTTCGTCAGTAAGGGCTTCTTTAATGTTAGTCGGTTCTATCTGAGATGTAAAACACACGTAATTACTATATCTTCAAGTTGTTTACGAGTGCGCACACTAGTGAGAGGGTTTCCAAGGATTTAATTAGATGGATGGTCTTTAACAGTCCTCAGTTCAGTGTTATTTTGACTTGATGAAGAGTCTGCTTTATCAATTAAAAGAACTTCATTTTTTAAACTTGAGACAGATGTATTCAAGTGATCATCTATAACCACATTAATGGACTCTTGAATTACACCAGTCCTCTTGTTAAGAACCCGATATACTCGACTATTCAGAGTATACCCTAAAAATATGCCTTCATCACTTTTGGTGTCAAATTTAGCCAGATTTTCTTGGTCATGTAAAATGTAGCACTTGCTACCGAAAACTTGAAAGTATTTGACAGTGGGCTTCTTATCAAACCACATTTCATAAGCCGTTTTACTATTTGATTTTCTAGTGTAAACGCGGTTAATTATATAACAAGCAGTATTTACGGCTTCAGCCCAAAGATTTTTAGGAAGCTTCATACTATTTAGCATTACATTTGCCATTTCTTGAAGCACTTTATTTTTCCTTTCCACTACACCATTTTGTTGTAGTGTTTTAGGCACAGAAAATTCATGTGATATTCCTTAATTATTGTAAAATTTCTCAAAACTGCTATTTTTAAACTCACAACACTGATTACTACGGATCTTAATGACTTGTGATTCTTTTTCCATTTGGATATGTTTAAGTACCCTTTTGACTTAATCGAGAGTTTCTGATTTCTCTCTTAAGAAGACTACCCAAGTGTACCTGGTAAAGTCATCAACAATCACCAGAATATACTTCTTTCCACCTCAACTCTCCATTCTGGTTGGTCCAATAAGATGCATGTGGAGAAGTTCGAGTGGTTTAGATGTGGCATTGGAGTTCACCTTTTTGTGAGTACTCTTGGTTTGTTTACCAATCTGACATTCACCACATATTTTGTCTACTTTCTATATTTTGGATAGACCTCTTACCAACTCTCTTTTGCTCAATCTATACAAGTTACGGTAGTGTATATGTCCGACGCGTTTATGCCATAATTCGATTTCATCAGTATGAACCATGTAACACGATAGATTAGATGAACTTGAATCACAAATAATGTAGCAGTTTTCAAAAGTTCTGCGACCAGTTAATATTACAGAACTATTTTTATTTAAAATTTCCCACCCTTGGTTGGTGAATTTTACACTATGATTATTATCACAATTTGAGAGATGTTTAATAGATTATGTTTTAAATCTTCTACATATAAAATATTTTTAAATAGAGGGAGGTTAAAGAGTTGAACCGTACCTTGGCTAATAATTTTGCTGTTGCTACCATCACAAAATGTGACTGAACCATCAGTCATGTCTTTAAGACTAGTGAGCAGACCTTTGCCACCTGTCATATGTCTAGAGCAACCACTATCTAGGTACCACTTTGAATGACTCGAAGCTTTGAAAGTGGTGTGGGCAACCAAACAAGTAACCTTAGGGACCCATTTCATTACAGTTTTGGGTTTAGGAGTATACTTGGTCTTCTTATGTTTGTAGTTGTTATAAGACCGACCCACTAAGTTAGATTTTAAGAGCTCCTTAAGTAAATGAACAATTTTCTCAGCTAAAGGATTACGAATCTGATTTTTATAGTTGATATGGTTACTTTTAGGTTTTAAGGTTTGAAACGTCTTAGCATTTTTAGAATAATTTGAATTCAGACTTTTCCCTTTTGAGTTAGAAGACCCCCCTTTAATAAATTTAGGTGAAGTATTCTTATATTTGGGAGGAATACTTTTATCATAGCCTAATCCAGATCGATCGCCACATTTTCTGGATTTGGATAATAGTTTTTCTAATTTAGGATCACCTTGGGCATACCTCCATGTGTCTTTTAAACTCAAAAGCGAAGAGACTTCTAGTTTTAGCTTTTCATTTTCAGATTTTAAGTTTTCAACTTGGGAGGTTTTGAAATCTAAGTCACACTTAGTTTTTTCAAAGCAATATGAAATGTGTGATTTTTCTAAGACTAGATTATCAAAATTTTCTTGAAAACTTTTCTTTCTGAAGTTTTAGCTTTACAAGAATTTTACAACTTTCCTTGTATAAGGCATCATAAGCATCTTGAAGATCTTCTTCATTTTCATGGTCACTATTCAAATTTTTTTCACCGGTTGAATCATCATTATCTGAAAAAGTGAACTTGGCTAAAGTCATTAGGGCTTTAACGTTATTACCCAACTTGGTTTCAGAATCTTCTGACTCAGAAGAAGCTTCAGAGTACGAAGATTCATCCCATGTAGCCAACATACCTTTCTTTTTAAGGTTTGTCCTTTTTAGGACATTTGTTCGTTAGATGCCCATATTTATGGCAGTTGTAGCATTAGCTGTCTTTTAAAGATTTTCAATTTTTAGATCTTGATCTTTTCTTTTCGGTAGGTTTTTGAACATCAACCCTCTTTTTACTTTTGAAAATCTTGTAAAACTTTTTAGCTAAAAGGGTCGTATCATCTCAGAATTTTCTAAATCAGAATTATTATTTTCATGAGAAATATTTTTAGAAGACTTAAGGGAGATAGATTTACCTTTAGGAGCTTTAAAGTTTAACTTGTAGGTTTGTAAAGAACCAACCAGTTCTTCTACACTCATATTATCCGTATCATGAAGTTCCTGGATTGCAGTCACTTTTGAATTGAACCGTCCAGGCAATGAGCGCAGTATCTTTGCATAGACTTTACTTTCTAGGATTCTATCACCAAGACCCCACATAGAGTTGACAATGTCATTCAATCTTGTATAGAATTCCATGAAAGTTTCACTTTCTTCCAAACGAATTTCCTCAAATTTGGTTGTGAGGATTTGAACTTTAGATTTCTTGACAATTGTTGTTCCCTCGTGTGTCATTTCCAAAATATCCTAGGCTTGCTTTGTAGTATGATATGATATAATTTTCTTGAATTCATTCAGTGATAGTGTGCAAGTAATTGCATTTAAAGCCTTTGCATTAACACTACTCTTACTTTTCTGAAGAGCGGTCCAAGAAAAGTAAGGTGTAACTTTTACAGTTTTAGATCCATCAGTACCAGTCACTTCAGTGGTAGGAGGAGTCCAATTGGTCACTGTGGCTTGCCACATGCTCTCATTCATGGATTTCTAAAAAATCATCATTTTAGCTTTCCAATAGGCATAATTGGAGCCATCAAAAGGTGGAGGCCTAGTGATTGAAAGGCTATCAAAATTTGACATCTTAAGAAAAAACTCAGATCGATTAGCTTATGAAATTAATCTAAAAATTAAAGTGAGCTATTAGGCACTGATACCACTTGAAAAGGCTAAGCTAAGAGTCCTAGAGGGGTGGGGGGTTAAAAGGACTATGCCAAATTAAAAAATTAAATGCGGAATTGGACAAATATAAATAAAGATAACACTTAACAATCCCAGAAAGCAGAAATGAATAATAACCTCAAATGTACAAGTATTGAGAGGTTGATGTAGATGTTGTTCTAAGGACAACCTTACACCAAAAACTAATGACTTATGGTAGGACAACCTAATTTCTAGAACGATCTTTGTATCAAAATCCCAAACCAATACAAAGGAGAATAAAAATAGTAAAGAAAATAAACTGAGCTATTACAGCATTTCCACACTTACATAAAAGAGATTACAACATTCTCCACAAAGGCTTACAAAGAAATTACAACATTCACGTAAAGCTACAATCAATCATCCACCACAACACCAAAAATTATAGTGGTTCGCTTGTGTGTACACCAACTATCTAGAAAAATAGCTACTCAACTACTCCACTCCCAATATCCTCACACAGTGGATATTGACGTTCACTATGAAATAGGTCAAGGTTCACCTAAAACCTTCACAATTGTGTCTTTCAAGTAGGCTTACACAATTCAAAAAATCTCACACTCTGAGTTTTCTGGATCACCTCAGACAAACCAAAAAAGAAAGAGAGATTTTTTTGGCACAACCTCAAAAACTAATTTTTTTTTACAAGAAATGTAAATATACTTATCTGGATATTCTCCTTTGATGAAGCTCGGTAGAACCAATTCGAAGTAGATATTCAATGTAGATGTTCAATGTCCACACTCACTTATGAAAAGGTTCTAAGTTCTAAATGATTTTTAGATTAAATCACTTTAGGCTAGCTTGATTTGATATTGATTCCAAGAAAGGGGAAAACTTAAATCCCTTCTTCAAATAAGATTGGAATGTAAACCTCGAAATTAAATACAAAAATCTAAATTAAAGAGAATATTAAATGAGCACTAAATAGCTTAAGAATATCACAAAATTATCTCTCAAAGTGGTGTCTTGATTTTGCTTGAATGAATTATCAAACACTGAAAATCGTCCTCTATTTATATGTGCAGAAACTGTTCACTCGACTGGGCCAGAGGTCAACTTGATTGGTTGAACGACCAACAAGAATTCAAAATTTTGGGCGCGATCAGATAAGACCGTTCCACGACTAGTCGAGTGGCCTTCACAACCGGTCGAGCCCTGCACTCGACTGATGAGTGGGACCAAAAAATGGTTGCTGGACTTTGAGTCAAGTTGCTCGACTGGTCGAGCAGTCTCCAGGACTGGTCGAGGGTCCAACAGAAATTCTTAAAATTAGTAACAAACCTTCAACAGGTCGAGGAAATTCTTAGATTGGTCGAGCCAGTATTAGGACTAGTCGAACATAGGCTAAGACAAGTTGAGAAAAAGCTTATAAAATTATATAGTGACCCAATTTAAGTATGCAATCAATATGACCTAACATATGGTCAATCTAGGGTCATTCATACCTTATAAGTGATATTTGAACATTGAATCATCTTTCGCTTCGGTTGATAGTTGATCTTGAAGTACATGAAGCTTAATATCTTGATGTACTAGGAAGCTTGAATTTGAAGTACTTGGGACTGGTGTTTCACCTTGAGCTTTGAGTAAAGCACATTGTCTTGACATAGTTGAATCTTGAAAGCTTAATCTATCACTTGATGTTGTACTTGAACTTGTGTAAGAATCTCTTGTTCTTATACATGTGCTGCTTGAATCTTGAATTGGAACATCTTGAACTTGCACTTGAATTGCATGATCTTAAATATGAAGATGAGCTACATAAGATACAGATTTCAAGAGGTTTTGGTACTACAAAATTTGACAATCATAGGAGCTAGATAGAATAACATTTACATGAGCACTAGGAAGCTGATTCAAGCTCGAGAGCGCGAAGATCTAGTAACCCGAGACAAGCTAATAAAAGAGAACTCAATCCAAAAAGTAAGTGTCATTATAAAGAGTTCAAAAGTTTAGTCTCATTCCTCATGTAGGATTGAGGTTAAGAGTTTGTTATAAACAAACTCGATTAGGTTCCTTGTGTAGGACCTTGGCCTGTGGGCCTAAAGGTAGGTGCCTTGTGTCACGCCCCGAACCCAAAAATCGGATTCACAGGAATCCCGATTGCTGAATCCGGTGCCGACGGCCTCCGTAGTACCCCATTCTCAGCTCCTAGCGTTCATACGCCAGATTTCGATCCTGGGATCCTACAAGGAGGATTTTTTTTTTTGTACATTTAACTCGTAATAAGCACAACTACAAGATTACCCAATACACAAAAGTAACATCAACATCACATATCTACTAATATAATCATTTGAGTACAATGCTGATAGGGAAATACAAAAATCAAAAATCAAGCTCCAGAAGACCGCTGCATGCTCCAAGCTCAACACTGCTGCAATCTAACCTCACCTGCACACATCTATCGTGCATAAGCTTATAGAAAGCTTAGGGGGTGGTGTAGGTGTATGCACAAGGTAAGTGCTAAGTATTCAACGCAATGTCGTAATCATACAATATCGAATTAGGCATAAGGTCATGAATCATATGATAGTAGAGTAAGAGAAAATACTGACAAGCCCATGAGTCAAGCAATTTCAGAATAAGCAATATAGATCAATTATACCAATGAGGAGTCATAAAGAGTCAAATATCAGATGCCGTATCAAAACCATATAAATGCAGAACACAGGTAACCCAAAATGCTAAGTACTGTAGATGCAATGTAATATGCGGTGTGAATGGAATGACCATGCTGGAGTGTGGAGTTGGGATGATAGTATGTAGTATCGCAGGCTATGGGGTCCACCACAAGGGACTTCTATCCAAACCAGTCCCATACCTAAATTTGGATAGTTAGATTCAATGTGGTAAACTCCTGATCTCAGGTTAGTCATGTGCCGAACCGAAATCCTGGCCATGTGAAGGTACACAACAATTAGTTGCGCACCACCAGCCCAAGTGGATAGTGAATGAAATGAATGTATAAGTATGCAATTCCTACTCAATAAGTCCACAAATCAGTATGGTTCCTCTTTGGGATCATCACCGGGGTCTATTACACTCTACGCCAGCTTGCCGCCCCTATCCGAGCACACAACTGGGTAAGTGGAAGAGACCTCACTATCTGTCTGCCAATATCGGGCCCGGCTCGTCAATAGAGGACCCATTGCTCAAGCTGGTCAAACTCAACCTAGACATTGCCCCCTCACTCAGGCGAGTAAGGTCACATCCCTTCCCAACCAATCACGACACAGTGGGAGACGCGGCCTACTGGTATATGGCCCTCATGCGCTCATATATCCACTCTGTCTCGTCGTTGGGGCGTCTCTTGGCCACGGAGGTTTAGAAAATTTCACATAAGGACATCTATGGTGCCCGTATGCTAGAACCAAACATTTTCGGTGTCCCATTTGGCCAACCACGATATGCCTGTGGAGGCTATGACCCTGATGTCGCTAGGGCGTACAGTAATCATAATGTGAGATGCATAAGTCATACAATCCAGTCATGCATCAATCCTGCACATACTGCGTGCTCAAGTGAGATAACCTTTGCCGATTAGGGAGTCTCATAACAACATGCTCAATGACATATGCAATGATCACTCACATCTCATAACTAATCTGCAAATGATGCGTATGGGCATGTATCATGATGTTATGCTGTTACATACTCATAATCAGTATCAATAACCGGCATCGACCATCAATCACAACAATGTGGACATTTAACCAACATTGTCCCCCAAGGAATGGTGGACCCATGGCCTCACAATAGGGCCAAACATATAACACCATGGGTCCCTCTCATTAGTGTAATACACACCACGATGGACCTTTCACATGGGCCTAACATACATCATAATGGACTCCATCGCCTGACCCTCCAATGCATCATAATGGGCCTTAACTATGGATCGCATATACATGATATAGGTCTCGACAATCAGCTTCGACAATCAAAATCGGCCTCGACAATCAGAATCGGTAATCAGCCTCGATTGATAATCAGCCTCAATCGATATTCGACAATCGGCCAAGATAGATTAGAATCGGTAATCGGCCTCGATCGATAATCAGCTCGATCAATATTCGGCAATCGACCATGACAATTGGGATCGGTCAATAATCGGAATCGGCAAATCGGTCACGACAATGGCACCGATAACCAACAGATAAACAAAGTGGGGTCTATAAATGATCAGCCGATCAACCATAGTATAAAGATCGATACTCGGCCATGGTTATATCAAATCTGAAAGCACGGAGCCATCTGTCTACGGTGAATGGGCCCCACTTATTTGGGTTAACCCATGAAGAGAATGGGCCTAAGAAGGCCTAAGGGAAGGTCACAATGTGGACATCTAACCGTCATTGCCCAACAATGTGGACATCTAACCAATATTGCTCCTAACGAGTGACTCACAAAAGGCCAAACATATAGTGGGCCCATGACCTCACACAATGATCTCATAAATTAAGCGGGTCGCATCACATGGGCCTAATGCACATCACTATGGGCCGCCTCACATGGGCTGGAAATACATCTCAATGGTCCTCATCATATGAGCAGGAATATATCACAATGGCCTCACTAAATGGGTCGGAAACACATCTCAATGGGCCACAACATATTGGCCAAGTATACATCTCAATGGGTCATGATCCATGGGCCCCATTACATCATAATGGGCCGCAACCCGTGGGCCTCAAATACAATAAGTGGGCCACATCAATGGGCCTCATACACATCAAGTGGGTTGCATCATATGTGTTGCACTAATGGGCCTCGCCCATTGGCCTCGGATATATCACAGTGGGCCACGTCTCATGGACCTAACAAACAGATGGCCCGCACATGGGCTAAACACATCATAATGGGCCACATACGTCACAATGGGCTGCACTAATACATCAAGGTGGGCCTCATTATATGGGCCGCACCTAAAAATCATTTTCCAAAAATGGTTGGACGGTTGGATGAAACACATGCATCATGGTGGGTCCCATAGGAATGGAAGGTATAGATAAGTCACATATTCCGTGATGGAGGTCCACAATTGTGGACACAACACATACATAAATGGGTCTTAAGTAAGACCTACTAAAATGTTTATTTTTCACCCAACATAGGGCCCAACATACTGTCCATCCAATCTGGGGCCAACATGATGTTTATTTTCCATCCAAACTGGTCATAGGGTCACATGGCCTAGGGCCCACTGTAATATTTATTTGTAATCCAATCTATTCATAAGGTCACGTGGACCTTGGGCCCACCGTAATATTTATTTGTCATCCAACCTGGGCCACTGTAATATTTATTTGCATCCAACCTATTAATAAGGTCATATAGACCTGGGGCCCACTACAATATATATTTTTCTCCCAACCTGTTGATAGGGTCACATGATCATGGGACCCACTGCAATATTTACTTGCATCCAATCTGTTGATAAAGGCACATGGGCCAGGGGCCCCCTGCAATGTTTACTTGCCATACAACCTGTTTATAAGGTCATGTGGGCCTAGGCCCACTGTGATATTTATTTTCCACCCAACCTGTTGATTGGGTCATATGGACAGGGAGCCCACTGTGGTGTGGTTCACAAATCCAGTCCACCCATTAGGTGTGTCCCACCTGGCTGAGGGTCCAGACCAAGTTTCAGCCTTAACCAAATTTTAGGTAGGCCCCACCAAATGTTTTTATATGTTTTAGGCATGTCTTCACATGATTTTAGATGATATGGCCCACCTGAGTTTCGTATACGGCTAATTTTTGGGTGGACCGTAGCCAGGAGGAAGGCCCACCAAATGCATGGTGTCGATGTTTGAAATGCATCACGGTAGGGCCCACAGCTGGGGCCGTGAGGCCCAGCCATCCGTCCGCCCGTCAGCACGCCAGCCCGCAGGCACTGCCTGACGCTGCTGCCTCTCACCTCCCTTTTTTTTAGGAAATTTTATAGGTGGGGCTCTCATCAGGGAAATCCGTCCTGCCCATTGGCTTCTATGGCTCAAGACAAGCCAAACAAGACCAATATGCAGCATATTTGGCAATTAAAAACATCAAGATGGTTTCTTTAACGGTAGCCACTACTATTTCCTATGGTATGGCCTGCTTGATTGTCAGATCAGCCTCATCTTTTGGCTCAACGTCTAAAATGGGCTAAGAAGTGAAATGGACAGCGTGGATTTTATACATACATCAAGGTGGGGCCTGCATCAGCAGCCCATCCCAAAAGCCCCTTTTTTTGGACATTAGTACACCCACTGTCAGCTCATACTTCACAGTTGCAACATCCAGCGTCCCTGGACGCTGGACGATTGCCTAAGTCATACATTTAAGGTGGGCCCCACCTATGGACATGTTGTCCAGGTGGGTCACCTAAATGGTTGGATGATGTGGGTAATTGTAACGACCTTGGAATTTTTGTGCTAATCTTTCCTTAAGTAGTTATTTTTGGGGTAATTAGCGCTTTACTCGATTGCTTGTGAAATCCGCATCAATCACTTTAAATTGTATCTGCATGGTTCTAAACGTGTAGATTAGTGAGCGCTACGTTACTCTGAAATTTGGGATCCATTGCTAAATCCAGTTGTTCTGGGGAATTTTTGGAAGATCTGGATCGGACCTGGACCGCGCGTCGAAAGTCCGATGGCGATGATCTTAGGCTGTGGCGGTCACCGAGTTGGGCTTGATCTTCACCTCGAAAATCAAGTCGATCTGATGTTCTGGGTCGATTTGCTTGAGCTCGGAGTGAAGAGTGTGAGAACGGTTGGAATTTATTAAGCTTTTATTGAAATCTGAGTCGTGTCGCTTGCGCGACGATTTTAAGCATTCTGACCCAATTTCACCCTCTGATTAAGATAGTTGGCCCAGGCATATCCTAGTGCTTGTGGACCTGATCGAGATTCCGTGACCGTTGAATTGAGTGTGGTCCGCCACGGCTGATCTGAAGAGCCGGTCGGTATGAAAACTCAGCTTGACCTAGATCCATGGTCAAGGAGCTTAAGTCCGACCTTTCGTGGTTATAGGCCCACCAGAAGTGTTTCGTTGGATCGAGAAAGGCTTACTTTGGTTATAACCTAAGTATACCTTGACCCTGGGGTTATTTTCGTCAAGTTTAGGCCTATTTATAGTCCTTAAACCCTAGCTCTCTTTTCCATACGATTTTCTCTAACCCTAGCTTGGAAAGAGAGTGGAAAAGAGAGAGAAAGTGAGAGAGATAAGTTGGTGAATCATCTTGATTTCTTCCTTGTTCTTCTTCATCTTTGAACCTTCACTTTGAATCGTTCTTCCGACGATTCTGAGTTCTTTTGGGGTAAGTTAACCTAACCCTAACCTGTGTTAGAGCTTAGACTAGTCTTGGTGTTGTTGTATCTCATTTCTATCCTTATTTTAGGGTATTCTAGCGCCGTTGACGAAGACAACTCGTCTAAATCAGTTCGGTGGTTCATTCTTTGCTTAAGGTGAGGACTTTAAGTGTATAGGTTATGGTTTTCAAGGCTTTCAATCCCAGTTAGTGATTTATTCTTGTTATGGATGAGATTTCACATGCCAACTGTTATGTTTACATTGCTTTCCTGATATGCATGTGCTATATTGAGATTTGTGTATTCTATGTGTATTTATAAAGTACCGTATACGTATAAAATACGCACTTGTGTTTGTCATGATTATTTGTCATGTATGTATGCTAGATGCATGTATGACGACTCCTTGGTAAAAGGAATTGTCTAAGTGCATGTATTCCAACATACGTCATGTATGTCGTTCCATGTATGCTAAGTGTTTGTAGAAATGCATGAATGATCTACGTGTAACTGATTACACTAATTGTGGGCGTTGAGAAGTGATTCTCAATACTCCTATTGATGCGCATGATTTCCTTTATGCAGTTACATTCCAAGTTATTTAAATTCAAGCATTACCTATGCTTACATTTATGTTAAGTTGAGATTCTTCATATGCGTATGTACCATGATTTGAGTTGTTGTTCCATTACTGTTTTACATTCCATATGAGTATCTGTAGTAGTGTAAGGTGTTTGGGACTATGCCTTAGTCCAGGAAATCGGTAATTGACCCTATATTCGTGGTTGAGATTGCTTTCGCCACGTAGGACGTATTAGACGAACCCGAGTCGTATTAGAGTTGTCGGCAGTGGTTTGGCCACGCGGAGTGTTTGCGCACTCTATGTCGCTCAATTCAACGTGCGCTTGTGCTAGTCAAGTTCGTCAAATAACCCGATTATCCGATGTATGTTAACCATGTATGGACGTTATTGCTTGAATCTAGGGTACCGAACTTACCAATGACATCCTAATAACCATGGTACCTGATCCGCTAAGACTCATGAGCCGGACATGGTGGTATGGGACACCGTGGTCGAGCTGTCAGCCTATGCTGGGGTGACGAGCCTCCCCGTAGTGACCAATGAGCAACTAAACTCGTGAGCCGATTATGGTGGTATGGGACACTATATTCGTGCTGTCGGCCTACATTGATTGGTGACGAGCCCTTTGTAGTGACCTCGAGCATACCTGGATACCGCAAGGAGGTGACGAGCCAAATTGTGGTAGTAAGGGCATGAAAGGCATGCATTGATTGGTGACGAGCCCTTTGCTACGACCTCAACTATATGATCGTATGAGATGTCTAGGATTGACGACCCTAGTATGGATCACTGTTTGGATGGCGATATGAGGAAGGTATCTTAGCTTCCCAATCCTGTTGTGTGAAACGAACTAATAACAACTTGGTAATCTTTTCCATGCACCGCATTTGCATGTGCTTTGTAGATGTGGCGCACTTTGAGGCGATGTCATGCGTAACGTAAGATGAAGACGCTGAGGGTGTACGCGTGAGGGCACGCATCATACCGCATTCATACTTGCATTAACAAGAGTACATAGGATTTATTTAATTGTCCTGCTTTATCATTACTGTTTAATTGAACTGATAACATGTTAACCATTGCCTTATTGTTCCACTGAGTTGATCACTCACTCCCACGTTTCTGGGGCGGTGTTACACACCCACCAGACTCTGTCTTAGGCTCTGATGTTGCAGATGTGGATGCGACGTCTGAGGCAGAGCGGGAGCTGGATGACGACGAGGCTGCCTTCTCATATATGCAGTTTTCAGATGGGTTCTATCGAGCCTCGGTCTGTTGCGCGGGATCTCTGGGATTATATTTTTGGAATTGAAATGATGTAATTTATACTCGAATTTTGTTACATAACACTTTCAAACGATCTGGCTTGTATATGTAATTCAGGGATTTACACTTGTACACATATTTTGCTATAAGTCTTCCGCTTGCTTTATTCACTTGTCCCTGAATCATATCTGTGTTTGGGCTTAATCTATTCCATGTTTTATGCACTAAGACAGTCAACATACATCTCTCATTAATTATGTTGCATAAGTGATGTGTTGGAACTCGGGAGCTGAGTTATGCTCGACACCCGAATTTCAGGGCGTTACAGTAATACACCCATCAAAGTGAGGTCCATTTGATGAACAGTTTGGACATCTCACAACTCATTAAGTGGGCCACACAATCACATCTTCATACACAAAACAAATGAACAAGAGAGGGAGAGAGAGAGAGAGAGAAGCACCCATTGTTAGATCTCTTCTTCATTCTACCGCCAATGCAGGCTAGAGCTCAAATGGATGGACTTCAACAGTTGAGATCGGACTTGGATGGTGGAGATGGAAGGTAGGAAGGTGGGCCACACTAGTTTCTCTCCTATGGAAGCCATGGACGGTTGCTTGGGGAGAATGAGGGAGAGAGAGATGAGAGAGAGAGAGAGAGAGAGATTGAAAGAGGGAGATGGGTGAGTGATGTGGTGGGTGTACTCTGTGTAAGGGAAAGTTTAACTTTGGGGTTGCTTGGGGATGGGGTTGTACTTTGACATGTGAGGTGATGTGTAATTAATTGATGAGATTGATGGGATTTGATGTGATGTTCTCTTGGGTTTTGCAACACGCGGTGTTTTTCTCGAACTGAACGCTGCCCACATCTCTTGGCCTGGGTATCGGCTCGGCGTGTGAGACGCGGCATCGAAACCGCGGCGACGGCACGGTCACTAGGGTACAAGTCTCGGGTTGAGCTGACTCGGATTGACAGGACTCGGCTTAGGATCGCGCGCAAACGTTGGATAAAGGTCGAAGGTTGCCAAAATTCAACTGGGAAGATCGTGGAAGCCTAGGATACGGGGCTTGCACCTTGTGTGGGACCTTGGCTGATGGGCCTAAACGTGGGTGCCTTGTATGGAACCTTTACCGGTGGGCCTATACTGTAGGTGCCTTGTGTGAGACCTTAGCCGGTGGCCTAAACATGGGTTTTAGGTGTAGGACCTTTGCTCTTGCAGAGAGTATAAATTTGTGTCCTTAGTATAGGACTATAAAGGTTATAGGTGAACTTGTTTAAAACCTTTGATAGTGAAATCCGGTGCACTCTGGAATCGAGTATGGATGTCAGGAGTGGAGTAGGCACGTAGCTGAACTACTATAAATACTTGTGTTTGGAATGTTCATTTGTGCATCTATTTAAATCATGCTTATATGTGCTTAAATGTTTAAATTTGTATACATGATTGAATGAATGCTAGTCATTAGTAGGAAGCACATTCCACACACAAGCTCACAACACTAGGCTAGGTATTATATTTCCATATCTTTAATAGCCTTTGTGATTGGATCCTCTAACTGTAATGACCCTGAAATTTTGTGCTATTCTTTCCTTAGTAGTTTTTTGGGGGTAATTAGCGCTTAACTCGATTGCTTGTGAAATTTGCATCAATCACTTTAAATTTGATCTGCATGACTCAAAACCTGTAGAATGGTTAGCGCTATGTTACTCTGAAATCTGGGATTCATCGCTAAATCCAGTTGTTCTTGAGATTTTTTTGGAAGTTCTGGATCGGACTTAGACCGCGCGTCGAAAGTCCGATAGCGATGATCTTAGGCTGTTGCGGTCACCAAGTTAGACCTGGCCATCACCTCAAAAATCAAGTCCAGATGATGTTCTGGGTCGTTTTGATTAAGTCTGAGTGAAGAGTGTGAGAACGGTTGGAAATTTAATGAGATTTTATGAAATCTGAGTCGTGGCGCTTGCGCGACGATTTTAAGCAATCTGACCGTTGGATTCTGACCCAATTTCACCCTCTGATCAGGGAAGGTGGCCCAGGCATGTCCTTGTGCTTGTGGACCTGATCGAGATTTGGTGACCGTTGATTTGAGTGTGGTCTGCCACGACTGATCTGAAGATCCGATAGGTACGAAAACTCAGCCTGACCTAGATCCATGGTCAGTGAGCTTAAGTCCGACTTTTCATGGTAATAGGCCCATCGGAAGAGCTTCGTTGGATCGAGAGAGGCTTGTTTTGGTTATACCCTAAGTATACCTTGGCCCTGGGGTTATTTTCATCAATCTTATGCCTATTTATAGACCTTAAAACCCTAGTTCTCTTTTCCATACGAATTTCCTAACCCTAGCTAAGAAAGAGAAAGGAAAAGAAAGAGAAAGTGAGAGAGAAGTTGGTGAATCATCTTAGATTCTTTCCTGTTCTTCTTCTTCCTTGAACCTTCACTTTAGAATCATTATTCCGGCGATTCTGAGTTCATCTTTAGGTAAGTTAACCTAACCCTAATCTGTGTTAGAGCTTAGAATAGTCTTTGTGATGTTGTAGCTCATTTCTATTCTTGCCTTAGGTTATTCTGTCGCCGTTGACGAAGACATATCGTCTGAAATCAGTTCGGTGCTCTTTTCTGGATTAAGGTGCGGAATTTAATCGTATAGGTTATGGTTTTCAAGGCTTTCAATGCTAGTGAATGGTTTATTCTTTCTATGGATGAGATTTCACATGCCAGATGTTATGTCTATGTTGCGTTCCTGATATGCATGTGTTACATTGAGATTTGTGTATTCTATGTGTATGTATAAAGTACCGTATGCGTATAAAATATGAACATGTGATTGCCATGATTATCTGTCGTGTACTTATGTTAATTGTATGTACGGCAACTCCTTGGTAAAAGGAGTTGTCCAAATGTGTGTATTTCAACATACATCATGTATGTTGTATCATGTATTTAAGTGTTTGTAGAAATGTCTGAATGATCTAAAGTATGATATATCAACCTAGTATGGGCGTTGAGAAGCGATTCTCAACTCTCCCACTAGTGTGTATGATTTCCTTCATGCAAGTTATATTCCTTGTTGTTTAAATTCAAGTCTTACTTATGTTTAAAGCCATGTTAAGTTGATATTCTTCAAATACTCATATACTACATGATTTGAGTTGGTGTTCAATTATCATTCTAAATTGTTGATATCAACATCTGTTATAGTGGAATGTGTGTGGGACTATGCATTAGTCCAGGAAATCAAAAATTGACCTTAAGTTCGTGGCTGAGATTACTTTCGCCACGAAGGACGTGATTAGACGAACCCAAGTCGTATTAGAGTTGTTGGCCGTGGTTTGGCCACGCGGAGTGTTTGCGCACTCTATGTCGTTCAACCCAACGTGCGCTCGTGCTAGTCGAGTTCGTCAAGTAACCCGATTATCCGATGTATGTTCACCATGTATGGACGCTATTGTTTGAATCTAGGGTACCAAACTTACCGATGACATCCTATTAACCATGGTACCTTGATCTGCTAAGACTCATGAGCCAGACATGGTGGTATGGGACACCGTGGTCGAGCTGTCGGCCTACGCTGGGGTGACGAGCCTCCCCGTAGTGACCAGTGAGCAACCAAACTCGTGAGCTGATTATGGTGGTATGGGACACTATATTCGTGTTGTCGGCCTACATTGATTGGTGATGAGCCCTTTGTAGTGACCTCGAGCATGCCTGGATACCGCATTGAGGTGACGAGCCTTATTGTGGTAACGACGGTATGATAGGCGTGTATTGATTGGTGATGAGCCCTTTGCAATGACCTAAAACCATATGATCGTATGAGATGGCTAGGACTGACGACCCTAGAATGGATCACTGTTTGCATGGTGATATGAGGAAGGTACCTTAGCTTCCTAATCCTGCTGTATGAAAGGTACTAATAACAACTTGGTAATCATGTTCATGCACCGCATATGCATGTGCTTTGTAGACGTGACGCACTTTAAGGCGATGTCATGCGTAACGTAAGATGAAGACGCTGAGGGTGTACGCGTGAGGGCACGCATCATTCTTCATATATCCTTACATTAACAAGAGTACTTAGGACATGTTTAATTATTCTGCTTTATCATTACTGCTTGATTGAATTGATAACATGTTAACCTTTGCTTTATTGTTCCACTAAGTTGATCACTCACTCCCACATTCTGAGGCGGTGTTAAACACCCACCAGACTCTGTCCTAGTTGCTGATGCTGCAGATGTTGATGTGACTTCTAAGGCAGAGCGGGAGATTGATGATGATGAGGCTGCTTTCTCCTTTACGCAGTTTTCAGACGGGTTCTAGTGAGCCTTGTTCTGATGCGCGGGATGCTAGAATTTCTTTTGGGAATTAAATGATGTAATTTGATACTTGTAATTTTGATAGCAACACTTACATTACGACCTGGTATGTGTATGTATTTCAGGGATTCGCACATGTACACACATATATTTCTTTAAGTCTTCCGCTTGCTTTTTTCACTTATCCCTGAATTATATCTGCACTTTGGCTTAATCTATTTCATGTTTTATGCACTAATACAGACAACATACATCCATCATCAAATATGTTGCATAAGTGATGTTTTGAAACTCGGGAGCTGAGTTATGCTCGACCCACGAATTTCTGGGCATTACAAGTTAGTATCAGATCATGATTTGGATTAAACCGGACCTGGGTTATGGTCACACACTGCACGCTGTCGCTACTTTAGTGTATTTAGGTGCGAGTTTATCGTAGATTGTGTGTTTGTGTTCCGTTGCTTCTATCGACGAAAGTTTATTGAAAATGATCGCTGAGATCGAGTCTGTGCTCTCTCCTGATCACACACAGTGACCTGAAACCTTTCCTAGACCATCTATTAATGAGTTTACATGGTTTATCATCCCATTTCAACCCTTTAATCTTCAAGAAATCTCTGTTTGAATCAGATTTCTGCCCAAATGGCCCGATAGGCGTCGAACCAAGCAAATGGGCCGATCGGGGCATTTCCAGTGGGGCCTAGGGGGGACCCACATCTTTTTGAGCATAAGGCACTAGGAGGACCTCGCCCAAATGGTGAGCCATCATTGGTCACTCCAGAGACCGGCGATGTCATCGCCGGTTCGGCGAGGGCTCGCCAATCAGCGGGCCAGGCCGGGTGGGCCAGCTCGGGCCGACGTGATTTTGGCCTAGTGTGGCCCACCCTTCCATGGTTCGGTGATTAAAACCCCTTCTATACCCTACCTCCTTCATAATCCTCCCTCCCAAGCTCTCTTTTCTTTCAAGTTCTTCTCCAAACTTCTCCAAATCTCTTCCAAATCTTATTCTTCTTCCATTTTCGTGCAAACCCTACCTACCCATCTCATAACCCTCACCCCCATTGCTGTCTGCATCTCCTTTTCTTCTCATCTGGGCTCTCAAATCCTCTTTGGGGATCTCAAGTGTGTGGGAGCTCCACCATTCTTCTTGTTTCTCTCATTTGTCTCATTTCTCATGGCCCTCTTTGAATTTATCACGGCCATCTTTTCCATTTTCTCCATTCTTTCTTTGATGGGGAAGAAGAGAGCGCCCGTGGATGAAGCCGGGCCTAGCCGCCCAACCTGTGCACGGAGGCCGAGAGGCGCTGCCGCGAGCACGTCCGCCACTCATGAATTTCAGACCAAGCGGGACCTCGATCCTCAAGCTCCCATTGGTAGAACCTTGTTGGCAGAGTTGTCGCATGGAGTCTATGAAGGCCGTAGAGTCCTTTTTGAGGCTCATGTTGATCCGTGGCTGTATGGTGAGTTTTTATTGTTGGAGCGTCTAGAAGGGGCTGGTTGGTGTCCCTTGTTTGAGGGCGAGTATCGCACTAATGCAAGTACTGTTTGAGCTTTTTATGCCAATATTCATGATCCTTCGCTAGAGCCTCTGCAGTTTAAGATTCCTTGTGGTAGCGGTCGGGAAGCTACGGTTAACGTCGCTTTGATATCCCAACTCCTGAATGTGCCACTTGGTGAGGTGCATGCCAGTGAGAAGAATTTGAACAGTATGCGCGAGAGGGATCGTCGCACCCGATCCTTGTGTGGTCGTCTGGTCGAATGGCAGCCTAATAGGAATCTTCTGGCTACCAACATGACGGACGACTTCCGCTTGCTTCACCACATGTGTACGTTTAATATATATCTAAGGTGGAGCAATCGCAGCGAGTGTACGAGCCTGATGGTGGATTTTCAGTATCAGGTGAGGCAAGAAGTAAAGTTGTATGTGCCGACGTACATCTTGCATCATATTATTCTCATCGCTCGTTCGACTAGGAGGACTGAATCGCTTCCTTTTTGGCCGCCTCATTTGTAAGCTTGCTCATGAGTTTGGCTATAGGCTTAGAGCAGAGAAGTCGGTTCCTGTTCGTCATATTAATCTGACGACCCTTAAGCAGATGGAGATTGGTCCTCGTCGACAGGCCTCAGAGAGTGAGGATGAGTCAGAGAGCGATGATGAAGAGAGTTATGCTGAAGGTGGTGCTGAGATTGAGGAAGAAACAGAACAGGACAAGGAAGAGGTTGAGGTACAGGATACGAGTGAGAGTTCTCCTCTTGTGGCACCAGAGCAAAGCGTAGATCAGACTACCAGGGATGCCCGTATTGCTCGGCTTGAAGAAGGGTAGGCTGTTCTACGCCAGGATATTATGGATCTTCGAGGCCTTGTGAAGCATAAGTTCAAGAAGGTGACTTGAACTCTGAAGTCTATCCTGTGTTGCTTGTAGGATAAGGGTGCCCCGCCTCCATCTCCTGTTTCTGACGAGTAGTTGTCGTTGTGGCTGTCTTTTGCTTTGTTTGTTGTTTTCTTTCTGTGTATAGCCGTTGTTGGCTTTGTAGTTGGGGTTGTTTGTAGTTGTTTGTGTTTGTTTAAAGTGTTAGATGTTGTAGTTCACATGCTTTCTCTGTTGTAATTCATGTAATGCTGCACTACTTGTATTGTGACAATTTTGTTTAATGGAATGCATGTTGTTTATCTTTGGAGTTGTGTTGTGAATGCTGTGTGGATGGATTATGTGGATGTAGAATCTTACAGGTTGCATCCTCTGTTGATTGTAGGGAATGCCTCCTAAGGGTTTGAAGTCTTCAGCCCGTCTCTCCTTGGTTGAGTGGCTTGCTGGGGTTCCTCCCTTGAGCGATAGCCAGACGGATCCACAAGCGGGCATGTCTCATGCCGGTGTTGGGCCGACACCTATGGCTCCTACAGTCACGCCTTCGGTTCCTGAGCCGAGCCTTGCATCTTCGTCTGCTCCGCCTACTGATAGTTTTGAGCAGATGATGCTGATGATACAGCAGCAGTAGATTCAGCAGCAGCAGCAGTTCCTATCTTCCATGGCTGGCATCTTTGCTCAGTCAGTGGGGGCGACTCCTCCTGCTTCACCTATGCCTCCATCTGGGAGCGTCAGTGCGAGCGACACTTTTGAGCGATTCCAGCACTTACGACCTCCTACATTTGCGGGTTCTCATAGACCCGAGGAGGCCGAGTATTGGATCGATCACATCTCTAAGATGCTGAGACCGCTGCATTGTTCAGAGGTTGAGCAGGTTGAACTTGCCTTCTTCATGTTTAAGAAGGAGGCCAGTCTATGATGGGATAGTGTTCTTCGCACTGTCGAGGAAGGATTTGAGTGGTCGTGATAGGCGTTTGAGGCACGCTTCCACGAGAAGTATTTTCCGGTTACATACCGACATGAGAAGGAGAGTGAGTTCCTTCGCCTCCACCAGGGAGGGCTGTCGGTGATGGAGTATGAGAACCGGTTCACTGAGCTAGGTCATTATGTGCCTTTAATTCTAGGCGATCAGCCAATGAGGATGCGGTGCTTTTCTGAGGGATTGAGGCCTGAGATCAGATCGAAGATTTACTGTACTAGCATTTCTTCTTATGCGGAATTGGTGAGCATGTCCTTGCGAGCGGAGCAGGACGGGGACAGGTCATCCCGTATGCGAGCACCGATGGTTCCTAGGCCAAGACCTGATTTTCAGGGTGCACCTTTTCTCAGCAAGAGGCCGCGAGCAGATTCTCCTCCTAGGCGTTCAGCGCCGCCCGCTCAGCAGATGAGAGCTGATCTTCGCTATTCATATTGTGGGAAGATGGGGCATTTGGATCGTTTTTGCTTTTCGCGTATGCGGGCCAGTGGTTTTACTCCACCGCAGAGGATTAGCCGTCCGATGCCTCAGGTTATTTCTCCTCCACCTCTTCGTTCAGCGCCAGCTCATCCATCCTTCAGACCTGCAGTACCTAGCTTCAGGCCACCTCAGCGGCCTATGGTTCCTCCGCCAAATCGTCAGCAGAAGGCTCTAGTTCATGCGCTTTCAGCTGAAGCACCTATGTCTGACTTGGTGCCGAGGTCCTTCGAGGTTACAACACATATTGAAGGTATTCCCATTTCTATGTTGGTGGATACAGGGTCCACTACTTCTCTTATATCTTATGCGGTAGTTAGGCGTTTGGGTTTGAGCTCTGTGTCTATGCAAGGAGTGACGCTTACTACCGCTATAGGGATTTCCTCTGTTATGAACAAGCATTGTATGGATTGTTTGGTCGATCTAGAAAGTGGATCGATCCGTGTTGATTTCTTTGTCGCACCTCTTTATCATTACGATGTTATTATGGGTATGGATTGGCTCACGAGGATGCGAGCTGAGATTGATTGTGAAGCAAGGTCGGTGACCATCCATGGACTTGAGTGCGAGACAGTTACTTTTCCAGTTTAGGTCAGTTACCCTTTTCATCTTAATTTTTATACTTCTCTGCTGGAGAGTATGGCTGAATCGGCGTTAGTTAGCACGCCTGTAGTTCGAGAGTTTGAAGATGTGTTTGAGTCGATTCCTGGATTACCTCCTCAACGTGAGATTGATTTTACTATCGATCTCATGCCTGGTGCGGCGCCCATTTCTTTGCCCACCTATCGTATGCCTCCGAGTCAAATGGAGGAGTTGAGGAAGCAGATAGATGGTTTGTTGGATTTGGGTTTTATTCGGCCTAGTGTGTCTCCTTGGGGAGCACCTGTCTTGTTTGTGAAGAAGAAAGATGGTTCCTTGCGGTTATGTATTGATTATCGCAGGTTGAATTTGGTAACTGTGAAGAATAAGTACCCTTTGCCCAGGATTGATGATCTGTTTGATCAGTTGAAGGGGGCACGGTACTTTTCGAAGGTTGATCTGTAGTTAGGGTATCATTAGTTGTGCGTCAAGAATGAGGACGTGCAGAAGACCACTTTCAGGACTAGCTTCGGTCACTATGAGTTCCTTGTGATGTCGTTCGGTCTTACGAATGCACTGGTCGTGTTCATGGATCTGATGAACAGGGTGTTTCGGCCATTCCTATTCCGATTCGTCATTATTTTTATGGATGACATCTTGATTTATTCTGTGAGTCGGGAAGAACACGAGGAGCACTTAAGAGCGGTTTTGGATACTCTTCGGAAGAATCAGCTTTTTGTGCAGTTCATGAAGTGTGATTACTAGAAAGAGGAAGTCAAGTTCCTGGGACATGTGGTGTCCAAGGAAGGGATAGTTGTCGATCTTGCCAAGGTAGCTGCAGTGCAGGACTGGAAGCAGCTTGGTTTAGTTACTGAGGTAAGGAGCTTTTTGGGTCTTGCAGGCTATTATCGATGCTTTATTCAAGAATTCTCGAAGATTGCCAGACCGTTGTCGCAGTTGACATGGAAGGATTTGAAGTTTGCTTGGAATGAGAGGGTGGAGGAAGCTTTTCAGGAGCTGAAAGACAAGTTGACATCCGCCCCTGTGCTAGTATTGCCAGAGCAAGGGGTTAAGTATATTATATATACTGACGCCTCTCGCGTTGGCCTGGGTTATGTCCTTACGCAGAAGGACAGGGTGATTGCTTATGCTTCGCGTCAGTTGAGGAAACACGAAGAGAATTACCCTATGCACGACCTGGAGTTACCAACTGTCATTTTCGCATTGAAGCTTTGGAGACATTACCTCTATGGTGAGGAGTTCGAGCTCTTTTGTGACCACAAGAGCCTTAAGTATATTTTCACACAACGTGACTTGAATATGAGGCAGCGCCGATGGATGGAAACATTGAAGGACTTTAAGTTCGATGTTTCTTACCATCCGGGCAAGGCGAACCTTGTGGCAGATGCGTTGAGTCGCAAGAAGGCTATTGAGTTTGCAGCTCCGCTGATGATAGCAGAGTGGGATATGTTGGAGTTTGTGCGAGATTTTGAGCAGAAGCTTACGGTGGTTGAGCCGTATGAGGTTATCGCACACATTCGTGTACAGCCCCTTATCGACGAGAGGATCATTGCAGCTCAGGCAGATGATGAGCTTTTGGTGAAGATGAGGAAGCGGGTTGGTACAGATGAGAACTCCGACTGGAGTGTTAGTTCTGATGGGGGCCTACGATTTCGTGGCCGGTTATGTGTTCCTGACATCCCTGACTTGAGACGGGAGGTTCTCGAGTTAGCCCATAGTTCTAAACTTACGATGCATCCAGGTAACACGAAGATGTATCAGGATATGAGGAGATCTTATTGGTGGGACAATATGAAGGTCCATATTGCTGAGTTTGTCTCTCGTTGTCTCACGTGCCAGCAGGTCAAGGCAGAGCATCGCGGACCTCCTGGGTTGCTTCAGCCCATACCCATAGCAGAATGGAAGTGGGACTTCATCTCTATGGATTTTATTTCTGGGTTGCTAAGAACGAGGAAAGGATATGATTCTATTTGGGTGATCATCGACCGATTGACGAAGTCAGCACATTTCTTACCGATCAGAGTCACAAACTCTACAGACGAGTTGGCTAGGTTGTATATCAAGGAGATTATACGTCTGCATGGAGTTTCCTTGGAGATTGTGTCTGATAGAGACACGTGTTTCACATCTATCTTCTGGATTCGTATTCAGGAAGCGATGGGTGTGAAACTGAAGTTTAACACTGCGTTTCATCCGCAAACTGATGGACAGACAAAACGCGTGAATCAGGTCCTGGAAGACATGTTGCGAGCTTGTGTTTTGGATTTCAAGGACAGTTGGGATGATTGTCTCCAGTATATAGAGTTCACGTATAATAACAGTTTCCAGGCGAGTATTGGCATGGCTCCCTATGAGGCGTTGTATGGTCGCCCGTGCAGAGCACCCATTGCTGGGCAGAAGTTGGCGAGCGTAGTTTGCTTGGCCCAGAGTTGGTGCAGGTGACTTCAGAGAAAGTTGACATCATTCGACGTCGACTTCTGATAGCCCAGAGTAGGCAGAAGAGTTATGCTGATACGAGGCGGCGACCGCTTGAGTTTGAGGTTGGAGACCATGTTTTTCTGAAGGTCTCTCCTATGAAGGGAGTTCTGCGGTTCGACAAGAAGGGGAAGCTTACGCCGAGATTTATTGGTCCATTTCAAGTTCTGGATCGAGTGGGAGCGGTAGCTTACTGCCTTGCTTTGCCCACACCTCTTGCGGGCGTGCATAACGTATTTCATATTTCTATGCTGAAGAAGTACGTTCCTGATCCTTCGCATATTATCAGTTGGGAGCAGGTGTAGTTGAGTGAGGATGTCACTTATGTACTGCGACCGACGCGTATTCTTAACAGGAAGGAGCAGGTATTGCGTAGCAAGGTTATCCCTCTTGTGAAGGTGCTATGGACGCATCATAGTGAAGAAGAGGCTACTTGGGAATCTGAAGCTGAGGTCAGGAAGAGCTACTCTCAGATCCTTGAGGAATATGAGAAGGTATGAATTTCAAGGACAAAATTTTCTTTAAGGGGGGTAGATTGTAATGACCCTGAAATTTTGTGCTATTCTTTCCTTAGTAGTTTTTTTGGGGTAATTAGCGCTTAACTCGATTGCTTGTGAAATTTGTATCAATCACTTTAAATTTGATCTGCATGACTCAAAACCTGTAGAATGGTTAGCGCTATGTTACTCTGAAATCTGGGATTCATTACTAAATCCAGTTGTTCTTGGGATTTTTTAGAAGTTCTGGATCGGACCTGGACCGGGCGTCGAAAGTCCGAATCTGAGTCGTATCGCTTGCACGATGATTTTAAGCAATCTGACCGTTGTGAGAACGGTTGGAAATTTAATAAGGTTTTATGAAATCTGAGTCGTATCGCTTGCACGATGATTTTAAGCAATCTGACCGTTGGATTCTGACCCAATTTCACCCTCTGATCAGGGAAGGTGGCCCAGGCATGTCCTTGTGCTTGTGGACCTGATCGAGATTCGGTGACCGTTGATTTGAGTGTGGTCCGCCACGGCTGATCTAAAGATCCGATCGGTACGAAAACTCAACCTGACCTAGATCCATGGTCAGTGAGCTTAAGTCCGACCTTTCCTGGTAATAGGCCCACCAGAAGTGCTTCGTTGGATCGAGAGATGCTTGTTTTGGTTTTACCCTAAGTATACCTTGGCCCTGGGGTTATTTTCATCAATGTTAGGCCTATTTATAGACCTTAAAACCCTAGTTCTCTTTTCCATACGAATTTCCTAACCCTAGCTAAGAAAGAGAAAGGAAAAGAGAGAGAAAGTGAGAGAGAAGTTGGTGAATCATCTTAGATTCTTTCCTGTTCTTCTTCTTCCTTGAACCTTCACCTTAGAATCGTTATTCCGGCGATTCTGAGTTCATCTTTGGGTAAGTTAACCTAACCCTAATCTGTGTTAGAGCTTAGAATAGTCTTTGTGATGTTGTAGCTCATTTCTATTCTTGCCTTAGGTTATTCTGTCGCCATTGACGAAGACATATCGTCTGAAATCAGTTCGGTGCTCTTTTCTGGATTAAGGTGCGGACTTTAATCGTATTGGTTATGGTTTTCAATGCTTTCAATGCTAGTGAATGGTTTATTCTTGCTATGGATGAGATTTCACATGCCAGATGTTATGTCTATGTTGCGTTCCTGATATGTATGTGTTACATTGAGATTTGTGTATTCTATGTGTATGTATAAAGTACCGTATGTATATAAAATATGAACATGTGATTGCCATGATTATCTGTCGTGTACTTATGCTAATTGTATGTGCGGCAACCCCTTGGTAAAAGGAATTGTCTAAATGTGTGTATTTCAACATACGTCATGTATGTTGTATCATGTATTCTAAGTGTTTGTAGAAATGTCTGAATGATCTAAAGTATGATATATCAACCTACTATGGGCGTTGAGAAGCAATTCTCAACTTTCCCACTAGTGTGTATGATTTCATTCATGCAAGTTATATTCCTTGTTGTTTAAATTCAAGTCTTACTTATGTTTAAAGCCATGTTAAGTTGATATTCTTCAAATACTCATATACTACATGATTTGAGTTGTTGTTCTATTATCATTCTAAATTGTTGATATCAATATCTGTTATAGTGGAATGTGTGTGGGACTATGTATTAGTCCAGGAAATCGAAAATCGACCTTAAGTTCGTGGCTGAGATTACTTTCACCACGAAGGACGTGATTAGACGAACCCGAGTCGTATTAGAGTTGTCGGCAGTGGTTTGGCCACGCGGAGTGTTTACGCACTCTATGTCGTTCAACCCAATGTTGCCTCGTGCTAGTCGAGTTCGTCAAGTAACCCGATTGTCCGATGTATGTTCACTATGTATGAACGCTACTGTTTGAATCTAGGGTACCAAACTTACCGATGAAATCTATTAACCATGATACCTTGATCCGCTAAGACTCATGAGCCGGACATGGTGGTATGGGACACCGTGGTTGAGCTGTCGGCCTACGTTGGGGTGACAAGCCTCCCCGTAGTGACCAGTGAGTAACCAAACTCGTGAGCCGATTATGGTGGTATGGGACACTATATTCGTGCTATCGGCCTACATTGATTGGTGACGAGCCCTTTGTAGTGACCTCGAGCATGCCTGGATACCGCATTGAGGTGACGAGCCCTTTACAATGACCTGAAACCATATGATCGTATGAGATGGCTAGGATTGACGACCCTAGAATGGATCACTATTTAGATGGTGATATGAGGAAGGTACCTTAGCTTCCCAATCCTGCTATATGAAAGGGACTAATAACAACTTGGTAATCATGTTCATGCACCGCATATGCATGTGCTTTGTAGACGTGGCGCACTTTAAGGCGATGTCATGCGTAACGTTAGATGAAGACGCTGAGGGTGTACGCATGAGGGCACGCATCATTATTCATACATCCTTGCATTAACAAGAGTACTTAGGACATGTTTAATTGTTCTGCTTTATCATTACTGCTTGATTGAACTGATAACATGTTAACCTTTGCTCTATTGTTCCACTGAGTTGATCACTCACTCCCACGTTCTGGGGCGGTGTTAAACACCCACCAGACTCTGTCCTAGTTGCTGATGTTGTAGATGTTAATGCGACTTCTGAGGCAGAGCGGGAGATTGATGATGATGAGGCTGCTTTCTCCTTTATGCAGTTTTCAGACGGGTTCTAGTGAGCCTTATTCTGATGCACGGGATGCTGGGATTTCTTTTGGGAATTAAATGATGTAATTTGATACTTGTAATTTTGATAGCAACACTTACATTACGACCTGGTATGTGTATGTATGTCAGGGATTCGCACATGTACACACATATGTTTCTTTAAGTCTTCCGCTTGCTTTCTTCACTTATCCTTGAATTATATCTGCATTTTGGCTTAATTTATTCCATGTTTTATGCACTAATACAGAAAACATACATCCATCATCAAATATGTTGCATAAGTGATGTTTTGGAACTCGGAAGCTGAGTTATGCTCGACCCCCGAGTTTCAGGGCGTTACACTAACTGGCTTGGAAGTCATTAGAGTTATATTGCCTTACTATCTTTAAAATTGAATGATCATTTAAGATAGGCAATCAAGTTTTCAAATAGGAAGAAATAATTAAAAAGTCTTATTTACCCCTCCTCTAGGACATTACCTCATATTCACTCTTCAGTATTAACAGTGTAAACTGCAATTTCAATTAGTATCAAAGTAGGTTCCTCTTGAAGGGTTTAACAACCTTGAGGGAGATCTTGACAAAAATGGAAGATACTAATATTGAAGAAATAATTGAATATCAAATCAATGAGGAAAAAGAAGAAGAAAAAGAAAGTATACATGATGCTTATGATCAACTCTACATACATAGCATTAACATACTTAAAAAACTTGGCATTTTAGAAAATAGAAATAAATAATTGCAAAAATTAAACATAAAAAATAAACATACAAATGATAAATGATCTTCAGGAATATCATATTGAAAATGACAAGCTTGAAAGAACTTCTATATCCCTTGAATCAAAAAGTCAAAAACTAAAGAAATAAATCAAACGTTTAGAATCAGAAAATGAAGAACTCAAAAATGAAAATCACACACTGAGATTTGATTTAGAAAAGTCTAATCGGTCTGTTGAACTTGTTACAAGTTTTCGCAAATCAATGAAAATTGGATAAATTGCTAAGGATGGGAAGAAGCCATAAAGACAAAAGAGGATTAGGCTATGAATCTAGAAAGTAAAGCCCAGTCTTAGCTCCACCTGTAATTAGAAGATTGTTGCATCTGGAAACAACACAAAAATCACTCAAATCCGTCACTCCTGTGGAGACTTGGGACACTAAAAGTCTAAGTGTCTTGTATCCGATAAGTCTCGCTTCACTTCCAGGCTGAACTACATAGAAAAACCAGCAGGAAAAGTAGTCCAAAAAATTAAGTGTCCTTCAAAACATACATTAAATGAAGGTAGAAAATACCCTACTCCATCCAAAATAACTGAAAGGATGGTGGAGCTATTGAACCAAGTGAATCAATTAAATCAGAAAACTAGGGAACTAACGAAACATAGAAATTTGACACAAATACCTGAAAAATCTAATTACATCCAAAATGAAGACAAAGTGACATCTACCAAGAAAAATATCGTCAAATGGGTTGTAAAGAATAGGAGCAACTACCTTGTAATTCACACCGCACTTAAGACAGGCAGTAGTTCCAAGTGGTATCTTGATAACAGGTGATTGGACCCATTTTTGTGAGTACTTAGAATATGATGGTGGGTCAGTCACTTTTGGTGATGTAGCTCAGCCAAGATTGTTGGACGAGGGACAGTAGTTGGGCCTGACTTGCCTAAGATTATAGATGTTCTTTACGTAGAGGGACTGAAACACAATCTCCTAAGCATTTCTCAAATTTGTGACAAAGAGCATTTTGTAACCTTCTCCAAAAATATGTGCAAGATCTCAAATCATAAAGGTAAACTAGTTATGAAAGGTCTTCGCACAAGTGACAACTGCTATATAATTGAAAGTAGTGAAGAAAGTGTTCCATCCACAAAATGCCACATGGCCTTAAACAATGAATCTAAGCTATGGCACTAAAAACTTGGGCATGTCCACTATCGGAATTTGGTGAAGTTAAGCTCAAGAAACTTGGTGAAAGGTCTTCCTAAGATCAAGAAAAGGGAGAAGATTGTGTGCGGTGATTGTCTAAAAGGAAAATAAATAAAAGTT
The DNA here is from genome assembly GCF_029962835.1 of Magnolia sinica. Taxonomy (NCBI): domain Eukaryota; kingdom Viridiplantae; phylum Streptophyta; class Magnoliopsida; order Magnoliales; family Magnoliaceae; genus Magnolia; species Magnolia sinica. The sequence goes on along the minus strand of NC_080582.1, from coordinate 34,054,643 downwards.
AGACACAAAAAGGCAACCACTATAAAAACTTCCAAACCTATTGACCTGTTGCACATGGATTTAGTGAGATCTACTAAAGTTGAGAGCCATGGGAAAAAGAGATACTTTTTGGCAGTAGTGGATGATTATTCAAGATTCACTTGGGTTGCCTTTCTTCGGGAAAAATCTAATGCATTTGAAGAATTCCAGAAGTTGGTAACAAAGATTCAAAATAAAAAATGATATTTCATAAAACAAATCAAGAGTGATCATGGTGGAGAGTTTGTGATAAGAATGGAATTAGACATGAATTCTCAGCTCTAAAGACTCCTCAACAGAATAGAGTAGTTGAAAGGAAAAATAGGGTATTATAGGAAATGGGCTCAGTTATGCTAAATAGTAAAAACATGGCTAAAAGTTTTTGGGCTGAAGCCGTCAACACAGCCTGTTACATAATTAATAGAGTATATCTCAGGGAAAGATTGAACAAGACTCCATATGAATTATGGAGTGGAAAACAACTTAGTGTAAAATATTTTCATGTCTTTGAAGTAAATGTTATATTCTTAAAGACAGAGAATATCTAGGAAAGTTTGACTCTAAAAGCAGCAAATGTATTTTCCTTGGATATTCTACTAACAGTCGCACTTATAAAGTATACAATTTGAGGACACTCACTATTTAAGAATCAGTCAATGTGGTTGTTGATGACCAAACACATGAAGAAAATAGTCCTAAAATTGATATAGTGGATGAAGTAGACATGTTTACAATGAACAAATTTGATAACAAAGTCACTACACCTCTTGAACCTCTACTGTCGAACAACTTGCCATTCATTAAGGATCACCCCATCAATCAAATCCTTAGAGATCCTACTGATGGTGTGAAAACCCGATGCCAACGTGAAGACATTATTAATCAGCTGTGCTTCACCTAAAAAATTGAGCCTAAAAATGTCATAGAAGCTCTCCAAGATGAATTTTGGATAACAGCTATGCAAGAAGAGCTCCATCAATTTAAAATGAATGAGGTGTGGCAGCTAGTTCCTAGGCCACATAATACAAATATCATCGGAACCAAATGGATTTTTTAAAAAAAAAATCCTATGAATTTGGTAATGTATTAATAACAAGGCTAGACTCATTGCATAAGGCTACTCACAAATTGAGGGCATAGATTTTGATGAGACATTTACCCCTGTAGCTCACCTCAAGTCCATAAGAATTCTCTCGTCTATTACGTCATTAAAGTTCAAATTGTTTCAAATGGATGTAAAAAGCATCTTTCTCAATGGTGTACTTGAGGAAGAAGTATTCGTAGAACAACCAAAAGGATTTCTGGATCCTAAATTCCCTTAACACGTATACAAATTGAGTAAAGCACTTTATGGTTAGAAGCAAGCTCCCCAAGTATGGTATGAACGCCTAACGCAATTTTTGCTCAACCATAATTTTTGTAAAGGGAGTGTTGATAAGACACTATTTATGCAAAAGACTGAAAATATCTTGCTCATTGCCTAAATTTACGTGGATGATATTATTTTTGGATCCACTTGTGAAGATGCAACTCATGAATTCGGTGAATTGATGACATCTAAATTTGAGATGAGCATGGTTGGTGAGATGAACTTTTTTCTAGGATTACAAGTGAAACAAATAGCTAATGGAATATTCATTTGCCAGTCCAAATATGCTAAAGATCTAATTAAAAGATTTGGACTTGATTCTAGCCGCACTCATAATACTCCCATGAGCACCACTCTCAAACTTTCTAAAGATATCAATGGGAAGAGTGTAGATCAACACTTGCATCGCAGTATGATCGGCAGCTTACTTTACCTAACTGCAAGTCGGCCAGATATCTTTTTTTAGCATTGGGGCATGCGCTAGATTTCAAGCTGATCCTAAAGAATCACACTTATCCATAGAAAAAAGGATCATACGGTTTGTGGCTAGGACTACTAACTACAGCTTATGGTACCCCTTTGACACATCTACCATTATTGCTGGGTATTTAGATGCCAACTGGGCTGTGAACATTGATGATCGCAAATCAACCAATGAAGATTGTTTTTATATCAGTAACTGTCTTGTATTATGGCATAGCAAAAAGCAAAATTCAATTCACTATCCACTTCTGAGGCCGAATACATTACAACAAGAAGTTGTTGCGCACAGCTTCTATGGATAAAGCAAAAGTTACTGGATTATGGTATTACACAATCAACAATGACACTCTTATGTGACAACACAAGTGCCATTAATATTTCAAAAAATCCATTCCAACATTCTCGCACCAAGCACATATACATTTGACATCACTTCATTCGTGAACTTGTCGAAGAAAACATCATTATATTGGAACATGTGCCTATCGAGTAACAACTCACCGATATATTAACAAAATCGCTAGATGCCAATAGAATTAGAAATCTCTAAAAATATGTTGGGATACATACAATATAAACATAATGGCTCATTTGCACTAATTGTCAGATCTGAGGAATCACAGCCGCAATTTTTTTTTAAAACATATACGTATATTAAATTTTGATCCTTAAAGTTCCATTCACAGTTTGGACATATATGTTATCCATTTCAATACCTTTTTGAATATACACACTCAATTGAGGAATGTATATACTTGTACATTTTTGAAAATAGTGAAAATTTCACTTTTTGAAGGAACTTCGGTAACACCAAACTAACTTTTAATGATACTGAAATCGGGCGGGGCTGTTTATAAGAGCCAGACCTTAAACAGTCCAGTTTTGCCCTAGATTGTCTTCTTTCTCTCCCTAGGCTTCAGCTGAAGGTTTTTGCTACAGACTCAACCGTTTCAACGGTACTTCCCAAGTAAATCCTTTCCTTTCTCATATTTTCTGGTAGTAGCCTTTGGTGCTTCTTGGGTAAATCCTCTCCTTCTACCCCTTTCATCCATTTTTGTCCTTCTCCTTCCTTTTCTTCCATGTATGACCAAGAATATACACCACCAAGAGAAGGTTGCTTTAAAAAGATGATAGGGGTGAGTCCTCTAGGACAAAGACAAAACTATGTGTTGTAAAGAGAGGATGGAGTATTCACCAACACACCCAACGTTCTCATGCACCCTCTACTCCACCGAGTTGCATCACGGCCCATTTACTGCCTGAAAAATTATTTGTGAACGGACTATTGACACCTCATGTCTTCAATCTTACAATGTATGTGATATCCTTCACAATCGGGGTTAGGACCCAATTTTATCATTTGGAGGGGATGTTGATGTAAACCTCGTTAAGGCATTCATGTCTCATTGCAGACAACCAGATTACCATGACTCTCTGGCCTTTGATGTCCACTATCGAGGGAAGACCTATCAAGTCACTCCAGCCTGAATAACTTCTCTTGTCAAAATTCCTCTTTACAATGACCTAGCATCTGAACTTGATATGACAACTGGTGAAAAGTGGATTGTTTAGACCGAGTTTCTTTATAACGGTCACAATGTTGAGTGGAACAAGGGAAATGCTCTCCGAGCAACCGAAATGGCTCATAATTACTGCATCCTCCATGTCATCTTTGTTGCAAATGTCTATCCTTGAGGAGGTAACACTACCGAGCTTACTCCATTTATGGTTGAAACCTTATACAAGTTCGGCACGGGCGAGCCTGTGTCTTCCTACCATGATTTATGATCAACTTGTGTTTGCCTTCAAGTTAAACTCTAGTGCAATATCATTTGGTAGGTTGATTTGTCAGTTAGCAAACCTGTTTGGCATAAAGGGAGAGCAGGGCACAATTCTTAGAGCCACTTGTTTCACCTCGGTCAGCCTTATCCGAATGCAACTTGGTTTTGGACAAGGACCGAGTGCTCATGTCGATGAGGAAGAAGCCCTGAAAGAAGTCCCTGTGCCCCTAGAAGAGGTTGCGGATACACCTCCTGCTCCTTCTGCCTCTCTAGAGGCCACTCTCTCTCATCTCAGCGAGCAGAAACAAGAGCTCAAGGAATGCCAAACTCGGCTGGAAAGAATGGTTGCTTCTATCCAGTGAACTATGCAAAACATTGCAGCTCATCTTTCATGTCGCTAGGATGACTCCACCGATGCTCTGGAGCCCAGTCCTCTCTGATTTCTTGTTATCCATTCAAAATTAGTTTATATAGATGGATGTTTGACTTGCCTTACACTTAACTTTTACAGCCTAATATTTTGGTAATTAATTGGGTTATATGCTAATCTGGATTTTGTTCATGTTGTGGTATGCCCTTGAGGGCTTTAACTTGTTTATTTTTGGATGATGGTTAAAACTACCAAATCTTGTGGTAGTACTTTTTGACAAATTTATGATAATATCCATTTTGATTCTAATGCTATATTTCTTTGTATGGATGATGATCTTTATGCCCACATCCTTATACCACTTGTTCTATTCTTTAACCCTCTGAATTATCACTTATCATATGTTATTGGAATATTTCTTGATAAACTCTTTGCCAATAGCTGACAAAAAGAGGGAGAAGAAACCTACCCACCAAAATAATGTGTGTTTCTTGCAAAAAAACAAAAAATTATTTCCCTTATTGCAGGTTATTCTAAGGGGCAGCAACATGATTTTGTATTACATGTCAAGTCTTGAGTTGTAAATCTATATATTTGATATGTAATTCTTTTTGTTTTGGTATGTTATTGGTATGGACTATGATATGGTCGTAGGTTAAGTTGTTTTTGTCACGTAATTAACAAAGACAGAGATTGTTAGTGCACTTATTTACACCTATGTTTGTCAATTACGTGACTAGTTGTGTCTTGTAGTTGGATGAGTTCTTGGCAAGTGAAGACCAACGACGCAACTAGATCAAAAGCATCAAAGCCACATTGAAGACGAAGAATTGCTTCTGCGATCTTTACCTTACAAATAGATGATCCCAACCCAAATAGGAACACCTACCTAGGACATCTATTCTAAGCTAATCCCAACTTCATATTTTATCCTATAGTATTAGCTTTTGCATATCCCAAGTTGTTGAATGATTAAAAGGTCTAAAACAGGAAAATCTGCCCACCTTAGGTAGGAAGAAGGTGTCACCGAATATACCTTCGGTGTTACCGAAGGTGCTCAAAACTATCAAGGCAAGCTTAAACGTTAATTCGTTATCACCAACTAGATAATTTGGTGACACTGACTGTCATCGAAGCAAGTTCAATGATACAGAACTTCACTTCGGTAGCACCGTAAACTAGTCATTTTATATCTGTTGGAAGCTTTTGTCTATAAATGCAGCTTGTAGAAACTTGCAAAATTAGTGGAAATAGGCACCATAGAGTGTCTAGTGTACCTCAAGCTTATCATAGCCCATTTAGACTCTATCCATACGATTTCATGTTCTCTTGATTGTGATCTTTTACTTCTATGAGCAATTAAAGCTCCTATTCAATGAAGAATATGAACTCGTGCCTTCTCTAGAGTTCAAAGACCAAACTAATAGAAAAATCTTTGATTCTTCGATACTTTAGAGCGTCCATAAGTTGAATCCCTTACGAAATCCATTCATTATCCAAGATAGGAAATTCAACCAACTCCCATAACCTTGGTCACCTTCTAGGTACATCTTATGCAAGGTTTTTTATCGTGAAGCTGAGCCAACAGGTAAATCCAAGCTACACGATCAAGGGAGCACCGGGAAGCTGATTCATGCTCGAGAGCACGAAGATCTAGTAACCTGAGACAAGCTACAAAAGAGAACTCAATCCGACAAGCAAGTGTCATTATAAAGAGTTCAAAAGTTTAATCTCATTCCTCGTGTAGGATTGAGAATAAAGGTTTGCTATAAACAAACTCGATTAAGTTCCTTATGTGGGACCTTGACCGATGGGCCTAAAGGTAGGAACCTTGTGTGGGACCTTAGCCGGTGGGCCTAAACGTAGGTGCCTTGTGTGGGACCTTGGCCGGCGGGCCTAAACTGTAGGTGCCTTGTGTGGGAGCTTGGCCAATGGGCTTAAACGTGGGTTCTAGGTGTAGGACCTTTGCTCTTGCAGAGAGCATAAATTTTTATCCTTAGTGTAGGACTATAAAGGTTATAGGTGAACCTATTTAAAACCTTTGATAACGAAATTTAGTGCACTCTGGAATTGAGTGTAGATGCCGAGAGTGGAGTAGGCATGTAGCCAAACCACTCTAAATACTTGTGTTTGGAATGTTCATTTGCTCATCTGATTAAATTATGTTTATATATGCTTAAATGTTTAAATTTGTATGTATGATTGAATGAATGCTATTCATTGTTAGGAAGCACATTCCACACACAAGCTCACAACACTAGGCTAGGTATTATATTTTCATATCTTTAATAGCCTTTGTGATTGGATCCTCTAACTGGCTTGGAAGCCATTAGAGTTATATTGCCTTGCTATCTTTAAAATTGAATGATCATTTGAGATAGGCAGTCAAGTTTTCAAATAGGAAGAAATAATTAAAAAGTCCTATTCACACCCCCCCCCCCCCCCCCCCCAGGACATTGCTTCATATTCACTCTTCAGTATCGGTGGTGTAATCTGCAATTTCAAAGGTGAGTGCCATCATCAAGCAAGATGTGTCATAAAAATATAAAGATCTTAATAGCCCAACTATCACCTGTATAATTGGGAATCACTAGATTAAGCATGCACTTCTTAACTTGGAGACGAGTGTAAATCTGATCCCTTCTCTGTTTACTAACAATTTAAAATTGTGGTAACGACCGCTTTAGTAGAAGTAGGAATAAGTCAAAGTGTCCTAGAGGGGGGTGAATAGGACTTTATAAAATTTTACAACAATTTAAAATCCTATTACCATTATCTTGATCTAATATGCAAACGTCAAGATATCATCAATTTAACTCTAATGGCTTCCCAACCAATTAGAGGATCTAATCACAAGACTGAACAGAATCTAAACAATATATAACCTTAGTCTAAGATGGATTCACTGAGTGACTGTGTTTGGTTTGATACTTATCAATTCTATATAATCATGTCAGCATGCATCATGTGAACATTAACAATAAACACAATAAGAGAGTATGCAAATAAAAATCTTAAACATAGTCATTTTATAGTGGTTCAACTATATGCCTACTCCACTTTTGGTGGACGCACTCAACCCTTGAGTGTACCGGATTTCACTAACAGAGGTTTCAAATCAAGTTTACCTTAAGCTAGTACAACCTACACAAGGCTGACTCTAAGACCTACACAAGGTACCTAAGATGTCTCCCCGAGACACAAGTTTATGCCTCACACAGGAGCAAGGGTGAACACACAATACCCAGGTTTTTTGCCCTACACAAGAGCAAAGGATCCACACAAGGAACCTAGGGTTTTAGGCCACATAGGCCAAGGATCCACACAAGGACCCTAGAGTTTATGCCCTACATAAGCGCAAGGGTCAACACACAACACCCATATGTACTCTCCGTTGGAGGCCTCCTATGAGGACTTGAAAGGGGTGAGAAGCACCTTTGATCCAAACTTACAAAAGAAATGATCAAAAGGGTCACTAAACTCTAATGACTTACAGATAAGTAGGTGAGCCCTGTTAAGCACTTTGATGAAGATCTCCTCCTTGATGATGAAGATTCTTCAGCTCCGTTAATCCGCAACACTTGATGATGTACCACTAAAGGTGACGGGTTGGGTCAAGATTATCTTGGAATCTACTATAATAAATATTACCTATTTAAGCAATTGAGAGATTCCAAGGTCTTAGGCATTCAAGGGATCTTAGCTCAATGATTTATCATTAAGGTGGTAGTTAGAAGATCCTTGAATGTGGAAGTTTATTCTCCAATCCACTCTATAGAATATCAATGTTAAGGCTGGATTGAAGGATGAACTCCCATGAGAAAAAAGGCTTATGGTAAATGATGCGTAGTTACTCTCTCAAAACTCTGTCTCTTTCTTCTCAATGGAGCAACCAGGAGCAAGCTCTCCTTAAATAGATAAAAAGTTTCAATGGTAACAAACATGTCAGATTTTGACTGAGTTCAATATCATTAGGCCCACTTTAATATCATCGAACGTATACTTTCGATGATACCGAAGCAAGGTTCGATGATACGAACTCCACTAAAGTATATACCAAAAACATTTTGCCTGAGGATCGATGCCATCGAGCATGCATCGATGTCATTAGAGTTTGAATCTTGATTTCATCGATAATCTGTTCGAGACATCGATCATTTCCACATGACTTTGAAAAAGCTTGCTAGACAATCATTGATCTATTTCGATGATATCGAACACATATCGATTTCATCGAGGTTTGAATTACGATCATATCGAGACATCATTGATTCCTCAGTCATTCCCATATGGTTTTACCTTATAGGATTGCTGGAATACTTTTGTCCAGATTCGATCTCATCGATATACCTTCGATATCATCGAGATTTGAAATCCGATGACATCGAGTAGGGTTACAAGTCCTCGATCTTTCTAGGTGATTTTCCTTTGAGGCTTGCTGGACAAAAGCTTGATTGAATTCGATGATATCGACCTCATCTCGATATCATCGAAGTTTGAATTTAGATGATATCGAAGATGGTTCGATTACTCGAGCAATGTCAGGATATTTTCTAAAATCTGCTGGACAAAGCTCAAGGTAATTCGATATCACTGATTGTCATTCGAGTTGATCGATATTTGAATGTCGATATCATCGAAAAAAATTTTGATTTATCGAACATATTGTCCAAAATACTTTGTGGTTGCTGGACGTAGAATGGCCTGATTCGATGATATCGAGTGGTTATCGATATCATCGAACGTGATTTTTCGATGCCATTGATGAGTACTCGATATCATCGAATATAATCTGTAAAACTTGGAATATTTTCCTATTCTAAAATTCAAGTTTATAGACATATGATCCTCAGTTATTCTAATCTTTTTAAAGGTGTTTTAGGACATGGGATGTGAGACTTAATTTACCTTTGACAAGCTCGGAGTGCACATCCAGTTGAGGCAATGACTTGAACGATCTTCTTTGGGGCTCACTTGACTCAGTGACTCAATCCTCACGCTAATTGACAAACTAGGGCACTTTCAATCTCCCCCTTTGTCAATTACATGACAAAACACCAGAAATCATAGAACAACACCTAGACCAACATCCTAAATTGTGTGCACATGAACTTTACACAATTTTACAAATATGCTATTTGAGTTCACACACAAAGTTAAAACATTCAGTAGTAGCTGCTCCCCCTATCTCCCTACAGTTGCTCCCCCTATCTCCCTGTAGCTTCTCTCCCTAACACTTGTACCACTATACATACATAGATACACATAATTTTCCTTATGGTGGGATTTGTTCTCCCCATTTTTGTCAGTCATTGGCAAAGAGCAATGTAAGACCCGTATCCTAGTCCATACTGTTCCTTAGGCTTTCACAGTCCTCCTGGTCGAATTCCAGTGACCTGCGATCTGTTATAAGTGCTTGTGCACGATCATGAGTCATATCCCGTATATTAGAGTCGACTCGACTCAAAACTTGTGCCATTGTGACTGCAGTTCCGACGCCACGTATTACACGCCGAGGTAATACCCGGGCTAGGAGATATGGGCCCACGTTTAGTTTGAGGAAAAACGTTGTGCGTTGCAATCCTAGAGAATCCATCACATCAATCACATCACTTGTCAAAGTACACCCATTACTCTATCCCATCCCAAGTACAAAAGTAACCCTTAAAAGTCAACTCTCTCCCTTACTCAAGTACACCCATCCATCCCTCTCTCCCATCACCCCCCTCTCTCTCTCATTCTCTCTCTCCATTTTCAAACAACACCCATGAGTGTCCAATGTCCATGACTTCCATGGGGGAGAAGTTAGTGTGGCCCACCTTCCTACCACCCAATCCCACCATCCAAAGTCCATCTCAACTGTTGAAGTTCATCCATTAGAGCTCTAAGATGCTTTGGCGGAAGGAGGAGAAGATCATAGGTGGGTGATTTTATATTTTAATCTTGGGATTTAAGGATCCACTTATGGTGGGACCCACGTTGATGTATGCATGTATAGAGGGGCCCATAATGGCGGGGTCCCTCCATCACACTGCATCTCTCTTTCTCTCTCCCTCTTTTTTTTGTGATAATGCGGCCTTGTGGACCACCTGGATGGACCCCACCATGAAGTATGTATTTACCATGTTGTCCACCAAGTAGGCCCATATGGGTGTTGTGGCCCACATAGGTGGTGAAATTCCACCACAGCGTGAGTGTGGAGGTGTGACGATGCAGTAAGCAGTGTCCCAGCCTTGAATGGGAAGTGTGGGACCCACAACAGGCCCCACTCATGATGCATGTATTTAATCCACACCGTCCACCATATTTTTCAATTCATTTTAGGCGTTGCATCGAAGAATGAAGTTGATCCAAAACTTTGGTAGGCCACACCATCTAGAACATTATTTTGATAGTTAAAATTTATTAAGAGATACTGTGATGTTTTTGTGCATCAAAAAATATCTAATATTGGGCTCGTTACGTGTGCCATGAGCTATAAAATCCAGTAAATGGTGTAGATTATCCTGATATGGGCACCACCTATGAAAAACTACAAGAAAATAAAACAATAAAATGAAATAAAATTTATATAGCCCAGGGGTTGATGCCACTGACTACTGACGTCTAGCGTCCAGGACACTGCAGCTCTTGCTACTTGTAAATTGGGCAGGGACCGTGGGCCCCACTACAAGCCCCACCTTGATGCATGTTAAACATCAACACCGTGCATTTGATGGGTCCCCTTTATATATGGGGTGTCCCCAAAAATCAGCCACTCATGGGACTCAGGTGGACCACACTTCAAAGCAGTAGGGGTTGAACGTCTACCATTGAAACCCTTTTTGGGTCACAACAGCATGGGACCCACCTTCTGTATATATTTAACCACACTGTCCCTCCACTTAGCTAGGACGGGCTGGAGCTTTGAATAACCACCTTGATGTATGGTTCAATCCAAGTCGTTCATCTATTGAACACTTGACTGCAACCCAGCACCACACAACTGCTGGTTAACATCAGCAAGCTATGTGGGCCTAATCGTGATGTATGTGTTACATCTCGCACCGTCCATTTGTGGGGACTCCAGTAGCAACAGCTGCTAGATTGACGTCACCAAGATCTGTGGGCCACTAAGATGTATGTGTTTCTTCACACCGTCCATAGCTGGATGGTACTACGTGGGGCGACTGTGATGTATTTGTTATCCACGTCGTCCATCCATTAGATGGGCCACACTATATTGCATGTGATGGTGGGACCCACCCCACGTGTGGGATACATCTTGATGTATATATATATATATATATTATAGTATATATTATATTATATAATATATACGTGATGGTGGGCCCTACGTGGGACCCACCTCTGCCTTTTTAGTGTAGCCATCTGCATGTAAAATAGCTATATTGCTGCTCCTTTTGATGGAAGCAAGCCCGCAGGGCCCACATTAATATATGTATTTTAGCTACACTGTCCACTGTTTGGACGGTGGAGCCCACCATGATGCACACGCTGTATCCGTACCATCCAACCACTTATAGGATCATTTTATGGCATGGAAAAATGAGTGAGTTAGATCCAAAGTTCAAGTGGACCCCACCATTTAAATAGTGGACAGTGTCATCCACCGTTCAAACTTCTAAGTGCCACAGTAGTTTCCAATTAAGCTGATATTTGTTTTTCACTTCATCTATCTCTATGTTAACTTATGAATAGGTCAGATCTCAAAAATACATAAGGGTAGGCCCGAGTTGATTTACATGAGGCCCATTAGTGCGGCTCGATTTGATATACATGAGGCCCATTGGTGCCGCCCGATTTGATATACATGAGGCCCATTGGTGCGGCCCGATTTGGTATACATGACGCCCATTGGTACGGCCCGATTTGATATACATGAGGCCCATTAGTGCGGCCTGATTTGGTATACATGAGGCTCATTGGTGCAGCCCGATTTGATATACATGAGGCCCATTGGTGCGGCCCGATTTGGTATACATGAGGCCCATTGGTGCGGCCTAATTTGATAAACATGAGGCCCATTGGTGTGGCTCGATTTGATATACATGAGGCCCATTAGTGCGGCCCGATTTAGTATACATGAGGCCTATTGGTGAGACCTGATTTGATATACATGAGGCCCATTGGTGCGGCTCGATTTGATATACATGAGGCCCATTAGTGCGGCCTGATTTAGTATACATGAGGCCCATTGGTGCGGCCCGATTTGATATATATGAGGCCCATTAGTGCAGCCCGAATTGATATACATGAGGCCCATTAGTGCGGCCCGATTTGGTATACATCAGGCCCATTGGTGCGGCCCGATTTGATATACATGAGGCCCATTGGTGGGGCCCGATTTGGTATACATGAGGCCCATTAGTACGGCCTGATTTGATATACATGAGGCCCATTGGTGAGGCCCGATTTAGTATACATGAGGCCCATTGGTGCGGCCCGATTTAATATACATGAAGCCCATTGTTGTGGTCCTTCACGATGTATATTGGCCCGTGGACGGGGCCCACCCGTTTGTATTGTTAGGCCCATGTAATGAGGCCCACTTGATATATGAGGCCTAGTATTGAGGCCCATGTAATGAGGCCCATATGATATATTTGGGGCCCAGGTGTAAGGCCCACCTATTATGTATTCAAGGCCCGATGTGATGTATGTTAGCCCATATGACGAGGCCGATGTGACATAAATAAGGCCCATCATGATTTTATGTGAGGCCATGGGCTCACTATATGTTTGGTCTTATGTAGGCCACTCCTTGGGAGCAATGTTGGTTAAATGTCCACATTGATGGGCAATGATGGTTGGATGTCCACATTGTGACCTTCCCTTAGGCCTTGTTAGACCCATTCTCATCATTCTCTTAGTGGGTTAACCCAAATAAGTGGGCCCTATTCGCCATAGACGGATGGCTCCGTACTAACGAATTTGATTTAACCACGGCCGAGGGCCGATCTTTATATTATGGTTTGATCGACCGTTCATACATGGATCCCGCTATATATATAGGCCGATTGTATACGCCGATTCCGATCATCGAGGCTGATTATCGATCGATTCAGATTATCGTGGCCAATTGCCAATTAGCGATCGAGGTTGATTATCGTGACTGATTACTAATTTCGATTGTCATGGCCGATTGCCGATATCGATTATCGAGGCCGATTATCGATCGATTCCGATTGTTGTAGCCGATTGCAGGTTCCGATCATCGAGGCCGATTATTAGTCAATTTTGATTATTGTGGCCAAATGCTGATACCGATTATCGAGGCCGATTATCGATCGATTCCGATTATTGTGGCCGATTGCTGATTTTGATTATCGAGGCCGATTATTGATTGATTCTGATTATTGTAGCCGATTGCTGATTCCAATCATCGAGGCCGACTATCGATCGATTCTAATTATCGTGACCGATTGTCGATTAACGATCGAGGCTGAATATCGTGACCGATTGCTGATTCTGATTGTCATGGCCGATTGCTGATTCTGATTGTCGAGGCCGATTATCGATCGATTCTGATTGTTGTGGCGATTGCCATTCCGATCATCGAGGCTGATTATCGATCGATTCCGATTGTCGTGGGCGATTGCCGATTAGTGATCAAGGCTGATTATCATGATCGATTGCCGATTCTGATTATTGTGGCCAATGGCGATACCGATTATCGAGGCCGATTATCAATTTTTTCTAATTATTGTGGCCGATTGCCGATTTCGATCATCACGGCCGATTATTGATCGATTCCGATTATCATGGCCGATTACCGATTCCGATTATCGAGGTCTATTATCGATTAATTCTGATTGTTGTGACAGATTACAAGTTTCAATCATCGAGGCCGATTATTGATCAATTCTGATTGTTGTGGCCGATTGCTTATACTGATTATCGATCGATTCTGATTGTTGTGGCCGATTTCTGATTCCGATCATCATGGCCGATTATTGATCGATTCCGATTGTTATGGTCGATTGCCGATTCCGATTATCGAGGCCGATTGTTGAGGCCTAATGAGATGTATATGAGGCCTATGTGATGAGGTCAATTGTGATGTATTGAGGGCCAAGCGATGGAGCCCATTGTAATATATGTTAGGCTCATGTGAAAGGCCCAATGTGATGTATATGAGGCCTATGTGATGAGGTCTATTGTGATGCATTGAGGGCTAGGCGATGGAGCCCATTGTAATGTATGTTAGGCTCATGTGAAAGGCCCATCGTGATGTGTATTAAGCTCTTGAGTGAGGCCCATGGTGTTGTATATTTGACCCTTGTGTGAGGCCCTAGGCCCACTATATGTTAGGCTCTATATGGGCCATTCCTTGGGGGCAATGTTGGTTAAATGTCCACGTTGTCGAGGTCAATTATTAATGCCAGATACTGATACCGATTATGAGTATGTGACAGCATAACATCATGATACATGCCCATACACATCATCTTCATGTTTGTTATGAGATGTAATTGACCATTGCATATGACATTGGGCAGGTTGTTATGAGACTCCCAGATACGTGGAGGTTATCTCACATGAGCGCACGGTATGCATAGGATTGATGCAAGACTGGATTGTATGACTCATGCATCTTGCATTGTGTGCCCTAGTGACATCAGGGCCGTAGCCTCCACAGGCATATCGTTGATGGCCAGATGGGACACAGAAAATATGTTTTAGCATACGGGCGCCATAGATGTCCCTGGGTAAAAATTCCTAAACCTCTGTGGCCAGGAGACGCCCCAACGTCGAGATTGAGTAGATATATATGAGCGCATGAGGGGTGAATACCAGGAGGCCTCGTCTCCCACTGTGTTATGGTCGATTGGGAGGGGGTGTGGCCTTACCTGCTCGAGGGTAAGGGGCATAGCTAGGCTGAGTTTGACCAGCTCGTGAATGGGCTGCTATCAATGTGTCGGGTAGATATTGGCTAACTACTGTCTAGGTGGATAGTGAGGTCTCTTCCACTTGCATGGTCGCGCGTTAGTGGGCGGCGATTTGCATGTAGAGTGTACTAGACCCCGATGATAATCCCAAAGAGAAACCGTACTGATATGTGAACTTATCAAGTTGGAGTTGCATATTCATTCATTCATTCACTATCCACTCGGGTTAGTGGTGTGCAATTAATTATCGTGTACCTTTGTGATGGCAAGAATTTTGGTTGGGCATGCGACTAACCTGAGATCACGAGTCTACTACATTGAGTATGGCTATCCAAATTTAGGTATGAGACTGGTTTGGATAGAAGTCCCTTGTGATGGACTCCATAGCCTGCGATACTACGTACTATCATTCCGACTACACTCCAACTTGGTCATTTCATTCACACTGCATATTGCATTGCATCATCAGCATCTGATATTTGGCTTATTATCCCCGCATTGCATAGCTGATCTAAATTGCTTCATCAGTATATGATATTATTTTTTTTAATTATATTTTTTGCATCTCACAATCTGGATAGGGCTGATGGTATTTATTGGCCTATCAGCATGTTTTCGTATTACTCTGATATCGTATGATTTATGATCTTACCAGTATTTCTGATATTGTATGATTTATGGGCTTATCAGTATGTTCGCTTACTCTGATTACTCTGATATTGCTTACTTGCCACTTACCTTGTGTACACACTTTCACCACCTACTAAGCTTTTTATAAGCTTATGCACGATAGATGCGTGCAGGTGGCATTAGGTTGCAGCAGCGTTGAGCTTGGAGTATGCAGCTGACCTCTGGAGCTTTGATTTTGTCATATATATTTTCCTTTCAGTATTGTATTCAAATATTTATATTAGTGGATATGTGATGATGATGTTATCTTTGTGATTTGGGTAAACTTGTGGTTATGCTTCTTACGAGATAAATGTACATTGAAAAATCCTCCTTGTAGGATCCCATGATCGGAACCTGGTGTATGAGCACTGGGAGCCAAGAATGGGGTACTATGGAGGCTGTCGGCACTGGATTTGGCGATCAGGATTCCTGTGAATCTGATTTCTGGCTTTTGGGCGTGACAAGCAATATATAGCAATATCAGTTGACTGAAGTTAAAGCATAAAAACATGGGAGAATCAAGTGAGTGAATATTCAAAATGCATATAGAAATACAATAGTTCATACACATGATAAGCACGGATGCATTTGAAACTAGAGGAATGAAATTATCACTAAGTACCCATAGAAATCAGATCATGAGAGTGTAGGAAATGTTAAATCTATCACCATTCAGTATTTAATCCTCATATAATATCCTGCAGACATGATTCATTCTCATAGACAATCTAGAATTATCAGTAATGATCAATCAGAAGTAAGGCTCATAAATAGTAGCATTCTTTCAATGAGCATTCAAAAATAGCTGCCCAAGCTTGGCAGCAATTACTATACTAACCATAAAGATTCAGCCCATCCATGGGCATATCAAAATAAAAATATTTTCCTCATTTAAAGGACGAACAACCCCCCAAAAAAAAACTGACTAACAACCACCAGAAAATGTTAATTTGTTCAATGTTACCTGACCACCACATACATAATAGGTACGTAGGGCATTCAAAAAGATACTCATGCCCTAAGTATAAATTTGTAAGTCGTGTATGTGATGGCATAAGAGCAACTGTCATTATGGTGCTGGGGCTGAGTGAGATCGTGCCGTGTCATCTTGATGGCATGTCATTAAATCAATGAGCTGCTGTACTGTGTGCTGCACTCCAGCCACCATTTTCTCCAAGGCTAAGAAACGCTCATCATGCTTCTTTAGTTTCTCTTCTATCCGCGCCACTTGATTGCTTGCCTTCAAGTGCAGAGGTTCGTATGTAGTATCTCATAAATACAGGGTCGATCCCACAGGGAGATGAATTGTGAGAAAGAAAAAAAAATCAAATGCAAAACAAACTAAGTAATAAAAACAAAACTGATGATTTGATTTTGGAATTTTTGAATGGATGTAATTCAACTGAATAAAAGAACACCCAAGCTTCAAAGTTCCACACATAGGTTAATGTTCCAAAATCATGATGACTTGGATAACACAACTAGGATATGAGCACTATGGTCATCCTAATCGGAAAATAAAATAGTTTAAATATTTTAATAAATGATATAAAAGATAAGAAAATAATGGATTCAAACCATTGACATATATTCTCAAGCGCCAGTGATTTTAAGTATTCAATATCTATAGGATAATGAATATCAAAGAAATATAATAGGTTAAGAACATCTCTTATCTAGGAAATTTGATTGATCTAGGGTAAGCCTATCTATCAATGTGGATCTCATATGATGGAAACATATGGATCTCACAAGAGGATTAAAAAAAGAAAAACCTAAATAATAGATAACATGCATACAACATTCTTCTCATCATTAAAACAATCAATCATCATAATCTTAAAAAATTATTAAACCCATGTGCTTCTCTTCTAGCTTGGGTTAGAAGGAACTTAGAAAAACATAACTAGAATAGAGAAAGAAAGAAACAAGAAAAAATAAATGCAAATAGAAAAAAGAAAAAAACAATTTATAAAACTTAAATAAAATTGAAAACCCTTTAAAAACCCTAAATCATGCTCTTGAATGCTTTAAATGATCTCTTGGAATGCCCTAGGAAGCCCTATTTATAAGTAGGGAACTCCAATTTTCGTACAAAGTTGAAAAACCCTAGAAACCGCCTTAAATATACGTATTTTCTCAAAATAGACTTCTCGCTACATAGTTCGTTTAAAATAAACTTCCTACTGCAGAGTTTCCCAAAATAAACTTCACAGCTTCAGAACATAGTTTTTCAGGACGATTTCAAGATTCTTACTTCAAATCTTCGATTCTCTTCATTCCTCACTTGGTTTTCTTGGATCTTTGGCATATGAATTCTTCATTCTTGGTCTCTTAAGATCCATCCCTTGCCTTGGTAATTCTTGAACATCAAATCCATGCTTTTTAGCACCCCTTTTCAATCCAAGCTCTTAAATTCACCTTGCAACACATATATGAGTAAAATAGAATATTAAGATGATTTATGTTCATAAAACCAAGATATAATGGGGAAAATTATGCAATATTTGAGTCTCAACACACCATCCCAACCAGCATTTTGCTATTCCCGAGCAAAATAAGCGAAGAAAAATAAAAATAAGAATAAAAAATAATTCTATAAATAAAATTAAAATGAAAACAAAATTCTAACTACACCACTTTCGTAGGTAATCTCGATTGCATTTAGCATATACAACAAGCCTTTAAACCCCTAGGTTTCCCCTAGTGGACGAGTTATAGTCTCGTGAGGGTTTTTAGAAATGTTACCCACAAACATTGAAAACATGAAACATATTTCAACACTCAGAAATTTATACAATTATGCCTCCATTCATCATATGAATTCCAAAACAAAACAATACTTACCCTAAATCTGAAGTTAGCTAGAATCTTAATTTTCTAATCCATTACATCCTTAAGTTTAGAGATCTAATCAAAATTTAGAATAGTTATGATCCAATATCCTTAGGTACTCCGTGACACTAGTCTAACTTTGAGAAATATGCATGTTCCCTATCCTAACTCTTTTCAATCATCCCAAGAACATGAAATCTCTAATTATCTTATTTTTTTCATGACATTTCTTCTTTTATCATCTTATCCTCATTATTATAGACCACCCTTAGATGAAGATTCCCATCGAGTTTGCTTCAAAACATAAGGTATCGTACTTGTAATGGTAATAATAATGGATACTTAGGTATCCTTACTCCGGATTACTAACACGATTGTTATGGTCATTACATTCATGCTGTATAATAAAATTTTATTTTTTCATCACTTTTTTTTCTTCAATATTCTCTCTTTTAAGCATATATCAATGGTACTAGTTCATTGAACCTTGTTTGAATCAAAATTTGTTATTCTAGTTCACATATCATATTCCTCACTTAGTTAGCTAGGGTGCGTTGTGAATTCAGTACATCAAATTACAACTCACTTTAAACTAGTGATTAGATAATTGAACTTAAGTTTATAATTTTTAATTATCAGAATTCTTACTACTATCAACCTAGACTAAGTATTAACTTTGCTTTTAGAATTCACAAAATATCATGTTCACATTATTGTATATAAAAATATTATTTTGAAAATGTTGAATTTTTTTTCCATAAACCTAAAAAAAGAAAAAAAAAACTTAAACCTAACTGAAACCTAAAAATAATAAAAATAATAATAAAATAAACTGAAACCTAAAAAAAAAAAAAAAAAAAAACCTTCACATGGATGACTATCCACACCCCCCAACCTAAAATCTACATTGTCATTAATGTAATGATAATGTAATGCAGAGAACAATAAAAATAAAAGAAATGGTGGATAGTACCTGCCATGAAAAACTCACCTGCTATGTGACACTAAAAAAATTGAATATGATACAAATCCTACACAAATGCTCCGTCAGACTAGGAGCATCAATCTGAATATTCTGGCTCATGAAGAGGGACGGACTCCTCTCCCAAATGAAAGCTTTCCACATAAGGCTTCAACCTCTGACCATTAACCTTGTACACATTGTCATTACGTGGATTCTCAACTTTAACAGCCCCATAAGCATAAACATTCTTCACAATGAAGGGTCCTGTCTATCTTGATCTTAACTTTTTCGGAAAGAACTGGAGACGAGAATTGTACAATAGGACCTTTTGCTGAGGTTCAAAATTCTTCCTCAGGATATTTTTGTCATGAAAAGCTTTTGTCCTCTCTTTGTAGATTTTAGAATTTTCCTAGGAGTCTCTCCTCAACTCCTCTAATTCATTCAACTTTAATTTCCTTTGTCCACTTGCTTGATCCATATCAAAGTTTAATTTCTTTATTGCCCAGTAGGATTTATGTTCCAATTCCACTGGCAAGTGGCAAGCTTTCCCATACACCAATCTATATGGAGACATTCCAATCGAGGTCTTATAAGCAGTCCTATAAGCCCATAAAGCGTCGGATAGTCTAAGGGACCAATCCTTCCTATCTGGCCTTATAGTTTTCTCTAAAATGTGTTTGATTTTTCGATTAGAAATCTCAGCTTGCCCACTCATTTGTGGATGGTATGGGGTGCTCCCTTTATGCTTGATGTCATATTTCTTCATCAAAGCCTCAAATGTCCTATTGCAAAAGTAAGACCCGTCATCACTAATGATGGCCTTTGGAGTTCCAAATATAGAAAAAATATTTTCCTTGAGGAATCGTATGACCACTTTGTTGTCATTGGTCCTACTTGGAACTGCCTTAATCCACTTTAAAACGTAGTCCACACCAACCAATATATAAAGAAATCCAAAAGAAGATAGAAATGGGCCTATAAAATCAATACCCTAACAATAAAAAATCTCCAATGATAAAATTGGGGATAAAGGCATCATGTTACGTCGGGACACTCTTCCCAACCTTTGACATCTATCACAAGCAATAAGAAAGCATGAGTGTCTTTAAACATGGTGGGCTAGTAAAAATCATACTGCAGGATTTTTATAGTCATTTTTTAGCAGAAAAATGGCCACCACATGTTTCCATGTGATAAAAGGAAATAACACTTGAACTTCATCCTATAGGACATAACGTCTAAAAATCTTATCAGTCCCATATTTATATAAATACGGGTCATCCCAGAAGAAGTTCCTAACCTCGGTTTCAAAATGCTTCCTATCTTGTGACTTCCAATGATATGATAATTTTTTCGTTACAAGATAGTTCACTATATCCGTATACCAAGGCAATTTGGTGATCGCAAATAATTGTTCATCAGAAAAAGTATCCTAGATATGCATCTCCTCAGTGGAATCATCTAACACCAATCTAGAAAGGTGATCGGCTACTACGTTTTCTACTCCTTTTTTATCTTTTATCTCTAAGTCAAGTTCTTAGAGTAGGAGGATCCATCTCAAAAGTCTCGGCTTTGCATCCTTCTTAGATAGCAAATATTTCAAAGCTGAGTGGTCCGTGAAAATGACTACTTTGGATCCCAGCAAGTAGGACCTAAACTTATCCAAAGTACAAACTACTGCAAGTAACTCTTTTTCAGTTGTTAAATAGTTTACTTGGGCCAAGTTTAGAGTTCTACTTGCATAGTGAATAACTTAGGGCCGTTTATCTTTCTTTTGGCCCAAAATAGCCCCTATGGCATAATCACTTGCATCGTACATTAGTTCAAAAGGATATGTCCAATCTGGTGGACGCATGATGGGTACAGTGGTAAGGGATGATTTAATTTTTTTAAAGGCACTTGCACACTCATTTGTCTACTTAAATGGAACATCTTTTTGAAGAAGATTAGTCAAGGATCTAGTAATGACACTAATGTCCTTGATGAATCTTCTATAAAAATCAGCATGCCCTATGAGTGATCTAATATCTCTAACAGTTTGGGGGATAGGTAGATTAGCTATAATGTCGAGTTTTGAGCGATCTACCTCGATTCCATTTTTGGAGATAACATGACCCAAAACAATTCCCTTTTGAACCATGAAATGATATTTTTTCCAATTTAAGACAAGGTGTTTCTCTTCACACCTAATAAGACAAGAAATAAATTGTTGAGGCATTCCTCAAAACTACTCCCAAATACGGAGAAATAGTCTATGAAAACCTTAAGAAACTTCCCAACCATATTTGAAAAAATGCTTAACATACACCATTGAAAAGTTGTTGGGGCGTTACACAATCCAAATGGCATCCATTTGAAAGCAAATGTGTCAAATGGACAAGTGAATGTGGTTTTCTCTTGGTCTTCAAGGGCTATCTCTATTTAGTTATATCCAAAATATCCATCAAGAAAACTATAAAAGGAGTGACCTGCTACCCTCTCTAAAACTTGATCAATGAATGGTAGAGGGAAATAATCTTTCTTTATGACCTGGTTCAATTTTTTATAGTCAATGCAAACACGCCAACCAGTGGTGACATGTGTTGGTATGAGTTCATTATTAGAATTCTGCATAATAGTTATTCTGGATTTCTTTAGGACTACTTGAGTTGAACTCACCCAAACACTATCGGATATTGGGTAGATGATTCCCACATCCAACAATTTGATCACCTCATTTTTTTATAACTTCCATCATGTTTGGATTGAGACGCCTTTAAGGTTGTCTAATTGGTTTGGCGTCCTCATCAAGGTGGATCCGATGGGTGCATATAGAAGGGCTTATACCCTTGATGTCAGAAATGGTCCAACCCAAGGCTCCTTTGTGGTCCCTTAGAACTTTCAATAATTTAATCTCTTAATCCTTGTCTAAAAATGAAGAGATTACCACAAGATAAATTTTATTTTCACCTAACTATACATACTTAAGCTCATTTGGTAGTGGTTTTAATTCAAGCTTTGGAATATTGGTTGGTGATGTCAGAGGTTGCAAGTCCTCGATAGATAAGATTTGAGTGCGCGGTCTCCATTGGTACATACCAATGTCTTGGGTGGTAGTGCTCTCATTATCATCATAAATTTCAACAAGCACTTTTTCTAAATCAGAATTTTTTAAGTCCCCAATGACTTGAATCAATTCCTCAGCCAAACTAGGTTCCAATTCCTCTTCTTCTATCAAGCAATCCATGAAATTCAACTCATGGATTTCATTATTATCAATGGGCTGCTTACATAGATTGAAAATATTTAGCTCTAGAGTCATGTTACCAAAAGACAAGTTCATCATTCCATTCCTGCAATTTATAATTGCATTTGAAGTTGCTAGGAATGGGCGGCCTAAAATGATGGGAACTTGAGCGCTAGCATTTATACATGGTTCAATGTCAAGTACAATAAAATCCACGGGGAAGTAGAATTTCTCCACTTTGACTAACACGTCCTCTAAAATTCCCCTTGGTACCTTAATAGAGCGGTCAACGAGTTGGAGTGTAATCGTGGTTGGTTTAAGCTCGCCTAATGCCATTTGTTTATAAACTGAATAAGGTACTAAGTTGACACTTGCACCCAAATCTAGTAAAGCATGCTCAATTTGAAATTTTCAAATAATATAAGGAATAGTGGGACTTCCCGGGTCTTTATATTTGGGTACAACCCTTTGTTGAATGATAGCGCTCACTTTCTCAGTAAGGAAGGCCTTTTGTGTACATTTAATTTCTTCTTTACAGTGCACAAGTCCTTGAGATATTTAGCATATGATAGAATTTGTCTAATGGCATCAAGCAGAGGAATATTAACAATAACCTTTTGGAGCACATCCAACACCTCTTAATATTTCATGGGGACAGTTGGATTCTGAAGTTTAGATGGGAATGGAACTGGAGGCTCATATGACTTAAGTCTCTTTATCCTTTTGTTGTTGCAGCTCTTAAACCATAGCCGATTCATCATTTTCTTAAGACAGTGGCTCATCCTCTGGTATTTCTACTGGTTGCATTATCTTGTTATCGATCTCTTTTCTACTTCTTAAGGTAATGATGGCCTTAGCTTGTTCATGATATAGCTCACTTGGATTTGAGTCTCCAATGAAATGTGTGTTTCTAGGGTTTGACACAGGTTGAAAAGGAATGGTGCCTTTTTCCCTATCATTTAGTTGAGTCTCAATCTTAGCCACAGTTGTCTTTAATTCCTGATTTGATTGGATTAGAGACTGATTCATTTGAGCTTAAGAGTTCATGAATGTGGTCAATGCATCCTCCACAGATGATCATTTTGGTGGGGGCACATATGGTGCATTGTTAAGTGTCCCAAAGAAGTTATTTTGTGGAGGCATTTGAGGTGCATTGGGCGCATTAATTTGTGGTCTATTCCTCCAACTAAGATTAGGATGGTTACGCCAATTTGGATTGTACGTGTTTCCCATTAGTTGCATAACTGACCTTTGGTAATTATTTATAGCATTTGCTTGATCATGCTCATACGTGATATTTTGTACAACTAAGATTATTGGATAATCCTTTGTGTCATGATCTGTACCACCACAAATGCTACAAAAATTGCCTAAGGAAGTGTTTGCTTTAACCATATCAACCTTCCTAATTTCCAAGGCTTCGACCTTTCTAGCCAATGCAACGAATTTTGCATTAAAGTCGTCTTCCTTTCTTAGGACATACATTCCCGCTTTCTCTCTAGGAATGGGTCTAGTTTGGTCTGATTTAGCAGAGACATCCCATGTTTGCGTATTTTCTGCTAACATATCTAGAAAATCCCAAGCCTCATTATGATCTTTGTCAAGAAAGGTTCCACCACACATAATCTCTATGAACTGACGGGTATCCATGGTGAGCCCCTTTCGGAAAGCATCAATCACGTGCCATGGTTCATAACCATGATGTGGACAAGTAATTAGAATGTCTTTGAAGCGCTCCCAAGCTTGAAAAAATAGTTCATTCCCCTTTTGGGAGAATGACATGATTTCTTATTTTAATGTATTTATTTTGTGCTTGGGAAAGAACTTTTTCAAAAACTCTCTACTTAAGGATTGCCATAAAGTGATGGTATTAGGTCTTAGAGAGTTGAGTCATGCTTTGGCCCGATCCTTTAGAGAAAATGAAAATAACCTAAGCTTAAGTATATCCCTATTGCCATTATTTACTTGTAATGTTTCAATTACTTCCTCAAAGTCCTTAAGGTATTAAGTAGGGGCTTTTAGAATCCAAGCCATGAAATTTAGGAATTAATTGAATTAGACCTGGTTTAAAATCAATGTTCCCTCTGTGAGCAAGGAACACTATGCAAGATGGTAAAGTTGATCTCTCAGGGTGTAAATGTTCATGTAAAGTCCGTGGTTGGTTTAACACATTCATATGAACTTCATTTTCATCCTCAAGAGGAGGATTATGTTGATTTTCTCTATTTTGATTTATAGTTGGATCTAGCATATTTGGATTTGGATTATCAACTGGGTCTGCCATGGAATCCAAGTGATGTTGAGTGTCTCTTCTAAGTGAATGATCAAGGCCTGGAACTAGTCCCCCTTCAAAGGAGAGTCGATTGTTTTGATCCCTACTCCAACGGGACATAAACCATCCACACCACACAACAAATACCACTAATTCAAATAGCAAGTATGATACTTAAAATAAAAATTAAAACTTAACCAACAACCCAGGCGGCAGGGCTAACCATGAGGGTTCAGTCCACAAAGCAAAATAAATCAACAACCTAGGCGATAGGGCCGACCATGAGGGTTCAATCCATAAATAAATAAATAAATAAAAGTAAAACTAATGCAGAAATTAAACTATGCTAATATGGAAAATAGATTCAGCGGATGATCTTTGTGATCAAACAGCAACTGTAGGACAACCATAGCACTTGGGTGATAAAATCCCAAGCAGGGTAACCTTATGTCATAGTTTGTGCTTGAAAGACCCAACTAAATTTATTTTTAAAGAAAAAGAAAAGAAAAAAAAATCTACAGAAAATTTGGAGGGTTTAGAAGAGAACTTACCTTAGAAGAAAACTTACCTTAACTATCTTGCACAGATCTGATCTATCTCAGTCTCTCCCCGGCAGTGGCGCCAAAAACTTGATTGCTTGTCTCCAAGTGCATAGGTTCGTAAGTAGTATCCTGTGAATACAGGGTCGATCACACAGGGAGATGAATTGTGAGAAGGAAAAAATCAAATGCAAACCAAACTAAGTAATAAAAACTAAACTGATGATTTGATTTTGGGATTTTTGAATGGATGTAATTCAACTGAATAAAAGAACACCCAAGCTTCAAAGTTCCACACATAGGTTAATGTTCCAAAATCATGATGACTTGGATAACACAACTAGGATCTGAGCACTATGGTCAGCCTAATCGAAAAATAAAACAGTTTAAACATTGTAATAAATGATATAAAAGATAAGAAAATAATGGATTTGCACCATTGACATATATTCTCAAGCGCTAGTGATTTTAAGTATTCAATATATATAGGATAATGAATATCAAAGAAATATAATAGGTTGAGAACATCTCCTATCAAGGAAATCTGATTGATCTAGGGTAAGCCTATCTATCAATGTGGATCTCGTATGATGGAAATATATGGATCTCACAAGAGGATAAAAAAATAAAACCTAAATAATAAATAACATGAATACACCATTCTTTTCATCATTAAAACAATCAATCATCATAATCTTATAAAATTATTAAACCCATATGCTTCCCTTCTAGCTTGGGCTAGAAGGAACTTAGAAAAACATAACTAGAATAGAGAAAGAAAGAAACAAGAAAGAATAAATGCAAATAGAAAAAAGAAAAAAAAACAATTTATAAAACTTAAATAAAATTTAAAACCCTCTAAAAACCCTAAATTGTGCTCTTGAATGCTTTGAATGATCTCTTGAAATGCCTTAGGAAGCCCTATTTATAAGTAGGGAACTCCAATTTTCGTACAAAGTTGAAAAACCCCAGAAACCGCCTCAAATATACGTATTTTCCCAAAATAGACTTCTCGCTACATAGTTCGTTTAAAACAGACTTCCTGCTACGGAGTTTCCCAAGATAAACTTCACAGCTTTAAAATATACTTTTTCAGGACGATTTCAGGATTCTTCACTTCAAATCTTCAATTCTCTTCATTCCTTGATTTTCTTGGATCTTTGGCATGTGAATTATTCAATCTTGGTCTCCTAAGATCCATCCCTTGCCTTGGTAATTCTTGAACATCAAATCCATGCTTTTTAGCACCCCTTTTCAATCCAAGCTCTTAAATTCACCTTACAACACATGCATGAGTAAAATAGAATATTAAGATGATTTATGTTCATAAGACCAAGATATAAATGGGGAAAATTATGCAATATTTGAGTCTCAACACCACTCCATTCAATTGAGCCCTGACCCGATCTTGATGAAATTTGAACCGTGGAGTTGGTGTAGAGTCTGTTAGAGTTGGAACTAGCTGAGGCTCCTATGGATCTCCTTCTGTTTGAGTTGCTCCCTTCCCCATGTCTCCTTCTCCTTGGATTTCTTCCTCGGGCTGTTCTTCTATAAACTCATGAAACTTAAGGTCCATTTTTCAGATGTTGACTTTATTAAAGTGTTGCAGTGGATGCTCAGGATCGTCCATCAGAGGAAGTCTAATTTTATCACACAGCACATGGATGATATGAGGGAAGGGTAGATAGGTTGCTCTGGAAGTGTGAATGACACTGGCTAACTGGTGAAGAATTAAAGTGGGTAGACGTATCTTAACACCAGTTGCAATGCAGTATACAACCATGATGATAAACCCAGTAAAATCTGCTCGATTCAGTCCTCGAGGGTAAGCGTTGGTGCAGAATATTCTGTGCAAGACTCGGTATTTAGGACTCATATATTTTTGCTTTCAAAGCATTCCCTTGATACCATGGGATATCTCTATCCTGGCATAGGAATTTTATGACCTTAGAGCGGGTTGTTGAGTCCTCAAGATCAAGATTGGACAGACCGATAGGAGACAAGGTAAGATCAAAAATGTTGGCAATGGATTTGGTAGTGATTTCAACACTCTCGTCCCCAACAGTGACAGTAATGGATGGAGGATCAAGAACCGAGGAATGACTACAGGCGAGAAATTAGTAAGTCCTCTCATCATGACACAGACCTCCAAAGTTCAAAACAGGCAACCAATCGACTGCATCTAACAGAGATTTTAGATTGAATTTTCTAATGCATTCCCTATCAACCCATTGCTCGTCCTAAATATTTTTCAAGGATATGTGGAGGAGGATCTACAACAGTGGGTGGAGGTGCAGAGGCCACAGCCGGAGCTTCCCTGCGCAACGTTTGTCGAGTAGAGGTGTTGCGTTAGCTAGCTGGGGATCTCTGACCTGTGCCCTGGCCCTTTCCTTTGGGGCTAGGGTTTTCATCCTGGTAGGCCTAGAGGATTCCCCTATGACAAGTGCTTTTCCCTTGTCTTTACTCATTTAGACAACCAGCAATTAAAAAAGGAACTGACAGATGAGAGAAATCTAATAGATGATAGAAGACTATGACGACCAACCAGAGAGAAGATGCCAAGAATTGAACTTTCAATCAATCTAGGAGGACCCAAAAATGTAGAATACTTTGAGGAATCAAAAGGATATGCCAAGAAATTACCAGATTTAAGCCACGCTAGACTGTTTGCGGTCATCAGAAGAAGGAAAAACGGCCTATGAAGATGGATAGAACAAAATAGAATTTTCTCGCTCGTCTGTCTTTTTATCCGGCGGTGAACTTTGATATCATCAAAGTTTGATTCGATGATATCGATATGCCCCATTTGATGTTATCGAAGAGGTCTTTGATAACACTTTATAACGTGTGACGCTTCGAATTTTGAAAGGTCATCAATGATATTGATAACGATTCGATACAATCGAGGATTAGTACGATTCATCGACTAACTTATCAAAGAGAAAAAATATGACATTGATTTGAGCACTTCGATTATCTTCCATATATGCATATCATAGTATATATTCATATCAGCTTGTATACACATCAAAATTTGTACAAAAAAATTGTGAAACCAAAAATTACAAACACCTGCTATGTTTATGTGCAAAAAGAGTTTTTAAGGTATAGAAACCTTAGATATATCATGATAATTTCCAAAAGTGCATCATTTCACACATCCATTCAGGTCTAGATGCCATGACCTAGACTTGTTATCCTTGCTCAATCCATATTAAGCATATGGATTAACCTTCCCATTTCCTTTGA
Organism: Magnolia sinica; assembly: GCF_029962835.1. NCBI lineage: Eukaryota > Viridiplantae > Streptophyta > Magnoliopsida > Magnoliales > Magnoliaceae > Magnolia > Magnolia sinica. Next base: position 34,025,973 of record NC_080582.1, on the reverse strand, counting down.
TGACATAGCAATGGTCATTAGTATGAAGACCCTTCATAATTGATTTTCCTAATAGGTCCAGGATCTTGCACTCTAGCTTGTTGAATGTAACCATATTCTTTTTGTCACATATTTGAGAAATGCTTAGAAGGTTGTGTGTTAGACCTTCTACACAAAAGGCATTCTCATTTTTGAGCATCCCTAATCTAACAATATTTCCATGCCCTAATACCTTGGCAATGTTTCCATCTCCAAAGGTGACTACCCCATTATCAAGATTTGAATAATTTGAGAGAAGGGATTTGTCACCCGTGACATGTTTTGAGCATCCTCTATCTAAGTACCACTTAACATTATTGCTTGGTTTAAGATTTGAGTGAGTCACAAGGCAATTTTTCTTTCCTTTAACCACCCATTTTGTGGCAAGTTTTTGTGAGGATGGTTCTTTCATTTTGCTAGGAAGTTATTTGGGTACATTGGGTAACTGAATCACTTTTCCTTGTTTCATTAATTCATTTATTTTCTGATTCAGTGAGGCCACCTGACTTAGTAGTTCCTTCATTTTCTTGGTCATTTTAGGTGGAGATGGATATGTCTTACCTTTGGGTATGAACCTTGGTGGACTCTTAACATTTTTCACTGTTCTTCCGGTTGGTTTATATTTACTAGTAAAGTTTAAACCAGAATTAGGATGAGTCCAATCAAAGGTATGACATTTAAATTTGTAATGTCCTAAATCTCCACATAAGTGACAAATAGGAGTAACCTTTGTATTACTTCCTAAAGCAGCTATTTTCTTAGTTATTGTTGCTGCAGAGGTAGGAATTGGTTTGAAGTTTTCATATCCTAATCCCCTTTTGTTATTTTGTGGCCTCCCCATTCCAAAAGTTTTTTTAATTTTTCACTACTTTGGGAGAATTTATAACTCAACTCAACAGATTTTTTGAATTTTTCTGAATCAAATATGAATGTGTGATTTTCATTCTTAAGACACAAGTTTTCATCTTTCAATGACTCAATTTGTTTGTTTAGTTTCACCGACTCAAATTTCAGAAATGAGTTGATTCTTTCAAGCCTATCATTATCTGAGTGATATTGCTGAAGATCATTAATTATGTGTGTATTGGTTTCTAAAGTTTTATCTAGATCTATTTGCAGCAATTTATTCATATTTTCATTGATCCCAAGTCTTTTAAGGATATTAATGCTATGTATGTAAAGGTGATTATAATTTATCCTTTTCTTCTTCTTTCTCTGTTTAAGCTACAGCTTAGATCTTTTCACTGTCCTGGTTCCCTCATGGGTTATTTCCAACAAGTTGCATGCTTGTCTTGATGTGCTACACATACTAATTTGATTAAACACTTCTTAACATACAACACAGTAGATAACATTCATTGCTTTAGCTTCAGAAGTTTGTTTTTCTTTATCGAATGCTGTCCACTTTTCTTTGGATTTTGGATTGGAGATGGTTGTGCCATTTTCAAGTACTATTTGTTCAGTTGGCGACATATATCTGTTTTCAACAATGTCTCAAACTTCATGATCCAAAGATCTCAAAAAGTAGTGCATCCACTACCAAAAAAAGGGGCAAAGGATACAGACCACGTTAATTTTTTGCTATGGTTATAAACCGTAGCTATAGTTGCTACAGTTTTAATCTGTAACTAAAAAATTGACACACCATTAATAATTAATGGTGCTGTAAGGGGCTCTATGGGGCCTTAAAAAATATATATTTTCCATCTAAGTCATCCATCTATTTGGCAATATTACTTTAGAGCATGAAATAAAAAATCAGGTAGATCGAAGCATTAGACCACATGGTAGGAAACATGGAGATTAAATCACATTTGCTTCCTATGGTGTGGTCCACTTGGGCCTTCAATCTACCTTAAGTTGGCATCATGAACTAAAATAATTTAATAAAATTAAGGGTTGAAATGGATAAACCAAATACATCGTGGTGGGCCCCACGGAGCCCCTGTGAGGACCGTTTACGGTCCAAGCACGAAATGACGGCCAATTTTGGGTGCGCGCTTAAAACAAAGTTGCGCCCAAAATTGCTTTATCTCCCTCATTCTCTCTCTCTATTCCCTAATTGCCCCTCTCTCACTCTCTGTTCCCTAATCTCTCTCTCTCTCTCTCTCTCTCTCTCTCTCTCTCTCTCTCTCTCTCTCTCTCTCTCTCTCTCCATTTCCCAATCCTCTCTCTCCCTCCCGATCTCTGCCCCATCTCTCTCATTCTCCTCCCTCTCTCTCTAATGCATCTCTGCCGTTAGTTCTATCTCTCTCCATTGCAGTAGCCATGAAGCTCCTACATGAAGAAACACATGCCGTGAAGCTCCTTGGTTTGATATCTTCTTCTCTTTTCCTATCTTTTTCTGTCTACTTTCCCTAATCTTATTACCTACTAGTGACAACTTTTGAGGCATTCACGATAGAACTTGCAAACCCACCCATTGAAAGAGACAATCCATAGAAGGTGAAATGGAAGCAGCAAGACTAGCACCTTGCTAGAATTAATGCCAATAACTTCTAAGCTAGCACCATTTCAGCATTTGGGTTTTGGGCCACACCATATTTGAACCTCTTCACAAGCATGAAGTTAAAAATCTTATTCTATATTATAAGGATTTAGGGGTCTTAACTGATTCTATTATCTAATCCTTGAAGCATATCTCGTTTTCTTTATTACACCTTTTGAGCCACTCACATTTTGCATTGTTGACTTTAGTGGCTCGATTGAATACTGCTCGGAGTGGAATCTGATCCAAATGTTTTTATTTCAGAACTGCTAGTCGACGATTATAATGTTGGAAAATGATTCACGAGTGGATTGTAACATGGATAATTAAAATTATAAATCAGTTGACCAGTGTACAACAATCACATGGTCCTGATCCTGCTTCGTAGTTATAAAATCACATGCACATGGGCGCAGATACTTGCAATTTGTTAGGGCATGTTTGGATTGTAGAGACAAATAGTGACCTAATTAATGGGCCCCATTCCACATTCCTTATGCTCATCATTATCTCAATCTTGTATTATCAACTGTAGATTTATCATATATTTTGTATTTAAGAATGTTTATTAGCTCAGTTGAAGTGAAATGCAATAATTTAATTCAATAAAGGAAACCACCAAAATGGAGACGGTATCATTTTCACTCATAACGGTGATTGGCTATATTTATAATTCCACTTTTTCAAATTGGATTTACAACTACTTGAAACCACTAATTTGGGGGGCTATCCTTCGATATGACTAGAGTTTGGTCATTCCTGCTTCTATTTTCCAAGCAACAACCATTACTCACATGGGCCTTCCTTTTCTTTTGTAAATATCAGGCGTGATGGATTACTACTTTTGGTTACGGGGCATTATTTTCCAAGAGCTTGTTTGGTAGATGCCTAAAAATGAATTAATGTTATTTTTAAATAACAGTAATTCATTAGGAACCATGGTCTCTAATACATGAGTAATTATCTAGTGGGCTACTTGTATGGGGAACCTTTTCCATGAACATAGTTTTGTTTGGACTCATTTGCATCTACATTACCTATCTGGACCATCCATTAGGTCCAATACTCTTTTCATCTTTTCATGGGTCGTGTTGAAACATTAATGTTGATCAAAATATCCAAACTGTTCAGTTACTGGCATGCAAAATGGACATGAAGATCATTCTTGGAAGATGGGCTCGATCAAGGATGTTTACGACCTTTTGATTGCTGTGATTTTTGCTCAGTAGTGGGAGGGGACTGGACCTAATGGATGGTTAAGATATGTGATGTTAGTGCCGACAGCCCAAATGCAAATGTAAGGATTCCATTCAATTAGCCCACAAAATCATTCCTCTAATTAGAGTTAATGTTAACACTAATCATGTTCTAGAGATTAAGATCTCTAATACATAATTACTGTTAACTAAAATTAGATGAACTTATTTTTACTAATCATGTTGAGCCACCAAAATGGTTCTTTGAACTTGCAAGCCATGCTCTAGTTTATACTTAGACTTCCTCTTGTCCAGTGGATCAAGTCAGCTCTAAATGTACAGGTCAAGGTCATTGGTCATTGGGGTTGGTCAGTAGTGTATTTGAGTTGTATGTATGTCTTACATATAGTGAACATACATATAGAAGTTGCATTATCAAGATCAACTCAGGCTAGATGATTTTTCATGAATCTTTTAATTTTTAATAGCATATTAGATCAAAGAAGATAAAAGACTTAAAAGTGAAGGACGAAGAGGGTTCCCACCCTTTGGATTAATACATTACCAACTACGATTCTTTCTCTTCCCTTTGCCTTCCTTTTTATTTTTATTTTACGAGAATAGAATTTTATTAAAATTGAAAAGAAAAAAAAACCACCACCACCACCACCAGTAAAAGCTGAGCAGGTTATGAGAAAGCATCCATTCAACACAAAAATGAGCCCAAAAAACCCACCACCAACAGTAGCAGAAGCCTAGGCTATATATATTTGTTTTATTCATGTTGTCCATTCATTTTTCCATATCATCGCGTGTCATGAGCCCAAAAATGAATGGGCGTTCAATAACCACTATTTCATCTTATGTGATCCACATAAGATTTGGATCTTCCTTTTTTGGGTCTCATGCCCTAACATGATGTAGAAGGGAGAATGGGCATCAAGGTGTGTTGTGTACTTTTCATTCATTTTCTAAGAGATATTTTTAAAATGCTTATGGTTAATTTCCAAACTTTTCCTATAATACGTATTAGTAATGGCTTCTTCTACTATCATCTGAGGACCTGAAAGGGCCAACTAACTTGAGATTTTCACATGCAGGCTGATGTATTTTTAGCCCCACAGATCAATGTTGCCACTGGAAGGTTCAATATTGAAATGGTAAAGTTTTTAACTATTTATTTTATCTTTGTTTTTTCCTATTCTTCATAAATAATTTTATGTATTAGTTTTGTCACTATTTGTACATATGTCAATCTCATGAGTCTTACTTTTTGTAATTTTCTTACCCTTGTAGTGATTATCAGAAGCAGTGGGCCATCATTGAAAGATTACCCTTGTGGTGAGTCCAATCAAGGTATGGAAAATACATGGTTTTAGTTCATGGTAAATGGTACCTTTTATTATGGAACCGGATTGTCTACTATAAATGATTTAACTGCTGATTAGTTGAAATTGTTGTTCAGAAATTCCATAAACTCAAGTGGAGGTAACCTGATCAGGAGAATGAACTATTTCTGACAGGTTGTGGAGGTGCCTAATGTCTCATGGGAAGACATTTGGGGGTTGGACAATGTCAAACGGGAACTTTAGGAGGTATGTCTTTCATTGGATTTTGCCTTTTCTTCTTTGTTTTGTTATACTTAAAATATATGCTGGTAAAGCAACATTTGGAACAGTGATTTGTAGCCCATGTGGAACTCATACATTAGTTGGAATTGGTTGTTTAGAAATTTCATGACTGCTGAATTTTTTATCATCTAGTGCTAAGTAATAATTGCTTTACACATAACATAGTGATAGCTTGTACAAATAGTCTTCATCAACTATTTGATAAACCAAATCCATGAGTGCCTAGTGAATTAGAAAGGCAAATCAGACTTAATTGTGGCCTGGAAACTATGGAGGGGAAGGGCTTCTCAGGTTTTTTTTATATATCATATTCACATTTTGGCCTGATTTTTCATGCTCCATTTGTTTGCATTCTTGTTTCTGAATGGGACGAAGGAACTATATCATCATATCCTGTTCATGGAGTTTTATAAAGCATCGTAACCTCTTCTACTTGGGTTCCTCTTCTTATTCACTTCTATAGATGCCACAACCCATGTACAGAACATCTGGATAGACTGGCTAACTATAGATGTACATAAGGTTGTAAAGGCTAGTAATTGATAGCAGGGGATTTAGGAGAGTGTGGGATGCTTCTTGTGGAGATAATGGGTGTCGAAATAGGCCATACAATCCCCCATTAACTTAGTCGCTCAAGGTCCCATTAAGACTCCAAGTCTCTTGAGCAACTAAGAAACATGACTGTGATCCTAGCCTTGTAGCAATGAAGAAAATTGTGATGGCCAGTTGGTGGGAACCATCCCCTTCGTTCATGTGTTGCAACTTTGGTCTCTAGATTCCCTCCACACTAGAGTTCTCCCACTTGATTAATGAGATTGCCTATCACATACATGAGTTGATTTACTTGTTCTGTGAGTGCACTAATCAATTGGGTTACTTGCATAAACTCTTTCTGTGTCATGGAACTGAACTTTGTCCGGTTGTTGCGTCCAAGGCAATGTCAACCTCTGCTTGTAGCTGAGTTGCTGTTTTGCACAATAATCTACAAACAACACATTTTCATCTTCGTGGGGCAGAGTCCGTCAAACCAGTTCTCAACCATGCAGTCTATGGCAGCAACGATATTAGGAATGAGGTATCATCTCTAAGGTGGGGGTTATTTGCTGGTACAAGTTACTTGAATGCCAGTCAACATCAAACCACCAATATTTAAGCATCGCCAAGAATGCCAATGGAAGTTATATCTTCTATGTCAACTCATCCACCTGCTTTTACAAGAGGACTTCTACGTGTCTTCTGCCTTGGCACAAGTGAGTGGGTGCTTTGGACTCATGCTTGTTGTTATTTGGAGTCATCTCTTGTCAGTCAATATGTTTCAATTTTCCTTATTTTGACATGGAGGTTTGCTAAGCCCACATCAACCTCTCTGAGCATGAAATAAATGGGCCCATAGTGCAGATGAGCTAGACAAAAGGGAAAAAAAAGGCTAGTCCAAAGTCCATTCATCAAGTGAGCTGTACTTTTGCAATGAATTTAGGCCTTTGGAAATTTCTTATCCCCACCAGTATTTTTTTCCCATCTAGGGCTCCTTGTAATTAGTAGGAGAGCTTGATCTTTAGGAATGATCACCTCTAAGGCTTGCCTGATGCATGGTTTGGATTCCTACATGTGTTGTGTTAGCATGTGCATCCACATGCATGACGTACTTATTGTGGAACATTCTCTGACAGTTTTTGTCTCTAATAGGTAGTAATCTGCATCTTAGTGACAAAGGGTTTATTGGAGTTGTCTGCTCATGTCACGATTTACCGATGTCCGTGGCTAAATTCTATGAGGTAGATTGTTGATTTCACAAATGCCAGCCTAAGGATAAATATGTTTCTTACAGGTTAAAACACGTATAAGTACAGATTTGTCTTTATACCCTACAAAAAAAAAAAAAAAAAAAACATTCATAGAGTTGTTTTACAGCATGCAGGATCATGTGCTGTTAGTCCTGGGGATGTTGTCCGCTTGGAGAGTGGTGAGACTATTGTTCAGTGGCGCAGGGCCTGTTTCATGAAGTTCGGGGTAAGATTTGCTCTTCTAATTGGTTTCTTATCTGATTACGAGAAAGGTGTAATGACATGAAAAGAGTTTTGGGTCTCTCTAGGTTCTTGTGAAGTACCAAGACCTCTGTATTTGGTGTGGACTCGAGTGCGCACCAAAAACATGCCCATTAACTGAGTTCCATGGGTTGCAGAACTTGGTGCAAATTATGTAATTATTTTCTTTCTTGAAAAATAGCATAGATCAGAATATATGATGATGTTGAAATAAAAAAGAATAGTAAACACATGTCTAGTGGTCATACTGATAGCAGGTTAAAGTGGTTCTATGAAGTGCCTGACTCTCTCAGTATATATATATATATATATATATATATATATATATATATATATATATATATATATATATATATATATATCATATTCATTTTTATCGTCCTGATTTTTCATGCTCCATTTGTTTACATTCTTGTTTCTGAATGGGACGGAGGAACTATATCATCATATCCTGTTCATGGAGTTTTATTAGCATCTTAACCTCTTCTACTTGGATTCCTCTTCTTATTCACTTCTATAAATATGTACTAGTTTCTCTTTGTTACAATTTGGGATTGATTTTTTTTTCCATCATTTGGTGCATCATTTGCAGATATTGGAAGGACTTGTTATATTGCCAGAGAACAAGGAATGTTCTGACTGCAAAAGCAAGTAGGTATCTTGGTTAAATTGTGATAACGAATGATCTTTTAAGAAGCTACTTGTAACTCTTTTTGCATATACAATGTATTTGGAGATGGAGTTGAAAGGGAAAGAGTTACTCAAATGCAGTGGGATATGGAAGAACTTCATAGGAAGTAGTTGGAGATGGACTCGAAGCTCAAGTTCGAACAGGTTCCTTTTTTGTAATTCTTATGACGGGTTCCTTTTTACCTTCTATTCCTTCATGAAATGATCTCTTAAATCCTTTCTATTCGTTATGATCCCATGAATATGATGATCTATTTTAGGATAAAAGGATTTGTTTGGAGTTGGCAAAAGTGGCTGCCATTCATGAGAAGGAGTTGTTGCTGCAGGAATTGGATGTTGCAAAAGAACAACTTAAGAACCTGCAGAAACATCAAGAAGAGCTGTGAATGAAATCAAAAGTGGATATTAAACTTCTTGTCAAAGAAGTTAAACATGCTAGATTGGAAAGTTTTAGGAGAGGCTTGAGCAAAGTGAAGTATTGTTTATTTAGAAATGTGAATGTAGAATGCATTGTATGATTTGATTGCTATTTGTAATAAATGCATCGTTTTTTTCCTGATTACATTTTATGTCCTATTCCTATCAGCATTAATTGTATTGGCTTAGATGATTTGATCAATCACAGCAGGTCGTTGAAATGGTAACAAACACCATTGTTATAATTTTTTTTATTTTAAAAAAATAGCTATGGATTTCAGCTGTAGCTCTTGTTCTAAAAACCGTAGCAATTGCTAACTTTAGCATATTGCTACAGATTTTATTCCACTTTTAGCTACAAATATTATCCGTAGCTATAGCTACATTTCACTACAGAAAGTATAGCTACTGATTATAGCCGTAGCTATTGGTATCTATTGCTACGGATTTAATCCATAGCGGACTTTTAGCTACGCCAATTGCTATGGACGTTCTACGGACTATAACCGTAGCACTAGGCCTTTAGCTACGGTTTTTATCTGTAGCCTTTGACCCTTTTTCTGGTAGGGGTCTTATCCTTCTAGTAGGCATAATTTGAACCATCAAAGATAGGAGGTCTAGTTACAAATTAACCCTCTCCCTTGGCCATAATTCCAACTTCAGTCAAGATCACTCTCTAGGCGGTTAAGCCCTTCAGAGAAACCCTCTCTAATACCAATTAAATTACGGTAACGATCGCTTTAGTAGAAATAGGAATAGGTCAAAGTGTCTTAAAGGGGGTGAATAGGACCTTATAAATTTTACAACAATTTAAAATCATATTACCAGTATCTTGATCCAATATGCAAATGTTAAGATATCATCAATTTAACTCTAATGGCTTCCCAACCAATTAAAGGATCCAATCACAAGACTGAGCAGAATCTAAACAATATATAACCTTATTCTAAGATGGATTCATTGAGTGACTGTGTGTGGAATGTGATACTTAGCAGTTCTATATAATATGTCATCATGCATCATGTGAACATTAACATTAAACACAATATGAGAGTATGAAAATAACAATCCCAAACACAATCATTTTATAGTTGTTCGATTATATGCTTACTCCACTCCCAGCGAACGCACTCAACCATTAAGTGTACCATATTTCACTAACAAAGGTTTCAAATCAGGTTTACCTCAAACCATTACAACCTACACAAGGCTAACTCTAGGACCTACACAAGGTACCTAACATGTCTCCATGAGACATAAGTTTATGCCCCACATAGGAGCAAGGGTCAACACATAGCACCCAAGTTTTATGCCCTAGGCAAGAGCAAAGGATCCACACAAAGAACTTAGGGTTTTAGGCCTCACAGTCCATGGATCCACACAAGGACTCTAGAGTTTATGCCCTACACAAGAGCAAGGGTTAACACACAGCGCCCACACGTACTCTCCCGTCGGAGGCCTCCTATGAGGACTTGAAAGGGGTGAGAAGCACCTTTAACCCAAACCTACAAAAGGAATGATCAAAAGGGTCTCTAGACTCTAATGACTTACAGATAAGTAGGTGAGCCCCGTTAAGCACTTTGATGAAGATCTCCTCCTTGGTGACGAAGATTTTTCAGCTCTCTTGCTCCGCAACACTTGATGATATACCAATAAAGGTGACGGGTTGGGTCAAGGTTATCTTAGAATCTACTCTAATAAATATTACCTATTTAAGCAATTGAGAGATTTCAAGGCCTTAGGCATTCCAGTTCAATGATTTGCCATTAAGGTGGTAACTGGAAGATCTTTGAATGCGAAAGTTCATTCTCCAATCCACTCTATAGAATATCAATGATGAGGGTGGATTAAAGGATGAGCTCCCATGAGAAAAAAGGCTTAGGGTAAATGATGTGTAGTTACTCTCTCAAAGCTCTCTCTCTTTTTTCTCAATGCAGCAACCAGGAACAAGCTCTCCTTAAATAGACAAAAAGTTCGAACGGTAATAAAAATGTCAGATTCTGACTAAGTTCGATATCATCGGGCCCGCTTCGATATCATCGAACATATACTTTCGATGATACCGAAGCAAGGTTCAATGATACGAACTCAACTGAAGTATATACTAAAAACTTTTTGCCTGAGGATCGATGTCATCTACCGTGCATCAATGTCATCGGAGTTTGAATCCCGATTTCATCGACAATCTATTCGAAACATCGATCATTTCCACATGATTTTCAAGAGAGCTTACTAGACAATCATTAATCTATTTCGATGATATCGAACATAAATCGATTTCATTGATGTTTGAATTACAATCATATCGAGACATCATCGATTCCTAGGTCATTCCCATATGGTTTTACCTTGCAAGATTGTTGGAATACTTTTGTCCAGATTCGATTTCATCGATATACCTTCGATATCATCAAGATTTGAAATCCGATGACATCAAGTAGGGTTTTGAGTCCTCGATCTTTCCAGGTGATTTTCTTTTGAGGCTCGCTGGACAAAAGCTTGACCGAATTCGATGATATCGACCTCATCTCGATATCATCGAAGTTTGAATTCAGATGATATCAAAGATGGTTCGATTACTCAAGCAATGTCAAGATATTTTCCAAAATTTGCAGGACAAAGCTTAAGGTAATTCAATATCATTGATTATCATTCAAGTTAATCGATATTGAATGTCGACATCATCGAAAAGTTTTTCAATTTATCGAATATATTGTCCAAAATACTTTGTGGTTGCTGGACATAGAATGGCCTAATTCGATGATATCGAGTGGTTGTCGATATCATCGAATGTGAGTGTTTAATGCCATTGATGAGTACTCAGTATCATCGAATGTGAGTGTTTAATGCCATTGATGAGTACTCAGTATCATCGAATACAATCTATTAAACTTGGAAGATTTTCCTGTTCTAAAATTCAAGTTTACAGACATATGATCCTAAGTTGTTCTAATGTTTTTAAAGGCTTCATATACCTGAGTGTTTTGGGACATGGGATATGAGGCTTAATTTACCTTTGACAGGCTCAGAGTGCACATCCAGTTTGAGGCAATGACTTGAACGATCTTCTTTAGGGCTTACTTGACTCAGTGACTCAATCCTCTCGCTAATTGACAAAGCAGGGCACTTTCACAATTGAATTTAGGTGAATTAAAACCCACCCAGACCATATTACAACTTACTAATTGTTCAGTTCGTATACCGAGAGAGATGATTGAGGATGTGTTAGTCCAGGTTGATAAATTCTATTATCCATAAGACTTTATTGTCTTAGATACTCAACTCATTGTAAATATGTACACTTGAATTTGCATCATTCTTGGTTGCCCATTCCTTGCTACATCAAATGCAATCATTAATTATATGAATAGAGTTATGAATTTATCTTTCGAAAATATGACATTGGAGCTCTATATCTTTTTCAACATGAGCAAATAGTCAAAGGATGTTAATGATATCCACGACATTAACTGGATAGATTCTTTTGTGGAAGATAGAAAACTTTTAACTCTATACTCTGATTCTCTAGAGACGTGCTTGGCCCACTCCCCTTATTTGGATGATGATATGATTAGGGATATGGATGTCATACTTGATGCTGTGCCGGTACTTACAGTTAATCAGTGGAGGCCATAATTTGAAAATTTTCTCCAAACCGATGTAGTGCCTCTATCGTCTACCCTCAAAACACCGAAGCTTGACCTAAAACCTCTATTCGCTATTCTTAAATATGTCTATATAGGTCAAGATGAGACATACCCGGTGGTGATTTTTTTCCACCTTGAGAAAGAACAAGAGAGTATGCCTATTTCTACTCTCATTGAGCATAAAGGAGCCCTTGTATGGTCGATCGCGGACCTCAGGGTAATGGACCCTTTGATTTCTACTCACCACATTTATCTTGAGGATAATGCAAAGACTTCCCGATAACCACAACGTTGACTCTATCCAAATATGAAAAAAGTGGTTAAGGATGAGGTACTTAAATTATTAAATGTGGGTACCATATACCCTATATCCAACAGTCAGTGGGTGAGTCCAACTCAGGTGGTTCCCAAGAAGTCCGGAATCACCATCGTATCCAATGCCGACAATGAACTTGTGCCAACTAGAGTTACAACTGATTGGAGAATGTGTATTGACTACAGGAAGTTAAATACTGTCACAAGGAAGCATCACTTTTCTTTTTCCTTCATTAATCAAATTTTGAAAAGGCTAGCTTGTCACTCTTACTATTGCTTCCTTGACAAATATTCGGGATACAATCAGATAGAGATAGCCCTTAAAGATCAAGAAAAGACAACATTCAAATGTCCTTTTGGCACCTTTGCTTACTGAAGAATGTTATTCGGACTATGTAATGCCCCTGCCACTTTTTAACAATGCATATTGAGCATATTTTCTTACATAATGTGGCAATATTTAGAGGTCTTCATGGATGACTTCTCTGTCTTTAGTCTATCCTTTAACAAGTGTTTCAAAAATCTAAAAAATGTGCTGAAGCGATGTGAAGAAAAGAATTTGCTTCTGAATTGGGAGAGATGTCATTTCATGGTGTCCAAGGGAATAGTGCTTGGACATATAATTTTGTCCAAGGGAATTGAGGTAGACAAGGCTAAAATTGACCTTATCTCTAACCTACCTCCACTCAAGAGTAATGTGACGTGTGATCCTTTTTAGGACAGTCCAAATTTTATAGAAGATTCATGAAGGACTTTACCCATCTCTCTCGTCCTTTATGTAATCTCCTTCAAAAGGATATACCGTAAAGTGGACTGAATAATGCCAAGAAGCTTTCACTAAGCTCAAAGCTTTGTTGACTACCACTCTTATCATGCAGCTACCCGATTGAAGCATCCCTTTTGAAATTATGTGCGATGCGTCTGATTATGCTATTGGGGCGGTGTTAGGCCAAAGAAAAGAAAATAAGCCGTATGTGATTCACTATGCAAGTAGAACTTTAAATTATGTTCAAGTAAATTACTCTACTACAGAGAAGGAACTCTTAGCCATAGTATTCACTTTGGACAAATTTAGGTCCTGCTTGATCAGATCCAATATCATCGTTTACATTGATCATGTGGCACTGAAGTACCTTCTTTTTAAGAATGATACTAAGCCTCACTTGATAAGATGGATCCTTCTAATCAAAAAATTCGATATAAAAATACGAGACAAAAAGGAAGTAGAGAATGTAGTGGCTGACCATCTCTCTAGGCTTGATCTTCCTGATTCCCTTGAACCGACACATATAAACGACATGTTCCCTAATGAACAATTATTTAAACTCTCTCAATTACCTTGATTTGCTGACATTACGAATTATCTTACCACAAGTTTCATGCCGATATATTAGATTGCGCAAGATAAGAAGAAATTATTCGTTGAGGTACGTAAGTTTTTCTGGGATAATCCTTATCTATTTAAATATTGCCCAGACGAAATTCTAAGGAGATGTGTACTAGACAATGAACATCAGAGCATCTTCTCCTTTTGTCACTCTCAGGCCTATGGTGATCACTTTTTTGTTAAAAAGACCATGGCTAAAATTCTGCAGTGCGGCTTTTACTGGCCCACTATGTTCGAAGATGCTCATGAGTTTTGCAAAGCTTGTGAGCGTTGTCAGAAATTGGGAAGATTGTCCCGTCGAAATATGATGTCACTAAACCCAATTCTTATCATTGAAGCGATTAATTGCTGGAGCATCGATTTCATGGGACCATTCCCCTAATCAGTTGGAAATAATTACATCTTGTTAGCAGTAGACTATGTCACAAAGTGGGTTGAAGCGATCCCATGCCGAAACAATGATCATCGAACAACCATTAGATTCTTAAAAGAAAATATCATTTCCCAGTTTGGAACGCCTCGGGCCATCATTAGTGATGGAGATTCATACTTTTGTAATAAGTCATTCGAGAACTTAATGAAGAAATATGGAATCTCTCATAAGGGAAGCATTCCATACCACCCGTAGACAAGCAGGCAAGCTGAGATTTTCAACAAGGAAATTAAATAAATTCTTGAAAAAAAAGGGTTAACCCTGAACGTAAGGATTGGTCAATCTGATTGACCAATGTTTTATGGGCTTACCGTACAACCTATAAGACCCCCATTGGAATGTCTCTCTTTATACTAGTCTATGAAAAAGCTTGCCATTTACCTGTGGAGCTGGAGCATAGAGCCTGCTGAGCTATCAAAAATCTACACTTTAACTTGGATAATGTTGGCTCGTTATGCAAACTTCAATTGAATGAATTCATGAAAATCTGGAACGATGCATATGAGAACTCGAGAAGTTACAAGGACAAGATGAAGGTGTTCTATGACAGGAACAACCATCGGAAATCATTCATAACCAGTCAAAAAGTCCTATATAATTCTCAGTTACATCTTTTCCTATGTAAGCTTCGATCTCATTGGACCGACCCTTTCACTGTTACGAATGTTTATCCTCATGGGTCCGTCGAGATGACGAATGGCAATGTTTTCAAGGTAAACGGAAATCGTCTCAAGCCATTTGTTGAGAAGTTCGATTCAGAGGATATGCCCATACCTCTGATCAATCTTGTGTATCAGGATTGACTTCCTATTTTAATGAAGGAATAGTTAGGTTTATTGCTTTCATAAGATTTAGGATTAGGATAGTTTGTTTTTCAATAAGTTTAGTCTTGATGTTAACCCATCTACATATTAAGAACTTTGGAAAAACTCTAATTCTCCTTCTTCAGGTCCTACCTTTCCATCACTTCTCATTTCTTTTTATTATCTCATGTGCATTGCATGCTTATATTTTTTACATTGAGGACAATGTAGATTTTAGGTTGGGGGTGTGGATTAGGTAAACTAATCAGTATTTTCTTAGTCTTCAAGCAAAAATTTTAAAAATTTTCAATTTTTCAAATTAAAATTTATTCGAAATATGATAATTTGTGTAATTAAGAATGCCTTAAGTATGATTATAAGATGGAGATTGAACTTTGAATTGTTGGAGTTTGATCAACCGAGTAGACTATCGTCTAAGTTCTTACATTTAATTGATTAAGAGAAAGTTTGAATATCATGTTAATCTAAATCATAAGACACATTCAATTTGTTTTCTTTGAATTATGTTAGAATTTTTTATTGTTAGTATGTAAATCATTGATAGATGTTGAGAATTTAAGTATAGAGAATTTTATCCATCTTAAAAGTTGAAAAGAACTAGTTAAAAAGCAGTGAGATCGACAAAAAAGGTCATGTATGGTAAAAAGACCGAAAAAGAATGAAAAAGAATGTAAAATCTGAAAAGACTGAATAAAAAAAAGGACTGTTGATATAAATTAAAAATGGAAAAAGAAGGAAAATGGGATAAGTTTGGAATCAACACTTCATTATTCGATTAGTCTTAAAGTGATGAGCATGGCTAACATTATGAAATGATATTACTTTTATGAAAAGTAAGTTGGAATTCACTATAATAAAAATAAAAAAATAAAAAATAAAAAAACCTTGATATATGAACTTATAGTCTTAAGTGATTGATAAAGAACCTATTTGATTGATTGCTCATGTGATTTGGCTCTAGGTTTTCAAATTTTCACTCTTGCTTCTTTGAATTATATTCATTCATACATGATTGGACAAAAAATTGTTTTCTGGAAGTGATTTGAACATTAAGAATTAAGGATTTCTTCACGTGTATTTTGCTCGGGACTAGTAAAAAGCTGGTTGGGGGTGTGATAAGTATCAAATATTACATATTTTTCTCGATTTATATCTTGGTTTTATGAACATGATAATACTTAATGGGTATATTTTATACATGGTTGTATTGCAATGTGAATTTGAGAGCTTGGATTGAAAAGAATGTTAAAAGCATGGATTTGATGCTCAAGAATCATCAAGGCAAGAAATGTATCTTAAGAGACTAAGATTGAAGATTTCAAAACCTAAGATTCAAGAAAACCAAGTAGAGAAGGAAGGAAGTCGAAAGTATAAAGCGCAGAAATTTCATTGTCTACTGTTCGATGATATCGAAGCTAGAATTCGATGACATCGAAGAATTACATAAAATCAAGTCTGGTAGCTGGACAAATTGGATATAGTTCTTGATGACATTGAAGTCCTGTTCGATTGCTCAAAGACTGAGCTGACCTAAAATGTACCGACCTAAGACATGCCGACTTGGGCCATTCCGGCCTGCGTCATACCGTCTTAGGTAATGCCGACTTGGGTAAAGCGGACCTATCTCCTTAGTCAAGCAAGGGAATGGAGCGCTCCTAACGAACTCTGGAGATCTTCAACTCGACGGAGGTAGTACTCTTGCGGGCATATTCTTCGGCCACGGGCTGTTAGTAGGAAGTGGATTCTCATGGCGACTGTGCTTCTTCTTCCTTTCATTTATTCTCTATCTCTTTGTCATGGAGAGAGGAGAACGGAAGGGCTTATTATTTGCTTGGTTGAGCGTGTAAGATTCCGACCTAACCTTTTTCCATAGGTCGGTCCATTTTTCCTAATAAAAATATATATTATCTTAAAAGAGAGGGTAATAGGTCCAAATTAATTAGACTAAGTTACGTGCACTAAGTAGATAGATTCCAACCTTTCATATGCTTGACACATCCGATCTATTTAATAAGTTGGCCCCATTACTAAGATAACCTTTTGCAAAATCAGATATTTCAACTAATCAAGTGGACCACAATTATATTCTTTTTTATTTGTTAATGGTTAAAATTTCTTATATACATAGTGGCCCACCTGATGAGTTGATATGGCTTGCTTTTTACACCAAGTGAACCTCATTTTGAGGCCAATCTAGTGAAAAGGTTGGATTTTATGTCCATTTAACTAGTCGGAAGTTATCTACCGAATGGAGGATGTCGTTTTAATAGGGGAATGTTCACCAATAAAACCAAGAACTAAAAATAAAAACAAAAATTTTAAAAAAAAAGAAAGAAAAGAAAAGAGAGAGAGAGAGAGAGAGAGAGAGAGAGAGAGAGAGAAGAAAAGTGGACAGAGCCTTAAGGGAAATGAAGTCGTTGAGACTAACTGCGTGAGGCGTGGTGCCAACCGTGGGTCACTCTGCCATTAAAACAGCAAGCTAGAAAAATCATACTAATTTAATAACAAGGTGACTATACCTGACAAAATAATTGGCAACCACCCAACGTTATCCAAATTTAAATTGCGGTGGCTCACCTAACGACGATCGGATCGGGCTGATTTCTGGGTGTCCCACTTTCATGGTAGTCGACCTTGCTGGTTAGGCTGGAAATCATGAAAACACCACACTGGGTCCACTGCATCTAGTTGGAGAAAATCTCCTTAGAAAGGAACCGTCCTCTTGAAGTGGACCCTTTTGCTGATCTATAGAATAGGTGTCTGGAAGACTCCCATGCACCTAGTTACATGTAAACTCGTTGGCATCCAAATCATTTATCTGAACCATCCATTAGATATAGGCCTCACTCCATCAGCTACTGTGCAAAACTCACAGTAATCAGATGTCGAAAGCATCCGCTACTTGACTTGTCATTTACAAACGATTTTATCCATCCATCTTTTTCATGGAACCGAGTGGATGGTTTTGATCATTTGATTGGTATGAACTTTTGAAAGCAGCCTATGAAGAGTGGACCTAACCTGATCTAACGGACTCAAAGATAGATGGTGAGGATGCCAAACTATCCACACGCAAGGAGGTTATACGGGGGAAGGTTTTCGTGCACTTAGCCCACGAGAAATTTTTTCTTCGCAGAAATCATGCAGTGATCTAAGTTGAATTCTGAGAATTAGACGATCCAACCGATCGATCTAAGTGGTTCATTAGATCTAGAGCAAACATTATGGGTTACCGTTTAAAAAGAAAACTAATCAGCTAACTGAAACCATCCGATCAATAGCACATAAAATGGGTGATCTAGATTATTAATTTAAAGTTAGACCTAATCAACAATTTAGGCCCACTATCTGTTGTGTCATCATGGATTTCTTAGTATTCTAAAAGAACTACTATTAAAAAGAAAATTCCTAACCATCCCATCAATGGCTTGGAAAGCAAATGTATATATTAAAGCAAGAAGTGCAAGTTATGAATGGATCAGATAATCGGATCATTGTGATTTCACTTTGTAAATCATAAAATGGGTTCTTAACCTTGTAGACGGTCTGGATTGATTGTTTGGACTGTCCAAGTGTCCAGATGTTACAGTGCTAGTAGAGCACAGGATCATTTCTCTACCGTAAGGACAGAACTAGTATTCCACTCCGAAGAATGCGGGGAGATGAGCGAAAGTAGTCAGAGTAAAAGAATCTTAGACCAGAACATTCACCATAGACACCATAGGTGTGGTCCTCGACACACTGGCCGCATGTGTCAAGTTAGGCCCGTCCCGCAAGTGGGCCGAATCTGGTAGAAGGTTAAAGTTGCAATTAGTCAACCGTTTAAATTCAATAAGTAAATGTCATTCAGCAGAGGTGGGACCATGGAATCAATGTTATTTTTGGGTCATGAGCCATCTGCATCAAGGGTAAAAATCAGTAGATGGGGCATGGGGCATCGCATCTTTCACTACTTATAATAGTTCTAAAACTCGCAGGCTCATTTAAAACTGGACTGCAAACCGAGTCATTCTTCTGATTGGAGTTATTTTGTATGTTATTGCCTTTTTTTTTCCTTTTATCCTTTAAAAAAAAAAAAACACTTATAACCATTATAAATATATTTACCAACATTCCTAATCCTTTCGATTCATAATATTTAAATGTTGAGGCAGATTACGTCCAGTCTTCGACTTAACACCACCCAGCTGAACATGTAAGCCGGTTGACTGGTGTACCGCACACCAGCGATCTTGCTGATGTGTTGACGTCACCACGTTATGTGGGTTCCATCATGAGGTATGTATTATACCGCAACCGTCCTTTCATTTGGCGAGCTCATCCTAAGGCATGAACTTAAAAATAAGACAGATCCAAAGATCAAGTGGACCACACTGCGAAAAGTTGTGGGGGATTGAATGTCTGCCTTTGAAACCCTTTTGGGGTCAAAGAAGTTTTGGATCAATATGATATTTGTTTTGACTCTTCATCCAGGTCTGTGTGACCTTACGAATGAATTGATAGAAATTAAACGCTATAGTGGGCCCTATGAATATTTTAACATTGGAAACCATTGTCCCACTGCTATTTTTAGCGTGGTTCATTTAAGCTTTAGATATGAATCATTTTTGGTATCATGCTCTAAAATGATCAAAAAAAAAATGATAAACGGTGTGGATATAATAAATACATCATTAGGGGCCATGTAATTTTGATCTCCCATATCAGCCCATATCGCTGGTGTGCGGTACCCCAACCTATCCGCTTCTGCTGCACATCCAGTTGTGGCTAGTGGTCGGTGCTGTGTGGACCCTACTATGATGTATGTATTGTATCCACGCGGTGTGTGAACCCTACTATGATGTATGATTGTATCCACGCCGTCCATTCATTTTGAAAGATAATTTTAGGGAATTATCCCAAAAATGAGGTAGAATAAGTCTCAGGTGAACCACACCATTGGGAAACAGTAGTGATTGGATGTCTACCATTAAAAACCTCCTAGGGCCCCCTCTAATGGTCATTTGACATATAACCGGTTGATTAGATCATACAGACTCGTATGAAGGAGAAAAAATAACAGCTTGATACAAAACTTTTGTGGCCGTAAAAAGTTTTTAATGGTGAGCTTTCAATTAACACTGGGCGGTCCACTTGAGATTTGGATCAACCTCATTTTTGGGATCATATCATAAAATGATCTAGAAGAATGGGTGGACGGCATGGATGAAATACATACATCATGGTGGGGCCTGCATAACACCGACCATCAGCCATTCGCCAGTGGCAGGGTGAGTAGCCGATTCGTTTCCGTATTTCAAACTGTGCCGTTGATGGGACCCAGTATATTCCCGTGCATTGCGCTTTTTCAAGTACACTTTTACAGAATATTACAATTATAATTCGCAACCCAAACAAGCTCTTAGTTTCAGGCCACTACTGGTCTGAAATGTACGGGTTGATACATACTGGTTTCAATGATACTTTAAACTTTGATCTGCACAGGTCTCGCTCGTCTGAAATGTCTTCTTTTTTTTTTTCCTTCTCCGTGGACCATTAATCTTGCCCATGGTGCCAAATAACTCTTCAATACCTTCATGATGTAGAGCACAAACCTTTCGCCAACAGTACAAAGCAACTGTAGCTGTCGAATCTTTTGGTCACTAGGCGACTTTCAGGAAAGTCGAAAATTCCGCGAAGGATACTATCATTCTCACGCGAGCGAATCCCTTCCCTCCCATCAGCAATGAAGAACGGGGAGTTCGTTTTTGCCTCTGTCGCGAGTTAGATTTCGAGTATGCCGCAGATCACTTGGGCCCACATTCTGAAGTGATCTGATGATTGGAATCGTCCATATTCTATGAACCACCATAAATAAGTTACTTTCACATGATCATAATTTTTAAGATAAATCTCACCTTCGATTTTCGGAGTTAAATATGAACAATTGAGATTTCATTATCATTCTTCAAAATCGAAAAATTCATCTTTTCAGCATAAGTTTTCTAATTAAGCCTTACAGGACATTGAAAGCAACATAGGACGGTTCTGATCATCGGAAAACTTAGCATGTGAGTAGTAGAGCTGCAACAGACACTTGATCCTGAGCCACAACAGAGGCAAAACGGACTCGTCACTCGTCAGTAGGTTGGTAGCCGCCCTAAGACATGGCGGGAAGAGATCCCAGCCGCTCTGTTTTTACTTTATTCAACGTTGGATACGAGAGTCTGCATATCCAATTTCCGGGAACGGATTGGCTACTCCCCGTGACCCCAGCTAATGGCAGATGGTCAGTGCTCTGTGGGCCCCACCATGATGTATGTGTTTCATCCATGCTGTCCATCTATTTTTATATATTATTTTACTGTATGAGACCAAAAATGAGGTATATCCCACTCTCAAGTGGACCACATTACCAGAAAGAGTGTTGTATGAGTGTCAACCATTAAAAATATTTTGGGGGCCATAAAAGCTTTGGATCAAGCTGATTTTTATTTTTTCCTTTCATCTGGGCCTTTATGACCCAATCAACAAATTAGATATCAAATAAACAGTACATTAGGCCTTAGGAGAAATTTAATGGTGAATATCCAATCACTATTGTTTTCATGTGGTGTGGACCACCTTAGATTTATATACCTCTACTTTTTGGGATAAAGATGTAAAATGATATTTAAAAATGGATGAACGGAATGATGAAACACATACATCGTGTTAGGGTCCACCGAACACCGACCATCAGCCAAGGGGATGGTGGCAGGGAGAGTAGCCAATCCGTTTCCCCCATTTCCCAAACTGGGAAGCAGATTGGCTAGCACACACCAGCTGTATAGCTTATGTATTGACCTCAGCAATTTGTGAGTCCCATCATGAGGTACCTGTTATATCCAAACTGTCCATCCATTAGGAGAGCTCATGTTAAGGCTCTAAACGAAAAATAAGACAGATCTAAAGATCATTTGGACCACACTATAAAAAGCAGTGGGGAATTAAATATTTACCATTGAAATCCTTTTGGGGTCATAGAAGTTTCGGATCAATAAGAAATTTGTTTTTTCTTCTTCATCCATGTATTTTTGACCTTATTAAAATATTAAATGGAAAATAAATGTTATGGTGAGCCTTAGGAATTTTTTAACAGTGAAAATCATTATCCTCACTGCTATTTTCGGCGTGGAACATTCGAGCTTTTGATATGATTCATTTTTTATTTAATTGTCTATAATAATCTCGAAAAATGGATGAACGGTGTGGATATAATAAATACATCATTGTGAGGCCCATGTAACTTTGATCTCCTTTAAACTGTTAGTACAAATAGGAGCTCAAGGGGCGTTGGCGCTCGTCGTCGCACGACACATATCTGCAAGCTATATGGCTGCTGTGTGGTACACCAGCCAATCCGCTTCCTTTGTAAATCTAAATAAACCTTTGCTTGTTGGCCATTAAATCTATATAAACCTTCTGGCAATCTAAATAAACGGTTAAGAAAGTAAACCAATCAAATGGTCCACCTTTAGCAGCCAGTATCTTTGGATACTGGGGATCTTTAATTAATGGCTCATCCTCAGTGAGGCCCATCGTATCAATGGTTTGGATGACAAACCATCTGCACAACTTGTACAAAACAGTCCTGCTGTCCAACCATGGCAGAAGATGTAGACTCCAGTTATAGTTCACCAATATTTTGACATATCGCACTCACAAGTGGAGCTGAATTATTATGAGTGGAGCATATCTCGGAAATCAAACTGATGACGACGTCCAATCCTTTGGAACTAGTAAAATAGGGAGTGTTCGATACAGGGATCCTTACTCTTGCTCCGGTGGTAGACTCTCAGGAGTTTCAATAGTAAAATCAGTTACAAGTGTGTCACCTGGTCAAGGGTTCAAGTATCCATAGGGTGTGTGTGTGCGTGTGTATTTGAAATTCTGATAGAAAAATCAGTTACAAATGTGCCGTTTGCATGGTTGAAGGGTCATCACCATTTCCAATAGTAAAATCAGTTACAAATGTGCCGTTTGCATGGTTGAAGGGTCATCACCATTTCCAATAGTAAAATCAGTTACAAATGTGCTGTTTGCATGGTTGAAGGGTCATCACCATTTCCAAAATGTCTATTCTACCCGTGGGTAGGAGAGAGGGTGCGACCAAGCGTCATTTGAGAGCTTGGATTTCCTGTAATAACGGTGATTGTGAATCCTTTGATTGTGTTTAAGCTTTTGCGTAGAACCTCCTATAATAAAAAAGATAACAGTACATGAGAATTATGCACTATGTTTATAAGAGTTGGAATTTAATTATTAAATCAATTTAATATCCTTAATTGATTATCAATATATGCCGATAATGTTGGTACAATAGTTATTACAAGCCCATTGAAATATATAGTTTGGGTGAAAGTAATAAAATTTCAAGCCTTTGATGAGCCACAACCATAGAATCATAACCTAGCGACTAACCAACACTTTTTACCGTTGATTCACATAGCCAATGTTTAGATCATACCGACACTATTGATGTAATTTCAATGATGTAGTCGGTAATCTACTTATTTTGGGATATCATTGATGAATTACATGTACAATGGTTTAATAGCATAGTGATATTTATATACTCTTCTATATTTAAAAATGAGTCAGATAGAAAAAAGATTGATAATAGCAACAAAGGGAAGAGATTGTAAAACTAAAATACAAAAAGTGACAATTGGCAATTTTCTAAATTC
This sequence comes from Magnolia sinica, assembly GCF_029962835.1. Taxonomy (NCBI): domain Eukaryota; kingdom Viridiplantae; phylum Streptophyta; class Magnoliopsida; order Magnoliales; family Magnoliaceae; genus Magnolia; species Magnolia sinica. Next base: position 34,002,174 of record NC_080582.1, on the reverse strand, counting down.
CTAATATTGTTCCATCCAAGTTGCTAAACGACATCTAAATTCTAGATACCCTTCAATACCCTCCAATCCCCCAATCTACATTGGCTCATCAAATTTGGGGATGAATCAGTTAGAGAGGTCCTCATAGTGAGCTTCTTAAAAGTGGATTGATATTGTGATTTATTAATACACCCAATAGTCATGCTACAAGGCTCATGCTCAAGCTGAGTGTGGATTTGGAACCCCTGGATTTGAAATCTTTCTATTGTATTTGGCTCTTGATTCACAATCAACTTTAATCCAAAAGTAACTATGTATATTATATTTATATGAGTTTGAATTTAGTTAGTAAATCAACTTTAATATCTCTAATTAGTGAACATATGTAACATTTGATACAATGGTTGTAATAAGTCCGTTGAAATATTTACTTTGCCCGAAAATGATGAAATTCCAAGTCCTCAATATTCCACAAGCACAAGATCACATCCGAGTAACTAGCAAACAATTTTTAACCATTGATTTATGTGGACAATGTCTGGACAGTGATGATCATCACTTTAAAGTAATTAGAATGATGCAATTGATAATCTAATTATTTTGGGATATCATTAATGGGTCATGTGTCCAATAGATTAATAGTCTAGTGACATACATGTGACACATGCAACTCCTGAAAGAATTTTAAATGTAATCCAAGATTTTACCATAGATTTTAAACCCCCTATTTTGAGGGGATTTGAAACCCCCGTTTACTTTTTGGTGTCGAGCAACAAGGGGATTTGAAATCCCCCAAATCTAAGGTGTCAAACGACCCCTAAAGGTTTAGACTCTTTCAGTTAGCTGCAATACTCTACTATATTTACATCCACTACAAAGCTTGGTATGTTAAAGGCAAATTACAAAATGGTGTGGGGCCCACCATGATGTGCACATGAAATTGATTTTTCCATCATGTGCACCCAAGTAATTTTACTTTAATGCCCAAAATTCATGCCAATCAAAACCCAAGTGGGCACCACCGCAAGGAACAGTTGGGACCAAGGACACACCATTAAAAATCTTTTTGATCATGTGTGGGCCCCTTGTATTTCGTAAATGCAATCTTATTCATTCAGAAGATGGGTGCACCAGGATAAAATGACACCTACAAATTAACCCATTTCAAATTTCTATTGAGCCACACCACTTGATTTTAGAGGTTTTATAGATAATGATTCCACATGGAGTGGCCCACTTAAGTTTTGGACAAACGTGATTTTTGATATCCAAGGAAAATATGCGTTGCAGGACACGATGGACGATTAATTGAACGTCATGAGGACATCCCACGTCCCAATGGACCCCACACATGGCATTATAGGTTAACCTTGACCTATAAAGCTTTGTAGCTTCTCTTGTCGTGGACACTTTTGATTAATCATGGACCATCAACGTATGGACCCAACAGACCAGTGCCCCAGAACCATGGCCCTTACCAGCAAATAAAACCAGAATACACTGTTGAAGGCTTCATCACATGCTCTCTCTCTCTCTCTCTCTCTCTCTCTCTCTCTCTCCCTCTCTCTCTCTCGGAATAAGAGCCTGCTATGTGCACTCCAAAGCGCAAGATCCAAGGCCTTCGTTATATTGTCGCTAAGTGTACATTCACGGGCCAAATATTCAGAGGTTCGTCTGTCCATCTGGTGGGCCAGACGCGTACCAAACAAATGAATGGTTGTACGTGTGTTAAACAGATTTTTTAATCTTTGTGTAAACGTTTGATAAACCGTCCGTATTCAACCTACTCGTGCGGCCAGCAAGATGAGCAAACCCTGTTGCAAAAATATTGATTTTAATAAAAAAATATTTTAATAATAAAATATAATATAATATAAAAAGTTGTTTTGAAAAACACTTTTCTATGGGTTTTTTGGGAATAGTCCCACATGGAAAAAAGAAGAGAAAAACTTGTGGTTTATATGAAAGATGTGGAGTATTATAATATTTACCTACCTAGTCCGTGGACTATGGACCTTGCGGCGCGCGCTCGGGCTCGGGCACGGTCACGGTCACGGTGCGAGGGTGTGTGCATATAAGGTAGTGTGGCTGTAGAGGCGCTAGTGGCGCACTTCGCACGTCCGCATCGTGTCGCAGAGGGTCGCTCCTTCGCGACCTTGAGCGAACCGGAGCGAGACGTGTGCGAGTCGCGGTGCGACTAAGTGGCTATGACGAGTGACTGGTTAGTAGAGAGACTAAAGGACTGAGAGAGAGATTTCTCAGTATAAATAAAGGGACTGAAAAGAGCTGTTGCAGCAGAAACTGTAACAGCTAAGCCATTAGTGTAGGGTCCAGCTGCAACTGCTGTATGGCTGGCCCAACAGCTAGAAAACGGCTAGCTGTTGTTTTACAGCAGTCAGCATGCAGCAGTTTAATGGTCCATATACAACAGTCAGAAAACGGCCATAAAACGGCTAGTTTTCTAACAGTCAGAAATGACTTAATAGAATTTAAGTCTCTAGATCATAACCCCCTAGCCACCATAGCTTATAAAAGGAGGACCTGAATGGGTTTCCAAACCATCTCAACTCACTCCAGCAAACTCATACGAACTGAGACAGTCAGCCCCTCTCCACTCATATAACCTAGTGTTTCCAGTAACATAGCAAGGCTTAAACCTTAGCTTAAAGAACAGACCAGCGGTGTGGTGTAGAACGGTTCAACTGAACCAGTAGCTGAAGATTTGAACTGACCTGTGCAGAAGTTTTTCTCTTCTTTTCTTTTTCTTTTGGAATTTTTTCCTTTATACTGTAATACTGCCAAAAAGTATGTAATTGAGTTTCATTTGGTGGGCCTTTGTGTTTGCTGAACGCAGACCCACACCAGGCTCGTCGTATCCTAGAAGCTATTTGCCTGTAACCTACCAGCATACTCAATTCACTTGAGTAGGGGCAAATAACGCTTTAAGGACAGCGTTTCAGACGTGCTTCAGCTTGTCCTGATTTCTGATTATTTTGCACTTTTCGGTTTCCACATTATACAGAAATACATTAATCTGTATAAAATCTAACAAACCCTGTACAAGGTACCTCTACTGTAGGGCCCACCTGATTAGCAGCTTGCATGCTGGGCAAAGCAGATTTTTTAAACCAATCTTCATCACCTGTTTTGGTTGAGGGTAAATGGCCAAAGCTGTTTATGGCCCACCATGTTATATTTGTCTAATGATTTTGATATATATTATCAAAATGGTTAAATCCAATGATATATGTTCTTCATCAAAATTCATACTATTCTATGGATTGGTATGACATTCTGACACAAGCAATTTACCGTCCGCATAGCCTATTTGGGAATATTCATTTATTATACGAGGTGGACCTCATGGACCTTGTCATGAGGTCAAGTTGTGAGGCCCCACCGTGATGTGTGTCAAACATCAATGCACTGAATTTGATAGGTCTCGTTTGGGTCATGGGATATCACACAAATATCAGCTCTTATATGGAACTCATGTAGCCATACCATTTAAAATCATACGTAGACATACGTAAAACATATAAAAGCAGTTGGGCTGTGGCCGCATGAATTTTAAATGGGGCTGAAACTTGGCATGACCCTCATCCAAGTTATGGATTGGCTTGACTTTTAATCCTTTCGCCTGCTATGGAATGATGTATTTGACTGATGAGATAGATTTTCAACACACATTACGCTATGGTAGGCTCACACAACCCGGCCTCATGGGAAGTTCATGTACTGCGGCCCGTCTGTGTTTTAAATCAGCCTGATTTTTACCCTTTATTACCATGATTCAAATCCGATAGACTGATTTGATGAAAGATACAAACCAGGGTGGCTTCACATACAAACCTGGTTTGATGAAAGATACAAACCATGGTGGCCCCACATACCAACCTCATCCTCATTATTCGATGTGTGGCATACCTGAAGTGTGGATCTGGATATTTTCAGGCCCCAAGACCTAGTATTAAGGAGAACACGTGATGGACGGAGCGGATTTCATATATACAACATGCTGGGCTCCAAAGATGGAGTGTTTTACGTGCTGGGCTAAAGCAGGTGGTGGTAGGTGATTCTGGTCGGTGGGAGACTGAACTTGCTGGTGCTTGTGGTAAAGAAAACCGATCGCCTACTGGCACATGCCCCACCACTCGTGGTACATTGACATCTTTTGTGCCAACAGCTAACCAGTTTAAAAATCAGTACCATGAAAAAGATAGGCTCAATCATTAAAACACCTTTATGGAAAATCAGGCTTATCCGGTCACTAGATGGGCCTAACATGTTTTTTGAGCCAAACAGTCGGTCGTATGTTGATTCTAAAATTATGACCCACACGATGACTGGACTGTCATGATTTCTTTTGTCCGGATGATCTTCATGGTGGGGTCCACTGTTTTAATGGTAGTGATGTACTACAAAAGTGGCTTTCTCACGTGAAAGATGTCACTGTACCATAAGTTGTAGTACATTTGCCTTGCAAGCAGTTTTCTTTTTTATCCTTTGAAGGTGAAAATTTTATGTTGTTAAGGTAAGGTGCCTTTGTGTTTCGGATTTTACCAAATAATGGTCCAGCGAGCCCATATTCCATGTACTGCTTTTTCAAAGGGAAAATTACACTATTATCCTCACTTTTATTTTCTTTACAAAGAGCAGATTCCTTAATTTTGAGACCTGCCTAACATCAAGCCAGTCCAATAGGTGTACATCAATGTGTTTATCAGGTGAACAAAAAACATTTGGATCCATTCACAAGGTGGGTCAAGTCATTAAAAGCAATATAATATAGACCACTTAAAACATTCAAATTCAAATGTAGCTCATCTGCTGATTTGATTAGCTTGTTGTTTTCTGTTGGTGCAGTCACTGTAGTAGGGGTGCATATGTTGTATGTATTACTTCTCAACGTAACTAAATTTTAAAGAAATTAGATGCGAGAGTTTCTGTAAATTCCTTCCCCAAAAAGCGCTTTAAGTAAATTTTAATTGCTGAGGGTTAATTAGTAAAATATTAACTCCCGAGGAAATTTGCAGTAAAAAACCTTAAAACAACCGATACTCTGCCCCAGCGTGATGGTCGATAAGCGCCACCGAGAAATTGCAGACGTGGCAGGAATTAAATCTTACTAACCCACCCAACTAGTGACTCCCACAATAGATGGATCAGAAAACAAACGGTGCACTAATTTGATGACTTGGATGGTTGATTGGTGAACATTTATTGGACGGTTAAGATGAATCAGAGGTTAATTGTTCAGACAATCTGATCTTGAGATGATGACCTATCTACGGTGGGTCCCACGATTGTTCAACCAATATGATGTTGAGATGACCGACTATCCAAGGCTGGGTCCCACAATTTGGACAGCTTATTTTGAATTATTGTACGCTGCATGTGCAACTTCTGAGTCGCTTACCAACCATTCCACGCTACCAGTGTATCAATCTGACGAATCGTACGTTACTGTACTGAGCACAAATGTACGCTTGGCTACAGCGCCTGATTACATTCAGGACGAGCCACGAACAGATGATCCAGGCCGTCCATGTGATGTGTCCCCACTGAACGGTAGGTTTCCTAGACTGAATGTTCCCTCTGATTTCCCATTTGCAGTCGAACATGTACCATTGTTTCATTTTATTCTTGCACATCTATTTTAGAATCTTCTAAGTGTGGGAGATATTCTGGAGCATTTTTGCGGTGGCGCACGGCAGCTTAAGGTGCGTGCATTCTTGCGGTGGCCCACACCGTCATGTGCACGTGAAATCCTCTTAGACTAACAGATGTGTTAGCTCATGTTAATATCAGGGACCAAAGTTCATACCGATCCATGATATACGTGGGCCTCACCATAGTGGAACAACGCTCACCCTTCCAATTGTTTCCCTTATTGTGGGTCACTTGAATAACAGATGAAATTGATTCCTGGCACCTGGGGCTAAGATGTTTTGGAACATCTATTGGTTGGAGTGGATTTTACATAAATTACATGCTTATTCACATAAAAATCAAGGGTGGATGTCCCCTCCTAACTTTTTCACTTGTTGTGGCCCACCTTAACCATGAATGGGCTTAATTTTTAAGTATTGGACAGTAACACTGGTTGAAAAGAATCTGATGTTGAAGTGGATGCTACATACACAGATGGTTGGCCCTAAAATAATTAACGGTGGGTGTTCTCCTCCCAACTTTTTCCCATAGTGTTGCCTACCTGGATCATAAAATGAGCTGAAATTTGGTCACTGGACCCAACATGAGCTGACACATCTGATGGTCGGAGAAGATTTCACGTGCACATCACAGTCTAGGCCACCTCAAGAATGCCGGAGAATTCCCACGTTGAGCTCCCTCGGCAACGTTGGGTTATAGAAAATGACCACTGTAGATAAAACCTTTTACCCAGCGGTTTTTATGAAGGAACACAAACTTAAGTGACCAACTTAGACTAGCACGTGCGGACAGTAAGTTTGAGGACGAAACTGCCCCTCCTTTTTACTGCCGTTGCTTTTCCTCTCCCTCCTTCCCTCGCTCCATTTTCGAAAAAAGGAGGACGCAAACTACTGCACTACATCTGCTGCTTGGATCGCACCACGCTCTAGCTGGATCCCACCGTCTCTATTCAGCAGCGTTATCTCGTTTTGCTGAAAATGGTCCCTCCACGGAAGAAAGTACGCACTACAGGTATTATGGAGTACATTTACCTAAACGGTGTAAATTTTTTGTGGGCCATTGAACTGCTGGATGAAGCTCGAATCTTAGTTTTCGGTGCATCCATGCAAAAATCATCATATGAATATGATGGATTACAAGTAAAACATCATTGTGGGGGCATAACAAGGTTTCTACGGTGGAACACTGTTTCCTGTGCTGTGATTCACTTGATATTTCGATATGCCACCATTTTGGGCTAAAACCCTTAATGTAGATGGAAAAACAGATGAACGTCGTGGATAGTCCACATACATTCAAGGCGGGCCCAACTCAGTTTATGTAATTTTTTTTAAAAAAATTTATTATTAAATTTTTTTTTTTATTGGGTTAGCTTGTCAGTACACACCCATGTCAGTACACACACTCCATGTTAGCCACCCCTGCTAGGGATCAATACCAAGACTTCAAGTGTTTGACATGAGGTGTCTCCACTCAGTCTGCCAACTGACTTATGGACCTGGGTGTGTCCAACTCAGTTAACTTGGCACTATAAGTGCGTATTGAGCAAACTATAAATCCAAATTGTGAGAGGTTTTGGTCCATTTGACCTACTTCTCGGGTCATGATTGGTGAAATTCCCCGAGCAATTCATAAATTTGACGAAGATATCATAAAAATATGATGGGGAACTTCCACGGATTCATGTAATGTAACGAAAAATTTTATGAACCACTTGGTCAATTTCATTAATTGCTCGGTCAAATTCACCGAAGAGAATTTCATGTAAATCTCGGTCAATTTCATTAACTACTCGGTCAAATTCACCAAAGAGCAAATTGTTAGGCTAGGTCAATTAAATTTAAAGTTCATTCCAATTCATGTTAGCCTTACCCAATTTCAAGCTTGCCTCACTAAAATTCATGATTCCCTTGCTCAATTTGTCGGTTGCCTCGTTGAATTTTTACGTTGCCTTGCTCAATTCCTAGGTTCCCTTACTCAATTTGTAGCTTCCCTCGATGAATTCAGAAGACTTTTTTTACTGCATAAATGTTATCTTCCAAAACCCCAACCGAGGAATGAGGATAATCTCATTTGGCAGCTCAATCCTCACGGTCATAATTATGCTAATTCTGCCTACAAATCTATTCAGGTGATCAAGAGGGCCCCCTTTTTCAGTAGATGAGATTAGGATGAAAGGTATTATCTCAACACTTCTTTTCTCTGTCTTGCTCTTAAAAATCGTTGAATCCTAAGCCCTCAAAGAAGAGAGATCTCTCCTGATAAAAAATGAGACGGATCTCTCTTCTATATTATATCTATGAGAAAAGATATAAAGATCTTCTCTGTTTTATCTATTCCTCTATCTATGAGAGGACAGATAGTCTCTTAAAATAAAGTCATTCTCATCTTTGTTGATGATTTAACTAGCACTTAATCTATTGGTTGCCTTGCTGAATTTATAGGTTCCTTCACTCAATTTCTAGCTTCCCTCGCTCAATTCTTAGGTTGCCTCGCTGAATTTTCATGTTCCCTCGCTCAATTTCTAGGTTCCCTCGCTCAATTTTTAGGTTGCCTCACTCAATTTCTAGCTTCCCTCGCTCAATTCCTAGGTTGCCTCGTTCAATTTATAGGTTCCCTCTCTCAATTTCTAGCCTCTGTCGCTTAATTTCTAGCTTCTTCTAGCTTCCCTAGCTCAATTTCTAGGTTTCCTCGCTAAATTTTCTTGTTGCCTTGCTCAATTTCTAGCCTCCCTCTATCAATTTTTAGCCTCCTTCGCTTAATTTCTAGCTTCCTCTAGCTGCCCTAGCTCAATTCTTAGGTTTCCTCGCTGAATTTTCACGTTGCGTAGCTCAATTCCTAAGTTGCCTCGCTCAATTTATAGGTTGCCTCGCTGAATTTCTAGGTTCCCTTGCTCAAATTCTAGCTTCTCTCGCTCAAGTTTTAATTTCCCTCACTGAATTCCTAGGTTGCCTCGATCAAATCCTAGGTTTCCTCGCTGAATTTCTAGGTTCCGTCGCTCAGTTTCTAGGTTCCTTCGCTCAATTCCTAGGTTGTCTCGCTCCAATTTTTACATTGCCTCGCTCAATTCCTAGGTTGCCTCGCTCAATTCCTAGCTTCCCTCGCTTAATTCCTAAGTTGCCTCGCTTAATTTCTAGGTTCTCTCGCTTAATTTGTAGCTTTCCTCATCAATTCCTAGGTTCCCTCGGTTACCTCGCTCAAATCCTATGTTGCCTCGCTGACTTCCTACATTGCCTTGCTCAATTCCTAGGATTCCTCGTTGAATTTCTATGTTGCATCGCTTAATTCCTAGTTTCCCTTGCTCCATCCCTACGTTGTCTCGCTCAATTTCTAGGTTGTCTCGCTCAAATCCTAGGTTCCCTTGCTCAATTTCTAGCTTCCCTCACTCAATTCCTAGGATTCCTAGCTGAATTTCTACATTGCCTCACTCAATTTGTAGGTTCCCTCGCTCAATCCCTATGTTGCCTCGCTCAATTCCTAAGTTACCTCATTCAAATCCTAGGTTGCCTCGCTCAATTTCTAGGTTCCCTCGCTCAATTTAAAGCTTCCCTCGCTCAAATCCTAGGTTGTCTCGTTGAATTTCTAGGTTCCCTCACTAAATTTCTACGTTGCCTCACTCAATTCCTAGGTTCCCTCACTAAATTCCTAGGTTCCCTTACTCAATCTCTAGTTTCCCTCGCTCAATTTCTAACTTTCCTAGCTCAAATCCTAGGTTGCCTCGCTCAATTCCTACGTTGCCTCGCTCAATTTTTAGGTTCTCTCGCTCAATTCCTAGGTTACCTCGCTGAATTCCTATGTTGCTTCGCTCAATTCCTACGTTGCCTCGCTCAATTACTATGTTCCCTTACTTAATTTCTAGCTTCCCTCGCTCAATTGATAGGTTGCCTCGCTCATTTTCTAGCTTCCCTTGCTCAATTTCTAACTTCCCTCGCTCAATTCCTGGGTTACCTCGCTGAATTCCTCCGTTACCTCGCTCAATTCCTACCTTGCCTTGGTCAATTCCTAGGTTCCCTCGCTCAATTTCTACCTTCCTTCGCTCAATTCCTAGGTTACCTCGCTGAATTCCTGCATTGCCTCGCTCAATTTCTACCTTTCCTCGCTCAATTTCTACCTTCCCTCGCTTAAATGCTAGGTTGCCTCGCTCAACTCTTAGGTTTCCTCGCTCAATTTCTAGCTTCCCTCGCTCAATTTCTACCTTCCCTCGCTTAATTCCTAGGTTATCTCATTGAATTCCTATGTTCCCTCGCTCACTTGCTAGCTTCCCTCGCTCAATTTCTACCTTCCCTCGGTAGAACGTTGTCTCGCTCAATTCATAGGTTCCTTCTACCTTCCCTCACTCAATTTCTAGGTTACCTCGCTGAATTCCTAGGTTACCTCGCTCAATTTGCTAAGTTGCCTCGCTCAATTTCTAAGTTCCTTCGCTCAATTCCTAGGTTACCTCGCTCAATTCCTACGTTACCTCGCTCAATTTATAGGTTCCCTCGCTCAATTTCTAGGTTCCCTCGCTCAAATCTTAGGTTGCCTCGCTGAATTTCTAGCTTCCCTCGCTTAATTTCTACCTTTCCTCATTGAATTCTTGCATTGCCTCACTCAATTACTACGTTGCCTCACTCAATTTCTAGGATCCTTCTACCCTCTCTCGTTTAATTCCTAGGTTACCTCGCTGAATTTCTACGTTCCCTCGCTCAATTCCTAGGTTCCCTCGCTCAATTTCTAGCTCCCCTCGCTCAATTCCTAGGTTGCCTCGCTTAATTGATAGGTAGCCGCACTCAAATTCTAGGTTGCCTCGCTCAATTTTTAGCTTTCCTTGCTCAATTCCTAGGTTGCCTCGCTGAATTCTTAGGTTCCCTCACTCATTGTCTCGATTCCGTCACTGAATTTCTTGGTTGCCTCGCTTAATTTCTAGGTTTTCCGCTCAATTTCACCTTGCCTCGCTCAATTTTTTAGGTTACCTAGCTCGGTTTCATCTTGCCTCGCTAAATTTAACGTTTGCCTTGTTGAATTTCAAGTTTCCCTCACTCATTTTGTAATTTGTCTCACTCAATTTTTAGTTTGTTTCCCTCGATTTCAACTATGTTTAATTTTTTACGTTATGATTCTTTAAGTAGTGAAATTTGCTATTAATATATTTTCAATTACATGTTTGTAGGTGACGATTCTTGTTCTCAATTCCCAAACCCATCCTCTAAGTGTTCATTGAGATGGTGGTTCAACACGGTGAAGGGTGGATTAGAGAAGCATGATACTCGGCTAAGCCTATTCAAACAATCCCCATTTTCCTTCTTGTTACACCTCTCATCCTTTCGATTTATAGGGGCTCTATTTCACCTTCTTCTTGTAAGATATAAATGGGATCTTATATTTGAGATACGGGGGACACGGTTGCAATTCACGGAGATGGACTTCGCCCTCATAACAGGGCTTAAGACTGGGGAGCTTACAATACCAGAAAAGCCTCCCATCAGTAGTACATTAATGGACAAATACTTCAGAGAATATCCAGTTATTAAAAAGCATTTATTAGATGCGTTTAATAAATTAGTTGATACCAATGAGCATGAGGATGTAGTGAAGGTTGTTCTACTTATGTGTGTAGAGTATTTTGTTAGGGGAACCGAATCGAAAACTATGTGTAACATAGATTATATGCACCTAGTAGACTCCATAGAGGATTTCTATAGCTATCCTTGGGGTGGTTTGGCCTACAATACAATGTCGCAAGGAGTCGCAGCTGCTGTGATGGCATCAGGTGCGGTTCGCTACAATGTCTATGGTTGTGTCTTTCCTCTGCAGGTAAGAACTCTTTATTTATTCTACATGATTATATTCAATTGTGGATTTTTATCCTCATGCAATTTCTTTAAAACAGATATGGGCTGTAGAGAGATTACCGGCCCTACAAGAGTGTGTTATTTCATTTGTTCCCTCGTAAATTCCATGCTTCATTCAATATCGAGGCTGGAAGGGTTGGAGGTACAACAAAATATATGCAAATTTTGAGAGTGAAGCTGTAAGTATATGTATTTCTCGGCCGTTCACTTTGCTTGATTTGACACTTACACTCCGTATATTAACATCAATCTAGGTTCTTTTGCAGACTATCTTAATAAAGAACTTGGAACCCACCCTACGAGAATGGGAAACGGATGCCGTTCGCTTGCTCCGTGATAGTTTTCAGGTGAGATATCATGAACGTTTAATTAAAATGAAATGTTGTTTAATTCACCGTTAAAAGTTTTTCGACTCTTATATGTGCATTGATACATTTTGAAGGTCATCGAAACTCAGGAATTGAGCGATGAGGGTAACGAGAATGATGACAAGGGTGAGGGGGGATCAGCAGAAAGTGATGAAAAAGGCGTACAAGGAGAGGGATCAAGGGGGAATATCGTGAAATCATCTCTTTTGATGGATGAATTTAGGGTTGGGATAGATGAGTTGAAGAAGGAGAGAGAGGAGTTAAAGAAGGAGAGGAATGAGCTAAGGAAAGAGAAGGAAGAGTTGAGAAAGAGAGAAGAGAGGCTTGATGAGAGGGAGGCGTTGTTGAAAGAGAAAGAATTGTTAAAGATGGAGAGAATAGATCTAAACGAGAGAGTGCAGTTGAAGAAAGAGAAGGAATTGTTTTTCATCATGAACGAGGAGTTGAATAGGCGGATGTGTGAGTTATTGAGAGAAACTGAAAACATAGCGAAAGAGAGGGAGGCCTTGAAGAAGGAGAAGGAATATTTCTATATACAGAGAGGACAGTTTATGAGGGATGAGGACGAGGAGTTGAAGAAGAAAGTCAAAGCTGAGGATATGGAAGAAAAAGAACAGGGAAATGTGGAGTTGGAGGTGCAATCGTATGGTATGGCGGAGCGTAATCTATTGGATGAAGCACCCGTTTCTCCTCCTGTTTATGTAAGGAGAACTAAAAGGGTACTTAAGCCATCTCATTATATGGTTTCTCCATTCTTGTCCCTGTCTTCGATCAATACAACCCCGAACGTGGTGAGGCGACCTGAGGAAGCCGTAAACTTTTCTACATCTCCGATACCATTTCATCTACAGATGGATCCATTCAGGATGCTATCGACGGATGAACTCAAAGAGGTAGAAAACTACTATGAAGTAAATAAGGAGACGGGAGAGGCTTCATGGTTCAAGTCTATATGGGTAGATGACGCGTGGGTTGATAGCGTGGTAAGCATTCGTATGAGAGTGTCTATATACATTGACTTTCATATAGTTATATCTTTTAATCGATTATTGCTGAATCATATTATCTTGTGGAGTAGGCTATCGACAAATATGTTGACTTCCTAGAGGAAAGGTAGTCTGATTGTGCAATTGCATATCCCCAAGATTGCAAGTTCTGTCCCACTTATTTTATGGTAAATATTTAGTTCGAAGTATCGCTAACCTATTTTTTCAATTAATTCGTGTTTTTCTACTTGTATTGATCTTTGATTTTTGTTACAGCCATGCCTTCAAACTAGTATGCCGACTCTAAGGGCGTATCGGGACTCGAAGTCTGCTTCAGAACGTGCAAAGTTGGTAGGCATGATGAACAATGTCATCGCAATTGCCAAGCAGCGGGGTAAATCACATGCCAAGGAGATTTGGTATAGTGAACGGGTAATTTATTCATCACATAACATCAAAAAAGGTCGTAATGTGTTCTTTGATCATGTTTTTTAACTGATAACCTACTTCTTAAACATGGACAGGTTTATGTACCCGTCAACCATGATAACTCTCATTGGTTCTTGATGGTCATATATCCAAGACAACGGGAGATCATTATTATCGATAGCTTAGTGTCAAATGCTCTCCTAAAGTATAAGCAGATGATCAATTTGATGATGGAGGCGCTCCCGATTCTCTTCCATGCCACCAGAGACGTCACCACGCATGAAGGGAAGACTTGGACTGCCAAATCCATGAAATCTGTGCCAAAGCAATGCAATGGTTTTGACTGTGGCATATTTGTAATAAAATTCATCGATATACTGTGCAGCGGTCGCACCTTGGAGGGAACAGACATACAAAAATTCACTATACATTGGAGGAAGTCGATAGCGTATGATTGTTTGTCTGTAACCTGTAAATGATACTTGTTGTAGGCATGAGATGAAAAGGATAATTTTGAGGAATATTGTATTATACATAGTGTTGTATGTACCCCGCACAATTTGTACTTCAGGAAATTTACAATGAATTAAATTTCATAACATGTAAATGTTTCCGTCACTCAACTTTTATGCTTGTTTTGTTCAACTTCTAGTTTGCCCCGCCTAATTTCAAGTTTCCCTATCTCACCTTATACTTACCCTCACTCAATTCCTATGTTGTCTTGCTCAATTTCTATGTTGCCTCGCTCAATTTGTAGGTTGCCTCGCTCAATTACTAGGTTCCCTCACTCAATTTCTAGCTTCCCTCGCTTAATTCCTACGTTGCCTCGCACAATTCATAGGTTGCCTCGCTGAATTTGTACGTTGCCTCGCTTAATTGCTAGGTTCCCTCACTCAATTTTTAGCTTCCCTCGCTCAATTCCTACGTTGCCTTGCTCAATTCATAAGTTCCCTCGCTGAATTTCTAGGTTAACTCACTTAATTTATAGGTTGCTTCGCTCGTTTTCTACGTTGGCTCTAGGAACGGTGACTATTAATTGCAAATCGGAATCTTGCGATAAATCTCCACATTCGTTTGAGTTTAAACATTGGACAGTCCATTGTTTGACCATAGGGCACCCATTTCATAACTCAGATGGGCCAGAGGCCATCAGGGCAGCCCGATTTACCATATATGAGCCCAAAGGGCCATCTCAGCTAATAGGTGGCACTTGGGGCTAACTGAACTAAGCTGCAGGGTATATATAAACCTTTAAACCCTCTCTCCCTAACTCCCACAGCAAATTTACAGCAGCGGAGAGAGAAAAAATAGAGAAGGATGGGTTTGAAAGAGAGAGAGGATTGGGGAAAGGGTGTGAGTGCTTGGGGAGCAGGAAATTGAAATTCCCACACTCCTACATCCGTCATTCGCTGGAGATTGCAGCCCTACCACCGTAAATGCGAATTGTGGCTGATAAAAGATAACAAATTCGAGCTCTCTTCCATTTTTCTTAGCTATGGCCGCATGCACGTGTCCTGACATGCGATTCCTTAGGCACAGGGCCCTTGCAAAAAGAACCCTAGGACAAAGAGGTGAGATCCGACCCTTGACCCAAACCCTAGGCTAGTTGGGTTTTCTCTTTCCAAATATCCTTATAAACTCCATATGTTGGATAGGTTCAAGCGACCCAAAAACCAAACCATATGTTAATCAGGTTTTCTCTTTCATAATTCCTTTATAAATGCTATACATATGTTAAATTTGATGATTATATAAATGCGCAAACCCACCGATGTGTTTTATGTTCGATGAAATCCCTGTGTGGGCCCGACAATAACATTATGCTAGTATCGCAGCGGTTGTCAAGCCACGGAGACACATAATTTTCAAAATTTTCATTGGAATCTCAACTAACCACCTGAATTAAGGAGCGACCTAATCCGAGCTGGCCACAATTGGCTTGTTCGATCCACTTTATTTGAACTTGATTGACTTGTTTGACTCCATTTCCAGATAAGAAAAAAAGGAGTACCAGGTGGCATAAGAAGCCTGGAATAAGAAAAGAATCATTGGTAAGTCTTAATCCATACTCATTTGTTTGACCTCACTCACATCATGCATAAGCCACCAATAAAATGAGAAATTAAATCTTCCAGTTCTGACACAGTTGCATCTCGAAGAGGCATGCATGTGAAAGCAAAAAATCAACATGCTAATTTGTAGCAGTGTAAATAATATAAAAAAGAATTGATTTTCTTGAGGTTTTAGGCAAGTGAAACACAAAACTCATACTACTAACCCATTCACTAGGGCTACCTATAGGATTTCTTAACTCAACGATGACATTCAACAACCCTTGCTCCTAAATTCCCGGATCAAGCTATCCTTTTCTTATCAATTGTAGCAGCCACAAGCCACTTCAAGCATAATTCCTCGTAAATCATTCAAAACGTCAAAACTCCCAACATTTATGCTTATCAATAGCCCTTGACCTTGAGTCAAAAATTGAAATAAAAAAAGATTTCACATACACCAAAGTTGTTTTTTGCCTTATTTTAAAAACTTGTTTCTCCAGTTTCAATTATTAGAAGAATAAAAAATGATCTCAAATGTTTGGGGTGTGAATGCCATTTGCGGGGTCGATCGGGTTTCCTCGCTCATTTCCTAGGTTGCCTCGCTTAATTTGTACGTTGCCTCGCTTAATTCCTAGGTTCCCTCGCTTAATTCCTATGTTCTCTTGCTCAATTTCTAGGTTGCCCTGCACAATTCCTAGCTTCCCTCGCTCAATTCGTGGTTCCCTCGCTCAAGTCTTAGGTTGCCTTGCTCAATCCGTAGGTTCCCTCGCTCAATTTCTAACTTCCCTCGCTCAATTCCTAATTTCCCTCGCTCCATTCGTAGGTTGCCTCGCTTAATCCGTAGGTTTCCTCACTGAATTTTTAGCTTCCCTCGCTCAATTCCTAGGTTGTCTTGCTTAATTTTTAGGTTGTCGCGCTGAATTTCTAGCTTCCCTCACTCAAATCCTATGTTCCCTCGCTCAATTCGTAGGTTGCCTCGCTCAATTTCTAACTTTTCTCGCTTAATTCGTAGGTTGTCTCGCTCAATTCCTAGCTTCCCTCGCTTAATTCCTAGGTTTCTTCGCTCAATTTTTAGGTTGCCTTGTTGAATTTCTAGTTTCCCTCGCTCAAATCCAATGTTCCCTCGCTCAATTCGTAGGTTGCCTCGTTTAATTTCTAGGGTTCCTTGCTAATTCGTAGGTTGCCTCACTCAATTTTTAGGTTGCTTCGCTGAATTTCTAGCTTCCCTCACTCACGGTCAATTCGCTTCACTTCACGGTCATTTTCATGCATTTAATGGTCAATCCTGGCGATTCCGTTTTGATTCACGATCATTTCCATGCATTTCACGGTCAATTTCCTTCACTTCACGGTCATTTCCATGTATTTCACGGTCAATCCTAGCAATTTCGTTTTGATTCACGGTCATTTCCATGCATTTCACAGTCAATTTCCTTCACTTCACGGTCATTTCCATTCATTTCACGGGCAATCCCAGCAATTTCGTTTCATTTTACGGTCATTTCCATGCATTTCACGGTCAATCCCGGCGATTTCGTTTCATTTCACGATCATTTCCATGCATTTCATGATCAATCTCGGCGATTCCGTTTCATTTCACGGTCATTTCCATGCATTTCATCATTTCCTTTCACTTCATGGTCATTTCCATGCATTTCACGGTTAGTCCTAGCGATTCCATTTCATTTCATGGTCATTTCCATGCATTTCATGGTCATTTCCCTTCATTTCACGGTCATTTCCATACATTTCATGGTCATTTACATGCATTTCATGGTCATTTTCCTTCATTTCACGATCATTTCCACGTATTTCTTGACAATTCCTGAGACTTTAACCCAACCCCAACCTAAGTTTTATTGAGTTGCTGTTTGTATGGCCCAACCCCAAGACCAAACCCAATACATCTTGACTAAGCCCAACCCAATGTCGGGTCAGTCACAGGTTGGTCGGGTTGAGCCCGCCCAACTTTCAGTCCTAAAATTATATATGGTACGTCAAGTAACTAATTTTGGTTTAGAAAATATTCTTATTATATGAATAAAGAAAGAAATGAAAAAAAAAGAGAATTTTTTTTTATATGCTTATATTTACATATTTATATAAATATGTGTTAGAAAAAAATGTAGGTAGAATAAAATTCTCCATGTAAAAAACAAAAAAAAAAAAAGAAAGAAAGAAAGAAAGAAAGAAAGTGCATTGGGATACAGTTATAACTACGGTTATAGCTACGGTTATACTATAATCCGTAGCCATAGGTCGGCGGTGGAATTGCACAGTTCACTATTAATCGCCGATAGGGACAGCAACTTGCAGTGGAATCATGGAATCCACGATTGATTGCCGACTTATTGTTATAGCTACGGATTATAACCGTATCTATATCCGTATCCCTGTCCACACGCCATTACCATTCTACTTGAACGTCTACCGTTGAAACCCTTTTAGGGGCCACACAAGTTTTGGATCATTATGAAAATCGTTTTTCCTCTTCATCCATGTCTTTGTGGCCTTATGTAGATTGGATGGAAAATAAATGTTACGGTGGGCCCTACAAAAGTTTTAACGATGAAAATCAATTTTCCTCTGCTCTGTGTGGTGTGGCCCAGTTGATCATTGGATATGATTTTCTTTTTTGGGATAATGCTCCGAAATGTTCTCGAAATATGGATGAACGTTGTGGATATAATAAATACATAGCTATGGGGCACGTAACTTTGATCTCTTTTCATCTGTTCGTACAACTGTCAGTTGGAGGAGCGTCAGCGCTCATCTTCGCAGTGAAAAGGAGGGGTAGTTTCGTCCTCAAAGTAGCTGTCAGCACGTGCTAGTCTAAGTTGGTAACTTAAGTTTGTATTCCTTCATAAAAACCGCTGGGTAAAAGGTTTTGTCTACAGTGGTCATTATCTCGTTATAGTTGTCAGTTTCTGGGGTGCATTATTGATGTATATATGTATGCGTATGGGCAATTAAGATGTACAGGTTGGGTAAACAAGTGGACCACACATGTAGAGTATGTGGGCCCCGCAAAGAGGACGGCGGCGGGCACGGTTATGTTACTCTGGCCAAGAAGGCCTTATAGTCCGTTGAATGGGGTGCATTCAATAAAACTTCCGATGCTAGGAATTGTTCTATATAAAGTAGAGAAATACTTTGATACTCATATAATATGTCATGGATGATACGCAGGTAATGTAGATTTATCATGCCAGGTATAAAATTTCTGATTGCCTACGTATCAATAGTCATAGGCCGGAGTACCATACAACTCCTTTAATAGAGAACCAAGTTAGCATAGGGAGACGGATTGGCTACTCCCCCTGACACCAGCCCCGTGGCTGATGGTCGGTGATCTGTGGGCCCCGCCATGATGTACGTGTTTCATCCATTCCGTTCATCCATTTTTACAGATCATTTTAGGTTTGATGCAAAAAATGATAGGGATATAAATCTTATGTGGGCCACACCACAGGACAAAAAATAATGAATGGATATTCATCATTAAAATTCTTTTAAGGCCCACTGTACTGTTTATTTGGTCATAAAGACCCAGATGAAGGAAAAAAATAAATATCAGCTTGATCCAAAATTTTTATGGCCCCCAAAACTTTTTTAATGGTCAAAATTCATTCAATACTGTTTCCTGTAATGTGGTCCAGTGAGATTGATATACACTTCATTTTTTTTCTCATATCATAAAATGATATATAAAAATATATGGACGGCATGGATGACACACATACCATCATGATGGGCCCCACAGAGCACCGACCACCAGCCAATGGCTGGTGTCAGGGGGAGTAGCCAATCCGTTCCCGTAGCATAGCTACTGCTGGGTTACTTTCTCTGATGGAAATCCATGTGGGTGGTACTTCTATAGGATCCACGCCGTCCATCAGGTACCCTGCCTAACATTCACCTTGGAATCTAAAATTGTGAAAAGAGTTGTGACAGGATGTCACCGTTAATTTCTGTGAGGCCCACTGTAGTGTTTATAAGCCATCCAATCCATTCATGTGACCTGACTCATCCGGATGAAATAGTTACCTAAATTCCATTGTACCGGGACATTCAGGTGGGCCATACCACGTAAGAGGTTTAAGGTATAAATTTACGAGGTGGCCCACCTTTTTTTTAACATACGCACTCACACTCCCAAACGCACCCATACAACAGTGGTTCATGGTACTCGAACCCATGATCTTCTGTTGAAACTCTTGTCAGCACACCACATAGGCATGAGTAAGGATCCAACGAGGTGGCCCACCTGAGCGTTAAATCAGCCTGAGTTTATTTATTTTTTTTTTGGTAAAATTTTTTTTTAAATTTTTTTTGTTTTTTTTTATCAAGGCCAAAGAAGCGGTGGTGTACCTAATGGATGGAGTGGATTTGTCAAAGACATCTATGTGGAACCCACACAGCCCTGGGCGCAAATATATCGGTGCCCCTAGTCACAGGCAATCCACTCGCCGGTTTTCATATATAAACCGAGTTTTGGTCCAAAAAATGCTGGTATTGTGATGTTGTGATGCAGTCTCGTGGGAGTCAATCCCTTCCACACTAAAGTATTTTAAATCCTAATATTATTATTTATATTATTATTATTTTTTAAAAAATGATGAAAATGTCTCCTAGTCTCAAAAGGAGAGGTTGTTTTTTTTTTTTTTTAACTTAATAATGTGAGCTCCAACGAAAATTGAAATTTCCCCCATCCATTAGTCGATCTAATCCGTTCATATTGAATAGTCGTGAACTCATAGAATAATATAATTTTTTTTCCAATTTTCTATTTGAAGTTCTCTATAGCTCACAACTACTCTAACGTTGTGTTAATTCTGAACTATTTTTTCATGTGTGGTCTATCTTTAATGAGTTTTGCTATCAAACTTAAGCCAATGACGTGAAATTAAAAATCTTTACATGTGGACGGGTGAGATTTGCTTCACGACAATCTAGTGGGCCCACATAGGATGTGTATGGGTTCAAAACATAGGGCCCTTGCCCTACGAGGGTCATTTGTTCATTTCCTTCTTCCTTCTTCGTTTCTTCTAGTCCTTCCTTGGTGTTTTCTGATTCCATTCCTTCTTCTTTCCTTGGTTTCTTTTATAGTTATTTTTTATTTTTATTTTTGTTAGGTGTGAATGGTGAGAGTTTGTGAAAGAGAGGAGGGTATGTTAGTTTCCTTTATAGTTATTTTTTGAGTTTTTTTTTTTTGGTATGAATGGAGGGAGTTCGTGAAAGAAATGAGGATGTGGAAGAATGTTGTAATGGATGAATTTTTATAATAAAATAATGTTGTAATGAAAGAATGTTGTAATGGATGAATTTTTATAATAAAATAATGTTGTAATGAAAGAATGTTGTAACGGATGAATGTAATGAATATTGGAATGAATGAATGTTATAATGGATGAATTTTTTGTAATAGAAGAATATTATAATAGATGAATGTTGTATATTAGATCACCAATATTCATTATGGATCACTAATATTTTCACCACAGAACATCAATATTTAGCGTAGATCACCAATAGTCATTGCGGATCGCAAATATTCATTGTAAATTGCCAATATTTTTACTTTGGATCGTTGCTATTCAACGTGAATCGCCGATATTTACTGTGGATTGTTGATATTTTAACTATGGATCACAAATATTTATTGTGGGCTAATCGATCACACAAAAACAACCATAACTCTCTCGTTACATGTCTGATTTAGGTGATCTTGTGCTTATTGGAAAGATAAATTTTCTAGGTAATCAAATGATGTCTAGATGAGATGATTCTAAAGACATTTAAAATTTTATCAAATTATCTTTCCAGCGAGCACAAGATCACCCAAATCGGACATGTAATAAGGGATTATGGCCGTTTTCGTGGGATCAGTGGACCATGGTGAATATATGTAGTGAAAATATCGGCGATCCACAGTCAATATCAGCAATCCGTAGTAAATATTAATGATTCAACATATAATATTCTTCCATTACAAAAATTATCTATTATAGGAGTCATCCACTACAACTTTCATCGATTTCAATATTCATCACATTCATCCATTACAATGTTCTTCAATTACAAACTCTCATCATTCATACAAAATAATAATAATAATAATAACAAAAAATAACAAAAAATAACTATAAAGGGAACCTCCACATAATCATATCTTTCACAAACTCCCATCATTCATACTGGACAAAAAAATAAAAAATAACTATAAAGGGAACTAATAAAGAAAGAAGAAAGAAATGGCCTAATGGCCTTCGTGCAGCAAGGGCCCTATGTTTTGAACTTATCCACATCTTATATGGGGCTCACTAGGTTGTCGTGAAGCAAATCCAACCTGTTCATATGTAAGGGGTTTTAATTTTATATTATTAGTTTAAATTTGAGGACAAAACTCATCACAAATGGACCACACAAGAGAAAATAATTCAGAATTCACGCATAACATTAGTATAATTGTGGGCCAAAGAAAACTTGAAACAAAAAAAATAAATTTTTTTTTATGTGGTTAAAATGAACGGATTAAATCAACGAAGGGGTGGGCTAAAATTCAGTTTTTGGTGGGGCCCATGTCCCTTTTTAGAAAAACCTTCATCCTAGACGAGAGCCTGCCATACAAGGGGCAGTGTAGCAGAGGGGCATTTTCATCCTCTTTAAAATGAAATGTTAGTGCACTAATTTGTGCACCTTTTTTGTCAATCACATGATTCTGTGTTTTATGCAGTCGGTTAAGACCTTGGAAGCTGAAGACCGAAGCTAGAAGAGGACGTAGGGCTTCAATGAGCATAAAACAGGTAAATGACATGCCTTGGTGATCCTAACCCTCTACCCAAAACAACCTTAAACGTCTAAATGATCATTTTCATAATAATAAAGCCTTGTGTGATCATCCATTAGGCTTAAGAGTCTAATTAGAACATGATTAGATAAGTTATAAGAGGTCTTGAGCTGCTGGAAAATAAACTGCCCAAAATAGTAGATTCAGAGGTTTCCTTAAGCAAAGCTCCATCGACTGAACATGACAAAAAATGTCCAGCAAACATTTGGCCTAAATGTGATTTACTTTGTGCATTCAAAGCACGAGATCGATCGATCGAGATTCCTCTTAAGCGATCAAACATGACCAAAACAGTACGGCGAGTGTATTGAACCATTTTCAGCTTAGCTCAATTAATTAAGGGACAAGCTCGATCGTTCGAGCCTAGCTGTTGGAGATTCGTTTAAGCCTTTTGTTATAAAAATTACATTCAAATCTTTGGACATTTAGATTTGTTTTCAATGAAAATAGAGGATATATGTTTTCTCACTCTTACCACACATCTTAGACCTCCATCTAAAGAGTTTCATTTTAATTTTCTTGTGATTATTTACTCTAATGAGCATTTCATGCTCCTATTTAAATATGTGAATGAACTCTCACATCTCTATGTATTAAACACTATGCCTATAGTCAAATCTTTATCTAAACTCTTTAGAAGACTCTTATAGGTGAATTTCCTAAGATTACAACATTCTTATGAGTTGTAGGAGATTCACCAAACCCTCTTGCCTTGGTCACCTCATTGGTACTTCATTTGCAAGGCAAACGACCATAGGACATGAAGCATTAGCAACACATTGGCATCAATGATCAGAGGAGCAATTAAGGAGATGATTCAATAATGGGAAGGCTTTGAATAAGTGACTCAAGATTAGTGCATCAAAATGGGCCCAATCCGACATGTAAGTTGTCAAATTATAAGGGTCCACACACTCTTTTGTGTAGAATTGAGTGTAGAGTTTATAATCCAAACTCGTGTAGGCTTTTGTGTTGGACCGTATCACCACTGATATGAGTGTGGACGTGGTAAGTTCTTTTGTAGGCCACCGCACACGAGTGTGTACATGTTAATCTCCGTGTGAGCATCTGGTGGGAGATAACCTAGGTCCTTCGATTATGACCGAGATTTTTGATTAGCCAATTGAAAACCAATTAAAGTCTCTTATGGGAGCATCTAGTGGGAGTATGCGCTAGGTCCTTGTGTAGAGCTGCGCTAGGTCCTTGTGTAGAGCTGTAAAATTTTGAGGTGAATCTAATTTAAAACTTCCGATAGTGAAATATGATACACTCATGAATAAAGTGTGTCCACCGAGTGTGTAGTAGTGAAACCAAAACACTATACATACTTGTGTTTGGGATTGTTTTCTGAGTACTTGTTTAATTATACTTATATGATTGATTAGTGAATTATATGTATGTATGATTAGATGAATGCTAGAAATTGATAGTTAAGACATCCCACACATACATGTACATTATTATATATAGACTAGTTGCTTCATTTGAATATGATTTGTAATATATGCGATAGGACCCATTATTGGCTTGGAAGGCTTAGCGTTAAATTGCTTCACTTAATTTAATTTGTATATTAGTTTAAGTAAGCAATTGTATATTTTATTGGCTAAAATTTTATTTAGTCCTAATCACCCCTAGGACATAGCCTTCATTGTATAGCTCCACCAAGCATCCACATATAGTCTGCAGCTATTATAACAACCCCAAGTGTAGGGTTGCGATGTAGTGATAACTTCGTGAGACCGAGGTTGTACCCATAAGGACTTACTATTTGTTGGATTTCTATAATATATTAGAATTAGAAATATAATATAAACTAACTACCAAATTTAGATTTAAAGAATAATTGTGAAGAAAATATCAGAAATAGAATACTAGAGTGCCAATGATCCACTTGAAGCCATCTTAATGTTATTATACTTTATTCAATTGGATTACACAACTTAAATCGAAGTCCTAATCTATTCGGTTAGATAATGGAATAGTTAAAACATCATTCACATATTCCAAAATAGATTTGAACTTTCATTGAATTGACTCTCTCATAAAGCACCAACGTATTGATCACAGGGAATTCAAAGCATCTATCATGTCTAGAGTCAATGATAAATCAATGGATTTTATAAACCAAACAATTGCAAAACATATAGGATAATATGAAAAGTCTTCCTAAGCATCCAAAGTGCCTGGAGTTGACAATGGATCAAAGTAAATTAAAAATACTTCTTCATTTAAACCAATATAATTGAATTGTTCAACATATAAACCAAATAACTTGAATAATAAAAAAAAAAGACATTAAAACGAATTATAAACTTCACCTCTTAGCTTTAGCTAAGAGATTAGTCAACCATAAACATGATTGAACTAAAACCGTTAAAGAAAAACATAAAAACTAATTAGAATCAAATGATTGAAGAGGATGAAGAATTCCTTAAAGCTCTACAACTCCTTTCTCTACTCCTTCTACCCTATTCATTATTAGAAACTCCTAAAACATCTATTTAAATAGGCTTGATTCACAGCAACTTTAAAATCGACTCAAATTTATGCAGCTATCGTAGCTTTGATGGCATTGAAGTCCCATTGAAGAGTCCATGTGAAAACAGGAAACTATTTAGCAACCGACTTTTGAATTTACAATTTTTTTTATGGCATCGAGCCTCCTTTGATGGAATCAAACTGACTTCAATGTCATCGAACACACCTTCGATGGAATCGAAGAATGCTCAATTCTATCCAACAAGAAAATCAAATTTTTTGATTTTTGTGATGTGGTCGAAGTGGCTTCAATGTCACCAACCACTTACTTCGATAACATCGAAGGTGTCATCAATGGCATCGAATTATTGATTTCAGCACTTTAGATTTTCTACACTTTGCAACTTTGATTTTCTTCCTTCCTCTCTTGGTTTCCATAGATCTTGAACTCTTGAATTCTTCAATTTTTATTTTTATAAATCCAATTTTTACTTAGTAATTCTTTGAACATTAAATCCATGCTTTAAGCGTCATTTTCTCCTTATCTCTCAAAATCACCTCAAAAGTGAAAACATGTGTAATTAGATCGATTAAGTATATGCATGTTTATAAAACCAATGCATAATAATGGGAAAATAAACAATATTTCATACTCAACAGTGGCCCACTACTAAGCATAATTTCAATTGGTATCAGAGCGAGTAGCTCTTGAGGGTCTTAACCGTTTTGAGTTGATCCAAGGGTCTTAAGAATGATGTCTACCTATAAGGGGAAATCTAAGGTTACCCAAGGACATGAACTTATTTGTAAATCTAGTATGGGTGAACCTATTGGGCACAATAGATGATTTGAACTTAATAGTTACATCTTTTCTTCTACCACTTCTGCAATCAAAAGGAGCTCATCTAGTTCAGCAAGTAACTTGAGAGCCTCTTTTGTGTGCCATGCTTATAGAGATATTGGGCACTTTAAATTTGAATGTGTAAAGTTTAAAATGGCATAATCTACCTTAGTCTCAAACCAAAGTAGAGAATTATTTGGATTGACAAATTGATGCACCAATGGAGAAGCATGCCTAAAGGATCATTGGAAAAGAAGAGAAAGTTTCCAACCCTTCATAAAAAGACCGATCAGATGAAGGTGTTGCTAACTTTAAATGCCTGACTTAATGAAAATGACAAGTCAATGCTAATAAAGGAAAATGATAATTAGGGTAATACTCACATAGTTAAATCACCTACCGAACATAATTCTCAAACTAGGAAATCACCTAAGGGAGATAATTCTAGGAAAATTATTTTTCCACTCGAACATAATTAAGGTCCTAGGAAATTCACACCCTAGTGGCTTGTGAAGAAGGATAGGTGACCTTACAAGGTCTATGAGGGATAATTGTTAAATCAGAGGATTTAATCCTTATATGTGAGTTTATAGTTAAATTTGAGAATTTTAGCCTTATTTATGAGTACCATAGGAAAATCTGAGGATTCTAGCCTCATCTTGTGCTTAATAGATATATTTCAGGATTATCGTATAATGCTCTAGGTTTTCGAAACCCAAGTATATGACTTGTTTTCCGAAAACCCGAGTGTTAACCTTTAAAGATGACTAAATTTTAGGTAATTTTTTTTTCTTTTATCAGAGTTAGCAATTTAGCGGGATAGAACAAGTCAAGCATAAGAGAAAATTTAAATACACAAATCTAAATATTACGGTGGTTGCCCGAAGGCTTATACAAACCAATGTCTCATTAATCACAATTACTAAAAGAAATAATTTAATATATGAAACAAGATAATTTGCAACTGGTCTTGAACTGCAAGATCATGTAGTAGCTCTTGAGCAGACTTTGTACCCTGCTCCTCATCAACCCGAACATGCTTATCATTTAAACCACCTATGCTACCTATACGGTTATATATTCAATGAATGAGTGACCAGCTTAGTGTAAATTCTCATCAAGATTACATACCGTCGCATTAGTTAAGCATGATTTTAAACAATAAGATATACAAAATATTTCATGATGCGATCTTGTTTAAGTGCATGGATGCGTGAATGTACATCAACTGGAGATGCACACCTAGTTGGCTAAGTGAATGGACCTTTCAAACAATCAGTCCATTCATGCAAAAGAATGAACCTTTCAAAAGAGTTAGCTCATTCAACTTGCAAGGTAGTGGGTCTTTCAAACAATCGGCTCACTTAGACATGAATGGGCCTTTCAAACAGTCAGCTCATTCATGCCTAGGGATGAGCCTTTCAAACAGTCAGCTCATCCCTAATACGAGAATGGACCTTTCAAACAGTCAGTCCATTTAGGCAAGAGAATGAGTCTTTCAAACAGTCGGCTCATTCAACTTGCAAAGGAACAAGTCTTTTAAATAGTTGACCCGCTCAAGTAAGATAGTGGGCCTTTCAAACAGTTGACTCACTTAAGCAAATAATGAGCCTTTTAAACAGTCGGCTCATTCAAGCAATAAGATGTGCTTTTCAAATAGCTAACCCCCTTTTTAGTAAGAGAATGAACCTTTCAAATAGTCTGTCCATTAAGTAAGAGAATGGGCCTTTTAAACAGTCGGCTCATTGAACTTGAAAGGGAATAGGTCTTTCAAATAGTTGACCCGCTCAAGTAAGATAGTGGGCCTTTCAAACATTTAGCTCACTTAAGCAAGAATGAGCCTTTCAAACAGTCGGCTCATTCAAGCATGGGGATGCGCCTTTTAAACAGTCAGCTCATTAAGTAAGAGAATGGACCTTTCAAACCGTCAGTCCATTAAGAATGCAAGTGCCATGAATGCATGATTAATCCCAGCCATTATTATTCCAATTTGAAAGCAACCAATTTAGAAAAGCTCAAAGGTCACTATGGGGGGCTCGTCACCCAGCATAGGCCGACAACTCAGGCATAGTGTCTCATTCCGCCATCCCCGGCTCATGAGACTCCATCATTATGATGATTAATGACATCTTCCTCAACCAATGGCCCATCATAGTCTATCAAGTGGGACTTGCCATCGCATGGTTACACAAAATAATCCATCAAGCTGCCTAAGACAAATATGCATTAATCAGGGATACAAGGGGCAAATATCAAGCAGGAAAAAGTCACATAGACACAACAATCCATGGATGGTAAGCCCACATCAATATTTCATTTAATCCATCTATCAAAGTAGCCACTAGGTGAGGGTTCATTATAATCACAATCAGTCAAGTTACATCCCAAGTCTGGGTGTACATATATAAGTGGGGTTTTCTACAATATAATAGTTTAAGTTCTTCAAGCAATCTATAAATAATCCAAAAACATGAAAGATATATAAGTACAACATATGGATATTCATATGAGCTAAGTGTTAAGTATACGATTGATAATCAGATTCAATATCTAACACAAGTTATCATGAATTAGAGATATCAATTATCGGTTAAAATAAAATGAACTATTACTTAGACTAACAAGGAAGAGGAAAGCTCAAGGTGAAAGATTCATCACCTTATGAGTCAAATTGCCTACATTATCACTAGGAAGTGCCTGCGTCCTTAGAATCAAATCCATGAATTGTAAAATTGTACGGTGTCACGTCCCAAACTCGGAAAACGGGCTCACAAAATTCTCGATCGCCTAATCCAGTGCCGACAGCCTCCGTAGTGCCCCATTCTCGGATTTCGGCACTCTCATGCCAGATTCCGATCCTGGGATCCTATAAGGAGGATTTTCAGTAGAAATTTTTTTTGTAATAGAGCATAACCATAAGCATAACCAAGTCGCAAAACAACATCACCACATATCCACTATATCGAAAACTTTAAGTACAATGCGGAAAGGGAAATACAGGGTGATCAAAAGCTTCAAAATAAACTGATGTGCACTCCTGCCTCAGCGCTGCTGCTGTCCAACACTACCTGCACGCGACGGTGCACTCCTGTGTACAATATCAGAGTAATGCGGAAATATGCGATAAGTCCATGAATGCTATCAGCTGTACCAAAGCTATATGATGCAAGACATGAATGCTATCGGCCATACCAAGGCCATGCGATGCGAGGCCTATGTGGCCAAATATCATATGCAAGATGCGAAACAAGCATGTCAGTCCTCATCAAGTACACATATCAGTATAGTTCCTCTCTGGATATCACCGGGGTCTAATACACTCCACAGAGACTGCCTCCTCCCTAGCTGCACAGTCGAGCAAGTGGAATAGACCTCACTATCCGCCTAACCAGTAGTCTGCCAATACCTACCCGGCTCGTCGATAGCGGACTCATTTATGAGCTGGTCAAACTCAGCCTAGCTTATAGCCCCCTCACTCGGGCGGATAAGGCCACACCCTCTTCTAACCGACCACAAAACAGTGGGAGACGCGGCCTATTGGTATTCGGCACTCGGGAGCTCGTGTATCCACTCGGTCTAGACGTTGGAGCATCTCCTGGTACCAAAAAGGTTCTGGGACTTTCACCAAAGGACATCCTAAGTGCCCACAATGCTAGAGCCAATATTTTCGGTATCCGATACGACCATCCACGATGTGCCTGTGGAAGCCACGGCCCTGATGTCGCTAGGGCATGTAGTGATCAAGTCACACATATGCGGAATGCATGAGTCACATCGTCAAATCATGCAGTAATCCTGTGCGTACCACGCACTCATGTGGGGGCACTCCGTCTCATAAGGAGTCCCGTAAATGTCACAGCCCAACGGCTTATGCTATGATCAAACATTCCTCATATCAAGCATACATATGATGCGTATGGGCATGTATCATGGAGCTATACTAAGCATGTTATAAAGTGATGAATTATCTCTATAATGCAGATGGGCCTAGAAGGCCTACACACCACAAGTACGGCCTATCAATGGCCCTAGGGAGAGTCGTAATGCGGACATTTAACCAACATTATACTTGCAATGTGGACGTCAAACCAACATTGCTCCCAAGGCATAGCTTGCCACAAATCATGGAGAAATCACGCATTGCAATGGACCCTAAGGACAACCCGTTGGGCCTTAATCCATGGGCCTTAAGTACATCAAATGGGCCGTATCACATGAGCCTTACATTCATCAAATGAGCCACATTAATGGGCCTTACCAACGGGCCTTATGTACATTGCAATGGGCTATAACTCATGTGCCTTAGAATATATCAGAATGGGCCTAATCACATGGGCTTTATGTACCTCAAATGGACCACACCAATTGGGCCCCATATGTAGATCAAATGGGCCTCATAACACGGGCCTTATAAATGCCAAGGTGGGCCTTAAAAATGGCCACAAATACATACATATATATATATATATATATGAATCATGCCGCCAAAGGATCAACCGATCCTCACTTCAAATAATAGTGGTAGGACCCACTTGAACCACATATCTGACTTATTCTTTAGCTCATGCCTTAAAACGAGCTTGCAAAATGGATTGACGGTTGGGGATGCAACACAAGCATCATGGTGGGGTCCACTGTCCAGACAGTGGACAGTGTGGATAAATACATGAATCATGGTGGAGCTCACCGTCCACTGCCGTGGACGGCCTGGAGAGAACACATACACGGTGGGTTCCACCGTCCCGTGCTGGGGACGGTGTGAATAAAATAGATACATCACTGTGGGTCCCACGTGGGGCCCACCATAATGTTTGTTCACCATCCAATCGGTCCATGTGGTCACATAGACCTGGACGAAGAGTAAAAACAAATTTCAGATTGATCCAAAACTTCTGTGGCCCAGAAGAAGTTTTCAAAGGCAGACATTCAGTCCCATTGTTTCCCATGATGTGGGCCACCTGAGTCTTGGAAGAGGCTGAAATTTGGAGGGGGGCTCTCTGCCCTAATGGCCCACCATATGGACGGCTTAGATGACATATAAACATCAAGGTGGGGCCCACGGCTGGAGCCGTGGGACCTTGCTGTCCGCTCGCCCGCCTGGCGCGCTGTCAGCGCCTGACACCAGCAGCAGCAATGCTGCTATTTGATATTTTTTTTTGAAAACCCTTAATTTTGTGGTTTTTCGGAGGTAGGGCCCACATCTGCTGAATCCGGGTCCGCCGATGGATTCTACCATGTATAACAAATCCATCAAGTCCAATATTGGGCATTTTTGGGCATTTAGAAAAACTAAGGTGAATTTTCAACGGTGGAAATTACTATTTTCAAAGGTGTGGCCCGTCAGAAAGTTAGATCAGTCTCATTTTCCGGCTCAACGCCTAAAATAATCTGGAAAATGAGATGGACGGTTTGGATTTGAAGCATACATCAAGATGAGGCCTATATGAGTTGGCCACCAAGAAGCTTGTGAACCAAGCTTATATTTGTGTTTTCACATGGACGTCCAGCGTCCCTGGACGCTGGACAGTCTGAGCCAATCACATGCATAAGGTGGGCCCTGTTTAGGTGGGCCACCAAATGATGAGTGTTGTGGATACAATACATATAAGGGGGGTCCCACCTATAGATGGTTTAGGATAAAATACAAGCCTTATGATGGGGTCTATTCGGGCGGGCCACACAATCACACCAACATCACAAGAAAAGAAGAATAAAAGAAAGGGAGGGAGAGAGAGAGAGAGAGAGATATACACGTGCGATGGAGGGACCCCGGCACTATGGGCCCTCCGTTTCAAACATCCAATCATACATCAAGTGGGTCCCATTGCATATGGGCTCACCAAATTGAAAATCAACGGTGGAGATCCTTTCTCCACCAAACTAGAAGGTTTAGATGACCATATTCATGAAAGAAAATAAGCATCATGATGGGGTCCATGGAGAATGGCCCCATCATGGAATGATCTTAAGCATCAAGGTGGGCCATTGGCCACATCAAGGGTCCAAAGTGAGATCCATACCATTGATCGGTAGGCCCCACTTAGCCCATCATAAGAACATGAAAAATCTAGCCTATAGAAGCACCCACCGGTCGATCTTCTCGGTCCGTTGAAATGCCGGTCACCTTAAGCTTCACTTTGATGGTGGAAGATGAGAGGTGAAAGGCTAGGATGGAGGATTTGGGATGGGAAAGTGGGCCACACACATGCACTCTCTCACATGGAGAAGCTTGGACGTGAGCTCTCTCTTTGGTTGCTTGGAGTTGAGTTGAGAAATGAGAAAGAGAGAGGGAGAGATGGGATGTAAAGAGAGAGAGTGATGGATGTGAGTGATGGGTGAGGTGATGTGTACTTGACTAGCATGGGTGTGTAAGAGAGAGGGTGAGAAAGGGTTGACTTTGGAGAGAGAAAGTATGGGTTGCTTGTACTTGACATGAGGTGATGGATGGGATTGATTGATGGGATTGATTTGACATATTGTAGAGATTCTCTTGGGATTGCAAACGCGCGGCGTTTCCTTCGAAATAAACGCCGACTCACATCTTCCTGCCAGGGTATCGGATCGGTGCGAGAGACGCGGCGTCGAAACCGCGGCGACGGTGCGGTCGCAATGGTACAAGTCTTGATTTAAGCCGACTCAAATGTACAGCATAAGGCTTAGGGTCGATCGCAACGTCGATTATACGTCACAGGTTGCTGAAATTCGACAGGAAGGATCGCGGGATTCGACGAAACAGTACGGACTAGGATACGGGTCTTACATACGGTCAGATTCAAGTTTTATACGCTTTCTATGGTTAGGATCATTTGGATTACTTAAATTTAGGGTTTCGCCCTAGGGTTTAGTTCTAGGCTTATAATTTATGATTTAAATGCTAATCGATGTACAATTAACCATATTGCTAATAATATTAATAATTTCATGGTAACCATTAACATTAATGGTATAATTAATATTAGTTAATGTGACATTAATAATTGTCGTGATGAAAATAAATAGTATAGGTAAA
Source organism: Magnolia sinica (assembly GCF_029962835.1). NCBI lineage: Eukaryota > Viridiplantae > Streptophyta > Magnoliopsida > Magnoliales > Magnoliaceae > Magnolia > Magnolia sinica. The sequence continues at coordinate 33,969,673 of NC_080582.1, read as the reverse complement.
TTTAAGATTGAAGAATAAAACACTTATATTTAATAATTGTAATTTTGTCTGTAATAACTAATATTAGTATAGGTAATTTACTAATGGTTAATCATATCTAATATTAATAATCCCAATAATGGTAATAATGGTAACACTGATAATTGTAATCGAAATAATTTCAGTCCAGAAGGAAAAATATGGACTCACCTTAGTTGATTCAGTCGTTCAACTTGGCCTTAATTCGAACTGACGATCTGCTCTGCGACTCAATCGAGTCATCTCGGCAAAAACCCCACTAAGGGAAAGGAGGGCTCTCACTCCTCTCTTCTTCTTCTTCTTCCTCTTTCCTTCCTTTCATTTCTTTCATTTCTTTTCTTCTACTTCCATTGCTAGAAATGCTTAGCAAGAGCCTGGACTGGACTAGACCTGACAACTTAGCCACGTCGAGTCTAGTTGACTCGGCAACGAGTGCAGTGCGACCCATGCTCACACTCACTCTCTCTTTCTTCTTACTACCTTCTCTAACTTCCTCTCCCTTTGTCTCTTCTCCTTTTTCCGACCCATCCAGCAAGGATGTTGGACCAAATCTTATCTCGATTCAAACCTCAGCAAGTTGAGCTCACTTAACATGGCAGCGAGTATGGCACAGGTAACACTTGTACTCACTCCCTCTCCCACCGTCTTCTTTCTCATCATCATCCCTCTCTTTTTTCCAGTCCCTGCATGGCCAGAGCAGCCTAGACTCGACTCAAACACAACCCAACTCGACAGACTCGGATCGAGTCTTGGTGTAGCATGGGACTTGATCACCTCACCACGTCTCTCCCTTCTTCCTCCTTTACTTTCTTTCTTTCTTTTACTTTCTTCCTTCTTTTTTCTACTACCTCAGGAGCCACCAGCGTGGTTGGATTTCGACCAACCTCGGCCATAAAACTATAGGCAATGGCCTCGACTCACACCACTTGACTCGATTGCACCAGCGAGTCTCGACTCGATGGCGAGTGCGACAATTGCACTCACTCTCTCCCTTTCTCTCTTCATCTCTCCATCTTCCTCTCTCCTTTCTTTCTCTCTTTCAACCCTGGCCAGTAGCAGCTCCAACCCGACCAGAACTCGCCCTAACTCGAGTTGCCTTGATGCGGCTCGAACAGGGATGAAGGAGACGACCATTAATGGCGTCTTGAAAACCACATCTCCTTCCTCCATTCCAATCCCTTAGGACAGTTTGTATAGACCCTAGGAAACTTATAGGTAACGTTTTTTTTTGAAGCTTGGGAGAGATTTGGACGGTGGGTTTGAGTTTGGAAGGTGACGGCCGATTTCTAGGGTTTCTTGTAAAAGATAGGAGAAGGGACGCTTTCTCTCCCTTCTTGTAGGGATTCCAACACTCTTAGGTCCATTAGATGCGAATGAAAGGCTAAGGTTTGATCCTAGTGTTCAGTTTTCTTGAAACAACTAATACCATGGTGGTTTGGCATCGGTACTCCACATAAAACCCTAACCCGTATGAGTTACATGGACGACAAGGATTTCTTGGTGATGTAGGGTCAGGATTGAAGAATCCCTACGACGTGGATTGCCAGTGTGGCTGTAAAAATCCAGACATTCCGTTTCCAGAAAGAGGACCGCACTCACACCCCATTTTAGGCCCACATTTGTGAGCATGATCACGTGCATAAAGGTTTGTGGTTTGCATGCTCCTGGTTAGGATTCATGTCTGCACCAGATGAACGGTTTGGATCTCCGAGATGGGCAGTGGAGGTGGGCTCCATCGAGATTAAGAAGAAATAGCCCATTTTAAACTGTCGTAGGTGGGAATAAGAAAGGAGGGAGAAACCTTCCTTTGTTTGGAATTGTTGGTCAGCCCGACTTTGACTGGTAATGCAGTCCAGTGCACCGCTAGTGCACATGAACTATACTCATGCAACGCTTGTGTGGGGGTCCATTATGATGCTTACATGAAATTCACACCGTCCATGATTCTCTGTGGGTCCATCTAGGTCATCTGACCACAGATGAGGCAAATCCAAAGCTTTTGTGGGCCATGCCAACTGAATCTTGACCTTTAATTGTCGATTATCGCCGTTCCAGCAGTTAGATTGCTCCCAATCTGAATATTGACTGTTAAAATGGCCTTGGTACCTGCTTAAATGAGTCTCAACGGCATATTCAATTACTAGAAGCTAGGGTAAGGACTGTCAAATAGTGGGTTGTGAACTTAAGTGTGGTAGGCCTAATAAGGATGGATCTAGTGAATTAGATCCAAAATTTTTTGATGACTTAAGGTCAAGGCCTTCCATAGCCCTTATTAAACAATTTTAGTGGTTTCTAGAATTGTTTAATTGCAACCTAAAGATTTATTTTTATAATCCAATGGTTGGATTAGAGAAATCAGGCATTAGAATGATCGACATGACGTTGTGCATCTAATGAACGGTGGATTTACTGAGTTGGTTCCCAAAATTGTCGTTGTACGGTGGAATTCTTTTGTTAGTATATTATGTGAAAATTTTTCATGATAGGATTCCCATAATTAGATCCTTTGAGGATTGACATCAATCCCACTAAGGTGCGATGGTCCGTCTTTAAGATTAATCGGATGGATGACTTGTTATATAAATGAAGGTTGTGCTAGATAGTTGAGATGGATAGATTGAGAGCTGCTGAATGGTAACATGTAAGGTAAGTTACATGTGTTCTCATGCACGTGTAATTAATTTAGATCTTCAAGGTAACACCTGAGTATTGGAAAGTACGGGGTGTTACATATCGCCTCATTTATTTTAATAGTTTAAGCTTTAAAATTGCTTACTTTTGGTATTATATGTTTTAGCTTAGACTATCATTGGTCATTTCTATTTCAACTGATATACTCTTTGAATGACTATAATGATCATGCTCCATGTTTTAATAGTTATATGCACACCATTCCCTTGTTAGTACGTGCTTCTAGTGACTTGTATGACTTATAGAGTTTATTTTCATTTTATGCTTTTATTGGTATAATCATGAAACTAACTCTTTTCAAATACTGATAAAAATGAGGAGAAAAATTAAGTCAAACTAAAATAAGTTTAATTCTATTTTGCAGGATTGATTTGTTGTTAAAGGAATTGATAATATAAGGAGAGCAAGTATGGGGGAGCAATGCAAGTGTTACATTTTTTGTTTGTATTGAGCTGTAAATCTTTTGTAATTTGACATGAAGTATTTATAGTTATTTTAATATGTTATTGGTATGGACTATGACATTGTCTAAGTTATATTTTTATCACATAATTGACAAAAGGGGAGATTTTAGTGTACTGATTTGTGTACCTTATTTGTCAATCTATGAGTTTGTGTCATATAGTCAGTTGACCCCTTGGAAGTTGAAGACAAAAGATCTAAGAGGATGTGGATTATTAATGAGCAATGAATAGGTAAATGAGGTATCTTGCTGACCTTATCCCTTAATCCAAAACAACCCTAAACCTCTAGATGATCATTACCTTAATAGTAAACATTATGTGATCTTTCCTTAGCCTTAGGAGTCTAATTGGAATATGATAAGATAGGTTATTAGAGGTCTCAAGCTATTAAAAAACAGACTTCCCAAACCAGCAAACTCAGAGGTGTGCTTAAGCAAAGCTCGATTAATTGAGTCGATGGACCGAACATGGCCAAAAATATGTAGTAAGCTATTCACAACCCCAAGTGCAGGATCGCAATATAGTAATAACTCAGTGAGATTGAGGTTGAATCTAGAATGACTAAACTTGTACGTATTCTGAATATAACTAGAATTAGAACTAAAAAAAAGATCTACATTGACATCTGAATAATTAAGAGTAGTGGTGAATAATGTTGATTATAACTTATGAATTTAAAGGTGGGAACTAGGGTGCTAAGGATCCACTTGTAACTATCAAGATGCTACCTTACTTGATTCAAGGAACACAATTGGAATTGGAGTCCTATCCTATTCAATTGGAAGATAAAGCAATTTAAATCAAATCTGAACTTTTTATTGACCTAATTTTCAATGGAAGTGAATTGTGATGATTTGAAGGGATTTTATCACCCTACCATGCCCAAGAGACAATGGTGAATAACAGGATTTATCAATTTTACAATCTCAAAATAGGAAAAGAAGATATTTAAAGTTATCACAACATTTATTGTAATTTGAGTCACAATAAATCATAGAAAACTGAAAATATTCCTTTAATATCAAACTATAAATCAATGAGGTTCAATAATAACAAGAATTAAAGCAAGATAATCATCCAAACACGCTACAAGCTTCATCTCTTAGCCCTATCTAAGAGGTTTAGCCAACCATAGATATGATTGAAACTAAATCTTTTAAACAAAGCATGAAAAATAAACTAGGGAAGAAGAAAAACTCTTTGGTGGCTATTTCACCCTTGTGCTATACTCCTTGAGACCTTTCCAAACCCTAGAAGATGCTCTAGAGCATCTTAGGGAGTTCTATTTATAGTTATGGAATTCTAACTTTCGCACCAAGTTAGAAAAATCTAGAAACCACCTCAAATTTACGTACTCTGCGCAGTTTCTCAAAATAGACTTCTAGAACTTTCATTTTTTAAACTTGAAGTTTCAAAATATATTTTTTCAGGATAATTTCAGGAATATGTTTTTTTTAGGACAATTTCAGGATTCATTTTCTTCACTTCAAATATTTGATTGTCTTCATTCTTCACTTGGTTTCCTTAGATCTTTGGCATGTGAATTTTCATTAATGAATTCCAAATCTCTAAATCTTCATTTAGTAATCTTTTGAGCATAAATATTCCTTTTAACATCAATTTCACCTTAAGCTCTCGAAATTACATTACACATAAAAATCTACATAATTAGATCGATTAAGCACTATCATGTTTATAAAATCAAGGTATAAATAAAGAGAAATATGAAATACTTCACACTCAACACACACATCTATCATAATTGTAATTTATTTCAAGCACTCGAAGCACAAGCTCGATCGATCGAGGAATCTCTGATTCCACTCGAGCGATCGAACATGGCCAAAATAGTCCAACGAGTTCACTAGACCATTTTTAGCCTAGCTCGATCGATCGAGAGCCAGGCTAGATTACTTGAACCTAGCCATTGGATATCTATTGAACTTTTTTGTTATAAAAATTACATTCGGATCTTTGAAAATTTAGAGGGGTTTTAGTGAAAATAAAGACTAGGTGCTTTTTCACTCATATGACACATCTTAAACCTTCATCAAAAGAGTTTCATGCTAATGTTTTTGTGATCCTTTACTTTAATGAGCATTCCATGCTCCTATTTGAAGAAGTAGATAAACTCTTTCCCTTTTAGAGATTAGATACTATGCCTATAGTTAAATCCTTGTTAAAACTCATTAGGAGATTCTTTTAATTGAATCCCCTAGGACTACAACATACGCATAAGTTGTAGGAGATTCACCCAATCTTCCTTGCCTTGGTCACCTCATTGACACTTTATATGTAAGGTAAATGACCATATGAGCTAATGCATTAGCAATGTATCGACATCAATGATCGGATGAGCAATTGAGGAGAGGATTCAACCACAAAAGAGCTCTGAAGAGGTGACCCAAGATCAACACATCAAAAGGGGCTTAATCCGATAAGTAAGTTGTCAAATTGCAAGAGTCCACATAATTTTATTTTATTTTTTTAATATGTAGAATTGATTGTAGAGTTTGTAACCCAAACTCGTGTAGATTCTTGTGTAGGACCATATCACCACCGACACAGATGTGTATTTAGTAAGTTGTTATATAGGCCATGGGTGTATATGTGTTAGTCTTCGTGGGAACATCCGGTGGGAGCAAATGTAAGTCATTGGACCAGCACTGATGTTGCTAGTTAGTTGACTGAAAACTAATTAAAGTTTCTTGTGGCAGCTTCCAATGGGGGTGTATGCTAGGTCCTTGTTTAGGGCTATAAATGTTATAAATGAACTTAATTTAAAACCTCCGATAGTGAAATCTGGTATACACAAGTTGAGTTCATTCGCTATGAGTGAAATAGGGAAGTCGAACAATTATACATGCTTATGTTTGGGATTGTCTTTTGAGCACTTATTTAATTATACTTATGTGATTGATTAGTGAATTATATATATGTATGAATAAATGAATGGTAGGAGTTGATAGTTACGACAACCCACATATGCATGTATACTATCATATATAAAATAATTGCTTCGTTAGATTATGATTCGTAGTTTTGTGATTAGATCCAGTGTTGGCTTGAAAGTCTTAGTGTTAAATTGCTCAACTTAATTTAATTTATATATTAGTTTAAGTAATTATGGATTTAATTGATTAAAATTTTATTTAATCCTAATCACTCATTTCTAAGAAATAACCTTCATTTTATGGCTCTGTCAAGCTTCCATGTATAGCCCGTCGCCCACCACTATACACAGTTTCATGGCAAAAATGTTATTAAAAAAAAAAAAAAAAAAAACAACAACAAAGCAAGTTTGAAAGGGACAGGTTGCTTCCTCAACCAGGGCAATTTGGACCAAAAAGCCTATATAAATCTGCAATGAGTACATGAGAACCTTAGCATGCACAGAGTTGCATTTGGACTGGTAGACATAAACATCACTTGTCTTGGCCGTCCATAATGTCCAGTCTATTATTCTTAGGCAAACGAAACCATTCAGATGAACGATAACATCTTCTCCGTGACTTAAAAAATGATGGATAACATAATATCGGTCGAGTCACGGATGTTTCAGGACCCGGATTGCTGTGATTCGTGCATCCAAGCGGAAGAAGAGTTTGACTGCACGCAAGGGACGTTTCGTCATGTGAATAAAATGCAACTACAACTACCAGCGCGTGGGACATCCAGATTCGTTTTGTGAATTAAATGCAACTACAACTACCAGTGCGTGGGGCTAACTTGTTGTGTATGGACGCGGATTACGTCCTGAGTAAACCATGCGGGCCCATCGTGATGTATGTGTCTTATCCACATCATCCGTCCGTTTTATCAGCACATTTTATCCACGCCGTCCATCTGTTTTATCACCACATTTTATCATCCAACCTGTTGTTAAGGTCACAAAGAAATGGATTGAAAGGAAAGCACAAATATCAGCTTGATCCAGAACTTCCGCGGCCACCAGGAACTTTTCAACAGTAGGTGTTCAATTCCCACTGGTGTGGTCCACTTGATCTTTGGATATGCTTCAATTTTGGGCTTAAGCCCTAAAATGAGTTGATAAAAGGGACGGAAGGCATGGATAAGAAACATATATCACCGTCATCAGCCACGAAACGGATTGACTACTCCCCCCACTAGCCCGGTGGCTAGTTGTCGGTGCTCCGCGGGCCCCACTATGAGGTAGGTCTTTTATTCATTTTTACTGATCATTTTAGGGCTTGAACCCGAAAATAATAGGGATATAAATCTCAGGTGGACTACACCACAGGAAAATAATAGTGATTGGATATCCACCATTAAAATCCTCCTAAGGCCCATTGTACTGTTTATTTGACATCCAATCTGTTGATTAGCTAGGTTATAAAGACCTAGATGAAGAGAAAACACAAAGATCAGCTTGATCCAAAGCTTTTATGGCCCTCAAACAGTTTTTAATGGTTGACGTTCAATCAACACTTTTTCCTGTCATGTGGTCCACTTGAGATTGGGATATAAATCATTTATGGGATCATACATTAAAATGATCTAGAAAAATAGATGAACAGCATGGATGAAACACATACATTATGGTGGGGCCCACAGAGCACCGACCACTAGCCATTGGCTAGTGGCGGAGGGAGTAGCCAATCCGTTCTCCATCAGCCCTCACAGGATTTACTCAATGAGTCACTCAATACACAATCCGCGTCCGTTGTGTATAATGACATCTAACCCATTCAGCAAGACTGACCACCCTGAAAATGCAACGCACGAGAACCAGGATGATACAATCATCAAGCGGCCACACCATACTTCTAAACAACAGAAAACCACCCAAAAATTCATGTGGTGGCCCACCGGATGATTGGATCAGTAGCTTTCCATTTTCACAGCGGGGTGGCCCACAGGACAGTTCGGATGCCATATATATACCACGTTGCACCCACCGGCGGGTAGTTGTAGGGGTGGTTCATTGCAATAACCTGTCTCCTTTCTGGGCCCCAATATGACAATATAAAACTGATCACATGCACAATGATGATTGCGTCGTCACAAATCAGTTTGATCGATTCACTGGGTGGCCCACAACCGTACATGATGTCATACCTTGGTGCCATCGTTTGTCCATTGATATTGATCTTGTGTCCTAATATTTTAATTATCACAAGATTTTCAAAATATCAGAAAAAAATTTAAAGGGTTTTCAAAATAACAGCAATTTTAAGGGGTTTTGCTACTGCCTTCAAATCTTTTGAATGACACGTGGGATGTTCAATCAGCAGTCCCGACTGCTCATTCAATAGTATACGAGAGAGCAAGCAATGATGCAAAAACCATTGATTGGTCCTAACCTTTGAATGGGGCTAATACAACATCCTCATAGTTTACAAGTCATAAATCACATTGTTTTAGTCATCAAACTAAAATGCTACTTTGGAATTATAAATCTAAGCATTCACTGATATGACGTATACTATTTTTAGCTCCTCCCTTTAAAGTTTGTCTATACTGCATGTGGCATGGATATCACGTGACTTCTTCTAAACCATTAGATACCGGCAGAATCACTTGAATAGAAACAATGCATCCCACATTTCTTTGCATTAGGAGTATATGTTCGGATAATGTAAAGAGATGTTGAAAGATCGTTCGCAGTTCCTTGTCAAATTGGTCATTCTTGTAAAATCAACTGTGAAATTAAACATTTTGGCCTTTAATTTGACAATGATCGTCGAATTAGCCATTAGTTAGTTGCTTTAGCAGTCGTTGGTTGTAGGAGTTTCCTTGTTGGCCAAAGTGGCCGTGACATTTTTATATTTGGCCATAATAACCTTGATGATTCCTCATACCACTTAAGTCATGGTGGAAATTTTCTTGTCTTTCGGCCGTGGTGGTCATAATGATTCTTCATGCAACCATTGTGGCTTGCTTGAAGTAGCATATCTGTCTACTGCATAGATCCTATAGCAGCATCGTTCATATAATACATGATTAAGCATCATGTCTTTTGGCAAATTATTTTCGTTACGAACTAACTTTTGATGTGGAAGATGATGCCATGGTGGTTTATCACATGGTGATCAATTTAAAAGGATGACAACCCCAAGTGCAAGGCTGCGATGTAGTTTTAATTCAATGAGACCGAGATTGAGTTCTCAAGGGCTTATATTTATGCGTTCTCTAAAATACTTTAAAACTAGAATTAAATCTAAGACTAACTATGGAATTAGATTAGAAGAAGTAATTATGTAAATTGGATAATGTAACGAAGAAAATCAATAAAAGCAAAATACTAGAGCACCAATGATTTACTTTTAGCGATTCTCAATGCCTAATTCATTTGATTAAATTCCATAAATCAACTGAAATCAAAGTCCTATCCTATCCAGTTTGATAATAGAGCGATTAATTCGTCATTTACAAACCATAATAGATTTGAACTTTAATTGATTCATTTTCCAAATGAAGCACCGAAGTATTGATCGCAGGGAATGCATCTATCGTGTCCTTAGTCTACGATAGATTAATGGATTTTATAAATCAATCTCTTACAAAATAGATAAATAATCAATCTTAGTCTTTCTAAGCATCCAAAGTGCCCGAAGTTGACAATGAATCAACGTAAATTAAAACATTAGAGTTTTATTCAAACAAATAACAATTAATTTTTCAACATTCAAATCAAATAACACAAATCAAAGTAAACTATAACATTAAAATAACTATAACCTTCACCTCTTAACTTTACCTAAGACTTTTAGCCAACCATTATCATAGTTGAACTAAACTCTAAAAAAACGAGAAAAGAACTTAGAATCGAAAGATTGGCGAAGAAGCACAACCCCGTAGACTCTTTGCTACTACTTGCACTCTCTCCCAAATCCTAAATCGTACTTATAAGAGCCGAAATCACCTCCTTAAATAAGAAAATGTCATACTGATTTTGTACCGACTTTAGATTTTTGCACTTCTATTACGCTTTAGTCGCACTAGTTGTAGCCTTTGATCGTACCAAATTTGTGTATTAGTTGTAGCTGAATTTCCTCAAATTTCTTCTAAAGTCTCCATCTTTCTCAGGTCGGACCGAACCCTCATTCGGTCGCAGTGAATTAAGTTCGGTTGCAGCCAATTATGACTGAAAATCACAATTTTTTGTTGGACTATTTTGTGCACATTCGATCGGACTGAACAAATTTCAGGTGGGACCAAATAGTCTATTGTTCACAACCCCAAGTGTAGGGTTACGATGTAGTAATAATCTCGGTGAGATCGAGGTCGAATCCATAGGGACTAATCTCGTGTGTTTTCTGAAAGCAACTAGAAGAAGAACTAGAAAAAAATGAAAACCTAAATCTGAAATATTTGAGAGTAATTATGAGAGGTTTAATGAAAAAACTTAATAAATTCAAAGATGGGAAATTAGGGTTTTCAAGGATCCCCTTGTATAGATGAGGGAGATCTATGCTTGATTTAAGTCACACGATTGGAATTGTAGTCCCATCTTATCCAATTGGAAGATATTTCAGTAAAATCAAATTTGAACTTCCTTTGACTTAGTTCTCAATGGATGAGAGGTGTGAGAACTAGAAGTGATTCCATCATAAAACCATGCCCATGAGACAAGGCAAACAACAGGATTTACCAATCTCATATCCAATATGGGAGAATTGTGAAAGTTAGAGAGGATTCCATCACCCAACCATGCCTAAGGGACGATATTGAACAACAGGATTTCCTAATTTCACAATCTCAATACATGAAAAGAACATACTCAAAGCTATCGCAGATCTATTGTAATTTGAGTCACAACAAACCATTAAAAACTGAAAGTATTCATTATAATCAAACTAGAATCAAAGAGAGTTCAATATAAACATGAATCAAAGTAATAGAAACATCCCATCACGCTACAAGCTTCACCTCTTAGCCCTAGCTAAGAGGTTTAGCCAACCATAGACATGATTGGACTAGAATCTCTTAAGAAAGCATAAAAACTACTAAGGAAAGGGAAGAAAAACTCTTAGCGATGGCTTCTCCATGCTTTTGCTCGACTCCTACAACATTAGATGATGCTTAAGGATACCCTAGGGACCCCTATTTATAGTTTTAGGCCTTAGACTTTCACACCGAGTTGGAAATTTTTGGAAACTGCTTCGAATTTCCACACTTTGTGTGCTGTCTACGTAACCTAGGACTGGTCGAGGACAACCCTCAACTGGTCGAGGATCACCTTTGACTGGTCAAGGGTCACCTTGGACTAGTCGAAGATGATTAGTTGCTGGAGTTCGAGTCGAGGCAGCTCGACTGGTCGAGCCAGAACTAGTCGAGCAGAGTCCAGGACTAGTCGAGCGTACACAGGACCAGTCGAGCCAGTGCTAGGGCTGGTCGATGATCACGCAAATTCACTTTAAAACTCCAATTTTCTTCATTCTTGACTTGATTTTCTTGGATCTTCAGTATGTGCATTCTTCATTCTTGGTCTCATCAGATTCAATCTTGGCTTTGGTGATTCTTGAGCATTAAATACCTGCTTTTAACATCATTTTTAATCCAAGCTCTTAAATTCACCGTGCAACATAAACATGATTAAAATAGAACATTAAGCATTATCATGTTCATAAAACCAAGGAATAACTGGGGTCCAATATGTAATATTTGATCCTCAACATAATCCCCAACAAGCATTTTGTTAGTCCCGAGCAAAGTATGCGAAAAATGAGTTTAATGCGCAATGTTCAACCTTTTTTCAGAAAACAATCTTTTGTGTACTAAGTATGCATGAGTAGACTCAAGATGAGAAAGTGAGTTTTTGAAAACCTTGAGCTGAACCACATAAGCAACCAATCAAATAAATCCTTTATCCATTAGGTCAGAGCATAGTTCGCATATCAAGTTTTTCAAGTGCTCAGTGAAAATACTATCTTTTCATAATGATAGCTATGCCCATCACTTCAAGATTGGTTGAAAACCCAACTACTGACTCTGAACTTATCCCTTTTTCCTTCTTTTTTCAGTTTTTGATTTTATATCGACGGTCATTTGTATTTATTCCTCTTCTTTAGACATTACATCATTTTTAAAGACATTTTTCATTCCCCTCAAAGGTGTTATCATTCTTCATTCTTTATGACCTCTTTGTCGATATCCTATTTTTTAACTGGTTCTTTTTCTTCTTTTAAGATGGATAAAATTCTCTAGACTCAGTTCTCAATATCTTTCAATGATCATCATACTAACAATCAGAAAATCTAGTACTATTCATAAAAAACAATTTAAATAATATAAGATTCGAACTTACTCTTAATCAGACGAATGTAAGAACCATAAGTGATAGGTCACTTAGTTGCTCCAACTCCAACAATCCAAAATTTGATTTCTATCTTATCTTTATACTCAAAACAGTCTTAAATACATAACTTATTGCTTTCCAAATAGATAAGCATTGAAAATTTTTCAAAAATTTTACAAAATTTGCTCAAAACTGAGAAAATACTGATTAGGTTACCTAATATCCCATCCCTAACCTAAAATCTACATTGTCCTCAATGTAAAAGAAATAAGCATGATTTGCAAAAGAGACAATGTAGTTGAAAGAGAAGTGATGGAAAGATAGTACCTGATGAAGAGATTTTGCCGCTTTTTCCAAAGGATCTCAGCGTAAAGGTGCGTTAGCAGAGAGTTAATTAACCAAAAACAAACTATCCTAAAACAGCAGAAGCAAACTATCCTAAGCAGCATAAAGCTGACTATCCTAAAATGACAAAAAGCAATAAGCCTAACTATACCTCCATCAGACTAAGAGATCAAGGGACAAGCTACTTAGTCATGCCGTAAGGTTCCTCCTTCGGCTAATATCTTGATAAATTTCTCAAAAGGTTTCTCAATAAGATCATCCAAAAGCCCTTTTTACAATAGGATTGGATGCCATGGAGCATGAATTTCCAGAGAAATTTATACACCTCAACAAAAAATTGTCGTTGAATCGCCTGATGTATCCAAAGTATATATGATTCACCTGTGACAGAAAAAGTTTCAATGTTAGTACTCCATGGTGAATCAGAGACTACAAGTAGATGAAATTCAATAAAAATCTTAGTAGGTGGGGTAGTCTCAACACACTCCAAAGTTTCAATCTTCGATTCAATTTTCAGTTCCTCCTCCTTTAATGGTAAACATTCATGATCTGGGGGAGGAGATTCTTTAGAATAGGGTTTTCTCAATTAGTAACAACTGCCGAGGTATTGCCTTGCCAAGCATCCGCTATGTTTTGTATAATGGGATTATTATACCGGGCAATCTTCTAAAGAGTCGAAACATTCAGTTGAAAGGAGTTCATTCATCACATCAAGATCTGTGATGATATGCCCAATAACTCTTTTATCTTCTTCGAGAGTATAAATGAGCATACTCTCTTATTTTTTTCTCAAGGTGAGATGAAATCACCACTGGGTATGTCTCTTCTTGACCTAAGTAAACTTACTCAAGATCAGTGGGCAAAGGTCTTAAGTCAAGCTTCGGTGTCTTGAGGCTATATGGTAGAGGTATTATATTAGTTTAGGGAAATTCTTTAAATCGTGGCCTCCACCAGTTAACTTTAAGTACTGGCACGGTATCAAGCATGGCCCCTGTCTCCTTAATCATGTAATCATCAAAATCATGGGAGTGGGCAGGCATGTCTAAAGGGTTAGAGGATAAGGTCAGAAGTGCTTTATCTTCTATGAAAGAGTCAATCATGTTAATATCATGGAAATAATCATCATCCTCTAACTGTCTGCCCGTATTGAAAAAGATGTTTAACTCCAATGTCATATTTCCAAAAGACATACTTATGACTCCATTCCTATAATTAATGATTGCGTTTGAAGTGGCAAGGAATGGGCGACCAAGAATCACGAGAATTTGAGTGCTCATGTTATTGATGGGTTGTGTATATAGGACTATAAAATCTACCAGGTAGTAAAATCTATCAACCTGGACCAACACATCCTCAATTACCCCTCTCGGCACATGAACTGGATGATCAACAACTTGTAATGTGGTTAGGGTGGGTTTCAATTCACCCAAACCTAGCTGTTTGCAGACCAAGTAAGGAATCAGATTTACGCTCGCTCCTAAATCAAGAAGTATGTGCTCAATGCGGTAATTCCCAATTACACAAGCGATAATTGGGCTACTGGGATCTTTAAATTTTTGTGGCATATCTTGCTTTAGGATGACACTCACTTTTCAGTTAAAAAGACTTTCTTTTGAATATTTTGCCATCTTTTGGTCGTACATAATTCTTTCAGAAATTTGGCATATAAATGTATTTGTTTAACTGCATCAAGTAGAGGAATATTGACCTTCACTTGTTTCAACACCTCTAGAATGTCCTGAGAGTTAGAGAGAGGTTTTAGTGCAATCAACCATTGGGGGAATGGTGCAATCGGCTTGCCTTGAAGTTCCAGTTTTAATTCTTATGGGGCATGGCTAGGTATATCATCATTGTCCTCTTCCGGGTCCTTAGGCTTTTCAGCCCTTACCGGAATAGATTTATCAATTATCTTCCCACTCCTAAGAGTGGTGATAGACTTAGCTTACTCCATTTGATTTGAAGAGCTTGGGTCACTTATTTCATATTGCGGTTTGGGATTGGGGAGAGGTTGAGCAGGAAGCATTCCCTTTCCCCTAATCGCTAATTGTAACTTTATCCTTTGAACAGACAACGCAAGCGTTTCAATTGCTGATCTGATTTCCTAGATTGCTTGTGCCGAATTCTGATTAAGTAGCTCCTTGTCTTAAATATGTTTTAGAACTGGATCTTCTTAAAGTTTCCCTTGATTTGGATTTTGATTGAAGAAACCTTGAGGGGTAGCAATTTGTCCATTCCTCCAACTAAAGTTTGGATGATTTCTCCAACTAGGATTGTATGTATTGGAGGTAGGTCCATTGAAAGGTATTTGGTAATTGTTCATGGCATTAGATTCCTCATTCAGCATCCCTTAAAAAGCAAGTATTGTTGGACAATTTTCAGTCATGTGATGTTGCAATCACAAATACCGCAAACAGTTTCCTTAACCTTATCCTTCTTTAGTTCCATGGCCTTAAATTTTCTTATGAGATTAGACACTTTAGCATTAATATCATCATCCTCCTTCAGAAGGTGTAATCCACCTCTCTCCTTTGATTGAGTGGGCCTAGAAGTGGTGCTTGATTTTGGGTAAGTGTCCCATGATTGTGCGTTTTCCGCAAGTCTATCCAAGTAGTCTCACCCATCATTGACATTTTTATTCATGAATTCCCCATTGCACATTGTCTCAACCAATTGGCGCATGGAAGATGTCAATCCATCATAGAAAAAGTGTGTAATATGCCACGTTTCAAAACCGTGCTGTGGGCGTGAACTGACAAGATCCTTGAACCGCTCCTAACATTAGAAGAATGTTTCATCCTTCTTTTGGGCAAAGTTCATGATTGACTTTCTAAGGGTATTTGTTTTATAATGTGGAAAAAATTTCTTTATGAACTCCCTTATCATGTCATTCCATGTGCCAATAGATTTGGGATATAGTGAATGCAACCACGTTTTAGCTTTCTCTTTCGAAGAAAAGGAAAAGAGTTTTAGTCTGACCATGTTCTCAGACACGTTAGGAAAATATAAAGTAGCTATGATCTCTTCAAACTCTTTCAGATGCAAATATGGACTTTCAGATTAAGTCCATGGAATTTTAGAAGGAGTTGGATCACCCTTGGCTTGATATCCATGTGTCCCATATTTTCTAGAAAAACTATACATGAGGGCGTGCTCACCCCCGCCGGTTGTAAATAATCTCACAAAGCACGATGCGGGGGTGCTTGATGCACCTCATTCTCATCCTAGACTTTCTCAACCCTAGGTTAAGGTTGTTTTCCTGGTTGATTGCAGCAATCACTTCAATTAACTCTGATGGTCTAGAGTGGTGTCTAATCCTGTAATGGATAGATAACCCATCAACTAATCCTCCTTCACTCAAAAGACGTTGAGTGTTGTCACAAACCCACTTGGGAATGAAACACTCTCAGCCCTCAATTTCAGATTCTAACCTAAACCTAAAACAGAGAAAGGAAATAGAAATCTAGAAATAGAAAGAGAGAGGGAATTGGGAAGAAGTTACCAAATTGGAAGTTCCTAATTAAAATCCTGCAAAACAAAACAAAACCAGTCAGTTTCTAAAAACTGAAATTCTAAAATTAGAAAGTTCCTAAAAATAAAAATAGAAAGCAAACAAGTTTCTAAAAATGAAAAAGGAAAGTTTCTAAAAAAATAGAAAATAGAAAGTTTCTAAAAATTGATTAAGAAAGTTCTAAACCTAGAATTAGAAAGCAAGTTAGTTTCTACGAAATCCTAAAATTAAAAAGTTTCTAAAAATAAAAAAAAAACCCTAATATAAAAATAGAAAATAGAAAAACCCTAATCTTAACCTAATTCTAAAACGGGATACTCTTAGAAAAATGCAACCGTTAATCCCCGACAACGGCGCCAAAAACTTGTTCACAACCCTAAGTGTAGGGTCGCGATGTAGTAATAATCTCGGTGAGACTGAGGTCGAATCCACAGGGACTAATCTCATTTGTTTTCAGAAAGCAACTAGAAGAAGAACTACAAAAAGATGAAAACCTAAATCTGAAATATTTAAGAGTAATTTTGAGAGGTTTAATGAAAAAACTTAATAAATTCGAAGGTGGGAAACTAGGGTTTCCAAGGATCCACTTATAGAGATCAGGGGGATCTATGCTTGTTTCAAGTCACACGATTGGAATCGGAATCCCATCTTATCCAATTAGAAGATATCTTAGTAAAATCAAATCTAAACTACCTTTGACCTAGTTCTCAATAGATGAGAGGTGTGAGAACTGGAAGTGATTCCATCACAAAACCATGACCATGAGACAAGGCAAACAATAGGATTTACCAATCTCATAACCAATCTGGGAGAATTGTGAAAGTTAGGGAGGATTCCATCACCCAACCATGCCCAAGGGACGATGGTGAACAACGGAATTTTTGAATTTCATAATCTCAATACATGAAAAGAACATATTCAAAGCTATTGCAGATCTATTGTCATTTGAGTCACAACAAATCATTAAAAACTAAAAGTATTCCTTATAATCAAACTAGAATCAAAGAGAGTTCAATATAAACATGAATCAAAGTAATAGAAACATCCCATCACGCTACAAGCTTCACCTCTTAGCCCTAGCTAAGAGGTTTAGCCAACCATAAACATGATTGAACTAGAATCTCTTAAGAAAAACATAAAAACTACTAAAGAAAGGGAAGAAAAACTCTTGGTGACGGCTTCTCCATGCCTTTTCTCTACTCGTCGAACCTTAGATGATGCTTAGGGATGCCCTAGGGACCCTTATTTATAGTTTTACGCCTTAGACTTTCGCACCGAGTTGGAAAATTTTGAAAACTGCTTCAAATTTCCACACTTTGTGTGCTGTCTGCGTAACCTAGGACTGGTCGAGGACAACCCTCGACTGGTTGAGGGTCACCTTCGACTAGTCGAGGATGACTTGATTTTACCGATTTTAGTTGCTGGAGTTCAAGTCGAGGCAGCTCGACTGGTCGAGCCAGGACTGGTCAAGTAGAGTCTAAGACTGGTCAAGCGTACGCAAGACTAGTCGAGCCAGAGCCAGGACTGGTTGAGGATCACGCAAATTCACTTCAAAACTCCGATTTTCTACATTCTTGACTTGATTTTCTTAGATCTTCAGTATGTGCATTCTTCATTCTTTAATCCGCAGCAGAAAACAGATGGGTTCAGTCCGACTGAAGCCAACTTTGGTTCGACCAAAATCGCACAAAATAGTTCAGTAACTAACAATGAAATTCAATGCTAATTTGGTTCGATCGAAGGATAATTCGGTTCGATTGAATCCAAGTTCACTCTGACCAAAGGAAGGATTCGGTGAGACCGAAAGTACACAAAAAGCTCTAGCGAAGAATGATGAATTTCGGAGTTAATTCGGTTTGACCGAGGATTAATTTAGTATGATCGAAACTTAAGATTGGTCCAACTGAAATCGGGCAACTGCTAAAATAGAATCCTGTCATGATGCAAACTCGACTTTGATCCGACTAAAGGTGACTTCAGTCTGATCGATGCGTAAAGCAGTTGCGTAAATTTGAGGTGGTTTCATGGTCTGATTGCAAAAAATCTAAGGTGGTGCGAAAGATGGTGTTGTTTCGACAAGAAACAAAGGCATTCGATTTGGAGGATTGCATTCAATGATAACAAAGAAAGAATGAGAAAACATTGATCACAAGATATCTTTTTCAGTCTGAGTTCATTGACATCCTCGGATTCCCTTGATTCTGAAAACAGAGTACAATCAATGCAACATAATGAATGAAATAGAAGGCAGTCTTATGACGATTTTGGCAGTATCTCGACGCTTTTGATATTCATCGCAAAAGCAGATTAGTTGTGCGGACTTGAAACCCTTGATTTGGTTGTATGATGGGCATTGATCATCTTTTCATTTATCCTTTCAGTCATATGAACAAACTCTTCTTTCTTCTGGGATTCTCTTTTAGTACTTCACATTTCCTTCATTTTCCTCTGAAGGTGGAGCGCATAACCCTTGAAATGTGGAGCGGACAACCCTTGAAATGTGGAGTGCACACCCTTGAAATGTGGAGCGCAAAACCCTTGAAATGTGGAGCGTACAACCCTTGAAATGTGGAGTGGACAACCCTTGAAATGTGAAGTGCACACCCTTGAAATGTGGAGCGCAAAACTCTTGAAATGTGGAGCAGACGACCCTTGAAATGTGGATTGCACAACACTTAAAATGTGGAGCGCACAACCCTTGAAATGTGGAGCATACAACCCTTGAAATGTGGACAAGAGAGCATGGAATACGGTCCAGAACCCATGCATTAGGACATAAAAAACCTTGCATTAAGACAATCTCCATAAGGAGTAGCGCATGGAGGCTTGCATTAAGACATGAAATGCTTGTCTTCAGGACAACATTCCACATGAAGTGGCGCATGGAGGAATATCTTTAGGACAACATTCCACGTGAAGTGGCGCATGGAGGAATATCTTCAAGACAAAAGCACAAAGGAGTGCACAAAGCTCCTTTATAAGTGGTGCATGGAGGCTAAAGTGGCGTTGTGCGCAAGTATCAGTACAAGGGAGAGAGAGAAAAGTGGTGTTGTGCACTGGATTAAGACAAGGGAGGAAGAGGTGTTGTGGGCAATACAATTCTCTTCCCATTCAAATCAGTGCACAATGGGGATTGGTGCACAATAAGGAATGGCGCACAATGGAATTCCTCTTAAGACATGAATCCACTCAAAGTGGTGCATAATGGAAGGAGTTAGGACAACATCCTTTCAAAGTGGCGCACAATGGAGTTTTCTTTAGGACATGAGAGAAAGAGGTGGTGTTGGGACAAAATCCCTTTGAAAGTGCATTGTGGGCAAATCCCATAGAAGGCCCTGTGCGCAAATCTCATGAAGGGTGTTGTACGGTGAATAGGGAGGGTGTTGTGCTGTGAATAGGTTGTGCGCCGCACACCCCATCCTACGCACAACCTCTCTTCAAATGGCATGGGCGGACGAACCTCTCCACTTTCTTATCCTGACTTCTCTCCCTTTTGTCTCTTGTCCAAATGAAGAGTGAGGAGGGGGTATTTATAGGCCTCCCAGATTCACTTCCTTAAACAGTGGTGATCACCACCACTTCTCCCTTTATACAACTCCCAACCTTCTTCCTTAACCAGTGGTGTTCACCAACTTTTTCTTTAAATAATGGTGTTCAACCACTCCTTCCTTAATACAAGGTAACTTCCATTCCTCCTTCTTTCTTAAAATAACCCTCTCCACTCCTTTATACTAAAATACCCTCCTTCATTCCTTTTTACCAAAATACCCTCATTCACCCATTTTTACCAAAATACCCTCATTCACTCATGAAATTCTCTAACCAATGCAATGGACATGTAATGAGATGGAATATTTTTTGTGCCTCAACAGGTGTTTCACAACTATAAATAGGAGTCCTAAGGATGTCCCAAAGTATATTATAGGGTTTGGAAAGGGAGAGAAGGCCTAGGTGGAGTGCCGACAATGTTCTTCTGATTCGATTTCTTTACGGGTTCTAGTAGATCTTTTTATTTTTCTTCTAAGATGTTAGTCTTCTTAGGCTAATCTCTTAGGTAAGTTTAAGGGATGAAACCTATAGTTTATTTTGATGTTTATCTTGTTTTGATTCAAGTTTATGTTGAACTTCATTGATTTTCAGTTTGATTTTAGGAATAATTCTAGTTTTATATGATTTATGGTAACTTCGATTACAGTAGATTATGTGGAGGCTTTTGATATCTTCTTAATCTATTTAAAGTTGTGGAGATTGGTAAATCCTGTTGTTCACCATTGTCTCCTGGGCATGGTATGATGAAAGAATCCTTTCCAATCAATGCAATAGATCTTCATGTGTGAACTAATCCAATGAAAGTTTAGATTCTATTTTTACTGCTCCATCATCCGATTGGATAGGATAAGACTGTTCACAACCCCAAGTGTAGGGTCGCGATGTAGTAATAATTTTGGTGAGACTGAGGTCGAATCCACAGGGACTAATCTCTTGAGTATTTTGAAAGCAACTAGCACTAGAACTAGAAAAAGATGAAAACCTAAATATGGAAGTATAGAGAGTAATTGTGAGGAATTTAATGAAAAACTTAAGAAATTCAAAGGTGGGAATTAGGGTGATAAGGATCCACTTATAGGTTCTCAGGATGCTACCTTGCATGATTCAAGGATACAACTAGAATCAGAGTCTTATCCAATCCAATTGGTAAGAAGAGAATTGTCAGATCTCTAAACTTCTCATGGATCTAATCATCAATGGATGAGATTTGTGAGGATTTAGAAGTGATTCTATCACCTAACCATGCCCAGGAGATAAGGTAAACAACAGGATTTACCAATCCCACAACCAATCATAAGAGAATTGTGAAGGTTAGGAAGGATTCCATCATCCTACCATGCCCAAGGGACGATGGTGAATAATGAAATTTCCTAATTTTACAATGTTAATTCAGGAAAAAGAAGATATTTCAAGCTATCACAGATCTATTGTAATTTATCACAATAAACCATTAAAAACTAAAAATATTCCTTCATAATCAAACTAGAATCCAAGAGAGTTCACTAAAACATGAATCAAAACAAAGCAAACATCCTAATCACGCTACAAGCTTCACCTCTTAGCCCTAGCTAAGAGGTTTAGCCAATCATAAACATGATTGAACTAAAATCTCTTAAGAAAATAATAAAAACAACTAAGAAAAAAGAAAAAAAAAACTCTTGGCGACGGCTTCTCCATGCTTTTGTTCCACTCCTTAAACCCTAGAATATGTCTAGGAATATCCTAGGGCCTCCTATTTATAGTTTTACAACTCTAACTTTTGCACCGAGTTGGAAAAATTCAAAAACCGCCTCAAATTTACGCAGTCTGTGTGCTGTCTGCATAACCTTAGACTGGTCAAGGAAAACCTTCGATTGGTCAAGGGAACCTTCGATTGGTCGAGGGTTTCCTTCGACTGGTCAAGGATGATGGGATTTTAGAGGATTTTGTTGTTGGAGTTCGAGTTAAGGAATCTTTGACTAGTCAAGGGACTAGTCGAAGGAGGCAGATTTTTAGGTTCATTTTCTTCACTTCAAGTCTTCAATGCTCTTCATTCCTCACCTAGTTTTCTTGGATCTTTGGCATGTGAATTCTTCATTCTTGGTCTCATAAGATTCATCCTTGGCTTTGATGATTCTTAAGCATTAAATCTATGCTTTTAGCATCCTTTTCAATCCAAGCTCTTAAATTCACCTTGCAACACAAACATGATTAAAATGGAACATTAAGCATTATCATGTTCATAAAACCAAGTAATAAATGGGGGATAATATGCAATATTTGACCCTCAACAAGGACTTCAATTCCAATCGAGCTATCATTGAATCAAGTAGATTAATATTGAGATTACTATAGGTGAATTCTTGGATCTTTAGTCTTTTTTCTTTATTATTTCAAAACCTTTTTCTAAATCGCTAGATTAAAAACCTAGACAAACCAAGTTAGACTTAGATTAGTTTTCAACCGTGTTCCCTATTCCTTTTGGATTCGACCTCATTCTTACCAAGTTATTACTATATCGTGACTCTACACTTGGGATTGTGAACAAGTTTTTGGTGTCGTTGTCGGGGACTGACATTGAACATGATTAGGTTTAGGTTGTTTTAGGTTTGTTTTTTGTTTTAGGTTAGATTTTTCTTGTTTTCTATTTTTTTCTAATCTAGGGTTTTTAGTATTTTTCAGTTTTAAGAATTTTTTTAGGGTTTTTCTTATTTTTTTTTCTCTCTCTAACATTACTAACATCGTTTATTTGCTTTGTAGGACCATCTAGATATAGTTCCTCTTTTTGGCAAAACCCTTCCTTACTCCCTTTACTTACTTTCCAAAAGAAAGAAATAGTAGGATTTATATATATATATATATATATATATATATATATATATATATATATATATATATATATATATATGAATTTAGGATTAGATTTAGATTTAGGGTTTTACCATATATATACAAGTGGACACCTAATCTACTTCTAGAAGATGAGAGATATCAGGAAGGGTTATTAGATGATTATGTTAGGAAACAACATGTCTCAATTTTTTTTAAAAACCATTATTAAGAACTGACCAGAATATAATGCTCAACCGGTTAAGAAGTCTATACATGATCATATGTGGGAGGATAATTACACTCCATGGATTAAGAATTCATTACAAGATTATTGGAGTGAGGACAATTATCACCCATCAAACAAGAAGAAAACTATTCATGATTATATTATGGGTGATAACATATACCAACAACCATCAAACCCTCCCACATATGATCCGTATGACTATGATCAGTGAAAACATCAACATTGGAGAGATGAACTAACAATTGATTCTAGTGACTATCCTCTTGGATCCCATATCTTTGAGATCCAACCATCAACAATCCAATAGGATTCACTTCAGAAATACATAGATGCACAAGAACAATTAATCAATATGCCATATAATTCGTAGCGGAGATTTAAAAATTAATAGAAGTGATTGAATCATGCCTCAATGAGGAGAAAGAGGCTAGATTAACCCAGCCTCAACCCAATCTAGAAACACAAGGTGAGGAAAGTGATCCTAACTCGCTTGTGGAGAATACTAAAATTGAGAATGAGGAGTTAAATTGTGTTAATAAGTATATGGTTCAATTTCCCGAAGAGTCGATCTCAGTAGTCCAAAGTTATGATCAAGAGACATGGGTATTTTTCAAATATAATGATGTTGACCTGCTCCACCTATATGACATGCATGATTCCAATGTGGAGGATGAGCCCCTTTCAATTGAATCACATGATTCTTTTGAGGTGTGCTCGGCCCATTCCCCTAATTTGGATTATGATATGATTAGGGAGATGGATGACTCACTTAATATGACTTCGATATTTGAAACTACCCAGTAGATGCTGACATTTGATCAGCCCCCCTTGGACAATACAAAGCTTCTACCGATTAGTATTAAGGAACCAAGTCTTCACATCAAATCTTCACCTACTGATTCTCAATCTGTCTATATAGGGCAAGGCGAGATGTATTCGATGATGATTTACTCTCACCAAGATGAAGAGCAAGAGAATATGCTTCTTTCTATTCTAAAATAAACATGGAGTCATTTGGCATATTATCACAGATCTTAATGTGAAAAATGAGCCCCTCTTAACTGAATCTCTCAACTCTTTAAGAGTTTGCTTGCCATACTTTGGAGATTCTAATCATAACATGATAAAAGAAACAATGGATGCCTTGCAAGACAATACCTCAGTAGTTGTTACTGATCGAGGGAATCCTTATTCTAAAGAACCTCCTTTCATAGATCCTAAATGTTTACCATTAAAGGAGGAGGAACTGAAATTTGAACTGAAGTCTGAAACTTCAGAATGTATTGAGAATATACTACTTAATGAGATTTTTTTTTTGAATTTCACCTACTTGTAGTCTCTGATTCTCCACGATGTACTAACATTGAAAACTTTTCTGTTACAGGTGAATCGTATATATTTTGGATCCCTTAGGGGATTAAAAAGTTTTTTTTTCTCTGGACATTCATGCTTTAGGGCATTCAAGCCCACTGCAAAAATGGCTTTTGGATTATCTTGTTAAGAAACCTACTAAGAAATTTATCAAGATACTGGTTGGAGGAGGAACCTTGCTGCATGATTTAGTAGTTTTTCCCTACTTTCCTAGTTTAAGATTAAAATTTATTTGCTTTCTTAGGATTTGTTTGCTTTTCGCGATTTAGTTTAGTCACTAGAACCACATTTTATTAGAAGATCATATTTACTTCACAGGTACTCTTCTTCTACTCCCCTTTATTTTTATTGCTCTCAATTTTGCTCTTATTGCATATGTTTATACATTGAGAAAAATGTATATTTTAAGTTGAAGGGTGTGGATTAGGTAAACTAATCAGTGTTTTCTTTGTTTTGAGCAAAATTTGTGAAAATTTTCAAATTTTCAAGTTAAAAACCTTTTCGAAAAATGATAATTTATGTATTTAAGATTGCTCTTGTATGATGATAAGATAGAAATTAAAATTTGAATTGTTGGAGTTTGATCAACTAAGTAGACTATCACCTAGGTTCTTGCATCTAATTGATTAAGAGGAGGTTTTAATATCATAATTGATTTAAATCATAAAGACACATTCAATTTGTTTCCTGTGAATAATGCTAGAATTTCTAATGGTTAGCATGTGCATCATTGATAGATATTGAGAATTGAGTCTAGAGAATTTTATCCACCTTAAAAAGATGAAAAGAACCAGTTAAAAAACAGAAGATTGATAAAAAGGTCATATATGATGTAAAGACTGAAAAAGAATGAGAAAACTGAAAAGTTGAAAAGACTAATTGAATAAAAGAGACCGTCAATATAAAATTAAAAATTGAAAAAAGAAGGAAAATGTGAAAAGTTCGGAATCAGTACTTGAGTTTTCAACTAATCTTGATATGGTAAACATGATTAACATTATAAAATGATAGTATTCTTATGGAAAGTAAGTTGCTATTCACTAAGCACATTGAAAAACTTGATATATGAATTTATGCTCTTAAGTAAATGATAAAGAACGTATCTGATTGATTGCTTAAATGATTCAGCTCTAGGTTTTCAAAATCTCACTTTCTCGTCTTAATTCTTCTCACTCAGACTTGATTGCACAACGGATTGATTTCTGAGAAAGGTTTGAACATCGACAATTGAGGATTTCTTCACTCATGTTTTGCTCGGGACTAGTAAAATGCTGATTGGTGAGTGTGTTGAGTATTAAATATTACATACTTCTCCCTGTTTATATCTTGGTTTTATGAACATGATAATGCTTAATGGGTACCTTTTATACATATTTGCAATGCAAGGTGAATTTGGGAACTTGGATTGAAAAGAATGTTAAAAGTATGGATTTAATGCTCAAGAATTACCAAGGCAAAGTATGGATCTTATGTCATGCCCCAAACTCAAAAAACGGGCTCACAAAATTTCCGATCGCGGAATCTAGTGCCGACAGCCTCCGTAGTGCCTCATTCTCGGATCCCGACACTTACATGCCAGATTTCGATCCTGGGATCCTACAAGGAGGATTTTCAGCATGATTTTTTTTTTATAATGGAGCATAACCACAAGCATAACCAAGTCACAAAACAACATCACCACATATCTACTATATCAAAAACTTTAAGTACAATGCGGGAAGGGATATACAGGGTGATCAAAACTCCAAAATAATCGGACGTGTGCTCCTACCTCAGCGCTGCGGCTATCTAATGCCACATGCACGCAACGGTCGTGCATAAGCTTATAAAAGCTTAAAGGATGGTGTAAGTGTGTGCGCAAGGCAAGCACCAAGTGTACAATATCAGAGTAATGCGGAAATATACGGGTAAGTCCACAATGATATCAATTGTACCAAAGCCATGTGATGCAAGACATGAATGCTATCGGTCATACCAAGACCATGCGATGCAAGACCTATATAGCCAAATGTCATATGCAAGATGCAAAGCAAGCATGTCAGTACTCATCAAGTACATATACCAATACAGTTCCTCTTTGGGATATCACCGGGGTTTAATACACTTCACACTAACTGCCTCCTCCTTAGCTGCACAACCAAGCAAGGGGAATAGTCCTTACTAACCACCTGACCAGTAGTCTGCCAATACCTACCCGGCTCATCGATAACAGACTCATTTATGAGCTGGTCAAACTTAGCCTAGCTTATAGCCCCCTTACTCGGGCGGATAAGGCCACACCCCCTTCTAACCGACCACGACACAGTGAGAGATGTGGCTTACTGGTATTCGATACTCGGGTGCTCGTGTATCCACTTGGTCTAGACGTTGGAGCAACTCTTGGTACTAAAAAGGTTTTTGGACTTTCACACAAGAACATCCTAAGTGCCTACAGTGCTAAAATCAAGTATTTTCGGTATCCGATACGGCCATCCACGTTGTACCTGTGGAGTCACGGCCATGATGTCGCTAGGGCGTATAATGATCAAGTCACACATATGCGGGATGCATGAGTCACACCATCAAATCATGTAGTAATCCTACGCGTACCACGCGCTCATGTGGGGGTACTCTGTCTCACAAGGAGTCCCATAAATGTCTCAGCCCAACGGCTTATGATATAATCTAACATCCCTCATATCAAGCATACATATGATGCATATGGGCATGAATCATGGAGTTATACTAAGCATGTTATAAAGTGATTAACTGTCCTTACAATGAAGATGGGCCTAGATGGCCTACACACAACAAGTATGGGCCTATCAATGGGCCCTAGGGAGATTTATAATGCGGACATTAAACCAACATTATTCTTACAATGTGGACGTCAAACTAACATTGCTCCCGAGGCATGGCTCGCCATAAAAAATCATTACACAACCCATGGACGAATCACACATTGCAATGGACCCTAAGGACATCCCATTGGGCCTCGACCCATGGGCCTCAGATATATCAAATGGGCTGCCTCATATAGGCCTTATATAAATCAAGTGGCCCGCATCAATGAGCCTTATGTACATTGCTATGTACATTGCAATGGGCCATATCCCATGGGCCTTTGAATACATCCCAATGGGCCTCGTAACATGGGCCTCATATATATCAAAGTGGGCCTCAACAACGGGCCACAAATACATTGAATGGGCCTCATAACATGGGCCTTATGTATGTCAGATGGGCCACACCAATTGGGCCCCATATGTACATCAAATGGGCCACAACCAAATAAAAGCGGTGATAATGGTTTTCCACCATTAAAATTCTTAAGGCTCACGATAACATTTATTTCCCATCCAATCTGATCATAAGGTCACACTGACCTGAAGGGATTTTAATGGTGGATGGTCAAACCCACTGATTCTATAGGGTGGTCCACCTAATCCTAGATCTGCCTTATTTTTAATCTCAAGCCTTAAAATGGGCTTTCAAAATGGTTGGACAGATTGGATGCAACACATGCATCATGGTGGGGTCCACACACATGGCCCACCAATTGAATGGACGGTTTGGATATAACCCAGACATCAAGGGTGGGGCCTACTGGCCGTCCAGCAACCCAGCTAAATGGCTGGACAGCATTGATACAACACATACATTTTGGTGGGGGGCCATTAGCCATTTAGCAGCCAGCCCTATGGCTGGACCACATTGATGAAACACATACACTCTGGTGGGTTCCACCTTCAAGCTCTTGTGGTTGGAGAAGAGCTCGAACCTCACCCCATAAAGATAGTGCCTCCACACCTTCAAGGCAAAGACAAATGTTGCCAGCTCCAAATCATGTGTGGGGTAGTTTAGCTCATGAACCTTGAGCTAGCAAGACGTATAAACCACCGGCTTCCCGTGTCGCATCAGGACAGCACCCAAACCAACTCGCGAGGCATCGGTAAATACAACAAATCCATCACTCCCAGAGGGAAGAGCGAGGACAAGAGCGGATGTGAGGCGGTCATTCAGCTTCATAAATGCCTGCTCACAAGCGTCGCTCCAAATGAACTCAGCACCCTTCCTAGTCAACCTGGTCAATGGGGCATCAATGCGAGAGAATCCCTTAATAAAATGTCGCTAGTAGCCTGCCAAACCAAGGAAACTGTGGATCACAGATACGTTTGTGGGCTGGCCCACTGATGTACGACATCATTCTTCGAGGGTCTACAGTGACACCCTGCCTCATCATAACATGACCGAGGAACTTTACCTCTTCCTGCTAGAACTCGCACTTCTCCAACTTTACGTAAAGCTGGTATGCACGGAGGGTCTGCAAGGTAATCTCTAGATGTTGCTCATGCTCCTCACGAGTCATTGAATATATCAGAATGTCGTCGATGAACACCACAACAAACTGGTCGAGATACGGACTGAAGACCTCGTTCATCAACTGCATGAATACTGCGAGCGCATTAGTCAGTCTGAAGGATATGACCTGGAACTCAAAATGACCGTAGCGCGTCCCAAAGGCTGTCTTCGGGATATCCTGTAACGACCTTAGAAATTTTTGTGCTAATCTTTCCTTAGTAGTTGTTTTTGGGGTAATTAGCGCTATACTCGATTGCTTGTGAAATTCGCATCAATTACTTTAAATTGTATCTGCATGGCTCAAAACTTGTAGATTAGTTAGCGCTACATTACTCTGAAATCTGGGATCCATCGCTAAATCCAGTTGTTCTGGAGAATTTTTGAAAGATCTGGATCGGACCTGAACCGCACGTCGAAAGTCCGATAGCGATGATCTTAGGCTGTTGCGGTCACCGAGTTGGGCTTGACCATCACCTCGAAAATCAAGTCCATCTGATGTTCTGGGTCAATTTGATTGAGTTCGGAGTGAAGAGTGTGAGAACGGTTGGATATTTATTAAGTTTTTATGAAATCTTAGTCGTGTCGATTGCGCTACGATTTTAAGCTATCTGACCGTTGGATTCTGACCCAATTTCACCCTCTGATCAGGGAAGGTGGCCCAGGCATATCCTTGTGCTTGTGGACCTGATCGAGATTCAGTGATCGTTGAATTGAGTGTGGTCCGCCACGGCTGATCTGAAGATTCGGTCGGTACGAAAACTCCGCCTGACCTAGATCCATGGTTAATGAGCTTAAGTTCGACCTTTCGTTGACGAAGACAACTCGTCTAAATCAGTTCGGTGTTTCTTTCCTTGCTTAAGGTGCGGACTTTAAGTGTATAGGTTATGGTTTTCAAGGCTTTCAATGCCAGTTAGTGATTTATTCTTGTTATGGTGAGATTTCACATGCCAAATGTTGTGTTTACGTTGCTTTCCTGATATGCATGTGCTATATTGAGATTTGTGTATTCTATGTGTATTTATAAAGTACCGTATACGTATAAAATATGCACTTATGTTTGCCATGATTATTTGTCATGTATGTATGCTAGATGCATGTATGACAACTCCTTGGTAAAAGGAATTGTCAAAATGCATGTATTTCAACATACGTCATGTATGTTGTTCCATGTATGCTAAGTGTTTGTAGAAATGCATGAATGATCTAAAGTGTAACTTATTACACTAATTGCGGGCGTTGGGAAGTGATTCTCAACACTCCTATTGATGCGCATGATTTCCTTTATGCAAGTTACATTCCATGTTATTTAAATTCAAGCATTTCATATGCTTACATTTTGTAAGTGCTATAGTTTTTATCCCTGTCTGTTGTCAAATTTGTGATGACAAAATCACTGTTATGTTATATATAACTTGCTTAAGTGAAGCTCTCTCAAAGATCAACATTCATGAACAAGCTAAGCTCACATCAAGCAAAGCTCACAAGTACAAGGATCAATCTTGACTGAAAGAACTGCTCACAAGACAAGACTCAAGCTGCAAGACTTCAAGAAGAGTTCAAGGCAGTTTGTACACTTTCAAGATTGAGCTACATCAAGGTTTGATCTACATCAAGATTACAAGGCTTATACTTCAAGGTCACTTGTTCCTAATGTTTCAATGTCCATACTTCATGATTGAGGTTTGATTGACCATATGTTGACCTTAGAAGTAGGTCATTTCGGATACATAAACCGAATGTTTATTTTACATGTGATTGGTCTGTTCTTCGACTAGTCCTAGGTCTTCTTCGACTAGTCCTAGACTTGCTTCGACCAGTCTAAGATATTCCTCGACCAGTCGTGAGTTTGTTACAAATTCCGGATAAAATCTGTTAGCCTTGGACTAGTCCAAGAATCTGTTCGACCAATCGTAAGAACAGTGTCAACTGCTCTTCGACCAGTCGTACAATCTTCGACTCGAAGTCCAGCGAAGATTTGCAGGACCTACGACCAGTCGAAGGAAACCTACGACCAGTCGTAGGTGACCTATGACCAGTCGTAGAACGGTCAAAGTATATCCCGCCGATTTTTTCAAATATCTGTTATGGCTTCGACTAGTCGAAGAGCACTCTAGACCAGTCGAAGACCCGATCTTCTCACTTATAAATAGTGCACGAATCTCAGAAGAAATCATCGAATTAATTATAGTATTCAAGCCAATCTTCGTCGAACTTCTGAGAGATAATTCTGTGCTCCATCTAAGCTAAGTGTGCTTATTTAATATTCTTCTTTCCTTAGCTTTATTTAATTGATTTTGTTTCTGCTATTCCAATCTGATTTGATAAGAGGAATTGTTATTCCCTTTCTTTGGAATCAAAATCAATTAAGGCAAGTCCTATTTGGTTTAATTTAAAATCTATGAGAACTATAACCATTGTAATCGAGTACTGGACATTGAACTTGGACATTCAATCATCTACTTTGATTTGGTTCTACCGGGCTGCTACAACGAAGAAGATATTCAGGTATTTTACATATTGTAAATCCCTTTCTATTTTGGTTTCTTTCAAGATTTGCCAGAAAAATCTTGTTATATTAGTTATCTGAGGAGAGCTAGGAAAACTCAGAAGTGGTGGTTTTTTTAATTTTGTAAGCCCACATACAAAGACACAATTGTAAGGGTTTTGGGTGAACCTGGGAAAACCTATTTTTAGTGAACGCTAATATCCCCTGTGTGAGGATATTAGGAGTGGAGTAGCTTTCTGTGTGGCTGTTGTTTAATAGTTGGTGGACACACAGGCGAACCACTATAAACCCTTGTGTTGTGGTTGATTATTTTATACTTCTTATTTTTAATTATTCTTTTGTGGGTTGTATGTATGGTGGTGAATGTTGTAATCACTTAATTCAAGCTTTGTGAGAATGTTGTAATAGTTTAGAATTTATTTTCAGCTATTCCTTTATTAGCTTGAATTTCAATTTCATTTGAAAGTTGTTCCAGAAAAGTTGCCCTGCCATTTTTATGGTGTATGGCTGTCCCTAGAATAATACATTTTTGATTATAAGTTATTTCAATTCAGTTTATATTTATTTTTGTATTCCTCTTCGATTTGAGACTTGATATAAAGATCTTTCTAGAAATAAGGTTGTCCTACCATAAACTCTGTTTTTGGTGTAAGGTTGTCCTTAGAACAATGTTTGTATCAACCTCTTAAGATCTGAATTTTGAGGTCATTTTAATTTACTGCATTGTTATTCACTTTGGCTATCATATTCTTTATTATTCCGCTGTTATAAGTTTTTATTTAGCATTGTCCTATTCACCCCCCTCTAGGACATATAGCTTGGCCTTTTCAAGTGGTATTAAAGCCTAATAGCTTTTTTTTTTAATTCTTGGATTTAATTCCTGAGCTAACGATTTAAGCTATTTAAGATGTCAAATTTTGATAGCCTTTCAGTCACTAGGCCTCCACCCTTTGATGGCTCCAATTATGCCTATTGGAAAGCTAGAATGAGGATCTTCCTCAAATCAATGGATGAAAATGTGTGGCAAGCCACAGTGACTGAATGGAATCCTCCTATCATGGAAGTTACTGGGGTTGACGGTTCAAAATCAATGAAAGTCACACCATATTACCAATGGACCACTCTTCAGAAAAGTGAGAGTAGTGCAAATGCTAAAGCACTAAATGCAATTACTTGCGCACTATCACCGGATGAGTTCAAAAGAATCATTTCCTGTGATACTGCAAAGCAAGCTTGGGATATATTAGAAATGACACACGAGGGTACTACAATTGTCAAAAAATCTAAAGTCCAACTCCTCACAACCAGATTTGAAGAAATTAATATAGAGGAAAATGAAATGTTTATGGACTTTTACACTAAATTGAATGACATTGTAAACTCAATGTGGGGTCTTGGCGATAAAATCCCAGAAAGTAAAGTGTGTGCAAAAATATTACGCTCACTTCCTGAACGGTTCAATTCTAAAGTAACTGCGATCCAGGAACTTCGTGATACGGATAATATGAGGGTAGAAGAACTAGTTGGTTCACTACAAACCTACGAGTTAAACTTTAAAGCTCCTAAAGGAAAATCTATCGCACTAAAATCTTCTAAATGTAATTCAGAAGAAAATTCTGATTCAGAAGATGATATGGCTCTTTTAGCTAAAAAAATTTACAAGATTTTCAAAAGCAAGAAAAGGGTTGATTTCCAAAAATCAAATAACAAAAGAAGTTTAGACCCAAATCTCGAAAATCTTTGAAAGATAGTCAATGTTACAACTGTCTAGAATATGGGCACTTAGCAAATAGATGTCCTAAAAGGGACAAACCCAAGAAGAAGGGTATGTTGGCTACATGGGATGAATCATCTGATTCTGAAGGTTCTTCTGAATCAGAAGATTCTGAAACTGAGTCGGGCAATGAGGTCAAAGCTCTTATGACTCTAGCCAAATTCACATTTTCAGATAATGACTCTACAAGTGAAGAAAATCTGAATAGTGAATGTGAAAATAAAGATGATCTTCAAGACGCTTACAATGCCCTATATAAGGAAAGTTGTAAAATTGCTGTCAAACTTAAAATTCAAAAAGAAAAATTTTCTAAACTCAAAAATTGTTTTGAATCACTTGTCTTAGAAAAATCACAAATTTTAGATTGTTTTGAAAAATCAAAATGCGATTTGGAATTCAAAAACTCACTAATTGTTGATTTAAAATCTGAAATTGAGAATCTTAAAACTGAAGTATCTTCTCTTCTGAGTCTAAAGGACACATGGAAATATGCCCAAGGTGATCCAAAGTTAGAGAAACTTTTATCCGGATCTAGAAAATGTGGCGATCGATCCGGGTTGGGCTATGATAAAAATTTACCTCCTAAACAAAAGTATACTCCTCCTATGTTTGTTAAAGGAGAGTCCTCAAACTCAAAAGGGAAAAGTACTTATCAAGATTTTTCTAGAAATTCAAAAACTTTTCAAAAACCTAGAAGCAGCCATGTCAACTTTAATCAGAAACGAAATCTATAGTTGATTTACTCAAGGAGCTCTTAAAATCTAACTCTATAGGTCATTCCTACAAATGTACACAAAAGAAGACCAACTATGTTCCTAAACCCAAAACAGTTATGAAATGGGTTCCTAAAGTCACCTGCTTGATTGCTCACACTGCTTTCAAAGCAACAAGTCATTCAAAGTGGTACCTAGACAGTGGATGCTCCAGGCATATGACAGGTGACAAATCTTTATTTTCTGATCTGAAAGATATAACTGATGGCTCAGTCACATTTGGTGATGGTAGCAACTGTAAGATTATAGGCCAAGGTACGGTTCAACTTTTTAATCTTCCTGTGTTTAAAAATGTTTTATACGTTGAAGGCCTAAAGCACAACTTGCTTAGTATATCACAAATAT
The DNA here is from genome assembly GCF_029962835.1 of Magnolia sinica. Lineage (NCBI taxonomy): Eukaryota > Viridiplantae > Streptophyta > Magnoliopsida > Magnoliales > Magnoliaceae > Magnolia > Magnolia sinica. The sequence continues at coordinate 33,935,668 of NC_080582.1, read as the reverse complement.
GTGATAATAACCATAATGTTCGGTTTTCTAATCAAAGCTGTGAAATACTAAACAATAAGGGTTCTGTAATATTAACTGGACATAGAACGTCTGAAAATTGCTATATTATTAGTGAATCCAGCTCATCTAATCAAACATATTACATGGTCCATACAGACGAGACTGATTTATGGCACAAACATCTTGGACATGTACATTATCGAAATTTATATCGATTGAGCAAACGAGAACTTGTAAGAGGTTTACCCAAACTTCAGAAATTAGATAAAATATGTGGTGAGTGCCAGATAGGCAAACAAGCAAAGAACTCACACAAAAAGGTGAATTCAAATACCACATCTAGACCACTCGAACTTCTCCACATGGATCTGATAGGGCCTACCAGAAAGGAAAGTCGTGGTGGTAAAAAGTATATCCTGGTAATAGTTGATGACTTTACCAGATATACGTGGGTAGTCTTCTTAAGGGATAAATCTGAAACCCTTGAAGAAGTAAGAAAAGTTCTCAAAAGGATTCAAACTGAAAAATCCTCTCAAATTAGTAAAATTCGTAGTGATCATAGATCTGAATTTGAGAATAGCAATTTTGAGAAGTTCTGTACCGACCAAGGAATATTACATGAATTCTCTGCTCCCAAAACTCCACAACAAAATGGAATTGTTGAAAGAAAGAATAGGGTGCTTCAAGAAATGGCTAATGTCATGTTGAATAGCATGAAGCTCTCTAAAAATCTTTGGGCTGAAGCAGTCAACACAGCTTGCTATATTATTAACCGAGTCTACACTAGAAAAGATAATAATAAAACGGCTTACGAATTGTGGTTCAATAAAAAGCCTACTGTTAAATACTTTTGAGTTTTTGGCAACAAATGCTATATTTTACGTGATCGTGAAAATTTGGGAAAGTTCGATACGAAGAGTGATGAAGGTATTTTTCTAGGATATTCTTTAAACAGTCGAGCTTATAGGGTCCTGTACAAAAGGACTAGTGTGATTCAAGAATCCATTAATGTTGTCATTGATGATCACTTAAACACACCAATTTCTAATTCAGATAATGATGAAGTACTAATCATTGATAAACCCAATACTTCATCGAATCAGATTGATTCTGAGTTGAGGACTGTTAAAGATCATCCAACCACTCAAATTCTTGGAAACCCTCTCACCGGTGTTCGCACCCATAGACAACTTGAAGATATATGTAATGATGTATGTTTTACATCCCAAATTGAACCATCTAATGTAAAAGAAGCTCTTGTTGATGAGAACTGGATTGTTGCGATGCAAGATGAACTCAACCAATTCATAAGAAATGATGTTTGGTATCTCGTACCAAGACCTAAAGATAAATACATCATTGGAACAAAATGGATATTCAAAAATAAGTCTGACGAATGTGGAAATATAATTAGAAACAAGGCTAGACTAGTGGTACAAGGCTATACTCAAATTGAAGGAATTGATTTCGATGAAACCTTTGCACCAGTAGCACGTCTTGAATCTATCAGACTATTTATATCCATTGCATGTTTTAGAAAGATAAAGATCTATCAGATGGATGTGAAAAGTGCTTTTCTAAATGGCGATTTACATGAAGAAGTTTATGTTGAACAGCCAATGGGATTTGAAGATTCCAAAAATACTGATCATGTATATCGGCTTAAAAAGGCACTTTATGGTTTAAAACAAGCACCTAGGGCATGGTATGAGAAACTAACAAAATTTCTTTTAAGTCATGATTTTCAAATGGGATCTGTTGATAAAACTCTGTTTGTTAAAAAACATAATGATCATATCTTAATGGTACAAATTTATGTTGATGATATCATTTATGGATCAACTTGTACTGACTTGACTACTGAGTTTGCAGATTTGATGAAATCATAATTCGAAATGAGCATGGTTGGGGAATTGACTTATTTCCTTGGATTGCAAGTAAAGCAACAATCGAAGGAATATTCATTTCTCAATCTAAGTATGCTTTGAATCTAATCAAGAGATTTGGATTTGAGAATGGCAAAAATTTCGATACTCCTATGAGTACTACTCTGAAACTATCAAAAGACTCTAATGGTAAAAATGTTGACTCAAAACTTTATCGAGTATGATTGGTAGTTTGTTATATTTAAGTACGAAGACCCGATATTTCTCTAAGTGTTGGCATTTGCGCAAGATATCAATCGATCCAAAAGAATCTCACTTGATTCTTTGTCAAGCGAATTATTAGATATGTCGCAATTTTGTAAATCTTGGTCTCTGGTATCCTCATGAAACCAATGTCCAATTAGTTGGGTACTTGACTGGGTTGGTAATCTAGATGATAGAAAATCAACCGGTGGTGGTTGTTTTTCATTGGAAATTGTCTAGTTTCTGGTTTAGTAAGAAACAAAATTCTATATCACTTTCAACAACTGGTATCAATAGTGGTAATGCATGTACACAGCTTGTTTGGATGCAACGAATGCTAAGTGATTATGGAATTAAACAGGATTCTATGTTATTACATTGTGATAATTCCAGTGTGATAAATATTTTAAAAAATCCTATTCAGCATTCTTGTACTAAGCATATTGACATTAGATTTCATTATATAAGGGAATTAGTAGAAGAAAAAGTTATATCTCTAGAATATATTCCTACTGAAGATCAACGTGCTGATATTTTCACAAAACCTCTTGATAAAAGCAGGTTCAAAAAGATGAAATTTGATCTTGGCATGTGCATTTTAAATTCATAATTTATGCCTTCTTGTATAATATTGTATATATTTGCTAGATTGAATTTCAATTTTTGTTTAAATTGCAAGAAATTTTAATTTTTGGGGTTTGTACGACCAGTCGTGAGTATACATGACCAGTCGTACTACGACCGGTCGTAGATACCCACGACCAGTCGTGGAACACGAGTTTCACTTAAATTGGGAATTTTTTCACCTTCTTCCTCATTTCTTCTTTCTTCTCCTTGGAGCCGAACTTCGACTCGTCGAACCCATCCTTCAAATCCTTCAAGGTTAGTGTTCCAAATCCTCTTTTTCTTGCATATTTGTGTCTAGATTGGTTCCTTTTCTCTCTTGAAGCTTTCTATTTTGAAATTCATTGAAATTTGGGGTTTGGATTTTGAAAAATCTGTTTTGAGAAAACCCACTTCTCAATCCTTTGCAACTTCCTTTTTTCTTAAAATCCTTGTTGCAAATGGCTTCTAGAGGTAGAAAAACTACTTCCCGTGGTCCATCTTCTTCCTTCAGATCGACCGCTATCTCTAAACATCATCTTCTTGTTCCCAATGATGATTCATCATATGTTAGGGACATTAGATCTCGTAATGTTATTGTTGAACATCCTGTTGATGTTAATCACATTGCACCTTTTGACATCCTTCCTATACTTGAAGCTGTAGGTTGGGTTAACTTATTGCATTGGGGTGGGCCTGCATACCGGTCCATTGCCCAATCCATGTTTACATGTATTAGTGCATTTTCACAGGATAATTTAACCTTTCAAATTTCTACAAGAGAAGGGCCTTTTGACGTTGATCGTCACTTAATTTCAGCCCTTATGGAAATTCCTATGAATGATGAGGGTATTCCAACTCATAATTTAACCGATAAACCCTCAATGGCTGAAAAATGCATGCTCACTAGAGACTTGTGCAATATGGATGTTCAATGGACTAAAAAAGGGAATGCGCTCCCCGCAAGGTATTTGTTACCCAAATACAGAATTCTCCACAGAATCTTTGTGTCTAATCTGTATCCTCGTTCAGGTAATAAATCTGACTTGACTTCGTTTATGGTTCGTGTTATCCATGCTATCTCAAATGGTACTCAGATTTGTTTGCCATCCTTAATCTGTCATTTCATTATTCAGTTTCGACTCCATCCTGGTCATAGTGACATTCCATTTGCCTATTTTATGACTGTATTGGCTACTCATATGTTAGTCGATATGCCTGTTGATGAAGCACCTATCCATCATCTGATCTTCAACAATACATATATTAATAAGATGAAGTTGGATTTGCTTCCCGAACAAGGTGGTGGTGGTGGTGGTGGTCCTGAAGAAGCTGGTGTTGATATTAATATGGATGACATTTTTGAGGAACTAGATTCTGACTCAGCTAATGATCCAGATTTTGTACCATCTGATGTTGATGCACGTCTGAGTGCATTAGAGGGTAAAGTTGAGGATATTAATGTTAAGTTGGAAAACATGTCTGTTGCTCATGATTTGCAATTCAAATACATGCGCAAATATCTAAGGCGCTTGAACAAAGGCATGCACCAACTTGATCCTTCTATTCCTGCTCCTTCATCAAGTTCTAGTTCTGACTAGTTTTTATGAGACTTTTGGTCTGTAATAACTTTATTACTTAGCACTTGTTTGCTTGAGTTTGAGTTGGATTTTATGCTGGATATTTGTTCTTGATGTAATATTTATGCTGGATATATGTGATGCTATCTTGAGTATCTATATGACTGTTTTGCTATACTCTCTTACTTCCTCATGTTTCCTCTCATGACTTCCTTTATTTAGTTCTCCTTTGTCATATTATGACAAAAAGGGGGAGAATGGTTTGTTCTTTATGTGATTGTGAGAGGAGTAGCATTGGTTATGTTTCTCAGGGGGAGTTAGGGGGAATATATGTTTGATCTTGTTGAATGAAACTAGTTGAATGTTGAATATTGAATATTGATTTGTAGGTATTAACCAGTTGTTTTACTTTTGTTTAGTTATGTGTTTTGTCACTAATTTGACAAAGAGGGAGATTGTAAGTGCTATAGTTTTTATCCCTGTCTGTTGTCAAATTTGTGATGACAAAATCACTGTTATGTTATATATAACTTGCTTAAGTGAAGCTCTCTCAAAGATCAACATTCATGAACAAGCTAAGCTCACATCAAGCAAAGCTCACAAGTACAAGGATCAATCTTGAATGAAAGAACTGCTCACAAGATAAGACTCAAGCTGCAAGACTTCAAGAAGAGTTCAAGGCAGTTTGTACACTTTCAAGATTGAGCTACATCAAGGTTTGATCTACATCAAGATTACAAGGCTCATACTTCAAGGTCACTTGTTCCTAACGTTTCAATGTCCATACTTCATGATTGAGGTTTGATTGACCATAGGTTGACCTTAGAAGTAGGTCATTTCGGATACATAAACCGAATGTTTATTTTACATGTGATTGGTCTGTTCTTCAACTAGTCCTAGGTCTTCTTCGACTAGTCCTAGACTTGCTTCGACCAGTCTAAGATATTCCTCGACCAGTCGTGAGTTTGTTACAAATTCCGGATAAAATCATAGCCTTCGACTAGTCGAGAATGCATTCGACCAGTCGTAGGAGCAGTGTCGACTGATCTTCGACCGGTCGTAAAACCTTCGACTCGAAGTCCGCGATGGTTTATAGGTTCTTCGACCGATCGAAGGAAACCTACGACCATCGTAGGTGACCTACGACCAATCGTAGAACGGTCAAAGTATATCCCGCCGATTTTTCAAATATCTGTAGATGGCTTGACTAGTCGAAGAGCACTCTAGACCAGTCGAAGACCCGATCTTCTCACTTATAAATAGTGCACGAATCTCAGAAGAAATCATCGAATTAATTATAGTATTCAAGCCAATCTTCGTCGAACTTCTGAGAGATAATTCTGTGCTCCATCTAAGCTAAGTGTGCTTATTTAATATTCTTCTTTCCTTAGCTTTATTTAATTGATTTTGTTTCTGCTATTCCAATCTGATTTGATAAGAGGAATTGTTATTCCCTTTCTTTGGAATCAAAATCAATTAAGGCAAGTCCTATTTGGTTTAATTTAAAATCTATTAGAACTAGAACCATTGTAATCGAGTACTGGACATTGAACTTGGACATTTAATCATCTACTTTGATTTGGTTCTACCGGGCTGCTACAACGAAGAAGATATTCAGGTATTTTATATATTATAAATCCCTTTCTATTTTGGTTTCTTTCAAGATTTGCCAGAAAAATCTTGTTATATTGGTTATCTGAGGAGAGCCAGGAAAACACAGAAGTGGGGGTTTTTTTAATTGTGTAAGCCCACATATAAAGACACAATTGTAAGGGTTTTGGGTGAACTTGGGAAAACCTATTTTTAGTGAACGCTAATATCCCCTGTGTGAGGATATTAGGAGTGGAGTAGCTTTCTGTGTGGCTGTTGTTTAACAGTTGGTGGACACACAGGCAAACCACTATAAACCATTGTGTTATGGTTGATTATTTTATACTTCTTATTTTTAATTATTCTTTTGTGGGTTGTATGTATGGTGGTGAATGTTGTAATCATTTAATTCAAGCTTTGTGAGAATGTTGTAATAGTTTAGAATTTATTTTCAGCTATTCCTTTATCAGCTTGAATTTCAATTTCATTTGAAACTTGTTCCAGCAAGGTTGCCCTGCCATTTTTATGGTGTATAGCTGTCCCTAGAACAATACATTTTTGATTACAAGTTATTTCAATTCAGTTTATATTTATTTTTGTATTCCTCTTCGATTTGAGACTTGATACAAAGATCTTTCTAGAAATAAGGTTCTCCTACCATAAACTCTGTTTTTGGTGTAAGGTTGTCCTTAGAACAACGTTTGTATCAACCTCTCAAGATCTGAATTTTGAGGTCATTTTAATTTACTGCATTGTTATTCACTTTGGCTATCATATTCTTTATTATTCTGCTGTTATAAGTTTTTATTTGGCATTGTCCTATTCACCCCCCCTCTAGGACATATAGCTTGGCCTTTTCACATTTATGTCAAGTTGATATTCTTCAAATGTGCATGTACCATGATTTGAGTTGTTGTTCCTTTACTGTTTTACATTCAATATGAACATCTGTAGTAGTGTAATGTGTTTGGGACTACGCATTAGTCCAGGAAATCGGTAATCGACCCTATGTTCGTGGTTAAGATTGCTTTCGCCACGTAGGACGTATTAGACGAACCCGAGTCGTATTAGAGTTGGTGGCAGTGGTTTGGCCACGCGGAGTGTTTGGCACTCTATGTCGTTCTACTTAACGTGTGCTCGTGCTAGTCGAGTTCGTCAAGTAACCCGATTGTCCGTTGTGTGTTCACCATGTATGGACGCTATTGCTTGAATCTAGGGTACCGAACTTACCCCTGAAATCCTAATAACCATGGTACCTTGATCCGCTAAGACTCATGAGCCGGACATGGTGGTATGGGACACCGTGGTCGAGCTGTCGGCCTACGCTGGGGTGACGAGCCTCCCCATAGTGACCAGTGAGCAACTAAACTCGTGAGCCGATTATGGTGGTATGGGACACTATATTTGTGCTGTCGGCCTACATTGATTGGTGATGAGCCCTTTGTAGTGACCTCGAGCATACCTGGGTACCGCAATGAGGTGACGAGCCGAACTGTGGTAGTAAAGGTATGAAAGGCGTGCATTGATTGGTGACGAGCCCTTTGCTACGACCTCAACTATATGATCGTATGAGACGACTAGGATTGACGACCCTAGAATGGATCACTGTTTGGATGGTGATATGAGGAAGGTATCTTAGCTTCCCAATCCTGCTGTGTGAAATGGACTAATAACAACTTGGTAATCATATCCATGCACCGCATTTGCATGTGCTTTGTAGATGTGGCGCACTTTGAGGCGATGTCATGCTTAACGTAAGATGAAGACGCTGAGGGTGTACGCGTGAGGGCACGCATCATATTGCATACAACCCTGCATTAACAAGAGTACTTAGGATTTATTTAATTGTTCTGCTTTATCATTACTGTTTGATTGAACTGATAACATGTTAACCAGTGCCTTATTGTTCCACTGAGTTGATCACTCACTCCCACGTTAGGACGGTGTTTTAAAACACCGGCCAGACTCAGGTTCTGATGTTGCAGACATTGATGTGACTTCTGAGGCAGAGCGGGAGATGGATGATGATGAGGCTGCCTTCTCTTATATGCAGTTTTCAGACGGGTTCTAGCGAGCCTCGTGCTGATGCGCGGGATTACGGGATTAATTTGGAAACTTAAATGATGTAACTTGATACTTATAATTTTGTTAAATAACACTTTCATACGACCTGGCTTGTATATGTACTTCAGGGATTTACACTAATACACATATTTTTCTATAAGTCTTCCGCTTGCTTTATTCACTTATCCCTGAATCATATCTGTGTTTTAGCTTAATCTATTCCATGTTTTATGCACTAATACAGTCAACATACATCCATCATTAAATATGTTGCATAAGTGATGTTTTGGAACTCGGGAGCTGAGTTATGCTCGACCCTCGAATTTCAGGGCGTTACAAGTTGGTATCAAAGAATGATCTGGATTAAACTGGACTTGGGTTATGGTCACACACCACACGTTGTCACCACTTTAGTGTATTTGGGTGCGGGTCTATCTTAGGTTTTGTGTTTGTGCTCCGTAGGTTCTATCGGCGAAAGTTTCGTGAAAACCTTCGCCGAGATCGAGTCGGTACTCTTACCTGATCACACACAGCGACCTGAAACCTTTCCTAAACCCTCTATTAATGAGTTTAGATGGTCTATCTTCCCTCTTTTACCTTTAAACCTTCAAGAAATCTCTATTTGAATCAGATTTCTGCCAGAATGGCCCGATAGGCGTCAACTCATGCAAGGGGCCAATCGGGGCATTTTCTGTGGGACCCAGGGGGGACCACATCATTCAGACCATGGGGGACCAGGAGGGTCTCACCAAAACGGTGAGGCATTGCCGGACTGTCCAGAGACCGGCAATGCCATCGCCGGTTTGGCGAGGGCTCGTCGGCCAGCGGGCCAGGCTGGGCGGGCCGGTGCGGGCCGACGCTACCTTGTCCTAGTGTGGCCCACCCCTCCATGGTTTTCCCTTAAAACTCTTTTCTTTTACCTATTTCCTTCACAAACACCTCTCCCAAGCTTTCCCTTTCTTGAAAACCCTCTCCAAATCCTTCCAAATCTCTCCCAAATCATCTTCTTCTTCCATTTTTCGTGCAAACCCATCACCCCATCTCCAAATCCTCCCTTCCATTGCTTATTTCCCTTTCTTTCCTCCTCATTTGAGCTCTTGCATCCCCTTTTTGGCTATTGGTTGTGTGGAAGCTTGACCATCTTCCTATTTCTCTCTTTCTCTCATTTCTCATGGCCCTCTTTGAGATTGTGATGGCCATCTTTTTCATTTCTTCCCTTCTTTCCTTGATGGGGAAGAAGAGAGCGCCCGTGGATGAAGCCGGGCCGAGCCGCCCAACCCGTGCACGGAGGTCAAGAGGTGCCGCCGCGAGCACGTCCGCCACTCGTGAATTCCAGACGAAGCGGGACCTTGATCCTCGAGCTCCCGTTAGTAGGACTTTATTGGCGGAGTTGTCGCATGGAGCCTATGAAGGCCGTAGAGTCCTTTTTGTGGCTCATGTTGATCCGCGGCTCTTTGGTGAGTTTATGTTGTTGGAGCGCCTAGAAGGGGCTGGTTGGGGTCCCTTGTTCGAAGGCGAGTATCGCGCGAATGCTAGCACTGTTCGAGCCTTTTATGCTAACATTCTGGGTCCTTCGCTGGAGCCTCTACAGTTTAAGATTCCTTATGGTAGCGGTCGTGTGGGTATCGTCGATGTTGCTTTGATATCCCGCCTCCTGAAGGTGCCACTTGATGAAGTGCATGCCAGCGAGAAGAATGTGAACAGTGTGTACGAGAGGGATCGTCGCACCTGATCCTTGTGTGGTCGTCTGGTTGAATGGCAGCCAAATAGGAGTCTTCTGGCTACCTACATGACGGATGACTTCCGTTTACTTCACCACATCTTTACGTTCAATGTATATCCAAGGTGGAGCAATCGCAGTGAGTGTACGCGCCTGATGGTGGATTTTCTGTATCAGGTGGGGCAGGAAGCGAAGTTGTGTGTGCCGACGTACGTCCTGCGCCAGATTATTCTCATCTCTCGTTCGAGTAGGAGGACCTAGTTGCTTCCATTTGGCCACCTCATTTGCAAGCTTACTCATGAGTTTGGCTATAGGCTTGGAGCTGAGAAGCCGGTTCCTGTTCGTCATATCAATCTGAGGACTCTTAAGCTGATGGAGGTTGGTTCTGGTCGGCATGCCTCAGAGAGTGAGGCTGAGTCTGAGAGTGGTGATGGAGAGAGTTATGCTGAAGGTGGTGCGGAGATTGAGGAAGAAGCAGAGCAAGACGAGGAAGGAGATGAGGCACAGGATTCGAGTGATAGCTCCCCTCCTATGGCGCCAGAGCAGGGCGCAGAGCAGACTGCCAGAGATGCCCGTCTTACACGGCTTGAAGAAGGGCAGGCTGTTTTACGCCAGGATCTTGTTGATCTTCGAGGCCTTGTTAAACATAAGTTTAAGAAGGTGACTCGAACTCTGAAGTCTATCCTGTATTGCTTGCAGGATAAGGGTGCTCCGCCTCCATCTCCTGATTCCGACGACTAGCTGTCGTCGTGGCCGTCTTTTGCTTTGTTTGTTGTTTTCTTTCTATGTGTAGCCGTTGTTGGCTTGTAGTTGGAGTGTTGTAGTTGTTTGTGGTTGTTGTAGTTGCTGTGGTTGTTTGAAGTGTTAGATGTTGTTGTTTACATGCTTTCCTAGTTGTGATTCATGTATTGCTACACTACTTGTATTGTGACGATTTTGATTAATGGAATGCATGTTGTTTGCCTTTGGAGTTGTGCTGTGTTGTTGTGTGGATGGATTATGTGACGTAGAATCTGACAAGTTGCATCCTCTGTTGAATGTACGGATGCCTCCTAAGGGTTCGAAGACTTCGGCCCGTCTCTCTTTGATTGAGTCGCTTGCTGGGGTTCCTCTCTTGAGCGATAGCCAGTCAGATTCGCAGGCGGGTCCATCTCGAGCCGGTGTTGGGTCGACACCTATGGCTCCTCAAGTCACACCCTCAGTTCCTGGGCTGAGCTGTGCACCTTCATCTGCTTCGCCTGTTGATAGGTTTGAGCAGATGATGCTGTTGATGCAGCAGCAGCAGTAGCAGATTTAGCAGCAGCAGCAGCAGGAGTTCCTCTCTTCCATGGCTGGCATCTTTGCTCAGTCAGTGGGGGCGACTTCACCTGTTTCACCTATGCCTCCATCTGGGAGCCCCAGTGCCAGCGGCACTTTCGAGTGATTCCAGCGCTTGTGACCTCCTACTTTTGCTGGTTCTCATAGACCCGAGGAGGCCGAGTATTGGATCGACCGCATCTCTAAGATGCTGAGACCGCTGCACTGCTCCGAGGTTGAGCAGGTTGAGCTTGCCACCTTCATGTTTGAGAAGGAGGCCAGTCTGTGGTGGGACAGTGTACTTCGCACTGTCGAGGAGGATTTTATTTGGTCGTGGCAGGCGTTTGAGGCGCGCTTCCACGAGAAGTATTTTCCGGTCACATACCGACATGAGAAGGAGAGTGAGTTCCTTCGCCTCTGCCAGGGAGGGTTGTCGGTGACGGAGTATGAGAACCTGTTTACTGAGTTGGGGAGGTATGTTCCTTTGATCCTGGGTGATCAGCCGATGAGGATGCGGCATTTCTCTGAGGGACTGAGACCTGAGATCCGATCGAAGATTTGCTGTGCTAGCATTTCTTCGTATGCGGAGCTGGTGAGCATGTCCTTGCGAGCAGAACAGGACGGGGATAGAGCGTCCCGCATGCGAGCATCGATAGTTCCTAGACCGCGACCGGACTTTCAGGGTGCACCTTTCCTCGGCAAGAGGCCGCGAGCAGATTCTCCTCCGAGGCGTTCAGCACCGCCCGCTCAGCAGATGAGAGCTGATCTTCGATGTTCGTATTGTGGGAAGATGGGGCACTTGGACCGTTTTTGCTTCTCCCGTATGCGAGCCAGTAGTTTTACTCCACCGCAGAGGATTAGCCGTCTGATGCCTCAGGTTATTTCTCCTCCACCTCTTCGATCAGCGCTAGCTAATCCATCCTTCAGACCTGCAGTTCCTAGCTTCAGGCCACCTCAGCGGCCCATGGTTCCTCCGCCGAATCGTCAGCAGCAGGCTCGAGTTCATACGCTTTTAGCTGAAGCGCCTATGTCTGACTTAGTGTCGAGGTCCTTTGAGGTGACAGCGCACATTGAAGGTATTCCCGTTTCTGTGTTAGTGGATACAGGGTCCACTACTTCTCTTATATCTTATGCGGCAGTTAGGCGTTTGAGTTTGAGATCTGTTCCTCTGCAAGGAGTGACGCTTACTACCGTTACGGGGATTTTCTCTGCTTTGGGCAAGCGTTGTATGGATTGTTTGGTCGATCTGGGAAATGGATCGATCCGTGTTGATTTGCTAGTCGCATCGCTTTATCACTACGATGTTATTATGGGTATGGATTGGCTCACGAGGATGCGAGCTGAGATTGATTGTGAAGCTAGATCAGTGACGATCTATGGACCTGAGGGTGAGGCTGTTACTTTCCCAGTTCAGGTCAGTTACCCTCTTCGTATTGATTTTTATTCTTCTTTGTTGGAGAGTTCGGCCGAATCAGCATTGGTTAGTACGCCGGTAATTCAGGAGTTTGAAGATGTATTTGAGTCGATTCTTGGATTACCTCCTCAACGTGAGATTGATTTTGCTATCGATCTTATGCCTGGTGCGGTGCCCATATCTTTACCCACCTATCGTATGCCTCCGAGTGAAATGGAGGAGTTGAGGAAGCAGATAGATGGCTTGCTTAAATTGGGTTTTATTCGGCCTAGTGTGTCTCCTTGGGGAGCACCTGTTTTGTTTGTGAAGAAGAAGGATGGTTCCTTGCGATTGTGTATTGATTATCGCAGGTTGAATTTGGTAACTGTGAAGAATAAGTACCCTTTGCCCAGGATTGATGATCTGTTTGATCAGTTGAAGGGGGCACGGTACTTTTTTGAAGGTTGATCTGCAGTCAGGATATCATCAGTTGCGCGTCAAGGATGAGGACGTGCAGAAGACCGCTTTCAGGACTAGCTTCGGTCATTATGAGTTCCTTGTGATGCCGTTCGGTCTGACGAACGCATCGGCCGTGTTCATGGATCTGATGAACAGGGTGTTTCGGCCATTCCTGTTCTGATTCGTCATTGTCTTCATCGATGACATTTTGATATATTCGGCGAGTCGGGCAGAGCACGAGGAGCACTTAAGAGTGGTATTGGATACTCTTAGGAAGAATCAACTTTTCGCACAGATCAAGAAGTGTGATTTCTGGAAAGAGGAAGTCAAGTTCCTGGGACATGTGGTGTCCAAGGAAGGAATAGCCGTCGACCTTACCAGGGTAGCTGCAGTGCAGGATTGGAAGCAGCCTGGTTCAGTTACTGAGGTAAGGAGTTTTCTGGGTCTTGCAGGCTATTATCGACGCTCTATTTAGGACTTCTCGAAGATTGCTAGACCGTTGTCGCAGCTGACACGGAAAGATTTGAAGTTTGCTTGGAGTGAGCAGGCGGAGTTAGCTTTTCAAGAGCTGAAGGACAAGTTGATGTCCGCCCCTGTGCTAGTGTTGCCAGAGCAAGGGGTTAGTATATTATTTATACTGACACCTCTCGTGTTGGCCTGGGTTGTGTCCTTATGCAGAAGGACAGGGTGATTGTTTATGCTTCGCGTCAGTTGAGGAAACACGAAGAGAATTACCCTACGCACGACCTGGAGTTAGCAGCTGTCATCTTCGCATTAAAGCTTTAGAGACATTACCTCTATGGTGAGGAGTTCGAGCTCTTTTGCGACCACAAGAGCCTTAAGTATATTTTCACGCAGCATGATTTGAATATGAGGCAGCGCAGATGGATGGAAACATTGAAGGACTTTAAGTTCGATGTTTCTTACCATCCGGGCAAGGCGAACCTTGTGGCAGATGCGTTGAGTCGCAAGAAGGCTATTGAGTTTGCGGCTCCGCTGATGATAGCAGAGTGGGATATGTTGGAGTTCGTGCGTGATTTTGAGCAGAAGCTTACGGTGGTTGAGCCGTATGAGGTTATCGCACACATTCGTGTACAACCCCTTATCGACGAGAGGATCGTTGCAGCTCAGGCAGATGATGAGCTTTTGGTGAAGATGAGGCAGCGGGTTGGTACAGATGAGAACTCCGACTGGAGTGTTAGTTCTGATGGGGGCCTATGTTTTCGTGGCTGGTTATGTGTTCCTGACATCCCTGACTTGAGACGGGAGGTTCTCGAGTTAGCCCATAGTTCTAAACTTGCGATGCATCCAGGTAGCACGAAGATGTATCAGGATATGAAGAGGTCTTATTGGTGGGACAATATGAAGGTCCAGATTGCTGAATTTGTTTCTCGTTGTCTCACGTGCCAGCAGGTCAAGGCAGAGCATCGCCGACCTCCTGGGTTGTTGCAGCCCATGCCCATAGTTGAATGGAAGTGGGATTTCATCTCTATGGATTTTATTTCTAGGTTGCCGAGGACGAGGAAGGGATATGACTCTATCTGGGTGATCGTCGATCGATTAACGAAGTCGGCGCATTTCTTACCGATCAGAGTCACTTACTCTGCAGACGAGTTGGCTAGGTTATATATCAAGGAGATAGTACGTCTGCATGGAGTTCCCCTGGAGATTGTGTTTGATAGAGACGCGCGTTTTACATCTATCTTCTGGACTCGTATCCAGGAAGCAATGGGTGTGAAACTGAAGTTCAGCACCGCGTTTCATCTGCAAACAGATGGGCAGACGGAGCGCGTGAATCAAGTCCTGGAAGATATGTTGCGAGCTTGTGTTTTGGATTTCAAGGACAGTTGGGATGATTGTCTTCAGTATGCAGAGTTTGCGTATAATAATAGTTTCCAGGCGAGTATCGGCATGGCTCCCTATGAGGCGTTGTATGGTCGCCTGTGCAGAGCACCACATTGTTGGGCAGAGATTGGTGAGCGTAGTTTGCTTGGCCCGAAGTTGTGCAGGTGACTTGAGAGAAGGTTGACATCATTCGGCGTCGACTTCTGACGGCGTAGAGGCAGAAGAGTTATGCTGATACGTGGCGTCGACCGCTTGAGTTTGAGGTTGGAGACCATGTTTTTACGAAGGTCTCTCCTATGAAGGGAGTTCTCGGTTCGGTAAGAAGGGGAAGGCGCCGAGATTTATTGGTCCATTTCAAGTTCTGGATCGAGTGGAAGCGGTAGCATACCGCCTTGCTGAGCCCACACCTCTTACGGGAGTGCAGAACGTAGATCAGGTTTCTATGCTGAAGAAGTACGTTCCTGATCCTTTGCATATTATCAGTTGGGAGCAAGTGCAGTTGAGTGAGGATGTCACTTATATACTGCGACCGACGCGTATTCACGACAGGAAGGAGTAGGTATTGCGTAGCAAGGTTATCCCTCTTGTGAAGGTGCTATGGACGCATCATGGTGTGGAAGAGGCTACTTGGGAATCTGAAGCTGAGGTCAGAAAGACCTACCCTCTGATCCTTGAGGATTATATGAAGGTATGAATTTCGAGGATGAAATTTTCTTTAAGGGGGGTAGATTGTAATGATCTTGGAAATTTTTGTGCTAATCTTTCCTTAATAGTTATTTTTGGGGTAATTAACGCTATACTCGATTACTTGTGAAATTCGCATCAATCACTTTAAATTGTATCTGCATGGCTCAAAACTTGTAGATTAGTTAGTGCTACGTTACTCTGAAATCTGGGATCCATCGCTAAATCCAGTTGTTCTGGGAAATTTTTGAAAGATCTGGATCGGACCTGGATCGCGCGTCGAAAGTCCGATAGCGATGATCTTAGGCTGTTGCGGTCACCGAGTTGGGCTTGACCATCACCTCGAAAATCAAGTCCATCTGATGTTCTGGGTCGATTTGATTGAGTTCGGAGTGAAGAGTGTGAGAACGGTTGGATATTTATTAAGTTTTTATGAAATCTGAGTCGTGTCGCTTGCGCGACGATTTTAAGCTATCTGACCGTTGGATTCTGACCCAATTTCACCCTCTGATCAGGGAAGGTGGCCCAGGCATATCCTTGTGCTTGTGGACCTGATCGAGATTCAGTGACCGTTGAATGAGTGTGGTCCGCCACGGCTGATCTGAAGATCCGGTCGGTACGAAAACTCAGCCTGACCTAGATCCATGGTCAATGAGCTTAAGTACGACCTTTCGTGGTTATAGGCCCACTAGAAGTGCTTCGTTGGATCGTGAGAGGCAGGTTTTGGTTATACTTTAAGTATACCTTGACCCTGGGGTTATTTCCGTCAAAGTTAGGCCTATTTATAGTCCTTAAAGCCTAGCTCTCTTTTCCATACGAATTTTCTCTAACCCTAGCTTGGAAAGAGAGTGGAAAAGAGAGAGATAGTGAGAGAGATAAGTTGGTGAATCATCTTGGATTCTTCTTTGTTCTTCTTCATCCTTAAACCTTCACTTTGAATCGTTATTCTGACGGTTCTGAGTTCATTTTGGGTTAAGTTAATCTAACCCTAACCTGTGTTAGAGCTTAGATTAGTCTTGATGTTGTTGTATCTCATTTCTATCCTTGCTTTAGGGTATTCTATCGCCGTTGACGAAGACAACTCGTCTAAATTAGTTTGGTGTTTCTTTCCTTGCTTAAGGTGCAGACTTTAAGTGTATAGGTTATGGTTTTCAAGGCTTTCAATGCTAGTTAGTGATTTATTCTTGTTATGGATGGGATTTCACATGCCAAATGTTGTGTTTACGTTGCTTTCCTGATATGCATGTGCTATATTAAGATTTGTGTATTCTATGTGTATTTATAAAGTACCGTATACGTATAAAATATGCACTTATGTTTGCCATGATTATTTGTCATGTATGTATGCTAGATGCATGTATGATAACTCCTTGGTAAAAGGAATTGTCAAAATGCATATATTTCAACATACGTCATGTATGTTGTTCCATGTATGCTAAGTGTTTGTAGAAATGCATGAATGATCTAAAGTGTAACTTATTACACTAATTGCGGGCGTTGGGAAGTGATTCTCAACACTCCTATTGATGCGCATGATTTCCTTTATGCAAGTTACATTCCATGTTATTTAAATTCAAGCATTTCATATGCTTACATTTATGTCAAGTTGATATTCTTCAAATGTGCATGTACCATGATTTGAGTTGTTGTTCCTTTACTGTTTTACATTTAATATGAACATCTGTAGTAGTGTAATGTGTTTGGGACTACGCATTAGTCCAGGAAATCGGTAATCGACCCTATGTTCATGGTTGAGATTGCTTTCGCCACGTAGGACGTATTAGACGAACCCGAGTCGTATTAGAGTTGGCGGCAGTGGTTTGGCCACGCGGAGTGTTTGCGCACTCTATGTCATTCTACTCAACGTGTGCTCGTGCTAGTCGAGTTCGTCAAGTAACCCGATTGTCCGTTGTGTGTTCACCATGTATGGACGCTATTGCTTGAATCTAGGGTACCGAACTTACCACTGAAATCCTAATAACCATGGTACCTTGATCCGCTAAGACTCATGAGCCGGACATGGTGGTATGGGACACCGTGGTCGAGCTGTCGGCCTACGCTGGGGTGACGAGCCTCCCCGTAGTGACCAGTGAGCAACTAAACTCGTGAGCCGATTATGGTGGTATGGGACACTATATTCGTGCTGTCGGCCTACATTGATTGGTGACGAGCCCTTTGTAGTGACCTCGAGCATACCTGGGTACCGCAATGAGGTGACGAGCTGAACTGTGGTAGTAAAGGTATGAAAGGTGTGCATTAGTTGGTGACGAGCCATTTACTACGACCTCAACTATATGATCGTATGAGATGACTAGGATTGACGACCCTAGAATGGATCACTGTTTGGATGGTGATATGAGGAAGGTATCTTAGCTTCCCAATCCTGCTGTGTGAAATGGACTAATAACAACTTGGTAATCATATCCATGCACCGCATTTGCATGTGCTTTGTAGATGTGGCGCACTTTGAGGCGATGTCATGCGTAACGTAAGATGAAGACGCTGAGGGTGTACGCGTGAGGGCACGCATCATATTGCATACATCCTTGCATTAACAAGAGTACTTAGGATTTATTTAATTATTCTGCTTTATCATTACTGTTTGATTGAACTGATAACATGTTAACCAGTGCCTTATTGTTCCACTGAGTTGATCACTCACTCCCACGTTCTGGGGCGGTGTTAAACACCCACCAGACTCTTTCTTAGGTTCTGATGTTGCAGACGTTGATGCGACTTCTGAGGCAGAGCGGGAGATGGATGATGATGAGGCTGCCTTCTCTTATATGCAGTTTTCAGACGGGTTCTAGCGAGCCTCGTGCTGATGCGCGGGATTACGGGATTAATTTGGGAACTTAAATGATGTAACTTGATATTTATAATTTTGTTAAATAACACTTTCATACGACCTAGCTTGTATATGTACTTCAGGGATTTACACTTGTACACATATTTTTCTATAAGTCTTCCGCTTGCTTTATTCACTTATCCCTGAATCATATTTGTGTTTTGGCTTAATCTATTCCATGTTTTATGCACTAATACAGTCAACATACATCCATCATTAAATATGTTGCATAAGTGATGTTTTGGAACTCGGGAGCTGAGTTATGCTCGACCCCCGAATTTCAGGGCGTTACATATCCTCATCTCGAACCTGAACCTGATGATAACCGCACTGCAAGTCTATCTTTGAAAAGAACTGCGCCTCCTGCAGCTGATCAAATAAATCATCGATCTTCAAAAGCGGGTACTTATTCTAGATCGTGACCTTGTTGAGCTTGCGGTAATCTACGCAATGCCTCAACGAGCCATCCTTCTTCTTCATGAAGAGTATCGGTGCTCCCCATGGTGAACTACTCAGACGAATAAAGCCTAACTTGCGCAACTCGTCTAACTGCTTCTGTGGTTCCCGTAACTCCAACGGTGCCATACGATACAGGGCCTTCGAAATAGGTGCGGTACCAGGCACAAGATCAATCTGGAACTCGGTGTACCGATGAGGTGGTAACCCCAGAATCTCCTGGAATACATCGGGAAAACCGCAAACGTCTGGTAGCTGGTCGATACTTAAAGCAGCTGACTCTTCAATGACACAAAATAATAGGCAAGAAAGCTGATCTCCTCTGGGCTCGGCAACAAACTGGAACTCTGGCACGCCGGGTATATAGAACATGACTGTCCTCGCGAAGCAGTCCAATATGACATGGCACTTGGTGAGCCAATCCATGCCCAGGATGACATCAAACTCAGATATCGGTAATATAAACAAATCAGCAGGCAAAAAGATATCCCCAATTAGAACGGGGTAAGATGCACAAAATTGGCTCAACATTACAGTCTTTTCTAAGGGCGTCGATACTGACAAACCCTCACGGGCAGACTCCATCGGTAAACTGGTTGATCGGTAGAAATCATCAGCCACAAAGGAATGCGATGCACCAAATTCAAACAATACACGTGAAATGCATGCAGAAACAAGGAGAGTACCCTCGACGACCCCTCCTGATGACTGAGGGTCCTGCTGGGTGGCATAAAATTTGCCCTGGGCCTGTTGGGGAGGTGTAGGTCCCCTCTGAGGTATATACTGATGCTGTTGTTGCTGTGGTGGCTTGATCTGCTACCTCTGCTGCTGTGGGGGAGGCCCTGGAAGCTGGTGTTGTGGTCGCTGCTACTACTGTGGTGACTGTCGTGGAGGTGGATGCAGTGCCCTCGATTGCTGCTGTGGATGGGGACAGTCATGCAGGTGATGTCCTGTCCTACCACATCCAAAGAAGGTACCTGTGAACGGTCCCGAAGGTGGTGCTAGGGGTGCTACTGGTGCTTGAAATACTGGGCGGGTCTTGCGCCACTGCTGTGAACGACGCTGCTGGTGGGAACTACCAGAGGGCACCTTCCTCTTCTGATCTCCCCTCTGGTCACGGGTTCTCTACAAACCAGCCCAATCTGACTCTTAGATCTGGGCCCTCTCCACGATTTGCTCAAACGTCAGAAGCATGTGTCCGATCACACGACTTCTGAGGGCAGGACGTAAGCCGTTCTTAAAACGGCGGGCCTTCTGCCCCTCATCATCAACAAGATACATCGCGAATCTCGATAGTACGACGAAACGTGCCTCATATTGGGACCCAGTCATGTCTCCCTGGATTAGAGTCTCAAACTCCAATGTGCGCTGCTGGCGCACGTGCTCGGGAAAGAACTTCTAGTCAAACTGGTCTACAAAGTCCTCCCAGATCCACACAAAATCATCCTCTACCGATCAGGTGACAGATGCCCACCAATGCTTAGCCTCACCCCGAAGAAGGAATACAGCTAATGGAATTCGCTGCTGGGTCGTACATCTTATGGTGTCAAATATTTTGTCCACCTCAGAGCACCATATCTCTGTTACAGTAGGGTCTGACTCACCCCAGAAACGCAGAGGATCGTGCTATCGGAAGTCCTTGAGAAGAGCGCTCGCACACTCCTGCTCAGCCTCAGCTAGTGTAATAGTGAGATGCCAGCTCTGCCCGTAAAGAATAGCAGTCATCTCCTGTAGCATCTGCTAAAGCTGGGTGGCACTCACAAGTACGGTCGGATCTGCACTGGTCTCAGGTAGAGGAGTGACATCCTCAGGCTGGAAAGTAGGAATATCTGGTGGTGGAGCAGGAATTGCAGGTGGTAGAGCGGGAGTCGCAGGTGGTAAAGTGGGAGTCACAGGTGGTGGAGCGAGATTCACTCGGGTTGCTCTTCTAGGCATCACGTCCTATAGGAAGGAACAAGGGCCTATCAGTCTTGAGAATTCTCAAAGGCATACACGTTAAGGGTTTATGTCGAAAAATTGCCAAGTTATTCGGGCTCGAAACCTATTCATTCTAAGTTCATAGAAGATATGTGAGGTGATCCTTAGGTATTCTCAAGTTATGCTCTGATACCAACTTCTGTCACGCCCCAAACTCAGAAAACGGGCTCACAAAATTCTCGATCGCCGAATCCAATGCCGACAACCTCCGTAGTGCCCCATTCTTAGATTCCGACACTCCCATGCCAGATTCCGATCTTGGGATCCTTCTAGGAGGATTTTCAGCATGAATTTTTTTTGTAATGGGGCAAAATTACAAGCATAACCAAGTCACAAAACAACATTACCACATACCAACTATATCAAAAACTTTAAGTACAATGTGGGGAGGGAAATACAAGGTGATCAAAAGCTCCAAAATAATCGGATGTGTGCTCCTGCCTTAGCGCTGCTGTGATCCAATGCCACCTGCACGCAATGGTCGTGCATAAGCTTACAAAAGCTTAGAGGGTGGTGTAAGTGTATGCACAAGGTAAGCGCCAAGTGTACAATATTAGAGTAATATAAAAATATGTGGGTAAGTCCATAATGATATCAGCTGTACCAAAGCTATGTGAGACATGAATGCTATCGGTCATACCAAGACCATGCGATGCGAGACCTATGTAGTCAAATGTCATATGCAAGATGCAAAGCAAGCATGCTAGTACTCATCAAGTATATATACCAATGCAGTTCCTCTCTGGGATATCACCGCGGTCTAATACACTGCACACTGACTACCTCCTCCCTAGCTGTACAACCAAGCAAGCGGAATAGACCTCACTATCCACTTGACCAGTAGTTTGCCAATACCTACCCGGCTCGTCGATAGCGGACTCATTTACGAGCTGGTCAAACTTAACCTAGCTTATAGCCCCCTCACTCGGGCAGATAAGGCCACACCCCATTCCAACAGACCATGACACAGTGGAAGATGTGGCCTATTGGTATTCGACACTCAGCCGCTCGTGTATCCACTCGGTCTAGACATTGGAGCAACTCCTTGTGCTAAAAAGGTTTTGGGACTTTCACCCAAGGACATCCTAAGTGCCCACAGTGCTAGAACCAAGTATTTTCAGTATCCGATACGGCCATCCACGATGTACCTGTGGAGTCACGGCCATGATGTCGCTAGGGCGTATAATGATCAAGTCACACATATGCGGGATGCATGAGTCACACCGTCAAATCATGTAGCAATCCTGCGCGTACCACGCACTCATGTGGGGGCACTCCGTCTCATAAGGAGTCCCGTAAGTGTCTCAACCTAATGGCTTATGCTATGATCAAACATCGCTCATATCAAATATACATATGATGCGTATGGGCATGAATCATGAAGCTATATTAAACATGTTATAAAGTGATGAACTGTCCTTACAATAAAGATGGGCCTAGATGGCCTACACATAACAAGTATGGGCCTAGCAATGGGCCCTAGGGAGATTTATAATGCGGACATTAAACAAACATTATTCTTACAATGTGGACATCAAACCAACATTGCTCCCGAGGCATGGCCCGCCATAAAACATCATTACACAACCCATGGACGAATCACACATTGCAATGGACCCTAAGGACATCCCGTTGGGCCTCAAACCATGGGCCTCAGATATATCAAATGGGGCGCCTCATATGGGCCTTTTATAAATAAAGTGGGCCTCATTAATGGGCCTTATGTACATTGCAATGGGCCATATCCCATGGGCCTTTGAATACATCCCAATGGGCCTCGTAACATGGGCCTCATATATATCAAAGTGGGCCTCAACAACGGGCCAAAATACAATGAATGGGCCTTATAACATGGGCCTTATGTATGTCAGATGGGCCACACCAATTGGGCCCCATATGTACATCAAATGGACCACAACCAAATAAAAGTGGTGATAATGGTTTTCCACCATTAAAATTCCCAAGGCCCACGATAACATTTATTTCCCATCCAATCTGATCATAAGGTCACACTGACCTGAAGGGATTTTAATGGTGGACGGTCAAACTGACTGATTCTATAGGGTGGTCCACCTAATCCTAGATCTGCCTTATTTTTAATCTCAAGCCTTAAAATGGGCTTTCAAAATGGTAGGACAGATTGGATGCAACACATGCATCATGGTGGGGTCCACAAACATGGCCCACCAATTGAATGGACGGTTTGGATATAACCCAAACATCAAGGGTGGGGCCTACTGGCCATCCAGCAGCCCAGCAAATGGCTGGACAACATTGATAAAACACATACATTTTGGTGGGGACCATTAGCCGTCCAACAGCCAGCCATATGGTTGGACGACATTGATGAAACACATACACTCTGGTGGGTTCCACCGTCCACTGGGTTCCACCGTCCACGGCAGTGGACGGTGTGAATAAAAGTCATACATCATGGTGGGTCCCACGTGGGGCCCACCATAATGCTTATTTTTCGTCCAAACTGTTGATAAGGTCACGCTGACCCGGATGGAAGGAAAAATAAATTTCATATTGACCCACCGTGAACCCAAAAAGGTTTCAATAGCAGCCGTTCAATCACACTGTTACCTGTGACGTGGGCCACCTGAGCTTTAGCTAGGGCTATTTTTTGGGGGGCCCATTGTCCCAAAGGGGGGCCCAACATATGGGCAGCATGGATGTTCAAAACACATTTCGATGGGGCCCTCATATGGGACCGTGGTCCCTGCCTCCTTCCACATCCAGCGCAGCAGGACGCTGCACGTCCACAGGACGTCAGCAGCACCTGCTAGTTGGATGTTATATGTATTATTATTTTTTAAAAAAAAAACCTATTTTTTTAGGTTTTTCATGTGTGGGGCCCACATCGGAAGAATCCACCCCCGTCCACTGCTTCCCATAGCCCAAGACAAGCAAAACAAGCCCAATATTCAATATATTTTGGGGTGTGGAAACATCATGTGAATTTTTAACCGTGACAGACACTGTTTTCTATGCTATGGCCCGCTAGAAAGTCGGATTGGCCCCATTTTTCGGCTTAACGCCTAAAATGGTCTGGGGAAAGGGATGGACAGTGTGGATTGGGTTCATACATCAAGGTGGGGCCTACACAAGTGGGCCACTCAAAAGCTTGTTGAATCAAGCTTACATTTGTGTTTTTCAGTTCACGTATGGGGAAACGGATGGACGGTTTGGGCATGATACATACATTTGAGGTGGGCCCCACCTATGGATGTGGGCCACCAAAAGGAAGGGTTGGATGGCATGGGAAATACATACATCAAAGTGAGGTCCATCCAAGTGGGCCACACAACTACATCATCACAAAGAAAAGGGAAAGAGAGAGAGAGAGAGAGAGAGAGAGAGAGAGAGAGAGAAAGATGGGACACGTGTGATGGAGGGCTTCGCCACTATGATCCCTCCCTTGCATCAATCATACATCAAGTAGGTCCCATTACACGTGGGCCCATCAAACCGAAAATCAACAGTGGAGATCCTTTCTCCACCAAATGTAAGGTCTAGATGACCCTATCCATACAAGGAAAATAAACATCATGATGGGGTCCATGGAGAATGGCCCCATCATGGAATGATCATGAGGATCAAGGTGGGCTATCGACCACATCTTAGGGTCCAAAGTGAGATCCATACCATTGATCGGTAGGCCTTACTTGGCCTATCATAAAAATATAAAACTACCTTATAGAAGCACTCATCATTTGATCTTTTTGGTCCGTTGGAAAGCCAACCTCCTTGCTTCTCACTTTGATGGCAGGTGATGAGGTTTGAATGGCTAGGATGAAGGATTTGGGGTGGAAAGTGGGCCACACAACTCACACTTTCTCTCTTGGGAAACTATGGATGTCCACCACTTTTCTTTTCTTTGGTGTTGTTTGGAATTTTATGTTTTGAGAAATGAGAGAGAGAATGGGATGTAAGGAGAGAGAGTGATGGGTGATGGAGTGATGGATGTGAGGTGGTACTTGACATGTATGGGTGTGTAAGAGAGAGGATGAGAGAGAGTTGACTTGGTGGTTGCTTTGCTTATGGAGAAAGAAAGCATGGGTGTGTGTACTTGACATGAGGTGATTGATTGATGGGACATGTTGTAAAGATTCTCTTGGGATTGCAAACGCACGGCGTTTTCTTCGAATTGACTGCCCGTCCACATCTCCCTGCTAGGGTATCAAATTAGTGCATGAGACATGGCACCGAAACTGCGGCGACGGTGCGGTAGCAATGGTACAAGTCTCGGATTAAGCCGACTAAAATCTATAGGACACGACTTAGGGTCGCGTGTAAACATCGATTATAGGTTACGGATTATCGGACTTTGACAGGAAAGATCGCGGGAGTCAACAGAACAGTACAAACTAGGATACGGGCCTTACAGCTTAGGAGACCAAGTAAGAAGAATTCACATGCCAAATATGCAAGGAAACCAAGTACAAAGGATGAAGAAAGGACTGGAGAAGATTGTTTAATCCATAGTAGAAAAAAGATAGGTTCAGTCCGACTGAAGCTAAGTTTCGTTCGACCGAAATCGCACAAAATAGTCTAGCAACCAATGATGAAATTTATAGCTAATTTAGTTCAACTGAAGGATAATTTGATCTGACTAAAGGAAGGATTTAGTGTAACCAAAAGTGGACAAAAAGATCCAACGTAGAACGATGAATTTCGGAGTTAATCCGGTTTGACCGATGACTAATTCGGTGCGACTAAAACTTAAGATCGGTCTGACCGAACCCAAGCTCAGTGTACCTGAAATCGAGTAACTACTAAAAAAAATCCTGTCATGATTCGAACTTGACTTCAGTCCGATCGAAAGTAACTTCAGTCCGATCGATGCGTAACGCGGCTACATAAATTTGAGGCGGTTTCAAGGTCAGTTTACGAAAATTCCAAGGCAATGCGAAAGATGGTGTTTCACAACTATAAATAGGAGTCCCAAGGATGTCCCAAAGTATCTTCTAGGGTTTGGAAAAAGAGAGAAGGCCTAGGTGGAGCATCGACAACGTTCTTCTGCGTCGATTTTTCACGGGTTCTAGTTTATCTTGGAAGATCGACGATTATCATTCGTGGAATAAAAAAATTAGAGATCGTATTTTTCTGAAGAAGGATTTGAAGATCGTAATTTTTTTTTTTGAGTTTTCCTTTTATTAATCATTCATTGCTTCCTCTTCATTAGATAGTAATGATACATGGTTGTTTTATCACCATCACATTGTGCTATTACATGACATCACATAGTGTTAATACATTTGTGCTCTTACATGGCCATTCTTTTGATTGTTGTAACCATCTCCCCGCCCTTTTAATTGGGTAGAATTTTCATGATTAGTCTTCACAATTAAAATTTATCCTCTTTCAGTGATAGTGCCTTTTATGAAATGGGCATTGGCGGGTATTCCTATCCCTTGTCCATTCTGGTTCACAACCAAATAAGCCCCATTAGAGTAAACCTCTAGGATAATATATGGGTCATCCCATTTGGGATGAAATTTTCCCCCAGTTTTGTGAGTAACCATATGGGCCTTCTCAACATCAGGACCATGTCCCCTTTCTTGAAGGAATTGTGTTTAACCTTCTTGTTAAAGGGGGCTGATATCTGCGCCTAATATAACTCAAAATGATGTTGCTTTACTAGTTTTTCTTCATCTAGAGCATCTAACTCTATCAGCCTTATTCGGGCATTTTCATCTTCTAAGATTGACTCATGTACCACTACCCTTAATGACACGACATGCACTTCCATAGGCACAATGGCCTTAACTCCATAACATAATGAGTAAGGAGTAGCTTTTATTGTTGTACGATGGGTGTTATGACAACCCCAAGTGCATGGTTGCGATGTAGTAATAAATTGGTGAGAACGATGTTATACCCATAGGGACTTGCTATTGTGCAATTTCTATAACATGTTAGAATTAGAACTATAGCCTAAACTAACTACTAAAATTGTTTTAAAGAGTAATTGTAGAAAAAACTTTCAGAGATAAAACAAAAAAGCGCCAATGATCCACTCATAGTCATCTCAATGTTAATTTACTTGATTCAACTAAATCACACAACTGGAATTGAAATTTTATCATATCCAGCCAGATAATAGAGCAGTTAAATTATCATCCATAAACTTCAAAATAGAATTAAACTTCCATTGAATTGGTTCCCTTATAAAGCATCAATGATTTGATTATAGTGTATTTAAAGCATCTATCGTGCCCGAAGTCAACGATAGACAATGGAATCTACATATCAATCTCTTATAAAACATGTAAGAAAATATTCATAGTCTTCCTAAGCATTCAAAATATGCCCCAATTTTCCACAATTCTAGCACTTTAAATTCCCTTTGCCCTTTGACTTGGACCTTGTCTGCGATGTATATCTCTTGATCATATGTTCTTCCTCCAGCAACCATTACTCTTGTAAATGTACCTTCCCTACCGTTCTTGCTTCTCAATTGCTTGTACTGAAGTGATGAGATAGCGGTGTTGAGATTCAAGCTTTATCTATCATGGCATAAAGTATCCAATAGATTCTCCTAGGAATCTTGAATGGATGTCAGCTGGATAAGGGCTTTATTGTCTTCGCGATCTTCACCTTCCCACTCGTCTATTTGGAAATTAATTTGTTGAAGGTGTTGATGTACTCATTGAGATCTGACTCCTTGCCATCTTTAGCTTATAGAGTTGCCTCTTCAGATATAGACGATTTGATAGAAATTTTATCATATGGAGACTCTTTAACCTTGTCCATGGCCCTATGGTGGTCATCTGATCAAGGACATTATAGAGGACATCATCAAACAAGCATAATTAAATTGAGGTTATCATCCTCTAATCAAGTTCTTCCAATCTTCATTATTCATAGTCACAAGATGCTTCACTATACTAAGGAGCACATGTTGCAATCTTTGCTAAACTAGAAAGCCTCTCATCTTCACCTTTCATAGTTTAAAGTTATTTTTCTTAGTAAGCTTCTATGTGTCATACTTCACATTAGATCCTTTCATTATCATGTTTCAGATTCAAACTAAAATCCCAACATAAGCTTTAATAACATATGTTGGGTGTTGTAGAAACAAACCCCGAATTCTAATCACACAAACGAAAGATAAACATAACAAAGAACCATGGAGAACACGAATTTACATGAAAAACCCTTGCAATAAAAAAACCACCACATAAAGTGACAAGCAAATCTATTATAAAAACGAATTACAAGAGACTAGAAGCAATTTACATGCAAAACCTTGTCTCTCCAAATAAATCCCTTTAAAACCCTAGCCTCTCTCTAGAATAAGCCTCCAATCACTTAAAATTTCTTAATCACACCCTAAACCCACATTACACACACACACACACACATAGTGTTACATCTAGAATAGTGTAACGTCCTGAAATTCGGGGGTCGAGCATAACTCAGCTCCCGAGTTTCAAAACATCACTTATGCAACATATTTAATGACGGATGTATGTTGTCTGTATGAGTGCATAAAACATGGAATCGATTAAGCTAAACTGTAAATATAATCGAGGGATAAGTGAAAGACGCAAGCGAAAGACTTAAAGAAATATATGTGTACATGTGCAAGTCCCTATAATATGTATACTCTGCAAGGTCATAATTACAAGTGTTGCTACCAAAATATAAGTATCAAAATGAAATTATCCATTACAAAAGAAAACCCAGAATCCCCGTAGATCAGGACACGGCTTACATTGACCCGCCTGAGAACTGCATCAAAGAAAACGCGTCCTCATCATCCTCATACTCCTGCTCTACCTCAGAGGTCGCGTCATCATCTGCATTTAAGAAAGAGTCTGGTTGATGTTGAAACACCGTCCCAGAATGTGGGAGTGAGTGATCAACTCAGTGGAACTATACAGTAGAAGTTAACATGATATCAAATCAATCAAGCAGTAATGATAAGGCGATACAATCAAACATTTCCTAATTACTCTTGTTAATGCAATGATGTATGTAGAAATGATGCATGCCCTCACCTGCACTCCCTCAGCGTCTTCATCTTACGGTACGCATGACAACCTCCCGCAGTGCCAACGACTCCAACGCACATGCAATGCGGTGCATGAACATGATTACCAAGTTTATTAGTCCTTTTTATACAGCAGGATTGGGAAGCTAAGGTACCTTCCTCATATCAACTCCTATACAGTGATCCATTCTAGGGTCGTTAGTCCTAGGCAATCTCATACGATCATATGGTTCTAGGTCGCTGCAAAGGACTCATCACCAATCAATGCATGCCTATCATACCTTAGTTACTACCCTAAGACTCGTCGCCTTAATGCAGTATCAAGGTATGCTCGAGGTCACTACAAAGGGCTCGTCACCAATCAATGTAGGCCGACAGGACGAATATAGTGTCCCGTACCACCATAATCGGCTCACGAGTCTGGTGTGCTCACTGGTCACTACGGGGAGTCTCGTCACCCCAGTGTAGGCCGATAGCTCGACCACGGTGTCTCATACCACCATGCCCGGCTCATGAGTCTTAGCGGATCAAGGCACAATGGTTAATGGGATTGCATTGGTAAGTTTGGTACCCTAGATTCAAACAATAGCATCTATACATGGTTTACATCCATCAGGATAATCGGGTTACTTGACGAACTCGACTAGCACGAGCGCATGTTGAGTTGAACGACATAAAGTGCGCAAACACTCCGTGTGGCCAAACCACCACCGACAACCCTAATACGACTAGGGTTCGTCAAACACGTCCTATGTGGCGAAAACAACCTTGGCTACGAACTCATGGTTTGTTACCGATTTCCTGGACTATTTCATAGTCCCAAACACATTCAATTATAACAGATATTCATATCAACATTTTAAAACAGTAATGGAACAACAATTCTAATCATACAATATGGAAGCATTTGATGAATATCAACTTAACGTGGATTTACACATAAGTAGTACTTGAAGTTAAACAACAAAGAATGTAAATTGCATGTAGGAAATCATACACACCAATAGGAGAGTTGAGAATCTCTTCTCAATGCCCGTAAACAGAATAATATATTACACATTAGATCATCAGACATTTCTACAAACAGTTAGACTACATATTCTAACATACATGACGATGTTGGTGATAACACACATTTGGACAATTCCTTTCGCCAAGGAGTTGACACACATACAACTAGCACAAATACATGACAATTAATCATGGCAAACACATGTTCGTATTCCATACGTATATGATACTTTCTACATACACAAGAATACACAAATCTCAATCTATCTCATATATATCAGGAACGCAATATAAACATCACATTTGGCATGTGAAATTGCACCCACAACAATCATAAACCATTATCTGACATTGAAAGCCTTGAAAACCATAACCTATACGAATATAGTCCGCACCTTAAACTAGAAAATATGCACAGATCTGATTCAGACGATAAGTCTTCGTCAACGGCGACTAGATAACCTAAGGAATGAATAGAAATTAGCTACATCAATACATAGACTATTCTAAGCTCTAAAATAGGTTAGGGTTTGATTGACTTAACCAAGAATGAACGTAGAATCGCCGGAATAACGATTCAGAAGTGACGATTTAGGGATGCAGAGCAACAAGGAAGAATCTCAAGATGATTCACCAACTTCTCTCTCACTTTCTCTCTCTTTTCCTCTCTCTTTCTTAGCTAGGGTTAGAAAATTCGTATGGAATAGAGAGTGAGGGTTTTAAGGTCTTTATATAGGCCTAATATTGATGAAAATAGCCCTAGGGCTAAGGTATACTTAGGTTATAACCAAATCGGGTCTATTTCGATCTAACGGAGCACTTCCGGTGGTCCCTTTTCCACGTACGGTCGAATTTAAGCTCACTGACCATGGATCTAGGTCAGTTTGAGTTTTCGTACCGATCGGATTTACAGATCAGCCGTGGCAGATTAATCTCAATTCAACGGTCACCGAAACTCGATCAGGTCCACAAGCACTATGACATGCCCACTAATCTCTCTCCCTCTCTCTTATCTCAATTCTCGTTGTTTCTTCCACCGTCCAAACCAACTTCTCCAACGGATGACCATGCGCGTGTGTGACCAAGCTCATGGTTGGAATGTCATGGCCTTTGTCACAGAGCGCATCCACGTTAAACCACACATGACACACAGCCCGATCTCACATACACGTGCAAAGTTGACACGTGTGACTATACTTGAATATCTTCCAGGATCCAACCACTTCAGCATTTCCCTTTCTGATATCGACTATTCCTTTCGGTGGAATGACCTTGTGTGATACTCAGACACCCAATTTTCTATGGAGAATATTTTTATGCCCTTGCAATCAATAGCAGACGGTGAAAGAAAGCGGCTGGCCCACTTGACATTTTAGGAGGGGGTTTAAATCAGGTGGGACCCACGTTGCTTTATAGTCTAATCTTGACACAAAAGCTGATATGAGAGAAAGTTCCCCCTTTCCACCGTCCATCCATCGTGCTCCAGTGTCCATGGCCAACCTCGGGCCGATGAAACGATCACAATCACGTGATGTATATAGTTCTCGCCTTTTCAATGTAGATTGATGCTGCACCGTTTCGTAAAAGGGTTCCTAAGGTGCCGTGATTTCTCGGGGTTTGACCCACTGAAAGCAAAGGCCTGCTTGGGGAAGCCTGGACCGTCATCATCTCATAGGTGACTTGTGAATTGGTAGAGCATCGGGCTGCGCGAGCCCGACTGGTGGTTGGCACATGGACGGACTCGGATTACGTAGTATAGCATATCCGTGGTGTGTTCACTTGGCCAAGTTCTGTGGGGGCCCAACATAATAATGTATTTTTATATCCACACAATCCTTGTTAGATCATTTTTGGGCGTGAGCACATAAATGAGGCAGATCCAAAACTCAGGTGGACCACACCACAGAAAAATAGTGGGGATCGAACGCCTACGGTTGAAAACTCCTAAGGGCCATGGAAATTTTAGATCCAGTTAATATTTCTGTTTTCCATTCATCTAAGTATGTGTAGCCATATGAACAGGTTGGATGGCAAATAAACATCGTGGTGGGCCCTAGCAAGGTTTCAACTGAGCCTCACTGTCCGTCTACTTTTTGTTCTATGGTCCACTTGAGCTTTGGATATGTCTTAAAATGATATTAAAAAATGAATGTGTTAGTACATTAATTTGTGCACCTTATTTGTCAATCATGTGAGTCGATGTATTATTTAGTCGGTTGAGCCCTTTAAAGCTGAAGACCAAAAACACAAGTGAAGATGGAGCATTAAAGAGTAAAGAACATGTATATGAAGTGCCTTGATATCCTAATCTTTGACTAAAAACAACCTAAACTTTTAAATGAACTTAACCATAATATGTAAACTTTTTATTGATCATCTCCTAAGCCATATGAGCCTTAATTGATCATCTTTAGAATGACGTTAGAGGTCCCGAGTTGCTAGAAAATATACAAATTTTTAGCAACCTCCAGTCCCACTGAACCTAGCTAAAATGGGACATTGTGTTGTGTAAGAATTTCAGATAATTCGACTGTGACCGAATGCAACATTTGGTTTAATCGAAGACCATGCTCAGTGTGACTGAAGACCACATTCGATATTGTTAGTGTACTTATTTGCATACATATTTGTCAATCACGTGACTAATTGTGTCAAGTAGTCAGATGAGTTCTTGGCAAATGAAGACCAACGACGCAGCTAGAGCAGAAGCCCAAACTACAAAGTCAGGATCTAAAGAAGCTTCTTACGATCAGGATCTTGCAAATAGATGCTCCTAACCCAAATAGGAAAACCTACTTAGGTCATCTATTCAAAGCCAATTCCGAGTTCATATTTTTTATCCATTTAATCTTGGTTTTAATAAGTTCCAAGTTGATGAATGATTAAATGGACAAGGGATTAGAACAGAAAAACCTGTCCACATTTGGTATGATAAATGTGTCATCGAATAGCACATTCGGTATCACCGAACATACCTTTGATGTTACCGAAAGCGCTCAAAATAGTCCAACAACATTTCAAAGGTAATTCGGTACCACCGATTGGACATTTTGGTAACACTGACTGCCACCGACAAACAAATTTTGGTGTCACTGAAAGGGATCTTTTTCATTCAGCAACTTAAGGATTTAATTCAGTACTACCGATTGATAATTCCGTACCACCGAAGCAAGTTCGATGATACCGAATTTAACTTCAGTAGCACCGTAAACTAGCCATTTTCTATGTGTTGGAACTGTTTCTCTATAAAAGCGGCTTCTAAAAACTTATCGTAAGTGTGGATTTACGCATTTCAGAGTCTTTAGGTTGTCCCAAGCTCTAATCTCTTATCTTAGACTCTATCCGCATGAGATTCGTATTCTTTTCATTATGATTCATCACTCATAAGTATTCAAAACTCTTATTTATGAAGAACATGATCTCAAGCCTTTACTAGAGTATTGAGACTAAACCTATAGGTATATCCTTAGTCTCAGTCATACTCTAGTGTGTCCATCGGTTGAATCCCTAAGGAAATCCACTCATTATCTTAGATAGGAGATTCAATCAAACTCTAATTACCTCGTCCACCTTTATAGGTATATCTTATGCAAGGTTCTTAATCATGAGGCTAAAACAATAGAAAAATCCAAGCTATGTGATCGGGGGAGCACCAGGAAGATGATTCAAGCATGAGAGCAGGAAAATCAAGCAACACAAGACAAGTTACAAAAGAGGACTCATTCCGATAAGTAAGTGTCATTATCAAGAGTCCAAAGTTTAATCTCTATCCTTGTGTAGGATTGAGGCTAAAAGTTTATTATTAACAAACTTGTGTAGGTACCTTATGTGAGATCTTGGCCGGTGGGCCTAAACAGAGGTGCCTTATGTGAGACCTTGGCCGGCAGGCCTAAATGGAGGTGCGTAGTACAGGACCTTAGTTGATGGGTCTAAACATGGGTTCTACGTGTAGGACCTTTGCTCTTACGGGGAGCATAAATTGGTGTCCTTAGTGTATGACTATAAAGGTTAATGGTGAACTTGTTTTAAAATCATTAATAGTGAAATCTGGTGCACTCTGGGATTGAGTGTGGATGCTGGGAGTAGAGTAGGCACGTAGCTGAACCACTATATATGCTTGTGTTTAGAATTGTCATTTGCGCATCTGTTTAATCATGCTTATATATGCTTGAACATTAGTTCCTTATACATGATCGAATGAATGTCATTGATTGATAGGTAGCACATTCCACACATAAACTCACATTACTATAGGCTAGTTGCTCTTTTTGTATATCTTAAGTAGCCTTTGTAATTGGATCCTCTATTGGCTTGGAAGCATTTAGAGTTATATTGTCTTACTTGCTTTAAATTGAATGATTGTTTAAATTAGGCAATTAAGATTTTTTTTTAATAGGAAAAATATTTGAAAAGTCCTATTCGCCCTCCTCTAGGACATTGTCTCATATTCATTCTTCAGTATCAGCGGTATAAACTGCAATTTCAGATGCGACCAAAAGTGCTCAAGTCCTTCCAATGGCTTTCCTGTCTAATTTGGTGCGAATGAACCTTAATTCGGTGTAATTGAAGACTAGCTATTATAAATCCATTAAAACATTTTTCTTATAAATCTAACAACCAGATTTTTGTGAAAATGATTGATTTTGGCATTTTACAAACCCTAGTGCATTACAAGCTCTACTAAACCTCATAGGGTATATCCTAATGAGATTCATTCTCTTCTTAATAATTCTTCACTCAAATGAGCATTGCAAACCTCTCTATAAGAAAATCATGATCTCAAGCATTTCTAGAGTTTAAACAATATTTCTATTGGCAAATCCTAATGTCTATCAACCTCCAAAGTATCCATCAAGTGAAATCCCATAGGATTTAAACCCCCTATTAGATGTAAGAGATTCTAGCCACCTCTCATCACATGGTCAACTCAAAAGTGCACTACATGCGGGGTGTTTGATCTTGGATCTGAAACCTTCGCAAAGCACTGACATCACAATCAGGGGAGTAAATGGTAGCTGATTGAAACACGGGAGAGTATTGATCAAGCAACCTAAGACGATGCATCAACGGTGCTCAATCTGATCAGTAATGTTGTCAATTGTCAAGTTCGTGTAGACTTATTCCTTGAGTATGATTGAGTGTAAGAGTTTGAATTGCCAAACTTGATTAGGTTTTTATGTAGGACCTTAGTTCTTTTTTAGGACCTAAATCAATGTCCTTATGTAGGCCATCAAAAATGAGTGTGTACGTGTTAGTCTCCAAGGAATTCTCTAGTGGGAGTAAACCTTGTTGGCTAGCCGATTGAAAACCAACTCAAGTATCATGCGGGAGCCTCTGGTGGGACTGTATGTTAGGCTTCTTGTGTAGGGCTATAAAGGTTAGAGGTGAACCTGATTTAAAACCTTTGATTGTGAAATTCGATAACACTCATGGGTTGAGTGCGTCCGTCGGGAGTGGAGTAGGGAAACTGAACCACTATATAAGCTAGTGTTTAGAATTGTTATCTGAGCACTTATTTAACTATAATCATGTGATTGTTTAGATTAACCACTACACGTGTTAGTGTTCGGAATTGTTATTTGAGCACTTATTTAGATTTTGATCGCTCGATAGTTAATAGATTTATGATTTTTACTTATTAGGCATTTTTAGGAAAGTTTGGTTAGTCGATCGATTGATTGTAGAGATTGATTGATGGTGGCAGTGACTGTGTAAGTTCACAATTTTTGCAAGGGCGGTGTGAAAGTGCAGAAATCATAAATATTTAAGGAGTAGTTTTAAATGATTAGAAGCATACTCTAGGGTTTAAAGAGAGAGAGAGAGAGAGAGAGAGAGAGAGAGAGAGAGAGAGAGAGAGAGAAGAAGCTTAGAGTGGTGCCAACAATGCCTTCCTGCTTTGATTTCTTTACTAGTTCTAGTAGTTTTTATTTTATTTTATTTTTAAGTTAGTTATGTCTAGATCTCTTAGCTAAGGCTAAGGGTGAAGTATCTGATTGATTATAATATTTTAGTTTATTGATTCGTACTTTGAATTTCATAACAAATATTTAATTAAAAATATATTTGAATTTACTTTAAAGCTTTTGAATTGTTTAATTTTGAATTCGTTGTGAACTCCAAGTACATCAGATGCTTTAATTTAGCAATTGCATACTTTGATTAGAGAATGAATCGATCTGTAAAATTCCTTAATCTATTGTAAACTCTAGACACAATAGATGCTTTGAATTTCCTACATCGTCGTCTGAATATTTCATGAGAAAATCATTGAATTAAACTCATATATTGTTAGATGTTTTCATATATTGTTAGATGTTAGTAAATGGATTAATTATTTGATATTCCAATTGGAACAAATTAAAATTCAGTTCTAGTTGAGCTATAAAAGATGAATCAATGAATTAAGCATTGTGATTTCTATAAGTGGATACCTCGATCTTTAGTTGTTTCTTAATTATTATTTTTACCCAATCTTATTTACTGAATTTTCTTAAATCTTTAATTTATTTGTATACTAGTTTTAGTTGTGCTTTCACATTCACTGTGGATTGACCTTAATCTCACCAAGTTATTACTACATTGAAGTCTTAAATGTGGGATTGTTTAACAAGTTTTTAGCATTATTGTCGGGGAGTTGCATTGAAGACAACATGTAAGACCCGTATCCTAGTCCGTACTATTCCGTTGACTCCCGCGATCATTCCTGTTGAATTTCGACAACCTGTAACCTATAATCGATATTTTTGTGTGATCCTAAGTCATATCCTATATATTTGGGTCAGCTTAATCCGAGACCTGTACCATTGTGATCGCACCGTGGTCGCGGTTCCAACGCCACGTCTCGTGCACCAATCCGACGCTTAGATCATAAGATATGGACCATGCATTATAATGGTTGTGGACCACATATTATGGGACCTACCTACTCCATGTCTCACCAATCCCTAGGAAATCATGAGAATGATAACATCACCCAATCTATAGCCACCCTACCCTAGCTATAGTCACCCTACCTACCCTTAACCCTTTTTACAAGCACTTATGGCTAGCCACCCTACCCTAGCTATATCCACCCTACCTTAGCTATAGCCACCCTACCTACCCCTAGCCCTTCTTACAAGCACTTATAGCTAGTCACCCTACCCCTAGCCCTTCTTACAAGCATTTATTGCTAGCCACTCATAACCCTCTTACAAGTAATCATGGCCTACCAAAGCTACTCTCTCTCTCTCTCTCATTTCTCAAACCCACATTCCCAAGGAAAAATCCCACGTCCAAGCTCTTCCATGTGAGAAAAGAGTGAGTTGTGTGGCTCACTTTTCTCTCCCAAAATCCTTCATCTAAGCCATCCACTTCTGATCTTCCACCATCAAAGTGAGATACAAGGAGATCGACTTTCCAACAGAACAAGAAGATCAAACGGTGGGTGCTTCTATAGGCTAGTTTTCATGTTTTTATGATGGGCCAAGTGAAGCCTACCGATCGATGGTATGGATCTCACTTTAGACCTTAAGATGTGACCGATGGCCCACCTTGATTATCATGATCATTCCATGATGGGGCTATTCTCCATGGACCCCATCATGATGTTTACTTTCTAAGTTTGAAAGAGGTCATCTAGACCTTCCATTTTGGTGGAGAAGGAATTTGATTTGGTGGGCCACATTTATTGGGACCCACTTATATAAGTGTTCACTAATCAAAATAGGTTTTTCAAGGTTCACCTAAAACCTTCACAATTGTGTCTTTTAAGAGGGCTTATACAATTTAAAAACCCCACGCTCTGAGTTTTTTATATCACTTCAGACAAACCACAAATGGAGATTTTTTGGAACAATCTCACCAACCAAACAAATAGAATTGAATTACAGAAAAAGTAAAATACTTATCTGTATGATGATTCTGAAGCAGCTTGGTAGAACCAACTTGATGTCGACGTAGATATTCAATGTTAAGTCTCACAAGTATATAGGGTTCTAAGTCTAGATGATTTTTAATTAAATCAGCAAGGGCTTTGCTTTGATTTTGATCTTATAAAAGGGTAAATCAAATATCCATTTTCAATATAAGAATGGAATAGAGAATCAAAATCAAAATACAAGAGCTACTTTAATGAATCTTAAATATGCACAAAATAGCCTAGAATGTACTCAAAATTAACTCAGAGTAATTGCTCAAAAATGATAAGAATTGAATGAAAAACTTTGAAATTCGAGCACTATTTATAGGTGAAAAATCAGTTCGTATGACTGGCATTTGGTTAGCTACGACTGGCCTTATCCAAATAGATTTTCAAAAATTCTGACACAATAAGATTTTTTAGTCACACGACTGGCCTTGTTGGTCCCATGACTGGTCAAGTGACCTGCTCGACTGGTCGTAGACACTACATGACTGGTCGTGTGAGTCCAGATCACTCACTGAAAAATGAGTCAAGCACTACACGACTAGTCAAACACTATACACACGACTGGTCGAGCAGTTTCCAGGACTAGTCGAAGACCAACAGAAAAATTCTAAAAATTCATAACAAATCCTGGACAGGTTGAGAAAATTCTAGGACTGGTTGAGCCAGTGTTAGGGCTAGTCACAAGAATAGAATTTTACACTTCTAAAATGACCAAAATGACTGACCAAAAGTATGAAATGATCTTATCATGATCTACTGTCAATCTAGGTCAATCATACCTCACTTGTGAGATAGAACATATGAACCATCAAACTATCGATCACTTCAGTAACTTTATATTTTACGCTTGAACTCAACATACCGAACACAGTCTTCAACTATGTCTTGAGTTATTGGACTTTTCTAATTCCAGATCTTGAACCGCAATGTTCTTGAACACTAAGTCTTCATTTTCTTCCAGTTTGAAGATCTCGGCAAGTTCGTCGTAGATATCCTCAAGATAAATTCAGCACGAACAGAACGAACGTCGAAGATTTAATGTGAACAGATACACAAGCTTACACAACAAGATACAAACTTGAAATGGTTTGGCACACCAAAATTTGACAATACTTGGGGTTTATTAACATAACACTTTTATAAGTACCTACACAAGGCCCACTATGCCTACACATGGCAACAACATTCTACACATGGACGTATTCTCCTGTCGGATGCCTATAAAGGTCTTAGTAATTTAACCACTGAATACTAGTCCTACATAAGGAAAGATCTTCAGGGTCACTGGACTCTAATAACTTATACGTAGGTGAGCCTCATTGTTAGCACATGCTGAAGATGACCTTCCTTGTTGATGAAGTGTCTTCAGCTCCCTTTATTCGTAACTGCTATAGATGCTCCAATACAAGTCGTTGATGTTGGGTCAAGGTATTTTATGGAATATTCTCTATTAAATGTTGATCATTAAGTAAGGGAGGGATTCTAGAATATTAATCATTCAAAGGATTTCAGTCAATTTATTTGACATTAAATGTTTTACTGAAGAATCCTTAAATGATGGAGCCTATTCTTTAATTTAATCTATTGGTTTTCAATGATTGTATTTAAGAAGAGATTGAATGATGAACTCCCATGAGAAAGGATATTTAAGATGGAGGGAAGATCAATTATAACAATAACTCTCTTAAATCTCTCTCTTTCTCAACATGGAACCTAAGAAGCAACCCTCTTTAAATAGGTAATAAAGTTTAAACAGCAAAAAAATGGGCAGAAATTTGTTTGTGTTTGATGTCATTGAAGGTTGTTCGACGTCATTGAAGTTTCCATCGATGATTCGAACTGACTCCAATGTCATCGAGATTTTCTACCGAAAGTACTTGAGGTTTGCTTGGAGAGTTATGGGATTCAAAAATTTGATGTCATCGAGACTACATCGATGTCATCGAAGTTTGAATTTTGATGACATAGAATGGAGTTCGATGGCACCGAATAATTCCTGATTTTCTTCATTAACTCTCTAGTCAGATTGGTTCCAATTTTGATGTCATCGAAGTTTGAAATTCGATGTCATCGAATGCAGTTTGATTTCATCGAATAAATCACGATTTCCCTATTGAGCTTGCTAGACATTTTATGCCTATATTTTGATGTCATCAAGCCTCCCTCGATGTCATTGAAATTTGAATTTCGATGACATCGAATGGAGTTCGATTACATTGAATAATTCTCCAGACATGTGGTTTGGTTGTTGTACTTATTTGGGCACATGTTCGATGTCATCGAATAGAGATCGATGTCATTAAAACTTGAGTTTCTATGTCATGAAATCAATGTTCGATGTCATCGATAGTTGCAAAAAAACCTTGTACATTTTCATCTGTTCTTATAACTTTGTTTTCCATTTTCTAATCTACCAAAGATGTTTTCCTATATAGTTTTAGGATAGATTAGAGCTTTTTAAAGGGGATTTTTACCTGAGGTGTTTTGGTAATGGGATGTGAGGTTTTCATTTACCTTTGGAGACCTTTGAACACATCCACTTTTTAGGGTCTTCAGCTTGTATTCTTCATGTAGGGCTTACTGGACTCTATGACACACTTGTCACGTTAATTGACAAATCAGGGCACTTTCACCCATTGTCCCTATTACCACTGCTAAAAGGACAACAAGGGTGAAGACAAGATGGACTAGTGTCGTTTCTACATCGGTAGCTAAACCTTCGTATCCAGGTGTTCCACAATACACCCAAGAACATCTTGGCATCTTGGCATCTGCTCAGCTACAATGAATGGCTTCGAGGAAGATTTTTGACTTGGGAGGTATCAGTCCTCTATTCACAACCCCAAGTGTGGAGTCGCGATGTAGTAATAATCTCAGTAAGACTGAGGTCGAATCAACATGGACTAATCCTGTATGTATTCTGAAAGTAACTAGAATCAGAACTAAAAGAAGATCTAAAACTAAATCTAAAATTATTTGAAAGAGTAATTGTGAATTTGTAATTGAAACTTGTGAATTTAAAGGTAGGAACTAGGGTGCCAAGATCCATTTGTAGCTCTTGGGATGCTTCGTTACTTTGATTCAAAAAATATAATTGGAATTGGAGTCCTATCCTATCCTATTGGAAGATAAAGAAATCAAATCAAATCTGAACTTTTATTAACCTAATTCTCAATGGAGGGGAATTGTGAAGGTTGGAAGGGATTCCATTACCAAGCCATGCCCATGAGACAATGACAAACAATAGGATTTACCAATCCCACAATCTCAAAATAGGAAGAAGAAGATACTCAAAGTTATTACAGATATATTGTAATTTGAGTCACAACAAACCATTAAAAATTAAAAGTATTCCTTAAGAATCAAATTAGAATCCCTAAGGTTTAACATAAACATGAATTAAAGCAAAGAAAACATCTCAATCACAATACAAGCTTCACCTCTTAACCGTAACTAAGAGGTTAGCCAATGATTGACATGATTGAACCAAAGTCTCCTAAATAAAACATGAAAACAACTAAGGAAGAAAAAGAAAAACTCTTGGCGACGGCTTCTCCACCCTCTTACTGCACTCCTCAAACCCTAAAAGTCCCTAGGTGTTCCCCAAAGTCATTTCGATTCTCTCATTCCTCACTTGGTTTTCTTGGATATTTGGCGTGTGAATTCTTCATTCTTGGTCTCATAAGATCCATCCTTGGTTTTAGTGATTTTTGAGCGTAAATCCATGCTTTTAGCATCCTTTTCAATCAAAGCTCTTAAATTCACCTTGCAACACAATCATGATTATCTTAAAACTAAATTATAAATAGGGAACAATATGCATTATGTGACCCTTAACACAATCCCCCACCAACATTTTGCTAGCCCCAAGCAAAGTATGCATGAAATAAACCTCAGTGCTCAATGTCCAAAACCTCTTTTAGGAAAACAATCTTTTGTGCAATCAAGTATGAATGAATAGACTCAGGATACGAAAGTGGGATTTTGAAAACCTAGAGCCAAATCACATAAGCAACCAATCAAATAAGTTCTTTATCCATTAAATCAGAGCATAGTTTACATATCCAGTGTCTTTCAATGTGCTAAGAGAAAATCAACTTACTTCTCGTACGAATAATATCAATTTATCATGTTAGCTATGTTTACCATATCTAGATTACTTGAAGACATAAGTATTGATTCCGAACTTATCCCATTTTCCTTCTTTTTTCAGTCTTTGATTTATATCTGCGGTCAATTTTTTTACATTCTTTTCAGACTTTGCATTATTTTTCATTATTTTTCCATTCTTTTCCAGTCTTTTCACCATACATGACCTGTTAGTCGATTTCACTATTTTTTAATGGGTTTTTTTCATCTTTTAAGGTGGATAAAATTCTCCAGACTCAATTCTCAATATCTATTAATGATTTACATGCTAACAATTAGAGGTTCTAGTATTATTTACATAAAATAGTTTGAATGTCTTGTGATTTAGATTAACATGATATTCAAACTTCCACTTAATCAATTGAGCACAAGAACTTAGGTGATAGATTACTTAGTTGATCAAACTCCAATAATCCAAAATTCAATCTCTATCTTATCATAGTTAAAGCATTCTTAAGTACACAATTCATCGCTTCCTAAACAAATTTTAACTTGAAAC
Source organism: Magnolia sinica (assembly GCF_029962835.1). NCBI lineage: Eukaryota > Viridiplantae > Streptophyta > Magnoliopsida > Magnoliales > Magnoliaceae > Magnolia > Magnolia sinica. The sequence continues at coordinate 33,893,451 of NC_080582.1, read as the reverse complement.
ATTGAAATTTTTCAAAATTTTTGTTCAAAACTGAGAAAACACTGATTAGTTTACCTAATCTCCCATCTCCAACCTAAAATTTACATTGTCTTCAATGTAAAAGAAATAAGCATGTAATCTAACAGAGGCAATGAAAAGAAAAGGGAAGTGATGGAAAGATAATACCTGAAGAAGGAATTTTGAGGCTTTTCAATGATCTCAATGTGAAGATGGGTTAGCATAAAAGACATCGACAAACGATAAGCATAGAATCCTAAACAACAAAAGTAAACTATCCTAAACACAACATATATGAAAGAAATAGACCTAACTATACCTCTGTCAGACTAGGAAGTCAATCCTGGTAAAAAGGATCAATCAGAGGTATGGACATGTCCTTTGAATCAAATTTCTCAAGAAATGACTTTAATTGATGTCTATTCACTTTGAAAACATTGTCATTGTTTGGATTTTAAATCTCAACATCCCCATGAGGATAGACATTAGTAACAGTGAAAAGACCGGTCCAACAAGATTGGAGTTTACTCGAAAAAAGATGTAACTGAGAATTGTACAAAAGGACTTTTTGACCAACTAAGAATGATTTTCGAAGGATGTTCCTGTTGTGGAACACCTTCATCATGTCCTTATAAAATTTTAAGTTCTTGTATGCATTATTCCGGATCTTCTCGAGTTCATTCAATTGTAGTTTGAGCAGCGAGCCAGTGTTGTCCAAATCAAAGTTCAAATTCTTGATAGTTTAGTAGGCTCTATGTTCCAACTCCACAAGTAAGTGGCAAGCCTTCCTGTAAACAAATTTAAAGGGAGACATTCCAATATGGGTCTTAAATGCAGTACAGTAAGCTCATAAAGCATCGGTCAATCAGATTAACCAATACTTTCAGTCAAGGTTAACCGTCTTTTCCAAAATGTGTTTAATCTCTCTATTGGAAATCTCAGCTTGTCCACTTGTCTATGGGTGGTATGGAGTGCTCACCTTATGAGAGATGCCACATTTCTTCATTGAGTTTACAAATGGCCTACTACATAAATGTGAACCTCCATCACTAATGATGGCCTGAGGCATTCCGAACTGGGAAAGGATGTTCTCTTTTAAAAACGTAATGACTGTCTGACGATCATTGTTCTAGCAATGGATCACTTCAACCCACTTAGTGACATAGTCTACTGCTAGCAAAATGTATAAATTCCCAAAGGATAGGGGGAATGGTCCCTTAAAATCGATGCCTCAGCAATCAAATGCTTCAATGATTAGAATGAGGTTCAAATGTCATGCCCCAAACTTGGAAACCGGGATCACAAAATTCCAGATCACCGAACCTGGTACTGACAACCTCCGTAGTGCCCCATTCTTGGCTCCAAGCATCCATATGCCAGATTCTGTTCCTAGGATCCTATAAGGAGGATTTTTCAATGTACATTTATCTCGTAAGAAGCATAACCGCAAGTTTACCCAAATCATAAAGGCAACATCATCATCACATGTCCACTAATATAAACAGTTAAATACAAATGCTGAAATGGAAATACATATATTAATAATCAAAGCCCTAGAAGACAATTACATGCTCCAAGCTCAACGCTGCTGTGATCTAATGCAACTTTTATGCATCTATCATGCATAAGCTTATAGAAAGCTTAGAGGGTGGTGTAAGTGTGCGCAAGGTAAGTACTAAGTATATAATATAAGAACAAAGCAGAAACATGCTGATAAATCCATAAATATCATTAGCCTTATCCAGGCTATGCGATGTAAAAAGATAATAAGCCAATATCATGTACTGAGAAAGCAATATAGTATACAAATCCTGATGAGTCCACAAATACCGTTAGGATCATCTAGGCCATATAAATGCAGAAATATAGTAACCCAAAATGTCATATGTCGTAGATAGAGTATGTGGTGCGAATGAAATGACTAAGCTGGAGTGCGAAGTTGGGATGATAGTACGTAGTATCGCAGGCTACGGGGTCCATCACAAGGGACTTCTTTCCAAACCAGTCTTATACCTAAATTTGGATAGATAGGCTCAATGTGATAAACTCCTGATCTCAGGTTGGTTGCGCACCCTAAACAAAATCCTTGCCATTATGAAGGTACACATAGCAATTAGTTACGCACTACCAACCCAAGTGGATAGTGAATGAATGAATGAGTAAAATGTTCAATATACAACTCCTGCTTGATAAGTCCACATATCAGTACTGTACATATCTGGGATCATCATCGGAGTCTAGTACACTCTACATGCAATCACCGCCCATTGGACAAGCAGCCATGCAAGTGGAAGAGACCTCACTATCCACCTGGCCAGTAGTTAGCCAATATCTACCCAGCACATCGATAGCGAACCCATTTACGTGCTAGTCAAACTCAGCCTAGTTATGCCCACTACCCTCAAGCGGATAAGGCCACAACCCCTTCTCAACTGACTATGACACAGTGGGAGACGTGGCCTACTAGTATTCGACACTCGGGCACTCATGTATCCACTCGGTCTAGACGTTGGGGTGTCTCCTAGCCTCAGATGTTTAGAGAATTTCACCTAGGGATATTTATGACACCCCATATAGAAAAATATTTCTGATGTCCCATCTAGCCATTCACGACATGCCTGTGGAGCCCACAGCCCTAATGTCGATAGGGTGCATAGTAATCACAATCACACAATGCAAGATGCATAAGTCATGCAGTCCAATCATGCATCAATCCTGCACATATCGTGCGCTCATGTGGGATTACTCCACCTATCAAGGAGTCCCATAAACCATCTGTACTATGGCATATGCAATGGTCAATCACATCTCATAATAAATATACAGATGATGCGTATGTACATATATGATGATGCTATGCTGTCACATACTCATAATCGATATCAATAATCGGTACTGATAATCAACATCGATAATCGGCATCAACAATTAGCCTTGATATCCGTCCTCGATGATCGGCATCGATAATCAGCCTTGATAATTGGCCTCAACAATCAGCCTCGATAGTCGGCCTATACAATTAGCCTCGACAATCAGAATCGGCCTTGATAATCGGCCTCGATAATCGGAATCAGCCTCGATAATCAGAATCAGCCTCGACAATCGGAATCAGCCTCGACAATCAGAATCAGCCTCGATAATTGGAATCGATGAGAATAGGCCTAATAAGGCCTAAGGAAAGGTCCCAAGGAGTGACCTTCATAGGGCGCCAAACAAATAGTGGGCTCATGGCATCACACAAGGGCCTAATATACATCACTTGGGCCTCATACAAGGGCTACATATACATCACAGCGGGCCTCATAACATAGGCCAAATACACATCACAATGGGTCACATCACACATGTAAGACCTGTATTTAGCTCGTACCGTTCTATACTCTTCTGAGGTCCTCCCGGTCGAATTTCGGTGATTCGCGATCCGTGATGAGCAGTTGCACGTGAACCTAAGTCATATCCCGTATTCCAGAGTCAGCTTGACCCGAGACTTGTACCCTTGCGACCGTGCCATCGCGACGGTTTCGATGCCACGTCTCACGCGCTGAGACGATACTTGGGCCAGGAGATGTGAGCCCGCATTCAGTTCGAAGAAAAATGCCGCGCATTTGTTAACCCAAGAGAATGTCCCATCAATCACATCAATCACTTCACATGTCAAGTACAAGCAACCTTAAGTCAACTCTCTATCTCTCTCTCCACCCATACCTAGTCAAGTACACCCATCACTCTATCACTCACTCACACCCATGACACCCATCTCTCTCTCTTTCTCTTACACCTCTCTCTCTCATCTCTCTCTCTCTCTCATTCTCCCAAAGTAACCCCATGAGAGTCCATCGTCTAAGCTCCATGAGAGAAGCTTGGCATGGCCCACTCCCTACCACCTAATCCCACCCTCTAGAATCAATCTCCATTGAATCGCACCCTTTGGAGCTTTACGGTGTGTTGATGAAAGAAAAAGTCCAAGAAGATTGAATGGTGGGTGATTTTTATTTTGATTTGACGATTTGAGGGCCCACATATGGTGGGACCTATCTTGATGTATGCATTGTATAGGGAGGACCCATAGTGGCGAGGTCCCTCCATCTCACTAATCTCTCTCCCTGTCTCTCTCCCTCTCTTTCTTTTTTTTATTTGGGTGGTGTTGATGTGGCCCACCTGATGCGTGTGATTTATCCACGCCATCCAACAGGGTGGAGCCCACCTTGATGTATGTCTTCTCCACACTGTCTAGATCGTCTAGATGGTGTTGGACCATTTTGAATGGTACGTGGGCCACACTGATGTATATGTTTATACCCACACTGTCCAACTATGGGCCCACTTTGATGCATGTGGGCATATCCCAACCGTCCATTTATTTTCTGTGAAAAGATGGGCGGGACCCACCTGGAATATGGCTTCATCCAAGCTGTCCATTTACCTGGACATGCAAGGACTACCGTGATGTATCTATTACCCATACAGTCCATCCAGACGGTGGTCCCACATAGCTGGTGCTGATGTGCTAACGACAGTAGGTCTTGTAGGCCACCATGAGGCACGTGTGGGCCAGGCCATCCATAGGACTCACCTGATACATGTGTTGTATCTGACCGTCCATGCATCTGTACATGGTTAGCTAGTGTGAACCAACTATTTAGCTGCTGTAGTTGTATGTGGGGTTCACCTTGATTTACGTATTCTACATCACACTATCCATCTGTCAAGGATGGTGGGACCCTGATGCAGTGGCTCTAATCTAGGCTGTCCGTCCATCTTTGGACGTTGGACACTGGAGCATCTCATGATGTATATATATATATATATATATATATATATATTATAATATATATATATATATATATATATATATATATTATAATATAGTATAACATATATTATAATATTATATTACGGTGGGCCCCATGTGGGACCCACCTATGTAGAAGAGGGTTGGTTGGTGTATGTCACACGCCAGCTATATGGTTGTTGTATAGTACGTCGTCGGGTTCTATGGGTGTGTGAAATCCACACCGTCCATCTGGATGGTGGACCTACTGATGTGTGGATCTCGTCTATGCCATTCGTTCATCTGAATGGGACCCACCATATGTACATGACGACCCACCATGACATATGAGTTTTTCCACGCCGTCCGTCCGTCTCTGCTTGTGGACCCCTTGCAATGTATGTGTTTTTACAACATGCCATCCATCTATTTTTCTAGGGTAGGGCCCACCTTAATGTATGCATTCTTTAATAGCCATCCATTTGGATGGGCTGTGTGGATCCCCAACCGTGATGTATCTATTTTTTTTACATCCACACTGTCTGTCCATTTGGACTGTGGATCACACCATGATATATATGTTTCATCTAAGCCGTCCGTATGGTGGGACCCACCTCGATGTATTTATTTTGTATCCACACCATCCATTCGGACGTGCTACGTTGGCCCCTCTAAGATGTATGTGCTGAATATGCACACCATCCATCTGGACGGTGCTACATGGACTGACCATGATTTATTCATTTTATGTCCACCCTGTTCATCTGGTGGGCCTATTTGGAGGTGCATGCCCATTTGGAGGTGCAGGCCCACCTTGATGTATTTATGGCCCATCTGTGAGGCCAACCTTGATGTATTTGTGGCCCATCTGTAAGGCCCACCTTGATGTATTTATTGCCTAACTGTGAGGCCTACCTTAATGTATTTGTGGCCCATCTGTGACACCCACCTTGATGTATCTGTGGCTCATCCATTAAGGCCCACCTTAATGTAAGTGTGACCCATATGATGCGGCCCACTTAATGTATGAGGTCCACGGTGCTGCCCATTGATGTGACCCACTTAATGAATGAGGCCCCTTGGTGCGACACGTGGATACGGTCCACTTAATGTGTATTTTAAGCCCGTATTTGAGGCCCAGGTGTAGGGCCCACCTGTTGTGTATTTGAGGCCCATGTGATGAGGGGCCAATGTGATGTATTTAAGGCCCAGGTGTAGGGCCCACCTGTTGTGTATTTGAGGCCCGTGTGATGAGGGGCCAATGTGATGTATTTAAGGCTCAGGTGCAGGGCCCACCTATTGTGTATTTGAGGCCCGTGTGATGAGGGGCCAATGTGATGTATTTAAGGCCCAGGTATAAGGCCCACTTGTTGTGTATTTGAGGCTCGTGTGATGAGGGGCCAATGTGATGTATTTAAGGCCCAGGTGCAGGGCCCACCTATTGTGTATTTGAGGCCCATGTGATGAGGGGTCAATGTGATGTATTTGTGGCCCAGGTACTGGGCCCACATGTTATATATTCAAGGCCTGTTGAAATATGTGATTTTGCCATGATGTATGTGGGCCACTCCTTAGGAGCAATGTTGGTTAAATGTCCACATTGATGAAAAATGATGGTCGAATGTCCACATTGTGACCTTCCATTAGGCCTTATTAAGCCCATTCTTACCGATCCCAATTGTCGAGGCTGATTATCGATCGATTCTGATTATCGTGGCTGATTGCTGAATCCGATTAATGTGACCGAGTTGTCAATTCTGACTATCGATCGATTCTGATTGTCGTGGCCAATTGTTGATTAATAATTGAGGCCGATTATCATGACCGATTGCCGATTCCGATTTACATGACCAATTTGCCGATTCTAATTATCGATCAATTCTGATTGTCGTGGCCGATTGCCAATTCCGATTGACATGGCCGATTTTCCGATTCTGATTGTCGAGGCCGATTTTAATTCCAATTTGTGAGGCTGAATGTTGAGGCCGATTCCGATTCTAATCGTCGAGGCCCATCCGATTGTCGATTCCCACTCTGATTGTCGAGGTCGATTGTTAAGGCTAATTCCGATTTCGATTGTTGAGACTGATTATTGAGGGTAGTTTCGATTGTTGATATCGATTTCGATTGTCAACTCTGATTCTAATTATCGAGGTTGATTCTAATTGTCAAGGCTGATTTTGATTGTAAAGACCGATTCCAATTGTCAATACAGATTTCGATTAACGAGGCTGATTATGAAGACTGATTCCGATTGTCGAGGCGGATATCGAGGCCGATTGACAAGGCCTAATGTAATGTATACGCGGCCCGTATTTGAGGCCCATTGTGATGTGCATTTAGCTCGTTTTTAAGGTCCAATGTGATGTATATGCGGCCCATATTTGAGGCCCGTTGTGATGTGTATTCAGCTGTGTTTAAGGCCTAATATGATCTATATGAGGCCTATGTAATGAGGCCCATAGTGATGCATTTGAGGGCCAAGCGATGTAGTCCATTGTGATGTATGTTAGGCCCATGTGAAAGGCCCATTGTGAGGTGTTAAGCTCTTGAGTGAGGCCCATGGTGTTGTATATTAGGTCCTTGTGTGAGGCCATAGGTCCACTATATGTTAGGCCCTATGTGGGCCATCCCTTGGGGGCAATGTTGGTTAAATGTCCACATTGTTGAGGCCGATTGTTGATGCCGGTTACTGATACCGATTATGAGTATGTGACAGCATATCATCATGATAAATGCCCATACACATCATCTGCATGTTTGTTATGAGATGTGATTGACCATTGCATATGTCATTGGGCATGTTGCTATGAGACTCCCTGATAGGCGGAGATTGTCACATGAGCGCACGATATGCGTAAGATTGATGCATGACTGAATTGTATGACTCATGCATCTTATATTGTATGTTGTGAGTACTGTATGCCCTAGCAACATTAAGGCCATGGCCTCCACAGGCATATCATGGATGGCCAAATGGGACACCAGAAATGTTTGGTTCTAGTATACGGGCGTCATAAATGTCCTTGGGTGAAAATCTCTAAACCTCCATGACTAGGAGACGCCCCAACGTTGAAACTAGGTGGATATATATGAGCGCATGAGGGCCATATACCAGTAGGCTGCATCTCCCACTTTGTCGTAGTTGGTTGGGAAGGGGTGTGACCTTACCCACCTGAGTGAAGGGGCAATGTCTAGGTTGAGTTTTACCAACTTGAGGAATGGGTCCGCTATCGACGAGCTGGGCCCAATATTGGCAGGTGAATAGAGGTCTCTTCCACTTACCTAGATGTGCGCTTGGATAGGGGTGGTAAGCTGACATAAAGTGTAATAGACCCCAGTGATGATCCTAGAGAGGAACCGTAGTGATATGTGGACTTATTGAGCAGGAATTGCATACTTATTCATTCATTCATTCATTATCCACACAATGGCCAGGATTTCGGTTGGGGCGCCCGATGAACCTGAGATCAGGAGTTTACCACATTGAGTTTGACTATCCAAATTTAGGTATGGGACTGGTTTAGATAGACGACCCTTGTGATGGCCCCATAGATTATGATACTATGTACTATCATCCCGACTTCACATTGGTCATTTCATTCGCATCACATATTACATTACATCCACAGGTATATGACATTTTTGGTTACTATGTTTCTACACTTATATGACCTAGACGGACTTAGCAGGATTTACATATTGCATTGTACCCTCGACACCTGATACTTGGCTCTCTTTAACTCCTCATTTGTATAGCTAATTTGTATTGCGTACTCTGATATCGTATGATTCATGATCTTGCCAATATTTCTGATATTGTATGATTATGGCGTTGTAATTGTGTGCTTGACACTTATCTTGAGCACACACTTACACCATCCTCTAAGCTTTCTATAAGTTATGCACGATAGATGCATGCAGGTGGCGTTAGGTTGCAGCAGAATGGAGCTTGGAGCATGCAGCGTATTCTGGAGCTTTGATTTTTGATATATGTATTTTCCTTTCAGCATTGTATTCAAATGTTTATATTAGTGGATATGTGATGATGATGTTGCCTTTGTGACTTGGGTATACTTGTAGTTATGCTTCTTATGAGAAAAATGTATATTGAAAAATCCTCCTTGTAGGATCTCAGAATTGGAATCTAGCGTATGGAGCCGGGAGTCGAGAATGAGGTACTACGGAGGCTGTCGGCATCAGATTCGGCGATCAAAATTTTGTGAGCTTATTTTCTGAGTTTGGGGCATGATAGAAATTGGTGTCAGAGCATAACTTGGGAATACCTGAGGATAACATCACATATCTACTGATAGCTACCCTTCACTCTATGATTGTTGAGAACTTAAAATTATTAGATCTCAAAGTTTGAATAACTTAGAAATTTTCTGATATAACTCCCTGTCGTTGAGATTGTGAGGCTGCATAGTATTCTAGTTTCGATCGTTTCAGATCTAGGATCTGAGATTCAGTGAGATCATTACAGTACTGACGAGGCATCTTAGGAGTAAGAGGCTGATATTTGTGGGCGTTATCCCCATCTCTTAGGTGTTTGATGATTATATCTATAGTGGTAGGATTTCTTTCCCTTGGTGAGCCCTATTTTAGTTGATTTGTGGTTTAAATTTCAAGGATAAAATTTTTATTAGGTGAGAAGAGTTGTAAGACCCGTATCCTAGCCCGTACCGTTCCGTAGTCTTCTGTAGTCCTCCTAGTCGAATTTTGGCAACCCGTGATCTGTGATCGGTAGTTGTGCGTGACCCTGAGTCATATCCCGTATTCCAGAGTCAGCTTGACCTGAGACTTGTACCCTTGCGACTGCGTTGTCGCCATGGTTCAGACGCCACATCTCGCGCGCTGAGGCGATACCCGGGCCAGGAGATGTCGGCCCACATTCAGTTCGAAGAAAAACGCCCCGCATTTGCAAAACCAAGAGAATGTCCCATCAATCACTTCACATGTCAAGTACAAGAAACCCTAAGTCAACTCTCTCTCTCCCTCTCTCTCTCTCTCCACCCATACCTAGTCAAGTACAACCATCACTCCATTACTCACTCACACCCATTACACCCATCTCTCTCTCTTACACCTCTCTCTCTCTCTCATCTCTCTCTCATTCTCCTAAAGTAACCCCATGAGAGTCCATCGTCCAAGCTCCATGAGAGAAGCTTGGCATGGCCCACTCCCTACCACCCAATCCCACCCTCTAGAATCAATCTTAACCGTTGAATTGCTCCCTTTGGAGCTCTAGGGTGTGTTGATGAAAGAAAAAGTCCAAGAAGATCGAATGGTAGGTGATTTTTTTTTTGATTTGATGATTCGAGGGCGTACATATGGTGGGACCCATCTTGATGTATGCATTGTATAGGGAGGGCCCATAATGGTGGGGTCCCTCCCTCTATCTCACCGATCTCTCTCCCTGTCTCTCTCCCTCTTTCCTTATTTTTATTTGGGTGGTGTTGATGTGGCCCACTTGATGCGTGTGATTTCTCCATGCCATCCAACAAGGTGGAGTCCACCTTGATGTATTTCTTCTCCACACCGTCCAGACCGCCTGGATGGTGCTGGACCGTTTTGAACAGTACGTGGACCACACTGATGTATATGTTCATACCCACACTGTCCAGCTATGGGCCCACTTTGATGCATGTGGGTATATCCCAACTGTCCATTTATTTTATGTGAAAAGATGGGTGGTACCCACTTGGAATATGGCTTCATCCAAACTGTCCATTTACCTAGCTTAGCATCCAGCAGCTACAGCTGCTGATGACGTCAGCAGTGTGGGCCACTGTGATGTATGTGTTTCATCACCTGTCGTCACGTGGTGCGTCCCATTGATGCGACCCACTTGATGTATGAGGCCCCTTGGTGCAACACGTGGATACAGTCCACTTAATGTATATTTTAAGCCCGTATTTGAGGCCCAGGTGTAGGGCCCACCTGTTATGTATTTGAGGCCCGTGTGATGAGGGGCCAATGTGATGTATTTAAGCCCAGGTGCAGGGCCCACCTGTTGTGTATTTGAGGCACGTGTGATGAGGGGCCAATGTGATGTATTTAAGGCCCAAGTGCCGGGCCCACCTGTTGTGTATTTGAGGTTCATGTGATGAATGGCCAATGTGATGTATTTAAGGCCCTGGTGCAGGGCCCACCTGTTGTGTATATGAGGCCCGTGTGATAAGGAGCCATTGTGATGTATTTAGGGCCTAGCTGCAGGACCCACATGTTGTGTATTTAAGGCCCGTGTGATGAGGGGACAATGTGATGTATTTAAGGCCCAGGTGCAGGGCCCACCTATTATGTATTTGAGGTCGGTGTGATGAGGGGCCAATGTGATGTATTTAAGGCCCAGGTGCAGGGCTCACCTGTTGTGTATTTGAGGCCGGTGTGATGAGGGGCCAATGTGATGGATTTAAGGCCCAGGTGTGTTGCCCACCTATTGTGTATTTGAGGCCCATGTGATGAGGGGCCAATGTGATGTATTTAAGGCCTAAGTGCAAGGCCCACCTGTTGTGTATTTGAGGTCCGTGTGATGAGGGGCTAATGTGATGTATTTAAGGCCCAGGTGCAGGGCCCACCTATGTATATTTTTAGCCCGTGTGATGAGGGGTCAATGTGATGTATTTGAGGCCCAGGTGTAGGGCCCACCTCTTGTCTATTCAAGGACTGTTGAAATATGTGATTTTGTCATTATGTATGTGGGCCACTCCTTGGGAGTAATGTTGGTTAAATGTTCACATTGATGAACAATGATGGTTGAATGTCCACATTGTGACCTTCCATTAGGCCTTGTTAGGCCCATTCTTACTGATCCCGATTGTCGAGGCTGATTATCGATCGATTCCGATTATCTTGCTCGATTGCCGATTTTGATTAACATGACCGATTTGCCGATTCCGAATATCGATCGTTTTCGATTGTCGGGACTGATTTTCAATTAGCGATCAAGGCCAATTATCATGACCAATTTCTGATTTTGATTGACGTGATCGATTTGCCAATTTCAATTATCCATCGATTCCGATTGTGGTGGCCGGTTGCCGATTCCCGATTCCGATTGACGTGGCCAATTTGCCGATTCCAATTGTCAAGGCCAACTATTGAGGCCAATTCTGATTTTGAATGTTGAGGCCGATTCCAATTGTCGATTTCGACTCCGATTGTCAAGGCCGATTGTTGAGGCTGATTCCGATTCTGATTATCGAGGTCAGTTCCAATTATTGATATCGATTCCGATTGTCGACTCTGATTTCGATTGTCGACTCCGATTCTGATTCTGATTATCGAGGCTGATTCTGATTGTCGAGGTTGATTCTGATTATCGAGGATGGTTTCGATGATTTCGATAATTGAGGCCGATTTTGATTGTCGAGGTCGATTCTGATTGTCGATACATATTCCGATTGTCGAAGCTGATTTCGATTGTTGAGGATGGATATCCAGGTTGATTGATGAGGCCCAATGTGATGTATATATGGCCCGTATTTAAGCCCCATTGTGATGTGCATTCGGCTCGTGTTTGAGGCCCAATGTGATGTATATGTGGCCCGTATTTGAGGGTTGTTGTGATGTGTATTCAGTCGTGTTTAAGGCCCAATGTGATGTATATGAGGCCTATGTGATGAGGCCCATTGTGATGCATTTGAGGGCCAGGCGATGTAGTCCATTGTGATGTATGTTAGGCCCATGTGAAAGGCCCATCATGATGTGTTAAGCTCTTGAGTGAGACCTATGATGTTGTATATTAGGTCCTTGTGTGAGGCCATGGGTCCACTATATGTTAGGCCTTATGTGGGCCATCCCTTGGGGGCAATATTGGTTAAATGTCCACATTGTTGAGGCCGATTGTTAATGCCGGTTATTGATACCGATTATGAGTATGTGACAGTATAGCATTATGATACATATACATACGCATCATCTGCATGTTTGTTATGAGATATGATTGACCATTGCATATGTCATTGGGTAAGTTGCTATGAGACTCCCGGATAGGCGGAGATTGTCTCACATGAGCACACGATATGTGTAGGATTGATGCATGACTGAATTGTATGACTCATGCATCTTGCATTGTATGTTGTGAGTACTATACACCCTAGCAACATCAGGGCCATGGCCTCCACAGGCATATCGTGGATGGCCAAATGGGACACCGAAAATGTTGGTTCTAGCATACGGGTGTCATAGATGTCCGTGGGTGAAAATCCCTAAACCTTCGTGGCCAGAATATGTCCCAATGTTGAGACCGAGTGGATATATATGAGTGCGTTAGGGCTGTATACCAGTAGGCCGCATCTCTCACTGTGTCATGGTCGATTGGAAAGGGGTGTGACTTACTCGCCTGAGTGAGGGGACAATGTCTAGGTTGAGTTTGACCAGTTTGAGGAATGGGTCCGCTATCGACGAGTCGGGCCTGATATTGGCAGGTGGATATTGAGGTCTCTTCCACTTAACCAGTTGTGCGCTCGGATAGGTGCGAAAAGCTGGCATAGAGTGTAATAGACCCCAGTGATGATCCCAGAGAGGAACTGTACTGATATGTGAACTTATTGAGCAGGAGTTGCATACTCATTCATTCATTCATTCACTATCCACTTGGGTTGGTGGTGCGTAACTATTTATTACATGCACCTTCACAATGGCTAGGATTTCAATTGAGGCGCGCGACTAACATGAGATCAGGAGTTTACCACATTGAGTTTGACTATCCAAATTTAGGTATAAGACTAGTTTGGATAAAAGACCCTTGTGATGGACCCCATAGCTTGCGATACTACGTATTATCATCCCGACTTCACATTGGTCATTTCATTCACATCGCAGATTGCATTATATCCGTAGGCATATGGCATTTTTGGTTACTATGTTTCTGCACTTATATGGCCTAAATGGACTTAACGGGATTTACATATTGCATTGTACCCTCGGCACCTGATACTTGGCTCTCTTTGACTCCTCATTTGCATAGCTGATCTATATTGCGTACTCTGATATCGTATGATTCATGATATCATATTGCATTTCTGATATTGTATGATTATGGCATTGTAATTGTATGCTTGACACTTATCTTGAGTACACACTTACACCATCCTCTAAGCTTTCTATAAGATTATGCACGATGGATGCGTGCAGGTGGTGTTAGGTTACAGCGGAATGGAGCTTGGAGCACGTAGCGTCTTCTGAAGCTTTGATTTTCAATATATGTATTTCCCTTTCAACATTATATTCAAATATTTATATTAGTGGATATGTCATGATGATGTTGCCTTTGTGATTTGGGTATGCTTGTAGTTATGCTTCTTATGAGAAAAATGTACGTTGGAAAATCCTCCTTGTAGGATCCCAGAATTAGAATCTGGCGTATGGGCGCCGGGAGCTGAGAATGGTGTACTACGGAGGCTGTCGGCACCAAATTCGGCGATTGAAAATTTTATGAGCCCGGTTTCCAAGTTTGGGGTGTGACAACATGGGCCACATATACATCAAGTGGGTCACATCTCCCGGGTCTAATATACATCGTAATGGGCCGCTCACACGGGCCTAATATACATCAAGTGGGTCGCATCTCATGGGCCTAATATACATCGCAATGAGCCTTGTATACATCAAGTTGGGCCTCATTATATGGGCTGAAAATATATCACAATGGGCCTCACCACCTAGGCCTCGAATGCGTCACAATGGGCCATAACCCATGGGCCTTAATATATCACAATAGGCCAGAACCCATGGGCCGCAGATACATTACAATAAGCCACAAATATAAAACAGGTGGGCCGGTATATGAATGACCTGCATGAAACACATACGTCACGGTGTGCCTGGCACCGTTCAAACTAGTCAAGCACTGTCCAGATGGTCTGGACGGTGTGGATATAGAATAAATAAATTAAGGTGGACCCTGCACACTGCAGGTGGGCCTGCAGATGAATGGCCTGCATGAAACACATACGTCACGGTGTGCCTGTTACCGTCCAAATGGTCTTGACGATGTGGATATAGAATAAATAAAGCAAGGTGGACCCCACCTCACCTGAAAAATGGACGGACGGTTTGGATGAAACATAGACCTCACGATGACACCCATAGAACTTGCTGATGCCTTCAGCATTGGCCCATAGTCCAAAACGGACAGTGTGGATTTAAATGCATACATCAAGGGGTCCCACCCCACACAAGTCACACGTGTGGGTGGGTCCCACATTTAAGAAAATGGATAGGTGGTAGGATATAACACATGCCCTGTGATGGGGCCACAAAACTTGCTGACGTTGATGCAGTGGGACCCACTGTCTCATCCCAGCTCTCATGGACAGACGGGTGGGATAAATCCCATGCCTCATGACCCCAGAACTTGCTGACGTCAAACACATCATTCGTGAGCTGCTGGGGTCCCCAAATGGACAGTTTGGATGTAATGTGTACATCATATGTGATCCACAAAGTTGGGAACGTCAATACATTAGCTATATAGCTGGTGTATGCGTACACCAACCAGTCAACGCCCACCGTCCAAATGGACGGTCTGGATGTAAATCACATACATTACAGTGTGGCCCACCATTCTTGCTGACGTTGCACAGTAGATGAATAGTTTGGCTATAACAAATCCCTCACGGTGGGGTCCACCATTCAAGCAGTGGACGGCTGGGATAAAATACATAAATCAAGGTGGCCCACGTGCTGGAAAACACTCATCTTAGGTGGTACCACCATCTAGGGCATCTAGACGGTGTGGAATAACATATACATAATGGCGGTCCACATAGGTGGACGGTGTGGATCTACATCAAGGTGGGCCATAAAAAGGGAAAGAGAGAGAGAGAGAGGCAGTGTAGATGGAGGGACCCTGCCACTATAGGCCCCTCATATGATTACAACATATACATCAAATTGGGTCTCATCGCAAGTAGCCATCAATTTAAAAATCAACGGTAGATCACCCACCATTAGATCTTGGACTCCTCCTTTCACCAATGCTTTTTAGAGCTCCAAGGGATGAATTTCAATGGTTTAAATGAAGCTTGGAGGGTGGGATAGGGTGGTAGGAAGATGGGCCACACAAAGCTTCATTCTCCATGGAAGCTTGGACATCCACCTCTCTCATGGGTGTTGCTTGAGAGATGGGTTTGAGAAAGAGAGAGAGAGAGAGAGAGAGAGAGAGAGAGAGAGATGATGTAAGAGAGGGATAGGGATGGTGAGTGGTGGGTGAGTGAGTGATGGATGTACTTAACATGTAAGGGTTGTGTAAGAGAGAGAGTTGACTTTGGGGTTGCATGTACTTGACATGTGAGGTGATTTATTGATGGTGTATTCTCTTGAGATTTGAAAATGCAGGGCATTTTCCTCGAACTGAACGTGGGCCCACAACTCTTGGCCTAGGTATCGCATTGACATGCGAGACACGGCGTCAGAACCGCAGCGATGACGCGGTCGCAAATGTACAAGTCTCGGGTTGAGCCGACTCAGATTGACAGGGTATGACTTAGGGATGCGTGTAAATGCTATCTATGCGTCGTGGGTCACCGAAATTCAACTGGGAGGACTGTGAAAACCTCAGGAATGGTATGGTCTAAGATAAGAGCTTCACATCAAATGCATCATATTTTGACGGGATAGTGCTCCTAATTTCTGACAACGCTCAAAAGCTTTGCAAAACTCATGAGTGTCTTTGAACATAGTGGGCTTGTAAAAGCCGCATTGCAGAATTTTTGCCATGGTTTTTTTAGCAGAAAAGTGACTACCACAGGGCTAAGAATGATAGAAGGAGATGACACTTTGGTGTTCATTGTCTGACACCTACCTCCTTAAGATTTGGTCTCAGTAATATTTAAATAAATATGGATCATCTCAGTAGAACTTGTGTATCTCGACGAATAATTTCTTTCTTATCTTGCGCAGTCCAATGTGTTAGCGTGAAACTTATGGCAAGATAATTAGCAATATCTATAAACCAAGGTGAATGGGAGACTTTAAAACAATTGTTCATCAGGGAACATGTCATTTATATGTGTCGTTTCAAGGGAATCAAAGAGATCAAGGCGGGAAAGATGATCAACCACTACATTCTCTACTCCCTTTTTATCTTTTATTTTCAAATCAAATTCTTGGAGTAGGAGGATCCATCTTATCAAGGGAGGCTTAACATCATTCCCAGAAAGAAGATACTTAAGCACCGCATGATCTGTGTAGATGATCTTGTATCAATCAAGTAGGACCTAAATTTGTTTAAAGAAAACACTATGGCTAAGAGTTCATTTTTCGTAGTAAAGTAGTTCACTTGAGCAGGATTTAATGTTCTACTTGCGTAGTGTATAACATAGGGCTTCTTTTCTTTTCTCTGGCTTAACACCGCCCCAAGAGCATAGTCGGATGCATCACACATAATCTCAAAAGGAAGGTTCCAGTTGGGTGGCTACATGATCGGTGTTGTGGTTAACTTGCTCTTGAGCTTAGAAAAAGCTTTCTAGCATTGCTTAGTCCACTCGTATAGTACATCCTTTTGAAGTAGATTGCATAAAGGACGAGAGAGGTCCTTGGGTGGAGTTAAGTTAGAGATAAGATCAATCTTAGCCTTATTTACCTCAATTCCTTTGGACGAGATGATATGTCTAATTACAATTCTCTTACGACCTTAAAATGACACTTCCAATTTATTACCAAGTTCTTTTCCTCACATTGCTTGAGCACACATTTAAGATTCTTTAAATAACCGTTGAAGGATGGACCAAAGACAGAGAAGTCATCCATGAAGACATCTAAATATTGCCCCACCATGTCAGAAAAATACTCATCATGTATCACTGAGAAGTGGCAGGGGCATTACACAGCCTGAATGACATTCTTCAATGAGCAAAGGTGCCAAAGGGACATGTGAATGTGGTCTTTTCCTGATCTTCAGGGGGTATCTCTATCTAGTTGTAGCCTAAATACCCTTCAAAGAAGCAATAGTACGAGTGACCAGCTAGCCTTTCAAAAATTTGATCAATGAAGGGCAAAAGAAAGTGGTCCTTCCTCATGATGATATTCAACTTCATGTAGTTAATACACATTCTCTAACCAATAGTAACTCTAGTTGGCACGAGTTTATTGTTGGCATTGGTTACTATGGTGATTCTAGACTTCTTAAGAACCACCTGAGTTGGACTCACCCATTGCCTATCCAATATAGGGTATGTGATACCTACATCTAATAGCTTAAGAACCTTGTCTTTAACCACTTCTTTCATGTTTGGATTTAATCTACGTTGTGGTTGCCAGGATGTCTTTGCATTATCCTCTAGATAAATCGGTGAGTATAAATCAAATGGTCAATTCCCTTGAGGTCCGCAATCGACCATCTAAGGGCCCTCTTGTGCACAATGAGAGTAGAAATATGTACACTCTCCTATTTTTGCTCGAGGTGAGAAGAAATCACCACCAGGTATGTCTCATCTTGATATAAATACATATATTTCAAATCGAAGGGTAAAGGTTATAGGTCAAGCTTCAGTGCCTTGAGGTTAGACGGTGGAGGCATTACTTTAGTTTGGGATAATTCTTCAAATTGCAGCCTCCACCAGTTGACTTCAAGTACCAGCATGGTATCTAGCATGGTTCCCATCTCCTTAATCATATCATCTTCTAAATCATGGGAGTGGGCCAAGCATGTATTTAGAGGGTCAAAGGATAAAGTCAGAAGAGTTTTATCTTCCACGAAAGAGTCAATCGGCTTAATATCATGGGATTCATCATCATCCTCTAACTGTTTGCCTGTGTTGAAAAAGATATTTAGCTCTAATGTCATATTTCGAAAAGACAAACTCATGACTCCATTCCTTCAATTAATTATTGCATTGATGTGGCAAGGAATAGGTGACCAAGAATGATAGGAATTTGATTGCTCATGTCTACGATGGGTTGAGTATCCAGGAAGATAAATCAACTGGGTAGTAGAATTTATCAACCTGGACTAACACATCCTCAATTATCTCTCTTGATACACGAATTGAGCGATCAGCAAGTTGTAATGTGGTCCGGGTGAGTTTTAATTCACCTAGACCCAGTTGTTCGTGGATCGAGTATGGGACCAAATTTATGCTTGCTCCTAAGTTAAGAAGTGCATACTCAATATGGTAATTCCCAATTACACAAGCAATGGTTTGGCTACCGGGATCTTTCTATTTCTGTGGCACATCTCGCTTTAGGATGACACTCACTTTTTCTGTTAAAAATATTTTCTTTTGAATACTTTGCCTTCTTTTGGTCGTACACAAATCATTTAGAAATTTGGCATATGAGGGTATTTATTTAACGGCATTCAGTAAAGGAATATTGACCTTTACTTGTTTTATCACTTCTTGAATGTCTTGAGAGTTAAAGTGAGGTTTTGGTGCAATCAACTGTTGGGGGAATGGTGCAATCGACTTAACTTGAAGTTCCAATTCTAATTCTTATGGAGCAGTGCTAGGTCTATCAGTTTCATCTATTTTCGGGTCCTTAGACTTTTCAGCCCTCACCAGAATAGATTTATCAATTGTTTTCCTACTCCTAAGGGTGGTGATAGATTGAGCTTGTTCATTTGATTTGAAGAGGTTGGATCACTTATTTCGTATTGCGGTTTAGGATTGGGGAAAGGTTGAGCAGGAAGCATCCCCTTCTCTATAACTGTAACACATGAATCCATCTTTTGCATAAATTTTACAAGTTCTCATAATGCTTAGGTAAGCTCCTGAGTTTATGTGGAATTTTGAACCGGTTTCTCTTGAAGTTTCTCTTGATTTTGAATTTGATTAGGGGATCCTTGAGAAGTAGCAGTTTATCCATTCCTCCAACTAAAATTTGGATGATTTCTCCAACTAAGATTGTATGTATTGGAAATGGGTCCATTGAAAGGCCTTTTGTAATTATTCACGGCATTAGATTGTTCATTTAGTAGCTCTTGAAAAGCAGGTATTATTGGGCAATTTTCAGTTGTGTGAATGTTGCTAGCACAAATACCGCAAATAATTTCCTTAGCTTTATCCTTCTTAGTTCTATAGCCTTGAATTTTCTTATGAGCTTAGCCACTTTAGCATTGATATCATCATCCTCTTTCAGAAGGTATATTCCGCTCCTCTCCTTTGATTTAGCGGGCCTAAATGTGGTGCTCAATTTTGGGGAGACGTCCCATGATTGTGCCAAAACTAGTTAATCTCAGAAAAATGCAACCGTTAATCCCCGGAAATGAAGCCAAAAACTTGTTCACAACCCCAAGTGTAGGGTCGCGATGTAGTAATAATCTCGGTGAAACCGAGGTCGAATCCACAAGGACTGAACTTGTGTGTCTTCTGAATTTAAGTAGAACTAGAACTAGATGAAGAACTAAAACTAAATTTGAATAATCAAGAGTGTAATTGTGATTAAAGTAATTAAAACAAACAAACTCAAAGGTGGTAACTATAGTGTCTAAGGATCCACTTGTAGCAATCAGGGTGATACTATGCTTAATTTAAGGACACAACTGGAATTAGAGTCCTATCTTATCCAATTGGAAGAAGAGACGGTAAGATCTTTCATGAATCTAGTCATCAAAGAAGGAGAATTGAAAATATTGGAAGGGATTCCGTCACCTAACCATGCCCATGAGACGATGGCAAACAACAAGATTTACCAATCCATCAATCTCAAAATCAAAAAGGACGATATTCAAAGCTATTGCAGATCTATTGTAATTTGTCACAACAAACCATTAAAACCTAAAATATTCCTTATAATCAAACTAGAATCAAAGAGAGTTCAACATAAACATGAATCAAAGCAATAGAAACATCCCATCATGCTACAAACTTCACCTCTTAGATCTAGCCAAGAGGTTT
The DNA here is from genome assembly GCF_029962835.1 of Magnolia sinica. Classification (NCBI taxonomy): domain Eukaryota; kingdom Viridiplantae; phylum Streptophyta; class Magnoliopsida; order Magnoliales; family Magnoliaceae; genus Magnolia; species Magnolia sinica. The sequence goes on along the minus strand of NC_080582.1, from coordinate 33,872,838 downwards.
AGCAAACCATAGACATGATTGAACCAAAGTCTCTTAAATAAAATATGAAAACAACTAAGGAAGAAGAGGAAAAACTCTTGGTGATGGATTCTCCACCCTTTTGTTCCACTCTTTAAACCCTAAAAGATGCCTAAGAATATCCAACGGACTCCTATTTATAGTTGTGCAACTCTAACTTTTGCACCGAGTTGGAAAAATCTAGAAACCGCCTCAAATTTACGCAATCTGCGAAGAATTTGTGTAACCTTAGACGGGTCGAAGATAGCCTTCGACTGGTTGAAGGTGACCTTTGATTGGTCGAGGGTCACCTTCGACTAGTCAAGGATGACAGGAATTTAGAGGATTTTGATCGCTGGAGTTCGAGTTGAAGTTCCTTCGACTACTCAAGAAAGAGCTGAGACTGGTCAAAGCAGAGTTTAGACTAGTCGAAGTAGGCAAATTTTTAGAGTTTTTTTTCTTCACTTCAAGTCTTCAATTCACTTCATTCCTCACTTGGTTTTCTTAGATCTTTGGCATGTGAATTCTTCATTCTTAGTCTCACAAGATCCATCCTGGGCTTTGGTGATTCTTGAGCATTAAATTTATGCTTTTAGTATCTTTTTCAATCCAAGCTCTTAAATTCACCTTGCAACACAAACATGATTAAAATAGAATATTAAGCATTATCATATTCATAAAACTACGTAATAAATGAGAGATAATATGCAATATTTGACCTTTAATAGTTAGACATTTTCTCTGAAAGCGTGGCGATTGAAATTCCATCATCTGCAACGCCTATCTCTATTAAAGCAGATAAGACGTAAGGTGTAATAGTCAATGTTTCTTCTATAAATTTAATAGAGAATGACAAATTCTCAAGAGAAACATCATAAATAGAGCCATACATGCCTTACACAATAGACGGATAAGCCGTCCCACCCCAAAGCAAAATATGTTCCTAACCAACCTCAGTAAGAATTGGTACAAGACCAAAGTGAGCAATATGATCCAAATTCACAGAATTTTCAATGATAAATCCCTTGTGTAGAAGTCTTGGACATTTTTCGGATCATCCTCCGGTGACTGTAGGTTACGTACACCAAGAGGGGTTAATCGAAAAGATGAACCGGCTCAAGCCTTGCGACATATTTTTTAGATCTACATTCCATTGTAAACGCATAAGAAAAATTACAAGAAAAATGCAAGGAAGAGAGTAGATTAGATTTCACTGAAAAACCAACAAGAAAAAGGGTTTCAAAGTGAAGAAAAACTACTCATACTTGCAAATCTAGTGATGGACAATCTAATTCTTGAAGGAAATTGAAATAAAATCACATACAAGAGAGTTGGGTTAATGGGTTGGTCAAATAGGGCACTGGCTAGCCGAGGAAGAAGATGTGGAGTGAAAACAAATGAGGGGGGGGGGGGGGGGGGTTCTCCTTTTTGTGCAATCCACACGATCTTCTACTAGCCCGATCACGTGCTTGGCTGGCAAAAAAATCCTAAAAAAAATATTTTCAATTTTTTTTTTTTTTTTAAATTTTCTTTTCATGCATTTTATAATTACAAATAAATATAAACATAAAAGCAAAGAAAATAATAATTATTTAACATTACACAATCTAATATCATGCTTTAGATTTGAAAACTTGACACTGTCAAGCAGCTTTACAACATCCTGAATTTTCACGCAAGAGTTTATACTCATGCCCGAGAAAACCGAGTGTTAATAATGTATAAATTGGATGCTTTAAAAATCGCACCTTTTTTTTTTCATTTTGACCACATCCAAATACATTCATGAAGGTAACATTCACGAGAATAAAATTGATTGTATTGATTATTTCATCAGATTATAAGAATTCAGTAAATAATCAAATGCCCTCTCAATGGGAGCTTATTACATTTATCAAGTTTACTATGGAAATATAAAACTAAATCATAAAATTATATTCTTATTTATTCAGTATAATCTTTCATAGGGAGATGGTCCACTAGGTCATCAATCTATACATCACCTGCATCATCTATATGGTTAGAGAGGGTTAATGCCCTACTCATAGTGATGGTTATCCTTTAAGATTAACAATAATTCAAGAGATTCATAAAAGCAATATAAAGGTTCTGATACATTACGTACTCCACTACTACGAGAGGTATCAGTATGCACAACCAATATATATATGAATGCAAGCCTAGTAAAGTGTGTGCGGCTCATCATACGTAGTGATCATCACAATGTGAAATATAATTCATAGCAAAAACTGGCTAGCCCTGCATTCTCACGTTATGGATATTTGCTGCATCTCCATTACTACCGTAGATTTATGTGAACACCTCAAGGCAGCACAATACATGAGTCGTATGGATTACGTGACACAATTTGTTCATGAAGCGATTATTTGCGACATCTAATCCTGAAAGTGATGTAACATGCATTACGAATTATTTACATCAATTTGTGCACCACTACCCAAACCCATGGAATTACACGTTAGCTAAGAGGGTCTCTACCTAGAGCACATTACGTCCATAGTATAATAATTGAATCACTAGTTGTGATACCTTCAATACATCACTTGCATCAAGAGAATATAAACTGAAACATGGGGGTTTTAGAATATCAAGATACATGCGCAACGCTTAAAGGTAGATATCATAAGGCTAATATAATAAAAAGGAGAGTAGCGATGGCTAACTCAACAAAAAGAAGAGTGGCAACGACCAACTTAATAAAGAGGAGGGTGGCAATGGCCAACCCAATAAATATAAGAGTAAAAAGTGCTAACTCCATAAAAGTGGTAAAGGCAAAGGCAAGGCTTGTTTCCTTCACCCCACATAAATTAATAAAGATCACACATAATTAAAGTCATACCGTAATTCCCAAAGGTTAAATAATTGATGGTGGTAAATTATACAATTACAGTGAGAGAATCATAGTAACATAAAACATGTAAAAATGCAATTTAATCATACCAACTTAAATTAAGGTAAGCTTAAATGAAAAACCCTCACCTCTAATGTTGTTTCTTCCTCGAGTGTGAGTATACATTGTAAGATTGAATCCTAACCTAGTGTTTAATAGTTTGGATGGTTAGATCTCTATATAATCTTTGATTTTCTCAAGTCGAGCCAATGGGCCTTTGGCTTGATCTAAAATAACTTAAGTCAAGTTATTGAGAAGGAGTGAGAGAAGGAAATATAGGAGAGGGAAAGACTGAGCTCAGGGCCTATCTTGGGTTTTTACTTAGCAACTCAGCGAATCGCTGGCTCGAACAACACTCGACCTCTTGCCTTCTTTTTCACTTCCTATTGTTGTTGCACGATTCCTCTCTTCTCTCTCTCTTTCTCTACTCCATTTTCTCTTCTTTTGGTTAGGTGGTATTAGCTTTTATAACCTACTAGATTTCTAAATTTTTCTTACGCAATCCTGGTTGCATAACGTGGTATGTGTTGATGGTCACGTGATTCTTTCAATTTTAGTGTGCGTGGTAGCTTGTTTGTATCTTGATCTTTTTTAGATATTTTCTCTTCAGATCATCTAGGTCTACTAGAAGTCCGAAGATCTATCTGTAGGTTGTTTTGGAGTTCTAATCAAATGGTTTTGCTGAGAGTTCTGATTAGATTGTTTTACTAGGTGTTATGGTGGGATCCATTCCCATTTGCATGGTGGATCTGCCTCGACCCATTTCTCCTCCTTTTCGGCGTCTACAACTGGGTCGGATTGGCCTTTCGATGCCTTCCGGGGCCATCGGATCTACAGTCAATGTGAGATCACAATGTCTTTTACGAAGGAAAGAAATCCTTCCGCATTGTGTGGTTTTGCGTAAAAAGTGGCAAAACGGCGCAACATCTCTCCTTCTTCACTTTCCTTCTTTTTCGACATCTTAAGAGGGATCAGAATCCCCTTCCTCAGGTTTTGGATGGTTCAGATCGATAAGGCTGTCAGCGTAGAAAGGATGGAAGAGGCTCTACTTTGATTTCCAGTTTCTTTTTGTGTGGCACTTTGGACGGAGTGGCGTACATGCCACTGTCTTTCAGCATCGAAAGTTACTGAGCCTTCTGCTCATGGGAGGGAGTTGTGGCCAATGGACGGTTTAGATTTAGTCGAGACGTTGTGATGGTGGGTCCCATTTGCCTCCGAAATCACCTGCCTGATTGGAATTTTTAGAGGTAGAACTGTGAAAGGTGGAAGTTTCCCTTTTCGAGAGGAACCTAGTCAAAACGTGTTTTGACCACCTTCTAGTTTTGGTGTGACATAGGTGTAGCTAATTTGTGTACAAGTTGTTTAGTTTCGGGTCCCTATGTAATGCTCTCGCTAGATCCTTTCCATTCTTTTGATCATTGGGTATGTGTAGGCCCTCAAGTTCAAGAATAGGGCTGATTTGAGGTCTAAGTGCTCCTGACGGGTGTCCAAAATGGAGTTGATCTCAATTAGTGGTCCACACTTAATTATCAGGGTTAAATTTTGGAGTAAATGTGTAATTAGGATAGGTAAATGATTAGGCAAAATTTGGTGGTTGTTCGATGGTGGGAAAAGTCAAAATCTAAAATACCACCTTTTATGTTAAAAAGAAGAAACTAACTTCAATGTTCAATGGTGTAGGATTAGGGATTGGGGCCTAAATTTTTTATGATATCATAGTCATGTGAGACCAAGGCATGGTCCAAATTTGAGTTAAGATGGATGGAAGGAAGTAGTTAAATTAGAAGATCCAGATTTATAAGGAGTTGGTAGGCCTTGACAAAATAACTTCACGCTTAAGGAAAAGCCTACCAAAGTGGGGTCCTCAGATTTCACATTGGTTCATATGATGAACAATTCAAGTCATTCATATGAAGGAAAATATCCTACTACAAGTACCCACAAGGTTTCTTCACTCAATGGACAATAAAATCAACAGTTAAGGGGCTGATTTGTCAATTGGATCACTTTTACAATGATCTAAGGACTGAAATTTGACATATATGGTTAATTTATGATACATAGGCATAGTATAAAGTTTCACATCAAATGGATTATGGGAACCATGTGATCTAGAATTCAAGAGTCTTGGTTAATGACATTTTTATAATTATTGCTAATATGAGAGTTTTAGAAAATCTAATGGTTCTACATAGTTATAGGTACATTTCTAAGTAATTCTTATAAAAGTACTAATATCTAAATTATTATTAATAAAGGGTTATTCACAAAATTAATTAAGAAATGTACATATATCAATTCATATATTGGATGGTCAGATGACATGTTTAAATTAAGAAAACTTGATGGTTAGTAATCTAGTCATGTGTGTTGGTGGGTGTATGTCAGTTTTGTAAATAGATGATCGCAAGTGGTTTACTTGGACATATGATGATCTTGTCTTAAATCAAGGGTCGGATGGCTTGATCTATCGATGAAGATCATTCTCAATGGTCAAATTCTTGTTGGAGAATAGATGTAAGGTTATGATAGCTAGATTGGTATCATACACATGTAGATATTAAGTTAAATTAGATGGTAATACTTGAGAACTTTCAATACTTGGTATTGAAAAGTTCGGGGTGTTACAATCTACCTCCCTTGAACAAAATTTCGTCTCCAAAATTTAATTACTTCGACCATTTATGCTGAATCATTTATGTTTAATTTTTCAATCTATTCCTTATTATGTCGATATATATGTCTAGGTGTGCATATAATTGACTAACTAAAATTGGGATGCTACAATCTACCCCCCTCAAATAAAAATTTTGACCTCGAGATTTAGTGATTGGATTAAACCGCTTATGCCTTGAATATGGTTTCATAAATCCATAGTCCCGATTATTCTAAATCCTTGAGGAATATCAGAAAAATTTTAATTTTCGCTATAAAAGTAACCTATGTTTTATAAAGGGTAGGCCAAATTATTCGTTCCCCGTTGAACCTAGGTTTTGGTGTTATCCTTTATATGAAGGGTTTTGAATTCCCAAAATCATTTTATATTGATAGTCTGTTACTCCTAGAATTTTAATTTCTAATCCATTCATCCAATTTATTCAAAATTTGGAGCCTAATCCCTTGACTTATTCTTGAGGCTTCAGAAAACTTTACGAGGTAAGATTCCATTGTTTGGGGGATGTTTTATCCTTGTGAGGTGTACAAAAGATGGTTGTTCAATAATAATGTCTATTGAATTTTGCTACTATAGGTTTTTTATAGAATTTTGTGCAAACCCTATCAAGATAAAATTTTAAAGGAAGGTGGATGGAGACCTAAGTGTTCTATTGGAATTTTTCTGAAATTTTTTGATGTATCTTCTTTCTATGACTAGTGGAGATTTCGTAACATGTTAGAATTTAGTTAAAATAGTAAAAAATTCTAGAATAATTAGGAAATCTCTATTCCCAAAAGGGAAACTTGTTTCTTCTTGATTGTGACTCTATTTAAGGATGACTTTTAGTTCGGAATAAGTTTATTCAGAATTTTGGGGACTTATTATAGGGCTACTTAGGTTCATAGTTTTTAAATTCCCTGTCTAGTACGTTTGATGGGAGACATGAGTACGGGTTTCCAATTCCTTGATATTTTAACTACTCTGGGGGAAATACTTTTTAAGTATAAGTATCGAATTTATGATTCTAATCTAATCACGTAAAGCTATGATGGTCCATGCCCCACAAGCCCAGTTAATCTCATTCTCATGTTCTGATACCAACTGTAACATCCCAAATTTTCACAGTTAGAGTTTATAATCGTGACTGAGAAAACTAGATGTTAATAATGTAAAAATTGGATACTTCAAAAATCATACTCTTTTTCTTTTTCCATTTAGACCACATCTAGATACATTCATGAAGGTAAGATTCATGAGAATAAAATTGATTGTGTTGATTATTTCATTAGAGTATAAGAATTTAGTAAATAATAAAATGCCTTCTCAATGAGAGCTTATTACATTTATCGAGTTTGCAGTGGAAATATAAAACTAAATCATAAAACTATCTTCTTATTCATTTAGTATAATCTTCCATAGGGAGATGGTCCTTTAGGTCTTTAATCTGTACATCACCTGCATCATCTGTACGGTTGGAGAGGGCTAATGCCCTACTTATAGTGATGTTTATCTTTTAAAATTAACGATAATTCAAGAGGTTCATAAAAATAATTTAAAGGTTTTGATACGTCACATGCTCCACTACTATGAGAGGTATCAGTATGCGCAACTAATATATATATGAATGCATGCCTAGCAAAGTGTGTACAACTCATCATAGTTAGTGATCATCACAATGTGAAATATAATTCATAGCAAAACTTGGTTAGCCCCGCATTCTCACACTATGGAGATTCACAGCATGTTCAATGCTACCGTGGATTTGCGTGAACACCTCAAGGTGGCACAACACATGAGTTGGATAAATTACGTAACATGATTTGTTTATGGAGTGATTATTTGCGACATCCAATCACATAAGTGATGTAACATGCATTACAAATTACTTACATAGATTTTTGCACCATTACCCCAACCATTGGAATTATACGTTGACCAAGAGGATCTCTGCACAGAGTGCATTACATTTATGATATAATAATTGAATCACTAGTTGTGATACCTTCAACACATCACTTGCATTAAAAGAATGTAAACTGAATTATGGGGGTTTCAGAATATTAAGAGACATGCTAAAGCCATAAAGGTAGATAGCACAAGGCTGATAAAATAAAAAGGAGAGTAACAATGGCTAACTCAATAAAAAGGAGAGTGGTAATGGCCAACTCAATAAAGAGGAGGGCGGCAATGGCCAACTCAATAAAGAGGAGGGTGGCAATGGATAACTCAATAAAATTGGTAAAGGCAAAGTCAAGGCTTGTATCCATCGGCCCACATAAATTAATAAAGACCACATATAATTAAAGTCATACATAATTCCCAAAGCATAAATAATGGATGGTGGTAAATGTTGAGTCTACTCATTTAACATTTACCACCATCAATTAATGAATAAAGGACTTATCTGATTGATTATTTATGTGATTCAGTTCTAGGTTTTCAAAATCTCACTTTCTCATAATTAAGTCTATTCATTCATACTTAGTTACACAAAAGATTATTTTTTGAAAAAGGTTTGAACATTGCGCATGAAAGTTCATTTTTTACATACTTTGCTCGGGACTAGCAAAATGCTGGTTGGGGATTGTGTCAAGGGTCAAATATCACATATTGGACCCCATTTATTACTTGGTTTTATGAACATGATAATGTTTAATGTTCTATTTTAATCATGTTTGTGTTGCAAAATGAATTTAAGAGCTTGGAAAAAGATGCTAAAAGCATCGATTTAACAATCAAGAATCACCAAAGCCAAGGATGGATCTTATGCGACTAAGAATGAAGAATTCACATGTCAAAGATTTAAGAAAACTAAGTGAGGAATGAAGAGCATTGAAGACTTTAAGTGAAGAAAAGGAACCCTAAAAATCTGCATCCTTCGACTAGTCTAAGCCCATCTTTCCAGTCATCTTCGACTAGTCGAAGGAAACCCTTGACTAGTCAAAGGTGCCCTCGACCAGTCAAAGGATCTCCTCGACTCGTCTAAGGTTATGCAGACAATACACAGACTGTGTAAATTTGAGGTGGTTTCAGATTTTTCCAACTCAGTGCAAAAGTTGGAATTACAAAACTATAAATAGGGGTCCTTAGGATGTTCTTAGGCATCTTCTAGGGTTTGGGGAGTGAAGCAAAAGTGTGGAGGATCCATCACCAAGAGTTTTTCTTCCTTTTCCTTAGTTGTTTTTATGCTTTTCGTAAGAAATTTTAGTTCAATCATGTCTATGGTTGGCTAAACCTCTTAGCTAGTGCTAAGAGGTGAAGCTTGTAACGTGATGGGATGTTTCTTTTACTTTGATTCATGTTTATGTTGAACCTTCTTTGATTATAGTTTGATTTTAAAGGAATACTTTCAATTCTTAATGGTTTATTGTGACTCAAATTACAGTAGATCTGTAATAGCTTTAAGAATCTTCTTTTCCTAATTTTAAGATCGTGGGATTGGTAAATCCTGTTGTTATCCATCGTCTCATGGGCATGGTTTCGTGATGGAATCTCTTCCAATTATCACAATTCTCCTCCACTGAAAATTATGTCAAAGAAAGTTCAGATTGATCTTAATTATATATCTTCCAATTGATAGGATAAGACTCCAATCCAGTCGTGTGACTTGAATCAAGAAAGAGGGCTCCCTGATGTCTACAAGTGGATCCTTGGACACCCTAGTCACCACCTTTGAATTTGTTAGTTTTAATAACTTTAATCAGAATTACTCTCTTAATTAATTCAGCTTTGGATTCACATATTCTTCTAGTTCTAGTTCTAGTTACTTTCAGAACATACACAAGATTAGTCCCTGTGGATTCGACCTCGGTTTCATCGAGATTATTGCTACATTGTGACCCTGCACTTGGGGTTGTTAACAAGGTTTTGGTGCCATTGCCGAGGATTAACGGCTGTGTATTTCTGAGATTAGTTAGATTTGGAATTTGGTTAAGATTAGAATTCCACTTTCGATTTTTAAGTTAGGGTTTTTCTAAAATATTTTTGAAACTAACTTAGCTTTCTAATTCTATGTTTAGAAACTTTCCTAATTTGATATTAGAAACTAACTTTTCCTCTTTTTAGTAACTTTGTATTTTCTGTTTTTAGAAACTTTCCTTCTTCGTTTTTAGAAACTAGGTTGGTTTCTTATTATTATTTTTAGAAACTAACTCGTCTTTCTATTTTTATTTTTAGAAACTTTCTAATTTCAGAATTTTTGTTTTAGAAACTGACTTGTTTTGTTTTGTTTGTAGGATCTTAATTTAGGAACTTCTAATTTGGTAACTTCTTTTTAATTCCCTCTCCCTTTCTATTCTACATTTTTATTTCCCTTCTTTATTTTAGGTTTAGGTTGGAATCAGAAATTGAGGGCTGAGAGTGTTTCATGCCCAAGTGGGTCTGTGACAACACTCGACGTCTTTTGAGTGAAGGATGATTGGTTGAGGGGTTATTTATCCATCACAGAATTAGACACCACTCGAGTTCCTCAGAATTAATTGAGGTTATGGCTGCCACTCAACTAGGAAGACAACCTCAACCTAGGGTTGAGGAAGTCTAGGATGAGAATGAGGTACATCAAGTACCCCTGCCTCATACTTTACGAGATTATCTACAACTAACGGGGGTGAGTACACCCTTATGCATAGTTTTTCCAAAAAATATGGAACACATGGATATCAAGTCATGGGTGATCTAACTCCTTCCAAAATTTTATAGGCTTGAATATGAAAATTCGTACCTACACTTGAATGTGTTTGACGAGATTATAGCCACTCTATACTTTCCAAACGTCTTAGATGACACGGTCAGGCTGAAACTCTTTCATTTTCTTTGAAAGAGAAAGCTAAGACATGGTTGCATTCAATATGTCCTTGATCAATTGGCAGATGGAATAACATGACAAGAGAGTTCATAAAGAAAATTTTCCCATACCACAAGACGAACACCCTTAGAAAGTCAAACATGAACTTCGCCCAAAAGGAAGATGAAACATTCTTCTAATGTTGGGAGTGGTTCAAGGATCTTGTTAATTCATGCCCACAACACGATTTTGAAATGTGGCCCATCACGAACTTTTTCTATGATGGACTAACATCTCCCATCCACCAATTGGTCGAGACAATGTGTAATGGAGAATTCATGAATAAAAATATCGATGATGTGTGGGACTACTTTGATAAGCTTGCTGAAAACACACAATCATGAGACATCTCCCCAAAATCAAGCACCATGTATAGGCTGACTCAATCTAAGGAGAGGGGTGGAATGTATCTCTTGAGGGAGGATGATGATATCAATACTAAAGTGGGTAATCTCACCAAAAAAATTGAGGCTATAGAATTAACGAAGGATAAGGCTAAGGAAACTGTTTACGGTATTTGTACTTGCAACATTCACACAACTGAAAATTGTCCAACAAAACTTGCCTTTTAAGAGGTACTAAATGAGCAATCCAATGCTGTGAATAATTACTAAAGACCTTTCAGTGAGCCCACCTCTAATACGTACAATCCTAGCCAAAGAAATCATCCAAACTTCAATTAGAGAAACGGACAAACTACTACTACACCTCTAAGATTCCATAACCAAATTCCACATCAAGAGAAACCTCAGGAGGATTTGGTTTTAAAGCATCTTCAAAATCAAGAGCTTTCAATTAGGGTATGCTTAAAGTCTTTCAAGACCTCACAAAGGCCATACAAGGACTTGAGACTAAAAGTGCAATTGGCAATAAATGGAGCCTTCCAGCTCAACCTCTTCCCAATCCAAAACTGTAATATGAAGTTAATGACCCGAGCTCTTCAAATCAGATGGAGCATGCTAAATATATCACCACTCGTAGGAGTGGGAAGAACATTGACAAAACAATTACGGTTAGGGCCGAAAATCCCAAGGACCCGAAAGAGGACAACAATGATAGATCTAGCCATGCCATACAAGAGTTAGAACCGGAACCTCAAGGCAAGCCAATTTCTCCATTTCCCCAACGATTAGTTGCACCAAAACCTCTCTCTAAATCTCAGGACATTCTAGAGGTGCTTAAGCAAGTGAAGGTCAATATTCGTCTACTAGATGTCATTAAGCAAATACCTTCATATGCCTGAAAGACTTGTGTATGAACAAAAGGTGGCAAAATATTCAAAAGAAAATCTTTTTAATTGAAAAAGTGAGTGCATCTTAAAGCAAGATGTGCCATAGAAATACAAAGATCCCAGTAGCCCAACCGTCACTTGTGTAATTAGGAATTACCGTACTGAGCACACACTTCTTGATTTAGGAGTGTGCATAAATCTGATCCCATATTCGGTTTACGAACAACTAGGTCTAGGTGAATTAAAATCCACCCGAACTACATTACAACTTGTTGATCACTTAGTTCGAGTATCGAGAGGGATAATTGAGGATGTGTTGGTCCAGGTTGACAAATTCTACTACTCAGTAGATTTTATCGTCCTAGATACTCAACCCATCATAGACATGAACACTCAAATTCTAGTCATTCTTGGTTACCCATTCCTTGCTACATCAAACACAATCATTAATTACAGGAATGGAGTCATGAGTTTGTCTTTTGGAAATATAACATTAGAGTTGAATATCTTTTTCAATACAGGCAAACAATTAGAGGAAGATGATAATTTCCATGACATTAACATGATTGACTCTTTCATGAAAAATAGAACACTTCTGACCCTATCCTCTGATCCTTTAGAGACGTGCCTGGCCCACTCCCATGATTTTGATGATGACATAACTAGGGAGATGGGGACCATGCTAGATACCATGCCGGTACTTAAAGTTAACAAGTGGAGGGCACAATTCGAAGAATTGCCCCGAACTAATTTAGTGCCTATACCGTCTAACCTCAAGGCACCGAAGCTTGACCTAAAACCTTTGCCCTCTAATTTGAAATATGTCTATTTAGGTCAAGATGAGACATACTCGGTAGTAATTTCTTCCCACCATGAGCAAAAATAGGAGAGTATGCTCATCTCTACTCTCATTGAGCACAAATGAGCCCTTGGATGGTCGGTTGTGGACCTTAAGGGAATTGACCCTTTGATTTGTACTCACCGCATTTATCTTAAGGATAATGTAAAGACCTCATGACAACCACAACGTAGATTAAATCCAAACATGAAGGAAGTGGTTAAGGCTGAGGTTCTTAAGCTTTTGGATGTAAGTATCATATACCCAATATTCGATAGCTAATGGGTGAGTCCAACTCAGGTGATTCCCAAGAAGTCTGGAATCACCATCATAGTCAATGCCAATAATGAACTTGTGCCAACTAGGATCACTACTGGTTGGAGAATGTGCATTGACTATAGGAAGTTGAATATCGTCACAAGGAAAGACCACTTTCCTTTGTCCTTCTTCGATCAAATTTTGAAAAGGCTAACTGGTCACTCTTACTATTGGTTCCTTGACAGTTATTCAGGCTACAATCAGATCGAGATAGCCTTTGAAGATCAGGAAAAGACCACATTTACATGTCCTTACGGCACATTTCCTTACCGAATGATGCCATTCAAGCTATGTAATGCCCTGCCACTTTTCAGTGATGCATGTTGAGTATTTTTTTCTGACATAATGAGGTAATATTTAGAGGTCTTTATGGACGATTTCTCGATCTTTGGTCTATCCTTCAGTAAATGTTTAGAAATTTTGAAAAATGTGTTGAAGCGATGTGAGGAAAAAAACTTAGTACTTAATTAGGAAATGTGCCACTTCATGGTTCGTAGGGGAATTGTCATTGGACATATCATCACGTCCAAGGGAATTGAGGTAGATAAGGCTAAAATCGATCTTATCTCTAACCTACCTCCACCCAAAAATATAAGAGATGTGCCATCCTTTCTGGGACATGCCTGGTTTTATAAAAAGATTCATAAAGGACTTTACTCACCTCTCTCATCATCTATGTAATCTACTTCAAAAGGATGCATCATATGAGTGGACTGAGCAATGTCAGAAAGCTTTTACTAAGCTCAAGGGCATGTTAACCATTGCACCTATCATGCAACCACCTGACTGGAGCCTTTCTTTTGAACTTATGTGCGAACATCTGACTATGCTCTTGAGGTGGTTTTAGGTTAGAGAAAAGAAAAGAAGCCTTACATTATTCATTACACAAGTAGAACTTTAAATCTTACTCAAGTGAACTACTCTATTATGGAAAAGGAACTCTTAGCTGTAGTATTTTCTTTGGACAAATTTAGGTCTTACTTGATCGGATCCAAGATTATCATTTACACAGATCATGCGGTGCTCAAGTATCTTCTTTCTAAGAAGGATGCTAAGCCCTGCTTGATAAGATGGATCCTCCTACTCCAATAATTTAATTTGAAAATAAAAGATAAAAAGGAAGTAGAGAACATAGTGGCTAACCATCTTTCCCAACTTGATCTCTCTAATTCCCTTGAGATGACACATAAATGACATGTTCCCTAACAAACATTTGTTCAAAGTCTCTCATTCACTTTGGTTTGCTGATATTGCTAATTATCTTACCATAGGTTTCACACCAACATGAGGTTCGTAAGTTCTTCTGGGATGATCCATGGTTGTTTAAATATTGTCCAGACCAAATCTTAAGGAGATGTGTACCAGACAATGAACACCAAAGTGTCATCTCCTTCTATCACTCTCAGGCCTGTGGTGGTCACTTTTCTGTTAAAAAGACCATGACTAAGATTCTGTAGTATGGCTTTTACTGGCCCACTATGTTCAAAGACACTCATGAGTTTTACAAAGCTTGTGATTATTGTCAGAAATTGGGAGCATTATCCCATTGAAATATGATGACCTTGAACCCCATTCTGATCATTGAAGCATTTAATTACTAGGGCATTGATTTCATGGGATCATTCCCCCAATCCTATGGGAATTTATATATTTTGCTAGCTGTAGACTATGTCACTAAATGGGTTGAAGTGATTCAGTGTTGGAATAATGACCATCAAACGATCATTAAATTCTTAAAAAAGAACATTATTTCCCAGTTCAGAATGCCTCGAGCCATCATTAGTGATAAGGTCTCACATTTTTGTAGTAGGCCATTTGTGAACTTAATGAAGAAATTTGGCATCTCCCATAAAGTGAGTACTCTATACCATGCACAAACAAGTGGACAACCTGAGATTTCCAATAAGGAAATTAAACGCATCTTGAAAAAGACGGTTAACCCTGACCGTAAGGATTGGTCAATCCGATTGATTGATGCCTTATGGGCTTACCATACTACATTTAAAACCCCTATTAGAATGTCACCCTTTAAACTTATCTATGGGAAAGATTACCACTTGTCTGTGGAATTGGAATATAGAGTCTACTAGGCTATTAAAAATCTGAACTTCAATTTAGACAGCGCTAGCTTGCTGCGAAAACTTCAGTTGAATGAACTTGAAGAAATATGGAATGATGCATATGAGAACTCGAAAATTTACAAGGACGGGATGAAGGTGTTTCATGACCAACACATTATTCAAAAATCATTCACACCAGGTTAAAAGGTCCTCTTGTACAACTCTCGGTTACATCTCTTTCTAGGTAAACTCTGATCTCGTTAGACTAGCCCTTTCGCTATTACTAATGTTTATCCTCATGGGGCCATTGAGATTCAGAATCCAAACAATAACAATGATTTTAAAGTGAATAGACATCGGTTAAAGCCATTGTTGAGAAATTCGATTTAAAGGACATGTCCATACCTCTGACTGATCCTGTTTACTAAGATTAACCTCCTAGTCTAACGAAGGTATAGTTAGGTTTATTGCTTTCATAGAATTTAGGATTAAGATAGTTTGCTTCTACTATTTTAGGATAGTTTACTTTCTGTTTGTTTAGGATAGTTTTCTTTTCGGTTGTTTAATTCTTATGCTAACTTACCTTCACACTGAATCCTTTGGAAAAAGCCTCAAAATTTCTTCATTTGATACTATCTTTCCATTACTTCTCCTTCAATTATGTTGTCTCTTTTGCAAATCATGCTTATTTCTTTTACATTGAGGATAATGTAGATTTTAGGTTGGGGATGGGAGATTAGGTAAACTAATCAGTGTTTTCTCAGTTTTAAGCAAAAATTACAAAAATTTTGAAAAAAATTCAATGCTTATCTGTTTAAAAAGCGATAAGTTGTGTATTTAAGACTATTTTGAGTATGAAGATAAGATAAGAAGTGAATTTTGAATTATTGGAGTTTGATTAACTAAGTAGCCTTTCACTTACGGTCCTTGCACTCAATTGATTAAGAGGAAGTTTGAATATTATGTTAATCTAAATCACAAGATACGTTCAAATTATTTTTTATGAATAATTCTAGAATTTCTGATTGTTAGTATGTAAATCATTGATAAATGGGGAGAATCAAGTTTGAAGGATTTTATCCACCTTAAAAGAAGAAAAGAACCAGTTAAAAAAATAAGAGATCGACAAAAAGGTCATGTATGGTGAAAAGACTAGAAAAGAATGCAAAAATAATGTAAGGTCTATAAAAGAATGAATAAAAATTAACCGTCAATATAAAATCAAAAACTGAAAAAAGAAAGAAAAGGAGATAAGTTCAGAATTAGTACTTGAGTTTTCAACTAATCTTGAAGTGATGAGCATGGCTAACATTATGAAAAGATAGTATTTTCACTAAGCACGTTGAAAAACTTGATATGCGAACTATACTCAGACTTAACGAATAAAGGACTTATCTGATTGATTGCTTATGTGATTCAGCTCTAAGTTTTCAAAATCTCACTTTCTCATCATTGAGTCTACTCATTCATACTTGGTTACACAAAAGAATGTTTTCTAAAAAAGGTTTGAACATTGCGCATTAAAGTTCATTTTTCTCATGCTCTGCTTGGGACTAGCAAAATGCTGGATGGGGATTGTGTTAAGGGTCAAATATTGCATATTAGACCCCATTTATTATTTGGTTTTATGAACATGATAATGCTTAATGTTTTATTTTAATCACGATTGTATTACAAGGTGAATTTAAGAGCTTGGATTGAAAAGGATGCTCAAAACATGGATTTAACACTTAAGAATCACCAAAACCAAGGATGGATCTAATGAGACCAAGAATGAAGAATTCACATACCAAAGATCTAAGAAAACCAAGTGAGAAATGAAGCATTGAAGACTTGAAGTGAAGAAAAGGAACCCTGAAAATTTGCATCATTCGACTAGTTTAAGCCCATCTTCGACCTGTCGAAGGCTCCTACTCGACTAGTTGAAGATTCCTTGACTCGAACTTCAGCGACAAAATTCTCTAAATTTCTGTCATCCCTAACTAGTCGAAGGAAACCCTCGACTAGTCGAAGGTTCCCTCGACCAGTCGAAGGATTTCCTCGACTTGTCTAAGGCTACGCAGACAACACATGAATTGCGTAAATTTAAGGCGGTTTCTGAATTTTTCCAACTTGGTGCGAAAGTTGGAGTTATAAAACTATAAATAGGGGTCCCTAGGATGTTCCTAGGCATCTTTTAGGGTTTGAGGAGTGAAGTAAAAGCGCGGAAAAGCCGTCGCCAAGAGTTTTTCTCCCTTTTCCTTAGTTGTTTTTATGATTTTGTTAAGAAATTTTAGTTCAATCATGTCTATGGTGGGCTAAACCTCTTAGCTAGGGCTAAGAGGTAAAGTTTGTAATGTAATGGGATGTTTCCTTTACTTTGAATCATGTTTATGTTGAACCTTCCTTGATTCTAGTTTGATTTTAAAGGAATACTTTTAGTTCTTAGTGGTTTATTGTGACTCAAATTATAGTAGATCTGTAATAGCTTTGAGTATCTTCTTTTCTTAATTTTAAGATTGTGGGATTGGTAAATCTTATTGTTAGCCACCGTCTCTTGGGTATGGTTTGGCAATGGAATCTCTTCCAATTATCACAATTCTCCTCCATTGAGAATTAGGTCAACGAAAGTTCTAATTGATCTTAATTGTATATCTTCAAATTGGATAGGATAGGACTCCAATTCCAATCGTGTAACTTGAATCAAGAAAGAGGGCTCCCTGATCTCTACAAGTGGATCCTTAGAAACCCTAGTCACCACCTTTGAATCTGTTAGTTTTAATCACTTTAATCATAATTACTCTCTCAATTAATTCATATTTAGATTCACATCTTCATTTAGTTCTAGTTCTAGTTACTTTCAGAATACACACGAGATTAGTCCCTGTGGATTCAACCTCTGTCTCACTGAGATTATTAATACATCACAACCCCAACACTTTGGTTTGTAAACAGTAAATTATATAATTACATGGAGAGAATCATAGTAACATAAAAACATGTAAAGATGCAATTTAATCATACCAACTTAAATTAATGTAAGCTTAAAAGAAAAAACCCTCACCTTTAATGTTGTTTCTTCCTCGAGTGTGAGTATATGTCGTAAGATTGAATCTTAACTTGGTGTTTAACAGTTTGGATGGTTAGATCTCTGCATAATCTTTGATTTTCTCGAGTCGAGCAAACAAGTCTTTGTGTTGATCTAAAAGAACTTAAGTCAGGTTATTGAGGAGGGAGAGAAGGAAATATAGGAGAGGGAAAGACTGGGCTCAGGGCCTATCTTTGGTTTTTACTCGGCAACTCAGTGAATCGCTGGCTCGAACAACACTCAGCCTCTTACCTTCTTTCTTCACTTCCTATTGTTGCTGCACGATTCCTCTCTTCTCTCTCTCTTTCTCTCTTTCTCTACTCCGTCTTCTCTTCTTTTGGCCAAGTGGTATTAGCTTTTATAGCCTGCTGGATTTCTAGATTTTTCTTACGTAATCCTGGTTGCATAATGAGGGGTGCGTAGATGGTCACATGATTCTTTCAGTTTTAGTGTGTGTCGTAGCTTGTTTGTATCTTAATCTTTTTAAGATCTTTTGTCTTCAAATCGTCTGGGTCTACTGGAAGTTTGAAGATCTGTCTGTAGGTTGTTTTGGATTTCTGATCGGACGGTTCTGCTAAGAGTTCTGATTGGACAGTTCTACTGGGTGTTACACTGGGATCCATTCCCGTTTGCATGGTGGATCTACCTCGACCCATTTCTCCTCCTTTCTGATGTCTACAGGTGGGTTAGATTGGCCATTTGATGCCTTCTGGCTCATCCGATCACAAGATCTTCTGCAAATGAAAGAAATCCTTCCACACCATGTGGTTTTACGTAAAAAGTGGCAAAACGGTGGAACATCGGTCCTTCTTCACGTTCCTTCTTTTTCGACATCTTAGGAGGGATCGGAATCCCCTTCCTCATGTTTTGGATGGTTCAAATTGACAAGGCTACCGGCGTAGAAAGGAAGGAAGAGGCTCTATTTTAGTTGCCATTTTTTTTGTGCGGCACTTTGGACAGATTGGCGTACACGCCACTGTCTGTCTGCATCGGAAGTTACCGAGCCTTCTGCTCGTGGGAGGGAGTTGTGGCCAATGAACAGTTTGGATCTGGTTGAGATGTTGTGATGGCGGGTCCCATTTGCCTCCGAAATCACCTGCCAGATTCAAATTTTCAGAGGTGGGAGCGTGAAAGGTGGAAGTTTCTCTTTTCGGGAGGAACCTGGTCAAAACGTGTTTTGACCACCTTCTAGTTCGAGTGTTACACGGGTTACCTAGTTTGTGTACATGTCATTTAGTTTTCAGTCCCTACGCGATGCTCTTGCTAGATCCTTTCCGTTCTTTTTATCATTGGGTGTTTGTAGGTCCTCAAGTTCAAGAATGGGGTTGATCTGAGGTCTAAGTGCTCCTAGCGGGTGTCCAAAACTGACTTGATCTCAATTAATGGTCCATGATTAATGATCAGGGCTAAATTTTGGAGTAAATTTGTAATTATGATAGGCAATTGATTGGAAAAAATTTGGTGGTTGATCGATGGTGGGAAAAGTTTAATCTAAAATACCACATTTTGTATCAAAATGAATGAACTGTCTTCAACATTCAACGGTGTAGGGTGATGGATCAGAGCCTAAATTTTGTATGATATTGTAGTCATGTGAGAACAAGGCGTGGTCCAAATTCGAGTTGCAATGGATGGAAGGAAGTGGTTAAATTAGAAGATGCAGATTTATAAGGAGTTATTAGGCCTTGACAAGATAACTTCGCGCTTACGGAAAAGTCTATCAAAGTGGGGTCCTAAGATTTCACACTTGGTTCATATGATGGACAATCTAAGTCATTCATATGAAGGGAAATGTCCTACTACGACTACCCATGAGGTTTTTTCACTCAATGAATACCAAAATCAATGGTTAAGGGGCTTATTTGTCAATTGAGTCACTTTTACAATGATCTAAGGGCTGAAATTTGACATGTATAGTTAATTTATTATACATAAGCATGGTATAAAGTTTCACATCAAACGGATCGTGGGAACCATATGACCTCGAATTCATGGGTCTAGGTTAATGGCATTTTTATAACTATTCCTGATATAAGAGTTTTGGGAAATCTAATGATTTTATATGATTATAGGCATGTTTCTAAGTAATTCTTACAAAAGGACTTATATCTAAATAATTATGAATAAAGGGTTATTCACAAAATTAATTAGGGAATGTACATATATCAATTAACACAATGGATGGTCAGATGACATGTTTAAATTAGGAAAAATTGATAGTTAGTAGTCTAGTCATGTGTGTAGGTGAGTGTATGGTCATTTTTGTAAACAGATGATTGCAAGTGGGTGTACTTGGACATATGAGGATCTTGTCTTAAAATAAAGGGTCAGATGGCTTGATTTATGAATGAAGATCATTCTCAACGGTTGAATTCATGTTGGAGAATAGATGTAAGGTTATGATAACTATATTGGTATCATACACATGTACATATTAAGTTAAATTTCATGGTACCACTTAAGAACTTTCAATACTCAGTATTGAAAAGTTCGAGGTGTTACAGGCTTAGTCGGTATATCTACAAGCTGCTTCTTAGTATCAATTTATTCCAGTATGATAGTTTTATCTTCAACTAATTCTCGAATGTAGTGATATCATATGTCAATCTGCTTTGTACGAGAATACTGAATTGGATTTTTAGAGATATTTATTATACAAAAATTATCGCGATATAATGTCATCGTATCTTGCGTAATTCCATAATCAACTAGCATTCTTTTCATCCACATTAGTTGAGTGTAAGCATTCCCTGCAGCAATATGTTAAGCCTCTGCAATGGATAGAGATACGGAGTTTTGTTTCTTGCTACGCCATGATATTAAGCAGTTTCCAACACAGAAACATCCACCGCTGGTAGATTTTCTATCATTAACATTTCATGCCCAGTTGACGTCTATATTACCTGTGATTTGTATAAACGTATCATATGGATACCATAAGCCTAAGTTCGTAGAACTTGCGACATATTTGATTATCCATTTGACAACAGACAAGTGAGATTCTTTAGGATCAGATTAATATATAGCACAAATTCCAACACTAAACGCAATATCAAGTCTACTAATAATTAAATACAGAAGACTACCAATCATACTATGATATAGTCAAGAGTTTACACTTTTATTTAATTCATCTTTTGAGAGTTTAAGAATCATACTCATCGGAGTATTAAAATTCTTACTATTTTCAAAGTCAACTTTTTACAAGGTTCAAAGCATATTTAATTTGTGAGATGAACATATTGTTTTCATGTTATTTGACTTGTAATCCAGGGAAATAGTTTAGTTTTCCAACAATACTCATTTCAAACTTGGATTTCATGAGATCTGCAAACTCTATAGATAAATTAGCACACGTAGATCCATATATGATATCGTCAACATAGATTTGAAGGAGTAGGATATCATTATTATCTTTCTTAATGAATAGGGTTCCGTTAACACTACCCATAACAAAATTATAACTAAGTAAGAATTTAGTCAATTTTTCATACCACACTTTAGGATCTTGTTTTAAACTATAAAGAGTATTTTTAAGACAGTAAACATTATCGGGAAGTTTGGGATCTTCAATACCTTTTGGTTGTTCAACATAGACTTCCTCATTTAAATCATTATTTAGAAAAGAACTTTTTACATCCATTTGATATATTTTAAATTTTTTATGGCATGCAATGAAAATAAATAATCTAATTGATTCAAGGTGCGCAACTAGTTCAAAGGTTTCATTGTAATTAGTACCTTCTATTTGAGTATAACCTTATACAACCAATCATGCCTTATTTGTAATAATTTTTCCCATTTCATAGTTTTATTTTTTAAAATTCACTTGGTTACAATCACATATTTATCAGTAGGTCTGGAAACCAAATACAATACATCATTTCTAATAAATTGATTTAATTCATCTTGCATAGTATTTATCCAACTTTCATTAGCGAGCGCTTCACTTACATTACCCGGTTCAATTTGGGAAGTAAAGCAGAATTGATTACATATATTTTCTAGTTGTCTTCTTGTCTGAACGCCAGTGTGAGGGTTACCAAGTATTTGAGTAGTCGGATAGTCTTTGACTAACCTTAACTCAGTATTGTTTGATTTAGATGAAGATTCAGGTAGATTAACTAAATTGATATCATCATCATCATCTTGATCAAGACTAGGTATGATTGATTGATCATCTATCACAACATTTATAGATTTTTGTATAACCCTAGTTCTTTTGTTAAGAACATGATATGCTTGACTATTTAGAGCATAACCTATATATATTCTTTCATTGCCTTTGGCTTCAAATTTTCCTAAGTTTTCACAGTCAAGTAAAATAAAGCATTTGCTTCCAAAAGTTTGAAAATATTTAACGATGGGCTTTTTGTTAAACCATAGTTCAATCTAATCTCTTTGGACCATGTAACATGAATAGTTTGTTGAGCAAGAGTTATCAATTATATAGCAATTTTTAGACATTCTGCGACCATTTAATATTACATTTCCTTTCTCTTTAATTATTTCATATCCTTGATCTGAAAATTTTACAATGTGTTTATTATCACAGATATGAGATATGTTTAGAAGATTATGTTTTAATCCTTCAACATATAAAACATTTTCAAAGAGAGATAAGTTAGGAAGTTGTATATTACCTTGGCAAATAATCTTCAGTTGCTTTCATCTCTGAATGTAACTCAGCTGCCATTTATTTGGTTGATGTTTGAGAGTATAGCCTTATCACTTGTCATGTGTCTCAAACATCCACTATTCAGGTACCAACTTGATTGTCTACTTGCTTTAAAAGCTATGTGGATTACAAGACACTTAACCTTTAGAACCCATTTCATTACGGTTCTAGGTTTAGGAGGATCTCTTGCTTTACACTATGTTTGGGAGTTAGGATTTCTCCTTTCTCTATATACTCTAGTCTTATCAAAGTTGAATTTCAATATCTCTTTAAGCAAGTCCATAATTTTTTCAGCTAAAGGAGGATTTTTGTTATTATTCTTTTCATGTTTATAGTAGTTGGAATTATTATTTATTGTAGAGACTTGAAAAGGTTTTGAGTTTTTGAAGTCATTCCTTTTATAGTTTAAATCTTTTAGAGTCTCTGCTTTAGAGTTCGAGGATTCTCCTTTTACAAAGGTAAGAGCAAAATTTTTATATTTCAAAGAGTTATTTTTAATATAACCCAATCCAAACTTGTTACCACATTGCCTAGATGAGGTTAACAATTTTTCAAGTCTCTGGTCACCAAAGGCTATATTTCCAATTATCCTTTGAACTCTGAAGGGAGGAAACTTTAAGTTTTAGTTTTTCATTTTTTGTTTTAAGTTTTTACAACTGAGAAGTCTTAAAACTCAAATCTAATTTAGTCTTTTCAAAACAATCAGAAAAAAATGAGATTTTTCTAAAACAACTTTCTCAAGTTCTAATTGTTGTTTAGCATAATTTTCTTTTTAAAATTTCAATTTAGCCACAATTTTACAACTTTCTCCATATAGGGCATCATATGCATCTTAAAGATCATCTTCATTTTTAGAGTCATAAAGGCTTTCAAATAGTTTGTATTTTCCTGGTATAATTCATCAATTTCAAAAATTAGTTTTTGACTCTGATGATTCATCCCAAGTAGTTATCATGCCTTTTCTACTGGATTTATCCTTTTTAGGACATTTATAAGCTAAATGTCCATATTCAGAAGAGTTGAAACATTGGGTGTATTTTGTTTTAGATTTCTAAAAATTTGATTTTCCCTTTCTTTTATTAAATGGTTTTTAGAAATCTCTTCTTTTCTTATTTTTGAAAATTCTTCTTTGCCAACATGGCGATATCATCTTCATTTTCTTCAAAATCAGAATTTACAGTAGATTCCTTTGAATTAAATTTAGAAGATTTAAGAGCAATGAACTTGATTTTAAGATATTTGAAATTTAGCTCATAAGTTTGAAGAGAACCAACTAACTCCTCAACTTTCATAATATCTGTATCCCTTAATTCTTGTATAACAGTAACCTTAGAATTAAACCTCTCAAGAAGTAATCGTAGTATTTTTGCGTAAACCTTACTGTCAGGAATGTTATCTCCAAGACCCCACATGAAATTTACTTTGTCATTCAATTTTGTATAAAAGTCCATAAAAAACTCATTTTCTTTCATTCAAATTTGGTTGTGAGGATTTGGATTTTAGATTTTTTAACAATAATAATTCCTTCATGTGTCATTTCGAGAATATCCCATACTTATTTAGTTGTATCACATGAAATGATTATTTTGATTCATCTGGCGATAGATCACAAGTTATTGCATTTAAGGCTTTTGCATTCGCACTGCTTTCACTTTTTTGAATAGTAGTCCAAAAATTATATGCCGTTTCTTTTATTGATATGGTTCCATCATCGGATATTACTTCAATCATAAGGGGGATCCATTTAGTTACAGTAGTTTGGCACACACTTTCATCAATGGATTTAAGGAAAATCCTTATCGTGGCTTTCCAATATGAATAATTAGAGACATCAAATAGAGGTGGCCTGGTAATGGATAAACTTTCAAAATTTGACATCTTGTAGCTCTAGATCTAGCTTAAGGAGGTAAGTTAAAAAAGAAAAAGAGCAACCCGCTCTGATACCACTTGAAATGGAGAACTAGCGATGTCTTAGAGGGGGGTGAATAGGACAATGCTAAATTATTGAAATAAATGTAGAATATGTAAATCTTACGAAAATCTCAATTGCTTGAGTATTGAAACCTTGATTCCAAATAATTCGTAAGACAACCTTCACCTAATATATTAGGCAAGACAACCTTATTTCACGAATGTCTTTAAAATCAATCTTTCGAAGTAGTAAGAGAATATAAAAGGATTACAACAATCACCACAAGAATAAAATAATAAATAACATCCATTCACCAAAAAGAATAAAGAATTCACCACATGGCACAAGGACTTATAGTGGTTCGGTGCTTAAAACAACCACACCTACACTACTCCCAAAATTACTACCCTCATAATTTTGGATTTCACTATAAAAAGGTTTTCAAAGGGTCACCTTAATAACCTGATACAGTTCCTTGTGATTTTCATGGGCTATCACAATAAAAACCCTATTAATATTTTCACAGGCTATCTCAAACAAAACCTCCTTGACATTTTCACAGGCTATCTCATAAAAACCTTTTAAAAAATAGTAAATATACTTATCTTCAAATGTAGATTCGAAGATGTGATAAAAGTTTGTAGCATAAGGACTTCTTTCTTGAATGTAGATGGCACAGTGTTCAATTAGACAAAAAGAGTCTAGGATTCTATAGATTTTAAAAATGGAAAACCCAAATGCTATTTGATTCAATTCTCTTATATCTTAAAGAAGAGTATATATTACTCTCTTGGAATAAGACTTAAACGATATTGAGGAAAAGGGAATCGAACAAGTTAGAGAATAAAATATATAAATACCAAAAGATAGCTTGCTAAGGACTTGAGCTTCTCTCTCTCTCTCTCTTGTAGAAGGTTATAGTTAATTTTTGTTGTATTTAGAATGAGAAAAAGACTCAATTTATAGGCAAAGAAGTTAGAACTTTGGCTAGCTTAAGACTGGCTTCGGCTAGCCGGAGTCCACCGGATTTGGTTCAATGACTTTCGAATCGCACGGGATAAGATTTATCCTTAATTCTACTGACCCAAGGACAAATTTGGCTACCTGAATTTGCCAATCGCTTGGCAAAATTTTTGCGAATTTCAAAAGATTGCATAACTGGAATTTCACCCAAACTTTCTTGGGCTTGTCGAATTTCAAGCTTAGGCTAGCTAAAAAAAAAAACTTAGGCTGGCCGAATTTTCAATAGAAGTTGTTATTTTCCTTGGGCTTGAAGTTGGATTGGCTAAGGAAGTTAGGCTAGCCTAATTCCATGGCAAAAATACTTATAAAAACCCAAGATATAGAATTTTTGAAAGTACCTAATCCTAAGTTCTTTTTAGGGTTATACCACATGTGTTTTAGCAAATATCTGAGTCACTTTATCTTGAATTTTGACTCGACTTTGTCTTGAGTATGAGCGATGATTTCTTTGAGAAGATGTGCTGATCTTAACTTTAACAAAAGCCGATCTTGAGCCGATTTTCAAGTTCTACCTTAAAGTGCTTTTGTCTTATGAAATTTGATAATCTGTGTGTATAACATAATAGCACTTACAAGTCCTTTGATGAGATCGCCTAACCTTCGATGGAATTAAACTAGCTTTGATGTCATCAAATATGTGCTTGATGAGATTGAGAAACATTCAAAACTGTCTAGCAAGTTCATCCCACAATTCATGATAATTTCGATGTCATCGAACTGGCTTCGATTGCATCGAACGTCACTTGGATGGGATTGAAGGGATCTTCGATGGGATCAAGAATTGCAATCAATTATCCAACAACTAAACTTAATTTCCTCTAATTTTTAAATGGGATTGACCCTCTTTTAATGGCATTGAACCCTTACTTCGATGGCATCGAAGTTGTGTTCGATGGCGTCAAAATGTTAAGTTCAAGAGTTCCAGAATTTTGCACTTTGCAATCTCAATTCTTCCTTCTTCACTTAGTTTTCTTAGATCTTAACTCTTGAAATTTTCAATCTTGACCTCCAAAGATCTAATCCTTGCCTTGCTAATTCTGGAGCATCAAATCCATGCTTTTAGAATCCTTTTCATCTTAAGCTCTCAAAATCACCTTGCCAGACAAACATATAGAAATAGATTGATCAATTAACATCAAGTGCAAAAAACCAAGGAATGAATAGGAGAAAATACACAATATTTCACACTCAACAACAATGACATGCCAAACGTGGCAACTCAATCAGATGAGAGATATCTTTTATCGTTGGGTCCATTATACAGCAAAAAAAAAAAAAAAAGAGTTCATCACCATGCTCCAGAACACCAACATTGCAAGCAGGAGGGCCGGATTAGTCATATACTCTTGAACGAAGAGTTTAACGCATTGATAGATGCTGAGCCTTCTTCATGTTTGTTGATGCTACAAGGATACCCTAATGAACCAGGTTTCCCAATATGGAAGAGACTTTGGCCAAGTTCTGGGAGTTTTTAGAGCATTGGCGGGGTCAGGAATGGATTCGAATTAAATCAGGATGTTTTCCCTACGGCAAATGGGAAAAATGGATCCAGTAGCCTGGCCCACTTTTATCTCAGTAGAGAATGAAGGCCCCAAACAAAGGTATTTGTCACCCAAGGGTGATCCGAACACTGTCTTCTCAACACTCTTCCCTGCAAGGATGTCCATCACAACCATGATATCCACTTGATCAAAAGATGGGGTGGATGAAGAATAAGCAACCATTGTAGATCAGAACAAGGAGATGAAGTTTTAGAAGAAGAAAATCGAGATCAAGAAGAGAAATGAACGCATAAGGAAAGGAAGTTTCGAAACAATGCTTATATCGGCCGAGGAATGAGAGCATTTATTAGGCCATCATTACAATTTTAGTAAGACTGATAGAGAATACATGTGTCGACACGGGGTTCTTCAGAAGCCTCAATTAAACGTAACCAATGATGACATGTTACGAGGAGATGGCCGAAGGCAATTATCATCCAAGCGACATGTGTATGCATTTAATATGACATTAATGAGGGGTCTTACATCACTATCACCATTTAAAAAAGGTACAATGATGTGGGGGGCAATGTCTGTTCCCCATAACGGTCGTACCCTGCAATAGCCAATCAGAGGGGAGTACGTGTGATTTGTACAGACACGCATGGCATGAACGGAGATCTATAGATATGTACAGAGATCATGTGGTGTCGTGTATCACTGAAGCAGCCAAGAGGAGAGTGGTAAAGCCTGATTGATCGCATGATAGATGGCGCAATAGGAAGTAAAGGAAACTGAATGTGGGAAGCATCTAGAAGCCAAGTAGTGGAGAGCGAATATGGTAATCTCGAAACATGGGAAGGATCTAGAATGGTTGGATCAGAGCTATAAATAGAAAAGGAATTTAACAAGAAAAATCATCTCACACCAACCCAAACAAACCAAATATTTCAAATTATCTTGTCAATTTATATTTCTTAGTGTAATTTATTACTTTCCTTATCAAGAAAATTTATGTTTCCAGCGCAATCTTTACTTTCTCAATCCATTAATTTATATGACTTAGTGTCAATTGTAGCAGTAATCTTGTAGTGCATAATCTTAGTTGTAATTCAAGTCTACACTCGCACGCTGGGCTCAATTCATTAACCAAAAAGGTCTCCGTCAACTGCTCCTCACGACCGACTATAAGAATTTCTCTTTCTATTTGATTTGTATTGAAAAGCCCTTTTGTATGAAAGCACTAAAAGAGCACTTATAAAAGTCACCTTCGATGACATCGAAGGCAGTTCGATGTCATCGAATGAATCACGCGAAGTTACGAAGAGTTACGCGGAGTGCGTAAATTTAAGGTAATTTCTGAATTTTTCCAAGGAAGTGTGAAATGAGGTGTTGCACAATGATAAATAGGAGTCCTTAAGGCATCACTGGGCATCTATCTGGGCATCTATCTAGGGTTTGGAGGAGTGAAGAACAAGGGAGGAGAATCATCGCCAAGCATTTTTCTTCTTTCTTCCTTAGTTTTTCATGCTTTCTTCTAGGGTTTTAGATCCAATCATGACTATAGTTGGCTAAACCTCTTAGCTAGGGATAAGAGGTGAAGCTTGTAGCATGATGGAATGTTTTCTATTACTTTGATTCATGTTTATGTTGAATTCTTTTTTATTCTAGTTTGATATTTAAGAAATACTTTCAGTTTTTAATGGTTTATTGTGACTCAAATTATAGTAGATCTGCAATAGCTTTGAGTATCTTCTTTTCATGTATTGAGGTTGTGAAATTAGAAAATCTTGTTGTTCACCATCATCCCTTGGGCATGGTTGGGTGATGTAATCCCTTCTAATCTTCATGATTCTCCTATGTTTGATTGTGGAATTAGTATATCCTATTGTTTATCATAGTCTACTAGGCATGGCTAAGTGATGGAATCACTTCCAATCCTCATAACTTTCATCCATTGGGAATCAGGTCAAAGGAAGTTCAGATTCGATTTTATTAAGATGTCTTTCGACTGGATAAGATAAGACTCCGATTATAGTTGTGTCCTTGAATTAAGTAATAGATCTCCCTGATTGCTACAAGTGGATCCTTGGAAACCCTTGTTCTCACCTTTAAATTTACAAGTTTCTAATTAAGTACTTCATAATTACTCCCTTTCATTCCAAATTTAGATTTGCATCTTCTTCTAGTTCTACTTCTAGTTGCTTTCAAATTACTCACGAGATTTGTCCTTGTGGATTCGACCTTGGTCTCACCGAGATTATTACTACATTGCGACCCTACACTTAGGGTTGTGAACAAGTTTTTGGTGTCGTTGTCGAGGATTAATGGTTAAGTTTTTCTGAGATTAACTAGTTTTGGAATTAGGTTAAGATTATGATTTTTCTACTTTCTATTTTTAGGTTAGGTTTTTTTTTTTCTAAGTTATTTTAGAAACTAACTTAGGTTTCTATTTCTAGGTTTAGAAAGTTTCCTAATTTATTTTTAGAAACTAGTTTACTTTCTTTTTTCTATAAACTTTCCTAATTTTTTTTACAAACTAACTTTTTCTTTTTTCTTTTTTAAGAAACTTTCTATTTTTTGTTTTTAGAAACTTTCCTTTTTCATTTTTAAAAACTATGTTGCTTTTTTATTTCTTTTGTAGAAACTAATTCACTTTCCTTTTTCTTTTGCGGGATCATAAATAGAACCTTTTAATTTGGTAATTTCTTTCTAATTCTCTCTCTTTCAATTTCTAGATTTCTATTTCCTTCTTTTTCTTCTTCTTCTTTTTTTTTTTAAGGCTTAGGGGTAGAGTCTGAAATTGAGTGCTGAGAGTGTTTCATGCCCAAGTGGGTCCATGACAATACTTGGCTGAGGGGTTATCTATCCATAATAGGATTAGACACCACTCGATGTTGATGATGCCCACGAAGTAAATGTAATTAACTCATTTGTGGAAGTTAGGTCAATTTTGAACCTATACTCTGACACTTTAGAAACATGCTTGGCCCACTCTCATGATTTAGATGATAATATTTTTAGGGAGATGGATGACTTGCTAGATGCTACACCGGTACTTGAAACTAGCTAGTGGAGGCTGAAATTCAAAAATTTACCCCAAACTGAGATAAAGCTTTTACCGTTTAGTGTTAAGGCATTAAAGCTTGACGTAAAACCATTACCCACTGATCTTAAATATGCCTATTTGGGCAAGATGAAACATATCTGGTAGTGATTTCTTCCCACCTAAATGAGGAACAAGAGACTATGCTTATTTCTACTCTCACATTAATAAGGTGAAACTTTAATACATCGGCTTTAACTACTTCCTTCATGTTTAGATTTAACCAACTTTGTGGTTGTTTATTTTGATGAAACAAATCTAATGAACCTTTTAGACTTTAAATATGCCTATTTGGGTCAAGATGAAACATATCTGGTTAAAGCCGAGGTGTTAAAGTTGTTAGATGTGGGTTCATATATCCCGTATTTGATAGTCAATGGGCGAGTCCAACTTAGGTGGTACCCAAGAAGTTTGGGATCACCATCATAGCCAATATGGAAAATGAACTCGTACCAACTAGAATCACTTTTGGTTGGAGAATGTGCATTGACTATAGAAAATTAAATACTGTCAGAAGGAAAGACTACTTCCCTTTTCCCTTTGTTGATCATATCTTGGAAAGTTTAGGTGGTTATTCCTATTATTGTTTTCTAGATGGATATTCGGTATACAACCAAATAGAGATAGCTCTTAAAGACCAAGAGAAGACTACATTTACATGTCTTTTTAGCACTTTCTCATATCGAAAGATGCCATTTGAACTATGTAATGCTCCTTCCACTTTTCAGCGATGCATGTTGAATATTTTCTCTAACATGGTAGGGCAATTCTTAAAGGCTTTCATGGGCGATTTCTCTATTTTTGGTAAATCTTTCAGCAGATGCCTTAACAATCTCAAACTTGTGCTGAAAAGATGTGAAAAAAAGAACTTTGTGCTGAATTGGGAAAAATGTCATTTTATGGTTCAAAAGGGAATAGTCCTTGGACATATCATATCATCCAATGGAATTAAGGTAGACATCCAAAATCAGTTTAATCTCTAACATACCTCCACCCGCAAGCATACGCATAATGTGATCCTTCGTAGGACACATTGACTTTTATAGAAGGTTCATAAAGAACCTTAGTTTCATCTCTCGTTCTTTGTGTAATCTCTAACATACCTCCACTCGCAAGCATAATTCTTTTGAATGGAGCAAGGAATGCCAGAAAACTTTCACCAAGGTTAAGATCATGTTGACTAGCAATCTAATTATGCAACCACCCAATTGGAGTCTTCCTTTTGAAATTATGTATGATGCAAGCGATTATGCTATTGGGGTGGTGTTAGGCCAGAGAAAAGAGAACAAGCCTTATGTTATTTACTATGCAAATAAAACTCTAAACTTTGCTCTGAAAGTGCCTTGGTTTGTCAATTAGCGTGAATGTTAGGTCAGTCAGACTACAGAGCCTCATAGGAAGATCAATTCAAAGCATCTACCTTAACCGGATGTATGTAAGCTCACCACAGGTAAATTTAAGCCTCACATCCCCTATCCCAAAACACCATGTAAATAAAACCCTTTAAACAAGTTAGAACTTTATAGGGTTTATAAGTGAGAAGACCTTTTCGAAAATAGAAAATCTCAAAGTTTTCTTGCTTTGTCGATTTTATCGATACATGTCTCGATAGAATCGACCTACTCTGTCAATGTCCTCGATGCTTAAATGATATCATCGAAATGAGGACAAAAGTGTCCAGCAACCACATATATCTTTGGACTGATTTATTGATACATCAATCTACTTATCGATATCATCGATATTTAAATCTCGAGTCTATCGAAAGTGACTCGATAATATCGACAGATAGATCTTCGGTGCCCCTGTTTTACTTAAAGAAAATCACATGTGCCTCGATATATCGAAGCCGTTCTCGATACCATCGAAGTTCAATTCTTGATGATATCGGAGGGCTCTCGATATTATTGGTCATAGGCGCCTAGTCTTTCAGCAAAATATTTCAGGATGTTTATCTATGATCGGGGGTCCCTCGATAGAATCGATATTCAAATATTGATGATATCGGTACAATTTCGATGGCATCGAACAGGGACAGAAACTATCTAGCAAGCTTAAAAAAATTCTCTGGATTTATTGATGCATCAGCACTCTATCGATATCATCGACAATCAAATTCTGATGATCTCGAAGGTCCCTTGATCATTCTTGTAAACCTGAAATAATTCAAAGCAAGTCTCTCTCATTTTTCAAATGTCGAGGAATCGAACTTCCATCGATGGAATCGGAGTTCGAAATCCGATGACATCGATACGAGTCTCGATTCCCTTGACCTGCTGGCAAGTGGTTTCAAAAGCATATGACATTTGAGTTTGTGTCATCGAGCGGCCAGTCGATGCTATCGAGAGTATATGCTCGATGATATCGACCCTACTCGATGATATCGAACTCTGTCATAAATGTGACCATTTTATATCCATTGGAACCTTTTGCCTATATAAAAAGAGCTTGTCTTTTGTTGCTGGGGGAGAGAAAGAAAAGAGTGCTTTTGAGTGTTTTACCTTAGATCATATACCCAAAGCCCTTTCTCTCAAGGGAGTTACATCCTCCAATCCACACTCATCATTGATATTCAATAGATGGATTGGCGAATGAACTTCTGCATTTAAGGATCCTCCAACTACTACCTTAATGGCAAATCATTAAGTTGGGATGCCTTGAATGTATAAATGATTGGAATCGCTCTATCTTCCTATACGCATCATATATATGCTTCATATGAGGAATGTTTGATCATAGCATAAGCCGTTGAGCTGAGACATTTACGGGACTCCTTATGAGATGGAGTGCCCCACATGAGAGCTTGGTATGCGTGAGATTGCTACATAACTGACAGTTTGACTCATGCATTTTGCATTGTGTGTCGTGATTCACTGCACGCCCTAGCGACATCAAGGCCGTGGCCCCCACAGGCACATCATGGATGGTCGTATCGGATACCGAAAGTATTGATTCTAGCATTGTAGGCACTTAGGATGTCATTGGGTGAAAATCTCAGAACCTTTTTAGTACCAGGAGATGCTCCAACGTCTAGACCGAGTGGATACACGAGCGCCCGAGTGCCGAATACCAGTAGGCCGCATCTCCCACTATGTCATGGTCGGTTGGAAGGGGGTGTGGCCTTATCCGCCCGAGTGAGGGGGCTATAAGCTAGGTTGAGTTTGACCAGCTCGTAAATGAGTCCGCTATCGATGAGCCGGGTAGGTATTAGCAGACCGTTGGTCAGGCAGATAGTGTGGTTTCTTCCACTTGTTTGGTTGTGCAGCTAGGGAGGAGGCAGTCAGTGTGAGTGTACTAGACCCCGGTGATATCTAGAGGGGAACTGTACTGATATGTGTACTTGATGAGGACTGGCATGCTTGCTTTGCATCTCGCATATGACATCTGGCTACGTAGGCCTCGCATCGCATGGCCTTGGTATGACCGATAGCATTCATGCCTTGCATCACATCATTTTGGTATAGCTGATTGCATTCATGGACTTACCCGCATATTTTCACATTACTCTGGTATTATATACTTGGCACTTGCCTTGCGCACACACTTACACTACCCTCTAAGCTTTTGTAAACTTATGCATGACAGTTGCGTGCAGGTAGCGTTGGACAGTAGTAGCGCTAAGGCAGGAGTGCGCATTAGTTTATTTTGGAGCCTTTTGATCATCTTGTATTTTCCTTTCCACATTGTACTTAAAGTTTTTGATATAATGGATATGTGGTGATGTTGTTTTGTGACTTGGTTATGCTTGTGGTTATGCTCCATTATAAAAAAAATCATACTAAAAATCCTCCTTGTAGGATCTCAGGATCGGAATCTGGTATGTGAGTGCCGAAATCCGAGAATGGGGCACTACGGAGGCTGTCGGTGCCGGATTCGGTGATTAGGAATTTTGTGAGCCCGTTTTTCGAGTTTGGGGCGTGACAACTCTATCTTCATAATAGGAAAACATTTAGAGAGTAGGATTCCATCATAACTTTAACCCAACCCATCACCATATATTGGTACATCATTTGAATTGCTGATCAAGGAAGCAGAAGACTCTTCGTCAATAAAGGAGGAGATCTTCATCAATGAGTTGAATGAGACTCATCCACTTATCTATAAGTAACTAAAATCCAGAGGACCCTTTGATCATTCCTCTGTAGGATTGGGTTTAAGGTGTTTCTCACCCTTGCAAGTCCTCTAGGAGGCCTCTGCGGGAGTGTACGTGGTGTGTGTGTTGTGTGAACCCTTGCTCTGTGGAGAGCATAAACATCCGGTTGAAGGTGAACCTATCTAAAACCTTAGGTTAGAGGTGAACCGTGTGAAACCTCGGTCAGGGTCTTGTGGAAGATCCGTCGCCAGTGTGCCTAAAAGTGGGTACGTCGTGTTGACCCTTACTCATAAGAGCATAAACAGTTAGCTACAATGTAGGTTGTAAAGGTTGAAGGTGAACCTGATTTAAAACCTTAGGTTTGAGGTGAACCGCTGTGAAACCTCCTTAGTGAAATCCAGTACACTCAAGCGTTAAGTGCGGTTACCGGGAGTGGAGTAGACAAATAGTCGAACCACTGTAAAAATGACTGTGTTTGAGGTTGTTATTCTATTTTTATGTGATTTACTTTAATATTTTTATATCTAAATATCTGAGATCACATCTTACACACATACACAGTCATATCCATCATAAACTAGTCTACATATTGTTCACTTCTTGAAAAGTTTGTGATTGGATCCTCTATCGGGCTTGGAAGCGAGTAGAGTTACTCTTGAGTAATCCTGATAAGTGTCTATCGTTAGGATTAGTGTAATAGGATTTTTAATAAATCATAAAAACTTTAAAAAGTCCTATTCACCCCCCTCTAGGACATATTGGCATATTCCTACTTCAACTAAAGCAGTCTTCATCGCAATTTTATTTGGTATCAAAGCCAGGTCTCTCTTTAAGGGCTTCACCGCCTAGAGAGTGATCTTGACTGAAGTTTGGAATATGGCCAAAGGAGAGGGCTCATCAGTCACTAGGCCTCCAATATTTGATGGCTCAAATTACGCATACTAAAAGGCTGGGATGCACTACTTTCTGAGATCTTTTGATCATGATGTCTGAGATATAGTTGAAAGTGGATATGTGCCACCATTTAAACAAATTGTACTTGATAGTGGCACAACCATCACAAAATCCAAATCCAAAGAAAAGTGGATGATGTTCGATAAAGAAAAATAGACTACTGAAGCTAAAGCTATGAACGCCATATACTGTGTCGTGTTCGGAGATATATTCAATCAAATAAGTATGTGTGGGATATCCAAGGAAGCATGGGATCTATTGGAAACAACCCATGAAGGCACAAGCACTGTGAAGAGGTCCAAACTACAACTTCTGACTTCACAGTTCAAAAGTCTCAGAATGGAAGAGCATGAGACGTTTATAGAGTTTTTCACAAAGTTGAATATCATTTGCAACTCCATGGGTGGATTGGAAGAAAAAGTTCTGGTACCAAAAATTTGTAGGAAAATTCTAAGATCCTTACTAGAATGATTTAATCCCAAAGTAATAACAATTGAGGAGTGTAGGAACATAGACGAGATGAAAGTAGAAGAACTGGTAGGTTTCTTACAAACTTTTGAACTACACTTCAAACAAACCCAAAAATCCAAAACAACTGTCCTAAAAACTTCAAAGAAAGTAACAAATGAGGACAGTGGAAGTGAAAAGGAAGATGAAGATGAGGAAGTGGCTTTGCTGGCACAAAGATTCAGAAAATTCTTTCAGAAGAATCGTGGCGGTCCTTCCAGAGGTAGAAAAGTGGACAATAAACCTACTGCATGCAAATTTGGTAAAAGGACCAAAGAACTACAATGTTATGCCTGTCAGAAATATGGACACCTATCTACCAAATGCCCAAACAAAAACACAAAGGGTAAGGCAATGGCCGCCACTTGGGATGATACAAAAGAGTCAAATTTAGAATCTAGTGACTCAGAGAGCGGTGAAGATAAAAAATCATTAAAAATTCTTATGGTCTCTACCACTCCAATCATTCCCACGGAATCTGAAAGCAAGGAAAAACAGCAAGCCACTGAATCATTTCCATCTGATAATGAGGAAACAGAGGAGGAAGAAGAGAAATAGGATAAACTACAAGATGCCTACAAATAACTATACATTCATAGCATCAAAGTTGTTAAAAGACTTGGAATATCTGAGAATAAAAAGGAATTGCTGCAAAAAGATTTGGATAAAACTCTTGAAATTAATACACGCCTAATCGATTTACAGCAACATCACTCAGATAATGATAGACTTGAAAGAGTTAACACCTTCCTTAAATCAAAATGTGAAAAACTAAACAAACAAGTTGAGCAATTAAAAGAAAAAAATTTATTCCTACAAAATGAAAATCATACACTTCTATTTGATTTAGAGGAATCCAGAAAAACTGCTAAGCTACACTATAAGTTTTCTCGGAGTGGTAAGAAGTTAGAAAAACTATTAGGCATGGGAAAATCTGGGAAGGATAAGAATGGCTTAGGATATGAAACAAAGACTGGAGCTACAGCTCTAACAACTGGAAGAACTACTACTTCAGGTAGTAATAAAAGAATTACTCCAATGTGTCATTTATATGGTGATTCGGGTCATTATAAGATTGAATGCTTGTCTCCTGGGAAGACTCAACATTGCTCTGGTTAGAATTATATTGGAAAATTCAAACCTACCAGAGAAGTACGAAATGTTTTAAGACATCCTGGAAATATGATTAAAAGAGATTCACACCCGCCACCACCTAAAATGACTAACAAAGAGCAACTAAATCAAGTGGTAAAAGAGAAAACAATTATCTACCACTGTTAAAAATCCTGTCATAAAATGGGTTCCAAAAGAAAAGAATTGTCTGGTTACTCATTCAAACCATATGTCAGTCAATGAAATCAAGTGGTATCTAGATAGCGGGTGTTTAATACATGTCACAGGTGACAAATCCCTCCATACAAACTATTCAAATCTTAATCATGGGATAGTCACCTATGGAGACAGAAGCATCGCTAAGGTAATTGGACAGGGAATCATTAAGGGAATCCAGTTGCTCAAAAATGAGAATGCCTTTTGCATAAAAGGATTAGCGCACAATCTCTTAAGCATTTCTCAAACTTGTGACACTAAGCATGTGGTTGCATTCTATAAGGAGAAATGCGAAATCCTGGACCTCTTAGGAAAATCAGTAATGAAGGGTTATTGCACAAATAACCACTACTATGTCATCAAAGGAATAGGAAAGGATGATTCCTATGCCTAGAAATACTGAGCATAGAGAGAACAAGTCCAGATCATGCATAAAGATTTGGATATTTGATGAAATGATGCATCTTTTGATAAGCTTCTAATAATACATCTGAGGACTCTCTCCTCACTTTTTTTGTATAAACATTTTAATGTTTATAATTCTGATTTGTACAATGATTGTACATAATTTTTTTGTATACTATTGAGTCATAAAAATATTAAAGGTATATATGAAAGATTGTTTGAATGCTGAAAATTAAAAACATCAACCCATGAGATACTTCGATACATCGAGTGAACGTTTCGATTGCATCGACCATTAATCGATATCATTGACAATCTCTTGAAAGCTGAATCGTCGGGTTGGTTGGGCTTCCCTCTGATCTTCATTAAAAAGAGCAATAGGGTACCTGTCACGCCCCAAACTCGAAAATCGGGCTCACAAAATTCTCGATCGTCGAATCCGGCGCCGACAGCCTCTGCAGAACCCCATTCTCGGTTCCCAGCGCCCATTCGCCGGGTTCCGATCCTGGGATGCTACGAGGAGGATTTTTTTATCAGTTTGATTCGTAATAAGCATAACCAAAGGCATAACCCACAAACAACAACCAAAAACTTCATCACATTTCTACTATGATCAAAAACTTTACAAGTACAATGAACATAAAGGGAAATACAATGAAGATGAACAAAAACTCCAAAATGATCTGCCACAAGCCCAAGCCTCAGCGCTGCTACGATCCAACGTCACCTGCACGCAACGGTCGTGCATAAGCTTATAGAAAGCTTAGAGGGCGGTGAAGTGTATGCTCAAGGTGGTAATATAGTTATGCAGTATCAGAGTAATGCGAAACATGCTGATGAATGCCAAGAATACCATTAGTCGTACCAAGGCCATGCGGTGCAAAGCATGGATGATGTCGGCTATACCAAAGCCATGCAATGTGAAATGTAACTCACGCATGCAAACCCTCATCTAAGTTCACATGTCAATACGACTCAAAATATGGAATATCACTGGGGTCTAGTATACTCCAAGCCAGATTGTCACCCCATCGTGCGCAAAAAGGTGAGTGGAAAAGACCTCACTATCCGCCTACCAATATCCGGCTTGGCTCTTCAATAGCGGACCCATTCCTCGAGTTGGTCAGACTCAGCCTAGTATTGCCCCCTACTCTCGGGCAGGTAAGGCCGCAGCCCCTTCCAATCGACTACGACACAGTGGAAAGCGTAACCGTCTGGTAATCGGCACTCGGCGCTTATGCACCCACTCAGTCTAGACGTTGGAGCAACCTCTTGGTACCATAAGGGTTTAGGGACTTTCACCCAGGGATATCTATAGCACCCCATGTAGAACAGTATTTTCGGTATTTAATCCTGCCAACCACGATACGTCTGTGGAGGCTACGGCCCTGATATCGCTAGGGCATACAATAACCATATCACACAATGCGAATGCATGAATCACATTATCCAGTCATACAGTAATTCTGCACGTATCGTGCGCTCATGTAGGGCAACACCCCCTGTACAGGAGCCCCTAAACAATCTGCCCGAAGGCATATGCTATGATCAGTCACTTCTCATATCAAGCATACGTATGACGCATATGATCATGAATCATGGAACTAAACATGTTATATGGGATGGATGATGTTCATAATGAAGATGGGCCTAGATGGCCTACACATTACACGTATGGGCCCTGGGGGAACTCATAATGTGGACATTTAACCAGCACTATACTTGCAATGGGGACGTCAAACCACCATTGCTCCCAAGGTATAGCCCGTCGTAAACATCATTACATAAATTATGTTGGGATTGCACATTGCAATGGACCTTAGGTATATCCCATTGGGCCTTCAATACATCAAATGAGCTGTATCATATGGGCCTCATATTCATCAAGTGAGCCACATCAATGGGCCGCACCAATGGGCCTTATGTGCATTGCAATGGGCCATAACCCGTGGGCTTTAGAATGCATCAAATGGGCCTAATCTTATGGGCCTTATGTGTTTCAAATGGGCCTCGCCAATTGGGCCCCATATGTACATCAAATGGGCCTCAACCCATAGGTCCCAATACATCTTAATGGGCCTTAATCCATGGGCCCCTAATACATCAAATGGGCCTCAACCATGGGCCACAAGTAAACTGAGATGGGCCTCCCACCACCAGTATATTATATATAATATAATATATAATATATATAGTACATACAATATTATATATAATATAATATTATATATATATATATATATATACACACGCGCGTACACACCCACACATGCACACGCACACAACACGCTCACCGTCCCTGGACGGTGGGGATATAACACAAACATCACAGCGGGCTCCACCGTCCAGGCGGACGGTGGAAATAAAGCACATATGTTACTGTGGGCTCCATGTGTGGCCCGCTATAATGTTTATACTCATCCAACCCGGTGATAAGGTCAAGTAGACCTAGATGAAGGGTGAAAATAAATTTCACCCTGATCTAAAACTTCTGTGGACCCAAAAAAAGGGTTTCAAGGGTAGAGTTCAATTCACACTGTTTCCTATGATGTGGGCCACCTGAGTCTTGGATAGACCTGAAATTTGGAGGGTGGTCCACTGACCTTAGGGCCCACCATATGAACGGATTAGATGACAAATAAACATCAAGGTGGGGCCCACTGCTAGAGCCGTGGCCGCTGCCCACTCCGTCCGTCCGCTGGGCGCTGGTGCGAATTTTTTTTTAAAAGAAAACCAATTTTTTTACAGTTTTTCACATGTAGGGCCTGCATCAGATGAATCCAACCTCGCCATTGTTTCCCATATCTCAATACAAGCCAAACAAGCCCAATATTCAATATCTTTTGGTGCATTAAAACCTCAGGTGAATTTTTAACGGTAACAACCACTGTTTACTATGTTGTGGCCCACCAGAACATTGGATTAAGTTCAGTTTTCAACTCAACGTCTAAAATGAGTTAGGTAAAGGAATGGATGGTATAGATTAAAAATATACATCAAGATGGGGCTTATATGAGTGGGCCACCCCATGAGCTTGGAAACATGCTACTACTTGTGTTTTAACAGTGACGTCTAGCATCCCTGGACGCTGGACGGATTCTCACAGCTGGAGGTGGGCTTGCTCACGTGGGCCACTTCATGATGGATGTGTGGATATAACACATATAAGGTGGGCCCCACTTCTAGATGTTTTTGATAAAATACATGCCTCAGGGTGGGGTCCATCCAAGTGGGCCATACAACCATGTTATGATCACATAAAAAATGAAATAGAGAGGGAGAGAGAGAGACAGAAAGTGGGACACGTGTGATGGAGGGACCCCGACACTATGGGCCCTCCCTTGCACTAAATCATACAGCAAGTGGGTCTCATTACATGTGGGCCCATTAAATTGAAATCCAACGGTGGAGATCCCTTCTCCACTAAAATAGACGGTCTAGATGACTCTAAGTATGCAAGGAAAATAAACATCATGATGGGGTCCATGGAGAATGGCCCCATTATGGAATGATCATGATGATCCAAGTGGGCCATCTGCCACATCTTAGGGTCCAAAGTGAGATCCAAACCATTGATCGGTTGGCCTCTTTTGGCCCATCTTAAAAGCATTAAAAACTACCCTATCAAAGCACCCACCGCTTGATCTTCTTGCTCCCTTAGCTTCCTTAGCTCCTTGTGCTACTCTTTGATGGAGGAAGATGAGAAATAGATGGCTAGGATGGGAGATCTAGGGATGAAAAGGTGGGCCTCACATATGCATTTTTCTCTCCATGGAATGGCTTGGACGTGAGGAGCTCCTGGGTTACTTGGATTGGATTTGAAAATGAAGGAGAGAGAGAGTTGTAAAGAGAGATGGGTGATGTGTGATGAAGTGATGGATGGGAGAGAGAGGGATGGGTGCGTAAGATACTTTTTGACTTTAGGGGTTTTTGGTGTAAGAAAGGTATGAGCTTGTAAGATCTTTTTGACTTTTGGGGCTTGCTTGGGAAAGAGTGAAAGGTGATGTGTACTTGACATGATGGGATGGATTGATTGATTGACTGATTGAGGTGACATCTCGTAGAGATTCTCTCGAATTTTTCAACGCGTGGCGTTTTCCTCGCACCGAACGCTGGCCCACATCTCCCGACCAGGGTATCGCCTCGGCACGCGAGTCATGGCATCGGAACCACGGCGACGGTGCGGTCACTAAGGTAAAGGTCTTGGGTTAAGTCTACTCAGGTTGATGGCATGAGAATCAAGGTCGCGTGCAAATACCGGTTAAGGGTCGAAGGTTGCCGAAATTCGACCGGGAAGACCACGGAAGTCTAAGGACAGTACGGTCTAGGATACGAGGCTTACAGTACTCCGATGTCATCGAAATGATGTTCGATGATATCGACAGTTACTAGTGAATTAAAGACGGACGATCGGAAAAAGAGACTCACTAGTTGATCTCAAAATGGGATTACACCTCTCTGAACATTTTTTTTATCAAACAAATATGTCTAAAAATTTGGTTCTTCCACAACAACCTTCAATGAAGAGCAAGAAAGGAAAGAATGAAGCAACTGGCTCATCTCCTCTTTTCAAGTTAAACCTTGTGGCAGAACGGTCAGTTCAGAGGAAGAGCATTACACCTTTTGGGATCATCAATCTCTTAGAACTGATTGGTTGGGGGAATATCGTGAACCTTGGAGGAGGATTTCAGCATAATCTGGTGCATCAGTTCTTGAGTTTAATCTACAAGGTTGAAAATAATCCTCCAATTGTTTTAGTTGCTGTCGTGAATCGGTCCGAGCACATCACCCCTAGACTTATAAGCAGATTAATTGGGGTAGAGGTCATAAGGATACCTATATCAGAACGAAATATGAATGGTCTTGGTGTATGGGGTGAAGTTACTCGGGCGTTGTGTGATGGTGCTACTATACCAAGAAATGCAAAGAATACACTTCATGTTAAATATCTCAATCTAGCATACATAATTCTTCACAGCATTTTCAGCACAAATGTTTATCCTTGTGAAGTCTCTGACAACATGCTTTCTCCATACATGCTAAATATTTTGTATGATGTTCATCTCGGTATTCACATCTGCCTACCCACTCTTATTCTACAATAATTGATTTGGGTATCTTCAGATGAATCCATCACTATCCTTCCATTCCCGTGTCTTGTGACTAAGCTATCACGACAATTTGGGTTGCCTCAAACTAATGATCTCCCACACCTACATATTTGGTTTAATCAAGAAGACATCTGCAATATAGTTGCCAATGCACCTCGTGGTGGAATCAATTCAAGCTCAGAAAAAGACTATTTTATTCACAGCCCCATCTCTAATGAAAATATTCAGGCTGTCATCAATCGAGACACTATACAAGATCTGCTTGATAGACAATCCTACATGATGAAACAGCTGGATGAGTGTGAAGTCTGTCTACTGGAGATCAAAACCATGCTAGCAACCCTGCAACATGATACACAACAAATTCTGAATGTCCTGCCAGCACTATAGAGGTTGTTGATTGTCTATAAAATGTCTAATGCATCACAGACTTGGATTCTCACTGAAACGCTAAGGGCATTAATATTTTTTTGAATGCTCCTTGCTCATGCATAGGTATGATGCATTACTATAGCTCAAATCCTTTTTGTATAAAAAACCTCTGAGTAAGGAAGACTTAGTCTTTTGATGGTTTTGTGTTCTACTACTACCAACCTTGGGCAGTATCTTTTTTTTGGATGCTGATGAATATAGCTGAATATAATTCTATTTTTACTACCATTCTGATATATGTGATCCCTTAGTTTTATCTAGTTTATGATATGGAGTGCATGTTTTTTTCCATGATTATTTTATTTGTTTGTATTAATGCTCTAATTGCTCTGATGTGTATCCATACCTTCTGAGAATGATGTGTGCTTAAACTGATTTTATCTCTATACATCTATATTTGGGTGTTCTCCTACATGTCTTTAAAACTTCAGTCAATATCCGCTATAATGCTATCTTTGTCAATGACTGACAAAAAGGGGGAGAATATTTCAAACACCCTGTCAAAATATGTATGTTTGCTTCAGTATGGTGTTGCAGGTGTTAGGGGGAGCAACTGCACCAAGCGACGGGGAGTTTGTAGATAGGGGGAGCAGCTTTTGAATATCTTGTGACAGTGTTAGCATTGTACAATTGTGTAAAGAACATGCACACATAATTTAGGATGTCAGTATAGAAGCTGGTCTAGGGTGTTTTGCTATTTTGTCACATAATTGATAAAGGGGGAGATTGAAAGTGCCCTGGTTTGTCAATTAGCGTGAATGTTGGGTCAGTCAAACTACAGAGCCTTATAGGAAGATTAATTCAAAACCTCTACCTCAACCGGATGTATGTAAGCTTGCCATATTTAAATCTAAGCCTCACATCCCATATCCCAAAACACTAAGTAAATAAAACCCTTAAAACAAGTTAGAACTTTATAGGGTTTATAAGTGAGAAAACCTTTTTGAAAATAGAAAATCTCTAAGTTTTTCATGCTTTGTCAATTTTATTGATACACGTCTTGATAGAATCGACCTGCTCTGTCAATGTTCTCGATGCTCAAACAATATCATCAAAATGAGGACAAAAGTGTATAGCAACCACATATCACTGGACTGATTTATCGATATATCGATCTACCTATCGATATCATCGATATTTAAATCTTGAGTCTATCGAAAGTGACTCAATAATATCGATAGACAGATCTCCGGTGCCCCTATTTTTACTTAAAGAAAATCAGACGTGCATCGATATATCGAAGTCGTTCTTGATACCATCGAAGTTCAAATCTCGATGATATCGAAGGGCTCTCGATAGTATCGATCATAGGCGCCTAGTCTTCCAGCAAAATATTTCAGGATGTTTATCTATGATCGGAGGTCCCTCGATAGAATCGATATTCAAATATCGATGATATCAGTACGGTTTCGATGGCATCGAATAGGGATAGAAACTGTCCAGCAAGCTTAAACAAAAATCCTCTGGATTTATCGATGCATCGACACTCTATCGATATCATTGACATTCAAATTCTGATGATCTCGAAGGTCCCTCATTCATTCTTGTAAACCTGACATATTTCAAAGCAAGTCTCTCTCATTTTTCAAATGTCGAGGAATCGAACCTTGCATCGATGGAATCAGAGTTCGAAATCTGATTCCATCAATACGAGTCTCGATTCCCTCGACCTGCTGGCAATTGGTTTCAAAAGCGTATGACATTTGAGTTTGTGTCATCGAGCGGCCAGTCGATGCTATCGAGAGTATACGCTCGATGATATCGACTCTACTCGATGATATTGAACTTTGTCATAAATGTGACCGTTTTATATCCGTTGGAACTTTTTACCTATATAAAGAGAGCTTATCTTTTGTTGCTGGGGGAGAGAAAGAAGAAAGTGCTTTTGAGTGTTTTACCTTAGATCATATACCCGAAGCCCTTTCTCTGAAGGGA
The DNA here is from genome assembly GCF_029962835.1 of Magnolia sinica. Classification (NCBI taxonomy): domain Eukaryota; kingdom Viridiplantae; phylum Streptophyta; class Magnoliopsida; order Magnoliales; family Magnoliaceae; genus Magnolia; species Magnolia sinica. Next base: position 33,827,951 of record NC_080582.1, on the reverse strand, counting down.
GTTCATCCTCCATTCCACCCTCATCATTGATATTTAATAGAGTGGATTGGGGAATGAACTTCCACATTTAAGGATCCTCTAGGTACTACCTTAATGGAAAATCATTAAGCTGGGATGCCTTGAATGTATAGATGCTTAGAATCACTCTTGTAAGACCTGTATCCTAGTCCATACTGTTCCGTCGACTCTCGCGATCCTTCTTGTCGAATTCTGGCAACCTGTGACGTATAATCAACATTTTCGCGCGACCGTAAGTCGAATCTCGTAGATTTGAGTCGGCTTAATCTGAGACTTGTACCATTGTGACCACACCGTTGCCGTGGTTCTAACGTCGCATCTTGCATACTGATCTGATACCCTGGCAGGGAGATGTGAGCCAATGTTTATTTTGAAGAAAACGCCGCGCGTTTGCAATCCCAAGAGAATCTCTATGACATGTCCCATCAATCAATCAATCAATCACTTCATGTCAAGTACACATTACCTTTCATCCCATCCCCAAGCAACTACCATGTCAACTCTCTCTCACCCTCACTCTTACACACCCATACATGTCAAGTACACCATCACCTCACCCATCACTCACATCCATCACTCTTTCTCTCCTTACAACTCTCTCTCTCTCTCTCTCATTTCTCAACACAACTCCCAAGCTAGCAAGAGGTGCACACGTCCATGCCTTCCTATTGAGAGAAAAATGTGATTTGTGTTGCCCACTTTCCCATCCCAAATCCATCATCTTATCCATTCAAACCTCATCTTCCACCATCAAAGTGAGACACAAGGAGATTGGCGTTCCAACAGACCGAGAAGATCGAATGGTGGGTGCTTTATAGGATAGGTTTTTTTTCATGTTTTGATGATGGGCCAAGTGAGGCCTACCGATTGATGATATGGATCTCACACCCTAAGTGTGGCCGATGGCCCACCTTGATTCTCATGATCATTCCTTGATGGGGGCATTCTCCATGGACCCCATCATGATGTTTACTTTCCTATCTTGAATAGGGGTCATCTAGACCGTCCATTTTGGGTGGAGAATGGATCTTCACCGTTGATCCTTTATTTAGTAGACCCACATGTTTTGGGACCCACTTGATGTATGATTTCTTACAAGGGAGGGCTCATTGTGGCGGAGCCCTCCATCGCATGCGTCCCACTCTCATTCTCTCTCTCTCTCTCCATCTCTTTTTCATTTCTTATCATGTGATGATGTGGCCGTATGGCCCACCCAGATGGACCCCATGATGAGGCATGTATTTTATCCAAGTGATCCATAAGTGGGGGCCCACTTTATATGTGTGTATGTTCCACACCATCCAACCATGTGATGACCCACCCAAGCAGGGCCCACCTTAACATTATTTGTATGCCCAAACAAAATAAAAAAGAAAAAAGAAAAAGAGAGTCCATCGTCTCTGGACGTGAACCTGGAAACACAAATATTAGCATGGGTTTAAAATTTTGGGGGCGGGTCACTTGCATAGGCCCCACATGGATGTATAAATTCAGTCCACGCTGTCCATTCCCTTCCACGGCTCATTTTAGGTGTTGAGCAGAAAAATGATGTTAATCCGATTTTTCTGGTGGGCCATAGCATAGAAAATATTGATTTTTACTGTTAAAAATTGACTAGGACCCACCTTGAGCTAAAACATACTAGATATTAGACTCCTTTGGATGGTAATGGGCCGTGGAATCCAGTGGCTGGGGTGGATTCACTTGAAGTGGGCCCTATGTATGGAAAACCATGATAAAACACGATTTAAAAAATAAAAATAAAAATAAACATGCAGTAGCTGACGTTGCTGCTGGCGGGCGGGCGACAGGGACCCATGGTCCCAGCCGTGGGCCCCACCATGATGTTTGTTGTATATCCACTCCGTCCATTCTATGGGCCCCTTAGGGTTGTGGGCCATCCCCAAAAATCGGCCGTATACACGGCTCAGGTGGCCCACATCAGAGGAAACAATGGGGTTGAACATTTGCCCTTGAAACCCTTTTATGGACCACAGAATTTTTGGATCAAGATGAAATTTGTTTTCCTCAACGTCCAGGTCTGTGTGACCTCATGGACAGATTGGATGGCAGATAAACATTACGGTGGCCCCACGTGGGACCCACAATGATATATGTGTTTTATTCCCACCGTCCAGGTAGACGATGGAGCCCACAGTAATGTATGTGTTTTATTCACACCGTCCACTACCATGGACGGTGGAGCCCACCTAGATGTATGTGCTCAATCCATGTCGTCCAGCCATTTTAACTGGTTGTTGGACGGCAGGGGGACCCCACCATGAGGTATATGTTTCACCCATGCTGTCCATCTTTATGGGACCCACCATGATGCATATGTTGCATCCAAACCGTCTATCCATTTTGAAAGACCATTTTATGGCATGAGTTAAAGAATGAGGCAAATCTAAGTTCAACTGGACCCCACCATTTTAAGTAGTGGTCAATGACGCCCACTGTTCAAAAACCTCTATGGGCCATAGTATCTTCCCATTAAGTTGATATTTGTTTCCCACTTCATCTATCACTATGTTAATTTATGATTAGGTTGGATGGGAAACATATTTTATGGTGGGCCTTAGAAATTTTAAATGGTGGAATTCATTATCACCACTTATCTTGTGTATGGCCCATTTAATATGCATAGGGCCCAATTAGGGCGGCCCATTTAATATAAATGGTCATGTTATTAGGCCCATCTTGATGTAATTGTGGCCCGTTGTTGAGGCCCACCTTGATATGGATATAAGGCCCATGTTATAAGGCCCTTTGTGATGTATTCTAAGGCCCATGGGTTATGGCCCATTCCAATGTACAAAAGGCCCATTGGTGCGGCCCATTGATGTGGCTCACTTGATTATAGAAGGCCCATGTTATAAGGCCCATTGTGATGTATTCTAAGGCCCATGGTTTATGGCCCATTGCAATGTACATTAGGCCCATTGGTGCGGTCCATTGATGTGGCCTACTTGATTATAAAAGGCTCATATGATACGACCCATTTGATGTATTTGAGGCCTATGGGTCGAGGCCCAATGAGATGTATATAGGTCCATTGTAATGTGTGATTCTTCCATGGTTTATGTAATGATGTTTGATGGCAACCCATGCCTTGGGAGCAATGTCGGTTTGACATCCACGTTATAAGAATGATGTTGGTTAAATGTCCACATTATAACTCTCCCTAAGGCCCATTGTAGGCCCATACTTGTTGATGGTTCACCACTTTGTAACATGCTTAGTATATCTCCATGATTCATGCCCATATGCATCATATGTATGCTTTATATGAGGAACGTTTGATCATAGCATAAGCAGTTGGGCTGAGACATTTACGGGACTCCTTATGAGATGGAGTGCCCCAGATGAGCGCGTGGTACGCGTGAGATTGCTGCATGATTGACAGTTTTGAAATGGCCAAGCTATATGTCCTAGAGAGGGGGGGGGGGGGGGGTGAATAAGACTATGCCAAATTAAAAATAAATACTACGAAATATGAAACAAGGAATAGATAGCACTATACACCAATCATAGAATAGGAATGGAAAGCAACCTAAAATAGAGAAATTGAAACAAAAATTGTTCTAAGGACAACCTTACACCAAAAACCAAAGTTTACGGTAGGATAACCTTATTTCTAGAACAAATAGAGAAACTGAAGCTCAACATAATAAAGAGATAGCAAAAATATAATGCTGAAATGTAAATCTAAATTATTACAACATTCCCCATTGTGCTTGAAATGAAATGATTACAACATTCACATTCACACGTACATTCCACAATTCTGAATGATAAAAGATAGGAAATATAAATCACACATCCACAACATAAAGAATTATAGTGGTTCACCTGTGTTCACCAACTATTAAACAATAGCCACACAGAATGCTACTCCACTCCTAATATCCTCACACAGGGGATATTAGCGTTCACTATCAAATAGGTTTTCACAGGTTCACCCAAAACCTACACAATTGTGTCTTTTTTAAAGGGCTTACACAATTCAAAAACCCCCACTTCTGAGTTTTCTAGCTCTCCTCAGATAACCAATAACTTTGAGATTTTTGTGGCTTAACCTCAAATAAAACCAAATAATGTAAATTACTCAAATTGTAAAATACCTGATTTTCTCCTTCGTTGTAACAGCCCAGAAGAACCAAGTTGGAGTGGAGATTTAAATGTCAAAGTTCAATGTCCAATACTCACTTTATAATAGTTCTAGGTTCTAATAGATTTTAAATTAAAACAAAAGGGCTAGCTCTAAGTGATTTTGATTCCAGAAAAAGGAAAATAACAATTCCTCTTTTCAGATTAGATTGGAATGCAAGAAACAAAATCAATTAACAAAGATAAAGAAAGAGAATATTAAATATGCACACTTAGCTTAAATGGAACACCGACTTATCTCTCAAAAGGCTGAATTAAATTAACTTGAATTGCTTTTTCTATTCTGAGATTCGTGCTCTATTTATAGGTGAGCAAATCATGTCTTCAACTGGTCTAAGGACCTCTACAAATGGTCATAGGACCAACAGATATTTGAAAATTCGGGCGCGATAAGATTTGACAGTTTCACGACTAGTCGTAGGTCTCCTTTGACTAGTCGTAGGTCTCCTTCGACTGGTCGTAGGTTGTCTAATTTCAACATTGTTCTTTGAGTCATAGGTCTATGACTGGTCGTAAATGCAGTCGACACTGTTCCTACGACTGGTCGAATAGTCCCCAGGACTAGTCGAAGCCTAACAGAAAATTTCTAATTTTTGTAACAAACTTACAACTGATCCAGGAATGTTTTGATAGGTCAAAGCAGTGTTAAGACTAGTCGAAAAAAGTCTAGGACTAGTCTTAAAACAGACCAAACACACTTATATAAGACATATGAATTATGTATCCAAAATGGCCTACTCTAAAGGTCAACCTAAGGTCAGTCATACCTCAATAGTGAAGTAAGGACATTGAAACTTTAGAGATGAGTGACCTTTGAAAGTAATGGAGCTTGAAGTCTTGATGTTGTTTAAACTTGAGAGCTTTTTGAGATCTTGAGATTGAACTTGAAAGCTTCTTGAGATTCTTGAGTTTGAACTTGAAAGCTTCTTGAGATTCTTGAATTGTGAATAGTGCTTGTCAACCTAAGTTAATCTTGAGTAGAGCATTGTTCTTCATAGATACAAACTTCATAATAGTGTCTTTGGCACTACAAATTTGACAACATAAATGGCTATAAACTATGGCACTTACAATCTCCCCCTTTGTCAAATTAGTGACAAAACACACTTTCAAGATATGTTACATAACACAGAATATCTGATTAAAGAATCATGCACCAGCTGTTATCAACTGGCATCCTGCAGACTTATAAATAAATATTCAGTCCACCTCTGCACACCTTTGCACATACTCCCCCTGAGTAACATACTCAAAAAAACACCATACAACACAATGCTGCTCCCTCCTATTGACAACATCCATATCAATATACATATCCATAACATATCCATACTCCCCCTTTTTGTCACAATATGACAAAGGAAGCACAAAATAGATGGTTGAGGAGAAATAATCAATGCGAAATATGAGAGGTAACTAGTTAAGATATGAGAGCATAGCATAAGCAACACACATAATTCACAGACTGAGCTAAGTTAAATAGAGTGACAAACTCAAAAACTAGTTTGGAGTAATAAAGTTAGTACAGACCAGTAATCTTAAAAATACTAATCTGACCCAGATGAAGGAGCAGGAATGGAAGGTTCAAGTTGATGCATGCCTTTGTTTAAGCGCCTAAGATATTTGAATTGTAAATCATGGGTGACAGACATGTTTTCCATCTTAACATTTAGATTCTCAACTTTATCTTCCAATGCACTCAGATATGCATCAAATGAAGAAGGCTCATAATCTGGATCATTTGTAGAATCAGACTCAAGCTCTTCAAAAATATTATCCATGTTAATATCATCAAGAGGAAGATCACCAGCTTCTTCCTCATGTTCAGCTTCAGCACTGCCAACACCATCACCTTGGCTAGGAAGGAAATCCAGCTTCATCTTATTGATATTAGAATTGTTAAATATCAGATGATGGATAGGAGCCTCCCCAACCGGCATGTCGACTAACATATGTGTAGCCAATACAATCATCAAATATCCAAACGGAATGTCACTGTGACCAGGATGGAGTCGAAACTGAATGATGAAGTGACAAATCAAGGATGGTAAGTAAATGTTAACACCACTGACAACAGAATGAAGAATACGAACCATGATGGACATCAATTCAGATTTATTACTCGACCGAGGATACAAATTAGACACAAAGATTTTGTGAAGAACTCTGTATTTGGGTAACAGATAGTTTGAAGGAAGCGCATTCCCTTTATGCGTCCATTGTACATCCAAATTGCATAAGTCCTTAGTCAGAATACATTTTTTAGTAACAGAGGGTTTATCAGATAAAGTATGGATGGGAATACCCTTATCATTCACTGGAATATCCATAAGGGCTGAAATCAAATGATGATCAACTTCAAATGACCCTTCTCTTGTGGATATAGAAAAAGTTAAATTTTTTAGTGAGAAAGCACATATGCATGCAAACATGGATTGGGCAATGGATCGGTATGCTGGCCCACCCCAAAGCAATAAGTTATTCCAACCTACAGATTGGAGCATAAGAAAAATATCAAACGGAGCAACATGATTAATATCCACTGGATGTTCAACAATAACATTACGCAATCGGATGTCCCGAACATAAGATGGATCGTCCTCAGGAGCCCTAAGATGATGCTTAGTGATAGGGACTGATCTGGAAGAGGAAGACGGACCACGGGACGTTGATTTTCTTCCTTTAAAACCCATATGCAATAAAGATTTCAAAAATATAGAGAGTTGTAAAGGATTGAGAAAAGGGTATTCTCAAATCAAATTTTTTAAAAGAAAAACCCCAAATCTCAACTAAATTTGAAATAGACTACTCCAAGAGAGAAATAGAAGCAATCTAGATACAAATGCACTAACCTTGAAGATTTTAGAAGATGGGTTCAACTAGTCGTGTGTCGACTCGTTGGAGAGTGAAGTTGAAATGAAGAAGAAAGTGATTTCTCCCAAATTTTAATTGAATCCACGCGATTCACGACTGGTCGTGGGTATACACGATCGGTCGTAGCACTACTGGTCGTGGATACTCATGATTGGTCGAGTACAGGCCAAAAAAATTGATTTTTGTATATTTTTCAAGATTTTGAAAACTAAACTAGCAAATATATATACTATGATACAAATAGGCATAATTAATCATTTCAAAATGCACATTCCGAGATCAAATTTTATTTTGTTAAACCTGCTTTTGTCGAGTGGTTTAGTGAAAATATCAGTACGTTGAATCTCAATAGGGATATATTCCAAAGATATAACCTTTTCTTCAACTAATTCCCGAATATAATGAAATCTAATATCAATGTGCTTAGTACAAGAATGCTGAATTGAACTTTTTGAAATATTTATGGCACTGGAATTATCATAATATAATAACATAGAATCCTATTTAATTCCATAATCACTTAGCATACATTTGATCTAAACAAGCTGAGTACACGCATTACCAGCTGCGATATATTCAGCTTCAACTGTTGAAAGTGATATAGAACTTTGTTTCTTACTAAACCAAGAAACTAAACAGTTTTCGATATAAAAAGAACCACCACTGGTTGATTTTGAATCATTAAGATTACCAGCCCAGTCAGCATTCGAGTACTCAGCTAATTAAACACTAGTCTCATGAGGATACTACAGAACGAGATTAACAGTACTTGCGACATATCGTATAATCTGCTTGACAGTAGTCAAGTGTGATTCTTTAGGTTCAGACTGATATCTAACGCAAATACCAATACTTAGAGCGATATCTGGTCTACTAGCAATTAATTACAATAGACTACCAATCATACTTCAATATAATTTCAGATCCACATTTTTCTTGCAGAATCTTTTGAGAGTTTCAAGGTTGTACTCATAGGAGTATCAAAGTTCTTACCATTCTTAAATCCAAATCTCTTAATCAAGTTCATGGCATATTTAGATTGAAAAATGAACATTCCATTAGGTTTTTGTTTTACTAGTAACCCGAGGAAATAATTCAATTCCCCAACCAAGCTCATTTCAAACTGAGATTTCATCAAATCTGCAAACTCAATGGTCATGTAAGTACAAGTAGATCCATAAATGATATCATCAACATAGATTTAAACTAATGAGATATGATCCTTATGTTTTTTAATAAACAGAGTTTTATCAACACATCCCATTTGAAAATTATGGCTTAATAGAAACTTTGTTAGTTTCTCATACCATGCCCTAGGAGCTTGTTTTAAACCGTAAAGTACCTTTTTAAGACAATACACATGATCAGCATTTTTGGGGTCTTCAAAACCCATTGGTTGTTCAACATAAACATCCTCATGTAGATCGCTATTTAAAAATACACTTTTCACATCCATTTGGTAAATCTTAAATTTTCTAAAACACGTAATGGATATAAAGAGTCTGATTGATTCAAGACGTGCTACTGGTGCAAAGGTTTCATCATAGTCAATACCTTTAATTTGAGTGTAACCTTGTACCACTAGCCTAGCCTTGTTTCTAATTATATTACCAAGTTCATCAGACTTTTTTTTGAAAATCCATTTAGTTCCAATGATGTGTTTATCTTTAGGTCTAAGTATGAAATACCAAACATCATTTTTCACAAATTAGTTAAGTTCTTCTTGCATCGCAACAATCCAGTTTTCATTAGCAAGAGCTTCTTTTACATTAGATGGTTCTATCTGGGATGTAAAACATACATAATTATATATATATATATCCTCAAGTTGTCTACGAGTACGAACACTAGTGAGAGGGTTTCCAAGAATCTGTGGTTGAATGATCTTTAACAGTCCTTAGTTCAGAATCAGTCTGATTAGATGAAATATCAGATTTATCAATTACTAATACTTCATCATTATCTGAACTTAAGACAGGTGTGCTTAAGTGATCATCAATGACCACATTGATGGATTCTTGAATCACACTGGTCCTTTTGTTCAGAACCCTATAAGCTCGACTATTTAAAGAGTATCCTAAAAAGATCCCTTCATCACCCTTCGTATCAAACTTTCCCAGATGTTCACGATCTCATAAAATATAGCACTTGCTGCCAAAAACTCGAAAGTATTTGATAGTAGGCTTTTTATCGAACCACATTTCGTAAGTCGTTTTATTATTACCTTTACTAGTGCAAACCCGGTTAATAATATAGCAAGCTATATTGACTGCTTCAGCCTAAAGATTCTTAGAGAGCTTCATACTATTCAACATGACATTAGCCATTTCTTGAAGTACTCTATTTTTCCTTTCAACTATACCATTTTGTTGTGGAGTTTTGGTCACTGAGAATTCATGTAATATTCCCTGGTCGCTACAAAACTTCTCAAAACTGCTATTCTCAAATTTAGATCCATGATCACTACGAATCTTACTGACTTGAGAACCTTTTTCAGTTTGAATCTTTTTGAGAACATTTTTTTACTTCTTCAAGGGTTTCTGATTTGTCCTTTAAGAAGACAACCCATGTGTATCTAGTAAAGTCATCTACTATTACCAAAATATATCTTTTGCCACCTCGACTTTCTGTCCTGGTAGGTCTTACTAGATCCATATGGAGAAGCTCGAGTGGTCTTGATGTGATATTGGAATTCACCTTTTTGTGTGAGTTCCTTGTTTGTTTGCCAATCTGGTATTCACCGCATATTTTATCTAATTTTTGTATTTTGGGTAGACCTCTTATAAGTTCTCATTTGCTCAATCTATGTAAATTTCGGTAATGTACATGTCTAAGACGTTTGTGCCACAAATCAGTCTCATCTATTTGGACCATGTAACATGATTGATTAGATGAGCCGGATTCGCTAACAATATAGTAGTTTTTAGACATTCTACATCCAGTTAGTATTATTGAACCCTTGTTGTTTAGAATCTCACAGCTTTGATTAGAAAACGGTACATTATGGTTATTGTCACATATTTGAGATATGCTAAGCAAGTTATGCTTAAGACCTTCAACATATAAAATATTTTTTAAATAAAGGAAGGTTATAGAGTTGAATAGTACCTTGGCCCATAATCTTGCAGTTGCTGCCATCACCAAATGTGACTGAACCATCAGTCATGTCTTTGAGATCGGTGAATAAACCTTTATCACCAGTCATATGCCTTAAGCATCCACTGTCTAGGTACCACTTTGAATGGCTTGTAGCTTTGAAAGCGGTGTGAGCAACCAAGTAGGCAACTTTAGGAACCCATTTCAGAACTGTTTTGGGTTTAGGAGTATAGTTGGTCTTCTTCTGACTGGTGTTGTAAGAATGACCTACTGAGTTAGATTTTAAGAGCTCCTTAAGTAAATCTACTATCTTTTTAGCAAGAGGGTTTCGGTTCTGATTTTTAAAGTTGACATGGCTACTTTTAGGTTTTTGAAAAGTTTTTGTATTTTTAGAAAAACCTTGATAAGTACTTTTCCCTTTTGAGTTTGAGGACTCTCCTTTCACAAACTTGGGAGGAGTATACTTTTGTTTAGTATGTATATTCTTATCATAGCCTAATCCTGATCGATCGCCACTTTTTCTTGATCCGAATAATAATTTTTCTAACTTTGGATCTCCTTGGGCATACCTCCATGTATCCTTTAAACTCAAAAGAGAAGATACTTCATTTTTAAGTATCTTATTTTTAGATTTCAGATTTTCAATCAGCGAGGTTTTGACTTCTAAATCACATTTTGATTTTTCAAAACAATCTAAAATTTGGGATTTTTTTAAAACAAGTGATTCAAAACATTCTTTGAGTTTAGAAAACTTTTCCTTTTGAAGTTTAAGTTTGACAACAATTTTACAACTTTCCTTGTATAGGGCATTATAAGCATCTTGAAGATCATCTTCATTTTTATAATCACTATTCAGATTTTCTTCGCTAGCTGAATCATCATGATCGGAAAAAGTGAATTTGGCTAGAGTCATAAGGGCTTTAACTTCACTACCCGACTCGGTTTCAAAATCTTCTGATTCAGAAGAAGTTTCAGAATCAGATGATTCATCCCAAGTAGCCAACATACCCTTTCTTTTTGTTTTGTCCTTTTTAGGACATTTGTTTGCTAAGTGCCCATATTCTTGGCAGTTGTAACATTGACTATCTTTCAAAGACTTCCAACTTTTAGATCTAGGTTTAGATCTTTTCTTATCATTTGATTTTTGAAAATCTACCCTTTTCTTGCTTTTGAAAATCTTATAAAATTTCTTCGCTAAAAGAGCCATATCGTCTTCAGAATTTTCTAAATCCGACTTTTCTTGTGAAATATCTTTAGAAGATTTAAGAGCAATGGATTTACTTTTAGGAGCTTTAAAGTTTAACTCATAGGTTTGTAAAGAGCTAACTAGTTCTTCTACCCTCATATTATCCGTATCACGAAGTTCATGGATTGCGGTTACCTTAGAGTTGAACCTTTTAGGAAGTGAGTGTAGTATCTTTGCACATACTTTACTTTCTGGGATTTTATCGCCAAGACCCCACATTGAATTTACAATGTCATTTATTCTTGTGTAAAAGTCCATAAACATTTCATTTTCCTCCATATGAATTTCTTCAAATTTGGTTGTGAGGAGTTGGACCTTAGATTTTTTGACAATTGTAGTACCCTCGTGTGTCATTTCTAATATATCTCATGCTTGCTTTGTAGTATCACAGGATATGATTCTTTTGAACTCATCTAGTGATAGTGCACAAGTGATTGCATTTAGTGCTTTTGCATTGGCACTACTCTCATTTTTCTGAAGGGTGGTCCATGAGAAATATGGTGTTACTCTAATTGATTTTGAACCATCAATACCAGTCACTTCAGTGGTAGGTGGGTTCCATTCACTGTGGCTTGTCACACACTCTCATCCATTGATTTGAGGAAGATCATCATCCTGGCTTTCCAATAGGCATAATTGGAGCCATCAAAGGGTGGAGGCCTAGTGGCTGATAGGCTATCAAAATTTGACATCTTAAATATAGCTTAGATCATTAGCTCAGGAATTAAATCCAAATAAAAAGCAATAAGAGCGAGTTATTAGGCTCTGATACCACTTGAAATGGCCAAGCTATATGTCTTAGAGGGGGGGGGGGAGGGTGAGTAGGACTATGCCAAATTAAAAATAAATACTGCGAAATATGAAATAAGGAATAGATAACACTATATACCAATCACAGAATAGGAATCATAAGCAACCTAAAATAGAGAAATTGAAATAAAAATTGTTCTAAGGACAACCTTACACCAAAAACTAAAGTTTATGGTAGGACAACCTTATTTCTAGAACAAATAGAGAAACTGAAGCTCAACGTAATAAAGAGATAGCAAAAATATAATGCTGAAATGAAAATCTAAATTATTACAGCATTCCCCACTGTGCTTGAAATGAAATGATTACAACATTCACATTCACACATACATTCCACAATTCTGAATGATAAAGTTAGGAAATATAAATCACACATCCACAACATAGAATTATAGTGGTTTACTTGTGTGTTCACCAACTGTTAAACAACAGCCACACAGAATGCTACTCCACTCCTAATATCCTCACACAGGGGATATTAGCATTCACTATCAAATAGGGTTTCACAGGTTCACTCAAAACCTTCATAATTGTGTCTTTTTCAAAGGGATTATACAATTCAAAAACCCCCACTTCTGAGTTTTCTGACTCTCCTCAGATAACCAACAACTTTGAGATTTTTGTGGCTTAACCTCAAATAAAATCAAATAATGTAAATTACACAAATTGTAAAATACCAGATTTTCTCCTTCGTTGTAGGAGCCCAGAAGAACCAAGTTGGAGTAGAGATTTGAATGTCAAAGTTCAATGTCCAATACTCACTTTATAATGGTTCTAGGTTCTAATAGATTTTAAATTAAAACAAAAGGGCTAGCTCTAATTAATTTTAATTCCAGAAAAAGGAAAACAACAATTCCTCTTTTCAGATTAGATTAGAATGCAAGAAACAAAATCAATTAACAAAGCTAAAGAAAGAGAATATTAAATATGCACACTTAGCTTAAATGGAACACCGACTTATCTCTCAAAAGGCTGAATTAAATTAACTTGAATTGCTTTTTCTATTCTGAGATTCGTGCTCTATTTATAGGTGAGAAAATCATGTCTTCGACTGGTCTAAGGACCTCTACGTCTGGTCGTAGAACTAAGAGATATTTGAAAATTCAGGCGCAATAAGAGTTGGCAGTTTCACGACTGGTCGTAGGTCTCCTTCAACTGGTCGTAGGATCCCTTCGACTAGTCGTAGGTTGTCTAATTTCAACGCTGTTCTTTGAGTCGTAGGTCTACAACTGATCGTAGATGTAGTCGACACTATTCCTACGACTGGTTGAATAGTCCCCAGGACTAGTCGAAGCCTAACAGAAAATTTCTGATTTTTATAACAAACTTATGACTGATCCAGGAAATGTTTGGATAGGTCGAAGCAGTGCTAGGACAAGTTAAAGAAAGTCTAGGACTAGTCTTAGAACAGACCAAACACACTTATATAAGACATATGAATTATGTATCCAAAATGGCCTACTCTAAAGGTCAACCTAAGGTCAGTCCTACCTCACTAGTGAAGCAAGGACATTGAAACTTTAGAGACAACTGACCTTTGAAAGTAATGGAGCTTGAAGTCTTGATGTCGTTTAAACTTGAGAGCTTTTTGAGATCTTGAGATTGAAGTTGAAAGCTTCTTGAGAATCTTGAGTTTGAACTTGAAAGCTTCTTGAGATTCTTGAATTGTGAACAGTGCTTGTCAACTTAAGTTGATCTTGAGTAGAGCATTGTTTTTCACAGATGCAAGCTTCATAATAATGTCTTTGGCACCATAAATTTGACAACATAAAGGGATATAAACTATGACACTTACAAGTTTCACTCATGCATTTCGCATTGTGTGTCGTGATTCACTACAAACCCTAGCGACATCAGGGTCGTGGCCTCCACAGGCACATCGTGGATAGTCGTATCGGATACCAAAAGTATTGATTCTAGCATTATGGGTACTTAGGATGTCCTTGGGTGAAAATCTTAGAACCTTTTTGGTACCAGGAAATGCTTCAATGTCTAGACCAAGTACATACACGAGCGCCCGAGTGCCAAATACCAGTAGGCCGCATCTCTCACTTTGTCGTGGTCGGTTGGAATGGGGTGTGGCCTTCTTCGCCTAAGTGAGGGGGCTATAAGCTAGGCTGAGTTTGACCAGCTCGTAAATAAGTCCGCTATCGACGAGCCAAGTAGGTATTGGCAGACTACTAGTCAGGCGGATAGTATGGTCTCTTCCACTTGCTTGGCTGTGCAGCTAGGGAGGAGGCAGTTAGTGTGGGTGTACTAGACCCCGGTGATATCTAGAGGGGAACTGTACTGATATGTGTACTTGATGAGGACTGGCATGCTTGCTTTGCATCTTGCATATGACATTTGTCTACACAGGCATCGCATCGCATGGCCTTGGTATGATCGATAGCATTCATGCCTTGCATCACATCGTTTTGGTACAACTGATTGCATTCATAGACTTACCCATATATTTCCATATTACTCTAGTATTATATACTTGGCACTTGCCTTGCGCACACACTTACACCACCCTCTAAGCTTTTGTAAGCTTATGCATGACTGTTGCGTTCAGGTAGCATCGGACAGCAGCAACGCTGAGATAGGAGTGCGCATCAGTTTATTTTGGAGCCTTTTGATCATCTTGTATTTCCCTTTCTACATTGTACTTAAAGTTTTTAATATAGTGGATATGTGGTGATGTTATTTTGTGCCTTGGTTATGCTTGTGGTTATGCTCCATTACAAAAAAATCATACTAAAAATCCTCTTTGTAGGATCCCAGGATCGGAATCTAGCATGTGAGGGCCGGAATCTGAAAATGGGGCACTACTGAGGCTGTCGGCGTTGGATTCGAGGATCAAGAATTTTGTGAGCCCATTTTCTGAGTTTGGGGAGTAACAGAAGTTGGTATCAGAGCATAACTTGGGAATACCTGAGATCACATCACATATTTGCTATGAACTTAGAATGAATAGGTTCTGAGTCCAAATAACTTAGTGAATTTTTTTTGACATAGACCCTTAACATTTATGCCTTCGAGAATTCTCGAGGATGATAGGCTCTTGTTCCTTCCTGTAGGACGTGATGGCTAAAAGGTCGACCCGAGTGAATCCTGCCCCACCACCTACGACTCCCGCTCTACCACCTGCGACTCCCACTCCCCCACTGGATATTCCTGCTTTTCAGCTTGGGGATGCCACTCCTTTACCTGAGACCAGTGCGGATCCGATCGTACCTGTGAGTGCCACCCAGGTGCAGTAGATGCTTCAGGCAATGACCGCTATTCTTCAGGGGCAGAGCAGGCATCCCACTGTGACACCAGCCAAGGCTGAGCAGGAGTGCGTGAGTGCCCTTCTTAAGGACTTCTGACAGCACGATCCTCCATATTTTTGGGGTGAGCCTGACCCTATTGTAGCGGAGATATGGTGCTCCGAGGTGGAGAAGATATTCGACACCATGAGATGTATGACCCAGCAGTGAGTTCCATTAGCTATATTCCTTCTCCAGGGAGAGGCTCAGCATTGGTGGACATCTGTCGCCTGATCGGTAGTGGCTGATTTTGAGTGGACCTAGGAGGACTTTGTAGGCCGGTTTGACCAGAAGTTCTTTCCCGAGCATGTGCGACAGCAGCGCGCATTAGAGTTTGAGACTTTGGTCTAGGGAGACATGACGGTGTCCGAGTATGAGGCACGTTTTGTCGCGCTGTCGAGATTCGCAACATACCTTGTTGATGATGAGGGGTGGAAGGCCCGCCGTTTTGAGAACAGTACGTCCTGCCCTCAAGAGTCATATGATCGGACACATGCTTCCGACATTTGAGTAGATTGTGGAGAGGGCACAGATTTATGAGTCAGATTGGGCCAGTTTCCAGAGGGCCCGTGACCAGAGGGGAGATCAGAAGAGGAAGGCGCCTTCTGGAAGTTCCCACCAGTAGTATCATTCATAGCAGCGATGCACGACTCGCCCAGCATTCCAAGCACCGACAGTACCCCCAGCAGCACCTTTGGGACCGTTTACAGGTACTTACTTTGGGTGCGGTAGGACAGGACATCGCGTGCACAAGTGTCTCCATCTGCAGTGGTAGTAGCCGAGGACACCGCATCAGCCTCCACGACAGCCACCACAGCAGCAGCAACGACCACAGCACCAGCCTCCAGGGCCTACCCCATAGCAGCAGAGGCAGCAGATCAGGCCATCATAGCTGTAGCAGCATCAGCAGAGACCTCAGAGGGGACTTGCACCTCCCCATCAGGCCAAGGGTAGATTTTATGCCACACAGCAGGACCCTCAGTCATCGAGAGGGGTCGTCGAGGGTACTCTCTATGTTTTTACATGCATTGCACTTGTGTTGTTTGATTCTGGTGCATCATATTCTTTTGTGGCCGATGATTTCTGCCAATCGACCGGTTTGCCGATGGAGTCTTCCTGTGAGGGTTTGTCAGTATCGACGCCCTTAGGAAAGACTGCGACATTAGACCGATTTTGCACATCTTGCCCTATTCTGATTAGGGATATCTTTTTGCCTGTGGACCTATTTGTGTGCCAATGTCTAATTTTGATGTTATCCTGGGTATGGATTGGCTCACCGATTACCAAGTCATATTGGACTACTTCACGAGGACAGCCACGTTCTTTATACCCGGCGTGCCATAGTTCCAGTTTGTTGTCGAGCCCAGAGGAGAGCAACTCTCTTGCCTGTTATCGTGTGCCATTTAGGAGCCAGCTGCTTTGAGTATTGACCAGCTGTCAGTTGTTTGTGGTTTTTTCAATGTGTTCCAGGAGATTCTGGGGTTACCACCTTGTCAGCACACTGAGTTCCAAATTGATCTCGTGCCTGGTACCGTGCCTATTTTAAAGGCCCTGTATCGTATGGCACTGTTGGAGTTAAGGAAATTGTAGAAGCAGTTGAACGAGTTACGTGAGTTAGGCTTTATCCGTCCTAGTAGTCCACCGTGGGGAGTGCTGGTACTCTTTGTGAAGAAGAAGGATGGCTCATTGAGGCTTTGTGTAGATTACCACGAGCTCAACAATGTCACGATCAAGAACAAGTACCCGCTCCCGATGATCGATGATTTATTTGATCAGCTGCAAGAGGTGCAGCTCTTTTCGAAGATAGACTTACAGTTCGGTTTTCATCAGGTTTGGGTTCGAGATGAGGATATCCCGAAGATAGCCTTCAGGACTCGCTACGGTCATTTTGAGTTCCAGGTCATGTCCTTTGGACTGACCAATGCACCCGTAGTGTTCATGCAGTTGATAAATGAGGTCTTCCGTCCGTATCTCGACCAGTTTGTTGTGGTGTTCATCGATGACATTCTGATCTATTCGAGGACCCGTGAGGAGCATGAGCGGCATCTAGAGATTACATTGCAGACCATTCGTGCATACCAGCTTTACGCAAAGCTGGAGAAGTGCGAGTTCTGGTAGGAGGAGGTGAAGTTCCTCGGTCATGTAGTGACGAGGCAGGGTGTCACCATGGACCCCTCGAAGATTGATGCTGTGCGTCAGTGGGGCCAGCCCACGAGCGCATCTGAGATTCGCAGTTTTCTTAGTTTAGAGGGTTACTACCAACGTTTTATTGAGGGATTCTCTCACATTGTAGCCCCGTTGACGAGGTTGACCTGGAAGGTGCCGAGTTCGTGTGGAGCGACACTTGTGAGAAGGTATTTATGGAGCTAAAGGACTGCCTCACATCCGCTCTTATCCTCACTCTTCCCTCTAGGAGTGGTGGATTTGTTGTATTTACCGATGCCTTGCAAGTTAGTTTGGGTGCTGTCCTGATGCAGCACGAGAAACCGGTGGCTTATGCATCTCGTTAGCTCAAGGTCCATGAGCTGAACTACCCTACAGATGATTTGGAGCTGGCAGCAGTGGTCTTCGCATTGAAGGTGTGGAGGCACTATCTTTATAGGGTGAGGTTCGAGCTCTTCTCCGACCACAAGAGCTTGAAGTATCTGTTCTCTCAGTCCAAGCTGAACATGAGGCAGAGGCATTAGATGGAGCTCCTGAAGGACTATGATTTTGATCTCCAGTACCACTCGGGTAAGACAAACGTGGTGGCAGATGCCCTCAGCCATCAGCCATGAGGCCTGGTGGCGCACATGATAGTTTAGGAGTGGAGGATGCTCGAGGATATAACAGAGTACGACTTCGAGTTTGGTCTGCAGTCTTCTATCGTTTAGCTATCGGGCCTATCGATTCAACCCTCTCTTGTCGCAAGGGTGATCGAAGCTCAGCAAACAGATGATTCGTTACAGGATTATCAAGCAGAGGTAGCATCTGAGAGTCAGACAGATTGGTAGATTGGTTCTAATGGTGGACATCGTTTTAGAGGCCGATTATGTGTCCTGGATATTCCTAAGTTACGTCGAGATCTTATGACCAAGGCACATCAATTGCGATTTTCTATCCACCCTGGCTCGATGAAGATGTATCACGATATGAGGCGTTAGTATTTTTGGGCGGGAATGAAGTGTCAGATAGCTAGTTTTGTGGCCAAGTGTGACACGTGCTAGCGTGTCAAGGCTGATCATTAGAGACCCCCTGGTCTATTGCAGCCATTGAGCATCTCGATGTGGAAGTGGGAGCACATATCTACCGATTTTGTCATGTGTTTGCCGAGGACTCGGCGGGGTCATGATGCTATCTGGGTTGTCGTGGACCGTCTGACAAAGTAGGCACACTTTCTTACGATTCGTGAGACTTGACATATGGATCGGCTCGTTAAGATGTTTGTTGATGAGATCGTGAGACTGCATGGTGTTCCTGTCTCGATCGTTTCAGACCGAGACCCAAGGTTCACGTCTCAGTTTTGAAGGAGCTTCTAGAGAGCGGTGGGGACTAATTTACAGCTTAGCACTGCGTATCATCCGTAGACCGATGGCTAGACTGAGAGGGTCAACCAGATCCTTGAGAATATGCTTCAGGCTTGCGCGATTGATTTCTCGGGTAGTTGGGACTAGCACCTGCGATTGGCTGAGTTCGCATACAACAACAGCTATCAGGCGACCATTGGCATGGCTCCTTTTGAGACATTATATGGCAGACCGTGCAGATCTCTGAGTTGTTAGACCGAGGTTAGAGAGCGGCGTCTCTTGGGTCCCGAGCTTGTGCCCCAGACTCGGTAACTAGACTCACAAGGAACCCGATGGTCGGTTCTGACCACAATAACCTCCGTAGTACCCCATTCTCAGCTCCTGAGACAGGTTCTAATCCTAGGATCTTACAAGGAGGATTTTAACAGAAGTATAATCATTCCAATACGAGTATACCCAAGATCACAGCAAGTAATTCTAGGATGACTCAGGATAACATCGCAAGTCTGCCAAGAACATGGGACAAGTAGTGTCCCGAGATCCTTCCTTTCGCTCTGTATTGAACCTGTAATTGTCCTAATTCCTTACGTCGTCATTATTTTATAGATGATGCCGCATGGTTGTGGCACTCGTGGGTGTGGCACCCATGGTCGTGGTGCCCGTGGATGAGGCGTCCGAGTTACCCATCCTACTCGAGCACATCTTGCTCCTATTGTTGAGGATCTGGTTCCTGAGGTCCCGATCTGACCTGTTCCTCTAGTTGAGCCATAGGGCCCGTACCTCCAGTTGCTCTGGTTCCCTGACCTATTCCCCCTCCTCAGCCTGCTGTTCCAGTTACTGAGGCTCCTGCTCTGCCGACCACAACCATGCCTCCGCCCGAGGCGAGTGCCGCCCCTACCTTTCCGACAATACCTATAGAGCTGAGCATTTTCAGTAGTTAATGTAGCTTGTTACCACAGCATTGTAGACCCGTCATCCTGCTACTGTCGAGGTTTCTGGGCAGTCTGATTTATCATGAGTTAGTGCGATAGCTCGAGAGTTCCGACAAATGATCCCCAGAGGTTAGTGGTGACCCTGACCCTTCTGCTGCCAAGGCTTGGCGCACTGAGGTTGCGAGGATTTTTAACACTATTCAATGTCCTGCGGGTCAGAGAGTATCCCTTGTGACCTATCTCCTTCAGGGTGAGGCCCTCCATTGGTGGTCATCTGTATCTAGGATGGTCGGACCTCAGTTTATTTGGACATGGAGGAGTTTGTGGTCCGTTTCGACTAGAAGTTCTTCCCTGAGCACTTGCAGATCCAGCGAGCGATTGAGTTTGAGACCCTAGTGCATGGTGATATGACCGTATCTCAGTATGAGGCCCATTTCTTGGCCTTATCTAGATTTGCTCCTCATCTCACCAGCGATGAGAAGATGAGGGCCCGTTGTTTTGTGACTGGTTTGTGCCCTGCCCTCCGTAGTTTTGTGGTAGAGCATTGTTTGGAGACATTTGACCAGGTTGTGTATCGGGCACTAGTTTATGAGGAGGACTGGCCTATGACCCAGAGGTCGAGAGAACAGAGTTCTGGTGGAGATCAGAAGAGGAGAGTGTCAGTCGGTAGTTCCAGGTAGCACCGTCAGCAGAGAGGGAGGGGTAGATCAAGATTTCAGCAGCCTATGGTTCAGACAGTAGCTTCATCATCATCGTCAGCACCACCAGCCGCTTCATCTTCCGGCCCCTTTTCTGATATATGCTTCGACTGTGGACAGGCCAAGCATCGGAGGCGTGAGTGCCCTCTCCCCATTCAACAGCAGAGGCAGCTAAGCAGACCTCCTCAGCAGCAACAGCAACAGCAGCAACAGAGATAGCAGAAGCAGAGATAGCAATAGCCGTAGCACCAGCAGAGGGGATATCCTTATGTTTAGTCCCTGAGTCCATTATGTATCGTAGCCCAGCAGGCACAGACTCAGGACCCTCAGTCTTCCGGGTTACTTCCCCTACCAGCTCAGGGCTGCTTTTATTCTACGCCAGGCGTCAGGCTAGGACCCGCAGTTATCGACTGGTGGAGTAGTCGAGGGTATTCTTCTTATTTCTTCCTGCATTACTCATGTTTTATTTGATTCTGGTGCCTCCCATTCTTTTGTGGCCTAGCAGTTTTGCCGATCGACCGGTATTCCGTCGGAGGCAGTGTCTGAGACCTTGGCCGTTTCGACTTCCATGGGGAAGTCTGTTGTGTTGACCCATCATTGTCCTTCTTACCCAGTGTTGGTGGGCGAGATATTTCTTCTCGCCGACCTGTTCGTGATGCCGATGACAGGTTTTGATGTTATTCTGGGTATGGACTGGCTTGCGGCGTATGGTGTCGTCTTAGATTGTGCTGCGAGGATAGTTACATTTCATATTCTAAGCTTACCAGTGTTTCAGTTCGTCGCCGAGCTTAGAGGAGAGTCGTTATCTAGTTTCTTAGCGTCGGTCGTTGAGGATTCTATGGCAGAGAGTATTGAGCAGCTGCCAGTTGTTTGAGTACCCGGATGTGTTTCAGGAGATACCGAGTTTGCCGTCGCATCGGCAGGTGGAGTTCCAAATTGATTTGGTGCTCGGTATTGTGCTTATCTTAAAGGCGCCCTACCGGGTGGCACCACTGGAGTTGAGGGAACTGCAGGAGCAGTTGGATGAGCTTCGGGAGTTAAGTTTCATTCGTCCCAGCAGTTCGCCTTGGGGAGCCCTGGTATTGTTTATGAAGAAGAAGGATGGTTCATTGCGGCTTTGTGTGGACTATCGCGAGCTCAACAGAGTCATCATCAAGAACCGATACGCACTTCCCCGTATTGATGATCTGTTCGATCAGTTACAGGGTGCGTAGTATTTTTCTAAGATAGACTTGCGTTCCGATTACCATCAGATTCAGGTCCCAGAGGAGGACATTCCGAAGACGGCTTTCCAGACACGTTATGGTCACTTCGAGTTCCTAGTCATGTTGTTTGGACTGCCCAACGCACCCGCCGTATTCATGCAGCTGATGAACGAGGTTTTTTGGCCGTTCCTCAATCAGTTCATAGGTGGTATTCATTGATGATATTCTTGTATATTCGAGGACCCGAGAGGACCATGCTGAGCACCTGCGGATTGTGCTTGAGACCTTCCGTGCCCACCAGCTGTATGCGAAGTTGGAGAAGTGTGAGTTTTTGCAGGAGGAGATGAAGTTCCTCGGTCATGTGGTGACGAGGGAGGGTGTCGTTGTGGACCCCTTGAAGGTTGATGCAGTGCATCAGTGGTGCCAGTCCACGAACGCATTGGAGATTTGTATCTTCCTTGGTCTAGCGGGATATTACTGACGGTTTATCGAGGGTTTCTCCCGTATTGCAGCACCACTGACCCGGTTGATGCGAATGGGCGTCGAGTTCGTCTGGAGTGACGCTTATGAGAAAGCATTTACGGAGTTGAAGGACTGCCTCACGTCCGCTCCTGTTCTCACCCTTCCTGTTGGGGTGAGGGTTTTGTTGTCTTTACTGATGCCTCTAGAGTTAGCTTGGGTGTTGTACTGATGCAACACGGGAAGCCAATGGCCTATGCCCCGCGCCAGCTCAAGGTCCATGAGCTGAACTACCCCACTCATGATTTGGAGCTCGCAGCAGTCGTCTTCGCACTGAAGGTGCGAAGGCATTATCTATATGGGGTCAGGTTAGAGCTCTTCTCAGATCATAAGAGCTTGAAGTATCTATTTTTGCAGTCCAAGTTGAACCTGCGACAGAGGCGATGGATGGAGTTGCTGAAAGATTATGATTTTGACCTTCAGTATCACCCGGGTAAGGCAAACATGGTGGCCGACGCGCTCAACTGCCAGCCACGAGGCCTAGTGGCACAGATGATGGTGCGTGAGTGGCAGATGCTCGAGGATGTATCAGAGTTTGACTTTGAGTTTAGTCTGCAGTCTTACATTGTTCAGCTTTCAAGCTTGTCGATTTAACCCTCTTTGGTGGCTAGGGTGATCGAAGCTCAGCAAACGGACGAGTCACTTCAGGAATACCGAGCAGAGGCTGCCTCCGTGGAGTAGTCAGACTGGTAGATTGGTTCCGATGGTGGATTACACTTCAAAGGCCGTGTGTGTCCCGGACGTTCTAAAGTTGTGTCGGGATCTGATGATCGAGGCACACCGATCGAAACTTACTATCCACCCAGGCCCTACGAAGATGCATCGTGATATAAGGAGGCAGTACTTCTGGTAGGGGATGAAGTGTTGGATTACGAGTTTTGTGGCCGAGTGTTACACATGCCAGTGTGTCAAGGTCGATCATCAAAGACCCCCTGATCCCATGTAGGCGTTGAGCATTTTAAAGTGGAAGTGGGAGCATGTATCGATGGACTTCATCGCAGGTTTACTGAGGACTCAGTGCGGTCATGATACCATCTGGGTTATCGTCAATCGTCTGACGAAGTGAGCTCATTTCATTCCAGTACGTGCTTCCTGGTCTTTGGACCGGTTAACGAGGATATTCATTGAGGAGTTAGTGAGACTGCATGGCATCCCAATTTCGATCGTTTCAGACCGAGACTCCAGATTTATGTCTCAGTTTTGGAGGAGTTTTCAACAGGAATTGGGGGTCACTTTGCATCTCAGCACTGCATATCATCCGTAGACGGATGGGCTAACCGAAAAGGTCAATCAGATCATTGAGGATATGCTTAGGGCTTGTATGATCGACTTCACGGGCAGTTGGGAGGAGCATATGCGCCTCGCCGAGTTTGCATACAACAACATCTATCAGGCGACTATTGCCATGGCTCCTTTTGAGGCCTTTATGGCAAACCGTGCAGATCTCCTAGTTGTTAGACAGAGGTTGGAAAGCATCGTCTCTTAGGTCCCGAGCATGTGCGACAGACGTCGGAGGTTATTGATGTTATCAGGTAGAGGACGCGCACAGCTCAGAGCCGGCAGAAGAGTTTTGCTGATCGTCGGCGTTGACCCCTTGAGTTCGCAGTCGGGGACATGGTATATCTCAAGTTCTCTCCTATGAAGGGCGTGGTTCATTTTGGTATGAAGAGCAAGCTTGCCCTGAGATTTGTTGGACCTTTTGAGATTATCGAGCGCGTGGGTACTGTGGCCTATAGGCTTGCCTTACCTCCTGAGTTGTCTGCGATCCACGATGTGTTCCATGTTTCTATGTTGCAGAAATGTGGGTCAGACACTAATCCTGTGATTGATTGGCAGCCACTTGAGGTCTGTGAGGATGCTTCTTATATTGAGCAGCCGATTGGTATTCTTGATCGGAAGGAGCAAGTCCTCAGGACCAAGGTCATTCCCTTGGTGAAAGTGCAATGGGGTCATCATTCGGAGGTCGAGGCGTCTTGGGAACACGAGGCTGAGATTAGAGAGCGTTATCCCCATTTATTTGATGACTGATTGCTTGTATTGCCTTCTCTGGAGATTGATGATTGATATATGTATGATAATGTTATGCATTTTTCTGGTCCGATTTTGTCAATTTCGAGGATGAAATTTCTTTGTTGGTAGGAAGGGTTGTTAGACCCGACCCGAGTTCGCTGATGTACATGTGGGTGTAAGTATGCATTCCATCCATCTTGGTCCCGCGGTCCTACCTGTCGAATCTCGGTGACCCATGACCCTTGGATAGTATTTGTGGTCATCCGTGAGGCCAGTCATGAAGACCCGACTCAGATCGAATTGAGACGTATGCCATTGTGACCGCATCATTGCCGCGGTTCCCACGACGTGTCTTGTGCATCCATCCGATGTGTGGATCATAAGTCATGTGCGTCTCATTTATAGCCTTTAGCATGATCATGTGACCCACCTAGTGTGGAGGGCACATTTTTCAAGGTCACCACCCTCTTTTGTGCAAATTCCAACACACACCACCCACACACTACCTAAACCCCCCATATCGTACACCACCCACCACCCACACACTACCCATCCCTACTCTAGCCTAGCAACATAGTTTATATCACCATAGGATATGATGATTTTTCTCTTAACTAGGAGAGAGAGTGATGATTACTCTCCTTCTCTCACTTTTCTAACAAATTTCCATACTCTCCCTCTCATTTCTGTCGATTCTCTTCTCTTTCTTTCTCTCTTGCAAAATAAAAATAAAAATCCAGCCCCATTTTCCCTCTTTTCCAGCCCCTTCTCCTCCATTTTCCCCTCAATCCCTCTATTGAAAACCCATCTCAACCCTTCATCTTGCTTCCTTGGATAGTTAGAAGCTTGGAGTGGAGTTTTGATAGAGATCTTGAGGTGGGTGTGCATGCAATTGCAAATTCAGATTTCTTCCATTTCTTACTTGTTCTTCCCTTTTTTTTATGTTGAAGCTTGTGGGGCCCATCAAATGATGGTGGTGGCCCCCAAGATTTCATGGATGGGGTTCATAGCCCATCTTACTTGCATTCATGTTCCATGCAAGGGGTCATTCTGATGATGTGACCGTATGGCCCACCCGGATGGACCCTACGATGAGGCATGTATTTTATCCAAGTGAACCATAAGTGGGGGCCCACTTTATATGTGTGTATGTTCCACACCATCTAGCCATGCGGTGGCCCACCTAAGCAGGGCCCACTTTAACGTTATTTGTATGCCCAAACAAAAAAGAAAGAGAGAGAGTCCAGCGTCTCTGGACGTGAACCTGGAAATACAAATATTAGCATGGGTTTAAAATTTTGGGGTGGGTCACTTGCAAAGGCCCCACATGGATCTATAAATTCAATCCACCTCGTCCATTCCCTTCCACGGCTCATTTTAGGCATTGAGCCGAAAAATGATGTTAATCCGATTTTTTTGGTGGGCTATAGCATAGAAAATATTGATTTTTACTGTAAAAAATCGACTAGGACCCACCTTGAGCTAAAACATACTGGATATTGAACTCCTTTGGAAGGTTTCAGGCCATGGAATCTAATGGCTAGGGTGGATTCACTTAAAGCAGGCCCTATAAAACACGATTTTAAAAAAAGAAAATCAAACAAGCAGCAATTGATGCTGCTGCTGTCAGAGATGCAGGCAGCGCCAGCGCTTGCTACTAGCGGGCGGACGACAGGGACCCACGGTCCCATCCATGGGCCCCACCATGATGTTTGTTGTATATCCACTTCGTCCATTCTATGGGCCCCTTAGGCTGTGGGCCATCCCCAAAAATTAGCCGTATACATGGCTCAGGTGGCCCACATCAGAGGAAACAGTGGGGTTGAATGTCTGCCCTTGAAACCCTTTTATGGGCCACAGAAGTTTTGGATCAAGATGAAATTTGTTTTTCCTCAGCGTCCAGGTCTACGTGACCTCATGGACAGATTGGATGGCAGATAAACATTACGGTGGCCCCACGTGGGACCCACAATGATATATGTGTTTTATTCCCACCGTCTAGGCGGACGGTGGAGCCCATAGTAATGTATGTGTTTTATTCACACCGTCCACGCCACCAAGATGTATGTGTTCAATCCATGTCGTCCAATCATTTTAACTGGCTGCTGGACGGCAGGGGGACCCCACCATGAGGTATATGTTTCACCCATGCCGTCCATCTTTATGAGACCCACCATGATGCATATGTTGCATCCAAACCGTCTATCCATTTTGAAAGACCATTTTATGGCATGAGCTAAAGAATGAGGCAGATCTAAGTTCAAGTGGACCCCACCATTTTAAGTAGTGGTCAATGACGCCCACCATTCGAAAACCTCTAAGGGCCATAGTAGCTTCCCATTAAGTTGATATTTGTTTCCCACTTCATCTATCACTATGTTAATTTATGATTAGGTTGGATGGGAAACATATTTTTTGGTGGGCCTTAGAAATTTTAAATGGTGGAATTCATTATCACCATTTATCTTGTGTATGGCCCATTTGATATGCATAGGGCCTAGTTGGGCGGCCCATTTAATATAAATGGTCATGTTATTAGGCCCATCTTGATGTAATTGTGGCCCGTTGTTGAGGCCACCTTGATATGAATATAAGGCCCATTGTGATGTATTATAAGGCCCATGGGTTATGGCCCATTGCAATGTACATAAGGCCCATTGGTGCGGCCCATTGATGTGGCCCACTTGATTATAGAAGGCCCATGTTATAAGGCCCATTGTGATGCATTATAAGGCCCATTGGTTGGGCCCATTAATGTGGCCCATTTGATTATATAAGGCCCATATGATATGGCCCATTTGATGTATTTGAGGCCTATGGGTCGAGGCCCAATGAGATGTATATCGGTACATTGCAATGTGTGATTCCTCCATGGTTTGTGTAATGATGTTTTATGACGGGCCATGCCTTGGGAGCAATGTTGGTTTGACATCCACATTGTAAGAATGATGTTGGTTAAATGTCCGCATTATAACTCTCCCAAGGGCCCATTGGTAGGCCCATACTTGTTGATGGTTCACCACTCTGTAACATGCTTAGTATATCTCCATGATTCATGCCTATATGCATCATATGTATGCTTCATATGAGGAATGTTTGATCATAGCATAAGCCGTTGGGCTGAGACATTTACGGGACTCCTTATGAGACGGAGTGCCCCACATGAGAGCATGGTATGCGTGAGATTGCTGCATGACTGACAGTTTAACTCATGCATTTCGCATTGTGTGTCATGATTCACTACACGCCCTAGCGACATCAAGGCCGTGGCCTCTATAGGCACATCATGGATGGTCGTATCGGATACCGGAAGTATTAATTCTAGCATTGTGGGCACTTAGGATGTCCTTGGGTGAAAATTCCAGAATCTTTTTAGTACGAGGAGATGCTCCAATGTCTAGACCGAGTGAATACACGAGCACCCGAGTGCCGAATACCAGCAAGCCACATATCCCACTGTGTCGTGGTCGGTTGGAAGGGAGTGTGGCCTTATCCGCCCAAGTGAGGAGGCTATAAGCTAGGCTGAGTTTGACCAGCTTGCAAATGAGTCTACTATCGATGAGCCGGGTAGGTATTAGCAGACTGCTGATTAGGCAGATAGTGTGGTCTCTTCCACTTGCTTGGCTATGCAGCTAGGGAGGAGGCAGTGAGTGTGAGTGTACCAGACCCCGGTGATATCCAGAGGGGAACTGTATTGATATGTGTACTTGATGAGGATTGGTTGCTTGCTTTGTATCTCGCATATGACATTTGACTACACTGGCCTCGCATCGCATGACCTTGGTATGACCGATAACATTCATGCCTTGCATCACATCATTTTGGTATAGTTGATTGCATTCATGAACTTGCCCATATATTTTCACATTACTCTGGTATTATATACTTGGCACTTGCCTTGCGCACACACTTACACCACCCTCCAAGCTTTTGTAAGCTTATGCATGATAGTTGCGTGCAGGTAGCGTTGGACAGCAGCAGCGCTGAGATAGGAGTGCACATCAGTTTATTTTGGAGCCTTTTGATCATCTTGTATTTCCCTTTCCGCATTGTACTTAAAGTTTTTGATATAGTGGATATGTGGTGATGTTGTTTTGTGACTTGGTTATGCTTGTGATTATGTTCGATTACAAAAAAAAAAAAAAAAAATCATACTAAAAATCCTCCTTGTAGGATCTCAGGATCGGAATCTAGCATGTGAGTGCCGAAATCCGAGAATTGGGCACTATGGAGGCTATCGACGGCAGATTTGGTGATCAGGAATTTTATGAGCCTGTTTTTCGAGTTTGGGGCATGACATCTCTATCTTCCTAATAGGAAAACATTTAGAAAGTAGGATTCCGTTATAACCTTAACCCAACCCGTCGCCATATATTGGTACATCATTTGAGTTACGGATCAAGGAAGCAGAAGACTCTTCATCAACAAAGGAGGAGATCTTCATCAATGAGCTAAATGGGACTCATCTACTTATCTGTAAGTAACTAGAGTCCAGAGGACCCTTTGATCATTCCTCTGTAGGATTAGGTCTAAGGTGTTTCTCACCCTTGTAAGTCCTCTTAGAGGCCTCTGGCGGGAGTGTACGTGGTGGGTGCATTGTGTGGACCCTTGCTCTATGGAGAGCATAAACATCTAGTTGAAGGTGAAACTGTTTAAAACCTTAGGTTAGAGGTGAACCATGTGAAACCACAGTCAGGGTCTTGTGGAAGATCCTTAGCCAGTGTGCCTAAAAGTGGGTGCATCGTGTTGACCATTGCTTGTGAGAGCATAAACAGTCAGCCTCAGTGTAGGTTGTAAAAGTTGAAGGTGAACCTGATTTAAAACCTTAGGTTTGAGGTGAACTGCTGTGAATCCTCCTTTTTGAAATCCAGTACACTCAAGGGTTGAGTGCGGTTACCGGGAGTGGAGTAGACAAGTAGTCGAACCACTATAAAAATGACTGTGTTTGAGGTTGTTATTCTGTTGTTTATGTGATTTACTTTAATATTTTCATATTTGAATATCTGTGATCATACCTCACACACATACACAGCCATATCCATCATAAACTAGTTTACATATTGTTCACTTCTTGAATAGTTTGTGTTGGATCCTCTACCGGGCTTGGAAGCGAGTAGAGTTACTCTTGATTACTCCTAATAAGTGTCTATCATTAGGATTAGTGTAATAGGATTTTCAATAAATCATAAAAACTTTAAAAAGTCCTATTCACCCCCCTCTAGGACATATTGGCATATTCCTACTTCAACTAAAGTGGTCTTCACCGTAATTTCATGCGCAAGTGATATATTCCATTATGGAGAAAGAACTCCTAGCCATATTGTTTGCTTTGGACAAGTTTAATTCCTATTTATTAGGATATAAGATTATTATTTATACTGATTATGCGGCATTGAAGTACCTTCTTTCTAAGAAGGACGCTGTAACATCCTGAATTTTCACGACCAGAGTTTATACTCATGCTCAAGAAAACTGGATGTTAATAATGTATAAATTGGAGGCTTTAAAATTTGCACCTTATTATTTTTATTTTTTTCATTTAGATCACATACAGATCCATTCATGAAGGTAACATTCACGAGAATAAAATCGACTAAATTGGTTATTTTATTAGAGTAAAAGAATTTAGTAAATAACCAAATGCCCTCTCAATGGGAACTTATTATATTTATCAAGTTCGCAGTGAAAGTATAAAACTAATTCATAAAATTATCTTCTTATTCTTTTAGTATAATCTTTGATAGAGAGATGGTCCTTTAGGTCTTCAATCTGTACGGCACCTACATCATCTGTACAGTTGGAGAGGGTTAACGCCCTACTCATAGTGATGGTTATCCTTCAAGATTAACAATAATTCAAGAGATTCATAAAAGCAATATAAAGGTTTTGATACGTCTCATACTCCACAACTACAAGAGGTATCAATATGTATAAGCAATCTGCATAAGGTTCATGCTTAACAAAGTATATGCGATTCATCACACTTAATGATCACCACAATGTGGAAAATGATTAAAGTTATCCGACTCATCGCGCATCCCATTCTACGAAGATTCGCCGGCATGTCCCACGATTAACATGGTTTTACTCGGTTACCTCAAGATAAACATAACACATGACTGGATGAATTACATGATACGATTAGTTCATGGAGCGACTATTTGTGACATGCAATTTCAGAGGTAATGTAACACACATTGTGAATCACTTACATCGATTTGTGTACTACTACCCATGAAACTTGGAATTACTTGTCGCCCTAAGTCCACTATCGAAAATGCATTATGTCCACAATATTTATTCGATCGCTAGAGGAGGATTCCCAACATAGTACTTGCACCAAAGAGAGATATTTATTGAATTATGAGAATTCTGGAATATCCAGACGCATTACTAAGCCTTAAAGGTAAATGGCACAAGGCTAACAAGGTATAGAAAAGAGTAGCAATAGCTAGCTTAACAAAGAGGAGAGTGGCAATGGCCAACTTAATAATAAGAAGAGTAGTTGTTCACAACCCCAAGTGTAGGGTCGCAATGTAGTAATAATCTCGATAAGACTGAGGTTGAATCCACAGGGACTGAACTTGTACGTTTCTGAAATTAAGTAGAACTAGAACTAGAAAAAGAAGTGAATCTAATTCTGAAGTAATTGAGAGAGTAATTGTGATTAAAGTAATTAAAATTGAAGTAATTGAGAGAGTAGCAATAGCTAGTTCGCCTCGCGTCCCATTTTACGAAGATTCGCAGGCGTGTCCCACATTTAACATGATTTTATGCAGTTATCCCAAAATAGATAACACATGACTAGATGAATTACATGATACGATTAGTTCATGGAGCGACTATTTGCGACATCCAATCTCGGAGGTGATGTAACATGCATTGCGAATCACTTACATCGATTTGTACACCACTACCCATGAAACATGGAATTACATGTTGCATTAGGGCTGCTACCGAGAATGCATTATGTCCACGATATTTATTCGATTGCTAGAGGAGGATTCCCAACATAGTACTTGCACCAAAGAGAAAAATTTATTGAATTTGAGAATTCTAGAATATCCAGATGCATGACCAATCCTTAATGGTAAATGGCACAAGGCTAACAAGGTATAGAAAAGAGTAGCAATAGCTAGCTCATTAAAGAGGAGAGTGGCAATGGCCAACTCAATAATAAGAAGAGTAGTTGTTCACAACCCTAAGTGTGGAGTCGCAATGTAGTAATAATCTCAGTAACATTGAGGTCAAATCCACAGGGACTGAACTTGTATGTTTCTGAAATTAAGTAGAACTAGAACTAGAAGAAGATGTGAATCTAATTCTGAAGTAATTGAGAGAGTAATTGTGATTAAAGTATTTAAAACTGAAGTAATTGAGAGGTAGCAATAGCTAGCTCGCCCCGCATCCTATTCTACGGAGATTCATTAGCATGTCTCACGTTTAACATGGTTTTACACGATTATCCCAAGATAAACATAACACATGACTGGATGACTTACGTGATACGATTAGTTCATGGAGTGAGTATTTACGACATCCAATCCCGGAGGTGATGTAACACGCATTACGAATCACTTACATCAATTTGTGCACTACTACCCATAAAACATGGAATTACGTGTCGCCCTAAGTCCGCTACCAAAAACGCATTGTATCCACGATATTTATTTGATCGCTAGAGGAGGATTCCCAACATAGTACTTGCATCAAAGAGAGATATTTATTGAATTATGAGAATTCTGGAATATCCAGATGCATGACTAAGCCTTAAAGGTAAACGGCACAAGGCTAATAAGGTATAGAAAAGAGTAGCAATAGCTAGCTCAATAAAGAGGAGAGTGGCAATGGCCAACTCAATAATAAGAAGAGTAGCTGCTCACAACCCCAAGTGTAGGGTCACAATGTAGTAATAATCTCAATAAGACTGAGGTCGAATCTACAGGGACTGAACTTGTACGTTAAGTAGAACTAGAACTCGAAAAAGAAGTGAATCTAATTCTAAAGTAATTGAGAGAGTAATTGTGATTAAAGTAATTAAAATTGAAGTAATTGAGTGAGTAGCAATATCTAGCTCGCCTCGCATCTCATTCTACAGATATTCACCGGTGTATCCCACATTTAACATAATTTTACATGGTTATCCCAAGATAAACATAACACATGACTGGATAAATTACGTGATACGATTAGTTCATGGAGCGAGGGTTTGCGAAATCTAATTCCGGAGGTGATGTAACATGCTTTGTGAATCACTTACATTGATTTGTACACCATAACCCATGAAACATGAAATTACATGTCGCCTTAGGGCCGCTACCAAAAATGCATTATGTCCACGATATTTATTTGATCACTAGAGGAGGATTCCTAATATAGTACTTGTACCAAAGAGAAAAATTTATTGAATATGAAAATTCTGGAATATCCAGACGCATGACCAATCCTTAAAGGTAAATGGCACAAGGCTAACAAGGTATAGAAAAGAGTAGCAATATCTAGCTCAACAAAGAGAAGAGTGGCAATGGCCAAGTCAATAATAAGAAGAGTAGTTATTCACAACCCTAAGTGTGGGGTCGCAATGTAGTAATAATCTCGATAACACTGAGGTCGAATCCACAAGGACTGAACTTGTACATTTCTAAAATTAGGTAGAACTAGGACTAGAAGAAGATGTGAATCTGATTCTGAAGTAATAGAGAGAGTAATTGTGATTAAAGTAATTAAAACTGAAGTAATTGAGAGAGTATCAATAGCTAGCTCGCCCTGCATCCCATTCTATGGAGATTCGTCAGCATGTCCCACATTTAACATGGTTTTACACTGTTATCCTAAGATAAACATAACACATAAATAGATGAATTACATGATACGATTAGTTCATGGAGCGACTATTTGCGACATCTAATCCTGGAGGTGATGTAACACGCATTGCAAATCACTTACATCAATTTGTACACCACTACCCATGAAACATGGAATTACGTATTGGGTTAGGGCTACAACCGAACATGCATTATGTCCACGATATTTATTCGATCGCTAGAGGAGGATTCCCAACATAGTACTTGCACCAAAGAGAGAAATTTATTGAATTTGAGAATTCTGGAATATCCAGATGCATGACTAAGCTTTAAAGGTAAATGACACAAGGCTAACAAGGTATAGAAACGAGTAGCAATAGCGAGCTCAACAAAGAGGAGAGTGGCAATGGCCAACTTAATAATAAGAAGAGTAGTTGTTCACAATCCTAAGTGTGGGGTTGCAATGTAGTAATAATCTTGGTAACACTGAGGTCGAATCCACAGGGACTGAACTTGTACGTTTCTGAAATTAAGTAGAACTAGAACTAGAAGAAGATGTGAATCTAATTCTGAAGTAATTGAGAAAGTAATTGTGATTAAAGTAATTAAAACTGAAGTAATTGAGAAGTAGCAATAGCTAGCTCGCCCCGCATCCCATTTTACGGAGATTCGCCGACGTGTCCAGCGTTTAATATGGTTTTACGTAGTTATCCAAGATAAACATAACACATGACTAGATGAAATACGTGATACGATTAGTTCATGGAGTGACTATTTGTGACATCCAATCCTGGAGCTGATGTAACACGCATTGCAAATCACATACATCGATTTGTACTATACATGAAACATGGAATTACGTGTTACCTTAGGGCCGTTATCGAAAACGAATTATGTCCACGCTATTTATTCGATTGCTAGAGGAGGATTCCAAACATAGTACTTGCACCGAAGAGAGAAATTTATTGAATTTGAGAATTCTGTCATATCCAGATGCAAGACCAAGCCTTAAAGGTAAATGGCACAAGGCTAATAAGGTATAGAGAAGAGTAGTAATAGCTAGCTTAACAACGAGGTGAGTGGCAATGGCCAACTCAATAATAACAAGAGTAGTTGTTCACAACCCTAAATGTGGGGTCGCAATGTAGTAATAATCTCAGTAACACTGAGGTCGAATCCACAGGGACTGAACTTGTACGTTTTTGAAATTAAGTAGAACTAGAACTAGAAGAAGATGTGAATTTAATTCTGAAGTAATTAAGAGAGTAATTGTGATTAAAATAATTAAAACTTATAAATTTAAATTTGGGAACTAGGGTTTCCAAGGATCCACTTGTAGCAATCAGGGTGATACAATGTTTGATTCAAAGACACAACTAAAATCGGTCCTATCTTATCTAGTTAGAAGAAGAGACGGTCAAATCTCTGAACTTCTCATCATGAATCTAGTCATTAAAGAAGGAGAATTAAAAAGATTGGAAGGGATTTCATCACCTAACCATGCCCATTTACCAATCCATCAATCTGAAAATAGAAAAGGTCAATATTCAAAGCCATCGCAGATCTATTGTAATTTGTCACAACAAACCATTAAAAACTGAAAATATTCCTTATAATTAAACTAAAATCAAAGAGAGTTCAATATAAACATGAATCAAAGTAATAGAAACATCCCATCACGCTATAAGCTTCACCTCTTAGCCCTAACTAAGAGGTTTAGCCAACCATAGACATGATTGAACCAAAGTCTCTTAAATAAAACAGAAAAACAACTAAGGAAGAAGAGGAAAAGCTCTTTGCGATGGCTTCTCCACCTTTTTGCTTTACTCCTCAAACCCTAAAAAATGCCTAGGAACATCCTAGGGACTCCTATTTATAGTTGGGGTACTCCCTCTTGCAAATTGACCTTGAAAATTCACAAACCAACCTTTAAATCGCCTCAAATTTACGTAGTCCGGGCACTACCAAAAAATCGAGCAAAGGCTACGGATAAAAGCTGTAGCCATAGACCTATGGCTACGGATTTAGTCCGTAGCATGACCGTAGTCGTAGGTGTCGTAACAATAGGTCTTGAACCTATGGCTACGGATTTAATCTGTAGCTATAGATTACAATAACTACAAATGTAATCCGTAGCAATGATATCTGTAGCAAAAAGCACAAATAGCTATGGATATTATTTATAGCTAAAAGTCCGTATCAATATGCCAAATTTAATAATGGCTATAGCTGTCAGATTACCAGCTACGGTCAATATCCATAGCTATTTTATACATTAAAAAAATATATATAATCATTTGTTCATTCAATTACCACCTGCGTAATCATTCATTCATTCAATTACAATCATTCATTCAATCAATTACATTCATTCAATTACAGTCAATTACAATCCTTCATTCCATCAATTACAATCCTTCATTCAATTAATTGTAATAACAATTACAATAATGCTGAAAATATAAATCTTTGGCTTCATTAGAGAAATTTGCTCAACTTCACCCTGAAATTTCAATGATAAAGAATTGAAAGAGGAGATATATTTTGACGGTATGATATTTTTTTCACAAGTAAATAGGCCTTTTTCAGCCATTAGCCCATCACCCACCTAAAGAATCAAAAACTGATTGTTATCCAAGTCCACTCCTTTTCCTTCCAATTTCTTAGTGACCTCTGTAAAATTATTTCCACGATCATTTATGTAGTACTTTGAAGAGTTGTCTCGAAATTTAACTCTAGTAATGACAAAGTCAGTTCCTGCAACAGCTTCATATATTCCATCATCCTACAAATAGTCATGGCATTCATAAATTGAAATTATTATTATAGTTGATATCGTCGATATTTACAACATTGTCCATGGCCTTCCACAAATACCACACTTGCCATAGTTCAATGGATCTAGACCTTACTCCATCAACAAGAAGTTTTGAAACCATCTCCATAAGAATTTCACGCGGCTCGTCCGTGTGTGTGTGTGTGTGTGTGTGTGTGTTGGGCCGGGGAGGGGGGGGGGGGGGGGGAGGTGCTTCTGTAGAACACTTAGATATGCAACACGACCTTTTGCATCACCCTCCTAAAATTCATGCAACATGGTTCTAGCACTTTGGAGGGACTGTTTGAACTTCTGGTCATAAATAGACAAACAGTCAAACAGTGTATTCCATCCAACTGAACGGAATGCTTTCCCCTGGAGTAGCTCAAAAACTTTTGAAGCACCTTCCTCACTAGAAGCTTAAAGTAAAAAAACACATCAAACAATAGTACAGATAACACAATAAACCATATCATGCATGAAAAGTTATTTTGGCCTACCAAGGTACTCAGCATTCTCAAGAAAGCAACAAGAGTCTGAAAATTGGTATGATCCTCTCTAGCAAAGTTTATGAAGGTCCACAAAACCTCATTTCTAGATGGAAGCTCAGGTACCTTCTGATAAAATTTGAGTGTAATAACAAAAGATCAACACATTCAGCAAAAGAATCATATAATGGTTTACGAGAGCTGCATAAAATTGGGTGTTAGAATTATTCAACAAGACAAGATTTAACAAAAATGCTAAAAGATGCAAAATTATTACAAGTCCATGTGCAGAGACAGGAGGTACTTAAACAAGATTAATAGATTCAACTGTTCGAGACCAGAAAATCTCCCAAGTCTGACTACAAATTATAAATCAAGCACTCACACATGATGAACTAATGCATTCAACTTCACAAATAATCAACTTTAAAGATGATTCGCGAATCAATTATTGTTCTTTAGATAACAAAGAAAAATACATTTTTGCACAGTAGAAGCATAGCTGATAGTTGTCAAGGTCACATGGACATGGTGAAATGAATACAAGGCTTCCCAAAAAATAAAGGTTCAGAAGGAGCAGTATCCACTATCCAAATGTCGGGTCAATTCAAACTGATTGCATCAGCAGGTTAAGGACAAATGGACAAAGTCATTTTTATATATTGGTTGGTACATTCAAGAGTTCCATTATAGGACCCTTCGAAACCCAGACCCACAGGCCAGTATGTGTTCACAGGTCAACATATGTTAAGAGACGGGCAATGTCAGCAAGAGGTATGAATGAATCAAGAACACAAGAAGGTTGGGGGAGAACCTTGGCAGCCAAAGGAGTTTTGTGAGATAGGCATTTGGTCCTTAAAATAATGAATCTGATCTATCGGGAAAATAGCTAGGGAGGTTTGGTGAAGAGCAGGCAGCATATAGAGAATTGTGGTCAATTGTAAGGAATTATCGATGGGGGATGGTTCACTCTACAATATTCTTAGCATAGAGAATGGGGGGTGGTTATGAAAGGTAATGATTAAGTGCAAATTTCAGGCAAGAGATTTCTTTCTATCTAGGAGACGGTGCTTACATCCAATTTTGGGAGGACGCATGGTGCAGGGTTGGTCGTCTCTGCTTGGGCCGACAGACCAAATAGTTAGATGTACAACTAGTTGTGTGTGAGCATTTCTCGTTATGTAGAATCACCAAGTAGAAAAAGCAAAACATAGTCATCAGACAAGATTCCTCACTTATATCAATTATGGGCTACACTCCTATGTTAGGTGCCCATACGTGTGGTGCATGTTGAGGTGCCCATAAATGTATTTATCTACAAAACACTACCGGATTATTTTACTCATCAGAACCCACAATAGTCTCTACCAGAATAAGGAACACCACAATAGGGCTCAGATAAGGAACACCGCAATAGTCTCTACTAAAACCCATGTGAAAAAATTTAAAAGTATGGCAATTCATCACTCAATGAAAAGAGCACAAATACCTTTTCATGATTCAAAGAAGGGAACTTGAGGGTTTTCCTTACCTTCCATTGTATGCTTCCAAGGTACAGATGGCCCCTGAAACACACATACATCCTGGGAATTGCTTCTCAAAACCGCAGACTTTTTTTTTAAAACTTGTTCATCTTACCTGAAAACCTGTCACATAATGAATAACTGTAACCACAATAATAACTATTGTGAATGCACTATAATGAACAAATTATTATTATTATATAACTGTAATTACGACACATATCATGCACACGATATCACGAACATATTGTTGCAACAAATAAATGTAATTATAATCACATAATGTATTGTTTTCGTATGTGACAAAGCCATTTCCTCGATATTGCTTGGATAATGGTTCCTAAAACACATTAAAGATCAAATATCAATGTCTTTGATATAAAAGATACAAAAATACAAACACAAGTTTCAAATATCAAAATACTCAAATACCTTCTATAGAACACTTAGATATGCAACAAGAGCTTTTGCATCACCCTCCTGAAATTCATGCAACATGGTTCCAACACTTTGGAGGGACTGTTTGAACTTCCAGTCATAAATAGACAAACAATCAAACAGTGTATTCCATCCAACTGAATGGAATGCTTTCCCCTGGAGTAGCTCAAAAACTTTTGAAGCACCTTCCTCACTAGAAGCTTGAAGTAAAAAAACACATCAAACAATCGTACAGATAACACAATAAACCATATCATGCATGAAAAGTTATTTTGGCCTACCAAGGTACTCAGCATTCTCAAGAAAGCAATGAGTCTGAAAATTGGTATGATCCTCTCCAGCAAAGTTTATGAAGGTCCACAAAACCTCATTTCTAGATAGAAGCTTAGGTTCCTTCTGATAAAATTTATGTGCAATAACAAAAGATCAACACATTCAGCAAACGATATATGAATAAGAGCATGAAAAAAGAATCATATAATGGTTTACGAGAGCTGCATAAAATTGGGTGTTAGAATTATTCAACAAGACAAGATTTAACAAAAATGCTAAAAGATGCAAAATTATTACAAGTCCATGTGCAGAGACAGGAGGTACTTAAACAGGATTAATAGATTGAACTGTTCGAGTCCAGAAAATCTCCCAAGTCTGACTACAAATTCTAAATCAAGCACTTACATATGATGAACTAATGCATTCAACTTCACAAATAATCAACTTCAAAGATGATTCACGAATCAATTATTGTTCTCCAGATAACAAAGAACAATACATTTTTGCACGGCAAAAGCATAGCTGATAGCCGTCAAGGTCACATGGACATGGTGAAATGAATACAAGGCTTCCCAAAAAATAAAGGTTCAGAAGGAGCAGTATCCACTATCCAAATGTCGGGTCAATTCAAACTGATTGCATCAGCAGGTTAAGGACAAATGGACAAAGTCATTTTTATATATTGGTTGGTACATTCAAGAGTTCCATTATAGGACCCTTCGAAACCCAGACCCACAGGCCAGTATGTGTTCACAGGTCAACATATGTTAAGAGACGGGCAATGTCAGCAAGAGGTATGAATGAATCAAGAACACAAGAAGGTTGGGGGAGAACCTTGGCAGCCAAAGGAGTTTTGTGGGATAGGCATTTGGTCCTTAAAATAATGAATCTGATCTATCGGGAAAATAGCTGGGGAGGTTTGGTGAAGAGGAGGCAGCATATAGAGAATTGTGGTCAATTGTAAGGAATTATCGATGGGGGATGGTTCACTCTACAATATTCTTAGCATAGAGAATGGGGGGTGGTTATGAAAGGTAATGATTAAGTGCAAATTTCGAATAGGAGATTTCTTTCTATCTAGGAGATGGTGCTTGCATCCAATTTTAGGAGGACGCATGGTGCAAGGTTGGCCGTCTCTGCTTGGGCCGCTAGACCAAATAGTTAGATGTACAACTAGTTGTGTGTGAGCATTTCTCGTTATGTAGAATCATCGAGTAGAAAAAGCAAAACAGAGCCATCAGACAAGATTCCCCACCTATATCAATTATGGGCTACACTCCTATGTTAGGTGCCCATATGTATGGTGCATGTTTAGGTGCCCATAAATGTATTTATCTACAAAACACTGCTGGAGTATTTTACTCATCAGAACCCACAATAGTCTCTACCAGAATAGGGAACACCACAATAGGGCTCAGATAAGGAACACCACAATAGTCTCTACCAAAACCCATGTGAACAAATTTAAAAGTATGGCAATTCATCACTCAATGAAATGAGCACAAATACCTTTTCATGATTCAAA
The DNA here is from genome assembly GCF_029962835.1 of Magnolia sinica. Taxonomy (NCBI): domain Eukaryota; kingdom Viridiplantae; phylum Streptophyta; class Magnoliopsida; order Magnoliales; family Magnoliaceae; genus Magnolia; species Magnolia sinica. The sequence continues at coordinate 33,787,708 of NC_080582.1, read as the reverse complement.
GAAGGGAACTCGAGGGTTTTCCTTACCTTCTATTGTATGCTTTCAAGGTGCAGATGGCCCCTGAAACACACATACATCATGGGAATTGCTTCTCAAAACCGCAGACTGTTTTGTTTTGAAACTTGTTCATCTCACCTAAAAACCTGTCACATAATGAATAACTGTAACCACAATGATAACTATTGTGAATGCACTATAATGAACAAATTATTATTATAGATAACTGTAATTACAACACAGATATCATGAACATATTGTTGCAACAAATAAATGTAATTATAATCACATAATGTATTGTTTTCATATGTGACAAAGCTAATTCCTCGATGTTGTTTGGATAATGGTTCTTAAAACACATTGAAGATCAAATATCAATGTCTTTGATATAAAAGATACAAACATATAGACACAAGTTTTATAGAAAATATACAAACAAACAAACAAAGAAGCACAATGACTTTTTTTTTTAATGATAATGAAATTTCTTTGAAACCACAAAATAGCGAAGAAAACGCAACATAGCATAGGAGGTGACCCTCTTACCAACCTGAGAAAAAAGAAAACCAGAAGAATAAAAAGGACCCTACTACAAACAAAACATCAGCTGAAAGTCACCAAAATCTCCATCCCAATCCCCCAAAAGGCCAACCATGAAAGTCAGGACTTGCAAGGGCCCAATCACAATAGCCACCTAAAGAGGTTTCCACTCCTTTCCTATAGAGATCATGGCTTTGATAAACCCTTTTCTACAAAATATCAATCCCTTCCTCCCTCCCTATGGAAGCGTTTCAAGCATCATCAATACCCCCTGCACTTCTTATCCTCCCTATCTCTTTCATCCATAAGAAGAAAAAAAGAAAAGAAAAAGAATGGATCTTCTGGTGGAGCATGGCGATGTGAAGAGAATTTGTGACAGGTTTGGGAAGTGGCTCATGGCGATGAGAATTGCAATTATGAAGAGAATTTCAAACAATGCCAACATAGAAACAACCATCACTGTTGAAAACTCTGTCGCTTTTGGACGGCCAGCCTCTAGTTTGTTCGAGACACACACGTTACAAGGAAATTGAAATTAGATAAGAATAAAGTGATTGGGTGTTCAATCGAGACACGCACGCCGCATTTATCCTTTGCCACTACCAAGAGAAAATTTATCCTTTGCCACTACTAAAGGACATCCCAAAACCTGTTTGGCGATATCTAATGTCTTACATTAGTTTCCGTTTCTAGGCACTTCAGGTACACAAAACCATCTAAATCTGTGTTTTATGGAACAAGGAACTAAGGTGTTGTTCGGAATTCCTTGAAATACAGGAAGACCCATTCATTTAAAAAAATTTATATATATATATATATATATATATATATATATATATATTGATAAAGTGCTTCAAACCATGGAGAATCAGACTATAACGAAAGATTCCTAAACTCGAATACTTAGGCCCTTAACAATTTTCTTCTTAAAATGTAGAATTTTCACTTAAAAGGTTTAATATTTAAAATGTTCTTTTTGCTCCTCAGGGCCAATGCCAGAATGATCTGAGGGGCCTAGAATTTGATAACCAGACACCAGATCTCCCAAAGATCTCTGGTGAATACATACTAGAATATGTCTTCTAGATCGACGTTGACCACTTGAAATGGTTGGACCTACCGGTTCTCTTCAGTATGACAATCATCTACCACCTCTTATTCTTCATTATGATCAAGATCAGTGAGGACATGACTCCTTGGATAAGGAGCTACATTGCAAGGAGAAGACTACAATAGAAGAAAAGAACTAAACCAGGAACACCCATTGTTCCCAATCGCCTCACTCAATCGCCTTCCCTTAAAACTTACGTCAACAACCAGGATAATGGGCCATTGTGGAAATTGGAACCCAGTTCAAATTTCCAACAACTATATGAGAACAGTAAGATTTTATAGCAATATTAATTCCACTTAACCAATCAAAGTTGATATAGCAACATCCTAAACCTTTGCCATGTTGGCATGTTTGGCTGCAACTAGAAATATGTACTAAGTCACAAATAAAACCACATTTTATTACATGATTGAATAAGTTGCTACTGGGTTAAAAATATGCCTCATCATCAATTCACAGCAAGAGAAATGGAAGTTATGTAGTCCATGGTCACCATCATACATGTGCTACTGTGTGAATGGATAGTAGCCCAAAAACTATGTTGCTTGAAACTTTTTTTCCCTTCAAAGATGAACAAATTATAGGCAAAAACGAAAAGAAAAAGACAAAAAAACAGAAAAATGCGAACATCAAGGCTTCAAACCCAACCCATAGAAGATGAAGGAGCCCACTCCTTTATGGACTGAAGCACTCCCCCTACTGAACCCTTCTTATCTTTAAAAGAGTGCAAGTTTCTCTAAGACCAGATAGCCCACTGGGCAGGCAAAAGAACCAGTCTCCATCTCTTTTATGCTAATTGAAACTATCCAAACAATATGCTCATTATGATTTTTCTAGTTGAATGTAAACCACTTCAATTCTCTTTTCTTGGTTTCTCTCTTTTTCTCTTGACTTTGTGTTAATGATTTGTTTGCAGGCCATTGAATGGATGGCCACTGTAGTCCATTTGACTTCATTTTTGGGTTATGGTCCACTGAATAAGTTATCCAAATCACCCTTGTTTGATGACTAAATATTACAAGAACCTACCTAATCTATTTCTTTCAAAAGTAGCAATTTCCACTGCAGTTCCTATATCAATTATATCACTCTTCACACCCATCAAGATGAGAGAAGAAACAATGTACATTCCATGAATGAAGAACAATCTCATTTCTCCAAGAAAAGAGATCTTTCATTTGTAATCCATGTTTTGTAATGGGTAATTAGAAAAACGAGAAAACCCCAATATAGTCTAATTCATTTTTCAGATGTGATGAAAAACAAAAATACCAATAAGAAAGGTTTTTAATACACACACACACACACACACACACACACACACACACACACACACACCAATATGCACAAAAAAATGAAGAAACTATCCAAAATTCCACATTACCAAGCCCCTGAAGACCAGATAGCAGCACTGTTCAGTGTGTCTCACTAGTGCCAATAGTAAAATATAAGAAGAGAATGCAAAGGAATTAAAGGAACTAAACACTACTGGGACTAGTAAAGATTCCAATAATGTCTAGAACGGATAAAAAGATGAGAAAAGAGAACTAGATTTAGCATGCAATCATAATTGAGTTTCAGTTTTATCATGGGACCTGTTATCCCATATTTTAAGCAACAAAATAGAATATAGGAGTAGCAGTATAATAATCAGTGATCAAGTGAAACAGACCATTGATAAAATCTACTTTAAAACATGAGATACCACTACATCCACAGGTTGGATGTCAGCAACAGCTGCCCCAGGCTCCCCATGCTGCAAAAGGAAGCCAATCAGCAGGATGATGTCAACCAATTGGAATGATCTAACACAAAGCAAAGCCTATAGTGTGAGAAATATTTTCAAGTCAAAGAACCAATTTATGAAAGCCATAGTGGTGCATGTTGATGCAAAAATTCTGAAGTCCTATTCTCAAGTAGCCATCACAGGGTCCCAAGACATTATATTCTAGTGGTTGAGATACATATAAAGATAATCATTAGAAGATCTTCATTCAGGTTGCTTGATCATTAAAGGTACCTGAAATGGATTAAATTGTAATTAAGATAGCAAGAAAATGAGATTATTTAACAACTTATGATTCCAAGACCTAGCTCCATTTTTCCTGAGCCTAAACGATCTGATGCGACATGGTCTAGAAGTGTACAAACAGAGAGGGCGACACCCATCGTTCCCACCATTTTAGATGTATACTTTTCTTCTGCAATAACATCAGCAAGAGAAAGACCAGCAGCAGCTGCTTCCCCTGCTACTTTCCATTCACAAAGTAAACATTTACTACACTAAGTTAGAAATGAAAGGAACATAGAGGTAAGTTCATTTTAATCATTCCTAGAATCATTGCTTGTCCCAACCACTTAAAAATAGTTGCTGTAAATAGGTATTAAGCAATTCCAATGAATCATAGATGCCAAGCAAATGTCATCAGAAAGGAAAACACCAAAAATCATTGAACTCAATTAGTTTCTTTCATGATAGACATGTTCACTAACATCTTGACTGTTGAAAATAAGGCAGACGTGATATTGGACAGGAATTTAGGAAGACAAGACCCCTCTTTGAATCACAAAAGGGGAAAGTTTCCTTAGTGTCACGCTCCAAACTCGGAAACCGGGCTCACAAAATTTTCGATTGCCGAATCTGGCTCCGACAGCCTCCGTAATACCCCATTCTCGGCTCCCGGCACCTATACACTAGGTTCCGATCCTGGGATGCTACAAGGAGGATTTCAAATCATCAGTTCAATTATAATGAGCATAACCAAAAGCATAACCCACGAACAATAACCACAAGAACACCATCATAAAATCCACTATGATCAAAAACTTTGAGTACAAGGCGTCTGAAGGGAAATACAAGATAATGTGAATAACAAAAACTCCAAAGGCTCGACCGCACACTCCTCCTGTTGCTAAGCTACAGCTGTGACCTGACGTCACCTGCATGCATCAATCATGCATAAGCTTATAGAAAGCTTAGAGGGTGGTGTAAGTGTGTGCGCAATATGAACATGCTCAGGATGCAAGGTCAAAGAAATGCGAAATTATGCTGATGAATATATATATGTAATCAGCCGTACCAAGGCCATACAGTGCAAAACATGAATGCGATCGGCCATATCAAGGCCATGCAATACAGAATGCAAGTCAAGCATGTCAATCCTCATCCACATATCAATGCAGCTTCTCACTAGAGCATCAAATCAGTGCGGTTCTCAGTATGGATAATCACCGAGGTCAAGTACACTCTACGCCAGCTTGCCGCCCCTATCCGGACGCACAACTAGGAGGGTGGAAGAGACCTCACTATTCGCCTACCAATATCGAGCCCGGCTGGTCGATAGCGGATCGATTCCTCAAGCTTGTTAAACTCAACCTAGAAATTGCCCCCTCACTCAGGCAGGTAAGGTCACACTCCTTTCCAAACGACCATGACATAGTGGGAGATGTGGCCTACTGGTATACGGCCCTTGCACGCTCGTGTATCCACTCGGTCTCAACGTTGGAGTCATCCTCTAGTACCATTGGGTTTAGGAATTTTCACCCAGGGACATCTATGGCACTCGTATGCTAGAACCAAATATTTTCGGTATCTAATCCTACCATCCACGATATGTTTGTGGAGGCTATGGCCCTGATGTCGCTAGGGCATATAGTAACTACAATCACATAAATGCAAGTGCATGGGTCACACTATCAGTCATGCAACAATCCTGCGTGTACCATGCACTTATATGGGGCAACTCCGCCTATCAGGGAAGACCGCGAAAGCCTATGGAACGGTACGGTCTAGGATACGGGGCTTACAAGGCATACATATGATGCGGATGATCATGAATCATGGATCTATACTAAACATGTATAAAGAGATGAGCTCTGTGTATAACGGAGATGGGCCTAGACGGCCTACTTACCACAAGTATGGGCCTATCAGTGGGCCTTAGGGAGAGTTATAATGCAGACATTTAACCAACATTATCCATTCAATGTGGACGTCAAACCAGCATTGCTCCCAAGGCGTGGCCTGTTATGAATGTCAATACATATGCTATGGTGGAGTGACACTACAAGGGACATTATGTACGTCCTATTAGGCCTCGACCCATGGGCCTCTAATACATCAAATGGCCTCATACATGGGTCTCACATATACATATCAAGGTGGGCCTCAATGACGGGCCACAAATGCATCAACATGGGCATAGTCACATGGGCCTTGCATACATCATAATGGGCCTCATAATATGGGCCCTATACAAATCAAAGTGGGCCTCAACAAGGACCACCAATACATCAAGGTGGGCCTCAACAATGGGCCTTAAATAATCTCCAAAATGGTTGGACAGTTTGGATGAAACACAAGCATCATGATGGAGCCCACACCAATGGAGAATGTAGATTACAATACATATATAAGTGGATCCCATGTGGGGTCTACCATAATGTTTATTTTCCATCCATTCCATTGACAAGGTCACTCAGACCTGGGGCCCACAGTAATATTTATTTTCCACCTAACCTGAGCCCAATGTAATGTTTATTTGCCATTCAACTGTTCATAAGGTCACTTGGACCAGGTAGGGCCCACTGTAATATTTATTTTCTACCCAACCTATTTATAGGGTCACACGGACCGTGGGTAGGGCCCACCATAATGTTTATTTACCTCCAATCTGTCACACAGTCAGGAAGCCCACCGTAACCCACCGTGATGATTTTTTTTATTTTTTATTTTTTTATATCACGTGGACAGGGAGCCCACCGTGATGTGGTCCACAAATCCAGCCCGCTCGTTATGTGTGTCCCACTTGGCTGAGGGTACAGACCAAGTTTTAGCCGCATCCAAATTTCAAGTAGGCCCCACCAAGTATGTTTATATGTTTAGGCATGTCTTCACACGATTTTAGATGGTGTGGCCCAATGAGTTCCGTATAAGGCTGATTTTTGGGGTGGACATCTGACATGTAGGGACCCATCAAATTCATGGTATGGATGTTTGAAACGCATCACAGTGGGTCCCACAACTGGGGCCGTGAGGGCCTGCCAGGCAGTCGTCCGTCAAGCACAGGCGCTGCCTACGTTTGTAGTAGCAGCAGCGTCAGCGCTGCTTGCTTTTTTTTTTTGAAAATATTATTTTTCTAAGAAATTTCCTAGGTGGGGCCCTCATCAATGAAATCCAGCCCTGCCATTGGTCCCCACGGCTCAATACAAACCCATCAAGCCCAATATTGGGTGGGTTTTGATGTACAGCAACAACAGAGTGTATTTCAGCGGTAGGAAACTTTATTAGCTATGCCATGGCCCACCAAAAACTCAGATTGAGTTCTTTTTTTGGCTCAATGCGTAAAATGATCTGAGGAACAGGATAGACGGCATGGATTATATACATACATCAACGTGGGGCTTGCATAAGTGGCCCACCCCTAAAGCATACTTCCCCTTTTTTTTAATTAGCTTTGTTAGTACACAACCCTGTCAGTACATAAACTCCCTGCTAGCTACCCCTGCCTCACGTCTAGCATCCAGAGACGCTGGACAGCTGGGGTACACACTGCATCATGGTGGGTACCACATGCACGTGGTCCACCTATTCAGATCAACATGATATTTATGCTTTTCCTTCCATCCAGGCCCACTAATGAGCTGGACGGTGTAGATCCACTACATCCGTTAGGTGGGTCCCACATGAAGGTGAATGGCATGGATAAAATTTAAGATTTCATGGTGGGACACACACAACAGATGGGCCACACACCCATTCATCATCACCATCATACAAAGAATGAGAGAGAAAGGAAGAGAGAGAGAGAGATACGATGAGATAGAGAGGAGGGACCCCGCCACTATGGGCCGTCCATTTCTTACACTCATACATCAAACGGGTCCCACCACATGTAGCCCAAAAAAAATGAAAAATAACGGTGGATCACCCACCTTTAAGCCTCCTCCTTGCTCCCTTGGCCTCAAATGCTCCTTGCCTTCACCTTGGACAGTGGATGATGGGGTTTAGATGGTTGAGATGGAAGATGAGAAGGTGTAGATGGAAGATGAGAAGGTGTCCCACACTTGTGGTTTGGGAGAGAGGAAGCTTGGACGTGGGATGTTGCTTGGGAGATTTGAGAAATGAGAGAGAGAGTGAGAGGATGTGAGTGATATGGATGGGTGAAGTGTGATGGGTGATGTAAGGAAAGGTATGGGTTGGGTTAAAATTTTGGGAAAAGAGGAATGGGTGAAGAGAGAGAGAGTTGACTTCGTGGAGAAAGAGGGATGGATTGTTGTACTTGGGTAAGGTGTGACTTGAATTGTACTTGACATTGATTAATTGATTGATTGATTGGACATATCGTAGAGATTCCCTCGAAATTCACAATGCGCGGCGTTTCTTCGGAATGAACACTGGTTGACATCTTCTAACCTAGGTATCGGTTCGGTGCACGAGTCGCGGCGTTGGAACCGTGGCGACGGCACGGTTGTCAAGGTATAAGTTTCGGATCAAGCCGACGTCGGTGTGCGGGACCTGGCTTAGGATCGCGCGCAAACATCAGTTATGGTGTGAAGGTTGCCGGAATTAGACCGGAAGGACCGCGGAAGCTAACGAAACAGTACGGACTAGGACACGGGTCTTACACTTAGCACCTTCCATTGAGGAAAAACATGGCTACACAGACTCAAACGATGAGGAAATAGCGTCAAACTAACATAGAAGCATCTTAGAACACCAAAAAAAAAATTTAATCAGTATACAATATAAGGGCGTTGAGCTTGCGTATTTTGAAGCTTCACTCAAACTCAACCTAGGAATTCCGCAGTTTTAACTTCTGGTATTCAATGTGGTTTTGGTTCATGAACAAACAATCTATACCATTCATTTCCATTGAAATTTTTAAGAAAGATTTTATATAAAAAATTTGTGAACTTTATTGACTAAAGGATATACATCCACCATAATGTATAGAATCATAGCAACACCATACAATGAGGCTTAGACAAGGAAAGAAACACTACTACGACCCTGAAGACCAGATAACATCATAGTAGAGCTCTTCCCTGTGCTACTATAAGCCCATCTGTCAGTAGAAGAAAATGTCCGACGATCTCATTTCTGATGAGTCACCTTCATATTCTTTCTTCCCAACATTCATTGTACTGCCTCCACAATTTATGAATAAGGAATAATCTATAAATATTATAGCACCAAATTCCTTCAATATTAAAGCCCCAATATCCTCAAATCCCTAAAATCCCCAAATCCCCAATTTTCAAAATCCACAACTCCCCAATTCCTAAGATTCATAAACCCTCAAATCCTCCATGGGTGGAAGAGAAATGAAAATACACAGAGAGAGAGAGAGAGAGAGTACCAAAGTAAGAAAGAGAGGGGAGGAGGTAGGGACGGGCATTCTTACCAAGGATTTTGAGAGAGGGATTGGAGTTGCTAATTAAGTTTCTGCAGATTGTTGTTAGCATTCGACTGCAGATTGTTGTTAGCATTCGATTCTTTCTTCACCGCATGGAGAAAGCATCTCCTCCTGTCCAGATTACTATTAGCATGAGATGGAGAGAGAGGAAGAGAGGGAGGGAGAGGGATAGAGAAAGCTTCCAGCCCGCGAGAATGAAAAAAATAAAAATAAAAAATTCACGAGCTCTTTTTGGGTGCGGATTGGGGATTACACTCATCGGACAAAACTAGGTATGGGCATTCAACTATTGGTTCTGTGGGCCCACAGTGATGTATGTGGTTTATCCATGCTGTCCATTAATTTTTAAAGTTCATTTTAGGACATGATCTCAAAAATTATGAAGATCAAAGGCCCAGTTGGACCACACCACTCCCCAAGAAAGATTTAATGGTAGGCGTTTAATCTCCATTGTTTCTTACCGTGTGGTTCACTTGAGCCTTAATCTGCTTCCTTTCTTGGGTTCATGTATTAAAATGAGCTTTCAAAATGGATGGACGTTTAGATAAAAATATATACATTGAAGTGGGCCCATAGAGCCGCTTAGGCTCTAACCAAGACTTGATGGGGTTAGGAACCTTAGCTACGGATTTAAGTCGTAGTAATTTTACTACAGTTTATATCCATAGCAAAAAGCCCTTATAGTCCGTAGCCTTTGCTCATTTTTTTAGTAGTGGGGTGTTGTCTGCATAACCTTCAACTAGTTGAGGACAACCTTCGACTGGTCAAGGATCACCTTCGATTGGTCGAGGGTTACCTTCGACTGGTCAAGGATGACAAAAATTTAGAGGATTTTGATCGCTAAAGTTTGATTCAAAGTTCCTTTGACTAGTTAAGGAAGAGCGTTATAACGCCCTGAAATTTAGGGGTCGAGCATAACTCAGCTCCCGAGTTTCAAAACATCACTTATTTAATGATGGATGTATGTTGTTTGTATGAGGACATAAAACATGGAATAGATTAATCCAAACTGCAAATATAATTCAGGGATAAGTGAAAGAACGCAAGCGTAAGACTTACAGAATCATAAGTGTACATGTGCAAATCCCTGAAGTACATATACATACCAAGTCATACTTACAAGTGTTACTATCAAAAATTATAAGTATCAAATGACATTATCCATTCCCAAAAAGAAATCCCAGAATCCCACACATCAGAACAAGACTCACAAGAACCCACCTGAAAACTGCATGAAAGAAAATGCAGCCTCATCATCCTCAAACTCCTACTCTGCCTCAGGGGTCGCATCAATATCTACAACTAAGACAGAGTCTGGTGGGTGTTTAAACACCGTCCCCGAACGTGGGAGTGAGTGATCAACTCAGTGGAACAATAAAGCAAAGGTTAACATGTTATCAATTCAATCAAGCAGTAATGATAAAGCAAAATAATCAAACATGTCCTAATTACTCTTGTTAGTGCAAGGATGTATGTAGAATGATGCCTGCCCTCGCCGGTACACCCTCAGCGTCTTCATCTTACGTTACGCATGACACCACCTCAAGTGCTCTACCTCTTCTAAGCACATGCAAATGCAGTTTATGAACATGATTACCAAGTTGTTATTAGTCCTTTTCATACAGCAGGATTAGGAAGCTAAGGTACCTTCCTCATATCAATTTCCAAATAGTGATCCATTCTAGGGTCATTAGTCCTAGACATCTCATACGATCATATGGTTTTAAGTCGTTGCAAAGGACTCATCACCAATCAATGCACGCCTATCATACCTTCATTACTATAATAAGGCTCGTCACCTCAATGCGGTATCCAGGTATGCTCAAGGTCACTACAAAGGGCTTGTCACCAATCAATGTAGGCCGACAGCATGAATATAGTGTCCCATACCACCATAATCGGCTCACGAGTTTAGTTTCTCACTGGTAACTATGGGGAGGCTCGTCACCCCAGCGTAAGCCGACAGCTCGACCACGGTGTCCCATACCACCATGTCCGGCTCATGAGTCTTAGTGGATCAAGGTACAATGGTTAACAGGATTTGCACTGGTAAGTTTGGTACCTTAGATTCGAGCAATAGCATCCATACATGGTGAACATACATCGGACAATCGAGTTATTTGACGAACTCGACTAGCGCTAACGCAGGTTAGGTTAAACGACATAGAGTGTGCAAACACTCTGTGTCGCCAAACCACTGCCGACAACTCTAATACGATTCGGGTTCGTCAAATCACCTCCTTCGTGGCGAAAGCAACCTCAGCCATGAACTCAAGGCCGATTACCGATTTTATGGACTATTTTATAGTCCCAAACGCATTCCACTACAACCGATATTCATATAAAATTTAGAACAGTAATGGAACAACAACTACTCAAATCATGTAGTATATGAGCATTTGAAGAATATCAACTTAACATGGATATACACATAAGTAATACTGGAAGTTAAACAACAAGGAATATGACTTGCATGTAGGAAATCATACACATTAATAGGAGAGTTGAGAATCACTTCTCAACGCCCGCAATTAGGATCATATATTACACTATAGATCATTCAGACATTTCTACACATACTTAAATTACATAGTTCAACATACATGACGCATGTTGAAAAACACGCATTTGGACAATTCCTTTTGCCAAGGAGTTGACACACATACATCTAGCACAAATACACGACAAATAATCATGGCAAACACATGTTCATATTTTATACGTATACGGTACTTTCTATATATACATAGAATACACAAATCTCTACACAAGGCATATATATCAGGAATACAATATAAACATAACATTTGGCATGTGAAATTGCACCCATAACAAGAATAAACCATTAACTGGCATTGAAAGCCTTGAAAACCATAACCTATAAGATTAAAGTCCGCACCTTAAACCAGAAATAGAGCACCGAACTGATTCAGACGATGTCTTCGTCAACGACGACAAGATAACCTAAGACAAGAATAGAAATGAGCTACAACAACACGTATACTATTCTAAGCTCTAAAACAAATTAGGGTTAGGTTAACTTACCCAAGGATGAACTCAGAATCGCCGGAATAATGATTCAAAAGTGATGGTTTAAGGATAAAGAGTAATAGGAAAGAATCTAAAGATGATTCACCAACTTCTCTCTCACTTTCTCTTTCTTTTCCTCTCTCTTTCTTAGCTAGGGTTAGAAAATTCGTAAGGAAAAGAGAGTTAGGGTTTTAAGGTCTTTATATAGGCCTAACATTGATGAAAATAACCCCAGGGCCAAGGTATACTTAGGTTATAACCAAAACAGGCCTCTCTCGATCCAACGAAGCACTTCTGGTGAGCCTTTTTCCACGAGCGGTCGGACTTAAGCTCACTAATCATGGATCTAGGTCAGGCTGAGTTTTCATACGGATCGGCTTTACAGATCAGCTATGGCGGACCACACTCAATTCAACGATCACCGAAACTCGATCAGGTCCACAAGCATAATACATGCCTGGGCTATCTTTCCTGATCAGAGGATGAAATTGGGTCAGAATCCAACGGTCAGATTACTTAAAATTGTCGTACAAGCGACACGACTCAGATTTCATAAAATCTTATTTAATTTCTCACCGTTCTCACACTCTTCACTCCGGACTCAATCAAATCGACCCAGAACATCATCTAAACTTGATTTTTAAGGTGATGGCCAAGTCCAACATGGTGACCATAATTGCCTAAGATCATCGCTATCAGACTTTCGACACGCGGTCCAGGTCTGATCCAAAGTTTCTAAAAATTCTCAAGAGCAACTGGATTTAGCGATGGATCCCAGATTTCAGAGTAACATAGCGCTAACTATTCTACAGGTTTTGAGTCATGCAGATCAAATTTAAAGTGATTGGTGCTAATTTCACAAGCAATCGAGTTTAGCACTAATTACCCCACAAATAGCTTCTAAGGAAAATAGAGGTAGTACTCGGGTCTTGGCATAAAATTTTTCGGGTCATTACAAGCGTAGACTAGTCGAAGGAGGGTTTAGACTAGTCGAAGCAGGCAGATTTTTAGGGTTCTTTTTCTTCACTTCAAATCTTTGATTCTCTTCATTCCTCACTTGGTTTTCTTAGATCTTTAGCATGTGAATTCTTCATTCTTGATCTCATAAGATCCATCTTTGCCTTTGGTGATTCTTGAGCGTTAAATCCATGCTTTTAGTATCCTTTTCGATCCAAGCTCTTAAAGTCACCATGCAACACATTCATGATTAAAATAGAACATTAAGCATTATCATATTCATAAAACCAAGTAATAAATGGGAGATAATATGTAATATTTGACCCTCAACACAATCCCCAACCAGCATTTTGCTAGCCCTTCTCAAAGTATGCTTGAAATAAACCTCAATGCTCAATGTCTAAAACCTCTTTAAGAAAACAATCTTTAGTACACTCAAGCATGAATGGGTAGAATTAAGATACGAAAGTGAAATTTTGAAAACCTAGAGCCGAATCACATAAGCAATGTATCAAATAAATTCTTTATCAATCCAATCAGAGTATATTTCTATATATCATGTTTTTTAATGTGCTCAGTGAGAATCAACTTACTTCCCATAAAAATACTATCTTTTCATCATGCTAGCCATGCTCTTCACTAAAAGATTGGTTTGACACTCCAGTACTGATTGCGAACTTATCCCCTTCTCCTTCTTTTTTCAGTTTTTGATTTTATATCGACAATCAATTTTTATTTATTCTTTTACAAACCTTGCATTATTTTTACATTCTTTTCCAATCTTTTCTGGTCTTTTCACCATACATGACCTTTTTATCGATCTCTTGTTTTTAACTAGTTCTTTTCTTCTTTTAAGGTGGATAAAATTCTCCAGACTTGATTCTAACCATCTATCAATGAGCCATATACTAACAATCAGAAATTCTAGCATGTCTTACAGAAGACAAATTGAATGTGTCCTGTGATTTAGATTAACATGATATTCAAACTACCTCTTACAATTGAGCGCAAGAACTTAGGTAATAGATTACTTAGATTATCAAACTCCAACAATCCAAAATTTGATCTCTATCTTATCATACTCAAAGCATTCTTAAGTACATAACTCATCACTTTCTAAACAGATTTCAAGTTGAAACATTGTAAATTTTTAAAAATTTTGCTCAAAATTGAGAAAACATTGATTAGTTCACCTAATCCCTCATCCCCAACCTAAAATCTAAATTGTCCTTAATGTAAAAGAAATAAGCATGTAATGTAAAAGAGACAATGAAAAGAGGAGGGAAGTAATGAAAAGATAATCCCTGAAGAAGAAATTTTAAAGCTTTTCCAATGATCTTAGTGTGAAGATGGGTTAGCACAAGAATTAAACCAATAGAAAGCAAACTATCCTAAACAGCGAAGAGTAAACTATCCTAAACAGTGGAAAACAAACTATCCTAAACACAACATATATGAAAGTAATAAACCTAACTATACCTCCATCAAACTAAGAGGTCAATCCTGGTAAACAGGATCAATCAAAGGTATGGACATGTCCTTTGAATCAAATTTCTCAACAAATGGCTTTAATCGTTGTCCATTCACTTTGAAAATATTGCCATTATTTGGATTCTGAATCTCGATGGCCCCATAAGGATAGACATTAATAACAGTGAAAGGACTAGTCCAACGAGATCGAAGTTTACCTAGAAAAAGATATAACCGAGAATTATACAAAAGGACTTTTTGACCAACTAAGAATGATTTTCGAAGGATGTTCCTATCATGGAACACCTTAATCCCGTCCTTGTAAATTCTCAAGTTCTCGTATGCATCATTCTGGATCTCCTCGAGTTCGTTCAATTGTAGTTTGCGCGGTGAGCTAGCTTTGTCCAAATCAAAGTTCAAATTCTTGATAGCCCAGTAGGCTATATGTTCCAACTCCACAGGTAAGTGTCAAACCTTCCCGTAGACAAGCCTAAAGGGAGACATTCCAATAGGGGTCTTAAATGCATTACGGTAAGCCCATAAAGCATCGGTCAATCAGATTAACCAATCCTTTTAGTCAGGGTTAACCATCTTTTTCAAAATGTGTTTAATCTCCCTATTGGAAATCTTTACTTGCCCACTTGTCTGTGGGTGGTATGAAGTGCTCACCTTATGAGAGATGTCATATTTCTTCATTAAGTTTGCAAATGGCCTATTACAGAAATGTGAAGCTCCATCACTAATGATGGCCCGAAGCATTCCGAACCGGGAAAGGATGTTCTGTTTTAAAATTTTAATGACTGTTTGATGGTCATTGTTCCAGCACGGGATCGCTTCGACCCACTTAGTGACATAATCTACTGCTAGCAAAATGTATAAATTCCTAAAAGATTGGGAGAATGGTCCCATGAAATTGATGCCCCAATAATCAAATGCTTTTATGATCAGAATGGGGTGCAAAGGCATCATATTTTGATGGGACAGTACTCCTAATTTCTGATAACGCTCACAAGTTTTGCAAAACTCATGAGTGTCCTTAAACATAGTGAGCCAGTAAAAGTTGCACTGTAGAATTTTGACCATGGTTTTTTAGCAGAAAAGTGACCACCACAGGCCTGAGAATGATACAAGGAGATGACACTTTGGTGTTCATTTTCTGGCACACATTTCCTTAACATTTGGTCTGTACAATATTTAAATAAATATGGATCATCTCAGAAGAACTTGCGTACCTCAGCGAAGAATTTCTTCTTATCTTGCACAGTCCAATATGTTTGCGTGAAACCTATGGTAAGATAATTAGCAATATCTACAAACCAAGGTGAATGAGAGACTTTAAACAATTGTTCGTCAGGGAACATGTCATTGATATGTGTCATTTCAAGGAAATCAGAAAGATCAAGGTGGGAAAGATGATCATCCACTACATTCTCTGCTCCCTTTTTATCTTTTATTTCCAAATCAAATTCTTGGAGTAGGAGGATCCATCTTATCAAGCGAGGCTTAGCATCATTCTTAAAAGGAAAATACTTGAGTGCCACATGATCGCTGTAGATGATGATCTTAGATCCGATCAAGTATGACCTAAATTTGTCTAAAGCGAATACAACGACTAAGAGTTCCTTTTTCGTAGTAGAGTAGTTCACTTGAACAGGATTTAAAGTTCTACTTGCGTAGTGTATAACAAAGGGCTTCCTGTCTTTTCTTAAGCCTAACATCACCCCAAGAGCATAGTCGAATGCATCACACATAATTTCAAAAGGAAGGTTCCGGTTGGGTGGCTACATGATCGGTGTGGTGGTTAATATGCTCTTGAGCTTAGAAAAAGCTTCATGGCATTGCTCAGTCCACTCGTATGGTATATCCTTTTGAAGTAAATTATATAAAGGATGAGATAGGTGACTAAAGTCCTTTATGAATCGTTTGTAAAATCCGACGTGTCCTAAGAAGGATCGCACATCTCGTATGTTCTTGGGTGGAGGTAACTTAAAGATAAGATCAATCTTTGCCTAATCTACCTCAATTCCTTTGGACGAGATGATATGTCTATGGACAATTCCCTTATGAACCATGAAATGACACTTCTCCTAATTTAGTACCTATTTCTTTTCCTCACATCACTTCCGCACACATTCAAGATTTTCCAAATAATCACTAAAGGATGGACCAAAGACAAAGAAGTCGTCCATGAAGACTTCTAAATATTTCCCCACCATGTCAGAAAAAATACTCATCATGCATCGTTGAAAAGTGGCAGGGGCATTACACAGTCTGAATGGCATCCTTTGGTAAGCAAAGGTGCCAAAGGGACATGTAAATGTGGTCTTTTCCTGATCTTCAGGGGCTATCTCTATCTGGTTGTAGCTCGAATACCCGTCAAGGAAGCAATAGTATGAGTGACCAGCTAGCCTTTCCAAAATTTGATTAGTGAAGGGCAAAGGAAAATGGTCCTTCCTCGTAATAGTATTCAATTTCCTGTAGTCAATGCACATTCTCCAACCAGTAGTAACTCTAATTGGCACGAGTTCATTATTGGTATTGGTTACTGCAGTGATTCTGGACTTCTTAGGAACCACCTGAGTTGGACTCACCCATTGGCTATCTAATCTAGGGTATATGAAACCCACATCTAATAGCTTAAGAACCTCGGCCTTAACCACTTCCTTCATGTTTGAATTTAATCTATATTATGGTTGTCGGGAGGTCTTCATATTATCTTCTAGCTAAATGTGATGAGTACAAATCGAATGGTCAATTTCCTTAAGGTCTACAATCAACCATCTAAGGGCCCCCTTATGCTCAATGAGAGTAGAAATAAGCATACTCTCCTATTCTTGCTCAAGGTGGGAAGAAATTACCACTAAGTATTTCCCATCTTAACTAAAATATACATATTTCAAATCAGAGGGTAAAGGTTTTAGGCCAAGCTTCAATGCCCTGAGGTTAGACGGTAGAGGCATTACATTACTTTGGGATAATTCTTCAAATTGTGGCCTCCATTAGTTGACTTCAATTACCAGCGTGGTTCTCATCTCCTTAATCATATCATCTTCTAAATCATGGGAGTGGGCTAGGCATGTCTCTAGAGGGTCTGAGGATAAGGTCAGAAGAGTTCTTTCTTCCATGAAAGAGTCAATCACGTTAATATCATGAGAATCGTCATCATCCTCTAATTTTTTACCTTTATTGAAAAAGATACTTAACTCTAATGTCATATTTCCAAAAGAAAAACTCATGACTCCATTCTTACAATCAACAATTGCATTTGATGTGGCAAGGAATGGACGACCTAGAATGACAAGAATTTGAGTGCTCATGTCCATAATGGGTTAAGTATCCAGGATGATAAAATCTACTGAATAGTAGAATTTGTCAACCTAGACTAACACATCTTCAATTATCCCTCTCAGTACACAAACTGAGCGATCGACAAGTTGTAATGTGGTCTAAGTGGGTTTTAATTCACCTAGATCCAGTTATTCGTAGACCGAGTATGATATCAGATTTACGCTCGCTCCTAAGTCAAGAAGTGCGTGCTCAATAGGTAATTTTCAATTACACAAGCAATGGTTGGGTTATAGGGATCTTTGTATTTCTGTGGCACATCTTGCTTTAGGATAGCACTTACTTTTTTTGTTAGAAATATTTTCTTTTGAATAATATGCCTTCTTTTGGTCATATACAAATCTTTCAGAAATTTGGCATATGAGGGTATTTGTTTACTGGCATCCAGTAAAGGAATACTGACCTTCACTTTTTTCAGCACCTCCATAATGTCCTGAGAGTCAGAGAGAGGTTTTGGTAAAATCAGCCGTTGAGGGAATATTGCAATCGGCTTACCTTGAAGTTCTGGTTCTAATTCTTGTGGAGTAGTGCTAGGTCTATCAGTTTCATATATTTTCGGGTCCTTAGACTTTTCAACCCTTACCGAAATAGATTTGTTAATTATTTTCCTAGTCCTAAAGGTGGTGATAGACTTAGCTTGCTCCATTTGATTTGAAGAGCTTGGATCACTTATTTCGAATTGCGGTTTAGGACTGGAGAAAGGTCGAGCAGGAATTATCCCCTTCTCTACAACCGTAACATGTGAATCTATCTTTTGCATAAATTTTCTAAGTTCTCGTAATGCTTGGGTAAGCTCCTAAGTTTGTGTGGAAGTTTGAACCGGTTCCTCTTGAGGTTTCCCTTTATTTGGAATTTGATTAGGGAATCCATGACGAGTAGTAGTTTGTCCATTCCTCCAACTAAAATTTGAATGATTTCTCCAACTAGGATTGTATGTATTGGAGATGGGTCCATTAAAAGGCCTTTGGTAATTATTCATGGCATTAGATTGCTCATTAAGTACCCCTTAAAAAGCAGGTATTGTTGGGCAATTTTCAGTTGTGTGAATGTTGCAAGCACAAATACCGCAAACAGTTTTCTTAGCCTTATCCTTCTTTAGTTCCATGGCCTCGAATTTCCTTATGAGATTTACCACTTTAGCATTGATATCATCATCCTCTTTCATAATGTATATTCTGCCCCTCTCCTTTGATTAAGCGGGCCTAGAGGTGGTGCTCGATTTTGGGGAGACGTCACATGATTGTGCGTTTTCAATAAGTTTGTCCAAATAATCTCACACATCATCAACATTTTTGTTCACGAATTCCCCATTGCATATTGTCTCGACCAATTCACGCATGGAGGATGTCAGTCCATCATGGAAAAAGTGTGTAATGCGCCACGTTTCAAAATAGTGTTATGGGCATGAACTGAGAAGATCCTTGAACCGCTCCCAACATTGGAAGAATTTTCATCTTCCTTTTAGGCAAAGTTCATAATTGATTTTCTAAGGGTGTTCATTTTATGGTGTGGGAAAATTTTCTTTATAAAATCCCTTGTCATATCGTTCCATCTACCAATAAATCGAGGATGTAGCGAATGCAACCACATCTTAGCTTTCTCTTTCAAAGAAAAGGGAAAGAGTTTCAGCCTGACCATCTCATTGGACACGTTAGGAAAATATAAAGTGGTTATGATCTCATCAAACTCTTTCAAGTGTAAATATGGATTTTCATATTCAGGTCCATGAAAATTTGGAAGGAGTGGGATCACCCTTAGCTTGATATCCATATGTCCCATATTTTCTAGAAAAACCATGCATGAGTACGTGCTCACCCCCGTCGGTTGTAAATAATCTTATAACATACGAGGCGGGGGTACTTGATGCACCTCATTCTCATCCTGGATTTTCTCAACCCTAGATTGAGGTGAATTTGAAGGTTGATTGACAGCCATAACTTCAATTAACTTTATGGATCTCAAGTGGTGTTTAATCCTGTTATGGATAGATAACCCCTCAACCAATCCTCATTCACTCAAGAGACGTCGAGTGTTGTCACGAACCCACTTGGGCATGAAACGCTCTCAGCCTTCAATTTTAAAATCTAACCTAAACCTAAAAGGAAATAAGGGAATAAAAATCTAGAAATATAAAGAGAATTAGAAAGAAGTTACCAAATTAGAATTCTATATTAGGATCCTGTAGAAGAAAAAGGAAAACAAATTAGTTTCTAAAAAAGAAATAATAAAGCAACCTAAGTTCTAAAAACAAATTAGGAAAGTTTCTAAATATAGAGAGTAAATTAGTTTCTAAGAACAAAGTAGGAAAGTAAACTAGTTTCTGAAAACAAGTTAGGAAAGTTTCTAATCCTAAAAATAGAAAGTAAATTAGTTTTTAAAAATAAATCAGAAAAACCCTAACCTAAAAATAGAAATTAAACAAACCTTAATCTTAACCTAATTCTAAAACTAGTTAATCTCAAAAAAATGCAACCATTAGTCCCTGACAACGGTGCCAAAAACTTGTTCACAACCCCAAGTGTAGGGTTGCAATGTAGTAATAATCTCGGTAAGAGTAAAGTCGAATCCACAGGGACTGAACTTGTACACTTCTGAAATTAAGTAGAACTAGAACTAGAAGAAGATGTGTATCTAATTCTGAAGTAATTGAGAGAGTAATTGTAATTAAAGTAATTAAAACTTGTAAATTTAAAGTTAGGAACTAGAGTTTCCAAGGATCCACTTGTAGCAATCAGAGTGATACTATGCTTGATTCAAGGACACAACTGGAATTGGAGTCCTATCTTATCCAGTTGGAAGAAGAGACAGTCAGATCTCTAAACTTCTCACGAATTTAATCATCAAAGAAGGAGAATTGGGAAGATTGGAAGGGATTTCATCACCTAACCATGCCCATGGGACGATGGCAAACAATATGATTTACCAATCTATCAATCTCAAAATAGGAAAGAATGATTTTCAAAGCTATCGCAGATCTATTGTAATTTGTCACAACAAACCATTAAAAACTGAAAAAATTCCTTATAATCAAACTAGAATCAAAGAGAGTTCAACATAAACATGAATCAAAGCAATAAAAACGTCCCATCACGCTACAAGCTTCACATCTTAGCCCTAGCTAAGAGGTGTAGCCAACCATAAATATGATTGAACCAAAGTCTCTTAAATAAAACATGAAAACAACTAAGGAAGAAGAGGAAAAACTCTTGGAAACGGCTTCTCCACCCTTTTGCTCCACTCTTCAAACCCTAGAAGATGTCTAGGAACATCCTAGGAACTCCTATTTACAGTTGGGGAACTCCCTCTTGTGAACTGACTTTAAAAATTTACAAACCGACATCGAAATCGCCTCAAATTTTCGTAGTCCGGGTGCTGTCTGCGTAACCTTTAACTAGTCGAGGACAGCCTTCGACTAGTCAAGGATGACGGGAATTTAGAGGATTTTGATCATTGGAGTTCAAGTCGAGGAAGAGCTTAACTGGTCGAAGGAGAGCTTAGACTAGTCAAAGCAGACAGATTTTTAGAGTTCTTTTTCTTCACTTCAAATCTTCGATTCTCTTCATTCATCACTTGATTTTCTTAGATCTATGGCATGTAAATTCTTCATTCTTAGTTTCATAAGATCCATCCTTGCCTTTAGTGATTCTTGAGCATTAAATTCATGCTTTTAACATCCTTTTCAATCCAAGCTCTTAAATTCACCTTGCAACACAAGCATGATTAAAATAGAACATTAAACATTATCATGTTCATAAAACCAAGTAATAAATGAGGGATAATATGCAATATTTGACCCTCAATAGTAGCAATGGCTAACTCAACAAAAAAGAGACTGGCAATGACCAACTCAATAATAATGAGAGTGGCAAGTGTCGACTTAAAAGAGATGAATAGAAAGGACTAACTCAACAAATTGATCAAGGCGAGGGCAAGGCATGTATCCATCATCCCACATAAATTCATAAAGATCACTTGTAATCAAAGCCATACCATAATTTCCAAAGGATAGAGAATTGATGGTGGTAAAATTATACAATACTAGGAAAAGAATCATGATAACATAGAAACATGTAGGCAATTAAATCATACCAAATTAAATTCAGGTAAACTTAAAAGAAAAACACTCACCTTTAAGGTTGAACTGCCCTCTCATCTTGTTAGAACCTAGTGTGTGCACTTTAAATTTGACTTTAACCATAGATTTCACCATTTATATGATTAGGGCTTAATTTGAAGTTTCATCTTTAAACTAATTATTATTTAAATTAAAACTTAATATAAACCTTCATGTAAAATAGCTAACTTACCTTGATCAGCATCTGAGTCTTGGCACAAAAATGGGTTTAATGCTCTTCTGTCACCGAGTCGACTCGGTCATGACTTGAATCCATCAATTTTTTATTTCTTCTTCTTCCTCTTCTTCTTCTTCTTCTTCTTCTTCTTCTTCTTCTTCTTATTATTATTATTATTATTATTATTATTATTATTCTTTCTCTATTTCTTTTTCTTTTTTTTGTCTCTTTCTCTATCTTCCCCTGCTCTTCTTTTTTCCTTTCTCCTTAGGCTAGAATGTCCAGCAATACTCGGACCATGCCTGACTCAAACCTAGGCTCAGCAAGTTGCTGCTTCGAGTGACATCGGTCTCTCTTTCTTCCTTTCTGATTCTCTCTCTCTCTCTCTCTCTCTCTCTCTCTCTCTCTCTCTCTCTTCCCGTTCTTGTTTCTCTTTCTTTCTTTCTCTTATTGTACATCCCACAACGTCGGGAGGAATGTATTTATATAGGCAAGGATTCTCTAGAGTCCTCTGACGCATGGTTGCATGCGGAAATTGCCCATACCCGGTTTCTTTCCTCCTTTTTTTTGAACAACGTGGAGAGGGTCGGACGTCCCCCTTCTTGATTTTGGATGGCCTAGATTAGAGTTGGATGTCCACGTTTGAGCATGATGGGGTCTTGAAAATAGTTGGTTTCTCGTTGGATATCGTTTTACGAAAGGAGACAAAAGAGGTGCGGAAAGATCTTAGTGCGATCCTTGCTATTATGTCTCCTCTTCTAGTTGGGAAGGGATGAAATTCCCTTTCATGGAGGTTGGACGGCCTGGATCTGATAGAGTAGCTGTGTCCGTGAGTTCTAGTGGGAGAACTCTGTGGACGTATTCTGTTTGGGCATTGTTATAGCCAGTGCGGAAAGGGTGTCGACTTGGTTCGACTACCGGATCACGTGGGGTACACTTATGGTGTGCCCTTGGGAAATACACACCCTTCATCTGTTTTGTAGGATGATGTTAGGCCATGGGCTAAAATGTGAGGTAAATACGAGTTCCGAGTGGGTTGCATCATCAGTTAATGTGGTGATGCGTTTGTTGTTGCTCCGTGTATGCTAGTGTGCATGTATGCACATGGGCAACATGGTTTCGTTCAGACTGATTGTAACGACCTTGGAGGGCGTTACACTAATCTCCCCAACATGATGAATAGTTCATATCTTCCATTTGGTCAATCATGGTAGCCCACAAACATTGCAAACAGACAACGTCCGTTTGAATTGTTGCTAGCAGGAAGACGTGAAAGAGGAAATCTCTCTCTTTTGGAGATTTTTTCGGTTAAAGTCTGTTTGACCGAGCCATGCGATCCAGTGCACTTCGAGTGCAGTGCACATGCACTGTGTGCATGGGGTCCTCAGTGATGTTGTGAACGCTGGGAAGTCATCGCCCACGCTTGGCATTAGATGTTATGTTCTTGGTGTTTGTGGGGGAGACCTGATTAAGGTAGGTTTGGAATCTCCACTAGCCACTTAATCTCTAAATCCTGTAGTTAGGTAGAACCCACAGAATATGTAAAGCTAGAGAATCCAAGGACTCTCTTACTTTAAGTTAACTCCTGATCTGCGATCCAAGATTCTGAGCAAGGGACCTCGGTTACAAAGAGGGAAGGTGTTAAGCACCCTCTCTGCCTGTACAAATGTATGATCTCTACTCTGTGTGGTAAATAATCTCAAGGGGTGAATGAGGTAGTCGGAGTAGGACTAGGCACACTCAGATTTTTTATATAGCAAGATCTGGGATTCCGACAAGCCACAGAGCATACATCTGAAGAGTGTCTAGAAAGGCAGATGTGGTGATGTTAACGTAATAGTAAAGAAAGAGCGGACTAAATCACCATGAGTTTTTGATGTGATAGGATTCGATGTATGGCAAGTCATAGAGCATACGTTCGATAATGTTCTAGAGTAGCAAGGGGGTTGAGAAGAAAGAAGATGATAGGATTAATGCTTGAATGAAAAATGAGTTGATCTTTGGCTTGCTCTTGAGATGGCTAGAACATGGAATATACCATGACCAATCTGGGCTAAACTATAGGATTGAGATGGCTTAGAGGAGACATAAGGGATAGTTAAAAGATCAGATCTTAGAGGCTTGGAGCTCCTTCTCATCCTCACTCTCTTCCTCTCTCTCTCTCTCACTTGAAAATTTTAGAATGAGATAGTTGTTGTGTAGTGTTCTTTTTTGAGAAGAGGTGAAGGCTATTTATAACTTTTTATAATGGCATTTTGGTAATTGTGGGTTTATGAAGGGTAAAAGCTGACATGACACCTTGGGATTGGTAGAGGAGAGAGGAATGCCATGTGGCATGATCTTATATGCTCTTGGGGTTAGGTAAAAGGGTAAATAAGGCGAACTTCAAGGGTAATTTCATATGAAAGTTGACTTTGGGATGGGGGACAGCTGGGTGCTCAGAGGGGACACCTGTCGGATAAGGAGTGGCAATCAGATTACCGTCGGCGGTAGTCCAATTACCACCAGGTTGGGTTCTCTCTAGGCTTTGGCCGGTGGGCTCAATTTGGTGTTTTGGCTTGGTCCAAAGTCTGTTTTCGGAGTTTTGTCCCAAAATGATTGGGTGCATTTTAGGGAATTGTACTGATTTGCATGTAGGCACTAACTTGGGTGGTGGTCAGGGTTTAGATTAGGGTTTAGGCTAGGGTTAGGGTTAGGCCAGGGTTAGGGTTCATGCTAAGGTTAGGCTAGGGTTAGGGTTTAGGCTAGGGTTAGGCCAGGGTTAGGCTTCATGTTGGGGTTAGGCTAGGGTTAGGGTTCAGGCTTAGGATATGATCAGGGTTTCTGGATTGTCTTTGTCTTCTCAAGATGCTAGCCTGGGTGGGGTGTCTACAGATGTTTATGAGAAATCTAATCCGACCATCTGGATCCCTGATCTAAATGGAGTTCTTGGCCAAAGATCGGGCCGACCAAAAGTCTAGATGGACTGTGCCTTAGAATTCTTCAACTTTAGAAGCCAATTTTGCTAAGTTGACGGTCATATTCTTTCCAAACTAGATCATTGGCATATTTGACGGTTCATAATCTAATTTAAGGTAGAATTATTAGTCATTTCCGTCATTATTTGGCCCTACACCTCAATTGAGAGGGCAACATGGGTTTGAATGGACGAGTTATTTCAAGATGATTTATTGACTGCCTAAGAGTTCTTTAGATGGATCTAATGACTAGTTCTAATGATCGTATCCATCGACATACGATGTGCGGCCCATCTCTAATGATTTGTCTTAGGTTTCATAGTTAATCTATAATCCTAACGGTTAGATCGTGTGATCTAAAAGTGAAAATGTCTCATATTCACTCCTTACTAGATCTTGAGATCTAGCCCCCAATCCTATGCTTAGAGAGGTCGTATTCGTGTAGGAGAATAGATGTAAGGTTGGGATTTTGGCTAAATCGGTATTGTACAAATGTACGTGTTAAGTTAACTTTCATGGTGATGCTCGCGAACTTTCAATACTTGTGTATTGAAAAGTTCGGGGTGTTATAGATACTAAGCGTCATTTTTTACGATGGATCCTTTTACTCCAAGAATTTGACATAAAAATATTAGATAAGAATGGAGTAAAGAACATAGTGGCTGACCATCTCTCTAGACTTATTCTATTGGATTCCATGGAGACAACACCTATAAATGACATGTTTCCTAATGAACGATAATTTAAAGTCTCTCGATTACCTTGATATGGTGATATTGCTAATTATCTTACCACAAGTATCATGCTTATTCATTGGACTACGTAAGATGGAAATTTTTTTACCGAGTTACAGAAGATCTTTTAGGATGATCCACATTTGTTCAAATGTTACCCAGATCAAATCATTAAGAGATGTATCCCTGATAATAAATATCATAGTGCCATCTCCTTTTGTCATTCTCACGCATGTGGTGGCCACTTCTTGGATAAGAAGACCACAGTGAAAATTCTACAATGCGGCTTTTACTATGATTATCTCGTAGAAATATGATGTCATTGAACCCCATTTTTATTATTGAGGCATTTGATTGCTGATGCATCGATTTCTTGGAGCCATTCCCCCAACCTTTGAATGTGTGTGTGTGTGTGTGTGTGTGTTGCTCATTATAGACTATCTCCAAATGGGTTGAGGCAATTCCATGTCGGAATAATGATCATCGCACGATCATTATGTTCTTAATGAAAAATAGTTTATCTCTGTTTAGAACGCCTCGAGTCATCATAAGTGATGGAGGATATCACTTTTGCAATAGGCTATTTGAAGCTTGATGAAGAAATATGTTATTTCTCATAAAATGAGTATCCTTATAATTATCAGACAAGCAGCTAAGCTAAGAATTTAAATAGGGAAATCAAACAAATTTTGGAGAAAACGGTTAACCAGGATTGTAAGGATTGGTCACTTCGATTAACCAATGCATTATGTGCTTATCGTACGACATCCAAGACCCCTATTGAAATGTCTCCCTTTATACTTGTCTATGAAAAGGCTTGCCACTTAACTGTGGAATTTGAGCATAAAGTGTATTGGGTGAAAAAGAATTTTAATTTCAACCTTGACAATATTGGATCCCTGTGTAAATTATAAATGAATGAACTTGAAGAAATTCGTAATGATGCATATGAGAATTTTAAAATTTATAAGAATAGAATGAAGGTGTTTCATGATAGGAACATTCTTCGAAAATTTTTTGTGCCAAAACAAGAAGTCCTTTTATATAATTCTAGACTTCATCTTTTTCCCGGTAAGCTTAGATCTCGTTGGACCGACCCCTTCAAAGTCAAAATGTTCTATCCTCATGGGACTGTTGAAATAGAAAACCCGATGAATGGTAACATTTTTAAAGTAAAATATCATCGTCTCAAACCATTCATTGAGAAATTTGATTCAGAGGATATGTCCATCCCTCTGATTGATCCTGTGTATTAGAATTGACATTCTAGTCTGATAAAGGTCCATTCACATTTATTTCTTTCTTAGGATTATGAATATTTGGTTTGCTTTAGTTTTAGTTTTGTTTTTGTTTAGTACTATATCTTTATAATATTAAAGACTTCATACCATCCCATTAATCTTCCTCAGGTATTATCCTTCTTACTTACTCCTTTTTTATTTTCTTTGTCTCATGTGGATTTTATTATATGTCTTTTACATTGAGAACAATGTAGATTTTAGGTTGAGGGTGAGATTATGTGAACTAATCAATATTTTCTGACTTGAGCAAATTCTTAAAATTTTTTATTTTTTTTCTAATTTTAAAAATCTTTTTGAAGATTGATATTCAGTGTAATTAAATACATTTGAGTATTATGATAAGATATAGAATAACTTTTGAAAATCAGAAGTCTAGTTAATTAGTAGATTTTTGAATAAGTTCTTTTAATAAATTAATTAATATAAAATTTAAACATCAATTGAGTCTATCTCACAATTCACATCTAACTCATATTTTATGAAGATTGAACTCTCATTTTTAACATGATGATTACTTAAAAGTGTTAGGAACTAAGTCTAGAGATCCTTATCTACCTTAAGTATAAAAAGAAGAAGAAAATGACCAGCTAAAAAAACAATGAAATCGACAATGGCTGCTATTGTATGTGTTTAATTTGAGAATATAATACAAAATAAAAAAGAAGGAAAAAAAACGAAAATAGTGTAAAAAAAATCGATATAAAATCGAAAAGCTGAAAAAAAAAAGGTTCGGAATCAGTAACTTGAGTTGATCTGTCCACTTTTAAGTAATAATTATGGTTAATGTTATGGAGAGAAGGCTAAATTTTACATATTATAGTTAAAAACCACCAAGTGCAATAAGAACTTGATGTTTAAATGTATTTTATTGATTAAATTGTTGAAATAGAACTTATTTCATTTGTTTACTAATGATATTAGATTCTATATTATTAATGTCTCATTCTTATATTTTTTTAATTTTACTCATATGTTTAGGATTGCACAAAAGGATGTTTTCTGAGAAAGGTTTGAAATTTAAAAGTTTGGAAGATTAGTTTCTGCATGTTTTGCTAGGGACTAGCAAAATGTTGGTTGGGAGTGTATTGAGAGTGAAATATTGTATATTTCCCACTTATTATACAATGGTTTTATGAACATGGATGTGCTTAATTGATCTAATTACACATATGTTTTCTTACAAGGTGATTTTGAGAGCTAATGAGAAAATAATGCTTAAAGCATAGATTTAATGCTCAAAGAATTAGAAAGTGAAGGATTATGGAGGTCAAGATTGAAGAATTCAAAAGTCCAAGATTCAAGGAAACCAAGTGAATAAGGAAGAAAATTGATGAATCAAATAGTAGAAAATCGAAAGTGCATAAATCGACCATTCAATGACATCGATGACACCTTCGATGCTATCTAAGTAAATGTCAATGCTATCAAAGTCACTTCAATCCCATTGCAAAAATTCAAAAAAATCCGATTTTGTTGTTAAACATATTTGTGCATTCTTCGATGCCATTAAGGACATGCTCAATGCCATTAAAGCAAAGTTCGATCCCATCAAAGGAGGTTCGATGACATCAAGAAAATAAACAATTTCAAAAGTTCATTGTTGGACAGTTTCCTGATTTCACCCAAATTTTTCGATTGGAGCTCAATGTCATTGAAGGTATCATCGAATCTATGATAACTGTGTAAAATCAAGTTGGTTTCAAAGTCGGTGCGAATCGAGCATATATAAAGGGATGTTTTAGGAGTTTCTAAACACGAATTATGATAGGAGTAAAGAAAGGAGTTGTGGAGCTTCAAGAAATCCTCCTTTTCAAGCATTCGGTTCTGGCTAGTTTTTATGTTTTTTATTTGAGTTTTGGTTCAATCATATATATGGTTAACTAATCTCTTAGCTAGAGTATTATGGTGAAACTTGTTGTTCTTCTTAATGTTTATTCTACTTTGATTCAAGTTATTTGAATTTCATATTGAACAAGTCATAGATATTAGTTTGAGTGAAGAAGTATTTTCAGTTTATTTTGATCTATTATTGACTCCTGACACTTCAGATGCTTAGTTGAGTATACTTTTGTACCACTTCAGTCTACAATTCATAAATATTAGTTTGAAAATTTTTATGTTAACAAGAAACTCTAACAATCAACTGATTTTGAGCATCTTTAATGTCGCACACAATGTTTTTAATATGCATAACATGTCAATTTTCTTATAACCGGTCAGTATTTAATAAATTGCATTCTAATTCAGGAATGTAAAACACATCAAATATGTAACAATGATCACTACTCCTTGTATAGATCATAATCCTATAATTTCTTTTTACCGGTATTTTCTTTCTTATCACCAAACTTGATCATAGAGCTAACTGACTCATCTAGCAATATTAACATCTCATTCTTTCTGCACATGTGACTATTGCATCCTGTTTCCAAGTATCAGAAGCTACTTTCACTTTCTTCTAGCACACTAACAACAAATGAGCACCAGAATGTTCATCTTTTTCCACAAAAATTAGTATTTTCATATCTACACTCATATTGGCAATAGTCTTATTTATTACAATTATAATATTGAATATTAGATTTGTCATACTTTCAAGTGTTTCCTTAGGCATTATCTCTTCGCGTATATACTAATGTATTGGAACTTTGATTTTGATCTCATTCCTTGTTAGATGAACCTCTGTTATGATTACGGCCACGACCATGGCTATATTTGCCTGTTTCTCTACCATGGAATCGTCAGACATTGACAATTGAGTTTTGAATGTATACTCAAGTAATGAAGAGGCTCTTGGATTCATCCTGTATTTATGAGCTTTTGATGAACCCATGAGTTCTTCGATGAACATTTGAGGAAAGCTTTTCACATTTATTTTTATAAAAGACATTGTACACTCAAAATTTTGTGTGAGTGATTTATCTCTGACTTCTATATTATTTATTTATTTTTTCTATTTGCAGCTAGCTAATTTTAAATAGAAATTACTTTATCGAAATAACAAGCAATCTTGTCACTATTTATCATCTTTAATGCTTCAAATTTAACCTTGAATATTTAGATATCTTTTTCATCCTGTCAATTAATTTTTAACATTTTCTTTAAAAGTTCCATGCTTCCTTCACCATTGTGGCTCTTGAGATTCTATCAAGTATCATCTCATCTACGGCCTCGGAGATAAAATAAAGTGCTTTTCATAGTGGTCATAACTTATCCCACGTAAAATCTTGGGAGTTATGGTCGAATCATTGGTCCTTGCGTCAACAACAATCAAATTGGTTGAACCGAAATAACTAAATAAATAAATGAAAACAAACTTCTTACCTAGGCTCTCATGCAACTTGATGATCAATTGATGCCCCGTTGAAATGAATTGCTTATCAATAAGAGATCTAAAACATACATCCAGGAAGAAATAAAAGACATAAGAAAGAGAAGGAAGACAATATAGGAGAACTCAAAGTTTCAATAACATGGAATTCTGTATTACATTCAACACTGCCAACACCACATACATATCATATTTTCGCTGACCTAGAGAAGAAACACTCATAAAGCAAGGACCCTGACAATAACCTATGGTAGAAAACTGTAGATTGCAACTCTCGGACGTGGATTAGATGGTGAGGAGCTCACCACCGTCAGTAGTGGTCCGGAGACGTGGTGAGATTTATTTGGTGAGGCTGTACGCTCTTTGAAATGGGCCACTCTTTTTTAAGGTTGCTTTGGTTGAGTGCATACACGGCCCATCTTTGATAAGCATATGGCCCACCAATCAAATCTCCCTATGTCACCACACCACAGCTGAGGGTATGTGAGAGCCCACTACCTAATTGGCGTCCATAACTCTTTTACTAATATACGTATTTGCGTAAGCGACAAGGACTTGAAAGTCCCATTTATAGAAAACTTTTAATAGAAGGCCCATTTATTAGTTTGTCGGAAGTTAAGGTAATTTAATCAACGATTCTGGTTTTATTTATTTATTTATTTTTTTATTTTTTAATGCTCGATTTGCAGTAACCCCTCCAGTAAATCTCGGTTACAGTCGGTGCTGGAAAAGCTTTGTGGGCCCTACTATGCATGATGTATGTGTTTTATTCAAGATGTCCATATCTCTTTTCAGCTCATTTTAAGGCATGATCCGAAAAATAGTGCAAATCCAAATCTCAGGTGAACCGTACTACAAGAAACAATGGTGATCACGAACACTACTATTAAAAAATTTATAAGGCCCACCAAAATATTTATTTTCCATAAAATTTGTTAATAAGGTCAGATAGACCGAGAAGAAGAGAAAAATTTTGTGGCCCTGAGAAGTTTTTAATGGTGGGCATTCAATCA
This sequence comes from Magnolia sinica, assembly GCF_029962835.1. NCBI lineage: Eukaryota > Viridiplantae > Streptophyta > Magnoliopsida > Magnoliales > Magnoliaceae > Magnolia > Magnolia sinica. The sequence goes on along the minus strand of NC_080582.1, from coordinate 33,756,209 downwards.
CCACTATTTCCCGTGGTGTGGAGCCCCTGAGATTCGGATCTGCCTATTTTTTGGATGATGCGATAAAATGATTTGATAAAATAGATGACCAACATAAATAAAACACATATATGATTGTAGGGCCCACAACACCGACAATTACAGACTTTATTACTGAGTCCTATTACGCTGCTACAGAGCAAAGATGCAAGGATTCTTAATTAGAATAACCACCGAAGTTTCAAGACACAGAAGAGCCCCATGCAACTTGTCAGCCAACACGGAGACAGCCAATAAGCCAAAGGGGGGCGGCTTAGGTGTGGCCCCACGACTCACTTAAGACGGTGAGGCCCTATACTGTATCCATGCCTTTCATCAGTTTTTAAAGATCATTTTAGGGCAGAAATGGAGAAGACCCAATTCTCAAGTGTATCATACTGACCCGTTGTAATGTTTCCTTTATGTTTATTTTTCATCGGACTTGTTTATAAAGTTTATTGTTTATAATGTCATATGAACTTGGATGAAGGGACTTGTTTATAAAGTTTATTGTTCATAATGTCATAATGTCATATGAACTTGTTTATAAAGTTTATTGTTTATAATGTCATATGAACTTGTTTATAAAGTTTATTGTTTATAATGTCATATGAACTTGCAAAATCGATGCTGCAGATCGGAAGAATGAGGGCTCCAACACATATTCAGAGGCGGCTTGGAATTTGATGGTGGACTGGTGCATATCCCAACCCTTGTGTTTCCCTATATGGAGGTTGAGGAGCTAGAAACTCATGCCCCGAACCCCCCTATTTTTGAAGCAAGAGGGGAAACGAAACGTGGAGCAGTTGGCGCAGTTAGAGGGGGGAATCGCAACAGTAGCTGGTGAGAGGCTGGCATGGCTTAGAGTTCCTTTTTGTTTTTTATGCTACCTCTATTCTGTCATACGGGGCCCACGCCCTTTTCTATCATACACTCACTGGTTGGTTCTTGGTTGGGTGGGTGCTCCATCTAGTAGATTTCCTTTTTCTGGCGGCAACTTGATAGAGCCTGTTGATGACTAAATTTATGCGACTCTCCACTCTGACTCACGAACTCCGAACCACTTCAGCGTCGTGAACCTGCAAACTTGCAATGAGCAAAGGATACCCTGGTCTAAGCAGAGGACCCTCTGATGCCTAAGTCAGGTCAAGGAAATCTGGGTCTAAGTTCGGGTGTAGTAAGAGAGTGTCAGATGTTCTATACCTGTAGCAATGTAGTTTCATTGTATTTATACCTACCTATCGGACAGTCTGGGTCCATCAATCTCGGCACGATTTACTCAATTAGCGGGATACTATGATCGTGGAGATATTACCTGTAATCCGGGGATCGTGTAGCGTATCGTGTGTATCTGCGGGCGAGACAACCGGTCATGTCCGCTTAAGGTAGTTTCTCAGCCTGGCGCATGGAACGTCCATATCCAGCCTCGACCTCGGCTCGAGATCTCAAGCTAAAGGGGCCCTGACTTCGAGTCTCAGACCTGGACTAGTTTACGCAAGACAACGTTCGGAGACTGGGGCAATCTTCGGTCCAAGCTTATGAGGGACTCGACACCAATCGTCTATCAGGTATTCTGGAGGTCTTCCCTTCGAGCTCTGAGGTGGGCGGCGGACTTAATCGGTCAGGTTGAGTTTTTCGACCACGGGCAACACACAGATGTGGGTAGTTGAGTGATTCGTCTTTGGTCGAGCAATAGTGGGACGGGCCGAAGTCTTGCAAGTAGGTTCCAGTTTGAAATTTACACTGACCGCCCCGGCTTCAGATTATTCTGAACTGTCAGCCTCGGAGTGGGAGCACATCTGGGGACGAGCCGAGAATCATTTTCCCCTTCAGTCGTTTTCACCAATCCAGACAACCTTTCAGGTATCCGAACATATTAAGGTGGTGTCGGTCCTTGGAGTTAGAGAGGCTCGGATCTTCCCATAACAGAGCCTATTGTGGGGCTCTTAGCTCCTCTGCCCTCTAGTATAATATAGTCCACCCTTACTCAATTCCTCATCGAATTTGGATTTGCGGGCGAAAAAAGTAACTCTAATTTCATATATTTACATCAAACTTTTGGAAAACTAACGGGAGGCTCCATGAGCAAAAGCCCCTGTCATAGTTCATCCGGAAATGTATTGATGATGAGTCTCTGACGCAGCTTGACTAGTAAAGTCCTGTGCCATGAATGCATGAGCGGGTAAAGAATCCATGTTTGTGTTAAGCTGCCAAGGAAGAAGTACCCCTAAAGAAGCTGGAGCAAGGCCTAATTGAATGAAAATTAAGAGTTGACTTGGCCAAATTGTTCTCCCGCTCCTCAAATCTATTTTATACCATGCCCTATTCAAAAGTGAGTTCTGTACACCTGACCAGCGACGACAACCTGACGCAAAACCTTCATAGCTTATTATGGTTAATCACCACTTTTACCTATGTAAGATTACCTGAGAGTTGGATCTACTTCATCTTTAGGCTTATATCTTAAAATTATCTGCAAGTGCAAATGGACAGACGTGTACATGATATGTGGCCTCAGAATAAGTACCCAAGTTTTAAAACCATGACTGTTACACAGACGTGCCACGTGTGTGAACACAATTAAGAGCCACGAAAATGACGTGTACCTTGAGATGCGGGTAATTCACTTCCAATTCAAATGGCAATTTGATCAGATGATGCTCAACCATCTAATCTAAGATATGGGGACGGTTAGGATCATCTGATCCACCAATAATGACATGCATCAGATGGACAGTCCAAATCCATCTTATCATTGAAAGACTTTTGGGGAGCTAAGAAACATTAGCATTTCTCTTGAAAAGAGCACCCTCTCGTGAGCCTAAATATTCAAAAATTAATAATTATTTATAAGTAAATTTTACTATAAAACTCCATAGAAATTTTAATTTTACAAAATATCTACTAGTCAAGTGAGGAGCCTTTCAAGTGGAGAAATTACAAAAATACCCTAATTTATTTATTCATTTTAAAAATATTTTAGTCAAGAATTACCAAGTCACATTGCATGCATATGACGCACAACCCACCATAAAAATATTACTAATTCAATCTTATGGGGTGGACACAATTGATAACAATATACACGGTTTGAAAACACTAAAATTCACTAGTATTCCATATGAAATTTGCCGCGTGATAGGTATGCATGGTCCTCAATTTGGAAAACTTATTTTAGATGGAAGTGGGTTATGTCCTACCTCACCTGAATGGACACAGCAAAGGCTCTGTGGGGCCACCATGATGTATGGGTTTCATCTATGCGGTCCATCTATATTTTGGTTCAAATAATAAGTTCAAAAATAAGGTACATTTATGATTTAAGAGGACCATGTGATGGGATTGAATGCATATCACTCCAAGTTTCTTGTACCACAAAAGTTTTGACAAAGCTAATATTTGTGCCTTTCCTTTGTCCAAGTTCATTTTTCATGTTACCTTCTGAGGTTAGATGGCAAATAAATATCATGGTGGGCTTAGGAAGTTTTGAACGGTGGGTGTCGTTATCACTACTATGTGTGTAGTGTGGTCCACTTATCCTTAGATCTGCCTCATTTTTTGGCTTAAATTCTAAAATAACTTGGAAAAATAAATGAATGGCATGGACCCATACATCAAGATGGCCCTACAGAGCCCCTCTTGAGATAGTCGGTTGGAGGATTGGATCCCCTTCCATTTTGGATGGGTGGATGTCATCGACAGCCCATGTGGGCTCCACAATTTCGACTTACTACTTTTTATTGAAAAGTAGACAAGGATGTATTTGTAATTTAACTCCTAAAACATTACCGGGGAGTTTCCGTTCGCGGGAGCTTTACTTGGTAAAATCAGGATTTCTCAGCAATTTTACAGTAAAAAAACGGTTTATATAATTACTTTTAAAAAATCCATTTCATTATATATCGAGAGACGGAAGAGAGAGAGAGAGAGAGCAGCAGCAGTTTGATGAGATTTCAAGAAGCTTCTCTTCGCTCTCTTGCTAACATACGCACACATCCACCTTCATTTTCCGGCAGCTTTCTGACACTTTTCAACGTCGTCTGGCGTTCCTACGCTGGATTCCGATCGCGGAGATGGGAATACGATGAGTAGCTTTTGGTCCATGTCTCTATCCTGCCACGATTGTTTATCCGATCTCCTCTGCGCCGAGGACGCCGGAATCCTCGCCGGAGATGAGCCGGAATACTCACCGGATCTGGAATTTCCGGAGGATATCGAGGAATCTATCATCGCTGGATTCGTAGAGGGAGAAGGAGTGTACGCGCCCGGATTCGATTATCCGGCGAGGTTCCGGTCGCGGTCCCTCGACGCTTCCGCCCGTGAGGAGGCCGTCGGGTGGATTCTCAAGGTAAAAACGCATCGAGCGCATTTTAGCGGTTCCTCGCAAACGTGCGCAGGTGGCCACGTGGGCTTGGCGGGATGGGAGTCGATCTCAGTCGTCGAGTTAGTTCCCGCCTTAATAGCCTGCTGGCTTTTATGCGGGAATACGCTGGTCCGCGCTTGTTTTGTCGTTGCCAGTTGCTAACGTGCGCTTGGCCAGAGGGAGATGGTCGTTGGCCACCCCGGCTGGCGATGGCGATTGAAGTTCTGGTACGGTAACACCCCGGCGCACTTTAGACAAAAACAGGTGCTGCTAACGTGCGCCGGTGGCCCGTTGCGCGCGACCGGAGCAATGATGAAGGAAATATGCTAAGGATTCTGGTTCTGTTACCTAGTCTCCGGATTTTGCTAACGTGCGCCGGCGCTGCATAGCTGTAATCCAACGCACGTGCGTTGGATAGAAGGAGAGAGAATAATCGGTTTCAGTTATCTTTTGCAGGTGCATGCCTATTACCGTTTCCAGGCACTAACGGCCTATCTTGCCGTTAACTACATGGATAGGTTCCTCTCAACTCACCGTTTGCCGGTAAGCTGCCGTCACCGTCAATCTAACGGCAGTTTTGTTGAACAGAATAAAAAAAAAAAAAGAACGTCGTTAGAATCTTATGCTATCTTTACCAAAATACAATTAAAAAAAAGAAAAAAGAAAAAAACCAAAAAGTCACTCTTTCTTTTCTTAAGAGTCTAAATGAAATTTCCACACAAAAAAAATAAATAAATAAACTTTTTTCATTGATCTTCATATATGTAAAAATGATTGTTTATTAGGTATAATACTACTACTAATAATTTATCAAATTAGTATAATGAAGTTCTGTTTGTATCATCGCAGCGGTCGAATGGGTGGCCATTACAGCTCTTATGTGTGGCCTCTCTGTCGTTAGCTGCAAAGATGGAGGAAACCCTAGTTCCTTCTTTCCTCGATCTTCAGGTTCACTCTCCCTTTCTCAATCCATAGATAATTAAAGTACTTAAAATTTCCAATTTAATACCTTGGAAGCCCATAATTAATTATTTTATTTTCAAAAGATTCAAGGTGCACGATTCATATTCGAACCAAGGACAATCCGCCGAATGGAACTTCTCGTTTTAAGCGCTCTTGATTGGAGGCTCAGATCCATTACACCCTTCAGTTTCATAGATTTCTTTGCTTACAAGCTCGATTCAACAAGAGCCTCTAGAAGATTCTTGGTGTCGCGAGCCACTCAGTTTATTTTAGCCACCATCCAAGGTAACAATAATCGTACTTATGTTACTTTTATATAATATGTACTTTCAATAATTATAAATAGTTACTGTAGAGAAATGCAATCTTTACGTACATCTGAAATATTCGCCGTCTACACAGAGATTGACTTCCTCGATTATGGGCCATCAGTGGTGGCTGCCGTGGCCGTACTTTGTGCGGCTAATGCAACTACCGATCTGCCTTTGATTAATCCCGGGGATGCCGCATCGTGGTGCATTGGATTGAGCAAAGTAAGGAAGTAAATGTGATTATATGGTTGTGGGTGTGTGTCTAATACATAAAAAAAGGGACTATGTCAATAGGAAAACCTATATCTCCTTTTGCAGGAGAGGATTCTCAGTTGCTATGGGTTAATGCAAGCGGTTGTCGTCGACACCCGCCCGAGAAAGCCTCCGAAAATCCTACCGCAGCTCAGAGTAACGACCCCGGCTGTGTTGGGCGCTGGCAATTCGTCTTCGTTATCATCTTCCCCTTCCAAGAAAAGGAGAAAGCTGAGTCATAAAAAATGGGTGGAGGATGATGATGATGTGGAGAGATGAAAGAGAAAAAATGGTCATTGCTGATATGAGGAGCCTTTTGTTTAAGTGGGTGATATTGGATCCTCATTATTTTTAAGAGGATTGTTTAGATTGGATTAACAAAGTGATTTAGATTAGTGTTTGGATATGTTTGGGAGTTGGGAGGCTTGAGAAATTTTCTTTTTTTATTTTTGGGTATTGCTATTTATTAAAGTCCTGATGATGGGGATTGCAGATTCCCAAGAGAAGTGGAATTTGTTATTTTTTTTTCCTGCTTGAGATAGTGAAAGAGAGAGAAAGAGGTGTTTGTTTGTGGGGTGTAGAGAGAAGGTGGGGATTGAATTCAAAGGCTGCATTGATTATTGAATGAAAGGAGAGGAGATGGTGGGTCATGTAAGGGTTGGGAAAGGAGACATCATGTGGGTTAGGTAAATAAGAGAGAGAAAGAGAGAGAAAAATAAAGAGTCATTGAAGTGTTGTGTGATATAGTCAAGCTTCTCACTCAGTCCTCCATCATTGCTATCAACTTCTTCCTTTATTAATGAAGAAGAAGGCTCAATAGGCATTGAGCTGTGTGTGACTGCACCCATAGGAAGTGGGTGCCTTATCACACGTGTGTATTTGATTTGGATAGGGGGAAAATCCTCCCCCGTGGCCTATTTCTGGCCATCCAATGTAAAGGCCTTTGAGGGCCTCTAAAGCGTGTTGTATTTGAAATAATGAATGAAAGTATATGTATCTTACTAATGCATCTCTCTCTCTCTCTCTCTCTCTCTCTCTCTCTCTATATGTATCTTACTAATACATATCTCTCTCTCTCTCTCTCTCTCTCTCTCTCTCATGGCATGTGCATACTCTAATTTTTGTACGGGAGAAAAACCCATACCACAGGTTATGGTTAGCCAGCAGATAACCTACATACTATTAAGTGCATGACAAATCTGAACCGTCCAATAGGTTGGCCATATCATGAACAACACCGTCTGCAAAAATAGGCCACATCCAGTTAGTCCCACACCGTATTTTTCAATATCAATATTGGACATTGCTTTCTATAGTGTTGTCCACCTGACAGCATCGATTTTCGCACTAGATGATCTTCATATGAGGCCGATTGAAAGGGTTGGATTTCACATGCATTTATAGGATTATATTATCTACTGGGTGGACCGTGACTTGTGGTCCAACTGGTTGGACCTGAGACTTTCTCAAGTTTGATGGGTGATATGCATGGATGCTAACAAATGTACGCTTCGGATACAGGTAATTCAAACTAAACCGTCCAAACCATGGCCCTATTTTAGACTGCACGAATTGTGGCCATTTGATAGACGGTTGAAATAAAACTAGTCAACAGTCTGGATTCAGTAAACTAATGTCCATTAATCGGAGTTTTAGATTGATCAACGGATCTGGGTTCTAGCTGATCACGCATCCATGCTGGGTTGCACAATTTGGCTGGTTTAATTTTAATTAAGATATACCACGTGTAAAGTTTCTGAGTGCCAGTGTATGAATCATCATACTCTACAAGAGTATCAAATGACTCCCGCTCCCTTCTTTTTCCCGCTCTCTCGTGCATGGCATGTGCCTGACACTATATTTTTTTTTTGTATTCTCGCATTTTGTTTTGTGTAGGGAGTGGCATAAGGGTGTAAGTGCAACTTTGGAATTTTGCTAGTGAGGAAATGGGAGGTGGGCCCATGTGAATTGATAGTATATACATTGAAAACGATCGGAGAGAGCGTCCCGTGACAAACAAATGGTTGTTTACCAGCTTTTAAAAGCTCTCTGCCAAACTTTCCTTCTCTCCTTTTCTGCATCTTTTATTTACTCCCCGCTGTTTTCGCTACAAATATCAGGGCGCGGCTTCTGTGGATCTCCGACTATGGGGGACCACCTTGTTATATGTACCTTACATCCACACCATCCATCCGTTTTGATAGCTCATTTTAGGCAATAATCCAAAAATTAAGTAGAATCAAATCTGAGGTTGACCACACCACAGGAAAACAGTGGTGATTGACCATTAAAAAATTCTTATTGGCTACAAAAGTTTTGTATGAAGCTGATATTTGTGTGGTCTCTTCATCCAGGTATTTGTGACCTTATCAACCGGTTGGATTGCAAATAAACATTCCAGTGGCCGTCAGAAATTTTTTAATGGCGGGTATTCAATCACCACTGTTGCTTGTGGTGTGGTCCACCTAAGATTTGAATCTGCTTCAATTTTTTATTCTTTTTGGGATTACGCCCTAAGATGAACTGTCAAAATGGATGGATAGCGTGGATGTAAGACGCATACATCAAGGTGGCCGCACGGTCAGTGATCCACCGACCGCTCCCCAAATATCAGGCCCAGCTGCTCTTCACCTAAAAATCCATCTTTACCGTTCAATTCTCCTGCACAGCCAATCTAACCCCACAAATGTGATGATTCGATCGATCAGATGGTTGGGAGTTTCATAAGTGGCTGGCTGACTCATCTATGACTGATTGGTTGGCAGAGATGATCTACATGTGACGGTCCTGCATTCGAAAAATCATGTCACATAACATGACTCGGATTTATTCGTATTGTTTCAATCCCTAGCGTAAACGGAACTCCAAAAGGGGCTGAGTCAGACCGAGTTGGAGGGAGTTGTACCTGCTTCAGTCCTTAGAAAAGTCATGCTCCCGGACAAAAAAGTCATGCTCCGAGGCCATTCATATTTCGCTACTCCTTTGTATTGCTACAGACGTTTCAGTGGTGCAACGCCAGGGTCAGAACCAGTGGAGCCACTGGCTCCACCCCAACCCCACAGGCTTATCAACAAACAGGGATCATAAATGCCGGGCCCTAAGATTGTACAGTACCATTTGTTTTTTTACTATTCAGTGATCCAAACCGTTGATGTCTGCAGCCTCCGATGTGTTTGTTCGTCCACGAAAATATCGCCTAAATAAAGATAAATAAATAAATAAAATCCTAAGCCTCTATATAGGTGGCCAAAATAGAAATTGTTAAGAAAGAAAATAGAGGACTGTTCCTATTCGACCAATTAAAGTCCAGATATTAACGTATGTTAAAGAAAGGATCACATGGGTCAGTACCGCGGGCAAGTGGTCTAATTGGGATGGGCCTACCATGATGTTTTGATAGCATCCTCTTCATCCATTACATGCATCACCCCATGTTATGGCCAGAGCCCAAAAATCATAATGATCCATGAAGCTGGTGGGCCACACGGTAGGTTGCCTATCCTTAACTCCTTACAAGGCCCACTGTGCTGTGTATGTGATATATCCACCATTCAGACTGTTCAGATGCTCTGGATGAAGGAGAATGCAAGAGATTAGGAAATTTATCTTAGCAGGTGGGGCCCGTAGAAAATCAGGGGCAGGCATTCTTTTGTCGATTTTTTACTATCATGTGGCCCACTTCATTCACAGATGGGCCTTTGGCATAACATGGAGAAACACATCTTCTGGTCAGAGTGATGTCATCCGCGTATCACAGTGGAGCCCACCTCAATCAGACAGTATGAGTGGTCTGTGTTGTACAGACCGCAGGTGATCAATTCTCTTATAGTTATATATTATATATCTAGAGTTCTAGAAGAATTATGGTTTATACACCATCCAATGTGAGCTCCACCGTACCAACGGTTTGGATCAGTGAACTCTGGCCTCAGTCAGGTAAACGCAAAGCTCAGACGTACTGTACAGTCCTTAACCCTTGCATTGTATAATCCTCAATAATTAATAAAATAATTACGGTGGGAAAATCCATGTTATCGACCATACATTTCAGGTACACGTGTGTGAGATTGGACCACTCATCAGTGGATTCCCATTGTGCAGATCTCATGTCTCACCGATTTGATTATTCTGTGGGCCATATGTATATATAAATTTAGGACCGTTGAAGATTTTCTCTTAACCGTTCATTTGTTTTCCGCATCCGTGGCCTAATTGATGTTCATGCACTTGATTTGTTTCCTAGGCAGGCACCGTAAACTTTAAAAAAAGGGGGGCGGCTTGGCGGATCCACGAGGTTGGTGGATCGCTGATGTGGGGCCCACCTTGATGTATTTTCCTTACATCCACAACGTCCATCCATTTTGACACCTCATTTCAGGCATTCCCAAAAATGAAGCAGATCCAAATATCGGGTAGACCATGCCATACGAAACAGCGGTGACTGGCCATTACAAACTTCTTGACGGTCACAAAATTCTTGGATGAACCTGATATTTGTTGGCTCCTTTCATCCAGATCCTTGTGACCTTATCAACAGGTTGGATGGAAAACAAACATTCCGGTGTCCCCCAAGAATATTTTAATGGTGGGTATTCAATTCCCACTGTTTCTTGTGGTGTGATACATCTAAGATTTGGATCTCCTTCACTTTTGATAACAATCCCTAAAATGATCTGTCAAAACGGATAGGCGGAGTGGATGTAAGGAACATAATCAAGGTGGCTCCACAGTCAGGAATCCACCTACCTTGGTGGATCCGGGGATCCACCGAAGTCGCCCTAAAAAGGTGCATTCTAGCTACCTCACATTTTCCTTTCAGGAATAGTCATAGATCCTGCGTCATGAACGGAAGAAGAAATTCAAGTTACCCATTTTGTCTCATACATCTTTTCCTTTCTCCTTTTCTTTTTCAACGCTCCAAAATATTACCTCATACAAACCCTGTTGTTTCGTTCATCTAGCCTATGGTTACCAACATGCCATCTACGTATGAAATTCCACCCGTCCAACTGGTTGGGCCCACCAGGAAGATCACCCAGCGCCAAAAATCAGACCTGTCCACAGGTTGTATCAGATTGATGGTTGTCATTTGTTTTCTATGGTGAGGCCTGCCCAGATGAGTGGATCATCCTGATTTTGGGTGAATATTTTACCTAATGGGCTAACCTTTTTATACGGGTTAAATGTCATTCATGCCTAACACGTCCACAACTTTATAATAATTAGTGGCTAACACCACCGTCCAACTAGTTGCATGTGAGAGAAACCTTCTGAAATATGTCTTCACGTCGATATTACATCATCTCCAACGCGCTCTCCGTGGCCCACTTAATAGGATGATGCTAAGACGCAAAGCTCTAGAAAAATATATAAGTTAATAAAAAAAAGGAAGAGAGTTGCAATATTGTACATACGTCCACATCGATTAATTTCTGAGTTGAATCCAATACAAAGCATTGTGCTTTTAAGTTTAAAGAGGCAAGGTGGGTCTAACTTGTACATTATGTTTAATACATAAGGTGTATCTAGGTGTGCTTAAATGCATTTAAGTGAGGTCTAAGTGCATCCACCGACATTCACTCCGGTGCTTAAATGCATTTAAGTGAGGTCTATTTTTATTTCTTTTTTCTTGTCTGGTCCTCTACCTGTTAGTTGGGTTTGGAAATCTAACTTAAATATGGAAAATTGTATATATAGATAAAGATATTACTCCAAAAAAGTGGGATATAAATCAGGTAGGGACACTTTTGTTGATCCCCATTATCCCCATACCCTGTTGCCGCGTCCAATTAGAGAGAGTTAGGTGTGATTAATATGGATGCACATGGTATGTTCAGATATCCGTGATATGTATGGAGGAGATTTCTCAATAAGTGTACCCAGGACGTATTAGGTAGTGTCGTGTGTTGCTTGAGCGGCCGATGGAGAAACTATCATACTCAAATGGTTACGTGACAGGTTGTAAGAGGAGGAGCAAAGGAAGTAAGAACGTGGGAAACATTTAAAGAGCAGTAATGCTGAACGGTTATGATAACTGTCGGAATGTGAGAAGGATCCAGAATAGTTGAATCAAAGCTATTGAGAATGCTATCTTATCTTACTCCTAGATTTGTCAAATATTTTTGTACCAAAATCTCTTGGAATATGTATCTTGTGTAGCTATACATTCAAGTACAACATCAACGGCTAGATCAAGCTTTCAAGCTTCAACTATATCAAGACAATGTGTTTTATTTTGGAATTCAAAGCTCATGTAATCTTATCAAGTTTAAGCACATATCTTCAAAGTTGAAATTCAAAGTTACAAAGTCACTACTTTAAGCACATCTTCAAAAATACAATGACAAGCTTTAGGTACTTCAAGATAAACTTGCAACCGAAGCGAACGATGTTTCAATGTTCAAGTTTCACCTATAAGGTATGAATGACCCTAAATTGACCCTAAGTTAGGTCATATTCACTACCAAAAAAACGGGTAAAGGCTACGGATTTAATCCTTAGCCATAGGCCTAAGGCTACGGATTAAGTCCGTAGCTAGTCCGTAACACGACCGTCGTCGTAGGTGCCATAACGATAGGTCTGGAACCTATGGCTACGGATTAAATCCGTAGCCTTTTCCCCTGTAGCAAAAAAAATAAACAGCTATAGATATTATTTGTAGCTGAAAGTCTGTAGCAATAGGCTAAAATTTAAAAGGCTACACCTATCTGATTATTGGCTACGGATTTAATCCGTAGCTATATGTTAAATAGCTACAGATATAATCCATATCAATTATATCTGTAGCAAAAACTTCAAACAGTTACGGATATTATTTGTAGCTGAAAGTCCGTAGCAATATGCCAAAATTAAAAAGGCTACACCTGTCTGACTAGTGGCTACGGTCAGTATCCGTAGCTATTTTGTACATTGAAAAATTAAATCACCTGTTCATTCAATTACCACCTGTTCATTCAAATACCACCTGTACAATCATTCATTCATTCAATTACAATTACAATCATTCATTCATTCAATTACAATTACAATCCTTCATTCATTCAATTACAATTGCAATCCTTCGTTCAATTAATTACAATTACAATCAATTACAGTTACAAATACAATAATGCTGAAAATACAAATCTTTGGCTTCATTAGAGAAATGTGCTCGACTTCACCGAATTTCAGCAGCTTCGTATATTCCATCATCCTACAAACAGTCATGTCATTCATAAATTAGAATGCCCATTAGAGAAATGAAAGACAGTCAAAGAAGTGCATCACGTATAACCACTTTTTTTTTTCTTAATGAATTAAAAAAAAAAAACTCAAAGAGGAATGAAATTGACACAAAAGAAATAGTCTCACCATATGATTATAGGTTTAGGTTTGGTTTAGGTTTAGGTTATAGGTTTAGGTTAAGGTTAGGCTATAGGTTATAATTAAGTTTAGGTTATAGGTTAAGGTTTATGTTATAGGTTTTGGTTTAGGTTTAGGTTAAGGTTTAGGTTATAGGTTATAGCTTTTGGGAACTTGATTACAGGTTAAGGTTTAGGTTTAGGAAATCGGGTTCGGGTTCGGGTTCGGGATCGAGTTTAGGTTTGGGCTTTCAAGTTTAGGTTTAGGTTAGGGAGTTGAGATTAGGATTAGGTGTAGGTTTGGGTATAGGGATAGGTCAAGGTTTAGGTTAGGTTATAGGTTATAAGTATAGGTTTAGGTTAGGTTATAGGGATAGGTTTAGGTTATAGGTCAAGGTTTAGGGATTTGAGTTTAGGCTATAGGTTTAGGATTAGGTCTAGGTTGAGGTTTAGGGAATTGAGTTTAGGTTATAAGGTTTAGGTTTAGGTTTAGGTTGAGGTTTAGGGAATTGAGTTTAGGTTATAGGTTTAGGTAATAGGTTTTGGGATTTGGGAATAGTTTTAGATTATAAGTATAGGTTTAGGTTAGGTTATAGGTTAAGGTTTTGGGATTTGAGTTTAGGTTATAGGTTTAGGATTAGGTCTAGGTTGAGGTTTAGGGAATTGAGTTTAGGCTATAGGTTTAGGTTTAGGTTTAGGTTGAGGTTTAGGGAAATGAGTTTAGGTTATAGGTTTAGGTTTAGGTTTAGGTAATAGGTTTTGGGATTTGGGAATAGTTTTAGGTTATAAGTATAGGTTTAGGTTAGGTTATAGGTCAAGGTTTTGGGATTTGAATTTAGGTTATAGGTTTAGGATTAGGTCAAGGTTGAGGTTTAGGGAATTGAGTTTAGGTTATAGGTTTAGGTTTAGGTTTAGGTTGAGGTTTGGGTTTTGGGATTTGAGAATGGGTTCGGGTTTAGGTTATAGGTTTTGGTTTTGATTTAGGGAATAGGTTTTGGGATTTGGGAATAGTTTTAGGTTTTAAGTATAAGTTTAGGTTAAGTTATAGGTTAAGGTTTAGGGATTTGAGTTTAGGCTATAGGTTTAGGTTTAGGTCTAGGTTGAGGTTTAGGGAATTGAGTTTAGGTTATAGGTTTAGGTTTAGGTTTAGGTTTAGGTAATAGGTTTTGGGATTTGGGAATAGTTTTAGGTTATAAGTATAGGTTTAGGTTAGGTTATAGGTCAAGGTTTAGGGAATTGAGTTTAGGCGATAGGTTTAGGATTAGGTCTAGGTTGAGGTTTAGGGAATTGAGTTTAGGTTATAGGTTTAGGTTTAGGTTTAGGTTTAGGTTTTGGGAATTGAGTTTAGGTTTAGGTTTAGGTTTAGGTAATAGGTTTTGGGATTTGGGAATAGTTTTGGGTTATAAGTATAGGTTTAGGTTAGGTTATAGGTTAAGGTTTTGGGATTTGAGTTTAGGCTATAGGTTTAGGTTTAGGTCTAGGTCTAGGTTAAGGTTTAGGAATTTGAGTTTAGGTCATAGGTTTAGGTTTAGGTCTAGGTTGAGGTTAGGTTATAGGTTTAGGTTTAGGTGTCAGTTTGGGTTTAGGGGATTTGAGAATGGGTTCGGGTTTAGGTTATAGGTTTTGGTTTTGGTTTAGGTTATAGGTCTTGGGATTTGATAATGGGTTCAGGTTTAGGTTATAGGTTTTGGATTTGAGAATGGGTTTAGGTAATAGGTTTTGGGATTTGGGAATAGTTTTAGGTTATAAGTATAGGTTTAGGTTAGGTTATAGGTCAAGGTTTAGGGATTTGAGTTTAGGCTATAGGTTTAGGATTAGGTCTAGGTTGAGGTTTAGGGAATTGAGTTTAGGTTATAGGTTTAGGTTTAGGTTTAGGTTGAGGTTTAGGGAATTGAGTTTAGGTTATAGGTTTAAGTTTAGGTTTAGGTTTAGGTAATAGGTTTTGGGATTTGGGAATAGTTTTAGGTTATAAGTATAGGTTTAGGTTAGGTTATAGGTCAAGGTTTAGGGAT
The DNA here is from genome assembly GCF_029962835.1 of Magnolia sinica. Classification (NCBI taxonomy): domain Eukaryota; kingdom Viridiplantae; phylum Streptophyta; class Magnoliopsida; order Magnoliales; family Magnoliaceae; genus Magnolia; species Magnolia sinica. Next base: position 33,740,950 of record NC_080582.1, on the reverse strand, counting down.
TTGAGTTTAGGCTATAGGTTTAGGATTAGGTCAAGGTTGAGGTTTAGGGAATTGAGTTTAGGTTATAGGTTTAGGTTTAGGTTTAGGTTGAGGTTTGGGTTTTGGGATTTGAGAATGGGTTCGGGTTTAGGTTATAAGTTTTGGTTTTGGTTTAGGGAATAGGTTTTGGGATTTGGGAATAGTTTTAGGTTTTAAGTATAAGTTTAGGTTAGGTTATAGGTTAAGGTTTAGGGATTTGAGTTTAGGCTATAGGTTTAGGTTTAGGTCTAGGTTGAGGTTTAGGAAATTGAGTTTAGGTTATAGGTTTAGGTTTAGGTTTAGGTTTAGGTAATAGGTTTTGGGATTTGGGAATAGTTTTAGGTTATAAGTATAGGTTTAGGTTAGGTTATAGGTCAAGGTTTAGGGATTTGAGTTTAGGCTATAGGTTTAGGATTAGGTCTAGGTTGAGGTTTAGGGAATTGAGTTTAGGTTATAGGTTTAGGTTTAGGTTTAGGTTGAGGTTTAGGGAATTGAGTTTAGGTTATAGGTTTAAGTTTAGGTAATAGGTTTTGGGATTTGGGAATAGTTTTGGGTTATAAGTATAGGTTTAGGTTAGGTTATAGGTTAAGGTTTTGGGATTTGAGTTTAGGCTATAGGTTTAGGTTTAGGTCTAGGTCTAGGTTAAGGTTTAGGGATTTGAGTTTAGGCCATAGGTTTAGGTTTAGGTCTAGGTTGAGGTTAGGTTATAGGTTTAGGTTTAGGTGTCAGTTTGGGTGTAGGGGATTTGAGAATGGGTTCGGGTTTAGGTTATAGGTTTTGGTTTTGGTTTAGTTTATAGGTCTTGGGATTTGATAATGGGTTCAGGTTTAGGTTATAGGTTTTGGATTTGAGAATGGGTTTAGGTAATAGGTTTTGGGATTTGGGAATAGTTTTAGGTTATAAGTATAGGTTTAGGTTAGGTTATAAGTCAAGGTTTAGGGATTTGAGTTTAGGCTATAGGTTTAGGATTAGGTCTAGGTTGAGGTTTAGGGAATTGAGTTTAGGTTTTAGGTTTAGGTTTAGGTTTAGGTTGAGGTTTAGGGAATTGAGTTTAGGTTATAGGTTTAAGTTTAGGTTTAGGTTTAGGTAATAGGTTTTGGGATTTGGGAATAGTTTTAGGTTATAAGTATAGGTTTATGTTAGGTTATAGGTTAAGGTTTTGGGATTTGAGTTGAGGTTATAGGTTTAGGATTAGGTCTAGGTTGAGGTTTAGGGAATTGAGTTTAGGTTATAGGTTTAGGTTTAGGTTTAGGTTGAGATTTGGGTTTTGGGAGTTGAGAATGGGTTCGGGTTTAGGTTATAGGTTTTGGTTTTGGTTTAGGGAATAGGTTTTGGGATTTGGGAATAGTTTTAGGTTTTAAGTATAAGTTTAGGTTAGGTTATAGGTTAAGGTTTAGGGATTTGAGTTTAGGCTATAGGTTTAGGTTTAGGTCTAGGTTGAGGTTTAGGGAATTGAGCTTAGGTTATAGGTTTAGGTTTAGGTTTAGGTTTAGGTAATAGGTTTTGGGATTTGGGAATAGTTTTAGGTTATAAGTATAGGTTTAGGTTAGGTTATAGGTTAAGGTTTTGAGATTTGAGTTTAGGTTATAGGTTTAGGATTAGGTCTAGGTTGAGGTTTAGGGAATTGAGTTTATGTTATAGGTTTAGGTTTAGGTTTAGGTTGAGGTTTGGGTTTTGGGATTTGAGAATGGGTTCGGGTTTAGGTTATAGGTTTTGGTTTTAGTTTAGAGAATAGGTTTTGGGATTTGGGAATAGTTTTAGGTTATAAGTATAGGTTTAGGTTAGGATATAGGTTAAGGTTTTGGGATTTGAGTTTAGGCTATAGGTTTAGGTTTAGGTCTAGGTCTAGGTTAAGGTTTAGGGATTTGAGTTTAGGCTATAGGTTTAGGTTTAGGTCTAGGTTGAGGTTAGGTTATAGGTTTAGGTTTAGGTTTAGGTTTAGGTGTCGGTTTGGGTTTTGGGGATTTGAGAATGGGTTCGGGTTTAGGTTATAGGTTTTGGTTTTGGTTTAGGTTATAGGTCTTGGGATTTGATAATGGGTTCAGGTTTAGGTTATAGGTTATGGATTTGAGAATGAGTTTAGGTAATAGGTTTTGGGATTTGGGAATAGTTTTAGGTTATAAGTATAGGTTTAGGTTAGGTTATAGGTCAAGGTTTAGGGATTTGAGTTTAGGCTATAGGTTTAGGATTAGGTCAAGGTTGAGGTTTAGGGAATTGAGTTTAGGTTATAGGTTTAGGTTTAGGTTTAGGTTGAGGTTTGGGTTTTGGGATTTGAGAATGGGTTCGGGTTTAGGTTATAGGTTTTGGTTTTGGTTTAGGGAATAGGTTTTGGGATTTGGGAATAGTTTTAGGTTTTAAGTATAAGTTTAGGTTAGGTTATAGGTTAAGGTTTAGGGATTTGAGTTTAGGCTATAGGTTTAGGTTTAGGTCTAGGTTGAGGTTTAGGGAATTGAGTTTAGGTTATAGGTTTAGGTTTAGGTTTAGGTTTAGGTAATAGGTTTTGGGATTTGGAAATAGTTTTAGGTTATAAGTATAGGTTTAGGTTAGGTTATAGGTCAAGGTTTAGGGATTTGAGTTTAGGCTATAGGTTTAGGATTAGGTCTAGGTTGAGGTTTAGGGAATTGAGTTTAGGTTATAGGTTTAGGTTTAGGTTTAGGTTGAGGTTTAGGGAATTGAGTTTAGGTTATAGGTTTAGGTTTAGGTTGAGGTTTGGGTTTTGGGATTTGAGAATGGGTTCGGGTTTAGGTTATAGGTTTTGGTTTTGGTTTAGGGAATAGGTTTTGGGATTTGGGAATAGTTTTAGGTTTTAAGTATAAGTTTAGGTTAGGTTATAGGTTAAGGTTTAGGGATTTGAATTTAAGCTATAGGTTTAGGTTTAGGTCTAGGTTGAGGTTTAGGGAATTGAGTTTAGGTTATAGGTTTAGGTTTAGGTTTAGGTTTAGGTAATAGGTTTTGGGATTTGGGAATAGTTTTAGGTTATAAGTATAGGTTTAGGTTAGGTTATAGGTCAAGGTTTAGGGATTTGAGTTTAGGCTATAGGTTTAGGATTAGGTCTAGGTTGAGGTTTAGGGAATTGAGTTTAGGTTATAGGTTTAGGTTTAGGTTTAGGTTTAGGTAATAGGTTTTGGGATTTGGGAATAGTTTTAGGTTATAAGTATAGGTTTAGGTTAGGTTATAGGTTAAGGTTTTGGGATTTGAGTTTAGGCTATAGGTTTAGGTTTAGGTCTAGGTCTAGGTTAAGGTTTAGGGATTTGAGTTTAGGCTATAGGTTTAGGTTTAGGTTTAGGTCTAGGTTGAGGTTAGGTTATAGGTTTAGGTTTAGGTTTAGGTTTAGGTGTCGGTTTGGGTTTTGGGGATTTGAGAATGGGTTCGGGTTTAGGTTATAGGTTTTGGTTATGGTTTAGGTTATAGGTCTTGGGATTTGATAATAGGTTCAGGTTTAGGTTATAGGTTTTGGATTTGAGAATGGGTTTAGGTAATAGGTTTTGGGATTTGAGAATAGTTTTAGGTTATAAGTATAGGTTTAGGTTAGGTTATTGGTCAAGGTTTAGGGATTTGAGTTTAGGCTATAGGTTTAGGATTAGGTCTAGGTTGAGGTTTAGGGAATTGAGTTTAGGTTATAGGTTTAGGTTTAGGTTTAGGTTGAGGTTTAGGGAATTGAGTTTAGGTTTTAGGTTTAGGTTTAGGTTTAGGTTTAGGGAATTGAGTTTAGGTTATAGGTTTAGGGAGAGGTTAGGTTTAGGTTATAGGTTTTGGGATTTGGGAATAGTTTTAGGTTATAAGTATAGGTTTAGGTTAGGTTATAGGTTAAGGTTTTGGGATTTGAGTTTAGGCTATAGGTTTAGGTTTAGGTCTAGGTTGAGGTTTAGGGAATTGAGTTTAGGTTATAGGTTTAGGTTTATGTTTAGGTTTAGGTGTCGGTTTGGGTTTTGGGGATTTGAGAATGGGTTCGGGTTTAGGTTTAGGTTTTGGTTTAGGTTATAGGTTTTGGGATTTGGTAATGGGTTCAGGTTTAGGTTATAGAGTTTGGATTTGAGAATGGGTTTAGGTAATAGGTTTTGGGATTTGCGAATAGTTTTAGGTTATAAGTATAGGTTTAGGTTAGGTTATAGGTTAAGGTTTAGGGATTTGAGTCTAGGCTATAGGTTTAGGTTTAGGTCTAGGTTGAGGTTTAGGGAATTGAGTTTAGGTTATAGGTTTAGGTTTAGGTATAGGTTTAGGTAATAGGTTTTGGGATTTGGGAATAGTTTTAGGTTATAAGTATAGGTTTAGGTTAGGTTATAGGTTAAGGTTTTGGGATTTGAGTTTAGGCTATAGGTTTAGATTTAGGTCTAGGTTGAGGTTTAGGGAATTGAGTTTAGGTTTAGGTTTAGGTTTAGGTTATAAGATATAGGTTTAGGGAATTGAGAATAGGTTAAGGTTTAGGTTTAGGAAATCGGGTTTGGGTTCGGGATCGGGTTTATGTTTGGGTTTTCAAGTTTAGGTATAGGTTTAGGTTAGGGAGTTAAGATTAGGATTAGGTGTAGGTTTAAGTTTAGAGAATTGAGAATACATTTAGGTTATAGGTTTAGGTTTAGGTTTTAGGTTTTAGGTTAAGGTTATATGTTTAGGTTAAGGTTTATGTTTAAGTTAAGGTTGAGGTTTAGGTTATAGGTTAAGGTTTTAGGTCATGGGTTTTGGTTTAAGTTATAGGTTATAGGTATAAGTTAAGGTTTAGGTTTTGGGATTTGATTAAGTTTAGGTTATAAGATATAGGTTTAGGGAATTGAGAATTGGTTAAGGTTTATGATTAGGTGTAGGTTCAAGTTTAGGTTTTGGTTTAGGTTAAGGGTATGGTCCCTGCAAAGCAAATACAGATATAAATACGGCCATCCGACACAAATTCCAGGCCCCTCCAATGCTGTCCATAAAAAATGGACAGCTTCATCATGGTCATAATAGCGGTTCCCTCTTTCCAGGGAACCCCGCTCTTCCGAATAGCTCCGACGCACATCCAGGTCTGCTCCATTAATTTTGATCAAATATATAAACACGGCCTGTCCAAATGGCCAGGCCCCTCCAATGCTGTCCATAGGAAATGGACAGCTTCATCATGGTCATAACAGCGGTTCCCACCTTCCAGGGACCCCCGCTCATCCGGATAGCTCCGACGCACATCCGGGTCTGCTCCATTAATTTTGAAAAAATTTAATGGAGCAAATACGTAACCACTTGGTCTCAAATACTTACTTTATAAAAGAAAATCTCCCATGTTTTCTCAAATTTTCATTTCGATCTTTTTTAGCTCAAATCCATGTCAATGCATGAGAATCATGCATAAACATGGATTTTAAGCAAAATACATGAGGGAAATTACAATATAGATATCATGCACACGATATCACATAATGTATTGTTTGATGAACTACACATGTGCATTCTTGATAAGAGACGTACCAGATGCTTGAATATGAAATATGCAGCTCCAACCCTCCCACATGCAACATTTGGTTATCAGTATCAGCTGGGTGTAAGAAGCTAGAAAAACACATGCAGAAGAAATTAGTGAGCAAAACAAACATTGAGAAACATGAAAAGCTAAGAAAATGGAAGACTTACTCATTAAACTCGGTAAGATAACATGCAGATCACTTTGATCACCTAAAACAAGGAAAGAAAGGAATACAAATTAGACTATCAAAACAAGCATGTATGGCATAGCCATCACTATAAAACATGACATTTCTCTAAGCAAAGCTGCTCACCGGGAGTCCGTTGGTCATTCTCAGCATCAGCAAACAGGTCCCTTACATTCTTTTCAGTCTCTCCAACATTTTTACTTAGGACTTAAGGCCCATTAAACAAAAGGCTAACGGTTAATTGAAAAAGGCCCATACGATATTTTTCATTTTTAGCTGTCCAAAAATATTCATACCCATCCGGCGCTGGCAGCCTTTTCTGGAACAATCAGAACTTTAGCCTTCCTCGGAACATCAATTGCTTGCGGCATACAGGGCATATTTGAACCTGGCACCCAGACAAGTATGTATTATTGGCAGAAAAGACAACTAAAAAAAACACACACACCGTGAGGCATTAATGGGTTTTAATGGAAAAGTCATGTACGTTTATAGATATCTGTTTTCAATCTCATTTAGAGTTTTGATGAGTTATAGAATTTTATGATATTTAATAAAATCTGAAAATGTGATGCCACCTTTGAAACCTTCCTAGGCCCACCATGATGTTTATTTGAGAACCAAATTATTTATAAGTTAACAAAGACATATAATAAGGGAAAATACAAATATTAGCTTAATCAAAAACTTATGTGGCCCAAAGAATTTTTTAATAGGAGGTGTTTAATCCCAACTGTTTTCTGTGATGGGGTCTACTCACTACCAAAAAAACGGGTAAAGGCTACGGACTTAATCCGTAGCCTTAGGTCTATGGCTACGGATTAAGTCCGTAGCTAGTCCGTAACACGACCGTCGTCGTAGGTACCATAACGATAGGTCTGGAACCTATTGCTACGGATTTAATCCGTAGCCATAGACCTAAGGCTACGGATTAAATCCGTAGCCTTTTCCACTGTAGCAAAAAAAAATAAACAGCTATAGATATATTTGTAGCTGAAAGTCCGTAGCAATAGGGCAAAATTTAAAAGGCTACACCTATCTGATTATTGGCTACGGATTTAATCCGTAGCTATATTGTAAATAGCTACAGATATAATCCATAGCAATTATATCTGTAGCAAAAACTTCAAACAGCTACGGATATTATTTGTAGCTGAAAGTCCGTAGCAATATGCCAAAATTAAAAAGTCTATACCTGTTTAACTAGTGGCTACGGTCAATATCCCTAGCTATTTTGTACATTGAAAAATTAAATCACCTGTTCATTCAATTACCACCTGTTCATTCAAATACCACCTGTACAATCATTCATTCATTCATCACCTGTTCATTCAATTACCACCTATTCATTCAATTACCACCTGTACAATCATTTATTCATTCAATTACAATTACAATCCTTCATTCATTCAATTACAATTACAATCCTTCATTCAATTAATTACAATTACAATCAAATACAGTTATAAATACAATAATGCTGAAAATACAAATCTTTGGCTTCATTAGAGAAATGTGCTCGACTTCACCGAATTTCAGCAGCTTCTTATATTCCATCATCCTACAAACAGTCATGTCATTCATAAATTAGAATGCCCATTAGAGAAAAGAAAGACAGTAAAAGAAGTGCATCACGTATAACCACTTTTTTTTTCTTAATGAATTAAAAAAAAAAAAAAACTCAAAGAGGAATGAAACTGACACAAAAGAAATGGTCTCACCATATGATTATGGGTTTAGGTTTGGTTTAGGTTTAGGTTATAGGTTTAGGTTAAGGTTAGGTTATAGGTTATAATTAAGTTTAGGTTATAGGTTAAGGTTTAGGTTATAGATTTTGGTTTAGGTTTAGGTTTAGGTTTAGGTTATAGGTTATAACTTTTGGGAACTTGATTACAGGTTAAGGTTTAGGTTTAGGAAATCGGGTTCGGGTTCGGGATCGGGTTTAGGTTTGGGCTTTCAAGTTTAGGTTTAGGTTAGGGAGTTGAGATTAGGATTAGGTGTAGGTTTGGGTTTAAGAATTTGAGAATACATTTAGGTTTTAAGTTTAGGTTTAAGTTAAAGGTTTTAGGAAAGGTTATAAGTTTAGGTTAGGTTTATGTTTAGGTTTAGGTTTAGGTTTAGGTTATAGGTTATAGCTTTAGGGAATTGAGAATGGGTTATGGTTTAGGGAAAGGTTAGGTTTAGGTAATAGGTTTTGGGATTTGGGAATAGTTTTAGGTTATAAGTATAGGTTTAGGTTAGGTTATAGGTTAAGGTTTAGGGATTTGAGTTTAGGTTTAGGTTTAGGATTAGGTCTAGGTTGAGGTTTAGGGAATTGAGTTTAGGCTATAGGTTTAGGGAATTGAGTTTATGCTATAGGTTTAGGTTTAGGTTTAGGTTGAGGTTTAGGGAATTGAGTTTAGGCTATAGGTTTAGGTTTAGGTCTAGGTCTAGGTTAAGGTTTAGGGAATTGAGTTTAGGTTTAGGTTTAGGATTAGGTCTAGGTTGAGGTTTAGGGAATTGAGTTTAGGTTATAGGTTTAGGTTTAGGTTTAGGTTGAGGTTTAGGGAATTGAGTTTAGGCTATAGGTTTAGGTTTAGGTCTAGGTCTAGGTTAAGGTTTAGCGAATTGAGTTTAGGCTATAGGTTTAAGTTTAGGTCTAGGTTGAGGTTAGGTTATAGGTTTAGGTTTAAGTTTAGGTTTAGGTTTAGGTGTCGGTTCGGGTTTTGGTTATAGGTTTAGGATTAGGTCTAGGTTGAGGTTTAGGGAATTGAGTTTAGGCTATAGGTTTAGGTTTAGGTCTAGGTCAGCGGTTAAGGTTTAGGGATTTGAGTTTAGGCTATAGGTTTAATTTTAGATGTAGGTTATAGGTTTAGGTTTAGGTTTAGGTTTACGTGTCGGTTTGGGTTTTGGTTATAGATTTAGGTTAGGTTATAGGTTAAGGTTTAGGGATTTGAGTTTAGGTTTAGGTTTAGGTTTAGGATTAGGTCTAGGTTGAGGTTTAGGGAATTGAGTTTAGGTTATAGGTTTAGGTTGAGGTTTAGGGAATTGAGTTTAGGCTATAGGTTTAGGTTTAGGTCTAGGTCTAGGTTAAGGTTTAGGGATTTGAGTTTAGGTTTAGGTTTATGATTAGGTGTAGGTTGAGGATTATGGTATTGAGTTTAGGTTATAGGTTTAGGTTTAGGTTTAGGTTGAGGTTTAGGGAATTGAGTTTAGGCTATATGTTTAGGTTTAAGTCTAGGTCTAGGTTAAGGTTTAGGGATTTGAGTTTAGGCTATATGTTTAGGTTTAGGTTTAGGTTGAGGTTTAGGGAATTGAGTTTAGGCTATAGGTTTAAGTTTAGGTTTAGGTTGAGGTTTAGGGAATTGAGTTTAGGCTATAGGTTTAGGTTTAGGTCTAGGTCTAGATTAAGGTTTAGGGATTTGAGTTTAGGCTATAGGTTTAAGTTTAGGTCTAGGTTGAGGTTAGGTTATAGGTTTAGGTTTAGGTTTAGGTTTAGGTGTCGGTTTGGGTTTTGCTTATAGGTTTAGGATTAGCTCTAGGTTGAGGTTTAGGGAATTGAGTTTAGGTTTTAGGTTTAGGTTTAGGTTTAGGTTGAGGTTTAGGGAATTGAGTTTAGGCTATAGGTTTAGGTTTAGGTCTAGGTCTAGGTTAAGGTTTAGGGATTTGAGTTTAGGCTATAGGTTTAGGTTTAGGTCTAGGTCTAGGTTAAGGTTTAGGGATTTGAGTTTAGGCTATAGGTTTAGCTTTAAGTCTAGGTCTAAGTTAAGGTTTAGGGAATTGAGTTTAGGCTATAGGTTTAGGTTTAGGTTTAGGTTGAGGTTTAGGGAATTGAGTTTAGGCTATAGGTTTAGGTTTAAGTCTAGGTCTAGGTTAAGGTTTAAGGATTTGAGTTTAGGCTATAGGTTTAAGCTTAGTCTAGGTTGAGGTTAGGTTATAGGTTTAGGTTTAGGTTTAGGTTTAGGTGTCGGTTTGGGTTTTGGTTATAGGTTTAGGATTAGGTCTAGGTTGAGGTTTAGGGAATTGAGTTTAGGTTATAGGTTTAGGTTTAGGTTTAGGTTGAGGTTTAGGGAATTGAGTTTAGGCTATAGGTTTAGGTTTAGGTCTAGGTCTAGGTTGAGGTTTAGGGAATTGAGTTTGGGCTATAGGTTTAGGTTTAGGTTTAGGTCTAGGTCTAGGTTAAGGTTTAGGGATTTGAGTTTAGGCTATAGGTTTAAGTTTAGGTCTAGGTTGAGGTTAGGTTATAGGTTTAGGTTTAGGTTTAGGTTTAGGTTTAGGTGTCGGTTTGGGTTTTGGTTATAGGTTTAGGTTAGGTTATAGGTTAAGGTTTAGGGATTTGAGTTTAGGTTTAGGTTTAGGATTAGGTCTAGGTTGAGGTTTAGGGAATTGAGTTTAGGCTATAGGTTTAGGTTTAGGTTTAGGTTGAGGTTTAGGGAATTGAGTTTAGGCTATAGGTTTAGGTTTAGGTCTAGGTCTAGGTTAAGGTTTAGGGAATTGAGTTTGGGCTATACGTTTAGGTTTAGGTTTAGGTCTAGGTCTAGGTTAAGGTTTAGGGATTTGAGTTTAGGCTATAGGTTTAAGTTTAGGTTTAGGTTGAGGTTTAGGGAATTGAGTTTAGGCTATAGGTTTAGGTTTAAGTCTAGGTCTAGGTTAAGGTTTAGGGATTTGAGTTTAGGCTATAGGTTTAAGCTTAGGTCTAGGTTGAGGTTAAGTTATAGGTTTAGGTTTAGGTTTAGGTTTAGGTGTCGGTTTGGGTTTTGGTTATAAGTTTAGGATTAGGTCTAGGTTGAGGTTTAGGGAATTGAGTTTAGGTTATAGGTTTAGGTTTAGGTTTAGGTTGAGGTTTAGGGAATTGAGTTTAGGCTATAGGTTTCGGTTTAGGTCTAGGTCTAGGTTAAGGTTTAGGGAATTGAGTTTGGGCTATAGGTTTAGGTTTAGGTTTAGGTCTAGGTCTAGGTTAAGGTTTAGGGATTTGAGTTTCGGCTATAGGTTTAGGTTTAGGTTTAGGTTGAGGTTTAGGGAATTGAGTTTAGGCTATAGGTTTAGGTTTAGGCCTAGGTCTAAGTTAAGGTTTAGGGAATTGAGTTTGGGCTATAGGTTTAGGTTTAGGTTTAGGTCTAGGTCTAGGTTAAGGTTTAGGGATTTGAGTTTAGGCTATAGGTTTAAGTTTAGGTTTAGGTTGAGGTTTAGGGAATTGAGTTTAGGCTATAGGTTTAGGTTTAGGTCTAGGTCTAGGTTAAGGTTTAGGGAATTGTGTTTGGGCTATAGGTTTAGATTTAGGTTTAGGTCTAGGTCTAGGTTAAGGTTTAGGGATTTGAGTTTAGGCTATAGGTTTAGGTTTAGGTCTAGGTCTAGGTTAAGGTTTAGGGATTTGAGTTTAGGCTATAGGTTTAGGTTTAGGTTTAGGTTGAGGTTTAGGGAATTGAGTTTAGGCTATAGGTTTAGGTTTAGGCCTAGGTCTAGGTTAAGGTTTAGGGAATTGAGTTTGGGCTATAGGTTTAGGTTTAGGTTTAGGTCTAGGTCTAGGTTAAGGTTTAGGGATTTGAGTTTAGGCTATAGGTTTAAGTTTTGGTTTAGGTTGAGGTTTAGGGAATTGAGTTTAGGCTATAGGTTTAGGTTTAGGTCTAGGTCTAGGTTAAGGTTTAGGGAATTGAGTTTGGGCTATAGGTTTAGGTTTAGGTTTAGGTCTAGGTCTAGGTTAAGGTTTAGGGATTTGAGTTTAGGCTATAGGTTTAGGTTTAGGTCTAGGTCTAGGTTAAGGTTTAGGGATTTGAGTTTAGGCTATAGGTTTAGGTTTAGGTTTAGGTTGAGGTTTAGGGAATTGAGTTTAGGCTATAGGTTTAGGTTTAGGCCTAGGTCTAGGTTAAGGTTTAGGGAATTGAGTTTGGGCTATAGGTTTAGGTTTAGGTTTAGGTCTAGGTCTAGGTTAAGGTTTAGGGATTTGAGTTTAGGCTATAGGTTTAAGTTTAGGTCTAGGTTGAGGTTACATTATAGGTTTAGTGTCACGCCCCAAACCCAGAAATCGGATTCGCAGGAATCCCGATCCCCGAATCTGGTGCCGACAGCCTCCGTAGTACCCCATTCTCGGCTCCTAGTGTCCATACGCCAGATTCCGATCCTGGGATCCTACCAGGAGAAATTATTTTTTTTTTTGGTACATATAATTCATAATAAGCATAACCATAAGATTACCCAATTCACAATTGCAACATCATCATCATATATCCACTAATATAATCATTTGAGTACAATGCAAAAAGGGAAAAGTACATATATCGAAAACAAAGCTCCAGAATACAACTGCACGCTCCAAGCTCAATGTTACTGCAACCTAATAACACCTGCACGCATCTATCGTGCATAAGCTTATAGAAAGCTTAGGGGGTGGTGAAGGTTGTGCACAAGGTAAGAGTTAAGAATACAATACAATGCCATAAATCAGACAATGGAATAAGTAGAAACACTGACAAGATACAATATCAGAGTAAGCAATTTAGATCAACCATATAAATGAGGAGCCAAAGAGAGCCAAATATCAAATACCGAGGGTACAATGCAAGACTTAAATCCTGCCAAGTCCGTCTAGGCCATATAAATGCAGAAACATGGTAACCCAAAATGCTAAGTACTGCAGATGCAATGTAGATGACCATGCTGGAGTGTGAAGTCGGGATGATAGTACGTAGTATCGCAGGTTACGGGGTCTATCACATGAGACTACTATCCAAACTAGTCCCATACCTAAATTTGGATAGTCAGACCCAATGTAGTAAACTCCTGATCTCAAGTTAGTCGCGTGCCCAACCGAAATCCTGGCTATGCGAAGGTACACGTAATAAATAGTTACGCACCACCAACCCAAGTGGATAATAAATGAATGAATATGCAATTCCTGTCCAATAAGTCCACATATCAGTACGGTTTCTCTCTAGGGAATCACCAGGTTCTATTACACTCCAAACCAAATTGCCGCTCCATCGCGCGCAACAAGGTGAGTGGAAGAGACCTCACTATTTGCCTACCAATATTGGGCCCGGCTCGTCGATAGCAGACCCATTCCTCGAGCTGGTCAGACTCAGCCTAGCATTGCCCCCTCCTCTAGGGCAGGTAAGGCCATACCCTATTCCAACCGACCACGACACAGTGAGAGACGCGGCTTAACGGTATATGGCCCTCATGCGCTCATGCATCCACTTGGTCTAGACGTTGGAGCAACCTCTGGAACCAAGAGGGTTCTGGGACTTTCACCCAAGGATATCTATAGCACCCTATGTAATGCGATTTTCGGTGTCCCTTACGGCCATCCACGATATGGTGGAGGCTACAACCCACGATGTCGCTAGGGCACATAATGCAAGACGCATGAGTCATACAATTCATGCATCAATCCGCGCATACCATGCGCTCATGTGAGATAACCTCCGCCTATCAAGGAGTCTCATAACAACTGCCTAATGAAATATGCAATGGTCAACCACCTCTCATAACAAGCATGCAGATGATGCGTGTGGGCATGTATCATGATGATATGCAATCACATACTCATAATCGGTATCAATGATCGACATCGACAATCGACCTCGACAATGTGAAATTTAACCAACATTGCCCCCGAGGAATGATCCTCACATATTATGGATCCATGACCTCACACAAGGGACAAATATACAACACCATGGGCCTCACTCAAGACCTTAATACACATTACGATGGGCCTTTCACATGGGCCTAACACACATCACAAAGGGCCTCAACTACGAGTCGCATATACACCCTTATAGGTCTCGATAATCGGCCTCGACAATTGAAATCGGTCGATAATCAAATCGATCACGATAAATGGCCTCGATCGCTAATTGGTAATTCAAGATAAAGGTCGATCGCTAATCGGTCGGTCAAGGTAAGGATTTAATCGACAATCGGTCGAAGATTCGAGTTCGCTAATCGGCAATCGGTCGAGATAAAGTCGATTGCTAATCGGCAATCGGTCGAGATAAACGGCCTCGATTGCTAATTGATAATAAGATATACGGCCTCGATTGCTAATCGACAATCGGTCATGATAAGCGGCCTCGATCGCTAAGGTTTAAGCGGCCTCGATTGCTAGGTCGAGATAAACGGCCTCGATTGCTAATTGACAATCGGTCAAGATAAACGGCCTCGATTGCTAATCGACAATCGGTCATGATAAATGGCCTCGATCGCTAATCGGCGATCGGTCATGATAAACGGCCTCGATCGCTAATCGGCGATCGGTCAAGATAAACGGCCTCGATCGCTAATCGGCGATCGGAGCCGAGTAACCATAGTATAAAGATCGACACTCGGCCGTGGTTATATCAAATCTGATAGCATAGAGTCATCCGTCTATGGCGAATGGGGCCTACTTATTTGGGTAACCCACGAGGAGAACAGGCCTAACAAAGCCTAAGGGAAGGTCACAATGAGAACGCCTAACCATCATTGCCCCTCAATGAGGGCATCTAACCAACATTACTCCCAAGGAGTGGCCCACATAAGGGAATTATAGGCAACGCAGCGGATATACATGCATCACATTGGGCCCCACATGCATCGCATTGGGCTTCATACAAGGGCCTCGAGTGTATCACAACGGGTCACGTCCATGGGCCTTGAATACATCACTTTGAGCCTCGCCCATGGGCCTTGAATATCAAGCGGGTCGCATTACATGGGCTACATTACATGGGCCGCACTAATGGGCCCAATACACCTCACAAGGGCCACAAATATAGCTAAATGGACCACGCCAAAGAGAGCCATGAATACACAACAGGTGGGCCCTGCACCTGGGCCTCAAATACATCAGTGAGAGCTTGGATTACATCTAAAATCATTTCAATAGTGGCAGGTGCAACATGTGGATCATTATACACTATCATTCTATTTAGCACATGACACACCAGCGATGGTCAGCACCACCCAAACATTGTCCATGTAAATCAGCACTATCCAAACATTGTCCAACACCGTCCAGACCCCCTAGACGGTGTGGATGAAACATGGTGGGTCCTGGCAAAACAGATGGGCGATGTGAAGAACACATACATCAAATGGGACCCACATAACTTGTTGACATCATGCAGCGTGGGACCCACTGTCCATATGGACGGACGGTTGGGACATAACACATACCCATGATCAGGCCAAACTTGCTGATGTTGACACCACAAGTGAATTGCTGGTGGGGGTCTATATAGTTGGACGACTGTCCTAAACAGTGGACGGTGTGAATTGCAACACGAGCAGGGCCCTGATGGATGATCTGGTTGAAAGACATACATCATTCTGGACCCCATATGGCAGTGGGTGGTAGAGATAAACATCTAGGTGGCCCATGCCTAGATGGACGGTTGGATGAAAGGCATACATCAAAGGTGGGGCCTACCATCCAATAAACTGGACGGTGTGGATCAACCCACACGTCATGGTGGCCCACCCAGCACACGTCAGATGGAAGGTGTGGCTGCAGAGCACGGTGAGGCTCACACGATAGATGGTTGGATGTGATGCATCCCATATGATCTGCCGCACAGAACTGCAGATGTCGATCCAGCAGTTTTCTGACTGGTGGATGGACGGTCTGGATAAGGCTCATTCATCATTGCTTCCCTCATGGATTAAACGCATTCGTCAGAGGTGGGTTCACACGTATGTCCCACCTCAGCCGTGAATATGACTGATATTTGTGGATTTTCCACCATCCAGAAATGCTAGACGGTGAGGATGAGTCAGGCATTAGGTAGGTCCCACGTGGACTATGGGAATACAGCTTTTCTCTTCATCCAGCAAGGTGGTATCACCGTCCGGTGCATCTGGATGGTGCAGATTAAATACTTAAATCAAGGTGGGTACCACGGCTGGACGGGTGGATCAAAACATACATCACATTGTGGCCCACATACATCAGGTCCCACCGTCCAAGTACACGTGGATGTTGTGGATCAGATCCATACATTTGGTGGGTCCCATGGGCATGGATAAAATACATACAGGTGGGGCCCACGTGGGGCCCACCATAACGTTTATCTTCCATTTAATTTGAATAAAAGAAAACAAATTTCATTTGATCCAAAGCTCCTGTGGACCCAACAAGGTTTTCAAACCACTGTTTCTGTGATGTGGGCCACCTGATTGCACGTTAAGTAGGGACCCACCTCATGAACGGTTTAGACGTCATACAAACATCATTAGCCGTGGGTTTAGCCGTTTAGGCTTAAATTTTTCTTTTAGGTTTTTTTGAATTTGGTTTTAGGGTTGCTCATGTGGGCCCACGTAGGTGAATCTAGGTTTTCCATGGGTCCAATATTAGGTTATAAAAACAACGAGGATTTTAGGTTATAGGTCCGATTAGGTCCCATCTTAGGATCGAGCCTAAACGATTTAGGAAAGGAATGAACAGGTGGATTGAATATTCATCAAGGTGGTTACACAAGTGGGCCACCAAAAGGCTTGAAAACCAAGCTTATATTTTTGTTTAGCTTAGTTTAGGTTAAGGTGGGGTTTAGGGCCACCAAATGATGAGTTGTTTTATAAGGTGGGTTATAGAGGTTTGGATAGGATACAAGTTGTAGGTGGGGTCCATTCAAGTGGGTCACATGACCACACCATCACAAAGAAGTAAGGAAAGAGAGAGTGGAAGAAAGAAGCACCCACCTTCCTTCAAAGCTCCAATGGGGCTCCTTCAATGGTGGAGATGAGCTTTTGATGGCAGGATATGGGAGATCTAAGGTGAGAAAGGTGGTAGGAATTTAGAGTTAGGTCTTGCTACCATGGTGGAAGATAGAGGAGAATAAAAGGAAGAGAGAGATTTAGGTTCATTAAGTTTAGGCTATAGGTATAGGTTTAGGTTTAGGTCTTCTAGGTTTGATGTTAAGGTTTAGGGATAGGTTTAGGTTTAGGTTTAGGTCTAGGTTTAGGTTTAGGGAGGGTAAGGCTATAGGTTTAGGTTTAGGCGTCTAGGTTAAGGTTTAGGGATTTGAGTTTAGGTTTAGGTTTGAGGTTAGGCGAGGTTTAGGTTTAGGTTTAGGTTTAGGTTTAGGTTAGGTGAGGTTAGGCGTGACATAGGTTTAGGTTTAGGTTCTAGTTTTATAGGTTTAGGTAAGGTTTAGGTTATTAGGTTTGTTGTAGGTTTAGGTAGGTTTTTTAGAGTTTAGGTAGGTTTAGGAGGCTTAGTTTAGATTTAGGTTTAGGATTACGTCTAGGTTGAGGTTTGGGGAATTGAGTTTAGGCTATAGGTTTAGGTCTAGGTCTAGGTTAAGGTTTAGGGATTTGAGTTTAGGTTATAGGTTTAAGTTTAGGTTTAGGTTGAGGTTTAGGGAATTGAGTTTAGGCTATAGGTTTAGGTTTAGGTCTAGGTATAGGTTAAGGTTTAGGGAATTGAGTTTGGGCTATAGGTTTAGGTTTAGGTTTAGGTCTAGGTCTAGGTTAAGGTTTAGGGATTTGAGTTTAGGCTATAGGTTTAGGTTTAGGTTTAGGTTGAGGTTTAGGGAATTGAGTTTAGGCTATAGGTTTAGGTTTAGGTCTAGGTCTAGGTTATGGTTTAGGGAATTGAGTTTGGGCTATAGGTTTAGGTTTAGGTTTAGGTCTAGGTCTAGGTTAAGGTTTAGTGATTTGAGTTTAGGCTATAGGTTTAAGTTTAGGTCTAGGTCTAGGTTAAGGTTTAGGGATTTGAGTTTAGTGTAGGATTAGGGTTTAGGTTATAGGTTTAGGTTGAGGTTATAGGGATAGAGTTGAGGCTATAGGTTTAGGTTTAGGACTTAGGTCTAGGTTAAGGTTTAGGGAATTGAGTTTGGGCTATACGTTTAGGTTTAGGTTTAGGTCTAGGTCTTAGTACATTAAGGTTTAGGTATTTGAGTTTAGGTCTAGGTTTAAGGTTTAGGGAATTGAGGTTGAGGCTTAGGTTATAGGTTTAGGTTTAGGTTCTAGGTCTTAGGTGTAAGGTTTAGGGATTTGAGTTTAGGCTATAGGTTTAAGGTTTAGGTCTAGGTTAGTTAGGTTATAGGTTTAGGTGTGTGGATTTGAGTTTAGGTTTAGGTTTAGGATTAGGTCTAGGTTGAGGTTTAGGGAATTGAGTTTAGGCTATAGGTTTAGGTTTAGGTCTAGGTCTAGGTTAAGGTTTAGGGAATTGAGTTTGGGCTATAGGTTTAGGTTTAGGTTTAGGTCTAGGTCTAGGTTAAGGTTTTGGGATTTGAGTTTAGGCTATAGGTTTAAGTTTAGGTTTAGGTTGAGGTTAGGTTATAGGTTTAGGTTTAGGTGTCGGTTTGGGTTTTGGTTATAGGTTTAGGTTAGGTTATAGGTTAAGGTTTAGGGATTTGAGTTTAGATTTAGGTTTAGGATTAGGTCTAGGTTGAGGTTTAGGGAATTGAGTTTAGGCTATAGGTTTAGGTTTAGGTCTAGGTCTAGGTTAAGGTTTAGGGAATTGAGTTTGGGCTATAGGTTTAGGTTTAGGTTTAGGTTGAGGTTTAGGGAATTGAGTTTAGGCTATAGGTTTAGGTTTAGGTCTAGGTTTAGGTTAAGGTTTAGGGAATTGAGTTTGGGCTATAGGTTTAGGTTTAGGTTTAGGTCTAGGTCTAGGTTAAGGTTTAGGGATTTGAGTTTAGGCTATAGGTTTAGGTTTAGGTTTAGGTTGAGGTTTAGGGAATTGAGTTTAGGCTATAGGTTTAGGTTTAGGTCTAGGTCTAGGTTAAGGTTTAGGGAATTGAGTTTGGGCTATAGGTTTAGGTTTAGGTTTAGGTCTAGGTCTAGGTTAAAGTTTAGGGATTTGAGTTTAGGCTATAGGTTTAAGTTTAGGTCTAGGTTGAGGTTAGGTTATAGGTTTAGGTTTAGGTGTCGGTTTGGGTTTTGGTTATAGGTTTAGGTTAGGTTATAGGTTAAGGTTTAGGGATTTGAGTTTAGGTTTAGGTTTAGGATTAGGTCTAGGTTGAGGTTTAGGGAATTGAGTTTAGGCTATAGGTTTAAGTTTAGGTTTAGGTTGAGGTTTAGGGAATTGAGTTTAGGCTATAGGTTTAGGTTTAGGTCTAGGTCTAGGTTAAGGTTTAGGGAATTGAGTTTGGGCTATAGGTTTAGGTTTAGGTTTAGGTCTAGGTCTAGGTTAAGGTTTAGGGATTTGAGTTTAGGCTATAGGTTTAAGTTTAGGTCTAGGTTGAGGTTAGGTTATAGGTTTAGGTTTAGGTGTCGGTTTGGGTTTTGGTTATAGGTTTAGGTTAGGTTATAGGTTATGGTTTAGGGATTTGAGTTTAGGTTTAGGTTTAGGATTAGGTCTAGGTTGAGGTTTAGGGAATTGAGTTTAGGCTATAGGTTTAGGTTTAGGTCTAGGTCTAGGTTAAGGTTTAGGGAATTGAGTTTGGGCTATAGGTTTAGGTTTAGGTTTAGGTCTAGCTCTAGGTTAAGGTTTAGGGATTGGAGTTTAGGCTATAGGTTTAAGTTTAGGTTTAGGTTGAGGTTTAGGGAATTGAGTTTAGGCTATAGGTTTAGGTTTAAGTCTAGGTCTAGGTTAAGGTTTAGGGATTTGAGTTTAGGCTATAGGTTTAAGCTTCGGTCTAGGTTGGGGTTAGGTTATAGGTTTAGGTTAAGGTTGAGGTTATAGGTTTAAGTTAAGGTTGAGGTTTAGGTTAGAGGTTAAGATTTTAGGTCATGGATTTTGGTTTAGGATATAGGCTATAGGTTTAAGTTTAGGTTTAGGTTTAGGTTTAGGTTTAGGTTATAAGACATAGGTTTTGGGAATTGAGAATAGGTTAAGGTTTAGGTTTAGGATATCGGGTTTGGGTTTGGGGTCGGGTTTATGTTTGGGTTTTCAAGTTTAAAGATAGGTTTAGGTTAGGGAGTTACGATTAGGATTAGGTGTAGGTTTAAGTTTAGGGAATTGA
Source organism: Magnolia sinica (assembly GCF_029962835.1). NCBI lineage: Eukaryota > Viridiplantae > Streptophyta > Magnoliopsida > Magnoliales > Magnoliaceae > Magnolia > Magnolia sinica. The sequence goes on along the minus strand of NC_080582.1, from coordinate 33,721,446 downwards.
GAATACATTTAGGTTATAGGTTTTGGTTTAGGTTATAGGTTATAGGTTAAGGTTGTATGTTCAGGTTTAGGTTATTGGTTTAAGTTAAGGTTGAGGTTTAGGTTATAGGTTAAGATTTTAGGTCATGGGTTTTGGTTTAGGATATAGGTTATAGGTCTAAGTTAAGGTTTAGGTTTAGGTTTAGGTTTAGGTTTAGGTTATAAGACATAGGTTTAGGGAATTGAGAATAGGTTAAGGTTTAGGTTTAGGATATCGGGTTTGGGTTCGGGGTTTTATGTTTGGGTTTTCAAGTTTAAAGATAGGTTTAGGTTAGGGAGTTACGATTAGGATTAGGTGTAGGTTTAAGTTTAGGGAATTGAGAATACATTTAGGTTATAGGTTTTGGTTTAGGTTATAGGTTATAGGTTAAGGTTATATGTTCAAGTTTAGGTTATTGTTGTTAAGGTTGAGGTTTAGGTTATAGGTTAAGATTTTAGGTCATGGGTTTTGGTTTAGGATATAGGTTATAGGTCTAAGTTAAGGTTTAGGTTTAGGTTTAGGTTTAGGTTTAGGTTATAAGACATAGGTTTAGGGAATTGAGAATAGGTTAAGGTTTAGGTTTAGGATATCGTGTTTGGGTTCGGGGTCGGGTTTATGTTTGGGTTTTCAAGTTTAAACATAGGTTTAGGTTAGGGAGTTACGATTAGGATTAGGTGTAGATTTAAGTTTAGGGAATTGAGAAAGGTTAAGGGTATGGTCCCTGCAAAAAATACAGATATAAACAAGGCCATCCGACGCAAATGCCAGGCCCCTTCCAATGCTGTCCATAAAATGACAACTTCATCATGGTCATAATAGCGGTTCCCTCTTTCCGGGAACCCCGCTCTTCCGAATAGCTCCGACGCACATCCGGATGCCCATTAATTTCGATCAAATACATAAACACGGCCTATCCAAATGGACAGCTAGGGTGGACCGGCTGGGACAGCTTCATCATGGTCATAAGTTCCTACCTTTCGGGACCCCGCTCATCCGGAATCCGACATTTCCCCCCATTAATTTGAGCAAATTTAATGGAGCAAATACGTAACCACTTGGTCCCAAATACTTACTTTATAAAAGAAAATCTTCCCTGTTTTCTCAAATTTTTATTTCGATCTTTTTTAGCTCAAATCCATGTCAATGCATGAGAATCATGCATAAACATGAATTTTAAGTAAAATACATTAGGGAAATTACAACATAGATATCATGTACACGATATCACATAATGTATTGTTTGATGAACTACACATGTGCATTCTTGATAAGAGACGTACCAGATGCTTGAATCTGAAATATGCAGCTCCAACCCTCCCACATGCAACATCCACCTGAAAGAATGCGCATAACCATCATGCTTGAGTAATCATTATAGGAATGTACAAGTAAAACTATAAAACCAGAGATACTCACTGCATTTTTAAGATCTCCTCCATAGTTGACGATTCATTCTAAAGCCCTTCTCCCTCCTCCTTTACCCGGGCTTGGGACCAGCAATGCAAGGAGTTGCATTGGCGGAGTTAAAAAAGAGCTTAGGCTCCATTTGGTTTAAAAAAAAATATATTTTTATAAATACTAATGTGATGACCAAATGGAGCCTAAGACTATAAATACATTCAAATATAGAGTACAAAATTCATTCAATATTAAAAGAAATAAAAAAACAAGTGCCAAATTAGTTCAAAATGCACACAACAAGTTCAAAATTAGTTCAAAATGCACACAACAAGTTTAAATTGAGTTCAAAATGCACACAACACATGTTCAATTATAAAGTACCAAATTAGATAAAATTATTGAATTCTCAAAGCCCCTTTCCCCCATTGCACAAATGATCCTGGACCGGCCTCTCCAAGTGTAGATGCGAACCCATCTTCTTTCCACAAAGGAGCGTGAGGTTGTATAACCTCAGTCAGGACAACAACAAAAGCTCCATCCTCCAACGCAATGGACATTGCATTTGGATTAACTTCGTGTACTTCACCACGAGCAACTACACCACGTTTTCCAAAACCAAGCAAGTCGCATCTCTTACCGATATATATAATATCCGGCTACATTTACACATAAAATGGCATTGGTATTGTTAGCATTTATAATATAATTGTAAGCTCATTATAGTAAAAAATTTATACTTGCATACCGACGACGCCTGAGTAGATTTAGCGACTGTTGTTAACCAATGTTTTCTTCATCTCAACTATATCTTGGGTCAAACCATCCAAAATATTCTTCAACTGAGATAACTCTTGAGTTACGCTCTCTTTTTCTTTTGTCACATTCTCTACCTTTGAACGAGCAGGGGCTGACTTCTTCAGTCCGACCTTGCTTATTGAGCAACCTAGACCCCGCATTCGCCCTCTATTGTCAAACCCAACCAACTGTAAAACATTGTAAATTAAGTTATTAGGTTATTCATAATTACCATAAAACTCTACTAATTTTTAAATTTTATTACTACCTCTGTAAGGGCATCATCCATGCCGGTCATCCTAGAAGCAGGATTGCTACTATAGAGCTCATCTAGTTTTTCCTGTGAAAAGATACAAATGAATGCAATATAATTCAAAGTTATACTTAGGCTTTTCACAAGGGTACTAGTTAGTGGTACGAGGGATACACTTACAGCAAGTTCAGGATATTGGACAACTTTGTCCTTTCTTGTATGGGCTCTTAAGAAGACTTCACATCTACCTATCTCAACATCAGAGGTAAGATTCTTCTCCATCGCCTTTGGCACATTATATATCATTGAAATACACATCATTAATAGATTTAGATGAATGATAATTCAAATTTAAATTCAATTTTAAACTATAATATCTATTTTTAAATACATACCATCTTATGGCGAGTAACAGCCAGGCTGTGCCTCCCAAGACACGCAGGTCCTTTTAGCTTGGCCCGATTGACTTTATTCCTTGCGCTTACCCTCTTGAATTCCTCGGTGGTACGTTGATCCATGAAGGCCTTCCAATCCTCCATAGGGATACCTGGGGGGGCAGGACCATCTCTTACAACAATAGGATCCTTGTTTGTAATATATTTTGCAGTCAATCTTCTCTTGTAATTCCTCCACGCTTCATTGATGCGTTTTGTAACGTAATCAAGACTTGCAGCCCAACTTTGACCCTCAAACTCATAAAACTGTGACAATCTTTCTGTGACCATATGAATTTGTTCATGAGGCACTTGGCAAAAGTCCAGGTATATGATCGGGATATGAGAACGGGTGAGGACACCGACATGCGATGCAAAGTCCCTGTGATCGGAACAGTCCTCATTCGGTTGCCCGAATTCATTCGTCTTAAGGAATTTTTTCCTATCAGGTGGCACAAGTAAAGAAACCCCCCTAGTAATGCCTCTTTTTTTAGATGAAGAAGAAGCTAACACAATTACATAAAAAGAATAACAGTTATATATACACATTATTGATTACTGCCAATATATAAGGAAAAGGAAATTTACATATATAATTAAGGAGAAGTATCTTATTACCTTTGGTATTGCTTGAATCTGTACTCCCAAGCACCTGCGCACCCAATACCTTTGCTTGTGAATCCATGTGCCTATTTCTTCCCTAATATGAAAAGATAAGAAAAGAACACAATTGTTAAAAAAAAGCTAATAGTTAAGAAATAATTTAGATCACAGATAAAGTATAAAAAATTCACTATATTATCCAAACCTTGTTTAAACTTCCTCCAATAAATATCATTCTGTTACATTCTTAGAAAATACAAACAAATCAGTAGATTCTCTTTGATCGTTTTCTTTTCTTTGTTTTCTCGACCACAACGCTGACATCTTCAGATTCATTGAATATCAATTCATCAACCATTGCTAATGAGGTGAGATCAGGTCCTGCATCGGCATTACTTACAGCCCTTAATCGTTCCGATAGAACGCACGTCTCTTCTTCGACAAAAAATTTTTGGGGAACCTCCAAGACCACATGCCAGTCAGGATTTTTTGGATCTCTGGAGTAGAAAACTTGCGTGGCATGCTCTGCAAGAATGAAGGGCTCGTCACCGACTTTGTCTGAACTGTAAAGACTAGCCAAATTTACTAATCTCAAATTCCGCATCAAAAGAAACACCATGATGTGTCACTTTCACCCAATCACACTTAAATAGGACGGGCTTGTACCCTGTTCGGTACTCCAATTGGATAATTCTACGAAGGACTCCGTAGTAAGGTTGATTTTCATCCACTGTATTGATATCCTTAGCACTTGATCGAAAGGTTGTCATACCCTCTGTCCTAACCCCACTGTTTTGGTTCATTTTATTCTCCTCATAGTCCTTAGTGACAAAGAGGAAACCATTAATACAATATTTATTGTATTGCATAGAAAAAGCTAGAGGTCCTCTCACAACATCTTTAAATTCATTATCGTCAGATTCAATGAACTCTGGTTGCCTCTTCAATCAAGATATGAATTCGTCCTCGTTAGGCACCCTGTTGATCCTCTTATAGCATCGCTGCAAGAAATCTTTGTGCTTCCTGCGCGATATTCGATAACATTGTTATATTGAAATCGCATAAAGTAAAGAAGATAAATATATATATACATATATATATGAGCTTATTATACATACCATTCCCACTCGTCGTAGCTGGGATGACTCTTCAGTACCCATCTACGATACCCGCTAGGATAACACTTTGACCCGTACCTACTGGACCAACATCGTCATCATTAGAGTCATCATCAACGATATCTTCCAACTTACGTAGTCCTGGAATGACTCTGTTAAACCGTTTTTCCAGCTTTTCCAGTAGGCTTGTTTTCTGTTTTCCTTTATATTGATTGCAGAATATAATTGTCTCCTCTTGGATGTACTGCTCTGCAATACAACCCTCAGGTCGTGTCTTGTTATGGGCATAGGCCTTGAATGTCTTCATGAACCTGACAAAGTTAATGATACATTATATATACATGCAAATGTAGATGTTAAGCCGATTTATTCTTATTAAGCTCACAACGTACCTTTCGAATGGATACATCCATCGATAGTATACAGGACCACATATGCGAGCCTCGTAAGCCAAATGGATCGACAAATGCATCATAATGACAAATATCGATGGCGGGCATATAGTCTCAAACTGACATAACGTCCTAGCCATGCCTCTCTCGAGAGTTAGGAGTGTTTAATGGTCTACGGTTGTCGAGCACAGGGCATTAAAGAAGGTGCAAAAGCTTGTAATTATAGGACGAATGACCTTTCTCTCCCCCAATGCATGCTGGATGAGAACTGGGAGCAGATGTTGCATCAACACATGGTAAGAATGAGACTTCAGTCCCTTTAAACCTACGCAATCTTCCTTTACGCTGGTCCTCCAATTCGCACTAAAACCGATCGGAACACGCAGATTATGCAAAGTCCGGATGAAAAGTTTTTCTCTTCTTTTCTTAGACAGAAAGGTGTTTCTTAATCACCTTGCCATTGTTCTTTTTCAACCATAGACGCTTCTTAATTCCCAATTGTTTCGGTCCCTGCGTGCATTAGCATCATCCTTGGTTTTGGCGTGTTCAACATCAAGGCAACAAGGATTTCACATATATTTTTCTCAATATGCATGACATCAAGGTTGTGACGCACGGGAATATCTTTCCAATACTATCAAATAATATAGACCGTTTGAAGAACCACGGTGATTCAACATCATCCGCTAGCTCTTGTCGGCCTCCATCAATACCCCTTATATTACTCTTCCTAGTCTTCCCCCACTGCATATTCAAGTTCGCGGTTTGTCTTTCAACCTCAATCCCATCCAGACGGATCGGTTGACGTCGTATCTCCACCTTCTTGTTGAACGTGCCAGCACTTGTGTCCTTCCTAGCCTGTTCTGACATTGGCAACCATCATCTGTGGCCCATATAAACATGTTTCTTTCCATATTGGAGTCGCAAAGAATCTGTGTTAGGACCACATACAGGACAACCATACTTACCCTTTGTCCTACAACCAGAAACGTTACCATATGCTGGAAAGTCATGAATTGTCCAAAGCAGAACAGCACGCATGTTGAATTTATTTTCATGGTATGCATCGAACGTCGTGACCCCTTCTCGCCATAACTTTTGCAGTTCATCAATCAATGGCTGTAAATAAACATCAATATCCTTTCCTGGTTGTCGCGGTCCCTCAATGAACAAAGTCAACATAGTAAACTGAGGTTTCATGCAAAGCTTTGGTGGAAGGTTGTACGTCACACACATAACGGGCCATGAACTATGCGACATACTGAAAGTGCCGAACGGGTTAAACCCATCTGTAGCCAAACCCAATCGAACATTGCGAGGCTCAGCTGAAAAATCTGTATACTTGTCATCAAGATTCTTCCATGCAATAGAATCAGCCGAATGCTCCATCTTTTCATGCTGAAATTTTCTGGTTGAGTGCCAAGACATTTCTTTCGCCAACCATGGCACACTGAACATTCTTTGTAGCCTTGGTGTTAATGGAAAATACCTTAACACCTTCTTAGGTATTGTAGATCCATTTTTCTCAGAACCCATTTCAGTCTTGTACCTAGAAGTTTTACAATTTGGACAAATGGTTTTCATCTCGTTCTCTCTCCAGTATAAGATGCAGTCATTTGGACAAGCATGGATTTTCACATAATCAAGACCCAACTTTGTAATGATCTTCTTCGCTTGGTAGGTATTAGTTGGGGCCTTGTTACCTGAAGGTAACACCTTCTTTAGTAGTTGAAGGAGCTCTGTAAAGCTTTTTTCACTCCATCCATGATTCACCTTTAATTTGAAAAGCTGTACAATGAAAGTCAGCACAGTGAAATCTTGGGCCCCAGGGTATAGTTCAGTCATTGCGTCTCGTAGATTTGCTTCAAACTCGTTAGTTTCATTTTCTCTGAAGACGCCTTCAACTATAGGGGTCACGTTGGGCTCATCCTGTACAACTTCATCTAGGTTATTACCACCAAGTTCTTGAACGATCGCGTTGTGAACCTCATTTAAGTTCGAGACACTATGATATTGTCGGGAACTTGATTCACGTACAGTACACTTAGGTGATACATGTTCCCCATGCATGTTCCAAACCCTATAGCTTGGGTCGAATCCATTTTTCATTAGATGTATTTCCATATCATCATAAGAAACCGGAAAACGTGCACATCTGCAAGTGGTGCATGGACAAGGAACAAATTCTCTACCAGGAAGGTTTTCTTGTGCAAACTTTGAAAAACTTCTGATTCCAGAAAGAAAACGTGGGTCAGGGAAACTTAGTGTCATCCACTCCCTATTCATTACAGCCAAATCTCGATTAACCAATGGGTCCATTTTCAACCTGCATCTTACCAAAAATTAAAGTTGAAAATTCACCTAATGCACCATCCTCCTTAAAAGTTGAAAATGAAGAAAGTGCTATCAGATGATTGGACCCATACAGATATTATCTACCAAATACAATGTATTAAGGAGTTTGCCATCATTGTATTTTTACAAAAAATTAATAATGCAATTAATAAGTATAATATTAAACCACTTGCATAGATGAAAAGTCTCGCATGCAATTCTAATATATCAAGCTAAATGATGGATCGTACCAGTCAAAGACTTCACCACACAAGGGCAATGGAATGCTTACAAAGAACTAGGATGAAGAAACCACACAAATATCAGCTCTATCCAAAATTTCTTCAACCCACATTAAGTTTTAATGGTGAATTACCACTGTTTCCTGTGCATCCAATCCATTCATATAGTATTGGCTCATCATGATGAAAAAAACTACCCAAAAATTGTATTATTCCGAGACTGAAGTGGACCATATGATGTATATTTACAATTTTTAGGTATAATTTTATAAGTGGCCAGACTAGGAGTTAAAACAGCCTGAGTTTTTGAATAAAAGCCAATTACCCCCAAGCTTGATTCCTGATGAATGCAATGCAGTGGATTAACATGTTTTATGACACATGTGGTGGATGAGTCACCAACATTTAAAAAAATGGTGTAAATGCACATGCTAGTCCAACACTTCAATCATATTTCTCAATATATATATGAATGCCTATGCCAGTAACATAAAAGACATTGTAAATAAAAAAATTTAAAAAAAATAAAAAACATAGAAATTCAAATTGATGTCACAATCTGACAAACCCATAAAAAAATAATTCTGGAATTCCTTTCAGGATCTTAAGACAATCCACTGACATCACCATCATTACCTTTAAATCCCATCCAATCCACCCTAATCCCTTTAAAATTGCTTGGGACGTGTTTGGTTCAAGGGATTAAAAGGGATTGGAAAGTTTAATCCTGGATTGGCCGGGCGTCCCAAACGGAAGAAATAGCAATCCCGGGATATAGCAATCCCATAGATCTTGCACCAATCTATTGCGCAACTATCATTACCTTGAAATTTACAATCTACTCTAATACCATCCAAATCCATCCAATACCCAAACAGGCCCTAATGGTGGGCATTCAATCACCACAGTTTCCTATGGAACATGATGCAAGTTTCAAGTAAATGATGCCACGTTACAGGAGATTTAGGGTGAGAATTTTATTAGTTGTTTCTTTCCGGGCAAGTGCCTCCAACCTAGGCACACTCAATTCCCTTATACGAATGGGAAAATTCATCACTAGGAGCCTGTTTGGACTGGGAAAAGATGAGAAAAGTACAGTGATTATCCAATCATAGACTCTATGAGCATTATTTAAACATGGATTCCCATGGATTCTATTTTTTGAGGATCTTGTTTCGATAGAAAGTGGAAATCTCACATTCCTCTCACAATTTTCACGTTCTATATTGTGCATGAAAATTTGACTATGGAAAGGCTAGCAATCGCTTCCAATCTCACCATTTCCTTTGCTATCCAAACAACAAAAAAGGTCCAAATAATGGAAAACCCTCGAGTTTTCTTTTCTTTTCCCACAACCCAAAAAAGGCCCTAGATTTCAAAGCATGGAAGAATGATCTAGCTGAGAATTGTGAACTTCCAGATCCTCTTCTCATCTATACTCGTAAAGAAAAACACATCAATCAACACCATCAACAATACTTCACATATCTTTGTTTGTTATGCCTTGAACTACCAAACAATTAATTCCACACCGACACACCCCTAAGAACTCAAAGCACTCACTAAGAAAGCACTCCTTTAGCGCATCCCCCATTCTTTATCTTCTTTATTAAATTCACCCTCAATAGCATTTACAACATGGTGACAGGAAGCTAGTGTCCTCATCACCCCTCCTTGAGCTGCATAGCACAGGAATTTCACCTCCAAAACATGTCTTCTAGTCTCACAATATCCTGTTACTCCTTGAGAAAAAATTTTCTGTTTTGTACCTCTTTGGACCATATCCTTTCTTCTTCCTTCCAACCAACTGCTTAGTTAACAAAAAGATTTTCTTACAAAATGCTTAATGAAAAATTTGTGAAGTTTGCATACCTTTGACACTTCATTTCTTTTTTCCTTTTTTTTTTTCTTTTTTCTTTTTTGAAAGATGAAGCAATAGGCATAGCTGCAAACCAGCAAGCAGGAAATAGCAAAAAGGAAAAAAAAAGCATAAAATAAAATACAACAATACCAGTCCCAAGACGGAGGAAACCCAAACCCAAAAGGTCCTAAGAGCTAAAGGCACCGAATCTCTAAAGAATAATAAAACCCTGTTAAACACCCCAGCTGAAGAGACACTCGGATTCTGGAAAATGTTTTTTCATTTCTGCCTACATAGTCTAAAGAATAGCCAGGAGAAGGATTCTCCACTTCTTTCTCCCAATCACTCCTCCCAGATCCTCATGCCAAGAACATAGCAGACCATCAATTGAAGCGGGCATCACCCACGCAACCCCTTTGACACTATAGGTCTAGGATACAAAGCATCCAATCCAATGCAAAATGATGCAAGACATCACTTCTGACATCCAACAGGCCACAATTGTTAAAATATACAACTTGATCATGTAATTTTCCAAGCTAACCCAACATAACATGAAGCAACAAGCCGGTAAAAAGAACATTACACCAACAAATGCATGCACCCTTTTCTAAAGTAACCCAAAAGAACAAGCACAAAACAAATACAGAAAAGCCAAACAAAACAGAAAACAAAAGCAAGGAACCAGCCAAACAACTCGAAAAACAAAACTAAGCAAAGCAACTAAACAACTCAAGAAACAAAACCGAGAACTATACACAACTTTCGAAATCTTGTGGGTTCACCAAAAGAGGTGCATCTCAAGGAGGCCTTTCTAATGGAAATTGGGGGAGCTAATTCCATGTTGCGTTGGAAGTTTGGAACAAATAATCAATGTTGTCAAAATCATTATTGTATTACAAATCATAATAGGGGTTGAATCATATCGAATCGAAAATCATATTGTAAATTGTAAGATTTTTATGATTTTCTACAAAAATGAAAAATATAAATAAGCAAAAAAAATTAAAAACTTATCAATCATCCTTTTGCCATCAATATGCGCCAAGTAATACCATGTTATGATAGCGATAAAGGATTCTTATCTTCCTTTTTTATTATTATTTATCTTTCAAGAAATTTCATTTAAAAAACATACAAGGATCCTTTTATAATTTATGTTCTTGTGACATTTCATGAATTAGAATCACGTTGGAAAAGTGGCATTTGATTATGTAGACCAACAAAAAAAGATATTTTGATTTCTAACCACTATTCCACAATACAGATAAGTCCACATGATCGTAAGCACCCATGAAAACATTCCAGATAAGTCATACATTAATTTGGTGTTTCAACTAGTTAAGAAGTAAGAGATCTTAAAAAGAGTGAGAGAGAGAGAGAGAGAGAGACACAGAGAGAGAGAGAGAGAGAGAGAGAGAGATAGCTCCATGATTTAATGTTGAAGAAAATATATATCATTTAATCTCTCATAAAGAGCACAATAAAATAATTTACCTTTTCTAAACGATTCTTAAAGCCCCCACCAATTTAAAAACATAATATGAAAGCCGAGGGAAGCTTAAATAGAAGAGACCAAGCATAATTTGAATTGTAAATCAGGATTTGAATCATAAATCATAGGATTCAAATCAGAGAATCGTAGGATTTATATAAAATGGGATACAAGGTGAGATTCAAATCGTCTTACTTAAAATTCAACTCAAATCATAAATCGTAGATATTAGGATTTTGACAACACTGCTAATAATTGCTCATCCATCCGTTCCTCTAAGGCTGTTTGAAAGGTCCAGACCATTCATCAGACAGAGCCCAACATGAACATCCCCTGGGCAAAAAACCAAACTGGTCTACTCATCAGGCGGACCATACGTGTACATTAACTATGGACCATTCATTGCCCTTTCTTTCCACCATCCATTTTACTCAGAAACTAGCATGCAACCTAATGAGTGGACCACAGCCACAGGTTTATAATCCAAGGCATGTTCATCCCACCTGATGACTGGCCAGGATCTTGCACCCTTGTGTAACAACAGCATGTTCCCCCCAATTCACCGTCCAAGCGAATCTCCTTCGCATTTCTCCTCACAAATTCCAACTTCCAATCACCGAACATATAAATTAAAACCGTAAATAACAATCTGCAGAATCTAACCAGCAAAACCTAAACAAAGAATTATAATTCACAAGGCAATACCTGACACCGGCACACAATTCTCCCGACTGCACAATCCCCGTTGCTGCCGACTCAGCAGCCGGCGATGCCTCCTGAGCAATTATTACAATTATCTGTAAAAATAGATGGACGGCATGGATGAAACACATACATCATGGTGGGGCCCAAGCACCAACGTCCGTATTTGGAGGGGTCACTACCGGCCCGTTTGGCGGGGTGGATTGAAAGGGATTGAAAGGTATTATGGTGGATGGCCGGATTTCTAGGTATTAATGGTGTTGTCAGTTGTCTTGAGATACATGGGATTGCTATATCCTGGATTGCTATATCCAGTTTGGCACACCCGGCCAATACCGGGATTAAACCTTCCCATCCCTTCCAATCCCTCGAGCCAAACCTATCTCAGGGGATTGGGATCCGATCACCGACTCTTTTGCACGCCCGACCAATCCCGGATTTAACTTCCAATCCCTTCCAATAACATCCAATCCCTTCCAATCCGACCGCCAAACGGCCCTTAGATTTCAAAGAAGGGGCAAATCCTTCCAATCCCTTCCAATAACATCCAATCCCTTCCAATCCCCGCCAAATGGCCCTTACATTTCAGACAAAGAGAGGGGAATGCGGATTGAACCTCTGAAAGATTTGAGAAAGAGATAAAGAGGGAAAAAGAAATATACTCACCGTACGATGCTCCTTCTTCTTCTACTTCATGCAGCAAAATGGGTTTCAGGAGATGCGGAATGCGGCCTTGAGACAGTGAGAGAGGGTGAGGGAGATCGGGAGATGAAGAGAGGGCAAGGGAACGAGAGAGACTGTGCGAGAGAGAGAGAGAGAGATGGAGACGGAGATAGAGAGTGGGTTTCTGTTTTGGAGGCGGGAGAAAATGGCGTTGGGTTTGGTTTTTGGAGGGAGATGGGTTTTCGACGGGCGCGTGACGGACGGCCGTGAGCTGTTTTAGGATTTTAGCTACGTGGGGCCCACTTTGATGTATTTCATATATCCACTCCATCCAATAAATTTAAATTATTATTTTAAGGATGATAAAAAATTCATTTAGATCAAATCTTTAAGCTGACCACACAACAAATTAACAGTACACATTTAATTTATATTATTTCTTATGGTGTGGTCCACCTAGATATTCAATCCACATAATTTTTGGGCTTATGCAACAACATTATATATCCGAATTTTTGGACGGCTTAGATCAAATACATATATTCCAGTGGACCTCATGGATCCCCCTCAGCACCATATAGGTTATAGGTTGAAAGGTATGTTTTAGCTACAGAGAACCTAGGCTATAGCTACGGATTAAATCCGTAGCTATTTTGCTACGGATTTAATCCGTAGCTAAAAGCTTTCAACTTCCATAGCCTTAACTCGATTTTTTGGTAGTGACTTGAGCTTTGGATCTGCCTCATTCGTTGTCTCATGCCCTAAAATGATGTGATTTATGATAATACAACCGAGGTGAGGAGAGACATACTTCTTAGGTAATAACAACTTTAAAACATAGGGGCGTTCTCCAATGTTACCGACCACCCACCAAAAAAGGGACGCTGATTGTAAATATTCCAGCTATTTTGTGACTGAAATTCAAGGGTCCAGATTCCCTCGTAGCTCGTTTCCTTTGTTTTAGGGTCCTTGGTGGTTTTCTGGGGTGAAGAATCTGATGGTATGGTTGAATAGTGCAAAGAAATTACTTGGGACATCATGTTTCCAAATCGAAGAATGGAGGTGATATGTTTTTAATAAAATAAAGTAAAAGAAGTTCACCTGTTCCATTTGGATGTGCATAGACAGCTTAAAACAGTTGGCACCTGTGATAGGACACTTGAGATTAGACAGAGTATATGGATGTGCTACCATTTATCTTAAAGCGATGTATATGCTATAGTATTGTCAATGCCCATCAAACGCCTACATATCAATTTATCATATATTAGCATAGTACACCTTCATCTTTAAGTTTTCCGCATGTATGATTGTACAAGCGTATGCCATGCCCATGCACCACATGTCCCTCGCCCATCTTCAAGCTCCGCTTGTGCACCACATGCGGATATGCCACGGGGCACCGTGAGCTACAATCCATATTCAACCGCCCCATGTGCCAGGGTACCACATGTTCTTAAGTGACAAAGTAACATGTGCTACAATTTATCTTTAACACTACAAAAGATTACAAGTGAGAGGTGATAGATTTGAAAGTGTATGAAATTTTTTCAAAAACTAATCTCATTAAAAACCAAGCCCTAAGCATACAAATGGAATTATAGGTTAGGTCTAGTGTTTTAAAAACTAGACCAGACCATCCAATCCAACCAGGTTCAACTGGAACTGGAGCCCTTTTTAGTTTGGTTTTAATAAAACTACTCAAGCACTCAAAGAACATTAAAAATGGACTGAATAACGACATGCCGACAGTGGAACCTGTACAAGTATGAACTGTCAGTATATTCAGTTTAAACCAAACTTGACTAAACTCAATAGGACATGTGCAATCAGTATTGCTCGATATACATCATGAACTCTTCACCTTTTAAATCTTGGCATTCATATTATCTATTCACTATACAGCCGAGGAACTTGCCTTGTAAAATGAAGTGAAAAAAAGGGCTAGATTTTGAATAAATGCCTGAATGGACCAAAAGAAGCATATCAGACATGCTCAATGGCACATCAGAAACTCAGTATGAAGATGCAGCAGAGGCATCATGAGTTTACATGCATGCAGCAATTCCATGCAATGAAGAAGTACCTGCTCTTCCCATTTGCATAAGAATTAGGAGTATTCGTTCCAAGTGGGAGAATACTCTATGGAACATTAGATGATGTGTCATTGAGCACACTCAAGGAAACAAATAGCAATTTTGGATATAGAACTAATACACATGCAAATATGCAATGATAACAGAACGATACCGGTAGTTGCATCATGAACATAGTGTACATTTTAACATATTGCATGTCATAGTAATCTTCAAATTGAAGGGACGAAACCTGTGAACATCATGACGTTAGGAAACATAGAATAATCACTACTTAACAGAGAAAAATGGTAAAATATAGATTTCTATTGAACTGTGAAATGGATTCTTACATCTGTTAAACACAGGAGAATAAGATTCCTATACAATGCCATGGGAAAGAACTTTAGGAGTGTTTCCAACTATCACATCCACAAAACATTAGCAAATGCATAAGATTAATGGGAGATAAGAAAGTCGGATAAAGGAAAATGTTACAGAAAAATATAGAAACCAAAAGTAACTTAGCACTAATAACTCTTTAGATCCGTAGTTGTTAAAGCACAAACCAGCAGGGATTCAAATATATAGCCCAGAGGAATCCATGATAGAAAAGCATGCAATGTTGCCAGTGTTGCTCGTATAAGTTTTGTCCTTTGTGATGAAGATAGTACATATAAGCACAATTCATGAATTAGCTGAAACTCACTGTAGACAAACCAAACAGGATGTCAGTAACATGGGCACTATAACTAACTGGAAATAACAAGAACACAAACTACAATTAGTGGTTTGCATCTTTCCAAAGATGTTACACTTCACTATTCCCATGTTGTCCAAACAATAGATGCATACGGGCTCCATGAATCTTGCTTTCCCTGAGGAATAAAGAATCCAATAGAGGCACTCAACATAGATTCACCAAAAAATTGAGCTACGAAAAGAAAAATTCAGATGTAGCCTCTAAAAGACCCCCTTTCCTAGATGAAACAAGGCCGTGGTTGAATATCTGTTGCAATCAACAACTCTGAGCAATGTTGTTGTGTCCTGTACGTTGTAATCAGCCAGTTTTCCAACATGGCCAGGACCTGACTAATACATGTGTTCTCTCCAAGAAGTAAGAGCTCCCCATTTGACCAATACATTTAAGTTCACGAGCTACTCTCAAAATATAGGCTTTGGGCTAAAATGGGAACTAAGCTTTTAAGTTCTTTAGTGCTTGCCATCCTTAGACAAATGCTCAAATAGACATTAGGTAAGTTGAGATCATGAGCTACTTCTATGATAAATGTCCAAACAGAGGTAGTTCAAGGTACCTTAGAGGTAGAAAATCAAGGTTATGACCTTGTGATAGTATAACATCCAAGGGCTATATGATAAAGTAACAACTGACGAGAACAAATGGTTAGTCTATCATAGGACAATGAAGAACACAAAACAATCTGAAATCCTGCAAAATCCATCAGAGAAACATGAAGTAGAATTTCTCAGAGAATTGATTAAAAAAACAAAGAAAAGAGAAACAAATTGAAAGTGCATGAGTATAAAGAGAAACAAATTTCTCAGAGAATATGCGTAGTTATGCATAAGCCTTAAGGCATCATCAATGCTACAAATACCTTCTCTCAGGCATTTTACCAAACAGCCTCAAGGCATCATCAATGCTACCACAGTTGGCATCATTATTGTAAATATAAGAACCAAAAATCATGCAAATCAGATCATTGAAGAAGCTTCTATCCTTAATGATCTCATAACGAAAAAGGACTCATTTCTACAATCAATGATCTCTCCACTAAAACCATAAATCAACATTTCAAAAAGCAGAACAAGGAATTCAACAAAGATAAACCTAATTCCGATCAAATCTCAATTCAACATAGATTACAAGAAAGGAAATGAAGGAAGAACAATATACCTGATTTTTTACCGTCGATCACTCCCTCGAAACCCTAATTTCCATCGGAAAACGACACACCCAGAATAAGAACTACGGAAATACCCCTACACGCACCTCACACCTGCGGAGCTTCAGGCCTTTCCCGATCTCTGGATATGATTTTTGCCTTGGACTATCAATCGGACAGAGGAGAGAGCGCCATCCCAGGACATGGATGTTGGGAGAGGAGGGTTTGGGTTTGGGTTGAGAAGGAGAGTGGGAGAGAGAGATAGAGAGGGCGGAGATGCGTTGGAGAGAGAGCGAGGAGAATGAGAAGATGGAGCAGAGACCGGGAGGGAGAGAGAGGATCGGGGAATGGAGGGACAGAGGATTAGGGAACGGAGAGAGAGAGAGAGAGAGATAAGAGTTTTGGGCGCGGCTCCATTTTTTAGCACGCGCCCAATTTTGGGCGCCCTTTCGTGAGACGGACCTAGACGGTCCTATCAAGAGCTCTGTGGGGTCCACCATGAAGTATTTGGGTCATCCATTCCGATCATTAATTTTAATAAATTATTTTAGTTGATGATCCCAAAATTAAAGTAGATTTAACACCCAAGTGGACCACACCATAGGAAGCAAATGTGATTTAATCTCCATGTTTCCTATCGTGTGGTCCACTTGAGCCTTCGATCTACCTGAGTTTTTATTTCCTATCCTAAAATAATATTTCAAAATAGATGGACTGCTTAGATATAACATATATATATTTTTAAGCCCTATAGGGCCCCTTACACCACCGTTAATTAGGAATGGTGAAGCAACATTTTAGCTACGGATTAAAACCGTAGCAATATTAGCTACGGTTTATATCCGTAGCAAAAAACTAACGTAGTTTGTAGCTTTTGCATCTTTTTTTGGTAGTGATTGATTACATTCTTATTTTGGGTCATGATATAATTTTATAAACTTTTTCTCGACTAATCCTAGCTTGTGTTCAACTAGTCCAAGTACTGGCTCGACCAGTTTAAGAATTTTTTCGACCAGTCCAAGTTTTGTTATGGATTTTTTGGATATTCTGTCGAATCCTCGACCAGTCTTGGAGACTACCCGATCAATCAAGTGAACAGTGCTCGACTCAAAGTCCAGCAACCTTTTAGGGTCCCACTCGACCAGTCGAGTGCATGGCTCGACCGGTCGTGCAGGCCACTCGACCGGTCATGCCAGCCACTCGACCAGTCGTGGACGTATCTTATCTTATCGTGCCCAAAAATTTTAAAATTTTGTTGGTCCTTCAACTAGTCGAGCTGACCTCTGGGTCAGTCGAGTGAACAGTTTTTTCACCTATAAATAGAGCACGATTTTCAAAGTTTGATAAGTCATTCAAGCAAAATCAAGACACCACTCTGAGAGACAAGTTTGTGATATTCTTAAGCTATTTAGTGCTCATTTAATATTCTCTTTAATTTACTTTTTTGCATTTGATTTTGAATTCTATATTCCAATCTTATTTGAAGAAGGGATTTAAGTTTTCCCCTTTTTTAGAATCAAAATCAAATCGAGCTAGCTCAAATTGATTTAATCTAAAAATCATTTAGAACCCTTTCATAAGTGAGTGTGGACATTGAACATCTACTTCGAATTGGTTCTACCGGGCTTCATCAAAAAAGAATATCCAGATAAGTATGTTTACATTTTGGTAAATCTCTTTTTGGTTTTTGAGATTGTGCCAAGAAAATCTTTATTTTAGTTTGTCTGAAGTGATTCAAAAAATCTCAGAGTGTGGGGTTTTTGAATTGTGTAATCCCACTTGAAAGACATAATTGTGAAGGTTTTAGGTGAACCTTGAAAAACCTATTTCATAGTGAACGCCAATATCCCAATGGAGAGGATATTGGGAGTGGAATAGTTGTGTGGCTATTTTTCTAAATAATTGGTGTACACACAAGCGAACCATTATAATTTCTGGTGTTGTGGTGGATGGTTGATTGTGGCTTTGTGTGAATGTTATAATTTCTTTTTAAGCCTTTGTGGAGAATGTTGTAATCTCGTTTATGCAAGTGTAGGAATGTTGTAATAACTTAGTTTATTTTCTTTGCTATTTTTATTCTCTCCTATATTAGTTTGTGATTTTGATACATAGTCCGTTCTAGAAATCAGGTTGTCCTACCATAAGTCATTGGTTTTTGGTGTAAGGTTGTTCTTAGAACAACATCTATATCAACCTCTCAATACTTGTACATTTAAAGTTGCTATTCATTTCTGCTTTGTGGGATTGTTAAGTGCTATCTTTATTTATATCTGTCTAATTCCGCATTTAATTTTTTAATTTAACATAGTCCTATTCACCCCCCCTCTAGGACTCTTAGCTCGGCCCTTTCAAGTGGTATCAAAGCCTAATAGCTCATTTTTATCTTTATTATTTGGATTAAATTCCTGAGCTAATCGATCTGAGCTTTTTAAGATGTCAAATTTTGATAGCATCTCAATCACTAGGCCTCCACCATTTGATGGCTCCAATTATGCCTATTGGAAAGGTAGAATGAGGATTTTCTTAAAATCCATTGATGAGGGCGTGTGACAATCCACAATGACCAATTGGACCCCTCCTACCACTAAAGTGACTGATACTGATGGATCTGTTACTGTAAAAGTTTCACTTTATTTTACTTAGACTAATCTTTAGAAAAGTGAGAGTAGTGCCAACGCAAAGGCTCTAAATGCAATTACTTGTGTACTATCACCGGATGAATTGAAGAGAATTATATCCTGTGATACTGTAAAGCAAGCCTGAGATGTTTTAGAAATGACACACGGGGGTACAACAATTGTCAAGAAATCTAAAGTCCAAATCTTCACAACTAAAGTTGAGGAAATATGTATGGAAGAAAGTAAAACTTTCATGGACTTCTATACAAGATTAAATGACATTATCAACTCTACGTGGGGTCTTGGTGATAGAATCCCAGAAAGTAAAGTCTGTGCAAAGATACTGCGCTCATTGCCTGAACAGTTCAATTCAAAAGTAACCACGATCTAAGAACTTCGTGATACAGATAATATGAGGGTAGAAGAGTTAGTTGGGTCTCTTCAAACCTATGAGTTAAATTTTAAGACACCTAAAGGTAAGTTAATTGCCCTCAAGTCTTCTAAAAGTATTTCTCACGAAAATAGTAATGATTCTGATTTAGAAACCTCTGAAGATGATATGGCTCTTTTAGTTAAAAAATTTTACAAGATTTTTAAAAGTAAAAAGAGGGTTGATTTGCAAAAACCTATTGAAAATAAAAAACCTAGATCTAAAAATTGAAAATCGTTAAAAGACAGTCAATGCTACAACTGCCATGAATATGGGCATCTAGCAAACAAATGTCATAAGAAGGACAAGTCTAAAAAGAAAGGTATGTTGGCTACATGGGATGATTCTTCTTACTCTGAAGTGTCTTCTGAGTCAGAAGATTCTGACACCGAGTCGGCTAATGATGTTAAAGCCCTAATGACTTTAGTCAAGTTCACTTTTTCAGATAATGATGATTTAACCAGTGAAGAAAATCTGAATAGTGAGAATGAAAATGAAGAAGACCTTCAAGATGCTTATGATGCCCTATACAGGAAAAGTTGCAAAATTGCTATAAAGTTAAAACTTTAGAAAGAAAAGTTTTTAAAACTAAAAGATAATTTTGATAATCTAATCTTAGAAAAATCACACATTTCAATTTGCTTTGAAAAAACTAAGTGCGACTTAGATTTCAAAACGTTCCAAGTTGAAAAATTAAAATATGAAAGTGAAAAGTTAAAACTAAAAGTCTCTTCACTTTTGAGTTTGAAGGACACAAGGAAGTATGCCCAAAGTGATCCTAAATTAGAAAAACTTTTATCCGGATCCAGAAAATGTGGCGATCGATCTAGATTGGGCTATGATAAAAGATTCTTCCTAAGAATAAGAATACTCCACCCAAATTTGTGAAAGGAGAGTCTTCTAACTCAAAAGGGAAAAGTCTGAATCAAAATTATTCTAAAAATTCTAAAAATTTTCAGACTTTTAATCCTAAAAGCCATCTATCAACTATAAAAATCAGAATCGTAACTCTTTAGCTGAAAAAATTATTGATTTGCTTAAGGAGCTCTTAAAATCTAACTCAGTAGGTATGTCTTATAACAACTACAAACATAAGAAGACCAACTATACTCCTAAACCCAAAACTGTAATGAAATGGGTCACTAAGGTTACTTGTTTGGTTGCCCACACCGCTTTCAAAGCTTCAAGCCATTCAAAATAATACCTAGATAGTAGTTGCTCCAGACATATGACAGGTGACAAAGGTTTGTTCACCAGTCTTAAAGACATGATTGATGGTTCAATCACATTCGGTGATGGTTGCAACTGCAAAATTGTTGGCCAAGGTACGGTTCAATTCTTTAACCTCCCTCTATTTGAGAATGTTTTATATGTAGAAGGTTTAAAACATAATCTATTAAGCATCTCTTAAATATGTGATAATAATCATAATGTAAAATTCACCAACCATGGGTTTGAAATTTTAAATAAAAATGGTTTTGTAATATTAACTAGTCGCAGAACTTCTGAGAACTTCCACATTGTTAGTGATTCAAGCTCATCTAATCTATTGTGCTACATGGTCCATACTGATGAAACTGAATTATGGCATAAACGCCTCAAACATGTACACTACCGCAACTTGTATAGATTGAGCAAAAGAGAATTAGTAAGAGGTTTACCCAAAGTAAAGAAAGTAGATAAAATATGTGGCAAATGCTAGATTGGTAAACAAACCATGAGTACTCACAAAAAAGTGAACTCAATGCCACATCTAAACCACTCGAACTTCTCCACATGGATCTCATTGGACCAACTAGAATGGAGAGTCGAGGTGGTAAGAAGTATATTCTGGTGATAGTAGATGACTTTACCAGATATACTTGAGTAGTGTTCTTGAGAGAAAAATCAGAAACTCTCGATGAAGTAAAAGGGGTACTTAAACGTATCCAAACTGAAAAAGAATCACAAATCACTAAGATCCATAGTGATCATGGTTCTGAGTTTGAAAATAGCAGTTTTGAGAAATTTTTACAATGAACAGGGAATATCATATGAATTTTCTCCACCTAAAACACCACAACAAAATGGTGTAGTGAAAAGGAAAAATAGAGTGCTTCAAGAATGACAAATGTAATGCTAAATAGTATGAAACTTCTTAAAAATCTTTGGGCTGAGGCAGTAAACATTGCTTGTTATATAAATAACTGCATTTACACTAGAAAATCAAACAGTAAAACTGCTTATGAAATGTGGTTTGATAAGAAGCCTACTATTAAATACTTTCGAGTTTTCGACAGCAAGTGCTACATCTTGCATGACCGAGAAAATCTAGGTAAAATTGACACCAAAAGTGATGAAGGGATATTTTTAGGGTATGCTCTAAATAGTCAAGCATATCGGGTTCTTAATAAGAGGACTGGTGTAATTCAAGATTCCTTCAATGTGGTTATAGGTGATCATTTGAATACACCTGTCTTAAGTTTAGAAAATGATGAAGTTCTCTTATTTGATGAACCAGACTCTTCATCTAGTCAAAATAACACTGAACTATAGATAGTTAAAGACCATCCATCTAATCAAATCCTTGGAAACCTTTTCACTAGTGTGCACACTCGTAAACAACTAGAAGATATGTGTAACTACGTATGCTTTATATCTCAGATAGAACCGGCTAATGTAAAAGAAACCCTTACTGATGAAAACTGGATTGTAGCAATGCAAAAAGAGCTCAATCAGTTTGTTAAAAAAATGATGTTTGGTACTTAGTTCCAAGACCAAAAGATAAACACGTTATCGAAATAAAATGAATTTTCAAAAATAAGTCTGATGAACTTGGTAATATTATTAGAAACAAGGCTGGGCTGGTTATACAAGGGTACACTCAAATTGAAGGCATTGATTATGATAAGACCTTTGCCCTATTAGATCATCTTGAATCAATTAGAATATTTATATTCATTGCATGCTTTAAAAAATTCAAAATATATCAAATGGATGTAAAGAGTGCATTCTTAAACGGCGATCTGCATGAAGAAGTGTATGTTGAGCAACCTAAGGGTTTTGAAGACCTTTAGCATGTTAATCATGTCTATCAACTGAAAAAGGCACTCCATGGTTTGAAACAAGCTCCCAGGGCATGGTACGAAAAGTTGACTAAGTTTTACTAAGTCATAGCTTTGTAATGGAAAGTGTGGATAAAACACTATTTGTAAAGAAACATAATGATCACATACTAATAGTTCAAATTTATGTTGATGACATTATTTATGGATCTACTTGTACTACATGATTGTTGAATTTGCAGATCTTATAAAATCTAAATTTGAAATGAGCATGGTTGGAGAACTAAACTATTTCTTAGGGTTGCAAGTTAAACAACTCCCTGATGGTTTTTTTATCTCTCAAACCGAATATGCTCTGAACTTAGTTAAAAAGTTCAGATTTGTGAGTGGGAAAAAATTTGATACTCTAATGAGTACTACTCTGAAACTCTTTAAGGATTTAACAGGTAAGAGTGTGGATCCTAAGTTATATCACAGTATGATAGGTTGTTTATTAACTGCGAGCTGACCTGATATTGCATTTAGCGTAAGAATTTGTGCTAGATATTAGTCAGACCCTAAAGAGTCACATCTGATAGCTGTTAAGCGCATTTTGCGATATGTCTCTAGTTCAGCTAATCTTAGTCTCTGGTATCCACATGATACTAGTATGCAATTAACTGGTTACACGGATGCTGATTGGGTTGGTAACATTGATGATCGTAAATCAACCAGCAGTGGTTGTTTCTATACCGAAAATTGTTTGGTTTCTCCACTAAGTAAGAAATAAAGTTTTGTATCGCTCTCCACAGCTGAGGCAGAATATATTGCTATGGGTAATGCATATACTTAGCTTGTGTGGATGAAGAGAATGCTAAGCGATTATGGATTTGCACAAGGAACTATGGTTTTATACTGTGACAATTCAAGCGCAATTAATATTTCTAATAATCCAATTTAGCATTCACGAACCAAGCATATTGATATTGGATGTCACTATATTCGTGAATTAATGGAAGACAAGATAATTTCATTGAAATATATTCAGACCGAGAATCAACTTGTTGACATATTCACAAAACTGCTCGACAAAAGCAGGTTTGTAAGATTGAAATTTGATCTTGGTATGTACAATATGAACTGATGATTTGTGTCTATTTGTATCATAGTGTATATGTTTATTATTTTGAAAATTTTTGAATTTAAATTTTATGCAAAATTACATATTTTATAAGGTGCACGACCAGTCAAGTACATACTCGACCAGCAGTGGCACGACTGGTCTAGTATGTATTCGACCTGTCGTGAATCACGGGTTTGGCCATTTATTTGGGAAAAATCTCCTTTTTCTTCATTTGGGTCTTCTTCTCCAACATGCCCTACCTCGACCGGTCGAACCCATCTTTGATTCCTCTATGGTTAGTGCATTATTTTCAATTTTCTTATAGATTTAAGTCATTTACACTTCTTTTTCTTTATTTGTGTGGTTTATTTCATGCTTTATGATTATTTTAAGGGTTTTCTATCAAAAAATCTGATCTGCTAGAAACCCTTCTTGCCTCTTTTGCATTCTTTATTTTCCTTAATTTCTTTGTTACAATGGAGGGTAGAAACAAGAAGAAAGGATCTTTTAGTCCCTTTTCTTCTCGTTCCGCTCCTATCATGGTGTGCCATCTTCGGTCACCCGAGGAAGATCCCAAGTATGTACGGGATATTCACTTGCGCAATGTGATAGTTGAATGGACTGTTAATCCTGATCATTTTGCACCATTTAAAATTGGTCCTCTCCTTCAATCTGTTGGATGGGATAGTATATTACATTAGGGCGGACCAGCATACCACTTCATTGTGCAGGATATGTATGCTTGCATTAGTGACTTCTCTTCTGAGAATCTGACATTTACAATTGCGACCAGAGAAGGTCCAATTGAAGTGGACCGTCATCTTATTCTGGATTAATGGATATACCTGTTAATGACGACAGTATTCCCATTCATATACTTATTGTAAGACCGTCTGAATCTGAGAAGAGATGCTCACTCGTGTTTTATGTAATATGGATGCGGAATGGAGTACTGGGAATGCGCTCACTTCCAAGTTTATGTACCAGATACAGGGTTCTCTATTAGATTTTTATTTCAAATGTTTACCCTCGATCTGGTAACAAAATCGAGCTTACTACATTCATGGCTTGTATTCTTCATTCTATTGTTACTGGAGTCTCTGTGTGTCTTCCTTCGCTTATCTGTTATATCATGATTCAGTTCCGACTCCATCCAGGTCACAGTGACATACCCTTTGCTTATCTTATTACTGTTTTAGCCACCCATATTCTAGTGTTTATGCCTCTCGGAGAGGCTCCCACTAACCATCTACCATTCAACAACTCAAACATAAACAAGATGAATTTGAGGTTGGCTCCAGGCCAAGTTGATGTAGGTGCTGGTGGAGTAGTAGAAGCAACTGAAGAGGAGGATGCTTTGCCTCCAGATGATATAAATATGGATGACATTTTTGATGAGATTGAATTTGACTCTGCTGCTGATCCTGACTATCAGCCTTCTGATTTTGACGTATGACTGCGCTCTCTTGAGGAGAAGGTTGAAGGTATGCATATGTCCCAAGAAAAGCAATTTAAATATATGTGCAAATATTTGATGTGCATTAACAAGGGACTTCATCAAATTGATCCATCCATTCCTGCTCCTTATTTTAGTTCGGATTAGTTTTTGAATATCTAATATGTAATAGCTTTTATACTTGAATTTCTCTTATTTTTCTGTGCTTGGACCTATTTTCTTAGTATTATGGACATGTTTAACTGGTTATCTTGCCCATATTTATGTTATTCTGAACTTCTTCTCTTAGACTCTTCTATTTACTTCCATCTTCATTTATAAGTTCTTTCTTTTATCATTTTGTGACAAAAGGGGGAGAATTTGTGTTGATAATGTCTATTTCATGCCTATTTCATAATGATATTGGATTATGAATTTTATGAAATGTGAAGAATGTGGAGTAGAGAAGAGATGTGGAGGAAGAGTAGAGAAGAGAAGTATAGCAAATTTTCTTCCTCTTGAATTCTATGGAGTAATATATTGAGGGGGAGTATTTGGTTTGCTATTTGGTTTCGTAACTGGTGGTGCATGATTCTTTATTATGCGTATTATGCTTATTTTAATGTATTGTGTTTTGTCACAAATTTGACAAAGGGGGAGATTGAGAATGCTATCTTATCTTGCTCCTAGATTTGTTAAATTTTGTTGTACCAAAACCTCTTGAAATATGTATCTTGTGTAGCTCTACATTCAAGTACAACATCAAGTTCTAGATCAAGCTTTCAAGCTTCAACTATATCAAGACAATATGCTTTACTTTAGAATTCAAAGCTCATGTAATCTTATCAAGTTTAAGCTCATATCTTCAAAGTTGAAACTCAAAGTCACATGGTCACTACTTCAAATACATCTTCAAAAATACAACGACAAGCTTCAAGTACTTCAAGATAAACTTGCAACTGAAGCGAACGATGTTTCAATGCTCAAGTTTCACCTATAAGGTATGAATGACCCTAGATTGACCCTAAGTTAGGTCATATTGATTATATTCTTAAATTAGATCATGATATAATTTTATGAACTTTTTTTTCGACTAGTCCTAGCTTGTGTTCAACTAGTCCAAGTACTGGCTTGACCAGTCTAAGAATTTTCTCAACCAGTTCAAGGTTTGTTATGGATTTTTTGGATATTTTGTCGAATCCTTGACTAGTCTTGAAGACCGCTCGACCAGTTAAGTGAACAGTGCTCAACCAGTCAAGCAGGCTCGACTCAAAGTCCAGGAACCTTTCAAGGTCCCAATCGACCAGTCGAGTGCATAGCTCGATCGATCGTGCAGGCCACTCGATGGGTCATGCTAGCCACTCGACCAGTCGTGGACCTATCTTATCTTATCGCACCTAAAAATTTTAAAAGTTTATTGGTCCTTCGACCAGTCAAGCTGACCTCTGGGCCATTCGAGTGAACAGTTTTTTCACTTATAAATAGAGCACGATTTTAAGAGTTTGATAAGTCATTCAAGTAAAATCAAGACACCACTCTGAGAGATAAGTTTGTGATATTCTTAAGATATTTATTGCTCATTTAATATTCTCTTTAATTTACCTTTTCGCATTTAATTTTGAATTCTATATTCCAATCTTATTTGAAGAAGGGATTTAAGTTTTCCTCTTTCTTGGAATCAAAATCAAATCAAGCTAGCCCAAAGTGATTTAATCTAAAAATCATTTAGAATCCTTTCATAAGTGAGTGTGGACATTGAACATCGACGTTGAACATCTACTTCGAATTGGTTCTATCAGGGTTCATCAAAGGAGAATATCCAGATAAGTATATTTACATTTTTGTACATCTCTTTTTGGTTTTTGAGGTTATGCTAGGAAAATCTCTGTTTTGGTTTGCCTGAGGTGATCCAGAAAATCTCAGAGTGTGGGGTTTTTGAATTGTGTAAGCCCACTTAAAAGACACAATTGTGAAGGTTTTAGGTGAACATTGAAAAACCTATTTCATAGTGAACGCCATTATCCTAAGGGAGAGGATATTGGGAGTGGAGTAGTTGTGTAGCTATTTTTCTAAACAGTTGGTGTACACACAACCGAACCACTATAATTTCTGGTGTTGTGGTGGATGGTTAATTGTGGTTTTGTGTAAATGTTGTAATTTCTTTTTAAGCCTTTATGGAGAATGTTGTAATTTCTTTTATACAAGTGTAGGAATGTTGTAATAACTTAGTTTATTTTCTTTACTATTTTTATTCTCCTCTGTATTGGTTTGGGATTTTAATGCACATACTGATCTAAAAATTAGGTTATCCTACCATAAGCCATTGGTTTTTGGTGTAAGGTTGTCCTTAGAACAACATCTGTATCATCCTCTCAATACTTATACATTTGAGGTTTTTATTCATTTCTGCTTTGTGGGATTGTTAAGTGTTATCTTTATTTATATCTGTCTAATTCTGCATTTGATTTTTAATTTGACATAGTCCTATTCAACCCCCCCCCCCCCCCCTCTCTAAAACTCTTAGCTCAGCCTTTTCAGCTATAAAAACAAAGCAAATCAAGAAGGAAGATTGTCTCATACCAACCCAATCAAACCAAACTTTTTCAAATTATCTTTTCAATTATCCCGTCGATTACATTCCAAAGTCTAATCTTCTACATGCCTTGTTAAGAAAATTACATTCCATAGTGAAATCTTTACTTTCCAAGCTTGTTGCTTAGGGTAAGTCGTAGTGATAACTGAGTAGCTGATAATCATTAGTTGTAGTTTGAATTTATGTTAACACAATGAATTCAGTTCATCCATCAGAAAGGTGTTCTTCAGTTGTTCTTTGCAACCGACTGTAAGAATATTATTCACTTTCTATTTTGTCTGTATCGAAAAGTCCTTTCATACCGAAGGCAAATGTGCAACCCATCATTAGAGGATGAACCCTACCCTCTAGATACCACCTGATCAAATTTTACACATTGAGCGAGTGGCTGAGTGAGCAACCAATCTCTTTAGATCTCGGTTATACACTACATGTCTACTTATCTTTGTGCTTGGGGTCATTTGTTGTTCATTTTGAAATAAAGTCGCAATTTCAAATCTGGCACACCAACGCACCCAATGCAAAAAACAACAGTGAACAATTTTCGGGTACGCTTGGTGGGACACTATATCTAACTTGCTAGTGTGATATTTCTAATAATGAATAGAAAGAGTGCTCATATTGTCAGGGTTGATCCCTTTATACCAACTGCACTACCTCCAACCAAGGACCTGCCGGTTCCTGCAGCCCTTGAGGCATTGATTTTAAACAATAGCCCGACAACTACTGCTGGAGACTCAGGAGGACCATCCACCTCCTAAACTGTCCTTCTGAATGCGGTCGTTGTCATACTCAGTGATGTTCAGATGAGCATCTAGCTTGTGCAAGAATACGAAAGAGCCTAAGAGGAACAATTTTATATCTAAACTGATAGCACTAATCAATACATGACCAGCCAGACTGAAGCCATGTAGTGATTGATAGCTATGATAACTAAGCGAACACCATCGACAACATAATACAATGTCAAAGGAAGTTCGATCGGTAATGTAACTCCATTGCCACCAATGCTACCTCTGCAGCGCAATCCACTCCTAGTCCCTATCCCGGAAATGAGAAATGTGCCACCTCATATGGAAGTTAGGTGACCGAAGCAGGAGATTAGAAATTTTGTACCTGAAAATAAGAATCAAGGGCCTTTAGGAGGTTTTAATCCCCAACAGTTCCATAGATTTCGAAAGAATGCAAACCTATTTGGTCTGGATCACTTGCCAGCCTTAAGGCCTTAGTAGATCGATCGTGACCAGATTGTACAAATGGTTTGGGAAGTTACTGGCCAAGTGCTCGACCGCAATAATATCCCAGTATATCACAAGCCATACCCCAAGCGGATAGATTGGCAACATCCATTATTGAGGATCTATCGTGCTAATTCTACTGTATTTTCAAGAGAGCCCGGTCAATTGACTATCGATCATGTTGGATGCTTCACAATGCAGTGTGAGGAGTTGGCCAACAATGATTATTATAAATAACAATTTTTCGGCCATTCATTGACTACTGCAGCCTTCACTTGGTACTCAAATTTGCTGCCAAATTTGATACATAATTGGCAGGAGATGGAAGAAAAATTCCATGCTTAGTTCTTTTCTAAGAACAAGGATATTACCATGGCTAATCTTACACGGTTTCGATAGTTGCATGGCGAATCGTGCAAGAGTTGTATTACGCAGTTCAAGCAGGCGAAGAGTCATTGTAAAGTTGTCATGACAAAGGTCTATTTTATGCAATTATCATAAGATAAACTAGAATATAAGCTCCGTAAGAAATTTATAGGTACAAATTTATTGATTTATATGAGCTAATTAAAAAGGTCTCTCATTACGAAAAACTTTTTTAAGAAGGAGCTAGGCAAAAGAACACATCATTGGGAACATATTACAGCAACCCCAATTACGAGATTGTAATTGTTGTAGTGGCTAAGAAGCCATTAGTCTATGCTGCACTACTCAAAGTGGAGTCGATTGCTTCAGCAATGTAAAAGGCTCAAAAGGTTCACACCTTTGACATTACCAAAGCTGAAGAGATATTTGACATTTTGTTGGCTAAAAAATTCATTAAAATTCTTATGAACCATAATATACCTTTTATCGATGAATTGCAGAAGATCGAGTACTGCAAATGGCATGAAACTCGGTCACATTCGACTTATAAGTGTGTTGTATTTGGGAATGTCATCTAAGACATCGAGGGCTATTGAAATTTCTTGAAAGGGGTGAGGAGGCGATGTTAATCATAACCAACCTAATCTCATCTACTATTGAAGTGAACATGGTCACCACCAACCTAATGAATCAGCCGCGACTAAGGGTTGATCTTGGCCCAGGCAAACCATAAAGAGCACCTTATTAGCCCACGTAAGTGTGCCTAGGGCCCCCTCTTCCTGACAATGATTGGTCGGAGATTGTCAGGAGGACTCATCGACCATCCTCACTCTGTGACCGATGCGCTCAAGAAATTATCTCTCGATGGGAATACCCCTCTAGGCAAAGATGGGAGCCACTATAAGAAATTGGCCTTTTACCGACGAAATTGATTTCGTCGGTAAACATGACTTTCTTTGACAAAATTATATTTTTTCGGCAAAAGATTCTCGCCATGACCAAATATGTTCCCACCACCATTTACAACGATGGCCTGGAAACTTTTCTTGATGACATTATGTATCATTAGTGAAAACTATTTTCCCGACGATTATTTCATCGTAAATGTAATTTTTCCCGATGAACCAAATAGTTCATTGGCAAAAGATCCCTTGGTGTCCTTTCTGATGACAGAGAGGCTATTTTTATCGATGTTATATAATATCGTCGGTAAAGGAACTTTTTACCGACGAAAAAAAGTGTTGACAAAAGAGCTTTTTACCGACGAAATAGATACATCATTGGACAAAATGAACGTGGACATATTATTTCACTTTGTGTGGTTGATCATGGATGTTGAGTTGTAATTTTTATTTTTGGTGTAGCTAATAAGTATATTTAAAAACATATGTACGGAGTGGATGAGGCTAATAGAGCACGGGTGGGCCCAAATATTTTTGAATCCTTTTACCGACGAATTGTGAAAACTATCACTGATGAAAATTTTCTTCAGTAATAATATTATGTTTTAAGTCAAAAATATTTTGAGTTGTAATTATGAAAACTCTCTCTGCCTCTCCATCTCTCACTCCCTCTCCGCTCGCTCTCCCTCCCCGCTCACTCTCTGTCTCACTCTCCCTCTCCCTCTCACTCTCTCATCCCTATCTCTCTCTCTCTCTCTCTCTCTCTCTCAAAACCCTAATCCTCTCTCTCTCTAACTCCTCGACCCTCTATTGCAGTTCGACCTTCTGCTGCTCGTGAATCTCGGATTCTCAGGTATGATGTAAGGCTTTTTGTAATTTAGAATACCTCTTGGGCATATGCATTAAGAAATCCCTAATTAAGAATTTGCATTGTCGAATCCCTTTTTAGGGATTGCTACTATTTATTTCATTCACTATCCATTTGTTTGTCATTGATCTAACGATTGTGATCTTCCCAAGTACATTTGCCCACTTGTACTAATTGATGGCAGAGGAGGACACTACAGGTCTTGCTACAGTGGGCCCCACAATGACCCTTGCCATCCAGTTTTTGGCCTGTGATGGATGACCAAAAATAGGATATAACCAACTGTCCATATGAAACTCCTTGAAATCCACTGATTAGATGGCTTGGTTTTTCTGATGGAGGTGATGTTTGGCGCAATCACCCATCCATGGTAGAACCCACCGGATGGATGATCTGGATCCTCAAAAGTGGGCCCCAGCCAACTGAAATTAGCAGCATATTATAATGTTGCATTTCTAATCTTATCATAAGATGTTTGAGCATTTAGTATAATTTCTGGTAAGATCGTAATGCTTATATGCTATGGTGATTCTATTACCTCTGCCTTTCTTGTTCTAAATTCTCTGTATAAATCTCTATTGCATAAATCTCCCATTTCATAGATTTATATCCTCTGATAATGTCCATTCCCAGCCTTCTTTATTTGCCTTTCCTTCACGATTATGTTGAGCCTCCATAATTTGTCCCACCTCCCTTGGATAATAATTTGACTTAAGCATCACTGTTTGGTTATTTGCAGACAACGAAATATAACTTCAATCTCATATTGTTCAAGCCAGAGACGTTTCAAGAATTACTATTGGATAAGGTAATACAACTTTCCCTCTTTTCAAGTGGTGCAATTTGAAGGAACATTTAGGTCCTATTTGGATGCCTAAAAATGAGTTCATCATTATGTATTAGAGATCTTGATCTCTAAACTTAATTACTATTGACATGAACTCACTATGTATTAGAGGTAATGATTTTTTCTTATTAAGGTTATATTCAATCATTTCCCTAAGAAAGATGATCTCTAATACATAATTATGATTAACTAAAATGAGATGAACTCATTTTTAGGTGTCTATTGAACAGGCTCCTAGATAATTGTCCTACACAAGGTTTGAAATGGCCATATCGGGTATTATATCCTTCACCATTAATATGGGGTTGTATGCCCCATATGGTTTATATAGGTGTCTTTCTCATATGGTACTGGACAATACCAGCATGTATTAGGAGATATATATTGGTTTTAGATAATACTTTAGACCGTAAAGAGTGGTTTCCTTTATTTAGAATTATTTCAAGGACACATATCAAATGGTTATTCGTTTGCGTTAGTTATATCATCAAAGCCATTTTCAACTGAAATATAAGTTGCTTGTAGCTATTGAAATGTGAGTTACTTCTCCTGATATTACTTTTGGCCTTTGATTTCTTGTTGTTGATACACACCAATTGCATCATTTCATATAATAGAAAATTTGGGTTTTTCATGGACATAGATAAAATGGCGGCTGTTGGTTGTGATGTACACGATCGGTCCCACCACAAACATGCCCTTCTCCAGTAGCATTTTAGATAGACTCAAGTTAAGCTGCCACAATTAGAATTGAACTTTAGGTGAGTCACAGGTTAAAATTTTATAATGGATCAGTCCCTTTGATTTGGATGGTTTGAATTTGAGATACACGCATGGCAGTTCACACATATTTCAACCGTTGATTGCATTTGATCATTGATTAATATCTGCTAACCTTTAGTCTTCTCTCATGAGAAAGACAGATGTAGAAAACATGGAAACAATTAATCGTTCGTTGAAATGTGAATAGGTCGAAAAGGGTCACTCTCTTTCAAGAGTTCTATGCTCTTCTTGTGCAATGCCAGAGGGTTCACATTTAGATAGAAATGATTTCAATGGGTGCTAAGATCCATGGATATCCGAAATGTCTGACCCGATTTAACCGTGTGCATATTTAGTGTTTGGTGGTGAAATTTCTGTATATAGACACATAAGATCTGTGTATTGAAATAAATTCAATGGTGGTCCATTGATCAACATAAAGTGAAACCTTTAGTTATGATTAAATACAAAAATAAAAATAAAAATGAGTTAGCAATGACCATCATCACATATTTTGTTATAGCTGTAATTGAATTGATTTTGTTTAATCAATTTAGCTATGAAAAAATAGTGAAAGAAATGCATATGGACCAAAATCAGCAGTATATTTTACAAAGAAGAGAGAAATATTAGTGCTATATAAGTGTAAAATAAAGAAGGGAAAACAAAAAAAAAAAGGAAAAAAGAAAAAATAAAAGTTGTTATGCACAGGAATGTAGACCGTGCTTGCTTCTTTTGGGGAGAACAACTTCATGTGCATGATTGACTGATGGGGTACCACGCCTAACTCCAAAATAGAAGGCATGCCACAAGACCATGCTAGAGTACTTAACATTTACAGTTTATTCAGAGCTGTCATATATGAGAATAAATAACTAAGTTAGGAATAGATAAGAGGCCAAGATTTAGGATCATTTTAGGTTTACATTCAGATATTTAAAGTTTTTTTTATGGGCATGTCTTTGGGACACGATCTATTCTATGTTATTGCTAGATTAAAAGACCACAGAATTTTTATCTCCATTGGGAGTTTGATTTTACATATATTTTTTTTAATGTTAGATAAGAGGGCTAAGATTTAGTATCATTTTTTTATCGACATTTTACATTTTACTTATTACTGTTAAATGCTACCACCTTAAGATGCCTCTTCATTTTCAGTGAAAGTCACGTAGTACTATGGGAGCACTGGAGCATTTTTCTTAGATGATACTTATATTAGAAGGAATTTTGAGCTGCACTTTTAGTGATTTTTCTTCTCAGTATGGGACTATAGGAGTATTCAAGGAAGAGCTGGCAAGGTGTGGTGGATGATACATGGGCATAGAAAGTTCCAATCAAACAGTCCAATTTAAATGGATCCTTTTGTCAAGGAATTAATGCCATACATTTGCATGCACCCATTTTTTTATTTTATTTTTTTATTTTTTATTTTTTACATCAGATGTAATAATCTGTAAATTTAGAATGGGTGTATGTAAATTAATGAGAGTGTGCATAAACATCAATTCCCTAGATAGAACGATCCATCTAAACTGCACTATTTGATTTGAACTACTTGTATGCTATATATGCAATTTCATAGTAATTTCTTAGTATTAAACAGTAATTCCCTAGATAGAATGATCCATCTAAACTAGACTGTTTGATTTGAATTACTTGTATGCTGTACATGCAATTTGTAAATAATTTCTCAGTATTAAACATCAATTCGCTATATAGAATGATCCATGTAAATTAGACTATTTGATTTGAACTACTTATATGTAGCCAATGCAATTTCTAATTACCTGAAATGTGTGTTGGACCTACTTGAAAATCTAGACAAATGGACTGTTGAAGTGTACCACTACAACCCAGAGCACTGAAACTTATAGTGATCTAAAAGCACTATAGTATCTCCCAATAACCTATTTGACAAATGCTTTAGGGATAAAATTACTGTCAATGGGCAGTGTTTGAGCCCGCCAAAATCAAAATTTTAAATAGGACTGGCCCATCAGGCCCAGCTCAAACAATTCAAAATCCATGAAGAAGCCAACCCAAAGCCTGTAAATTAAACATCCAAATCCCAAAAATTGTATAATTAACTAATTGTATTAC
The DNA here is from genome assembly GCF_029962835.1 of Magnolia sinica. Lineage (NCBI taxonomy): Eukaryota > Viridiplantae > Streptophyta > Magnoliopsida > Magnoliales > Magnoliaceae > Magnolia > Magnolia sinica. The sequence continues at coordinate 33,686,845 of NC_080582.1, read as the reverse complement.
ATTGCTTCTTCACTTTTCTCATTATTGTGCATTGTTTATAGTTAGCTTAATATGTATTACATTTTTTTTCTTAAATTATTATTGTGACTTGATAGTTTATAGTTGTGACTTGTGAGGCAGTTTTTTCTCAAAAGTCAGGCAGTTTTACTCCTTGGTGGGCCATAATATACAAAGTGAACTGACAATCAAATGGATGCTTTCTATCCATCCATTTGTTCTATATGCTTTAGCCCACTTGAGTTTTGAAAGAGGATGACCCACCTGATGGAGCATACCCGAATGTGCGTTGGAGCTATCCGGATGTTGAGTAGGGGTCCCTGGAAGGTGGGAACCGCTGTTATAACCATGATGAAGTTGTCCATTTCCTATGGACAACAATATGGGTGGTCTGGCCATTTGGACAGGCCCTTGTTTATGTATTAGTCAGAAATGGAGCAGACCTGGATGTGCATCGGAACTATCCGGATGTTGAGCGGGGGTCCCTGGAAGGTGGGAACCACTGTTATAACCATGATGAAGCTGTCCATTTCCTATGGATAGCAATATGGGTGGCCTGGTCATTTGGACAGGTCCGTGTTTATGTATTAGCTCGAAATTGACAGAGCAGACCCTAGTATAACCCTAAACCTAAACCTACACCTAAACCTATTCTTAAATCCCTAAACCTAAACCTATAACCCTAACAAAAAACTAAACCTAAACTCAAAAACCTAAGCCAAAACCCGATCCCGAACCTGAACCCGAATCCAAATCCCTAAATCCTGAACCTAAACCTAAACCTAAACCTAAACTTAAACCTATTCTCAAATCCCTAAACCTAAACCTACACCTAAACCCAAACCTACAACCTTAACCAAAACTTAAACCTAAACTTAATTCACTTAACTTAAACCTACACCTAAACCCAAACCGATAACCCTAACCTAAACCTATATGTATTTGTGCGTGGATGAATGGCTAAAGGAAACAATTTCCTCCCTTAATTTACCTCTCTTTCTGCAATGGCCTACTAAAGTTTTGAATCAAGTTGAAAGTTGGGTCTTAAGGGCTTTATGGCTGCCACATCACATGGACCAGATTTTGGGCCTATGATATATATATATATATATATATATATATATATATATGAGTAATGCTCACACATAACTAGTTGGACATTACATTTTCGTCCAACTAGATGTGCATTTAATGAAAACTTTCTTCCTAATTAATGATGGAAATCTCTAAACCTAAACTTAAACTTGAAAACCTAATCCTAAACCTACTCCAGAACCTGAAACCGAACCTGAATTCCTAAAACCTAAACTTAAACTTAAACCTTAACCTACACGTAATCCTAAACCTATAACCCTAACCTAATCTTAAACCTATTTCCGTAAACTGACTCTAATCTTTTCATTGTAGAGATGGATAAGAGTTGGATGCGAGCTAAGAATAGGTTTTGGCCCAGAGTATAAACAAGGTGTTCAAGAGTTCATGGAATTTGCATGATATCGGGCAGATTCAGGCAATAAGATTAGGTGTCTATGTCAAAAATGCAAGAACATGGTTCATAAGATTTTAGACAAAGTAGAAGACGATTTGTTCATAGTTATGATTGACTTGGGTTACACTTAATGGATCCATCATGGTGAAGAGTTCCACTAAAGAGTTGAGGCCACTGAAGTCCTTGCTGACCCAATTGTGACAGATGATGAGGACGAAGACGTTAACAAAATGCAAGATATCATAGGGGATGTGTTCAGGGGAATAATTGCAGATATTGATTTTGCAGCTACAAGTAGTAGCTAAGATATTCCTCATATGGGTGATGTCGAATCAGAAAAGTTTAGTAGGTTGTTGAGGGATGCGCAACATCCACTTTATCCAAGGTGTGAGAACTTCTCCAAGTTAAATTTTCTTACAAGGTTACTTCATTTGAAGACAATAAATCGTTGGAGTAACAAATCGTTCGACATGTTGCTTGACTTGTTGAAAGAAGCATTACCGGATGGTGAGACATTGCCTAAGTCTCATTATGAGGCAAAATCCTTGATGCGAGACTTTGGCCTTGGTTACATCCCCATACATGCATGTATAAATAATTGTGTATTGTATTGAAAAGAGCATGGAAATGTTGAAAAGTGTTTAGAATGTAGAGAGTTTAGGTGAAAGTATGACGAAGCCAAGCATAAGAAAATCCCACAAAAGGTATTAAGGTACTTCCCTTTAAAACTCAGATTGTAAAAATTATTTACGTCTCGCAAGACGGATGAAGATATGAGGTGACATAAAGAGAAACACATTCATGATGATAGTACACTGAGGCACCCTGCGGACTCTGAAACCTAGCAAAATTTTGGCAAGCAATATGACTGATTTGTAGAGGATTCTCGCAATGTTTGACTAGGTCTTGTAAATGATGATTTTAATCCATTTGATAATATGAGTAGCTTGTATAGTATGTAGCCAGTGGTACTTATGCCCTACAATTCACCTCCTGTTTGTATATAAAGGAGTCATTTTTCATGATGTCATTGCTATTCCTAGACCCAGGTCACCTGGGAATGACATTGATGTGTATTTATGACTGTTAGTAGATGAGTTAAATGAGTTGTGGAATTAAGGTGTATAGACATATGACACATTTGCAAGATAGACATTTCAATTACATGCAGTGGTCTTGTGGACAATAAATGACTTTCCTGCGTATGGAAATTTGTCTGGATGGAGCATGAATGGAAAGTTGGCTTATCTTACATGTAGTATTGAAACTTGTTTATTGTCATTGAAGCATGATAAAAAAACGTATTATATGGGCCATCGTCGCTTCCTTTCGAGCGATCATAGTTGGCGCAGAAAGACGATGACCTTTGATGGCAAACAAGATCATAAGCTACCACCGAAAGAGCTATCTGGAGAAGATGTGATACAACAACTAAGTAACATTAGAGAAGTTAGATTTGGTAAGGCATCGCACTTGAAGAGAGGAAACATATAGTATTGGAGTATAACTAGAGGAAGAAGAGCATTTTTTTTAGTTGCCCTATTAGAGTGATTTGAAATTGCATATTGAGAAGAATATATGTGATAATGTCTTTGGAACATTGATAAACATAGAGAAGAAAACAAAAGACAGTTTCAAGGCTCGTTGGATCTACAAGCAATGGGTTTAAAGAAAGAGTTACACTTGCAACCACATGAAAATTTATATACTATATCAGCAGCCTGCTACACATTAACAAAACTAGAGTAAAAACGTTTATGTGAATGGTTAAGATTAGTGAAGTTTTTCGATGGGTATGCGTTAAATATATCTCGGCGCATAAACATTATGGACTGTAAGGTAACAGGAATGAAAAGTCATGATTGTCACGTCATTCTACAACGTCTACTACCAGTTGCGATTCGTGGATTCTTGAGCAAGGATATCAGTGCCGCATTGATTGAGTTGGGGATATTCTTTAAGGATTTGTGTTCGATTTACCATTCAAAGCATCTGTACGGCTGGATAGCATAGATGAAAAACATACGCTAGGTGGACCCACTCAGCTATACGGCGTGGATCAAGTTGGCCACACCCATCACAAGAGAGAGAGAGAGAGATAGAAAAAGAGAGAGATCGGATGAGGTGGGAAGAGCTTCGCCACTATGAGCTCCTCCATGCAATGTATACATCAAGATGGGTCCCACCAAATGTGGGCCCTCAATCATCAAAATCACACAAATCAACTCTAGAAAACACCCACCTTCAATCTCCTCTTCTTTCTTCCACCAATGTATGCTAGAGCTCCAAGTGAACAATTTCAACGGTTGAGATGGATCATGGACGATGGGATTGGGTGCTAGGAAGGTAGGCCACAATAGCTTCTTTGGGGAGCTTGGACGTTGCTCTCATGGAGTTGCTTGGGAGAATGAGAGAGTGAGAGAGAGAGAGGTTGTAAGAGAGAGAGAGGGATGGGTGAGTGAGTGATGGGTGTACTTGGTTATAAGAGAGAGTTGACTTTAGGGAGGGTGGTTGTACTTGGGGATGGGTGTTGTACTTGACATGTGAAATGATTGATGGAATATTTCTCTTGAGTTTTGCAAATGCGCTGCGTTTCCTCAAATTGAACGCGGGCCCACATCTCTTGACCTGGGTATCACCTCGGTGCGTGAGACGCGGCGACGACGCGGTCGCTAGGGTACAAGTTTTGGGTCAAGCCAACTCTGGAACACGGGATATGACTTAAGGTTATGCGCAAATGCTATCAACACATTGCGCCTCGCCGAAATTTGACTAGGAGGATTGTAGAAGCCTACGAAATGATATGGCCTAGGATACGGGTCTTGCAGGTCTCCCCTTGTAATAAAAATTTCATCCTCAAAATTTAAACCACAACATAACCAATACAGAGCTCACCAAGGGAGGGAAACTACACCATTATATGTATAATCTGAACAAAACATACTAACATAATCAAACACTTAAGAGATGGGGATAATGCTCACGAATCTAAAGGTCTAACTCCCAAGACGACTCATTCATGAGCAATCTAGCCAGATGGTGCAGGGGTCAAGTCACACGAATCGTCGATGACTCCTCCTAATGTCTGAGGATCCTGCTGCTGCTGTTGGGGTCCCGACGGCAGATACTGTTGTCGCTGCTGCTACTGAGGATGGGGACCCTCGCTCCTACAATGCCCTATCCCACAGCACCCAAAATAAGCACCTGAGAATGGTCTCGGTGGCAGGGGCTGCCGAGGGTGGGGGCACTCCAAGAAGCGGTGCCCCGCCTCACCACATCTGAAGCATACACTTGAGGACTGACGTATAGGTGGTGCAAGTGCTCAGAAGGACGGACGGTTCCTGTGCCTCTGTGGCTGCCAATGCTACTAGGAACTACCAGAGGGGACCTGCATCTTCTGACCTCCTCTCTTAAGAATGGCGGTCATTGCTTGCAACATCTGCTGCAGCTGGTCTGCACTTATGGACACGGTCGATACTGCGCTAGACTCGAATGGGGGTGCAGAAGTCTCTGGTGGGGGAATAAGAATCTCAGGCAGGGAAGCGGAAGTCGCTCGGGTCACTCGCTTGGGTGTCATGTCCTACAGAAAGGAACACGGGCCTATCATCCTTGGGCACTCTCGAATGCACGCATGATAGGGAGCTATATCGGGAAGTTTCTAAGTTATTCGAATTCGGGGATCTAATCATTCTAAGTCCGCAACAATCATACAGTATAAGATAGCTATCAGTAGATTTGTGATGTTATCCTTAGGTATTCCTAAGTTATGCTCTGATAACAACTTCTATCACGCCTCAAACCCAGAAATCGAGCTCATAAAAATTCCTGATTGCTGAATTCGGTGCCGACAGCCTCTGTAATATCCTATTCTTGGCTCCCATCGCCCATATATCAGATTCTGACCCTGAGATCCTACAAGGAGGATTTTCCAACATACATTTGTCTCATAAGAAGCATAACCACAAGTTTACCCAAATCAGAAAGACAACATCATTAACACATATCCATTATATAAACATTTGAATATAATGCTAAAAGGAAAATACATATATTAAAAATAAAAGCTCCAAAAGACCGTTGCACGCTCCAAGCTCAATGCTGCTACAACCTAACATTACTTGCACGTATCTATCATGCATAAACTTATAGAAAAGTTAGAGGGTAGTGCAAGTGTGTGCACAAGGTAAGTGCCAAGTATTTAGTACAATGCTAAAATCATACAATATGAAAAATACTGGCAAGTCCATGAGTCATCCAATATCAGGGTACGCAATATAGATCAGTTATGCAAATAAGGAGTCATAAAGAGCCAAATATCAGATGCCGAGGATGCAATGCAATATAGAATTCCTAATGAGTTCACGAATACTGTCAGTCATATCTCGGCCATATAAAGGCAGAAACATGGTAACCTAAACTGCCATATGCCGCAGATGTAATGTAATATGTGGTGCGAATGGAATGACCATGCTGGAGTGTGAAGTCAGGATGATAGTACGTAGTATCGCAGGCTACGGGGTCCATCACAAGGAAATTCTATCCAAACCAGTCTCATACCTAAATTTAGATAATCAAACACAATGTGGTAAACTCTTGATCTTAGGTTGGTTGTGCGCCCCAACCGAAATCCTGGCCATTACGAAGATACACAACAAATTAGTTGTGCACCACCAGCCTTGGGTGGAAGTAAATGAATGAACGAATGAATGAAATGTTGAGTATATAACTCCTGCTCAATAAGTCTACACATCAATACCGTACATCTCTAGGATCATCACCGAGGTCTAGTATACACCAAACCAGATTGTCGCCACATCGCACGCAACAAGGTGAGTGGAAGAGACCTCACTATCTGCCTGCCAATATCGGGCCCGGCTCGTCGATAGTGGACCTATTCTCGAGTTGATCAAACTCAGCCTAGCTTTGTCCCCTCCTCTCATGCAGATAAGGCCACACCCCCTTCCAACCGACCACGACAGAGTAGAAGACGTGGCCTAACGATATACGGCCCTCATGCACTCATGCATCCACTCGATCTAGATATTGGAGTAACCTCTGGAACTAAGAGGGTTTTGGGACTTTCACCCAGGGATATTTATAGCACCTCATGTAGAACAGATTTTTGGTATCCCATATAGCCATCCACGATATGCCTATAGAGGCTATGACCTTGATGTCCCTAGGGCGTACAGTAATCATAATCACACAATACGAGATGCATGAGTCATACAGTCCAATCATGCATCAATTCTTCGCATACCATGCACTCATGTGGGGGTAACTCCACCTATCAGGGAGTCCCACGAACAACCTGCCCTATGGCATATGCAATGGCCAACCATATCTCGTAACAAACATGCAGATGATGCGTATGGGCATGTATCATGATGTCATGTTGTCACATACTCATAATCGACATCAATAATTGACCTATCAAAGGGCCTAAGGGAGGGTCACAATGAGGACATTTAACCATCATTGCCCATCAATGTGGACATTTAACCAACATTGCTCCCAAGGAGTGGCCCATATAGAGCCCAACATATAGTGGGCCCATAACCTCACGCAAGGGCCAAACAAACATCACAATGGGCCTTGCTCAAGGGCCATATATACATCACATCAAGCCTCATCAATGGCCATAATTACTTCAAAATGGGCCCCATACAATCACAATGGGCCACATACAATCACAATAGGCCACTTACGGGCCTTACGCAAGGGTCTCACACATAAAGTGGCTGCATTACATGGGCCTTATACATCACATCGAGCCCCTTACAATCATAATGGGCCTAATTCACATCACTATGGGCCGCATCACATGTGCCTAATATACATCACAATGGGCTGCTCACACGGGCCTAACACAATCACTACGGGCCGCTCACATGGGCCTAACGCACATCACTATGGGCCACATCACATGGGCCTAATACAATCACTATGGGCTGCATTACATGGGCCTAATACACATCACTATGGGCCACTCATATGGGCTTAATACACATCACTATGGGCCGCTCACACGGGCCTAATACACATCACTATGGGCCGCTCACATGGGCGTAATACACATCACTATGGGCTGCTCACATGGGCCTAATACACATCACTATGGGCTGCTCACATGGGCCTAATGCACATCACTATGGGCCGCATCACATGAGCCTATTACAATCACTATGGGCCACTCAAACAGGCCTAACACATATCACTATGGGCCACATCACATGGGCCTAATAAACCTCACTATGGCCCGCTCACGTGGGCCTAACACATATCACTGTGGGCCACATCACATGGACCTAATACACATCACTATGGGCTGCTCACATGGGCTTAATACACGTCACTATGGGCCAGTCACATGGGCCTAATGCACATCACTATGGGTCGCATCACATGGGCCTAATACACATCATTATGGGCCGCTCATATGGGTTTAATGCACATCACTATGGGCCGCATCCATGGGCCTTAATTATAACACAATGGGCCTCATCCCATAGGCCAAATACACATCACAATGGGCCACACCAATGAGTCTTATATACATCTAGTGGACCACATCCACGGGCCACACCAATGGGCCTCATCACTTGGGCCCAATACACATCAACATCGGGCCTCACTCATGGGCCTAATACACATCAGATTGGGCCTCACATTTGGGCCTCATATACATCGCATTGGGCCTCATTGTATGGGCTATAAATATATCACATTAGGCCTCATTCAAAGGCCTCATATACATCACTTCAGGCCTCAAATAGGGGCCCATGAGCTAGGCACAATGGATGGATAGTGCATGTAACACATGCATAAAAGTGGTCCCCCAAATAATCACAATGGGCCTCGATCAGTCCCGATGGGCCTCTCGTATAAAGGCCTTACACATCAAAATGGATCTCACCACCTGGGTCTTATATACATCAAGTGGACCTCATCAATGGGCCACACCAATAGGCCTAGAAAAATGGATGAACCGTGTGATGCAACACACACATCAAGGTAGGCCCCACAAATGAACAACATAGATATACAATACATACATCTCGGCGGGCGGCACAAATGGACGGTGTAGATATATAACACATACACCACGACGGGCTGCACAAATGGACAGTGTAGATATACAATACATGTATCAATGGTAGGCCGCACGTGGCGCCGTCCAAACATTGTCTATCACCATCCATCACAATCTGGACGGTGTGGATGAAATAAATACATTAAGGTGAGCCCGTCAGACGGATGGTGTGGATCGGATACATACATCAAGGTAGGGACCCATAGAACCTGTTAATGTCAGTCCAGCAGCTATATTGCTGCTGGACGGATGGTGTTAATAAAACACATATATCATGTTAGGGCCTCACCAGCACTCGTCCAGATGGATGGTGGACATAGAACACACAAGGCAAGGTGGGCCCCACCCCCACAACAATACAGATGGACGGCTTGGAGGAAATACAGATGGACGGCGTGAGTGAAACACATATCTCACAGTGGCATCCCACATCACTTGCTGACAGTGTGAAAATCAGATACATACGTCTCGTGGCTCACGTGTATGAATGGTGGATAAAGCTCCTTCATCAAGGTGGGTCCCACATCCTCAGCCTTGGATGGTAGGGATGAAGTACATACCTCATGGGCCCCCAACAGGTGTTGGACAAAGGGTCCAGCAACGTTCCTCCTGATTTGGATGGCTGGATGAAACGCATGCATGGTGGGTCCCACATAAGGACAGTGTGAATAAAATACATACATCCTAGTGGTGTCCCACATCCAGGGACTGGACATGAGGTGTCCCACATCCACCGTCTAGATGATGGATGGTCTGGTTGGCGTGGATAGAAAACATACCTCATGTGGGTCCCATATAGATGGACGGTCTGGAAATACGTACGCCAGGGGGGGGGGGGGTGGTCCACACGTGTGGATGGATGGATAGTGAGGATGCAAAATGCAAAAATCTAAGGTGGGCCACATCCCTACTGGATGTCCGTTTGATGGACGGTCTGGATACAAAACACGTGTCATGCTGGGGTCCACATCCAACACCGTCTGGATGGTGGACGGCTAGGATAAAATACATACATCACATGGGCCCCACATGCTCGGCAGCCATGGATACAACACATGCGTCAGTGAGCTACACCTTCTAGCACCGTCTATCAAGGTGGGTTCACGTGGTGGCCCACCAAAGTTCTATATTAGTTGATATTTGTGTTTCCATTCGTCCAAGCCCCATTGTCTAAAGCATCTGGACTGTTGGATGGCATGGATGAAAAACATATGCCAGGTGGATCCACTCAGCTGTACGGCGTGGATCAAGTGGGCCACACCCATTACAAGAGCGAGAGGGAGATAAAGAAAAAGAGAGAGATCGGATGAGGTGAGAGGAGTTCCACCACTCTGAGCTCCTCCATGCAATACATACATTAAGATGGGTCCCACCATATGTGGGCCCTCAATCATCAAAATCACACAAATCAACTCTAGAAAATACCCACCTTTGATCTCCTCTTCCTTCCTCCACCAATGCATGCTAGAGCTCCAAGGGAACAATTTCAACAATTGAGATGGATCATGGACGGTGGGATTGGGTAGTAGGAAGGTGGGCCACACTAGCTTCTTTTGGGAGCTTGGACGTTGCTCTCATGGAGTTACTTAGGAGAATGAGAGAGAGAGAGAGGGATGGGTGAGTGATGGGGTGTGATAGGTGAGTGAGTGATGAGTGTACTTGGTTGTAAGAGAGAGAGAGTTGACTTTGGGGAGGGTGGTTGTACTTGGGGATGGGTGTTGTACTTGACATGTAAAGTGATTGATGGGATTGATTGATGGATTATTTCTCTTGGGTTTTAAAAATGCACGGTATTTTCTCAAACTGAACGCGGCCCCACATCTCCTAGCTTGGGTATCACCTCGATGCGCGAGACACAGTGTCAAAACCGCGGTGATGACGCGGTTGCTAGGGTACAAGTCTCGAGTCAAGCTAACTCTAGAACATGGGATACGACTTAGGGTTGGGCGCAAATGCTATCTATGTATCGCAGCTCGTCGAAATTTGATCGAGAGGACCGCGAAAGCCTACAAAATGGTACGAGTTAGGATACACGGGATACGACTTAGGGTTGGGCGCAAATGCATCTATGCATCGCAGCTCATCGAAATTTGACCAGGAGGACCGCGAAAGCCTATGGAACGGTATGGGCTAGGATACGGGTCTTACAAGAAATTAAGGAAAAATGAAGAAGAGAAGAAGAAGAATAGGAGAAAAGGGAGAGAAAAATGAAAGAGAGAGAGAGGGAAGATGAGTTGTTACTGTTGAGTCGGGTGGACTCGACTCACTGAGGTTGCGGGCTGGACTCTCCAGATCCACTACTGGACGTCCCAACAAGGAGGAAAGAGAAGGGAAGTAGAGGAAGAAGAAATGAGAAAGAACGAAAAGAAGAGATCAATGGAAAAGAAGGAAGAGAAGAAGAACGAGTACGGAGTTGAGTCGTTGAGTCAACTCAATCCAAAACCGAGTTAAATTACTCGAGTTGATCCCTAAGTGTGGCTGCCTGAGAGAAGTAAGGGAAGAAAAAATGAAGAAAGAAGAAGATTGAAGAAAAAGAAAGGAAGAGAAGAGTGAAAAACATTGGACTTCTAGTCTACTGAGTCAACTCGCTAGTCCGCAACAAGTCGGGTCAAGCTTAGTCAGGTCAGCAAAATTTTTCCAATTTTAGTATTTCACGCAAGTATAATTCCAAGGAAGGTAGGGTTATGTCATTTCTTTAATAAACGTGACTACTCATTGAGTCGTCTTGCTAAATTGGACTTGTTCGACTAAGTTTAATTCCATAACAATTAGTGACCCTAACAAGGTAGTGCGATGAGATTTGGTAGAGAGGCGAATTCACATCAATTATAATCATATGAGTTAAGTTGACTTGAGTCGCACCGTGATTCATAAAAATTGATTTTAGAATTTTAGCTTAAATTTCAATACAACAAATATTTAATTATGTTGTTCTTGTATTAGAATTCGAACCACCTTCTCTTAATACTCAAATCCTACACTATTTAATCTTTTTTATTAATTTTAGGGATTGGTGTTGCGATCTAAGTGATGAAACGGTTTAAAGAGCAGTTGGAATCGGATTCGTGGACATGCGCAAATAATTTCAACAACATAGGAGATTCAACTCTTGAAAGGTGAGGATCACCCTTCAGGCTATTTTACGTCTTGATAGTTAGCATAGCTCGTTTATTTTATCTATTGCCTAAAATAATACTTAGTGAAATTGATGATAAATGCTAGTTTCTATTTGAGAAATTTTTTATAATGACTGATGGTTAGATTTATATTCACATATGAACATGCGATATGTCTCAAATATTCCCCTTTACATGTGTAATTACTTTTGACAATGTGCTTGGCTTATTTTGTGACTTGTGGTTATTTAATGGTGTTTGTGAAAATCCTTGAAACTAGTGGCCTTTCTGCCAGATAGATTAAATAGAAATTTCTTGTCATGAACTTACCATCTTGTGGATCGTTTATGCCTTTATGGCTTTTGGGTGACGACCCCTTTCTATCGCATCCTTGAATGGACCAATGGCCTTATATGGCTTTGATTGACCGCTTGCCCTTTTGTGGCTTTAATGAGTTACTTTTACATCCTTGCGATGGTAAGTTCCACTTGTTGGACTACAATTGGCCACTAGTTGAAGGGGTTACCCTTAAAACATCATATTTATTAATCTCATGAGCCAAGGATAGTGGAATGGGACACTATACCTGAACTGTTGGCCTATGTTTGGTGACCAACCCCCCATAGTGACCTTTGAGCTTTCCTAAATTGATTGTTTGAAATTGAAATAATAATGGTTAGGTTAATCATGCATTTTCATGGCATATGGTTTTTTTCAAGTGACTAGTTCTCCTTGGGCATACCTTGAGTACCTTTCTGGGTGGCTAAATCTCCTTGGGCGATCTACATATTATTATGGTCTTTTCCAGGTGATTAGTTCTCCTTGGGCATACCTTGGGTACTTTTCCGAGTGGCTAGATCTCCTTAGGTGATCTTTATTAATATGGTCTTTTTTAGGTGGTTATTTCTCCTTGGGCGTACCTTTATGTACTTTTTGGGTGGCTAGTCCTCCTTGGGTGATCTATATATCATAGTCATTTTCGGGTGGCTGGTTCTCCTTGGGCGTACCTTTGAGTACTTTTCTGAGTGGTTAGTTCTCCTTGGGTGACTTTTTTCAGCTGGATGTGCATCCCCAGGTCTGTGAGCATATGCATGCATCCATGCATTTAGATAAGATTATCTTGTATGATTAATTTAATGAATACATATCTGATGAACCTTATCTGATTCCCCTGATAATCGTTGTGTAATATTTGTTATATACTGTCTCTGATAACTATGCTTAATTATCTTGATGCCACGGTAAATCTTAGGGGGTTATACCTCATTGGATATCCATTGATGCAATCAAACCATACTCAGTGTGCAGGAGACACAGATGACGCGCATGATGGTGTTTATATGGAATGGAAGGAGCCAGATGATCTTGCGATTCCTTATTCCTAATTTCATTTGTATTTAATTTGTATTGTCATGTTTGTAAAAGTTAAGACATTTATTTGTAGAAGTTTTTAGGTAACCACTTGAAACCTTGGTTATATATATTTGGACTCCCTCTTATACTTGGATTGTTTTTATTCCGCTCAAATGGTTAACTCTAATAAAGAAAAAATGTGTGCATGAAATTTGAAATATTTTAAAGGTTAACACTTGGGTTTTTAGAAAATGAGTAGTGTACTTGGGTTTAGAGAACTGGGGTGTTACACCTCCTCTTGGGCTGAAGATGTTCAATGTGCTTCCCCGCAAACTCCTACTCCAGAGTGATTAGCTCCACCTCCAGAGCCGTGGTCCTAACTTTTAGGTCCTTCAAATTGGTCTCAGAAGCCCTCAATTCAACGGTCCTGGTCATAAAGTCCTCGGCGATGGTTCGTGCGAAGGCCCTCTCGGATTCAATTGCAAAATGCTTAGCCTCGAGTTGGTTGACGAATACACGAACATGATAGTGTGTCTTAATAAGCCCTTGGAGCTCTTGAGGACTAGGTACTTTATTTACCAAGGTGGGATCTAACTAAGAGAAAACATGGAATGACTCAACCAATCAATTGATTTTTTCAACTAACTCGACATTGAGAGATCCCGTTAATCCCATCTGCAAGAGACCCTGAAGCTCGTCCTTGACATCCTATAGGTTGCCCAATAGTGAAGGAGACTCGGCCACATCTATTTCTCTAACAAGGGCCCTTTCAAACAAAGACATGATATCCTTGAAGGAAGGGAGATCCTCATTGTTGAAGGTGGGAGAATCATCCGCGGATGCGGGTTATGAGGCAGGTGATGGATAGAACCAGGCTCAATGGTCTCGACTATTGTCGCCTCAGCAGCCTCGACCGTCATGGTTTCTTTCATCTCGACCATTGTTGCTTCTGCAGTCCCAAACCCAGCTTCTTTTGAAACAGGGACCTCTTCGGCCGCTAATGGGGTTAGTTCTGTAAGAAGGAGCATCAGCATGGAAGAAGGTTTCTCGGTCGTCGGTGAGGGAGAGGACTTCATTTGCGTTCTAACTGATCGATGCGTGGGGACTGGGAGGGATCTGGATCATGTACTTTGAGTCAGTAAGGAGAGTACTGACTTCAGGGGGGCTATGAGAGGGAAGGCCCTCAATGCTAACCATTGCCTCCGAATCAAAGGTTTGAATCTCAATGACCATGGGAGCATCGACCACTGAGGATGGTTGTTGTTGTTGTGGTTGTACCACGACAATCTATTTGTTTGTGGCCGTGAGCTCCCGAGTGACTACAAAAGAAATAAATAGAGTTACCTTATGTAAAGAAAAGGGAATACATAATAGTCAAATACATGTATAATTAATTGATCTCCACCAAAGTCAGAATGGACGATGTAGACGATGGGCCGATTACTAGCAACTCGAGGCTTTCTTATTACCATCACCAGTGGTCGAGTGAAAGTAGGGAATGATGGTGGATTAGGATAGTAAGGAGTAAGATACTTCCCATCAAAGGGAAGATCAGGATCATTTAGTCTGTCTATCCTGCCACCATTTATTCTAGTATTTATTATAATAATCCTCCTGGTGACATTTCAAGCCTTCTTCAATCTCTCTTGAGTAATCATTGATGGAAGGACCCAGCTAGTACTTAGTTTGTAATATGTTTCAAAATAAGAGATGATGTCATGCCCCAAACTTGGAAATCGGGTGCACAAAATTCCTAATCGCCGAATCCAATGCCAACAGTCTCCATAGTACCCCATTCTCGGCTCCTAGTGCCCATATGCTAGATTCCAATCCTGGGATCCTACAAAGAGGATTTTTAACATACATTTATTTCATAACAAGCATAACCACAAGTTTACCCAAATCACAAAGGCAATATCATCATCACATATCCACTAATATAAATAGTTAAATACAGTACTGAAAGGGAAATACATATATCAATAATCAAAGCTCTAGAAGATAGCTGCATGCTCCAAGCTCAACGCCGCTATGACCTAACGCCACTTGCACACATCTATTGTGCATAAGCTTATAGATTGCTTAGAGGGTGGTGTAAGTGTGTGCACAAGGTAAGTGCCAAGTATACAATGCAGGTCCATAAATCATACAATGTCAGAAATATTGGCAAGACTATAAATCATACATATCAGAGTATGCAATGCAGATCGATTATGCAATGTGGAGACATAAAGAGCCAAATATCAGATGCCGAGGATGCGATGCAATATGTGGTGCAAATGAAATGACCATGCAAGAGTGTGAAGTTGGGATGATAGTACATAGTATTACAGGTTATGGGGTCCATCACAAGGGATTTCTATCCAAACCAGTCCCATACCTAATTTGGATAATCAGACTCAATGTGGTAAACTCCTGATCTTAGGTTGGTCTCGGGCCCCAACCGAAATTCTGGCCATTGAGAAGGTACACATATCAATTAGTTGCGTACCACCAGTCTCGTGTGGATAGTGAGTGAATGAATAAATGAGTAAAATGCTGAGTATGCAACTCCTGCTCAATAAGCTACATATCAGTACTATAATCTATGGGATATCACCGAGGTTTATTACACTCACGCCAACTTGCCGCCCCTATCCCAACGCACAACTGGGTAAGTGGAAGAGACCTCACTATCCACCTGCCAATAGCGGACCCATTCCTCAAGCTGGTCAAACTCAACCTAGATATTGCCTCCTCACTTAAACGGGTAAGGTCACACCCCCTACCAATCGACTACGACACAATATGAGACGTGGCTTACTGGTATATGGCCCTCATGCGCTCATATATATCCACTTAGTCTCAACATTGGGGTGTTTCCTGGCCACAAACGTTTAGGGATTTTTACATAAGGACATCTATGGCTCCCGTATGATAGAAACAAACATTTTCAGTGTCCCGTCTGGCCATCCACAATATGCCTGTGGAGGGTACGACCCTGATATTGCTAGGGCAAACAGTAGTCATATCACAAAATGCGTGATGCGTGAGTCATACAATCCAGTCATGCATCAATCCTGCGCATACTGTGTGCTCATGTGGGATGACTTCACCTATCAGGGAGTCTCATAACGACCTATCCAATGACATATGTAATGGTCAGCTAAATCTCATAACAAACATGCAAATGATGTGCATGGGCATGTATCATGATGTTATGCTGTCACATACTCATAATCGGTATTAACAACCAGCACTGATAATCGGCATCGAAAATTGGCCTATACAATCGACCTCGACAATCAGAATTGGCCTCGATAATCAGAATCGACCTCGATAATCAGAATCGACCTCGATAATCAGCATCAGCAATCAGAATCGACCTCGATAATCGGAATCAGCCTCGACAATCAAAATTGGCCTCGACAATCGAAATCAGCCTCAACAATAGGCATCGACAATCGGAATCGGCCTTGACAATTGTAATCAGTAATCGGCCTAATAAAGGGCCTAAGGGAAGGTCACAATGTGGACATTTAACATCATCGCCTATCAATATGGACATTTAACCATCATTGCTCTCAAGGAGTGGCCCACATAGAGTCAAACGTATCGTGGGCCCATGGCCTCAGACAAGGACCTAATACACATCACTATGGGCCTCACTCATGGGTCGCACATACATCACAATGGGCCTCGGCACATGGGCCATGATTACATCACATCGGACCTCACTCATGGGCCGCAAATACATCACAATGGGCTTAAGACACATCACAATAGGCTGCATCACATAGGCCTAATACACATCACAATGGGCTGCATCGCATGGGCCTCAAATACATCATAATGGGCCGCGCAAATGGATGGCATAGATGGAACACGTACAGCATGATGGGCCCATGTCTAGCTCATCTGGACGGACTGGATGGATAAAACCCATACATCGAGGGGGTCTCATAGAGGGACGGTGTGTGTACAACACATGCATAGTGGTGGGCCTCATAGTCTCTAGCTAGGCTCCAAACAAATGTCATAGTGGGCCTAAGAGGGTTCAATGCTAGACGACAGCCCATTGCTTCCTGCGGTGTGGATCACTAGAGCTTTGGATCTGTCTCATTCTCAGGCCCATGGCCTACAAGGATAAGGAAAATGGGATGGATGTTTTGGATATAATACATACATATGGTCAGGTTGCTTCTGGCCCACCAACAGATAGACAGCCTGGATTTAAGACATATACATCAGCGGTGGGCCTCAGATAGGATGGACAATGTGGATGTAAAATAGACGAGCAGCATGGATGTGAAACAGGTGGACAACATGGAATACACCACATAAATCATGTGGGCCCCACGGAACTTGCTGACGTCCAACAACCAACAGAATGACGATGTTGATAAAAACACATACATCACGTGGTTCCCACGTGTGGGGGCCCACGCTCCAGGGCAATAAGGATAAAACACTTACATCATGGTGGATCCCACCATCCTTATTGGACGATGTGGATGCCAAATGTGTGGTCAGGCTCCACCGTCCAGAAAATACTAGATGGTGTGGATATAAGATATATACATCGTGTGTGGGCCCCATAGAAATTGTTGATGTCATGGGAGCCACAACACTTGCTAACGATAATGACAGCAACTATTGCTGCGTGAGATAGTCTAGCTGACACACATCCACTGTCCATGGATTGGATGGTGTAGATGCAACGCATCATGACAAGGTGGGCCCCACACGCAACTACAACAGCTAAATAGCTAGTTTGCACCAGCCAACCACATCCAGATGAATGGACGGTTAGGATACAACACATGTATTAGGTGGTGCCACCATCCATGGATTAGATGGTGTAGATTTATATACATCAAGGTGGACTCCACCGTTCAGGGGTCTGGACGGTGAATGGTATGAATGAAACACATACTTCATAGGTGGGTCCACACATGTGGCCCACCATAGCTTTGGAAACAAGCTGATATTTGTGATTTTCCTTCATCGAGGCCTGTGTGACTGACCGGTCATGCAGGCCCCAAATCAGGATCAAGGTGGCCCACTTGTTGGATGGCATGGATAAAATACAAACATCATAGGTGGGCCATCATATAAGGGAGAAAAAGAGAGAGAGAAACGTGATGGAGAGGAGACACCTTGCCACTATGGGCCCCTCTTTGCTTACAACACATACATGAAAATGGGTCCCATCAAGGGCCTTACATAAAAAATCAATATCTAATGCTATAATCACCCACCTTTCCTTCTTCCTCCCTAGTGCTCCAAGGCTCCTAAGAAGCTCCTTCAATGGTGGAGATGATGATCTAAGGGTTGGATTGGGTGGTGGAAGGTGGGCCACACCTAGCTATCTCCTCTCCCTTAGACGTTCTTTCTCATAGTAGCTTAGAAGAGTGGTTTGAGAGAGAGAGAGAGAGATGATGTAAGGGATGGGTGATGGATGGTGACTGATGGGTGTACTTGACATGTATGGGTTGTGTAAGAGAGAGAGTTGACTTTAGGGGTTGCTTGTACTTGGGAATGGGATATGTACTTGACATGATTGATGTGATTGATGGGACATGTTCTCTTAGGTTTATAAATGCATAGCGTTTTTCTCAAACTGAACACAGACTCACATCTCCTAGCCTAGGTATCGCATCGGCGTGAGAGATGCGGCGTTGGAACCGCGGTGACGGCATGGTCGTAAGGGTGCATGTTTAGGGTTGAGCCGACTCAGACTGATAGGGTACGACTTAAGGATGCATGCAAATGCTATCTACATGTCGCGGTCACCGAAATTTGTCCAGGAGGACCACGGAAGACTACGGAACGGTACGATCTAGGATACGAGCCTCATAGATGACCTCGGCTGAAGAAGTACTTAATGATGGTTGAGGGCTAAAAGATGCAGGTAGCGGTCGATCCTCAGATATTTCTTAATGGTTTGAGAGGATTGATGTACCATAGGGCTAGGACTAGCACCTAAGGAGGGGGACTGAGTGGGGTCCCCAAGTCTAAAATCCTCCTAGGAGCTGCTAGAGGCTCTAGAGTAAGAGCAGGAGTGGTGGAAGTTTCTGTCACGACCTCCTAGCTTGTTGGAGCAGTAGCCTCGGACATTGGGGCCTTGGGTAAAGAGTAGGTGGCCAAATTTTCCTTTGACTAACTTATTCTCTTAGCTGATGGTGCAATGAAAACTAAGGGGACCACTGCTCTCTTCTTTCCCTTTGTCTCGAGCTACGAACAGAGGGAGCGAGTGATATCTTTAGAATGATTCTGTCTCAACAACCTATAGTAGTGATTCTCCCACCAATCGAGGAAGTTATCCATTGCTTGTGGTAAATTAGGATAGCTAGGATGTTTGAGAGTGTTAGAGGCCTTGTGGTAGGGAGAAAGGAGGGATGGATAGAGATCTGCTTCAGTCACTAGCCGCAACTAAAAGGTGGTTGGTTGAAAGTTTTGTGAGTGAGAGGGCAATGGATGCACTGGACTAGGCTGAGTTGCTGAGCAAGCAACTGGGGGTGATATTGCTCGACTCCAACCTGGGCATTCTTGCCTTGTTCGACCGAACCTCCATATGGAAGATCTCGGTTGATGAGATAACTCTCTCATGCTTGATGTGACCGAGTTGTAGTCTCCTCACCTTCTAATGTAAAGTGGCTAGTAAGCTAGTCCGGACTATATTCTCCATTAGAGAAAGGCATGAACATCTTATTCTTCTTTGTTTTATTCATAGAGAAAAATGCAGTTAGATAAACTTCACATGGTAGACTCTCCTAAAGGCAGTGGAAGATCCGTTCGCCATATGAACTATATAGGTCATGGTGTCATGCACGGAATGCTACACTAGAGAAGGGCGGAAGTACACATAAAACCACAACTGTAGTAGCCACAATGGTCCTCCCACTGAGTCTAAACCCTTACAAGTGATTTTATACATCCCCTTGTACAAGTGGCTGAGCACAAAAGGTTCTGGGGCAAGCATAAAGCCCCGGGCCAGGCTTTCGACCAAAGTCACTTATTCTATGGTGATCTGCTGAGCATTCACGCATAGTAAGTGGCCGCAGATCCAAAGAAGCAAGAAGTTTGTGTAATCCTCTTTGTCGATCGGGACTTCAACCTTGCAGTAGACCTTCATAAAGTTGGTGTAGCCCTTGAAAGTCTTGCTGGGGAAATCCTTGCCTCACTTGGATGCAAAGCTTGGATAGATGGTCATGCCGAAGGGTAATAGCTGGGTCATAGCCGAGATGTCAAGCATAGTCGGGCTCATCAGACCACATCCAAAGAAAAAGGTGTTCGTTGATGTTCTCCAAAAGGATGAAGTAGCCAACCAAGAGTTGGGTTCACTAGATACTCTTTAATGGAGAGTTTAATGCATTTGTAGATGCCTAATCTCCTCCAAATCTCCTCTAACTGAGAAAACACATGATTGAACCAAGACTCCCATTCTGGGAGCAGCTTTGACCATGTCTTGAGACTCTTCAAGGTGTTGGCAACATTAGGGATCAACTCAGATTGGATCATCAGAGTTTCCCCAGTCTTCTCTTTAAACAGTCTTTTCCAGAGAGAGTTTCTTTACAGTACATGTCCTTTTTGTCGAATTACTATTTTTTAACTGGTTTCTTTCATCTTTTTAGGTAAATAAAATTCTCCAACTTGATCCTCATTACCTATTAGTGATTTGCGTACTAAGATTAGAAGCTCTAGTGTCTCCTTAAAAAATATGTCAAGAATGAATTGTGAATTAGAAAAGTGATATTCAGCCATCCTTTTAACCAGTCAATTAGAAGAATTTATCAGTAGCTTACTCATTTGATCAAACTCCAACAATTCAAAGTTTAATTCTCTATCTTATAATCATACTCAAAACATTTCTAATTACACAAACTTTTTTCCAAATAGTTCTTTTACTTGAAAAATTGAAAATTTTCTAAATTTTTTACTTAAAAACTAAGAAAACACTGATTAGTTTACCTAATCCATACCCCTAAGCGAAAAGCTACATTATCGCCAATGTAAAAGATATAAGCATGCACTGCATATGAGACAATGAAAAGAAATGGGAAATGGTGGTTAGATATTACTTAAAGAAGGATAATTAAAGATTTTTTCAAAGTTTCTCAACATGTAAATGGGTTAGCATGAAAACTTTTTTTAAAAAAAAAGCTATCTTAATCTTTTTCCTATGAAAGCGATAAGCCTAATTACACCTCCGTCAGACTAGGAGGTTAATCCAGATACACAGGATCAAGCAGAGGCATGAACATATTCTTTAAATCAAACTTCTCAACGAATGGCTTAAGACGATGACCTTTCACTTTGAAAATGTTGTCATTCATTGGATTCTTTATCTCGACGGCCTCATGAGGATAAACAGTAGTAACAATAAAAGGTTTAATCCAACAAGATTGAAGCTTACCCGAAAAAAGGTGTAATCGAGAATTATACGAAAGGACATTTTGACTTGTTGTGAATGATTTCCAAAGAATGTTTCGATCATGGAACACCTTCATCCTATCCTTTTAAATTCTTTAATTCTCATAAGTGTCATGCTAGATTCCTTCAAGTTCATTCAACTGAAGTTTACGCAGTGGGCCGACGTTGTCCAGATTAAAGTTGAGATTTTTAATTGCCCAGTAGGCTTTATGCACTTAACTCCACGGGAAAATGACTAGCCTCCGATAGACAAATATGAAGGGAGACATTCCAATGGGGATCTTGTACGCTATACAGCAAGCCCATAAAGCATTTGACGATCTGATTAACCAATACTTGCGATCAGGGTTAACCATTTTTTTCAGAATTTGTTTGATTTCCCTGTTGAAAATTTCAGCTTGACCACTTGTTTACGGGTGATAGGGGGTACTGACTTTGTGAGAGATGCCATATTTCTTCATTAAGTTCATGAATGGCCTATTGCAAAAATGTGAAACTTTATGACTGATGATGACCTAAGGTGTTTCGAACCGGGAAAAGATGTTTTCTTTTAAGAATCGAAAGACCCTCTAGTGATCATTGTTTCAACACGGGATCACCTCGACCCACTTTGTAACATAGTCTACTGCTAACAAGATGTAAATATTTCCAAAGGATTGGGGAAATGTTCCCATAAAATCAATGCCCCAGCAATCGAATGCTTCAATAATTAAAATGAGGTTTAATGGCATCATGTTTCGATGGGACAATCCTCCTAATTTTTTATAATGCTCACAAACTTTGTAAAATTCATGAGTATCTTTAAACATAGTGGGCCAATAAAAGCCACATTGCAGAAATTTGGTCGTGGTCTTTTTAGCAGAAACCACCACAAGCCTGAGAGTGACAAAATGAGATCATGCTTTTATGTTTGTTGTTCGGCACACATCTCCTTAGAATTTGGTCGGCGTAATATTTCAATAGGTATGGATCATCCCAGATAAATTTGAGTACTACGGTGTAGAATTTCTTTTTATCTTGCATAGTCTAATGGATCAATATGAAAACTTTGGTAAGATAATTAGCAATATCAATGAACCAAGGTACTTGAGAAAGTTTAAGTTATTGTTCACCAGGGGACATGTCATTTATTGGTATCATCTCAAGAGAATTGGGTCGAGTCTAGAAAGATGGTTAGCCACCACATTCTCTACTCCATTCTTATAGTGTATTTCAATATCGAACTCTTAAAGTAGAAGGATCTATCTTATCAAGTGAAGCTTGGCATCCTTTTCAGAAAGAAGGTACTTCATCGCCGTGTAATCGGTGTAGATAATGATCTTGGATCCGATCAAGTAGGACTTAAATTTGTCCAAAGCAAACAATACAGCTAAGAGTTCCTTTTCCATAATAGAATAGTTCACTTGGGAAGAATTTAGAGTTCTACTCACATAGTGAATCACATAGGGCTTCTTATCTTTTCTTTGGCCCGATAACGCCCTAATAGCATAGCCAGATATATCACACATGATTTCAAAAGGAGCATCCTAATCAGGTGGTTGCATGATTGGAGCAGTAGTCAACATGTCTTTGAGCTTAAAAAAAAACTCTTTAACATTCTTCACTCCACTCGAATGGGATGTCCTTTTGAAGAAGATTACACAAAGGATGAGATACGTGACTAAAGTCCTTTATAAATCTTCTAGAAAATTTTGCATGTCCTAAAAAGGATCAGACATCATGTATGTTCTTGGGTGTAGGTAAGTTAAATATCAAGTCAATTTTAGCTTTGTCTACCTTAATTCCCTTGGACAAAATTATATGTCCAAGAACTATTACCTTGGGAAACATAAAATAGCATTTTTCCCAGTTCAGAACCAAATTCTTCTCCTCATGCCTCTTCAGCACACATTTAAGATTTTTCAGACACTCGTTGAAGGATGGACCAAAGATAGAGAAGTCGTCCATGAAGACCTTTAAATACCACCCCACCATGTCTGAAAATATACTCAACATGCATCGTTGAAAAGTGGTGGGGGCATTATATATCCGAATAATATCCTTCGATAAGCAAAGATGCCAAAGGGACATGTGAACGATGTCTTCTCTTAATCTTCGAGGGCTATCTCTATTTGGTTGTAGCCTGAATAGTTGTCGAGGAAGCAGTAGTAAGTGTGACCATATACCCTTTTCAAAATTTGATCAATGAAGGGCAAGGAAAGTGGTCCTTCCTCGTGATAGTATTCAACTTCGTGTAATCGATACACATTCTCTAACCAATAGTTACTTTAGTTGGTATGAGTTCATTGTCGGCATTGGCTACAATAGTGATTCTAGACTTCTTGGGAACCACCTGAGTTGGATTCACCCATTGACTGTCAGATATAGGGTATATGATACCCACATCCAATAACTTAAGTACCTCAGACTTAACCACTTTTTTCATATTTGGATTTAACAGACGCTATGGTTGTCGGGAGGTCTTTGCATTGTCCTTGAGGTGAATGCAATGAATACAAATCAAATGATCAATTCCCTTAAGGTCCGCAATTAACCATCCAAGGGCTCCTTTATGCTCTTGAAGAGTAGTAATAAGCTTACTCTCTTGATCTTTCTTAACGTGGGAAGAAATTAACACTGGGTATGTTTCATCTTGACCTAAATAAATGTATTTAAGATTGGAGGGCAAAGGTTTTAGGTCAAGCTTCGATGCCTCGAGACTAGACGGTAGAGGTATTGTATCGATTTGGGGCAAAGTCTCAAATCGTGGCCTCCACCGGTTAATTTCATGTTCCGGCATCACATCAAGCAAGGCATCCATCTCCCTAATTATATCATCATCTAAATCAGGGGAGTGGGCTAAGCACGTATTCGGGGGGTTAGAGTATAGAGTCAAAAGTGCTTTATCTTCCACAAATGAATCAATTATGTTAATGTCGTGGGTATTGTCAACATCCTTTGATTGTTTGCTCATATTGAAAAAAATATTGAGCTCCAATGTCATGTTCCTAAAAGATAAATTCATCACTTCATTCCTACAATTTATAATGCCATTTGATGTTACTAGGAATGGGCGACCAAGAATGACGGGAATTTGATGCTCATGTCTATGATAGATTAAGTATCCAAAATGATAAAATCCACTGGATGGTAGAATTTATCGACTTGGACCAACACGTCCTCAATCATCCCTCTTAGTATATGAACCAACTGTTCATAGACTGAGTAAGGGATAAAATTAACACTTACCCCTAAGTCAAGGAGTGCATGTTCAATCTGGTGATTTCTAACTACACAAGTGATGGTTGGGTTACCGAGATCCTTATATTTTTGTGGCATATCTTACTTGAGGATGGCACTCACTTTTTCTGTCAAAAATATTTTCTTTTGTATATTTTGTCGCATTTTGGTTGTGCATAGAATTTTTAAGAACTTGGCATATAAAGGGATTTATTTAACAACATCTAATACAAGAATATTGACTTTTACTTGTTTAAGCACTTGGGAATTAAATAAAGGTTTTGGTGCAATCAAACGCTGGGGGAATGGCACTATCAGCTTATTTTAGGAGTCTGGTTCTATCTCATGTGGGATGTTGTTAAGTCTATCATCATTGTCACGCCCCAAATCCGGGGACGGACAGCTTCCGTGATGCCCCGAATCCGGCACTGGACTGCCATACACCAAGTCCCGAGTTCGGCGCACCACAAGGAAGATTTTTGATTGAATTTTTTTTATTGTATATACATATAATAATACCTGAGCATAAAGATCCATGATCAAAATACCAAGCAACACTCTCCATTATAAATCCTGATGGTTACAAGTACAATGCTTACCAAAAGATACATGATGTCAATATTGCCAAATCGAAAAATAGATACAATGCATCGAGAAGGCTAAGTCTTCCAAGCTACTCCTGCGCTGAAAAAATGGAAAGTAGGAAGCTTAGGCAAAAAGACTAGTGAGTACACACATGTGTGCAGTGTGTCCTACATGCAAGCAAGACAAATATGCCACAAGGAAATCATGTATGGTAAAAGGTGTGTAACACATAAGGTAAGATGCCAATGCCAATGCAATGCATATGCATCATAGTAATAATCCGAGTCAATACTACTAGCATCACCAAGTCATATTTTCATTTCTCCCATACCACAACCATAACCGTATTACACGCATCCGTAAACACATCATCATATTGTCATACCATATCATAACTGTATATCTCAAAAAGCACTGTAGTCGATACCATGCACTAGACACTAGTAATCGACCTCACATACCTGCCCTGTCACACCCCAAACTCGGAAACCGGGCTCATAAACTTCCCGATCGCTAAATCCGGTGCTGACAGCCTTCGTAGTACCCCATTCTTGGCTCCCAGCCACATACGCCAAATTTCAATCCTGGGATCCTACAATGAGGATTTTCAGTATGAATTTTTTTTGTATGGAGCATAACCATAAGTTTACCTAAATCACAAAGGCAACATCATCATCACATATCCACTATATAAATATTTAAATACAATGCTGAAAGGGAAATACATATGTCGAAAATCAAAACTCCAGAAGACCGTTGCACGCTCCAAGTTCAACATTGTTGCAACCAACGCCACCTACACGCATCTATCATGCATAAGCTTATAGAAAGCTTAGAGGGTGGTGAAAGTGTGTGTAAGGTAAGTGTCAAGTATACAATAAAGCCCATAAATCGTACACCATCAGAATAAGCGGAAATACTGACAAGAACATGAATCATACAATATCAGAGTAATGCGGAAATATATGGTAAGTAGATGAATGCTATCAGTTGTACCAAAGCTATGTAATGTAAGGCATGAATACTTTCGGCCATACCAGGGCCATGCGATGCGAAACATAACAAGTCAATAATAGATGCTGAGGATGCAATGCAATATGCAAATCCTAACGAACTATCAATACCATCAACCTCATCTAGGCTATATAAGTGCAAAAACATAGTAACCCAAAATGCTAAGTACTGCAGATGTAATGTAATATGCAGTGCGAATGAAATGACCATGCTGGAATGTGAAGTCAAGATGATAATACATAGTATCGCAGGCTACAGGGTCCACCACAAGGGACTTCTATCCAAACCAGTCCCATACATAAATTTGGATAGTCCGACTCAATGTGGTAAACTCCTGATCCTGGTCATGTGAAGGTACATGTAACAAATAGTTACGCACCACTAGCTCGAGTGGATAGTAAATGAATGAATGAATGGATATGCAATTCCTTCTCAATGGGTCCACATATCTGTAACGCCCTAAAATTCGGGGGTCGAGCATAACTCAGCTCCCGAGTTCCAAAACATCACTTATGCAACATATTTAATGATGAATGTATGTTGACTGTATTAGTGCATAAAACATGGAATAGATTAAGCCAAAACACAGATATGATTCAGGGACAAGTGAATAAAGCAAGCGGAAGACTTATAGTAAAAGTGTACAAGTGTAAATCCCTGAATTACATATACAACCAGATCGTGTAAAAGTGTTATTCAACAAAATTATAAGTATCAAATTACATCATTTCAGTTCCCAAAAATAATCCCAAAGATCCCGCGCATCAGACCGAGGCTCGCTGGAACCCGTCTGAAAACTGCATATAGGAGAAGGCAGCCTCGTCGTCATCCAGCTCCCGCTCTGCCTCAGGCGTCGCATCCACATCTGCAACATCAGGGCCTAAGACAGAGTCTGGTGGGTGTGTAACACCGCCCCAGAAACGTGGGAGTGAGTGATCAACTCAGTGGAACAATAAGGCACTGGTTAACATGTTATCAGTTCAATCAAACAGTAATGATAAAGCAGGATAAGTAATTAAATCCTAAGTACTCTTGTTAATACAAGTATGAATGCAATATGATGCATGCCCTCACGCGTACACCCTCAGCGTCTTCATCTTACGTTACGCATGACATCGCCTCAAAGTGCGCCACATCTACAAAGCACATACAAATGCGGTGCATGGATATGATTACCAAGTTGTTATTAGTCCATTTCACACAACAGGATTGGGAAGCTAAGATACCTTCCTCATGTCACTATCCAAACAATGATCCATACTAGGGTCGTCAATCCTAGACATCTCATCGATTTTATATTTGAGGTCGTAGCAAAGGGCTCGTCACCAATCAATGTACGCCTTTCATGCCCTTACTACCACAGATCGGCTCGTCACCTCCTTGCGGTATCCAGGTATGCTTGAGGTCACTACAAAGGGCTCGTCACCAATCAATGTAGGCCGACAGCACAAATATAGTGTCCCATACCACCATAATCAGCTCACGAGTTTAGTTGCTCACTGGTCACTACGGGGAGGCTCGTCACCCCAGCGTAGGCCGACAGCTCGACCATGGTGTCCCATACCACCATGTCCGGCTCATGAGTCTTAGCGGATCAGGTACCATGGTTATTAGGATTTCACTGGTAAGTTCGGTACCCTAGATTCAAGCAGTAGCGTCCATACATGGTTAACATACATCGGACAATCGAGTTACTTGACGAAATCGACTAGCACGAGCGCACGTCGAATTGAGCGACATAGAGTGCGCAAACACTCCGCGTGGCCAAACCACTGCCGCCAACTCTAATACGGCTCGGGTTCGTCTAATACGTCCTACGTGGTGAAAGCAATCTCAACCACGTATATAGGGTCAGCTACCGATTTCCTGGACTAAGGCATAGTCCCAAACACTTTACACTACTATAGATCTTTATATGGAACGTAAAACAGTAATGGAACAATAACTCAAATCATGGCACAAACGCATCTGAAGAATATCAACTTGACATAAATGTTAGCATAGGAGATGCTTGAATTTAAATAACTTGGAATGTAACTGCATAAAGGAAATCATGCGCATCAATAGGAGTATTGAGAATCACTTCTCAACGCCGGCATTTAGTGTAATCAGTTACACTTAGATCATTCATGCATTTCTACAAACACTTAGCATACATGGAACAACATACATGGCGTATGTTGGAAAACATGCACTTAGACAATTCCTTTTATCAAGGAGTTGACATACATGCATCCAGCATACATACATGACAATTAATCATGGCAAACATAAGTGCATATTTTATACGTATACGGTACTTTATAAATACACATAGAATACACAAATCTCAATATAGCACATGCATATCAGAAAAGCAATGTAAACACGACATTAGGCATGTGAAATCTCATCCATAACAAGAATAAATCACTGACTGGGATTGAAAGCCTTGAAAACCATAACCTATACACTTAAAGTCCGCACCTTAAGCAAAGAAAGAACCACCGAACTGATTTAGACAAGTTGTCTTCGTCAACGGCGCTAGAATACCCTAAAATAAGGATAGAAATGAGATACAACAACACCAAGTCTAGTCTAAGCTCTAACACAGGTTAGGGTTAGGTTAACTTACCCCAAAGGAACTCAGAACCGTCAGAAGAACGATTCAAAGTGAAGGTTCAAAGGTGAAGAAGAACAAGGAAGAATCAAGATGGATCACCAACAAATCTCTCTCACTAACTCTCTCTTTTCCACTCTCTTTCCAAGCTAGGGTTAGAGAAAATTCGTATGGAAATGAGAGCTAGGGTTTAAGGACTATATATAGGCCTTAAAATGATGGAAATAACCCCAGGGTCAAGGTATACTTAGGTTATAACCAAAGCACGCCTTTCTCGATCCAACGAAGCACTTCTGGTGGACCTATAACCACGAAAGGTCGGACTTAAGCTCATTGACCATGGATCTAGGTCAGGCTGAGTTTTCATACCGACCGGCTCTTCAGATCAGCCGTGGCGGACCACACTCAATTCAACGGTCACGGAATCTCGATCAGGTCCACAAGCACTAGGATATGCCTGGGCCAACTATCCTGATCAGAGGGTGAAATTGGGTCAGAATCCAACGGTCAGAATGCTTAAAATCGTCGCGCAAGCGACACGACTCAGATTTCAATAAAAGCTTAATAAATTCCAACCGTTCTCACACTCTTCACTCCGAGCTCAATCAAATCGACCCAGAACATCAGATCGACTTGATTTTCGAGGTGAAGATCAAGCCCAACTCGGTGACCGCAACAGCCTAAGATCATCGCTATCGGACTTTCGACGTGCGGTCCAGATCTGATCCAGATCTTCCAAAAATTCCCCAGAACAACTGGATTTAGCGATGGATCCCAGATTTCAGAGTAACGTAGCGCTCACTAATCTACACGTTTAGAGCCATGCCGATACAATTTAAAGTGATTGATGCGGATTTCACAAGCAATCGAGTAAAGCGCTAATTACCCCAAAACAACTACTTAAGGAAAGATTAGCACAGAAATTCCAAGGTCGTTACAATATCAGTACGGTTACTCTATGGGGAAATCACCGGGGTCTATTACACTCCACACTGACTGCCTCCTCCCTAGCTGCACATCCAAGTAAGTGGAAGAGACCTTACTATCCACCTACCAATATCGGGCCTGGCTTGTCGATAGCGGACCCATTTACGAGCTGGTCATACTCAGCTTAGCTTATAGCCACCTCACTTCGACGGATAAGGCCACACCCTCTTCTAACCGACCACGACACAGTGGGAGACACGACTTCATGGTATAGGCAATGATGCTCATATTCCACTCGGTCTAGACGTTGGAGCATCTCCTGGTACCAAGGAGGTTTTGGGATTTTCACCTAAGGACATCTTACGTGCCCACAGTGCTAAAACCAAGCATTTCTAGTGTCTCATCTAGTCATCCACGATGTGTCTGTAGAGGCCACAACCCTGATGTCGCTAGGGCGTACAATGATCAAGTCACATATATGCGAGATGCATGAGTCACACTATCCAGTCATGCAGCAATTCTGTGTGTACGACACGATAATGTGGGCACTCCGTCTCATAAGGAGTCCCGTAAATAGTCTGCCCAATGACATATGCTATGATCAAACATTCCTCATATCAGGCATACATATGATGTGTATGGGCATGAATCATGGAGTTATACTAAGCATTTTATATGGTGATGAACTATTCTCACAACGAAGATGGGCCTTGTTGGCCTACACACAACAAGTATAGGCCTATCAATGGACCCTAGGGAGAGTTATAATGCAAACATTTAACCAACATTATTCTTACAATGTGGAAATCAAACCAACATTGCTTCCAAGGCATGGCCCACCATAGATGTCATTACATAACCCACGGTGGAATCATATTACAATGGGCCCCAACCCATGGGCTCCAAATACATCATAATGGGCCTCAACCCATGGGCCCTATACACACCACAGTGGGTCTCAACCCACGGGCCTTTATACATCACAATGGGTCTCAACCCATGGGCCCTAATACATAATAATGGGCCTCGACCATGGGCCCTAGAATACATCAAAATGCGCCTAATCACATGGTCCTCATATATGTCAAGGTGGCCTCAACAACAGGCCTCATACACATGATGGTGGGCCTCAATAACGGGCCCTCATACACATCAAGGTGGGCCTCAATAACGGGCCCTCATACACATCAAGGTGGGCCTCAATAACGGGCCCTCATACACATCAAGGTGGGCCTCAATAACGAGCCCTCATACACATCAAGGTGGGCCTCAATAACAGGCCCTCATGCATATCAAGGTGGGCCTCAATAACAGGCCTTGATTACATCAAATGGGCCTCAACCCATGGGCCCTTATACGTCACAATGGGCCTTAACCCATGGGCCCTAATACATCACAATGGGCCTTGCCAAATGGTTGGATGGTTTAGATACAACACATGCATCACTATGGGTCCCATAGCGATGGATAACATAGATGAAGTACATACCTCATGGTGGAGTCCACACTAATGAAAGGTGTGGATTACAAAACATACATCATTGATCCCAAGTGGGGCCCACCATAACATGTATCTACCATCCAATTTATTTAATAAGGTCACACAGACTAAAAATAAATAATAAATAAATATTATATTTATCAAGACTTGTGGAACCAATGAGGTTCCAAGCGCAGATGTTCAATCCTCCACTGCCTTTTGCTGTGTGGTCCACTTGATAGGCAGATCTGCCTCATTAGTCTCAAGCCTTAAGGCTAGCCCGCCATTAGGATGGACGGTTTGGATGGAACCCATACATGAAAGGCGGGGTCCACTGACCGTCCAGCGGCCCATGGCTGGACGTCATGTTCAAAACACGTACACAGTGGGGGTTCCATCATCCGTGGACGGTGTGGTGTATAACACATACATTCATGTGGGTCTAACCGTCCACTGCTTGTGGACGGTATGAATAAAACACATGCATCATTATGGGTCCCACGTGGGGCCCACCATAACGTTTATATACCATCTAATCCATTGATAAGGTCACGTGGACCCAGATGAAGAGGGAAAACAAATTTCACGTTGATCCAAAACTTTTGGGATACCCAAAAGGGTTTCAAAGGCAGACGTTCAATCACACTGTTGCCCGTGACGTGGGCCACCTGAGTTTCCAATATGGCTGATTCTTGGGGTGGCCCACTGCCCTGAGGGGGCCTACAAAATGGATGATGTGGATATATAAAACACACATCATGGTGGGGCCCACGGCTGGGACAGTGGGTCCTGCTGACCGTCTGCCAAAACGTAGCAACAGGCACTGCCTGTATTTATTTATTTTTCTTTCCTTTGAAAAATTGATTTCTTGAAGATTTTTGTACGTGGGGCCCACATAAGCTAAATCCAGTTCAGCCAATGGATTCTACAGTAAATAACAAATCCATCAAGCCCAATATTGGGCATCTTTCGGCGTGTAGAAAAATTAAGGTGAATTTAAATGGTGAAAATCATTGTTTGTTAAGGTATAGCCCACCAGAAAGTTGGATCAGCTTCATATTTCGGCTCAACGCCTAAAATGAGTAGGTAAATAGGATGGACGGCGTGGATTGAATCCATACATCCATGTGGAGCCTATACAAGTGGTCCACCCAAGGAGCTTTAAACCAAGCTAATACAAGTGTTTTTCAAATAACATCCAACCTCCAGGGACGCTGGATGATCTGGTCTTTCCAAGGGTAAAAGGTGGCCCTACTCAGGTGGGCCACCAAATGATGGATGGTGTGGATACAACACATATAAAGTGGGCCCCACCTACAAATGGCTTGGCTAAAATACATGCTTCATGGTGGGGTCCATCCGATTAGGCCACACGGCCACATCATCACATGAAAGGAAATGAAAAAGAGAGGGGGAGAGAGAGAGAAAGAGAGTGGGACACGTGTAATGGCGGGACCTCGGCACTATGGGCCCTCCCTTTCAAGCATCCAATCATACATCGGGTGGGTCCCAACACATGTGGGCCCACCAAATTAAAAATCAATGGTGGAGATTACTTCTCTACCAAGATGGAAGGTCTAAATGACCTCGTTTCAAGCTAAAAGGTAAACATCATGGTGGGGTCCTTGGAGAATGGCCCCATCATGGAATGATCATGATAATCATGGTGGGCCATCGGCCACATCTTAGGGTCTAAAGTGAGATCCATACCATCGATCGGTAGGCCTCACTTGGTACATCATAAAAATATGAAAACTAGCCTATAGAAGCACCCACCGTTCGATCTTTTTGGACTGATGGAAAGCCGAGCTCCTTGTGTGTCACTTTGATGGTGAAAGATAAGAAATGATTGGATAGGATGAAAGATTTTAGGAGAGGAAGTGGGCCACACAAACTCACTTTTCTCTCACTTGAAAAACCATGGACGTCCACACTCTTTCTCTCCTTTGTTGCTTGGAAAATTGTGTAGAGAAAGAGAGAGAGAGAGAGAGAGAGGGAATGGGATGTAAGGAGAGAGAGTGATGGGTGATGGAGTGACGGATGTGAGGTGAGTGATGGGTGAGGTGAGTGACTTGTTGACTTTTGGAGTTTGCTTAACTTGTGGAGAAAGAAAGCATAAGTTGCTTTTGTACTCGACATGAGGTGATTGATTGATTGATGAGACATGTTTTAGAGATTCTCTTAAGATGAAAAAAGTGTGACGTTTCTTCGAAATAAACGCCAGCCCACATCTTCCTGTCAGGGTATCGGATCGGTGCGCGAGTCGAGGCGTTGGAACCACGGCGATGGTGCGGTCATAATGGTACAAATCTCAGATTAAGCTAACTCAAATCTATAGGGTATGACTTAGGGTCACATGCAAATATCGATTATAGGTCGCAGATTGCCGGACTTTGTTGGGAAGGATCGCGAGAGTCGATGGAATAGTACGGACTAGGATACGGGTCTTACAGCTCTCCCCACCTAATAAAAATTTCATCCTCGAAATTTAAAACACGACACAACTAATACAGAGCTCAACCAAGGGAGGAAAATCCTATCCGAACACAACATGCCAACATAATTAAACACTTAAGAGATGGGGACAACGCTTGCGAATTTCAGCCTCCTGCTCTCAAAACGCCTCATCAATACTACGATGATCCAACTGGACCTCGGATCCTGATCAGAAATGATCGAAACTGAAATACTATGCAGCCTCACAATCTTAACGGTAGGGACTATATCAGAAAATCTCTAAGTTATTCGAACTCAGGGATCTAACCATTCTAAGTTCTCAACAATCATAGAGTGAAAGGGTAGCTATCAGCAGATATGTGATGTTATCTTCAGATATTCCTAAGTTATGCTCTGATACCAACTTCTATCATGCCCAAACTCAGAAACCGAGCTCACAAAATTTTCGATCGCCGAATCCGATGCTGACAGCTTCCGTAGTACCCCATTCTCGGCTCCCAGCACGCATACGCCAGATTCTGATCCTGGGATCCTACAAGGAGGATCTTCAGTATGAATTTCATTTGTATGGAGCATAACCACAAAATTTTCCTATGATGTGACGTGGGCCACTTAAGTTTCTAATATGGCTGATTCTTGGGGTGGCCCACTGCCTTGAGGGGGCCTATAAAATGGACGGTGTGGATATACAAAACACACATCATGGTGGGGCCCACGGCTGGGACAGTGGTTCCTGCTGACCATCTGCCAAAATGCAGCAGCAGGTGTTGCTTGTATTTATTTATTTTTCTTTCCTTTGAAAAATTGATTTCTTGAGGATTTTTGTACGTGGGGCCCGCATAAGCTAAATCCAGTTCAGCCAATGGATTCTACAGTCAATAAAAAATTCATCAAGCCCAATATTGGGCATCTTTCGGCGTGTAGAAAAATTAAGGTGAATTTAAATGGTGAAAATCACTGTTTGTTAAGGCATGACCCACCAGAAAGTTGGATCAGCTTCATATTTCAGCTCAACGCCTAAAATGAGTTGGTAAAGAGGATGGACGGCGTGGATTGAATCCATACATCCATGTAGGGACTATACAAGTGGTCCCCCTAAGGAGCTTTGTACCATGCTTATACATGTGTTTTTCAAATAACGTCCAGCATCTAGGGACGCTGGACGATCTGGTCTTTCCAAGGGTAAAAGGTGGCCCTGCTCAGGTGGGCCACCAAATGATGGATGGTGTGGATACAACACATATAAAGTGGGCCCCACCTACAAATGGCTTGGCTAAAATACATGCTTCATGGTGGGGTCCATCTGAGTGGGCCACACGGCCACATCATCACATGAAAGGAAATGAAAAAGAGGAGGAGAGAGAGAGAAAGAGAGTGGGACACGTGTGATGGAGGGACCCCGGCACTATGGGCCCTCCCTTTCAAGCATCTAATCATACATTAGGTGGGTCCCAACACATGTGGGCCCACCAAATTAAAAATTAACGATGGATATTACTTCTCCACCAAGATGGAAGGTCAAGATGACCTCGTTTCAAGCTAGAAGGTAAACATCATGATGGGGTCCATGGAGAATGGCCCCATCATGGAATGATCATGATAATCAAGGTGGGCCATTGGCCACATCTTAGAGTCTAAAGTGAGATCCATACCATCGATCAGTACGCCTCACTTGGCCCATCATAAAAATATGAAAACTAGCCTATAGAAGCACCACCGTTCAATCTTCTTGGTCCGATGGAACGCCGAGCTCCTTGTGTGTCACTTTGATGGTGGAAGATGAGAAATGAATGGATAGGATGAAAGATTGTAGGAGAGGAAGTGGGCCACACAAACTCACTTTTCTCTCACTTGAAAAACCATGGACGTCCACACTCTCTCTCCTTTGTTACTTGGAAAATTGTGTAGAGAAAGAGAGAGAGAGAGAATGGAATGTAAGGAGAGAGAGTGATGGGTGATGGAGTGATGGGTGAGGTGAGTGATGGGTGAGGTGAGTGACTTGTTGACTTTTGGAGTTTGCTTGACGTGTGGAGAAAGAAAGTATGGGTTGCTTTCATACTCAACATGAGGTGATTGATTGATTGATTTGAGTGATTGATTAATGGGACACGTTGTAGAGATTCTCTTGGGATCGTAAAAGCACGGCGTTTCTTCGAAATAAACGCCGACCCACATCTTTTTGTTAGGGTATCGGATCGGTGCGCGAGTCGCAGCGTTGGAACTGTGGCGACGGTGCGGTCGCAATGGTACAAGTCTCGGATTAAGTTGACTCAAATCTATAGAATACAACTTAGGGTCATGCGCAAATATCGATTATAGGTCGCAGATTGCTGGACTTCGTCGGGAAGGATCGCAAGAGGCGACAGAACAGTACGGACTAGGATACAAGTCTTACACGCCCTGTGGTGGACTTCTATTAACTCTATATTATGAGAAACACTGTGGTTGATACTCATGCACCAGACACCCGTAATCAACCTCACATTCTCACCCTACGGTGGACTTCCACCCGGCATGCCAGTAGCGGACTTCATTCACGCTTCTCCTCACCGGCGAGTCAGACCGGTCCCTGTTTGCACCTCAGCCCTTAAGCAGGCTGGACCCACCTCTTCTTAACCCAACCTCGTCAGTGGGAGTCAAGTCCATGACCTATGTATCCACTCAGCTCGACAGTGAGGCAACCCTAACTAACATAGGGGTTTAGGGACTTTCAACCTAAGGGGCACATCATTCCCTACTATTTCCACATTTTTGGTGTTCCGTTCAGTTTCAGGGATAACCCAAATCATTATCATAGATGCACATTTCATCATCAATATCCAACTCATGTTATACGGCATGACTGTGGTATTTCGATCCTCATGTTTGCCATGATTATGCATGAATTCAAGCAATTATGATAAGGCATATGTTCAAGTGCATGTTGTATGCATATAGTGCCATGAGTTTAGGGTCTGCTTAACCTTTAAGTCAAAAATGACATATAGTCATCATGTGCCACTATCAATTATATCAATCCATGGCCATGTGACTAAACTAAAGAGCACATATCTTACACATGAACAAATGTATTGAAGTACACTTGCACATACCATCATTCCATGGTACATGAGTATGATCAATATCAACATGGCTAAGTAGATGAATTTAGTATGCTAGGGAGTGGAACAACATTAATCAAGTATCAAATCACATGATTCTATTAACCATAATCACTGACATCACTAATATCATCCATAACTATCATAATTACAAGCATTAATTGTAATAAGAGTTACACCATATCCTTCGCAAGATAAATATTCCATTAGCGGCTTTGGCCCGACATGATTTTCTTCTATTGGGACCACATGGTTATAACCTAACCAGGCTTTATGGTTAATGAGTGGTGATGATGCAAAGTATATGCACCAAGTGATTATGAGATGAGCGGCTTAATTATAACATGAGCCATAAGATGGATGGTGCTAGTCAAACTCATATAATGTAGAGGGCTTCACCTTCAAGTGACTTGTTAGTAGGTTGGATTTACAAATACTTATTGTAGTAGTTCTACAATGGTTTGGAAAGCATAGGTAATCTTCATAAGATATAGTGAGACCTAAGTTGAACGACTTGGTATATAATATACATATAAGAGTTAGTCACGGTTGGATAATGCGGGTTTGTATCATACAACGTAGTGGGTCCTACTTCCAAGTGGTCATGTAAACAGATGGGTCCACACACAAACATTACGGTGGGTCCCATCAAGTGGATAGTATATATAACTCACATACATTAAGGTAGGGTCCATAATCAATATGACACATGCCCTAAGTTCACATACAGAAGAGGTTACACCATCAGCATAGTCCACGAGTCTGAGTAATCACATAATTCTCATATGCCCACATGATCTTATGGTCACTCCATTATCAGAAGTCCATATGGTTGAGTGGCCACACAAATGTCACTCTACTTGCCATAATAAAAGATTTAAGGTCATATGGTTGCTTATTTTTACTACACCATAACTCATACATCTATGGATAACCACTTTATTAAGCTCCCACATGGTCAGGTTCTCGATGCCATAGATTCACTTGGTTGAGTGGACATACAATTAGTATCATGGTCTAGTAACCGCATCTGAAAGCATCCAAGGTACAATCACAAGCATACCCACCATACCTGATTACATTACATTACACTTAACTTAAACTATGATCGCCCTATACTTCATACGGGAATGACTCAGATCGGTGTCACATGATCAAGAGACCAGGAACTAGCTTTCATCACATCAGATATAGTTTAGTGGTCCCCACATTTGCCTCACCTATGAGCATAATATAAGGGTTATATTTATGTCACATGACACTGAATTGATGGGCACTCCATTATCAAATTGCATAATTCAACCTATATCATAAGTCTCATGACTAAGAAAATCTGCACGTACAACCCTGTTGTTCATGGTTTAGGTGACTATGGCTATGCCCATAAGCACGTGGTCATGTCATTGATGGTCACCAATGCCACCTGACTTCATGTGAGTGGTTGGCCTTGTGTGCATTTCACAATCATATGGTTAGATGACTACATATATCCACAATTGCATATGATTAGGTGACCCTACATATGCCACATGCCCTCATGATTAAGGGGCCAAATACGTATATCACATCCTCATGCCACTGAAGTCTACATATTTATTACAATTAAATATGTTTAAGGGTTTAAACATAAGTCACATGATCCTATTACTTAGGGTCGCACTTGTTGAGGGTCAAATCTTACATATCAGACCCCAATTACTGCCTGATTTTACGTACACGATAGTGCCTAATATTATAATTTAACCGTATTTTTACTGCAGGATGGAATAAGGAGCTTTGATTGAAAAGAGAGCTTAAAACATGGATTTAATGCTCCGATGACACTAAAGGCAAGGGACGGACTCCAGGGAACTAAGATCGATGGAATTACACGCCAGGGATTCGTGAAAATCGAGAAACTGAAGCTCAAACGGCCTGAAAGTCAGCCAGAATGTAAGATCACGGGGTTTCCATCATCTGTTCGGCTCAAAACTTCGTACATGGCTCGAGGACCGAAAACTAACCGTACACGTCAAATTTTATCCATTGGATCCTCATGAAAGTGGCAAAATGGATAGATCAGTCCATAAAACCCTGATTTGGGGCCCACCCGCTGTCCAGTTACTCTTCAACTTCGATCCCCACGGTTCAAATGAAATAGGGAACAAGATGGATGGTGTGGATTTCTCATATACATCGATGTAAGACCCAGTTACATGGTGCATGTGCACAGCACACATGCACTGGATGTGCACCGGTCGGGCAGCCCGGTCAAAACCAGGCTGACCCAACCCACCTCCTGTATCAAGACAGCAGACGGGCGCCGTCCGTCCGTTCTTCGCTAGTGGGCCCCATCCATCGTATACTTCTAAAATCAGAGCCATCCATATGCTCCGCAGGGTGGCCAAAACCTTCGCCTAGCTGTCCTTTTAGTCTCATGCACACACACACGCAGATTGCATGAAAACGCAGGAATGGACGGTGGGAGCAAAGATCGCATGGGCCACACAAAATCCAACATGAAGCTAGCCAATTCTTATTGGTTTTTTGACGTAAATTGAATGGTCGGAGTGGATCCTACACCTGACATCAAGCAGTGGTCCGCCGACCATCACAGCGCTAAAATGCGCAGGCTCTGTTTCGCAACAGAGCCTGCGGTGGAATGTCGTGGGCCACCCTCTGAAGTGATCGGTCCGATCTGGACCGTCTAGTGGACTCCAAAGGGGCCTGTAACCATCACCTAGGTGGAAATTTTTTAAAATACAGTTTGAGATCAGTTTGGATTATTTAAACATCGGACGAACGGCGGCGAGATAGATCAGACGGGCCGTACCAAGAGACAGCCAAAACCATCTATTTCCAGTTGTTTTTTCGACATGCATTCAATAGACGGAGTGGATTTATCAAAGTAAAAGCGATGTGGCCCCACCATCCGAACAGCGCAAGTACGTTACGCATTCTATTTACGCAATCTGGAGAAATCTAAAAATTTCGAACAGCTGTGGCCCATCATCCTTGATCGGATGAACGATCTGAACCATTCATGTGGAGCCCACGCTAGCCGAGAACCCAGCCATGAGGAAATTTTGAAGCCAAGCCTGTACAACCATCCTGAAAATAATCAAACGCAAGGTGTTTTAGAGCTTCTAAACTGCTTAAAACAGAAGCCTTTGGCATCGACTCCAGCAGCGGGAGGATTGCGCCTAAATACGTCTATAAAGGAGGAGGTTTGGACGATTGCAAGGAGGGGAAAAATGGAGGGATCGGTTTGGCTTGGACGAGTGCACAAGAGAAAGAGTAGCTGGAGTTTGGTATTTTTTGTTTATTTCTTTTTCTTTTTATTTTATTTTGCTTTGTTTAAGGGATCCAGCCGCATCATGCCTGTGTGTGGCTAAACCTCTTAGCTAGGGCTAAGAGGTGAAGCTTGTAGCGTGATGGGAGAACTTGATGCATGTACCTTTTGTTTAAATTGAAGAGATCTTTGGTTTAATTATGGGAATATTTGTAGTTTTTAAAGGCCTGTTGTGACTGAAATTACAATGGGTTTGCAATGGCTGTGAGTATTTCTTTTTCCTTATTTTGATTATGGCATTAGGAAGCCCTATTGTTCGCCATCGCCTCCTGGGTATGGTTGGATGGCGGTACCCTTCCTAACCTTCATAATCATCTGATTGGTTGGTAATTAGTATAATTTTGTTGTTGACTTTGTCTCCTGGGCATGGTTTGGTGATGGAATCCATTCTAATTCAAATACTTTTCATCCCTTTAAAGTTATATCAGAGGAAATTCAGTTTAAATCCCATGATTTTGAAGCAGGCATAAAGATCTCCCTGATCTCTACAAGTGGATCCTCTGAATCCCTAGTTTCTTATCTCTGATTTCTCTCAAGTTTTAGATTTATATACCACCATTATTCCCTCAAATTCATACGAGTTAAATTTCATCTCTTTCTAGTTCTAGTTCTACTTAGTTTCAGACAACGTACAGGTATCAGTCCCTTGGGATTCGACCTCGGTCTCACCGAGTTTATTACTACATCACAACCCTACACTTGGGGAGTGAACAATTTTTTGGCGCCGTTGCCGGGGACTGACGGTTGCGATTCTCTAAAATTAATTAGGTTTAGAATTAGTTTAATATTAGAATTTGACTAACTTTAGTTTTAGGTTTTTTTTTATTTCTAGAACTAACTTGTTTCCATGTTTTGTAAGATCCTGACATAAGTTCCTAAATTGGTAATTCCTTCCTAATTTCTCTACTTTTTCCACTTTTAAAATTAGGGTTTAAATTTTAGAAATCTTCTAATTCTAGTATTTTCCTATTTGTAGGAAATAGTTTATTTTTGGAAATTTTCCTCTTTTGTTTTTAGAAACTAGGTTAGTTATTTCCCTTTTTAGGACTTAACTTTCTAATTTTAACTCTTTTAGAATCTAATTTTGTTTCCTAATTTATTTTTAGAATTTTTTGTTTAGAAACTAACCCTCCTATTTTGTAGGCCTTTAAGATAGAAATTTCTAATTCAGTAAGCTCCTTCCCTACTTTCTATTTTTCAATTCTCTTTTAATAATTTACTTTCTAGTTTAGGACTTTCCTAATTTATTTTAGAAATTTCCACTTTCTTTTAGGAATTCCTTCTTTTAGAAATCAGTTTACTGCTATCTTTCTTTTAAAGGATTGTTCTTCTCTTTTTAGAATCTAACTTATTTTATTTTATTTTGCAGGTTTTTAACTTAGGGACTCCAATTTGGTAATTTCTTTCCAACTCTCTCTCTTTCTTTCTAGATTTTCTTTCATTTTCTTAGGATTAGGTTTTGAATTTAATTGAGGGCTGTGAGTGTTTCATGCCCAAGTGGGCCCGTGACAACACTCGACGTCTCTTGACTGAAGGAGGATTGGTTGAGGGGTTGACTATCCATCGCAGGAATAGACACTACTCGAAATCCCCTGAGTTAATTAAAGTTATGGCTGAAGACTAACCTCCTCGACTCCACCCAGGGTGGAGGATACCCAAGATGAGAATGAGGTGCAACAGGCACTCCCGCCTCGTACTTTACGAGATTATCTACAACCGGTGGGAGTGAGTACGCCCTCATGCATGATTTTTTCTGAAAACACAGGACAAATGGACATCAAGCTAGGAGTTATCCAACTCCTTCCCAAATTTCATGGACTTGAATCAGAAAGTCCATATTTACATTTGAAAGAGTTCGATGAGATTATATCTACATTATGTTTTCCTAATGTATCTAAGGATACAATTAGGCTGAAACTCTTTTCTTTTTCCTTAAAAGAGAAAGCTAAGACGTGGTTACATTCACTGCGTCCTAGATCCATTGGCACATGGAACGACATGCAGAGGGAATTCATAAAAAAATTCTTCCCACATCATAAAACGATTACCCTTAGAAAAGCAATCATGAACTTTGCCCAAAAGGAAGATGAAATATTCTTCCAATGTTAAGAAAGGTTCAAAGATTTGGTCAGTTTATGCCCACAACACGGATTTGAAACGTGGCGCATTACAAATTTTTTCTATGATGGACTGACATCTTCCATGCGCCAAATGGTCGAGACAATGTGTAATGGAGAGTTCATTAATAAAGATGTTGACGACGTATGGGATTACCTCGATAGTCTTGCTGAAAAAACACAATCATGGGACTATTACCCAAAGTCGAACACCACGTCTAGGCCGACTCAATTAAAGGAGAAAGGTGGATTATATCTCTTGAAAGAAGAGGATGATCTCAAGTGTAAAGTGACTACTCTCATAAGGAAAGTTGAGGCCATGGAAGGAAAGAAGGATAAGGTTAATGAAATTGTTTGCGGCATCTGTGATTGCAACATTCATACAACTGAGAATTGTCCTATAATACCCGCCTTTCGAGGAGTGTTGAATGAACAAGCTAATGCCGTAAACAACTATCAAAGACCTTTTACTGGACCTAACTCCAATACGTACAATCCTGGTTGGAAAAATCATCCAAACTTTAGTTGGAGGAATGGACAAACGGCTACCCTTCAAGGTTTCTTCAATTAAAATCCAAATCAAGTGAAACCTCAAGAGGAACCGGTTCAAAATTCCATATAAGAGCTGGCTCAGGCAATACGGGGAATTACAGATTTTATACAAAAGATAGATTCTCGTATGACAGTTATAGAAAAGGGAATGCTTCCTGCACAACCTCTCCCCAATCCTAAACCGCAGTACGAGATTAATGATCCCAGCTCTTCAAATCAGATGGGGCACGCTAAATCCATCACCACTCTTAGGAGTGGAAAGATCATTGATAAAACTTTTCCGGTTAGGCCCGAAAAGCCTCAAGAACCAGAAGAGGACAACAATGATGGATCCAGTGATGCCCTACAAAAATTAGAACCGGAACTTCTAGAGAAGCCAGTTGCTCCGTTCCCCCAACGGTTGGTTTCACCAAAACCTCTCTCTAACTCTCAGGATATCGTAGAGGTGTTGAAACAAGTGAAAGTCAACATTCTTCTACTTGATGTCGTGAAACAGATTCCTTCATATGCCAAATTTCTGAAAGACTTATGCACGACCAAAAGACGGCAAAGTATTCAAAAGAAAATTTTCTTGACTGAGAAAGTGAGTGTTATCTTAAAGTAAGACGTGCCACAGAAATTCAAAGATCCCGGTAGCCCAACCATATCATGTGTAATCGGGAACCATCGAATTGATCACGCACTTCTTGACTTAGGAGCGAGTGTCAGTCTGATTCCCTACTCGGTATACAAACAGTTAGGTTTGGGTGAATTAAAACCCACCCTAACCACACTACAACTTGCTGATCGCTCTATTCGTGTACCAAGAGGGATAATTGAGGATGTGTTGGTCCAAGTTGATAGATTTTACTACCCTATAGATTTTATTATCTTGGACACCGAACCCATCAATAACATAAGCACTCAGATCCCCGTCATTCTTGGCCGCCCATTCCTTGCCATTTCAAATGCAATTATCAATTGCAGGAATGGTGTCATGACTATGTCTTTTGGGAATATGAAATTGGAGTCAAACATCTTTTTCAATATCGGCAGAAACTTAGAGGAGGATAGCGATTTCCACGACATTAACATGATTGACTCTTTCGTGGAAGATACGACATCTCTAACCTTATCCTCCGACCATCTAGAGACGTGCCTGGCCCACTCCCATGATTTTGATGATGAAATGATGGAGACGTGCGCCTTGCTTGATACTGTACCTGTACTTGAAGATAACCAGTGGAGGCCACAATTTGAAGAATTGCCACAAACCGATGTAGTGCCTCTACCGTCTAACCTCAAGCCGCCGAAGCTTGACCTAAAACCTTTGCCCTCTGATTTGAAATATGCCTATTTAGGTCAAGATGAGACATACCCGGTGGTGATCTCTGCCAACCTGGAGAAAGAACATGAGAGTATGCTCATATATACTCTCATTGAGCATAAAAGAGCCCTAGGATGGACGATAACGGACCTCAAGGGAATCGATCCCTCGATTTGTACTCACCGCATATATCTTGAGGATAATACAAAAACCGCTCGGTAACCACAACGTAGACTAAATCCAAACATGAAGGAAGTGGTTAAGGCCGAGGTTCTTAAACTATTGGACGTGGGTATCATATACCCTATATCTGATAGTCAATGGATGAGTCCAACTCAAGTGGTCCCTAAGAAGTCCGGAATCACCATCATAGCCAATGCTAATAATGAACTCGTGCCAACTAAAGTCACTACTGGTTGAAGAATGTGCATTGACTACAGAAA
Organism: Magnolia sinica; assembly: GCF_029962835.1. Lineage (NCBI taxonomy): Eukaryota > Viridiplantae > Streptophyta > Magnoliopsida > Magnoliales > Magnoliaceae > Magnolia > Magnolia sinica. The sequence continues at coordinate 33,642,251 of NC_080582.1, read as the reverse complement.
GTTGAATACCATCACGAGGAAAGACCACTTTCCTTTACCATTCATTGATCAGATCCTAGAAAGGTTAGCTGGTCATTCCTATTACAGTTTCCTTGACGGGTATTCGTGCTACAACCAGATAGAGATAGCCCCTGAAGACCAGGAAAAGACCACATTTACATGTCCCTACGACACCTTTACCTACCGAAGGATGCCATTCGGACTATGTAATGCTCCTGCCACCTTTCAGCAATGTATGCTTAGTATCTTTTCTGATTTGGTGGGGCAATATCTAGAGGTCTTCATGGATGATTTCTCTGTTTACGGTCCATCTTTCAGCAGTGCTTGAAAAGTCTTAAATGTGTGCTGAAAAGATGTGATAAAAAGAACTTAGTACTTAATTAGGAGAAGTGTCATTTTATGGTTCAGAAGGGAATTGTCCTTGGACATATCATCTCGTCCAAGGGAATCGAGGTAGATAAGGCAAAAATCGATCTTATCTCTAACCTACCTCCACCCAAGAACATCAGAGACGTGCGATCCTTCTTATGACACGAAGGATTTTACAGACTATTCATAAAGGACTTTAGTCTCCTCTCTCGTCCTTTATGTAATCTTCTTCAAAAGGATGCTTTGTATGAGTGGACTGTGCAATGCCAGGAAGCTTTCACCAAGCTTAAGGGCACGTTAACCACTGCACCTATCATGCAGCCACCCGACTGGAGCCTTCCTTTAGAGCTTATGTGTGAAGCTTCTAATTATGCTCTTGGAGCAGTTCTAGGCCAGAGAAAAGACAAGAGACCCTACGTCATCCATTACGGGAGTAGGACTTTAAATTCGGCCCAAGTGAACTACTTAACTACGGAAAAAGAACTCTTAGCCGTAGTGTTCGCCTTGGACAAATTTAGGTCCTACCTGATCGAATCCAAGATCATTATCTATACAGATCATGCGGCACTGAAGTATCTTCTTTCTAAGAATGATTCTAAGCCCCACCTGATACGATGGATCCTTCTACTCCAAGAATTTGATTTGGAAATTAAAGATAAAAAGGGAGTAGAAAACGTTGTGGCCTATCACCTTTCTCGCCTTCATACCTCTGATTCCCTTGAGACGACCCATATCAATGACATGTTCCCTGATGAACAACTGTTCAGAGTCTCCCATTCACCTTGGTTTGCTGATATTGCTAATTATCTTGCTACAGGTGCCATACCGACACAGTGGACTGCGCAAGATAAAAAAAAATTCTTCACCGAGGTGCGTAACTTTTTCTGGGATGATCCTTATTTATTTAAATATTACCCAGACCAAATTCTAAGGAGATGTGTACCAGACGATGAGCATCAGATCATCATCTCCTTCTGTCACTCACAGGCCTGTAGTGGTCACTTTTCTGCTAAAAAGACCACGACCAAGATTCTGCAGTGTGGCTTTTATTGGCCCACTATGTTTAGGGACACTCATGAGTTTTGCAAAGCTTGTGAGCATTATCAGAAATTGGGAGCATTGTCCCGTCGAAATATGATGCCTTTGAATCTCATCCTTATCATTGAAGCATTTGATTGCTGGGGCATCGATTCCATGGGACCATTCCCCCAATCGTTTGGAAATCTGTATATTTTGCTCGCTGTGGATTATGTCACTAAATGGGTCGAAGCGATTCCGTGTCGAACTAATGACCATCGCACGGTCATTAAATTCCTAAAAGAAAACATCCTTTCTCGATTCAGAATGCCTCGAGCCATCATTAGTAATGGGGGCTCACACTTTTGTAATAAACCATTTGAGAGCTTAATGAAGAAATACTGTATCTCTCATAGGGTAAGCACCTCGTACCACCCACAGACAAGTGGGCAAGCTGAGATTTCTAATAGGGAAATTAAACACATTTTGGAGAAAACGGTTAACCCTGATCGTAAGGATTGGTCAATCCGATTGACCGATACCTTATGGGTATACCGTACTGCCTTTAAAACCCCTATTGGAATGTCTCCCTTTAGACTTGTCTATGAGAAAGCTTGTCACTTGCCTGTGGAGCTAGAACATAAAGCGTACTGGGCGATCAAAAATCTTAATTTCAATCTGGACAACACTGGCTCGCTACGCAAACTTCAATTGAATGAACTTGAGGAAATCTGGAATGATGCGTACGATAATTCGAGAATTTACAAAGACAAGATGAAAGCATTTCATGACCAACACATTTTGCGAAAATCATTCACGCCTGGTCAGAAGGTCCTTTTGTACAATTCTCGATTACATCTCTTTCCAGGTAAGCTTCGATCTCGTTGGCCCGGCCCCTTACATTGTTGTTACTGTTTTTCCTCATGGGGCCGTTGAGATAAGAGATCCCGACAATGGTAAGGAGTTTAAAGTCAATGGACATCGATTGAAACCATTTGTCGAGAAATTTGATTCAGAGGACATGTCCATGAACCTGACTGCTCCTGTTTACCAGGATTGATCTCCTAGTCTGATGGAGGTATAGGTAGGTTTATCGCTTTCATAGGACTAGGGTAGTTGCTTTATTTGTCTGGCTGAAGACGGTAAACTTAGCGGTCCTGGGAGGCAACCCAGCTCTTCATTTCATTTCTATCATTAGTTAGTTCAATATTTGTGGGTAACATTACTGCAAACCCTCACGAGACTACAACTCGTCCACTAGGGGCAACCTAGGGGTTTAAAGGCTTGTTGCATATGCTAAATGCAATCGAGAGCACCTACGAAAGTGGTATAGGTAGGATTTTATTTTTTGTTATTTTTATGTTGCCTTCTCTTTCGTGCTGACCGACGCCCATGCTGCGACCTCTTGGAAAGTGTCTCTCAATTCATCATCCAGGTACTATCTTCCCATCACTTCATATTTACTTTTCGTTGTCCCAAGTGCATTGCATGCTCATATCTTTTACATTGAGGACAATGTAGATTTTAGGTTGGGGTGGGAGATTAGGTGACCTAATCAGCATTTTCTTGGTCTTGAACAAAAATTGTGAAATTTTTAAATTTTTCTGGACTTTCTTGTGAATTCGAAGGGACTTTGACAGCCATCTAGGGCACTTGGAATTTCAAGATACATGATGTTGGAAATTTAAGACGCCTGGATTCAGTATCTATTAGATTGCATAATTAAGTTTGAATTGTTAATCCAGAATTAGAAGTTGTACACATTGATTGAGTTATGATCTCACATGTCACATCTCGCTTTCACATTAAGGTTTCAGTTTGATATTGAAGGATTTACTTGGTACTCACTAAGCATGAAAGGAACCGGCCTGAGAAAATTGAAAGGATTGGGTGAATAATCTTCACCATAGGTTTGCTCCCTATAGGTGAAGGTTCAATTTCCCAAAGTAGCCGGCGGAAAGGGGTGGGCAATGGTCTTCATCATAGGTTTTCTCCCTATAGGTGAAGATTTGATTCCTCCCCTTTGCGGTATTTTAATGAAAAAAAAATATATATCAAAGGTCGATTAATGAAAAGATGATCCGTGAGGAAAGTTCGAGTTATTATGAATTATCTTAGTGTTTACCGATAATATCATGAAATTAAGAAGTGAACCTTAATGATAAGCCGAGATTACACGATACACCCATGGAACTCAATGTTTAGAATTTTTCTGATTGTGGGATTAATATTTGAACTTGATTATGAAGATTACCACAAGCTTGATTCCATGAGAAAATTCCACTCACCATTCATGAATCTTAGAATTCTCGCATCTCGATTATTTGTTCACAAGTCACTTAGGTTTATAGGAATTGTCCTTTATTTTTGAAATTATTTTACGCATACCTTGCTCGGGACTAGCAAGATGCTGGTTGGGGGTTGTGTTGAGGGTCGAATATTGCATATCAGACCCCGATTACTGCTTGATTTTATGTACACGATAATGCCTAATATTATAATTTAACCGTGTTTTTGCTGCAGGATGGAATAAGGAGCTTTGATTGAAAAGAGAGCTTAAAACATGGATTTAATGCTCCGATGACACTAAAGGCAAGGGACGGACTCCAGGGAACCAAGATCGATGGAATTACACGCCAGGGATCCGCGAAAATCGAGAAACTGAAGATCAAGCAGCCTGAAAGTCAGCCAGAATGCAAGATCACGGGGTTTCCATCATCTGTTCGGCTCAAAACTTTGTACATGGCTCGAGGACCGAAAACTAACCGTACACGTCAAATTTTAGCCATTGGATCCTCATGAAAGTGGCGAAACGGATAGATAGTCCATAAAACCCTGATTTGGGGCCCACCCGCTGTCCAGTTACTCTTCAACTTCGATCCCCACGGTTCAAATGAAATAGGGAACAAGATGGATGGTGTGGATTTCTCATATACATCGATGCAAGACCCAGTTACATGGTGCATGTGCACAGTACACATGCACTGGACGTGCACCGGTCGGGCAACCCGGTCAAAACCAGGCTGACCCGACCCGCCTCCTGTATCAAGACAGCGGACGGATGCCGTCCGTCCGTTCTTCGCTAGTGGGCCCCATCCATCGTATACTTCTAAAATCAAAGCCGTCCATATGCTCCGCAGGGTGGCCAAAACCTTCGCCTAGCTGTCCTTTTAGTCCCATGCACACACACACACGCAGATTGCATGAAAACGTAGGAATGGACGGTGGGAGCAAAGATCGCATGGGCCACACAAAATCCAATATGAAGCCAGCCAATTCTTATTGGTTTTTTGACGTAAATCGAATGGTCGGAGTGGATCCTACACCTGGCATCAAGCAGTGGTCTGCCGACCATCACAGCGCTAAAACGCGCAGGCTCTGTTTCACAACAGAGCCTGCGGTGGAATTCGTGGGCCACCCTCTGAAGTGATCGGTCCGATCTGGACCGTCCAGTGGACTCCAAAGGGGCCCGTAACCATCACCTAGGTGGAAAATTTTCAAAATACAGTTTGAGATCAGTTTGGATTGTTTAAACATCGGACGAACGGCGGCGAGATAGATCAGATGGGCCGCACCAAGAGAGCCAAAACCATCCATTTCCAGTTGTTTTTTCGACATGCATTCAATAGACGGAGTGGATTTATCAAAGTAAAAGCGATGTGGGCCCCACCATCCGAACAGTGCAAGTACGTTACGCATTCTGTTTACGCAGTCCAGAGAAATCCAGAAATTTCGAACAGCTGTGGCCCATCATCCTTGATCGGATGAACGATCTGAACCATTCATGTGGAGCCCACGCTAGCCGAGACCCTAGCCATGAGGAAATTTCGAAGCCAAGCCTGTATAGCCATCCCGAAAATAATCAAACGCAAGGTGTTTTGGAGCTTCTAAACTGCGTAAAACAGAAGCCTTCGGCACCGACTCCAGCAGCGGGAGGATTGCCCCTAAATACGTCTATAAAGGAGGAGGTTTGGATGATTGCTAAAGGGGGGAAAAACGGAGGGATCGGTTTGGCTTGGACGAGTGCACAAGAGAAAGAGTAGCTGGAGTTTGGTATTTTTTGTTTATTTCTTTTTCTTTTTATTTTATTTTGCTTTGTTTAAGGGATCCAGCCGCATCATGCCTGTGTGTGGCTAAACCGCTTAGCTAAGGCTAAGAGGTGAAGCTTGTAGCGTGATGGGAGAACTTGATGCATGTACCTTTTGTTTAAATTGAAGAGATCTTTGGTTTAATTATGGGAATATTTGTAGTTTTTAATGGCCTGTTGTGACTGAAATTACAATGGGTTTGTAATGGCTGTGAGTATTTCCTTTTCCTTATTTTGATTATGGCATTAGGAATCCCTGTTGTTCGCCATCGCCTTCTGGGCATGGTTGGATGGCGGTACCCTTCCTAACCTTCATAATCATCTGATTAGTTGGTAATTAGTATAATTCTGTTGTTGACTTTGTCTCCTGGGCTTGGTTTGGTGATGGAATCCATTCTAATTCAAATACTTTTCATCCCTTTAAAGTTATATCAGAGGAAATTCAGTTTAAATCCCATGATTTTGAAGCAGGCATAAAGATCTCCCTGATCTCTACAAGTGGATCCTCTGAATCCCTAGTTTCTTATCTCTGATTTCTCTCAAGTTTTAGATTTATATACCACCATTATTCCCTCAAATTTATACGAGTTAAATTTCATCTCTTTCTAATTCTAGTTCTACTTAGTTTCAGACAACGTACAGGTATCAGTCCCTTGGGATTCGACCTCGGTCTCACCGAGTTTATTACTACATCACAACCCTACACTTGGGGAGTGAACAACACTCTAACCAAAGTGTCAAGTGATCAAGTGTTGTCCATACTCAGCCCATTTAAGAGATTAATCATCATTACTTCAAAAATTATAATACTAGTTCGTCATACGTTCAACACATGGAGATTACAAACTCTTGTCGTAGAGGCCCAATGGTTAGCCCAAACAAGGCTACCCCATATGGCATTCACTTAAAATGGACCTTAACATTCTTGGGCCCACACATCAATGGAATTTATAAGGGGTTCTATGTGGTGGAGCTCATGGGGATTTCCCACGAGGTTAAGTTGTGTGTGACCCACTTAAGACTTAGGTCTGCTTTAATTTTATTCCAACTCCTAAAATGATATGAGGAAGTGGATGGTTCGCATGGATTAAATAGACACCCCATGGTGGCCTTAGGTTGGATTTAATGGTTAGGCATTAATTCTCACAGCCTTGTATTGTATGGTCCATTTCAAGTCAAATTAACCGTTTGAGACAATGGCCTAAAGGGAACCCGATATATGGGCTGGATGGGTTGAATATCTAATACATCGTCAGGATGCCCGATAACAAATTTTCAATGATGAAAGTTCAATTTGCATTGTTTCAGAACATACGACTATCTAATCATTGGATGGGCTTGAGTCGTGGTAACATATCGTCAAGGGGCTGATAAAATAGATAAACGATGAGGATCTTAAATATATACCATGTCATAACCATGGTAGATTAAGTGGCATAACACCTACATCAAAGTGGGCCATACCACAGAAAAGTTGAGAGATTTACCCTCCATTAAATATTCATAATCATTTGTTGGGCCCATAGAGATGTGGTTCATAAATCCAACCCATCCATTATGTGTGTACCAATTGGTTGAGGGGTCAGTCCAAGTTTCAGATGTATCCAAATTTCAAGTGGATCCCAGCAAGTATTTTTATATGCTTGAGTTCCGAGTTGTACAAACGATTCAAGTAGATCAAAGTTACATGGATCCTAAAGTGATGTATTTATTATATCTACACTGTTTATCCATATTTTAAGATCATTTTAGAGAATTATCCAAAAAAATGAATCATAGCCAAAGATTACCTGAACCTCACCACAAATAGCAGTGAAGATAATGATTTCGCCATTAAACAATTCACAGATCCCACCATAATGTTTATTTCCCATCCAATCTGTTCATAAGGTCACAAAGACCTGATGTAAGAGGAAAAAAAAGCAATTTTCATATTGGTCCAAAAACTTCTGTCCTAAAAAAAAAAGGTTTCAATGGTAAACGTTCAATCCCATGCTGCTCTTTGTAGTGTGGACCACCTAATTGTTAAATCTATCTTATTTTTCTTTTCAAGCCTTAAGACAACTCGCCAAATGGATGGACGGTTAGGATATAAGACATAACTCATGAACCAAATAGGCCCACGAATCATAACTTCAAAATTTATTTATTTATTTATTTTTCATGGTGTGGGCCACCTGAGTCCCATGTACGGCTGATTTTTGGTGGATACCATCATTTAAAGGGGACCCGTCAAATGCATAGTGCTGATGTCCCACATATATCATGGTGGGGCTTATGGTTGGGACCCACGGTCCCTGCCCATTCCAGAAGCAGCAGTAGTTACAGCTTCCAGATGACGTTGGACGTCAGCACAGCAAGGGGCTAACGTCCCTTGCATATATAATTTTTTTTTTTGTTTTTCAATGGTTTTTTCATAGATGGGGCCCATATCCTGGCAATCCACTCCATCTGTTGGGTTTTATCGCCCGAGACAGATCTAAGAAGCCATATTTAGTATTTTTTGACGTATAGAAACATCACAATGGGCCTTAATAGATTATTATTATTAAAACACTATTTTTTGATGGTGTAGCCTACTAGAGATTTGAATTGGCTTCATTTTTCGGTTCAATGTCTAAAATGAGCTTGGGAATCGGATGAACGGCATGGATTAAATACATAAAACATGGGGGAGGCATCGTGGGCGCACAGCTCCTGCCCTCTTCAAAAGCAGCAGGGACGCTGGCAGCGATAGCGTCCAGCCCTCCTCTCTCTTTTATTTATTTATTTATTTTTTTTGTTTTTCTCATTAAGGTGGGCCACTTAAAAGATCCAGTCCATCCATTGTGTTGACTGGATCATTGGACTTAATAAATCCTTAAAAAAAAATGGGTTATGATGGGAAACAAACATCAAATTATGTCCAAAAAGAGTTTCAATGGTAGACACCCTTATTCCACCTGGTATGGCTCACTTAAGTCTTATATTAATCAGATACATACATATATATATATATATATATATATATTTGGACTCATACCATAGAATGAGCTGTTGGAGAGAATGAATGGTGTGGATCTTTCATATGCATCTTAGAGTGTCCTACTATGAACCATGCCTCTTTTTTTTTCTCTCTCTTTTTTTTTAAGCAATAAGGATGTTGCTGGTCCAGCATTGCTGATGGTGGCAACCCTCATTCGTGAGCAAGCTAATATTTATGTATCCCATTCATCCAGATCCTTGTGAGATGGTTAACATGTTGGATGGCCAATAACATCATGGTGGAGCCCACGGTTGGTGGGACCCACATAATCTCCAAATCAAACTGATTTTAGTGTTTTCGCCCCATCCAATCCATTGAACAGTATGAACGGTCTAGATAACATGTAATCCTCAATGTGGGGCCCACATTAGTAGATATCATAGCTACACTATAAGAAAGAGAACAAGGAAACAAAGAGAAGCAAGGATGAGGGGGTGTACTCATCTTGATAAATTAGATGGATGGAAGGGATGAAATTGATGGAGTTGATGGCCCACCAAGATCACTCCTCTCTCTCTCTCTCTCCATTGTAAGAAATGGTGAAAATGATAAGGGATGGAGGGGTATTTGTAGAGAAATATGATTAATGTTAGCTTAGGCTAGGATTATGAAAATTAATTTATGATTTGTAATTAATGGTGGGTTAAAGAGACATGGGATGGCATGGTGTGATGATGTCATGCTTAAGGTGTGGCATGGAAAAGAGTTGACTTGAGGTGTACATGAGAGAGGGAGGGGTATGGGTGTGTGACATCATACACATGGGTAGAGATTCTCTCACCCATGTGTGGCATGTGCATGTGTGTATGATATGTGTTGTGTACATGTGTGAAATGGAGTACATGGTGCCTTGCACACATGATATATTAATGATTCTTCATGGTGTATCTTACAAACGGAGTATTGTATAGACGCACGGGTTGTACCTCCATGATCGTGGCGATGAGGCGGTCGATATGAAATAGGTATTTCAAGGTCTTAGGATCCCGGTCAGTTGGGTATGTACTATGAACGGCTAATCTAGGTCTAACTAAGGGTGTCGATCATCGTGCACATATGCATAGAAAATGGTACGGAATGGACAAGGTGTTACAATCCTTCTTAGATTCTTCCGAGTCTTTGGGATGCTCAGTCGCCTTTGTTGGGATGGTTTTATCAATTTCCTTTCCACTTGAGTTGTGATGGATTTAACTTGTTCCACATGTTGATTAGAAGAGCTCGGGTTACTGATTTCACAATGTGGCTTTGTATTGGGGAGAGGCTGGGTCGGAAATGTCCCTAATCACTAGCTGTGACTCAATCCTTTGTATGACCTTAGTAAGGTCTTGGAATGCTTGTAATGCTTGTAATGTGCATTGATAGAAGAGCTCTTGGCTTTGGATGTGTTTTAGAATCGAATCCTCTTGAGGTTTCCTTTAATTTAGAAGTTGAGTAAGGGCCTCTTGAGGATTGGCTGTTTGTCCGTTCCTCCAACTGAAGTTTAGATGGTTTCTCCAATTGGAATTATAAGTATTTGAAGTGGGTCTATTGAATGCTCGTTAGTAGTTGTTTACTGCGTTTAATTGCTTGTTCAACAAGTCTTGATGCATGGGAATTATAAGACAATTCTATGTTAGATGTATGTTGTTGGCACAAATACCACAAGTAACTTCCCCAACTTCCTTTGGTTTGACCATTTCCACCTTCTTAAGTTCCATGGCCTCGACTATCCTTGTGAGATTGACCACCCTTGCACTCATGTCATCTTCTTCTTTTAAGACATACATTCCTCCCCTTTCTTTTGATTGAGTAGGCTTGGAAGTGGTGGGTCTTTGGGAGGTGTCCCATGACTGTGCCCTCTACTACAAGTGAATCAAGTTAATCACATGCATCATCGGCCTCTTTGTTCATGAATTCATTGTTGCACATCATCTCTACAAATTGGTGGATGGGTGATGTTAGTCCGTTATAACAAATAAAAATAAAAAAAGCTTATTATCCACCACATTTCATAGGCATGATATGGACATGTATTGTGAGATCCTTGAACCTTTCCTAGCATTGGAAGAAGGTTTCTACCTACTTTTGGGCAAAGTTCACGATTGCCTTCCTTAAAGTAATTATTTTATGAAACGGGAAGAACTTTTTAAGAAATTCTCAGGTCATCTCAGCCCATTTGCTAATAGATCGTGGCTTTAAGGAGTGCAACCATGACTTAGCCTTCTCCTTCAATGAGAAGGGGAACAATTCTAGTCTTACTGTGTCTTTAGACATATTTGAAAAGTGCAATATAGTGACTATCTCATCAAATTCTTTATTGTGCAAGTATGGACTTTCAAAATCTATTCCATGAAATTTAGGACAGAGTTGAATCACTCCAGGTTTAAAATCCATGTTTCATACATTGAGTGGAAACATCATGCAGGATGGTATACTCACTCCCGCCGGTTGTAAGAATCTCGTAAAGTATGAGGTGGGGGAGTATGATGCACATCATTCTCATCTTGAACTTCCCCAGCTGGATGTTGAGGTTGATTTGCAACCATTACTTTAATTAACTCAAAGGATCTCAAGTGGTGTCTAATCTAGTGATGGATAGGCAACCCTTCGACTAATCCTCATTCACTTAAGTGAGGTTGAGTATTGTAATTGACCCACTTGGGCATGAAACACTTACGACCTTCAAATTCTAAATAACTATAACCTAAGAAAAGGAAAAAGAAAAAAAAAAGAAAATTGGAAAGAAATTACTGGATTGCAGTTGCTATGTTAGATTTGTACAAAACAGAACATAAGGTTAGTTTCTAAAATAAATTCAAAAAATCCTACCAACAAAAGTTAACCATAATCTTAATCCAATTCTAATATTAATCAATCTCAGAAAAACGTAACCGAAGTTCCCTGACAACGGCGATAAAAACTTGTTGACAACCCCAAGTGCAGGGTTGCGCTATAGTTATAACTCGATGAGACCAAGGTCAAATCCAAATGGACTTGCCTTGTACATATTCTAAAAATAATTAGAACTAGAATAAGATCTAAACTAGAATCTGGAATAAGAGAGAGATTAATTATGAAAGAAATATCAATAAAAAGGAAGCTGGAGCGCCAAGGATCCACTTGTAGCTATTAAGATGCCACCTCACTTAATTCATTAAACACAACTGGAATCGGATTCCCATCCTATCCAATTGGATGATAGAGCAATTAAACCATAATATGAACTTGCCACTGAATTAGTTCCCACATGAAGTATCAATGTGATGATTATAGGAAATTCAACCATCCACTATGCCCAGGAGACAATGATGAATCACGAATTTTACAAATCACACAATTATAAAAAAGTAAGAAAGTATTAAAAGTCTTCCAAGCATCTACTACAATTGGAGTCACAATAAACCATGGAAAAACTAAAAATATTCCTTAATTCAAACTAAGAATCAATAGAAGTTCAATATAAATGTGAATCAAAGTAAGATAAACATCTAAACAAACTACAAGCTTCACCTATTAGCCCTAGCTAAGAGATTAGCCAACTAAAGACATGATTAAAAGTAAAACTCTTGAAGCAAACATAAAAACTAACTAGAAGAAGAAGATTAGGGAAGAAGAAAGTATTCTTTAAAGTTCTCCAACACCCTACTCCAGTCTCCTAATCCTAATTCATGTTTAGAACTCCTTAAAGAACTCAAAAATATAGGCTTTGTTTGGCCGACTCTGGAAATCGCCTCAAATTTACGCACTGTGTAACACCTTCGATGTCATCGAAGGTAGGATCTCGGTTTAAATTAAATTTAGAAGTTGAGCCCTTTTTCATTGCGTAAGTCTTTGATGCCATCGAACATACCCTTGATGTGATCAAAAGGAATTCGATTAATCGAAAATTTGTTCAGAATGTTCCAGCGAGTTGCTCCAAAAACCTTTAGAATTCTCGATGTCATCGAACTAACTTTGATGTCATCGAATAGGTCTTCAATCAATTGAATGGATCTTCGATACCATTAAAAAAATGCACCCAATTAGTCCAACAAGAAACTCCAGAAATCCTTCAAATTCTTGATCTCATCGAACTGGGTTTCGATGTCATTGAAGGGGTCTTCGATCACTCGAACATATATTCGATGTCATCGACAAATGTGCCCATTTAGTCCGGCAACCATACTAGAATTTCTCTTAAATCTTAATGCAATCAAACTGCCTTTAATATCATCAAACACTTACTTTGATGTCATCGAATGGTTTTCGATATCATTGACAGTGAAATTCAGATTTTCTAAATTTGCACTTTCGATTTCCTTCCTCCTCTACTTAGTCTTCTTGAATCTTAGGCCCTTCTTTAATCTTGGTTTCCTAAGATTCATCTCTTGCCTTGTTGATTTTTGAGCATCAAATCCATGCTTTTAATATTCTTTTTAATCAAAGCTCTAGACTAACCTTGCAATACAAATATGCCTTAAGTATTCCAATTAAGCATTATCATGTTCATAAAACCAAGATGTAAATAGGGGAAAATATGGAATATTTGACACTCAACATATTGCTTATTTTCTAATTGAATTTAAATCTTACTTGAGAAAGGAAATTGAATAAGCTATAAATAAAATAAGAATTACTACACGAATAGCTTGGAAAGGACTAGAGTTTCTCTCTTTGCTTGAAGAAGAATTATTTCACCTTTTCGTATCTAAGATAATGAGAGAATATCACTATTTATAGACAAAGGATTTGGTTATTCGGTCAGCCTAAGAATAGCTTTGGCTGACTGAATTTTAGCAATACTATTCCAATGACTATCAGATTTCACGGGATTTAATTTTATCAAAAATTCGGCTAGTCCGAGTAAATATTTAGCTAGCCAAATACAGGGTTCAGTTGGCTGAATTTTCCAGAAATTCAAAAATATACATTACTGGAAACTTGACCCAGGTCACCTTCGGGCTGACCCGAGCTAAGTTCGGCTTGTCGAACCGAGGGTCGGGCTGGCTGAACTTGCAATAGTTTTTCCATTTTAAGTTGCTGAAAACTTGATCTAAGATGTTGTCTGTCCGACCTAAGCTAAATTTGGCTGGCCAAACCTAAGATTGGGCTAGCCGAACATTCTCAATTTTACATGAAAAAATTACACATTTTAAAGTTATGAAAGCCATGATCAAGTACTCTATCCTATGGTCTTTTCTAAGGTCAATTTACTTAAAGGTTAGCATACAGTTGATCTTTCACTTGAAACCTTCTTTACTTGATATGTTGAGTCATACTCTTGAAGTATCGTAGAGGACTGAGGTGTGCTGAAGATCCAACCCATATTTTTCTAAAAAATTTTACAAGTATATATGTGCTTAGAAAATTAGCACTTACACGAACCAGCCTCAGTTAGGACTGAACAGTCTGTTATTTTTATTAATAGACTTTGTGATTCTTTTAGTCTTCTCTCTCTACTTTGCACTTGGTTTTCATATATCTTTAGTACTTGAATTCATCAATATTGACCTCCATAGACCCAATCCTTCACCTGGTCATTCTTTGAACGTTAAATCTTCACTTTGATCATTCTTTTCACCTCAGCTCTCCAAATCACCTCGCATAGCAAAACACACGTAATTAGATCAATTAAGCACACTTATGCATTAAAATCATTGTGCAATAAGGGAAAATATACAATATTTCACACTCAAAACTTACATAGGAAAATTCTGAATCGACTTAAAATTTACATAGTGTCGTGAATTGTTGATCAATTGATCAAGCTATCGATCGACAATTCTCAAAAATGTCTAGCAATTGAATTCAGATATTTATTACACGGTCGATCAATTGACCCCTGGACTTTGATCGATCGAACATTGTACAAAGTGTCTAGTGAATTTCAGCCATAATTCGATTAATTTTGATCTCTTCCACTCGATCGATTGAGATGCATTGAAGATTCCTCGATTAATAGAGATGCATCGAAGATTCCTTGATCTATCGAGCATCTATTTCGATCGCTCGAATGCTACTGTTTCTTCAAATATTTTTCATATTAAACTTTGGTCACTTTTCGTAGCCTTAATACTTGGTTTCCATGATTCATTGGGTTTTCATATCTTCAACTTTATCTTCTAATTCCTCAATTCTTTAGCTTGATTTACTCTGGACCTTAATTAAGCACTTTAAGCTTAGTTTCGAGTTAGACTTCCAAATCGCCCCACATGTAGAAATTATATATAATTAAGTCACTTTATCCCTTGAATGCAAGGGAAAACAATGCCTAAAAAGGGTTAAATATGCAATATTTATGCCTGGTTATTGGGTCGATGTGAGTTTGTGTGGGTTTGAGTGGGTCCAGATTCTCTGTATCTCATGTTACGTCTTCTTAAGAAGATATTAACCCATTTTAAGTTCGGTGAAGGAGTTTGACATGAGATCAAAGAGGTTACAGTGCAGGTCAGAATTGGTTACTGTATGTCTAAGTGGATCAATGTGGGTCGGTATGGGGTTAGAGCGGGTTAGGAGTCTTCATAACCAAACATAATGTCTTCTCAAATGGATATCGACCCATTCTAAGTTTAGTGGAGTTTGACGCACATTCGAAGGTGCTGCAATGAAGCTCAGAGTGGGTTAGAGAGGGTTTGTGTGGATCAATGTGAGGTTTGAGTGGGTCTAGAGTCATCGTACTCAAATGTAACATATTCTCAAGTGGGTACACACCCATTCTCAATCCGGTGAATGAGTTTGAAGTGTGTTCAACAAGGTTACAATGCAAGTCATCTCAATATAGGTCAATGTGGGTTGGTGTGTGGTCTAAGTCTGTCCGTAGTCTTCGTAACCTAATGCAACATCTTTTCAAGTGGATACAACCCATTTGAAGTTTGGCGAAGAAGTTCGACGTGTGTTCAAAGGGGCTAAAGTATAGGTCGGAGTTTATCAGTGTTAGTCGAAGTGGGTCAATGTGGGGTTTGAGTGGGTTAAAGGTCTTTTTAACCTCATGTAACATCTTCTCAAGAAGAAATTGACCATCTAAGCTTGGTAAAGGAGTTCAACGTGCAATTGAAGGGGTTTTAGTGTAGGTCAGAGTTGGTCAGTGTGAGTCAATGTGGGTCTGTGAGGGGTCATAGCGGGTTTGGAGTCTTCATAACCAAACATAACATCTTCTCAAGTAGATATCGACCCATTCTAAGTTCGGTGAAATATTTTAACATACGTTTAAAGGGATTATAGTGTTAGTCGAAGTTGGTCATTGTGGGTTGGAGTGGGTCATTGTGGGGTCGGTGCGGGTTTGAAGTCATTGTAACTGAACATAACGTCTTCTCGAGAGGATATCAACCCATTCTAAATTTGGTGAAGGAGTTCAAGGTGCGTTTGAAGGGGCTACATTACATATCGGAGTCAGTTGGAGCAGGTCGGTGTTGGTTGGTGTGGGTTTGAGTGGGTACGGAGTCATCATACCCAAATGTAACGTCTTCTCAAGTGAATATAGACCCATTCTTAATTGGTGAACAAGTTCGAGGTGTGTTTGATGGGGTTACAGTGTAATCAATGTGGATCGGTGTGGGTTGGTGTAATGTTTAAGTGTGTTCGAAGTCTTCATAACCTAATATAACATCTTTTCAAGTGGCCACGCACCCATTTGAAGTTTGGTGAAAGAGTTCAATGTGCATTCCAGGGGGTTGCATTGTAGGTCAGAGTTTGTCAATGTTGGTTGGTGTGGGTCAATGTAGGTTAGAGTGGGGTTTTAAGTCGGTCTATAATCTTCATAACCTCATGTAACGTCTTCTTAAGAAGATATTAACCCATTCCAAGCTTGTCGAAAGAGTTCAACGTGCGATGGAAGGGGCTGCAGTGCAGGTAAAAGTTGGTCAATGTGGGTTAATGCGGGGTCAGAGATGGTTTAGAGTCTTCATAACCACACATAAAAGCTTCTCAAGTGGATATCAATCCAATTTAAGTTAAATGAAAGAGTTCGACGTGTATTTAAAGGAATTACAGTGCAGGGTGAGTTGGTCGATGTGGGTTAATGTAGATCGATGTGAGTTCAAAGTGGGTTTGGAGTCTTCATAACCGAACATAATATCTTCTCAAGAGGATATCGACCTATTCTAAATTCATTAAAGGAGTTTGACGTGCTTTTGAAGGGGATGCAATACGTGTGAAGTGGGTTGGAGCAGGTTAGTGTGGGTCGATGTGGGGTTTAAGTGGGTTTGGAGTCATCATACCCTAATGTAACATCTTTTCAAGTAGATATCAACCCATTCTCAATCCAGTGAATGAGTTCAACGTGAGTTAATGGGGCTATAGTGCAAGTCAGGTCAATGTGAGTCAGTGTGGGTTGGTGTGGGGTCTAAATGTGTTCGGAGTCTTTGTGACATAAGTATGAAGGAATGAATACTGACAAGTTTTTTACACCATACATCTACAAGCATCTTAAAATGTAGTGCAATTGTAGGAGAATGATTCACTAAGTACCAGGCCATGTTAATGCCTTTTGCCCATAAACATCACTCGGGCCTGGGCGAACTTAGTATGCTCGTAACACAACTCATAAGCGTATGATTCATATGTTCAATCACTCTATTCTATTGTGGAGTACTAGGGACCATGTAGTATCTCTCAATATCATGCTTATTGTAAAAATTCTTAATTTCTTTCCTCTATTATTGGTTCTTAGACTCTCAATTTTAGTTCCATTCTAGTTTCTAACTAATGCTATAAACTTAATGAAACAAGTATAAGCATCATTTTTTTTCCTTTGAGCATGTAAAGTCATACATTTATAGAGAAATCGTCAATAGAAGAAATAAAATAATTAAAATCTTTTACAGATTTAAGAAGAGCTTTCCAAATATAAGAATAAATTAAATTTAAAACATCATGACTTATAGCATTGAATGATGTAAAAAGAGCTCTATAGAGTTTTTCAAAGAGGCAAGATTAATAACAATTTTGGTCAAGAAATACATTTATTCTTTGCTTATATGACCTTCTAAGTTGTACCAGAGTAATACAACATTAACAATAATAACATCACAAACCATAGTATCTGTAATCAACTGATGTAGTTCACGTATTATCTCTTATCTTTATCAAAAAAATTTAATCACAAAAATTTATTCAACAAGTTCAATACGTGTCATACACCTGAAACTGTTTGTGTTATACCATCAAACATAGTAATTCTAACATCTCTAAACCCCACAATTTTATACATGTTATTATCTCCTATGTAAACTATGTTGCCATCACATAACTAATATGTTAAAATGACCCATATGTGGTTCATATAAAACAAGTTTCTAAATCCAAAATTCATTGATGGTTCAGAATCTCATATAAAATCATATACAACATCACTTTCTCATCCTCGGATGAATGACCTTTCTCAATAAGTTTTCTTGAAAAGCATTTTAATTTAATGCCTAATCATGTGAATTATATTTGAAATTTTCCTGATTTTATAGTTTTTACATAAGTGGTCATTCTTTTTACAATTTCACCACTTTCATGTTTTGTGTCATTTCGACTTGGATATAGTTTGAAGTCTCCTATTGATACCTCACTTAGAAAATATTTCTCTGACTGTCATAATTGAAAAGGCCGAGCTATATGTCCTTAAGGGGGGGAGGGGGTTGAGTTGAATAGGACTATGCCAAATTAAAACTTAACGGCGGAATTTAAATAAATTAAATACAAATAACAATAGACAATCCCACAATGCTAAATTTAAAGACAACCTCAAATGTATGAGTATTGAGAAGTTAATAAAGATGTTGTTCTAAGGACAACCTTACACCAAAAAAACCAAGGGTTTATTGCAGGACAACCTTACTAGAACAGTTTGTGTATCAAAAACTCAAACTTGATATAGAGGAATAAATAAATAAATAGCAAGGAAAGAAATCTATGCTATTACAACATTCTCCACATTTGCATAAAAGAAATTACAACATTTCCATAATGCAAAAAGGAAATTACAATCATCCACAAAAAGAAATAAACAATCAATCCACAAGACCATAACTTATAGTGGTTTACTTGTATGTACACCAACTATTTAGAAAAACAGTCACACAACTACTCCACTCCTAATAACCTCACACAGTGGATATTAGTGTTCACTATGAAAATAGGTTTTTCCACGTTCACCTAAAACCCTCACAATTGTGTCTTTCAAGTGGGCTTACAAAATTCCAAAAATCCCACACTCTGAGTTTTCTGGATCACCTCAGACAAACAAAAACAGAGATTTTTCTAGTACAATCTCAAAAATCAAAACAGAAATTTACAATAATGTAAAATACCTAGATATTCTCTTTTTTATACCACCTGGAAGAACCAAATCAGAGTAGAATTTCAACATAGAAGTTCAATGTCCAAACTTACTTATGAAATGGTTCTAGGTTCTAAATTGATTTTAAATTAAATCAAGTTGAGCTAGCTCTATTTGATTTTGATTCCAAGAAAAGGGTAATCCTCAATCCCTTCTTCAAATATGAATGGAATATAGAATACAAAATCAAATATAACAAAGCTAAATTAAGAGAATATTAAATGAGCACAATATAGTTTAAAAAGAACACTAACTTATCTCTCAAAGTGGCGTGTTGATTTATCTTGAATTGAATAAAAAAACTCTGAAATTCATGCTCTATTTATAAGTGAAGAAATTACGTTCATGACTGGTCCTAAGGACACTATGACTGGTCATAGGACCAACAGAATTTTTAAATTTGGGTGCGATAGGATAAAGCCATTCCACGACTGGTCATAAGCCCTGCACGACTGGTCGAGGGACCTCTACACTGGTCATGACCTATCCACGACTAGTCGTGTGGAACCTGAAATAGTTGTTGTACTTTGAGTCATAGCTGCAGGACTGGTCGAGAACGAGTCGAGCACTGTTCACATGACTGGTCGAGCAGTCTATAGGACTGGTCGAGGCTTAACAAAAAATTCTAAAATTTTGCAACAAACTTAGGACTGGTCAAGGAATTTCTTGGACTAGTCGAGCCAGTGCTAGGACTAGTCGAATAAAGTTCAGGACTAGTCGAGAAACAAACTATTCACTTATAAAATGATCTAATTGAATTATGTATTCAAAATGACTTACCCTATGGTCAATCTAGGGTCATTCATACCTTAACCATGATGTATGAACATTGAAACTTCTTTTTCTTCGGTTGATAGTCGTTCTTTGAAGTTCATGAAGCTTAAGATC
Organism: Magnolia sinica; assembly: GCF_029962835.1. Lineage (NCBI taxonomy): Eukaryota > Viridiplantae > Streptophyta > Magnoliopsida > Magnoliales > Magnoliaceae > Magnolia > Magnolia sinica. The sequence goes on along the minus strand of NC_080582.1, from coordinate 33,622,580 downwards.
ATTACACATAATAACGCTTGAACTTGTGACCTTTCGAAGAATATTCAAACTTGAATTTGTAGCCTTAAGAAGCTTGAACTTGAAATATCTTGAATCTTGAGCTTGAGGTACAAAGTAAAAAGACTTTGTCTTGACTTGGAGCTTGAATTATGAATCTTGAACATTGAATACTCACTTGATGTTGTACTCCAACATGACCATGGAATCTTGCATTTCTTGAAGTAAAGACCTTTGTTTTTTAGTGATGCAAAGTCTTCATTATGTAGAAGAGCTGGATAAGACACAGATTCCAAGAGAGGTTTTGGCACTACAAAATTTGACAATTATAGGATCTAGAAGCCATAACACTTACAATCTCCCCCTTTGTTAAATTTGTGACAAAACACACTCCATATAAACATAAACATTATACGCATAAAGAATCATGCACCAGTTATAAAAACAACACATCAATTCGCTTCAATTCCTCCAACAATACTCTCCCTTACTTAACTCCCCTTCTCAAAATAGAATCATTCACAAACAACCCATCCACAATCCACATATCATATATCAAGCATGATAACCTTCTCCCCCTTTTTGTCACAATATGACAAAGGAAGAAACTAATACATGGAAGTGGAAAGATATAAAGAAGGAAGAATAAGAAGAGTATTGAGGAATAAATGATCAAGATAGACAACATATGAAATCAATAAGCAAGTCAAATTCAAACATAAGTAACCATGTTCAACCAAGTACTACAAAGTTTAGTCAAGTATAACCTCACAAGACAAAATAAACCAAGTAGCATTAAAGTTATTACAAACCAAGATTAAAAAATAATAATAATAAAAAACTAATCCGATCCTGAAGAGGGAGCAGGAATAGATGGATCAATCTGATGTAAACCCTTATTAATGCGCCTTATATATTTACGCATATAAGCAAATTGTGAATCCTGGGTTATACGAATCTGAGCCACCTATTCCTCAAAAGAATGCAACCTCTCAGCAAAATCAGAAGGCTGATAATCAGGGTCAGCCTCAGAATCTGATTCGAGCTCATCAAAGATATCGTCCATGTTTATGTCATCAGGAGTTAAATCGCCTTCTTCTTCATTTACAACTTAAGCTCCACCACCACCCACATTGACATGGCCAGCGGCCAACCTGAAATTCATCTTGTTTATATTTGAGTTGTTGAAAATAAGGTGTTGAATAGGAGCCTCTCCAACAGGCATAACTACTAACATATGGGTGACCAACACAATCATAAGATATACAAAAATGATATCACTGTGTCCAAGATGGAGACGGAATTGTATGATGGAATGACGGATTAAAGAAAGAAGACAAACATTTGTACCGGAGATGATGGAATGCAGAATCCGAACCATGAAAGAGGTGAGTTCAGTTTTATTACCAGAACGTGGATAAAGATCTAAAATAAATATCTTGTGATGGACCCTATATCTGGGTAACAAGTAATTTTAAGCAAGCGCATTCCCATTTTGACTCTATTGCGCATCTATATTGCACAATGCACTAATAAGCATACGTGTTTCTGATTCAGATGGTTTAGCTACTAGAGTGCTAATTGAAATACCTTCATCATTGACAGGTATGTCCATTAGACTAGAAATCAGATGTCGGTCTACTTCAAATGGACCTTCTCTAGTTGCTATAATAAAAGTTAAATTTTCAGTTAAAAAATCAGAAATATATGCATACATAGCCTGCGTAATAGACCGGTATGCCGGCCCACCCCAATGTAGAATGTTTGCCCATCCTACAGATTGGAGAAGAGGAAGGAGTTCAAAAGGAGCAAGTGTTCAACATATACAGGTCATTTAACTATTACATTGTGCAACCTTAAATCCCGCACATAAGAGGGATCATCTTTGGGTGACCGAAGGTGGCGCCATGTGATAGGTGTCGATCTAGATGTTGAAGGACCATGGGAACTTTTCTTTTTACCTCTACCATCCATTTACAACTAGGAAATCAAGGAATCAAAAGGTTGTAAAAGAAATAGAGTGGGTTTTCTCAAAATCAGATTTTGGAGAAGAAAACCCCAAAAGCCTCAAGTAAACAAGAACTAAATCACTTCAAAGATGAAAAAGAAGTAATATGTACTTGAATCTACAAGGAATATGGAAATGAAGCACTAACTTTAAAGAACAATGAAGATGGGTTTAACCGGTTGTGCTAAGACCCATTGGAGAAGAAGCCCAAATGAAGAAAAGAGGGATTTTCCCCCAAATAAAGGTCAAACCCGAGCTACATGACCGGTTGTGTACATGATCGACCGGTCGTGCCACGACTGATCGAGTATGTACTCGACTGGTCATGCACAGCCAAAAATGTGCATTTTTCATAAAATTTTGAAATTTAAACATTCAAACTAATATATATATATATACACACACACACACACACACACATTATAATACAGAAATGCATGAATAATCAATTCAAATTGCACATGTCAAGATTAAATTTTAATTTAAGAAACCTTCTTTTGTCGAGAAGTTTCGTGAAAATGTCAGCAAGTTGAGTCTCGGTCGGAATGTATTCCAAAGTAATTGTCTTTTCTTCCACTAACTCACGAATGTAGTGATATCTAATGTCAATGTGCTTGGTTCGTGAATGTTGGATTGAATTTTTAAATATATTAGTTTCACTGAAATTATCAAAATATAAAACCATAGAGTCCTGTGCAATTATGTAATCGCTTAACATTCTTTTCATCCATACAAGTTGAGTACATGCATTACTAGCTGCAATGTATTCAGCTTCAGCAGTTGAGAGTGATACGAAACTTTGTTTCTTACTCTGCCAACAAACTAAATAGTTCCCAACATAGAAACAACCACCACTAGTTGATTTCCTATCATCAACGTTACCAGCCCAATCAGCATCAGTGTACCCAACTAATTGAACACTATTATCATGTGAATACCAAAGACCCAAATTAGTTGAACTTGCGACATATCGCATAATTTGCTTGACAGTAGTTAAATGTGACTCTTTAGGGTCAGATTGATATCTAGCGCAAATTCCTATGCTAAATGCAATATCAGGTCGACTCCCAGTTAAATACAACAAGCTACCTATCATACTGCAATGCAATTTAGGATCCACTTTTTTACCTGTAGAGTCCTTTGAGAGTTTTAGGGTCGTACTCATAGAAGTATCAAAATTTTTTCCATTCTCAAATCCGAACTTTTTAACTAAGTTCAGAGCATATTTGGTTTGAGAAATAAAGAAACCATCAGGTTGGTGTCTAACTTGCAACCCTATGAAATAATTCAATTCCCCAACCATGCTCATTTCGAACTTAGATTTCATAAGATCTGCAAACTCCACAGTCATGTTAACATAGGTAGATCTATAAATAATATCATCAACATAAATTTATACTATTAAAATGTGATCATTATGTTTCTTTACAAACTAAGTCTTATCAACACTTTCCATTATAAAGTTATGACTTAGTAAAAACTTAGTCAATTTTTTATACCATGCCCTGGGAGCTTGTTTTAAACCGTAGAGAGCCTTTTTAGACGATAGACATAATCAGTATTCATAGGGTTTTCAAAACCCAATGGTTATTCAACATACACTTCTTCATGCAAATTGCCATTTAAAAAAAGCACTCTTTACATCCATTTGATTGATTTTGAACTTTTTAAAGCAAGCAATGGATATAAATAATCTGATTGATTCAGGATGAGCTACTAAAGCAAATGTTTCATCATAATCGATGCCTTCAATTTGAATGTACCCTTGTACAACCAGTCTAGCCTTGTTTTGAATTATATTACCAAGTTCATCAAACTTATTTTTGAAAATCCGCTTAGTTCTGATAATATGTTTATCTTTAGGTCTAGGAACTAAGTACTAAATATCATTTCTAACAAATTGATTAAACTCTTCTTGCATCGCAACTATCCAGTTTTCGTCAGTAAGAGCTTCTTTTACATTAGCCGGTTCGATCTAGGATGTAAAGCACACATAGTTACACATATCTTCTAGTTGTCCACGATTGCATACACCAGTGAGAGGATTTCTAAGAATTTGATTAGTTGGATGGTCTTTAACAGTTATTAGTTCATAATTATTTTGACTTGATGAAGAATCTGGTTTATCAATTAGAAGTACTTCATCATTATCTGAACTTGAGACAGGTGTATTCAAGTGATCATCAAAAACCACATTAATGAATTCTTGAATTACACCTGTTCTCTTATTAAGAACCCGATATGCTCGACTTCATATCATACCATAAAAATATCCCTTCATCACTTTTGGTGTCAAACTTACCCAGATTTTCTCGGTCACGTAAAATGTAGCACTTGCTACCAAAAACTTGAAAGTATTTGACAGTAGGCTTCTTATCAAACCACATTTCATAAGCCGTTTTACCGTTTGATTTTTTAGTGTAAACACAGTTAATTATATAGCATGCAGTATTTACGGCTTAGCCCAAAGATTTTTAGGGAGATTCATACTATTTAACATTACATTAGTCATTTCTTGAAGCACTCTATTTTTTCTTTCTAATATACCATTTTGTTGTGATGTTGGGTGCAGAGAATTCATGTGATATTCCCTGATCATTACAAAACTTTTCAAAATCACTATTCTCAAATTTTTTCCATGATCACTACGAATCTTACAGACTTGAGTCTCTTTTTTCAGTTTGGATACGTCTAAGTACCCATTTAACTTCATCAAGAGTTTTTGATTTGTCTCTTAAGAAGACTACCCAGGTATATCTGGCAAAATCATCAACGATTACCAGAATATACTTTTTGCCACCTTGACTCTTCATTCTAGTTGGTCCAATAAGATCCATATGGAGGAGTTAGAGCGGTTTAGATGTGGTAGTGGAGTCCACCTTTTTGTAAGAACTCTTAGTTTGCTTGTCAATCTGGCATTCGCCACATATTTTATCTATTTTTTGTAGTTTGGGTAGGCCTCTTACTAACTCTCTTTTGCTTAATATATACAAGTTACGTTAGTGTACATGTCCAAGGTATTTATGCCATAACTCAGTCTCATCGGTATGGACCATGTAACACGAAAAATTAGATGAGCTAGAGTCACTTACAATATAGCAGTTTTCAGAAGTTCTACGACCAATTAATATTACAGAACCGTTTTTATTTAAAATTTCACACCCTACGTTAGAAAATTTAACGCTATGATTTTTATCGCATATTTGGAAAATGTTTAATAAGTTGTGTTTTAAACCTTCTACATATAAAACATTCTCAAATAAAGGGAGGTTAGAAAGTTGAACTGTATCTTGGCCAATAATTCTGCAGTTACTACCATCACTAAATGTGATGAATCATCAGTCATGTCTTTAAGATTGGTGAACAAACCCTTATTGCCTTTCATATGTCTAGAGCAACCACTGTCTAGGTACCACTTTGAATGGCTAGAAGCTTTAAAAGCAGTGTGGGCAACTAAATAAGTAACCTTAGGAACCCATTTCATAACTGTTTTGGGTTTAGGAGTATAGTTGGTCTTCTTATGATTGTAGTTGTTATAAGACCGACCCATTGAGTTAGATTTTAAGAGCTCCTTAAGTAAATCAACAATTTTCTCATCTAAAGGATTACGATTCTAATTTTTATAATTGATATGGTTGCTTTTAGGCTTTAAGGATTGAAAATTTTTAGCATTTTTAGAATAATTTCAATTTGAACTTTTCCCTTTTGAGTTTGAAGACTCTCCTTTTACAAACTTAGGAGGAGTATTCTTATGTTTGGGAGAAATATTTTTGTCGTAGCCCAAACTGAATCGGTCACCACATTTTCTGGATCTAGATAATAGTTTTTCTAACTTAGGATCACCTTGGGCATATCTCCATGTATCCTTTAAACTCAAAAGTGAAGAGACTTCAAGTTTTAGTTTATCATTTTTAGATTTTAGATTTTCAATAAGGGAGGTTTTGAAATTTAAATCGCATTTAGTTTTTTTAAAAGAATCTGAAATGTGGGATTTTTCTAAACAAGAGTGTCAAAATTTTCTTTAAGTTTCAAAAATTTTCTTTCTAAAGTTTTAGTTTTACCGCGATCTTACAACTTTCCTTGTATAGGGCATTGTAAGCATCTTGAAGATCTTCTTCATTTTCATGATCACTATTCAGATTTTCTTCACTAGTTGAATCATTATGATCTAAAAAAGTGAACTTGGCTAGAGTCATAAGGGCTTTGACTTCATTACCCGACTCGGTTTCGGAATCTTTTGATTCAGAAGAGGCTTCAGATCCAGAAGATTCATCCCAAGTAGCCAACATACTTTTCCTTTTAGGTTTATCCTTTTTAGGACACTTGTTCGCTAAATGCCCATATTCATGGCAGTTGTAACATTAACTATCTTTTAAAGATTTTCAAGTTTTAGATTTACATCTTTTCTTATCATTCGATTTTTGAAAATCAATCCTCTTTTTACTTTTAAAAATCTTATAAAACTTTTTAGCTAAAAGGGCCATATCATCTTCAGAATTTTCTAAATCAGAATTACTATTTTCTTGAGAAATACATTTAGAAGATTTAATAAAGATGGATTTACCTTTAGGAGCTTTAAAGTTTAACTCATATGTTTGTAAAGAACCAACTAACTCTTCTACCCTCATGTTGTCCGTATCACAAAGTTCTTGGATCGCAGTCACCTTCGAATTGAACCGTTCAGGTAGTGAGTGTAGTATCTTTGCACAGACTCTGCTTTTTGGGGTTTTATCACCAAGACCCCACATAGAGTTAACAATGTCATTTAATCTAGTATAAAAGTCCATGAATGTTTCACTTGCCTCCAAACGTTTTTCCTCAAATTTGGTTGTGAGGATTTGGACTTTAGATTTCTTGAGATTATTGTTCTCTCATGTGTCATTTCTAAAATATCCCAGGCTTGCTTTGCAGTATCACAGGATATAATTCTTTTGAATTCATCCGGTGATAGTGCGCAAGTTATGGCGTTTAAAGCCTTTACATTGGCACTACTCTCATTTTTCTGAAGAGTGGTCCAAGAGAAGTAAGGTGTAACTCTCATAGTTTTGGATCCATCGATGCCAGTTACTTCAGTAGTAGGAGGGGTCTATTCAGTCACTGTGGCTTGCCACATGCTCTCATCCATAGATTTTAAGAAAATCCTCATTCTGGCTTTTCAATAGGCATAATTGGAGCCATCAAATAGTGGAGGCCTAGTGACTGAAAGACTATCAAAATTTGACATCTTAAATAGCTCGGATCGATTAGCTCAGGAAATAAATCCAAATAAAATAATTAAAAATGAGCTATTAGGCTTTGATACCACTTGAAAAGGCCGAGCTATATGTCCTAGAGGGGGGGATGAATAGGAATATGCCAAATTAAAACTTAACGGCGGAATTTAAAAAATTAAATACAGATAGCAATAGACAATCCCACAATGATGAATTTAAAGACAACCGCAAATGTACAAGTATTGAGAAGTTGATACAAATGTTGTTCTAAGGATAACCTTATACCATAAAAACCAAGGGTTTATGGCAGGACAACCTTACTAAAACGGTTTGTTTATCAAAAACTCAAACTTGATACAGATGAATAAATAAATAAATAGCAAGGAAAGAAATCTATGTTATTATAACATTCTCCACATTTGTATAAAAGAAATTACAACATTCTCCACAATGCAAAAAGGAAATTACAATCATCTACAAAAAGAAATAAACAATCAATCCACAAGACCAGAAATTATAGTGGTTCGCTTGTGTATACATCAACTGTTTAGAAAAACACCCACACAACTACTCTACTCCTAATATCCTCACACAATGGATATCAACGTTCACTATGAAAATAAATTTTTCCAGGTTCACCTAAAACCCTCACAATTGTGTCTTTCAAGTGGGCCTACACAATTCAAAAAACCCCACACTCTGAGTTTTCTGGATCACCTCAGACAAACCAAAACAGAGATTTTTCTAAATCTCAAAAACCAAAATAGAAATTTATAATAATGTAAAATACCTGGATATTCTCTTTTTTATGCCGCTTAGAAGAACCAAATCGGAGTAGAATTTCAACGTACAAGTTCAATGTCCAAACTCACTTATCAAATGGTTCTATGTTCTAAATTGATTTTAAATTAAATCAAGTTGAGCTAGCTCTATTTGATTTTGATTCCAAGAAAAGGGTAACCCTCAATCCCTTCTTCAAATATGAATGAAATATAGAATACAAAATCAAATATAACAAAGCTAAATTAAGAGAATATTAAATGAACATAATATAGTTTAAAAAGAACACTAACTTATCTCTCAAAGTGGCGTGTTGATTTATCTTGAATTGAATAAAAAAACTCTGAAATTCGTGCTCTATTTATAAGTGAAGAAATTGCGTTCACGACTGGTCCTAAGGACACTACAACTGGTCGTAGGACCAACAGAATTTTTAAATTTGAGCGCAATGGGATAAAGTCGTTCCACGACTAGTCGTAAGCCCTGCATGAACGGTCGAGGGACCTCTACACTGGTCGTGACTTGTCCACGACTGGTCGTGTGGAACCTGAAATAGTTGTTGGACTTTGAGTTGTAGCTACAAGACTAGTCGAGAACGAGTCGAGCATTGTTCACACGACCGGTCAAGAAGTCTATAGGACTGATCGAGGCTTAACAAAAAAATTTAAAATTTTGAAACAAACTTAGGATTGGTCGAGGAATTTCTTGGACTGGTCGAGCCAGTGTTAGAACTAATCGAACAAAGTTAGGACTAGTCGAGAAACAGACTATTCACTTATAAAATGATCTAATTGAATTATGTATTCAAAATGACTTACCCTATAGTCAATCTAGGGTCATTCATACCTTAACCATGATGTATGAACATTGAAACTTCTTTTTCTTCGGTTGATAGTCGTTCTTTAAAGTTCACGAAGCTTGAGATCATTACACATGATGATGCTTGAACTTGTGGCCTTTTGAGAAATATTCAAACTTGAATTTGTAGCCTTAAGAAGCTTGAACTTGAAATATCTTGAATCTTGAGCTTGAGGTTCAAAGTAAAAAAAGACTTTGTCTTGACTTGGAGCTTGAATTATGAATCTTAAATATTGAACACTCACTTGATGTTATACTCCAACATGGCCATGGAATCTTGCATTTTTTGAAGTAAAGACCTTTGTTCTTGAGTGATGCAAAGTCTTCATTATATAGAAGAGCTGGATAAGATATATATTCCAAGAGAGGTTTTAGCACTACAAAATTTGACAATTATAGGAGTTAGAAACCATAACACTTACAATAGTATATGAGAAGATTCATCGAGTATTTTTTTGACAAATTCTTTAATAGAAAAAATGAACACTGATCAAACCCAAGGGCTGACAACCCCAAGTGTACGACTGTAATGCAGTAATACTTGGTGAGACCAAGGTCGAATTCACAGGGAATGGGTAACACAACCTAGAACTAATTTAAAGGTAATGGTTTCTCCAGATTTTTAATCCAACGAGGTAAAAAGGGTTTTAAAGCAAATAATAAAAAATGTCTAAGGATCTAGGAATTCACATATAACAATCACAATATCTTATTTATTAGTTCAACCCTTATAACTCAATTAGAATCGAAGTCTTATTATATCCAATCGGTGAATAATTTTATTAAACCAATCATCAACACTAATAAGATATAATTTCAATTGAAGGCTTCTCTTATGAAGCATTCAGACATCAATCACAGGGAATCAAGGCATCTAAAGCATTCTTAGGCGACAATAGATCAATCAATTATATAGATTGAATCAACCCTTATAACTCAATTAGAATCAAAGTCCTATTATATCCAATCGGTGAATAATTTTATTTAACCAATTATCAACACTAATAAGATATCATTTCAATTAAAGGCTTCTCTCTTGAAGCATTCGGACATCAATCACAGGAAATCAAGAGCATCTAAAGCACTCTTAGGCGATAATAGATCAATCAATTAAAATTAAATCAATCCTTATAACTCAATTAGAATCGAAGTCCTATTATAGCCAATCAGTGAATAATTCTATGAAACCAATCATCAACACTAATAAGATATAATTTCAATTGAAGGCTTCTCTTATGAAACATTTAGACATCAATCACAGGGAATCACGGGCATCTAAAGCACTCTTAGGCGACAATAGATCAATCAATTATATAGATTGAATCAACCCTTATAACTCAATTAGAATTGAAGTCCTATTATATTCAATATGTGAATAATTCTATTAAACTAATCATCAACACTAATAAGATATAATTTCAATTGAAGTCTTTTCTCATAAAGCATTCAGACATCAATCATAAGGAATCAAGGGCATCTAAAGCACTCTTAGGCGACAATAGATCAATCAATTATATAAATTGAATCCTTCTCTAATTAAGGCTAAGAAATTGTTAAATTAAATCATTCATTGTACCCAAGGTGTACAAACAAAAAAAAAAAAAAACAAAAAAAAAAAAACCTCAAAGACTTTAAAGTAAAATCTAAATCAACTCAATTTACTATTATCATTCAAATTATTGTTATTGAATCAAATAAATTAATTATTGTAATTAACTACAAGCTTCATCCCTTAGCCTTATCTAAGAGATTATCCTAATATGGCTAATATCCTATAATAAAAATAAAAGAAAAACATAAAAAATAAACTAGAACTGAAGGTTTGAAAATGAAGAACGGCTCCGTAGAAGCTCCGCCACCCTTAGGTCTCTCTTCCAAGTCCTAATTCGTATCTACAAAATTATAAAATACCCCTTTAAATAAACTTGATTCACACCAACTTCGAACCAACTTCAAAAATTTACACATTTTTACACTTCGGTCGCACCGACTATAGCCTTCAGTCACACCGAATATCACTTTGGTCGCACCGACTGTCTCTCGTTTATAGCTAAATTTTTTCAATTTATGTCTAAAGTCTCTATCTCCCTCAGGTTTCACCGAATCCTCCTTCGATGGCAGTGAATGTTACTTTGATTGCACCTAAGTATAGAGCTGAATTAGGTCTGAAAATCACAGTTCCTTACTGGACTGTTTTTGACACTTTTAGTTGGACCAAACTAACAACAGGTGGGAACGAATAGTTTGTTATTTTTGTTATTGGACTATGTGATTTTTTCAGCCTTTTCTCTATCCTTTATAATTAGTTTTCTTAGATATTAGGCACTTGAATTCTTCAATATTATCCTTCAAATATCCAATTCTTCATTACCTTCGAGCTTGCTCTCTTTTTTAGCTTTATACCATTCATTTAAGCATGTATTCATCTTTGAATCCAAAATCACCTCACATGTATAAAAATATCTTATTAGATTGATTAAGCATTTAAATACAAGGAAAGCTAAGACAATTGAGAGGATAAATATTCAATATTTAGCTGTTATCAGACATGCTGACTTTATATTGAGATTTACATCGTTATTGACATTGGTAATCAAACCATCCCATAAATCTAACATCGAATAGAGAGTAGAAGTACAACATTTTCTTCGTTGTCAATATTCACCTCGACCACCACCAATCTACTAATCAAGATATTAAACTCATTCAAGTGTTCTTGTAAAGAGGACCCTATTTTCATATTCAAGCTTTACAATTGCAGTCGAAGAAAAAGCATGTTTCACATCATATAGATTTTATAATTTGTCCTACAAACCTTTAGCAATTGTTTGATCAAATACATTAAATAAAATCGAATTATCCAGTGCAAGAAGAAGATCCACCATGTCTAACTAATTTTCTCCATAATCTCATCTTTTTTATTTGTATGTTTGTTTTCTTTTCTTCAATTGCAATTTCACAACCTTTCTTCACCAATATCACATTCACCTTTAATTTCTGCAATACATAATTGCATCCGTCGAACTTTAACACATTAGCTATGGTAGAAATCAATCCATCCATATGAAAGCAATCACAACAAGAACATCAATACTGATCTTGTGCTAAAAGGCTTCTTGACCTCTGACTTTAATTCCAATTGTTATGGAAAAACACCCTCACATACTCAATGTAAGCAAAACAAAACCACAAAAAGAAAATTATCAAACTAAAACCCAAAAGTCAGATAAAAAGAGACAAGAGATACAAAGATTTCTATGGTTCAACGATATGTTATGTTTCTTGGGTAGTAACATTAAACTTTCTTCTTCATTAAAATAAGAGAAAACAAATATATAAGGCTTACCTCTCTCCAACTCTTCTATTGAATAAGGAATCTCTCACTAAGGGTTCATTTGGATGTTTGTAAATCCTTAAGTTGTAAAGAGATTACAATTAATCTGATTGCAGGGGTCGTTTGGATACCTACATTTTCTTGTAAAGCCTGCATTTGCTTATAAAGGCTTTACAAGTTATAAACACATTACAACTTTTAGCTATAATCTAAAACTTGGCAATTTCAAATTACAAGTCTTTACAATTAAAAAGATAGTATGCACAATAAAACACAATGATTGATACACAATTGTGATATGAAGGGTCCACTCTAGTATGTAAGATACATCTATATATATATATATATATATATATATATATATATATATATATATATATATATATCCATCATGTGCTTCCGTTTATGCTTTCCTATGGCCCCAAAAATAACTTGATTGATCATCAAATGGGCCACATGAGAGGGAAGAATGCAATGTCTACCATTAAAAACTTTCATATTGCATTTTGAGTCCACTATAATGGATAGAGGACATCCAATCCATCTGGTGAGTGCATGTTTCGATGCTCTCCTAAGACCAAAAAATTTGAGTCTTCTTTATATGATTTACTAATTTGGTAGAATTTACTGCCCCATTCTTTGTGGTGTGAATATTTACTTAATACATTGTAAATACTTTACAAGTTAGCCAACCACATAATTTGTTTACCTATAAATAGATAACCACTTAAAAGTGAAATAAAATAGCATGTAAATAGTTTATATTTGAAACTCTTAGCAAATCTTTTCATATGTAAAGTATTTATAACTTAAAACTTTACATGCATCCAAATGATTCATAAGAAGATCACTCTCTCTACATGTATTTAAAGGAAACATACCCATAAACAAAGTAAGTTTCCAAAGCCAAGTGAAACTAAGATTCATCATGCACGCCAAACAAAACAAGGGCATGTTTGAAACATAAACGGAAGCACAAAATCCACTATATCAATGGGACCCACATTGATGGGTGAGTTTTTATCCACGTCATCCATCCACCCTTTACACATGGCAATCAACTTGCATGTGCATACAGGTGACCAGCATCAATCTTGAAATCTGGTCATTGATTACAATTTTATAGTCCATCAAACATAGTTTTCATTCAATCCACGTTTTTTTTAGAAAGAATTTCATCACAAATGTCAGATTGGACGTTCAAAATACCACAGGAAGGGGTACATCCTGTCAAACAATTCTCGTGCAATAATGGTATTAACTGGCATAATACATTCCAATACCATTTAATCCCACGGTTCAAATACGGGAGAGAGGAAACGTTTATATTGGTGATGGCACCGGAACACGCGACATGCCAGTAAGGTGAAGAGTCACGGCCTCAACAGGCTTAAATAACGATTCCCAAGAAAAAAGAAAGATAAAAAACCACAAAAAGACAATTTTTTTAACCTTTTACTAGATATTCTCGGAAAGTACGCACCGTGCGTATCGAAGAAAATCGCGGGGGTACCCACTGACTTTGACGTTTGTGTTCGTCAAGTGCTCCGCTGAGTCCGCATTTCTTGTCAAATAGCCAAACTTAACAACAATGACCAAGCACATAGCTCACAGCTCATACATTAGGAATATTTCGTTCAATCTGGACACAGCTCATACATTAGGAATATTTCGTTCAATCTGGACCGATCGTCAGGTAGGCCACCTCCTAAAGGTCATTAATAAATATTTATAGTGGTTATGTACTTTTAGAGGTTTACTAGTTCCACAAACATGTAGACATGCAAATACAAAGAACCTGTGTAAGTCCTGAGTTTTATTACTTTGACACATGCCCCCGGTGCGTATGTACAGCTTCTGACCACTATTTTGGTGTCCCCAGTTCATTTCCACACATGGCACACATGGATTAATGAGATCAAAACCATTTTAATTACTGTATTGACCTTGATCACATAATTAGAATTTTGGGACGATCCAGGCCTTTTATTCCGTAGAATACAAATGAAAAATAAAAGACAAAGTTAGCAACGGTTATCATTTAGTGAAAGAATGTTATTTTATTAGATGGTTATGATGTTGGCCATGGTCTAGTTAAAGATGGAGCCTAGAGGATGCGTGGTTGGGGTCATCACGCTTACAGGATGCCTCCTGGCTAGAGTCCACTAAAAGCTTTTTTTAAAGGATAACATTAATCACCAAACCGTTGCATGGGTAGACCATGACATTTTAATGACATCTTTTGTGCCCCTAATGTTCTCCTCAGCCCCCCAAAATTGAGCCAAGCCAAAACTCAGGTGGACCACACTGTTTTCTGAGATGAGGGCGCCTACCACTAAAAACTACCATGTTTGTTATAAGGTATTTAATCCATCTAGATGATGCATCCGGGATTTTTATAGACATAAAAATAAGGCCATTTCAAAACTACCATGTTTATTTGTATATTCCTCTTTGTTTAAATGTTAGTTTTAAATTTTATTTCAAATCAAACTGGCTTCAATGTTCATAGGAAAAGATGTGGATCCATTTTGCCCCTACTTGCACCGACCTCCCTCTCTCTACCTCTGACATGGCAAAATTTGATTGGACAGCATATCGCTATTAAAAATGATACTCAACCAAATAACTTTTAAATATGTTTTATGTGGGCCATCCTTTACAACAACCCACAATTCAATTCAATTCTGCCATGTCAAGAGTAAAGTGAACTTGATTGAGGAGCAGCACACAATTCCTATCCATAAAAACGTTGTTTACTTTTCATCGGCTGGCATGTCACCTCATATCCGCATGTGAATGCCATACATGGTGATGACGTTTCATAACCACAAGCGGATGACTTCTTGTGATTATAGGTGGGTGCTAGTCGGGATAACTTTCTTGTAATACATGGTATACATAGGAATCTGTCCTTATATGAGGCCATCAAAATGTCTTTATCATATCCCCTCTATCTTATCTATTGCGCTCATGTAAGTTAGTACATAATCTCAAAAATTAGAAGATTCAAAATTCACATGGGCCATGCCTCAAGAACCAATGGGAATTGAATATTCACCGTTGAAACCTTATTGGGATGGACCGAAGTTTTGGATCAGACTGATATTTGTGTTTAACCTTCATCCGGGTGGGAATTATATAAATATAAACATATGGGTAAGCCTCTGGAAGATTTCTGAGGGGATGTTTCCCGTTCCTTCCGTGTGGCCCACTTGATTTTTGGGTCCGCTCATGTTTGGGCTCATATCCTCAAATGAAATGGGGAAATGGACGGACCGAGTAGATGTCACACTGACATCATAGTGGCCCCAACAGGGTTTAGTGGTTAAAGACAAAAGTGGTCCACTTATACCACGCTTATTAGCATGACATGTGCTAAATTCGGTTCATTTGACTATTATAAAACTTAGACTTAAAACGGTTAACAAATTGAAGTGAGTAGTGTAGCACTAAGTCGTTATGCTCTACACCCGTGAAATGATAGGTACACCTGTGAAATGATAGGTTAGGCTAGAGGTTTGCAGTAGGATACCTCCATTGGGAATATAGCCATTGGATCCGTGGTCATTTTCGGTGATCCAAACTGTTCAGACCATGAGCCCTACTCTCAAAGGAGGATATATAGTAATGAAAGTCTCGATTGGAATACTTTAGCACTTTGATTATTTAAATTTTTCTTCTTTTGAATATGGACCATCCCATTACTGTAGCTTTGTCGGCTATTGATTTTAACGTCTTAAACTTTTCAATGTCTTTGTCTATGTATTTCATTAGATCAACAGCTTGGATCATTGAATGTGACTCAGATCCAATGGCTATAGTCCGACGTGTTCAAAAATAATAAGTAGGTATGTATTGTAGCAAACTTCATGAGGCTGGACAGAAAGGTTTCCCAAAAAGCTACTTCCATGCATACAAATAATAGAGCTTTTGCTAACCACACACGTGCATGCACTGAAGTTCGTGTACACACCACACATGTGCCAGTAACGCACATGCGTGCAAGATCTAATCCACCCATCAGGTTTATCCGACCTTATACATGTTTTCATGATGTAAGGTATTCCTTCATGTCGTGGAGTCCCTTATGGTTGTGGTGGTGGCCCCCTCATGTTGGCAATCGCTCGTAGGGAGTCTAATCTTCATGTTGTATGAGGGAAGTGCGGTCCCTCATAGATAGTCTAATCTCCTGTTTTGTAGTACTCTATTTGGATGTTCCCATCTTTTTTATCTTTTCTATTGTTGTTTATTAAAAACACACAGAGGGTGTAACTGTCGCCCGCCAGGCTCGCCAGGCCCGATGAGCCTGGCCCACCTTTAGACTAGGCTTTGACCTATCGGCTTGGCCCCATGGTAAGGTTTTGGCCTAGCATAAACTTCCCAATCGATCTTTGTGCTGGGCTTGGGCTTAAGTCATTTTACCTTGAATAGGTTTAAAAATGGAACTCACTAACGGTTTTGTTTCTCTGATCTGCCCTTGTGCTTGTAAAAATGAGTTACACTCCATGGCTGTATTTTGGAATGGGCTTGAACCTACTTGCTTGGTCATTGCTGGGTTTGGGCCTTGTATGTATGGCTCAAACAATCTTTGGACTGGGCTTGGGCATAGGTCATTTTAGCCTGTATAGGCTCACCATATTCATGTGTAAATGTATTGCATTCTATCCGCTCCAATCATCCATTGGGTACCACAGACATATAGATAATGAAACCCAGTTTTCAGCTTTTAGAATGTCAATTTCTTTGTAAACATGTGGCCCACCTGATCAAGGAGCATGACTTATGAATATTTATTGAGGAAAATAGGGGATTCAATCTATTTGCGAAGCTTGGTTGAGCCCACGCTGTACCGATCCCTATCCAGCTCGTGCTTGGGTATGCTGTGTTAGGTCCATTTTGGGGTTGAACCGGGCTCGGGCCTTGGGCCTTACTGTTGGGTGAGGCTGCTCAAACCAGGCCATTGCCACCTCTAATAATAACTAGAACTATTTCTACATCCCTCCAAAGAAGGGGTTGCAATGAGTTACTGATTATGAGGTAGGTTTGGGTCATGCTAAATGGTAGTCGGTCTGAGCAAGCATTAGAAAACTAGAGTTTACTGCCTGTGGCATTGTACTCGTTCATCTCACTTCTTCGACGTGCATGTGTCAGGAGGTCATTTTTGCATTTGCATAGGTCCAAGTAATGTTGGAAGATTTCATGCTCATGTCAAAAAACTGTGGCCCATTAAAGAAAATTGGCTTGGCTCAGGTTGAAGCTGGGCTAGATAATCGAACCTGAAACAAATTAATAGGCAATATATACCCACACATGATGTAACTTTATATATATATATCCATTAATTGGGCATGAATGTGCATGCTTTTCGCCACATATTTGATTCTTAAACCCGAGTGTGGTTGTCCCAGTAGGTTATGTTCAGGTGAACCTGACTCAGTTACAATTAAATAAATCAGGTCAGGTTGAGTTTGGGCTTGATGACTTTTTGATCCATCAAGTAACTGGGTCAGGTTCAGAGGACCAATCTGACCTGAACCCGACCCATTGCCACCTCTACTTCAAATTGTATCTAAAGCATCCAACAAAAACCAACGACGCAGGCAAAAGACAAACACGTTAGAGATTACGAAAACGACCAAAATCTCCTAAATTGGGAAAGACATCAAACAGTGGTAAGAAAGAATGAATTTCATGACTTTGGTTAGGACCAACCAAAAACGTACTTGTTGAAAAACTGACTAAATAAATTTTCGGGCCTCACCCCAAAACGTAAAGGGAAGTTTGTGTTTCGCTGCATTTGCAAACTTCATTACTAAATAGAATTTGGAATTCTAAGTACGGGTATACATGAGAATGGTTGTGCTCCGACCTTCTCTTTGAATTTGAGAGTGCATCCGTTTCCTATTGATTAGAGCTATCAATGCGTACTTGGATGATGAGGTGTAACCCTGGACCTAACTCCATTTTAATGGGTTGAGGCCCATTTTTTTGGACCAGCAAGGGATTGGGTCGTTGGGTTTTTTTTTTTTTTTTTTTACCAGGTTTTAAAATGGGTCTACTCGGGTCTAGATGAGTCCACCACCATGGACCTTGTAAAATTTTGGTAGAGTCAAAGTTAGTTTTATATATATATATATATATAGAGAGAGAGAGAGAGAGAGAGAGAGAGAGAGAGAGAGCATTTTCAGAACTCATCACACGTGACGTGGGCCCAAAATCTGAACCGTCCATGTGTTGCAGCACCCCATGAAACCCCAGGGCCCAACTTTCACTCAGATCCAAAACTTTTGTGGGCCATGGCAAAAGAAAACAATTTCCTCTCTTGATTTGCATCTCTCTTTGCTATGGCCCACCAGAGTTTTCGATCAGGGTAAAAATTGATTGTACCTGCTGTTATTTACAATGGTACGGAACATATATATTTTAACAATTTCTCATCTCATTCATAGCCCTTGAGTTAACTGGTGGATGAGATTGCTTAGCCTTGTTCTTAAAGACATTTAGGATCTTCTGCAGCCCCTGCTGTTTATATCCTCTGTCAGGATTGAAAGCACATGGACTCCTTAAAGTTTGTGATCATTCTAAAATAAATTAACCACAAGTAAAATTTCTCACTCAATATCAACGTGAGAAGAGACTATTGGTATTTATAGATTTCTGTTGGTGACCATTACAGGCGTAAATGAGGTGATAATTACAAAGAGTGGCTATTACAAGTACGAAGAGTGACTGTTACAAGAGTTCCAGCATAAGAGATTTACATATTACATGATAAGCCTACGAAGTCAACAACACTCTTACTATGCTCGGGATACAACCAACTCCTATAAGTTTGTTGAGACTAGACATAATGCTCCCCAAGTGATGGCTTATCTTTTAAGCCTTGCCGGTTGCCACCCGCTCTGTACGAAGAACATATATATCAAAACTCCAAGCTAGTGATCTTAGGCCCTAAAAGGCTGAATTAATCCTTTTGATAGCCAAAGCTATCATCGCACAACATGAGTATAGTATCATGCATCTCATGATAGCTCATTGAACTTTGCTTTAAAATATAGGGTTGTTCTCCTGGAATGTGATTAAAGGTAGTGATGTAACACACCCAGAATGTACACGAACCTTGAGAAATAAAATAGCATTTGGTTAGCTCGCCTCTTGTCTCTTGTATGTCATTAAATACTTTATGAACGATTGTGAAAAGCCCCAAATTAAACACCAGGCGTTCCATGTGCCCATCTCAAATTTAAGTTAACAAATATCAAGAAGTGGCTGCTAAATCGGTTAGTGCTAGTGTCGCTTACCCCTGGAAAGCCATTGTTATTCTACATCTCAATTTCGGCAAACAAGATTAGATGAATCCTAAGTCAACACGATGACATGGGAAGAAAAGACAAGCATTTACAACTTGAGCAGATTCACTAGCTATCAGACCAAATACTCAACAGTCAAGAAGACCAACGCCTCCGTCGGTATATAATTGCCTATCTAATGCTCCCATTCGCTCATATGGATATGTGGAAGTATGTATTCGAAAAGTCAGCATTGACATAAAGAATGTCAGAGTGGCGAATGCTATTTCTGAATTCAACATCACCCATGTCACTCAGAAAGTGGTCAAGGAGTAAGTATTGGCCAATCATTTTACTATGCGCTCCCTATTAGACTTCTAGCCATTGAATACATTCTTTTTTGACAAAGACATTCTTTCTATCATGGAAAAAGAGGAAAATAAGGAAGATGAGTAGACCCTATACTTTGACATTGGAGAAGATTCAAAGAGAAGCAAAGTACGTAAGGGTAATCTCACACTCCCCTGATGATGTTCTAATTCCGATTTTAAGACAACTAGCATTCGAGTGCATGAACAACATGATAGGGCATGAAGTATGCATAACAAGTTTGAAAGTAGCCATCATAAAGAGGTTGTAGATCTTCAGAGATTCACAACTTGTTGTCTAATGTCTTAAATATGTCTCTAATAGAGTCTGTCGACGTCATTGATAGACCACGATCCCATCAAGTAGATGTCAATGCCATCAACAGATGCTTGATCCCATCGAGAAATTTTAGAAAAATCATAGTTGATTTCTCGACAATTTTGGAGGTTGCTACTCGATGGCATCGAAGGATCTTCGATGTCATCAATTGGTCCTCGATGGTTGTTGATGCCATCGAAGGTGCGCGCAAAATTATGTAAGGGCGTGATTTGTTTTCTATTCTAGTTGGGTAGTATATATATCAAGTATAATTGGGATTCGAGCAAGGAATAAAGGGTATTAAGGCTTTTTAAGTTGTTCTAAAGGGTTCATGAACATAACTAGAGTTTCAAAGGAGATTTGAGGGTTATTCGAATCGGTAAAATCTATTATCTCTTATAATATTTCTTTTATAGTGCATTACTTATCGCTTTGTACTGTGGTTTTTTTTTCTTGCAATGGTTTTTCCATGTAAAATTCGGATTGACTTTTTGTTAGGTTTGCTTGTGCGATTGTGATTACTTTACTTGATTTTGCTCTGTGTGCTTTCGCAGGTCCTAACAAGTGGTATCAGAGATAACGTTGGGAAGAAGATCGAATCTAAAAGCAAAGTATTAATAACATCTAACATGAAAATTCAATGTAGAGAAGTATTTTGGTAAAAACAATTTTGAACTACGGAAAGTTAAGATGAATGACATCCTAGTTCAGCAAGGATTAGAATTTACACTATTTGAAAAGTAACCAGAAACCATTAAAAAGGAAGAATGGAACGAGTTAGATAAGAAGGCCAATATCTCAATCCAATTGTGTCTAATGAATGACGTCCTTTATAATGTTATGAGAGAGAGAATGTAACAGATACATGGGCGAAACTAGAGAACATTTATGTGTGAAAAAGTCTCTTGAGAATCGCTTATATATGAAGCTACAGTTGTTCAATCTGAAGATGACGGAATGGGCAGACAATGAGGCTTACATCAATAACTTCAATAGGTTCATTTGTAAATTATTGAATATGGATGAGACAATGAAAGATGAAGCTCAAGCATGTATTTTGTTGAATTCTCTTCCAGAAGTATATGAGCCATTTGAAGACTCTTTGTGCGTCGGTAGGACAACCATTAGCGTTGAGACTATTATCTCAGTACTTCAGTCGAAGGTAATGAGAAAGAAAAGCAGTGACATGGGTACTTTTACAAATGCATTAGTTACAAGGGGAAGAAATTCTGAGCAAGAAAGTTGATCTTCGCGATCGAGATCCAAATTCAAAGGCAAAGGTAAATGCAAGTTGAAGTGCTGGAATTGTGGCATGACAGACCACAAAGAATAATTGTCAAAATCCTAAGTAGATGAAGGAGAAATTAAAGAGTTCTTCTAAAGAGGCTAAAACTGCAAAATCCAGTGAGAAGGCGAGTAGTAGTGGTGTTGACCATATCAAAATTCGGGTATTTCAGTGATGAATGAATTTTGGATAGGGGGCTTCGTATCACATGACCCCTTATAGGAGTTGGTTTACTAGCTACAGTGAGTGTGATGATAGCCAGGTGTTTATGAGCAATGACAATACCCATAACATGGTTGACGTTGGATCGATGCATATCAAAATTATGAGACTTGTATCCTAGTTCGTACAGTTCCTTAGACTTCTACGATCCTCCCAGTCAAATTTCGACAACTCACAACCTGTAATTGGCGTCTGCACGCGACCCTAAGTCGTATCCCGTAGATCTGAGTCGATTAGACCCGAGACTTATACCCTCACGACCGTGCCGCCACTGCGGTTCTAACGTCGCGTCTCTCTGAAAAGGCCAAGCTATTTGTCCTAGAGGGCGGGGTGAATAGGACGATGCCAAATAAAACTTATAACAGCGGAATTAAAAAGAAAATGATAGCCAAAGTAAATCACAATGCAGGAAAGTAAAATAACCTCAAAATTCAGATCTTGAGAGGTTGATACAAATGTTATTCTAAGGACAACCTTACACCAAAAACCAGAGTTTATGGTAGGACAACCTTATTTTTAGAAAAGTCTTTGTATCAAATCTCAAATCGAAGAGGAATACAGAATTAAATACAAACTGAATTGAAATAACTTGTAATAAAAAATGTATTGTTCTAGGAACAGCCATACACCATAAAAATGGCAGGGCAACCTTGCTGGAACAACTTTCAAAAGAAATTGTAAATCAAGTTGAAAAAGAAATAGCAGAAAATAAATTCTAAACTATTACAACATTCTCACAATGCTTGAATTAAATGATTACAACATTCACCACCATACATACATCCCACAAAAGAAATAATTAAAGATTAGAAGAATAAATCAATCAACCACAACACAAGGGTTTATAGTGGTTCGCCTGTGTGTTCACCAACTGTTAAACAACAGCCACACAAAATCTACTCCACTCCTAATATCCTTACACACGGGATATTAGCGTTTACTAACAAAATAGGTTTTCCCAGGTTCACCCAAAACCTTCACAATTGTGTCTTTGTCTATGGGCTTACACAATTTAAAAAACCCCCTTTCTGAGTTTTCCTGGCTCTCCTCAGTTAACCAATATAACAAGATTTTTCTAGCAAATCTTGAAAGAAACCAAAACAAAAAGGAATTTATAATTAAATGTAAAATACCTGATTATCTCCTTCGTTGTAGCAGCCCGGTAGAACCAAATCAGAGTAGATGATTGAATGTCCAAGTTCAATGTCCAGTACTCAATTACAATGGTTCTAATTCTAATAGATTTTAAATTAAACCAAATAGGGCTTGCCTTAATTGATTTTGATTCCAAAGAAAGGGAATAATGATTCCTCTTATCAAATCAGATTGGAATAGCAGAAACAAAATCAATTAAAATAAAGCTAAGGAAAGGGAATATTAAATAAGCACACTTAGCTTAGACGGAGCACAGAATTATCTCTCAGAAGTTCGACGAAGATTGGCTTGAATAGATTAATTAATTCGATGATTTCTTCTGAGATTCGTGCACTATTTATAGGTGAGCAGATCGTGTCTTCGACTGGTCTAGAGAGCTCTTCGACTAGTCGAAGCAACAACAGATATTTGAAAAATTCGGCGGGATATACTCTGACGGTTCTACGACTGGTCGAAGCTCTCCTACGACTGGTCGTAGGTCACCTACGACTGGTCGTAGGTTTCCTTCGACTGGTCGTAGGCCCTGAATAACTTCGCTAGAATTCGAGTCGAAGAAGTTCGACTGGTCAAAGATGCAGTCGACACTGTTCCTACGACTGGTCGAATAGATTCCTGGACTAGTCGAAGCCTAACAGATTTCATCCGAAATTTGTAACAAACTCACGACTGATCGAAGCAAGTCTAGGACTAGTCGAAGAACAGACCAATCACAAGTAAAATAAACATTCGGTTTATGTATCCGAAATGACCTACTTCTAAGGTCAACCTATGGTCAATCAAACCTCAATCATGAAGTATGGACATTGAAACATTAGGAACAAGTGACCTTGAAGTATCAGTCTTGAAGTCTTGATGTAGATCAACCTTGATGTAGCTTAATCTTGAAAGGGTCTTGAGATCTTTACCAACTGCTTTGTACTATTCTTGAAGTCTTGCAGCTTGAGTCAAAGGGTCTTGTGAGCTTGTTGTGAGCTTAGCTTGTTCATGAATGTTGAACCTTGAGATAGCTTCACTTATGCAAGTTATATATAACATAATAGTGATTTTGGCACCACAAATTTGACAACAGACAGGGATAAAAACTATAGCACTTACAATCTCCCCCTTTGTCAAATTAGTGACAAAACACATAACCAAGATAAATAAAAGTAAAACAACTGGTTAATACCTGCAAATCAATATTCAATATTCAATATTCAACTTTCAACCAGTTTCAACATTCAACCAGTTTCATTCAACAAGATCAAACATATACTCCCCCTGACTCCCCCTGAGTAACATAACCAATGCTACTCCTCTCACAATCACATTAAGAACAAACCATTCTCCCCCTTTTTGTCACAATATGACAAAGGAGAACTAAATAAAGGAATTCATGAGAGTAAACATGAGGAGGTAAGAGAGTATAGCAAAAGAGTGATAGAGATACTCAGCATCACATAGAATAAAATCCAGCATAAAACATAGATAGTATCAAACTTAAAGTCAATCAAGTGCTAAGTTATAAAGTTATTACAGACCAAAAGTCTCATAAAAATTACTCAGAACCAGAACTTGACGGAGCAGGAATAGAGGGATCAAGTTGGTGCATGCCTTTGTTCAAGCGCCTAAGATATTTGCGCATGTATTTGAATTGCAAATCATGAGCAACAGACATGTTTTCCATCTTTACATTTATATTCTCAACTTTATCCTCTAATGCTCTCAGACGAGCATCAACATCAGATGGTTCAAAACCTGGATCATTTGCTGAATCAGAATCCAGTTCCTCAAAAATGTCATCCATATTAATGTCATCACCAGCTTCTTCATGACCACCACCACCACCACCACCTTGTTCAGGAAGCAGATCCAACTTCATCTTATTAATATTTGTATTGTTGAAGATCAGATGATGGATAGGTGCCTCATCAACTGACATATCGACTAACATATGTGTAGCCAATACAGTCATAAAATAGGCAAAAGGAATGTCACTATGACCAGGATGGAGTCGAAACTGAATAATGAAATGACAGATTAAGGAAGGCAAACAAATCTGAGTACCATTGGAAATAGCATGGATAACACGAACCATAAACGAAGTCAAGTCAGATTTATTACCCGAATGAAGATACAGATTGACACAAAGATTCTGTGGAGAATTCTGTACTTGGGTAACAAATACCTTGCGGGAAGCGCATTCCCTTTTTGAGTCCATTGAACATCCATGTTGCATAAGTCTCTAGTGAGCATGCGTTTTTCAGACATTGAGGGTTTATCAGTTAAGTTATGGATAGGAATACCCTCATCATTCACAGGAATTTCCATAAGGGCTGAAATTAAATGACGATCAACGTCAAAAGGCCCTTCTCTAGTAGAAATTTGAAAAGTTAAATTATCCTGTGAGAAAACACTAATACATGTAAACATGGATTGGGCAATAGACCGGTATGCAGGCCCACCCCAATGCAATAAGTTAACCCAACCTACAGCTTCAAGCATAGGAAGGATGTCAAAAGGTGCAATATGATTGACATCAACAGGATGTTCAACGATAACATTACGTGATCTAATGTCCCTAACATATGATGGATCATCATTGGGAACAAGAAGATGACGTTTAGAGATAGCGGTCAATCTGGAGGAAGAAGAAGGACCACGGGAAGTAGTTTTTCTACCTCTAGAAGCCATTTGTAACAAGGATTTCAAGAAATTAAGAAGTTGCAAAGGATTGAGAAGTGGGTTTAATCAAAATAGATTTTTCACAATCCAAACCCCAAATCTCAATGATTTTCAAAATAGAAAGCTACAAGAGAGAAAAGGAAACAATCTAGACACAAATCTGCAAGAAAAATGGGATTTGGAACACTAACCTTGAAGAACTTGAAGGATGGGTTCGACAAGTCAAAGTTCGGCTCCAAGGAGAAGAAAGAAGAAATGAGGAAGAAAGTGAAAAATCCCCAATTTGAAGTGAAATCCGTGTTCCACGACTGGTCGTGGGTATCTACGACCGGTCGTAGGACGACTGGTCATGTATACTCACGACTGGTCGTATAAACCCCAAAAATTCAAATTACTTGCAAATTCTACAAAAATTGGAATTTAATCTAGCAAATATAAACACTATAATACAAGAAGGCACAAATTATCAATTTAAAATGCACATGCCAAGATCAAATTTCATCTTTTTGAACCTGCTTTTATCGAGAGGTTTTGTGAAAATGTCAGATCGTTGATCTTCAGTAGGAATATATTCTAGAGATATAACTTTTTCTTCTACTAATTCCCTTATATAATGAAATCTAATGTCAATGTGCTTAGTACGAGAATGCTAAATAGGATTTTTTGAAATATTTATCGCACTGGAATTATCACAATGTAAAAACATAGAATCCTGTTTAATTCCATAATCACTTAGCATTCGTTGCATCCAAACAAGCTGTGTACATGCATTACCAGCTGTGATATACTCAGCTTCAGCTGTTGAAAGTGATATACAATTTTGTTTCTTACTAAACCAGGAAACTAGACAATTTCCAATGTAAAAACAACCACCACTGGTTGATTTTCTATCATCTAGATTACTAGCCCAGTCAGCATCCGAGTACCCAGCTAATTGGACACTAGTCTCATGAGGATACCAGAGACCGAGATTTATAGTACTTGCGACATATCTAATAATTCGTTTGACAACAATCAAGTGAGATTCTTTTGGATCAGATTGATATCTTGCGCAAATACCAACACTTAGAGAAATATTAGGTCTACTAGCAGTTAAATATAACAAACTACCAATCATACTCCGATAAAGTTTTGAGTCAACATTTTTACCATTAGAGTCTTTTGATAGTTTCAGGGTAGTACTCATAGGAGTATCGAAATTCTTGCCATTCTCAAATCCAAATCTATTGATTAGATTCAAGGCATACTTAGATTGAGAAATGAATATTCCTTCAGATTGTTGCTTTACTTGTAATCCAAGGAAATAAGTCAATTCTCCAACCATGCTCATTTCGAACTGTGATTTCATCAAATCTGCAAACTCAGTAGTTAAGTCAGTACAAGTTGATCCATAAATGATATCATCAACATAAATTTGTATCATTAAGATATGATCATTATGTTTTTTAACAAACAGAGTTTTATCGACAGATCCCATTTGAAAATTATGACTTAGAAGAAATTTCATTAGTTTCTCATACCATGCCCTAGGTGCTTGTTTTAATCCATAAAGTGCCTTTTTAAGCCGATATACATGATCAGTATTTTTGGAATCTTCAAATCCCATTGGCTGTTCAACATAGACCTCTTCATGTAAATTGCCATTTAGAAAAGCACTTTTCACATCCATCTGATAGATCTTTATCTTTCTAAAACATGCAATGGATATAAATAGTTTGATAGATTCAAGACGTGCTACTGTTGCAAAGGTTTCATCGTAATCAATCCCTTCAATTTGAGTATAACCTTGTACCACCAGTCTAGCCTTGTTTCTAATTATATTTCCACATTCGTCAGACTTATTTTTAAAAATCCATTTTGTTCCAATGATATGTTTACCTTTAGGTCTTGGTACGAGATACCAAACATCATTTCTTACGAATTGGTTGAGTTCATCTTGCATCGCAACAATCCAGTTCTCATCAGCCAGAGCTTCTTTTACGTTAGAAGGTTCAATTTGGGATGTAAAACATACATAATTACATATATCCTCAAGTTGTCTACGGGTGCGAACACCGGTGAGAGGGTTTACAAGAATTTGTGTGGTTGGATGATCTTTAACAGTCCTCAACTCAGAATCAGTCTGATTCGATGAAGTATCAGGTTTATCAATGATTAGTACTTCATCATTATCTGAATTAGAAATTAGCGTGTTTAAGTGATCATCAATGACAACATTAATGGATTCTTGAATTACACCAGTCCTTTTGTTCAGAACCCTATAAGCTCGACTGTTTAAGGAATATCCTAGAAAAATCCCTTTATCACTCTTCGTATCGAATTTTTCCAAATTTTCACGATCACGTAAAATATAGCACTTGCTGCCAAAAACTCAAAAGTATTTAACAGTAGGCTTTTTATTGAACCACAATTCGTAAGCCGTTTTATTATTATCTTTTTTAGTGTAGACTCGGTTAATAATATAGCAAGCTGTGTTGACTGCTTCAGCCTAGAGATTTTTAGAGAGCTTCATGCTATTCAACATGACATTAGCCATTTCTTGAAGCACCCTATTCTTTCTTTCAACAATTCCATTTTGTTGTGGAGTTTTGGGAGCAGAGAATTCATGTAATATTCCTTGGTCGGTACAGAACTTCTCAAAATTGCTATTCTCAAATTCAGATCCATGATCACTACGAATTTTACTGATTTGAGAAGATTTTTCAGTTTGAATCCTTTTGAGAACTTTTCTTACTTCTTCAAGGGTTTCAGATTTGTCCCTTAAGAAGACTACCCACGTATATCTGGTAAAGTCGTCAACTATTACCAGGATATACTTTTTCCCACCACGACTTTCCATTCTGGTAGGTCCTATCAGATCCATGTGGAGAAGTTCGAGTGGTCTTGATGTGGTATTTGAATTCACCTTTTTGTGTGAGTTCTTTATTTGTTTGCCTATCTGGCACTCACCACATATTTTATTTAATTTCTGAAGTTTGGGTAAACCTCTTACAAGTTCTCGTTTACTCAATCGATATAAATTTCGATAATGTACATGTCCAAGACGTTTGTGCCATAAATCAATCTCGTCTGTATGGACCATGTAACATGTTTGATTAGATGAGTTGGATTCACTAATAATATAGCAATTTTCAGACGTTCTACGTCCAGTTAATATTACAGAACCCTTATTGTTTAGAATCTCACAGCTTTGATTAGAAAACCGAACATTATGGTTGTTATCATATATTTGTGATATACTAAGCAAGTTATGTTTTAGGCCCTTAACGTATAAAATATTTTTAAACACAGGAAGATTAAAAAGTTGAACCGTACCTTGGCCTATAATCTTGCAATTGCTACCATCACCAAATGTGACTGAACCATCAGTCATATCTTTCAGATCCGTGAATAAAGCTTTGTCACCTGTCATATGCCTGGAGCATCCACTATCTAGGTACCACTTTGAATGACTTGTTGCTTTGAAAGCAGTGTGATCAACCAAGCAGGTAACTTTAGGAACCCATTTCATAATTGTTTTAGGTTTAGGAACATAGTTGGTCTTCTTTTGTGTATATTTGTAGGAATGACCTATAGAGTTAGATTTTAAGAGCTCCTTGAGTAAATCAACTATCTTTTAGCTAGTGGATTTCGTTTCTGATTAAAGTTGACATGGCTGCTTCTAGGTTTTTGAAAAGTTTTTAAATTTCTAGAAAAATCTTGATAAGTACTTTTCCCTTTTGAGTTTGAGGACTCTCCTTTAACAAACATAGGAGGAGTATACATTTGTTTAGGAGATAAATTTTTATCATAGCCCAACCCGGATCGATCGCCACATTTTCTAGATCCGGATAACAGTTTTTCTAACTTTGGATCACCTTGGGCATATTTCCATGTGTCCTTTAGACTCAGAAGAGAAGATACTTCAATTTTAAGTTTGTCAATTTCAGATTTTAAATCAACAATTAGTGAGTTTTTGAATTCCAAATCGCATTTTGATTTTTCAAAACAATCTGAAATTTGTGATTTTTCTAAGGCAAGTGATTCAAAACAATTTTTGAGTTTAGAAAATTTTTCTTTTTGAAGTTTAAGTTTGACAGCAATTTTACAACTTTCCTTATATAGGGCATTGTAAGCGTCTTGAAGATCATCTTCATTTTCACATTCACTATTCAGATTTTCTTCACTTGTTGAGTCATTATCTGAAAATGTGAATTTGGCTAGAGTCATAAGAGCTTTAACCTCATTGCCCGACTCAGTTTCAGAATCTTCTGATTCAGAAGAACCTTCAGAATCAGATGATTCATCCCATGTAGCCAACATACCCTTCTTCTTGGGTTTGTCCCTTTTAGGACATTTATTTGCTAAGTGCCCATATTCTTGACAGTTGTAACATTGACTATCTTTCAAAGATTTTCTAAATTCGGGTCTAAATTTCTTTTTATCATTTGATTTTTAAAAATCAACCCTTTTCTTGCTTTTGAAAATCTTGTAAAATTTTTTAGCTAAAAGAGCCATATCATCTTCTGAATCAGAATTTTCTTCTGAATTACATTTAGAAGATTTTAGTGCGATAGATTTTCCTTTAGGAGCTTTAAAGTTTAACTCGTAGGTTTGTAGTGAACCAACTAGTTCTTCTACCCTCATATTATCTGTATCACGAAGTTCCTAGATCGCGGTTACTTTAGAATTGAACTGTTCAGGAAGTAAGCGTAATATTTTTGCACACACTTTACTTTCTAGGATTTTATCGCCAAGACCCCACATTGAGTTTACAATGTCATTCAATCTAGTGTAAAAGTCCATAAACATTTCATTTTCCTCCATATGAATTTTTTTAAATCTGGTTGTGAGGAGTTGGACTTTAGATTTTTTGACAATTGTAGTACCCTCGTGTGTCATTTCTAATATATCCCAAGCTTGCTTTGCAGTATCACAGGAAATGATTCTTTTGAACTCATCCGGTGATTGTGCGCAAGTAATTGCATTTAGTGCTTTAGCATTTACACTACTCTCACTTTTCTGAAGGGTGGTCCATTGGTAATATGGTGTGACTTTCATTGATTTTGAACCATCAACCCCAGTAACTTCCATGATAGGAGGATTCCATTCAATCACTGTGGCTTGCCACACATTTTCATCCATTGATTTGAGGAAGATCCTCATTCTGGCTTTCCAATAGGCATAGTTGGAGCCATCAAAGGGTGGAGGCCTTGTGACTGAAAGGCTATCAAAATTTGACATCTTAAATAGCTTAAATCATTAGCTCAGGAATTAAATCCAAGAATTAAAAAGGAGCTATTAGGCTCTGATACCACTTGAAAAGGCCAAGCTATTTGTCTTAGAGGGTGGGGTGAATAGGACGATGCCAAATAAAACTTATAACAGCGGAATTAAAAAGAAAATGATAGCCAAAGTAAATCACAATGCACGAAAGTAAAATAACCTCAAAATTCAGATCTTGAGAGGTTGATACAAATGTTATTCTAAGGACAACCTTACACCAAAAACCAGAGTTTATGGTAGGACAACCTTATTTCTAGAAAGGACTTTGTATCAAATCTCAAATCGAAGAGGAATACAGAATTAAATACAAACTGAATTGAAATAACTTGTAATAAAAAATGTATTGTTCTAGGGACAGCCATACACCATAAAAATGGCAGGGCAACCTTGCTGGAACAACTTTCAAAAGAAATTGTAAATCAAGCTGAAAAAGAAATAGCAGAAAATAAATTCTAAACTATTACAACATTCTCACAATGCTTGAATTAAATGATTACAACATTCACCACCATACATACATCCCACAAAAGAAATAATTAAAGATTAGAAGAATAAATCAATCAACCACAACACAAGGGTTTATAGTGGTTCGCCTGTGTGTTCACCAACTGTTAAACAACAGCCACACAAAATGCTACTCCACTCCTAATATCCTCACACAGGGGATATTAGCGTTTACTAACAAAATAGGTTTTCCCAGGTTCACCCAAAACCTTCACAATTGTGTCTTTGTCTGTGGGCTTACACAATTAAAAAAAACCCCCTTTCTGAGTTTTCCTGGCTCTCCTCAGATAACCAATACAACAAGATTTTTCTGGCAAATCTTGAAAGAAACCAAAACAAAAAGGAATTTACAATTAAATATAAAATACCTGATTATCTCCTTCGTTGTAGCAGCCCGGTAGAACCAAATTAGAGTAGATGATTGAATGTCCAAGTTCAATGTCCAGTACTCAATTACAATGGTTCTAATTCTAATAGATTTTAAATTAAACCAAATAGGGCTTGCCTTAATTGATTTTGATTCCAAAGAAAGGGAATAATGATTCCTCTTATCAAATCAGATTGGAATAGCAGAAACAAAATCAATTAAAATAAAGCTAAGGAAAGAGAATATTAAATAAGCACACTTAGCTTAGACGGAGCACAGAATTATCTCTCAGAAGTTCGACGAAGATTGGCTTGAATAGATTAATTAATTCGATGATTTCTTCTGAGATTCGTACACTATTTATAGGTGAGCAGATCGTGTCTTCGACTGGTCTAGAGAGCTCTTCGACTAGTCGAAGCAATAACAGATATTTAAAAAATCCGGCGGGATATGCTCTGACGGTTCTACGACTGGTCGAAGCTCTCCTACGACTGGTCGTAGGTCACCTACGACTGGTCGTAGGTTTCCTTCGACTGGTCGTAGGTCCTGAATAACTTCGCTGGAATTCGAGTCGAAGAAGTTCGACTGGTCGAAGATGCAGTCGACACTGTTCCTACGACTGGTCGAACAGATTCCTGGACTAGTCGAAGCCTAACAGATTTCATCCGAAATTTGTAACAAACTCACAACTGATCGAGGAATTTCTTAGACTGGTCGAAGCAAGTCTAGGACTAGTCGAAGAACAGACCAATCACAAGTAAAATAAACATTCGGTTTATGTATCCGAAATGACCTACTTCTAAGGTCAACCTATGGTCAATCAAACCTCAATCATGAAGTATGGACATTGAAACATTAGGAACAAGTGACCTTGAAGTATCAGTCTTGAAGTCTTGATGTAGATCAACCTTGATGTAGCTTAATCTTGAAAGGGTCTTGAGATCTTTACCAACTGCTTTGTACTATTCTTGAAGTCTTGCAGCTTGAGTCAAAGGGTCTTGTGAGCTTGTTGTGAGCTTAGCTTGTTCATGAATGTTGATCCTTGAGAGAGCTTCACTTATGCAAGTTATATATAACATAACAGTGATTTTGGCACCACAAATTTGACAACAGACAGGGATAAAAACTATAGCACTTACACTCTCGCACTGATGCGATACGTAGGTTAGGAGTTGTGGCTCGCATATATTTCGAGAAAATGTCGCGCACTGCAAATTCTGAGAGAATCTCTACCCAAACATCATAGCAATCAATCAAGTACAAGCAAGTACATAACCCATCCCTCTCTTACCAACAAAGCATGGCACCCATCTCTCTCCCATTCCCAAAGTCAACTCTCACCCATCCCTTCCTTACAACAACCATCCCTCTCTCCTTACATCTCCTCTCTCTCTCATTTTCTCTAGCATTTAAAAAAAAAAAAACAACCAAGAGAGAGTAGACATCCAAGCTTCCACAGAGAGCCTAGTGTGTGGCCTACTTCCTACCCCAAGATCGTTACCATCCAACCCTTCAACTCTCATCATCATCCATCAAAGAGGAAGCTTAGGAGCTCGAGAGATCAAGGAGCCTAAAAGATTTGCAATCGGTGGGTGTTCATAGCACTAGATGATGATTTTGATTTAGGGCCCACATGATTTGGGACCCATATTGATGTATGTATTGATGCATATGTTAGAGGGGCCCATAGTGGCGGGGCCCCTCCATCGTCGTCTCTCTCTCTCTCTCTCTCTCTCTACCCCATCTTGTGGTCCACCATGATATATTTTATCCGTGCCATCCACCAAGTGAGACACACCCTCGTCCAACTGGGGCCTACCTTGTTGTCCACCGTTTGGGTAGACCCTGTTTTGAAGGGAAAACGAATATCAGTGGATCTAAAACCTTGGTGGGCCACCACATGGACCCACCTTGACGTATGCATTATATATTCATGTTGTCCAGTAAGTGGGCCCATGGCCTGGGCAGCTAGCATCATCCAGCGCATCTGGATGCTGGAGCATTTCAACACAATAAATAAATAAATAAATAAATAAACTATCTGGTGGCCCCACATGTGGGACCCACCAAGTGGAGTGGCTGATGTACTTTACATCAGCTATATAGTTGATGTATTGATGTTAGCAGGTTATGTGGGTCCCACATGATGCATGTGAGATATCCACACCGTCCAATCTCTGGACGTGTGGACCACACCATGATGTATGTATTTCAACCACCGTCCAAACCCCCGCATGGTGGGACCCTCTGTGATATTTGTGTTTTAAATACACACTGTCCCTTTGTTTTGGATGTGGGCCCACCCCACACATGTGGCACGTGTGGGGGTGGGACCCACCTTGATGTACGTATCTTACATCTAAACTGTTCATCCACTTGGGGACGTGGACCCCACCTCTGATGTGTGTATTTTATATCCACTCCACCCATCCATGTCGGATGATGGGGCCCACTTTGTATGTGTGACATGTGTGAGGTGGGGCCCACCTTGTATTTATTTTATATCCACTCCATCCATCTGTCCAAGGCAGGTGGGGCCCACCTTGATATTTGTGTTTTATCTATATTGTCTATCTCCAACTAGTGGAGCCCACATGATATATGCATTGTATTCCACGCCGTCCTCCAACTAGTGGGCCACGCACATGGACCCACTTAGATGCATGTGATGAACGGTGGAAAGCCACCTGGCATGTGCTATCCACACATGGGCATCACATGATATCTGTGTTTTATCTACACCATCCATTGATTGGGACGGTGGGCCCCACCATGAGGCATGTGTTACATCCAAACTGTACATCTAGACGGTGGAAATGTGGATCCCACATAGATGAATAACTATTATTTTGATGTCAGCAACTTCTTTGGGTCCATCATGAGATGCATGTTATATCCCAATTGTTCGTCTGTAAGATGTGGGACCCAAATGTAATGTATATGTTTTGCTTCACGCCGTCCATCGGGCTGGACATGGGCCCACCATGCTGTACATATTCTATCTAGGCCATCCATCCCCAGATGTAGACCTCGTCGTGATGCATTTTATCTACATCGTCCAAATCTGTGGGACCCCACCTTTGATGTATGTTTTGTATGCACACAATCTAGGCCGTTGGCAGGCCCATTTCGATAGATATGAGGCCCACTATGTATGTGAGGCCCACATGTTTTGTGTGAAGCCCATTGAGATTCTACATGAGGCCCTGCTATGTGGCCCATTGTGATGTATTTAAGGCCCATGGGATAGGGCCTATTGTGGTGTGATGCAGCCCATGTAATGAGGCCCATTGTGATGTATATTAGGCCCAAGTGATAAGGCCCATTTTGATGCATTTGAGGGCCAAACAAGTGGCCCATTGTGATGTATATTAGGCCCATGTGAGCGGCCTATTGTGATATATATGAGGCCCATGTAATGCAGCCAATTGTGATGTGTATTAAGCCCATGAGATACGACCCATTGCGATGTGTAAGGCTCGTGTGATGTGGCCCATTGTGATGTATATGAGGCCCATGGGATGTAGCCCATTATGATGTATATGTGGTCCATGAGTGAGGCCCAGTGTGATGTATGTGAGACTCATTTGGTGAGGCCCGATGTGATGTATGAGGCCCATATGATGAAGCCCGTTGTGTAGTATATGAGGCCCATGTGATGCGGCCCACTTGATATATGAGACCATTGTGTAAGGCCCATTGAGACTGCATGTGGCCCATTGTGATTGTATATGAGGTCCGATGTAATGTATAAGGCCCATGTGATGTGACCCACTTGATATATGAGACCCTTGTGTAAGGCCCATTAAGATTGTATGTGGCCCATTATGTTGTGTATGAGGCCCTTGTGTGAGGCCATGGGCCCACTATATGTTTGGCTCTATGTGGGCCACTCCTTGGGAGCAATGTTAGTTAAATGTCCACATAGATGGGCAATGATGGTTAAATGTCCACATTGTGACCTTTCCTTAGGCCTTGTTAGGCTCATTCTCATCGATGCTGATTATCGAGGCTGATGCTGATCATTAATGCCGATTATCGAGGCCGATTATCGATACCGATTATGAGTATGTGATAGCATAACATCATGATACATGCCTATAGGCATCATCTGCATGTTTATTATAAGATGTGGTTGACTATTGCATATGCCATAGGCTTGGTTGTTCATGGGACTCCTTGATAGGTGGAGTTGTCCCACATGAGCACACGATATGTGGAGGATTGATGCATGATTTGACTGTGTGACTCATACATCTTACATTTTGCGATGTGACTACTATACGCCCTACGATATCAGGGTCATAGCCTCCACAGGTATATCATGGATGGCCAGATGGGATACGAAAAATGTTTAGTTCGAGCATCTGGGCGTGTTGGATGTCCATGGGTGAAAGTCCCTAAACCTTCGTAGCTAGGATATGCTCCAACGTCTAAACCGAGTGGATATATATGAGCACCCGAGTACCAAATACTAGTAGACCGGGTCTCCTACTATGTCGTGGTCGGTTGGAAGGGGGTGTGGCCTTATCCGCCCGAGTGAGGGGGTTGTAAGCTAGGCTGAGTTTGACCAGCTCCCAAATGGGTCCGCTATCGATGAACCGGGTAGGTATTGGTATATTGCTAGCCAGTGGGTAGTGAGGTCTTTTCCACTTGCATAGCTGTGCGGTTAGGGAGGCGACAACCAGTATAGAGTGTACTATACCCCGATGATGATCCCAGAGATGTACGGTACTGATATGTGGACTTACTGAGTGGGAGTTGTGTAGTTAGCATTATACCCATTCATTCATTCATTCACCATCTACTTGGGCTGGCGGTAAGCAACTAATTGTTATGTGTACTTTTGCAATGGCCAGGATTTTGGTTGGGGCGCACAACCAACCTGAGATCAGGAGTTTATCACATTGAGTTTGGCTATCCAAATTTAGGTATGGGACTGGTTTAAATATAAGTCCCTTGTGATGGACTCCATAGCCTGTAATACTATGTACTATCATCTCGACTTGACACTCCAGCTTGGTCATTTCATTTGCACCGGATATTACATTGCATCCTCAGCACATAGCATTTGGATTACTATGCTTCTATATTGCATAGCCTGAATGAGGCTAACGATATTCGTGGACTCGTTAGGATTTACATGTTGCATTATATCCTCAGTGTATGATATTTGGCTCACTATGTCTCCTCATTGTATAGCTGATCTACATTACTTTCGTAGCATATGACTTTGCCTTATTATGTTTTTATATTGCATATCCTGGATAGGGCTGATGGTATTTATGGACTTACCGCATTGCTCTGATATTGCATACTTGACACTTACCTTGCACACACACTTACACCACCCTCTAAGCTTTCTATAAGTTTATGTACGATAGATGCATG
This sequence comes from Magnolia sinica, assembly GCF_029962835.1. Lineage (NCBI taxonomy): Eukaryota > Viridiplantae > Streptophyta > Magnoliopsida > Magnoliales > Magnoliaceae > Magnolia > Magnolia sinica. The sequence continues at coordinate 33,585,558 of NC_080582.1, read as the reverse complement.
CAGGTGGCGTTCGGTCACAACAGTGTTGAGCTTGGAGCATGCAACTGTCTTCTGGAACTTTGATTTTCGATATATGTATTTTCCTTTTAGCACTATATTCAAATGTTTATATTAGTGGATATGTGATGATGATGTTGCATTTGTGATTTAGGTAAACTTGTGGTTATGCTTCTTAAGAGATAAATGTACGTCGAAAAATCCTCCTTGTAGGATCCTAGGATTTGAATCTAGCGTATGAGCGCTAGAAGCCGAGAATGGAGTACTACGGAGGTTGTTGGCACTAGATTCGACGATAAGAAATTTTGTGAGCCGAGTTTCCGAGTTTGGGGTGTGACAAAGATGTTTGATAACATGTAGAGTGTCTTGACTGATGTGAGACACGTTCTTGGGTTGAGGAAGATTTCGATATATTTGGGACCAATCAAGGCACTTGAAGTGTAAATTAATTGGGTTCGATCATATACTTGAGGTTTCGAGAGGGGGGGGGGGGGACTCATAATCATGAAAGCACAAAGGAATGGTAACCTTTACAAGTTGATCGGAAGCACTTCATTAAATGGATTCCACATCTGTACATATGTGGCAATGCACTTATACCACATGAGCAAGCAGGGCATGAAGGTACTTTCTGACCGTTGTTTAATTTTAGTTTTTAAAAGCATAAATTTTAGTATATAGAAGCACAGTATATATTGTAAACAATCAAAGTTGTCTTTTTAAGTCTGGAAAACATATATGTAAGGGTGTTCTGGATTATGTGCATTCTAATGTATAGGGGTTATCGCTTATAGTTTCTGGTGGAGGATTGTCATATTTTGTTAGATTTATTAACAATTATTTCAAAAAGGTGTGGGTTTATTTTATGAAAACTAAATTCAAGGTTTTCACCAACTTCAAATAGTGGAAGGCAATGGTGGAAAAACAATCAAGGTGAAAGGTGAAAGTATTGAGGACAGATAACGGTGGGGAATTCACTTTTAAAGAATTCAATCGGTTTTGTAAGGATGAAGGGATCATGAGGTATAACTTAGTAAACCACACACCAGAGTAGAATGGTGTAGCTAACAAGATGAATTAAACCCTCTTAGAGAGGGCTCAATGCATGATGAGTAATGCTAAGTTGAGTAAGGAATTATGGACTAAAGCCATTAACACAGCTTGTTACTTGGTGAATCAGTCATCTTTTACGATTATTGATTGTAAAATTCTACAGGAAGTGTGGAGTGATCAATAAGTAGACTACTCGAGGTTGCGAGTATTTGGTTGCGATGCTTACTCTCATGTATTGTCAGTTGAGATAGATAAGTTGGACCAAAGCTAAAAAAGTACATCTTTTTTTGGTTATAGTAATGTTGCAAAGGGGTACAAGCTATATGACTGGGTCACACGAAAAATTATACTTAGTTGTGACGTCAAATTCGATGAAGGATCTTTGTTTCACAAGGATGATCACTAAGAAACGAAAAATTCAGTTGTAGATGTTAAGATAGACAGAGATGAGACACAAGCAGATACTGAGACACAGATAAAGATACAAGAGCAGGTGGAGTGTTCACAACCCCAAGTGTAGGGCTGCGATGTAGTAATAATCTGGTGAAACCGAGGTCAAATCCACAGGGACTAATCTTGTGTGTTTTCTGAAAGTAACTAGAAGAAAAACTAGAAAAAGATGAAAACCTAAATCTAAAATATTTGATAGTAATTATGAGAGATTTAATGAAAAACTTAAGAAATTCAAATGTAGGAAACTAGGGTTTCCAAGGATCCACTTGTAGAGATCAAGGAGATCTATGCTTGATTCAAGTCATACGATTGGAATCGGAGTCCCATCCTATCCAATTGGAAGATAACTCAATAAAATCAAATATGAACTTCCTTTGACCTAGTTCTTAATGGATGAGAGGTGTGAGAACTGGTAGTGATTCTAACACAAAACCATGCCCATGAGACAAGGCAAACAATAGGATTTACCAATCCCATAACTAATCTGGGAGAAATGTGAAAGTTAGGGAGGATTCCATCACCCAACCATGCCCAAGGGATGATGGTGAATAACAGAAATTTCTAATTTCACAATCTCAAAACATGAAAAGAACATACTAAAAGCTATCGCAGATCTATTGTAATTTAAGTCACCATAAACCATTAAAAACTTAAGAATCGGAGAAATTGTGAGAGATTCAAAGATGGGAAATTACGGTTTCCAAGGATCCACTTGTAGAGATCAGGGAGATCTATGCTTCATGCAAGTCACATGATTGGAATCGAAGTCCCATCCTATCCAATTGGAAGATAACTCAGTAAAATCAAATTTGAACTTCCTTTGACCTAGTTCTTAATAGATGAGAGTTGTGAGAACTGGTAGTGATTCCAACACAAAACCATGCCCTTGAGACAAGGCAAAAAACATGATTTACCAATCTCATAACCAATCTAGGAGAATTGTGAAAGTTAGGACGGATTCAATCACCTAACCATGCCAAGGGACGATGGTGAACAATAGGATTTCCTAATTTCACAATCTTAAAACATGAAAAGAACATACTCAAAGCTATCGCAGATCTATTGTAATTTGAGTCACAACAAACCATTAAAAACTGAAAGTATTCCTTATAATCAAACTAGAATCAAAGAGAGTTCAATATAAACATGAATCAAAGCAATAGAAAATATCTCATCACACTATAAGCTTCACCTCTTAGCCCTAGCTAAGAGGTTTAGCTAACCATAAACATGATTGAACTAGAATCTCTTAATAAAAGCATAAAAACAACTAAGGAAAAGGAAGAAAAACTCTTGGCGATGGCTTCTCCACATTTTTTCTCCACTCCTCTAACCTTAGATGATGCCTAGGGACCCCTATTTATAGTTTTAGGACTTAGACTTTTGCACTGAGTTGAAAAATTCTGGAAACTGCTTCAAATTTTTGCACTTTGTGTGTTGTTTGCGTAACCCAAGACTGGTCAAGGACAACCCTTAACTATTCGAGGATCACCTTCGACTAGTCGAGGGTTTCCTTCGATTAGTCGAGGATGACCTGATTTTAGTGATTTTAGTTGCTGGAGTTCAAGTCGAGGCAGCTCGATTGGTCGAGCCAGGACTAGTTAAGGATCACGTAAATTCACTTCAAAACTCCGATTTTCTTCATTTTTGACTTGATTTTCTTAGATCTTCAGTATATGCATTCTTCATTCTTGGTCTTAGTGATTCTTGAGCATTAAATCCATGCTTTTAACATCCTTTTTAATCGAAGCTCTTGAATTCACCTTGCACCACAAACATGATTAAAATAGAACATTAAGCATTATCATGTTCATAAAACCAAGGAATAACTGGGGTCCAATATGCAATATTTGACCCTCAACACAATTCCCAACCAGCATTTTACTAGTCCTGAGCAAAGTATGTGAAAAATAAGTTTAAGGTGCAATGTTAAACCTTTTTCAAAAAACAATCTTTTGTGTATTAAGTATGTATGAGTAGACTCAAGATGAGAAAGTGAATTTTTGAAAACCTGGAGCCGAACCACATAAGCAACCAATCAAATAAATCCCTTATCCATTAGGTCAGAGCATAGTTCACATATCAAGTTTTTTAACATGCTCAGTGAAAATACTATCTTTTCATAATTTTAGCCATGCTCATAACTTTCAGATTGGTTGAAAACCCAAGTACTGATTCCGAACTTATCCCCTTTTCCTTCTTTTTTCAGTTTTTGATTTTATAACCACAGTCATTTGTATTCATTCAGTCTTTTCATCCTTTTTTTTTCCTTTCAGACATTACATCCTTTTTAAGGACATTTTTCATTCCCCTTAAAGTTGTTGTCATTCTTCATTCTTTATGACTTTTTGTCGATCTCCGATTTATTTAACAGTTTGTTTTTTCTTCTTTTTAGGTGGATAAAATTCTCCAGACTTGATTCTCAATATCTTTCAATGATCACCATACTAATAAGCAGAAAATCTAGTTTTATTCACAGAAAACAATTTGAATAACATAATATTTGAACGTCCTCTTAACCAAGTGAATGTAAGAACCATAAGTGATAGGTTACTTAGTTGCTCCAACTCTAACAATTCAAAATTCGATTTTATCTTATTGTCATACTCAGAACAGTCTTAAATACACAACTCATCGCTTTCCAAATAGAGAAACATTGAAAAATTTTTAAAAATTTCACAAATTTTGCTCAAAACTGAGAAAACACTGATTAATTTACCAAATCTCTCATCCCCAACCTAAAATCTACATTGTCCTCAATGTAAAAGAAATAAGCATGATTTGTAAAAGAGGCAACGTAATTGAAAGAGAAGTGATGGAGAGATAGTACCTAATGAAGAAATTTAGAGGCTTTTTCTAAAGGATCTCAGCATGAAGATGGGTTTGCACAAGAATCAATCAATCGAAAAGCAAACTATCCTAAATAGTGAAAGCAAACTATCCTAGAATGGCAGAACGGAAAGTAATAAACCTAACTATACCTCCGTTAGACTAGGAGATTAATCTTGATAAACAGGATCATTTAGAGGTATGGACATGTCCTCTAAATCAAATTGCTCAACAAATGGCTTTAATAGATGTCCATTTACTTTGAATTCATTATCATTGGTTGGATTCCAAATCTCGACAGCCCCATAAGGATAAACATTGGTAATGGTGAAAGGGCTGGTCCAACGAGATCAGAGTTTACCCGAAAAGAGATGTAACCAAGAATTATATAAGAGGACTTTCTGACCTGGTGTGAATGATTTCCGAAGAATGTGTTGGTCATGAAACACCGTCATCCTGTCCTTGTAGATTCTTGAGTTTTCGTACGCATCATTCCGAATTTCTTCGAGTTCATTCAACTAAAGTTTGCATAGTGAGCTAGTGGTCCAGATTAAAATTTAAAATTTTGATCGCCTAGTAGGATCTATGTTCCAACTCCATAGGTAAGTGGCAAGCCTTCCCATATACAATTCTAAAGGAAGACATTCCAATAGGGTTTTTTATTGCAATATGATAAGCCATAAGGCATCGGTCAATCGTATTGACCAATCCTTACGATCAAGGTTAACCGTCTTTTCTAATATGTGTTTAATTTTTCTATTGGAAATCTCAGCTTGCCCACTTGTTTGTGAGTGGAATGGAGTGCTCACCTTGTGATAGATGTCATATTTCTTCATTAAGTTTGTGAATGGCCTATTACAAAAATGTGAGCCCCCATCATTAATGATGGCTCGAGGTATTCCAAACCAGGAAATGATGTTCTCTTTTAAAAAGTTAATGACCATTTGATGGTCATTGTTACGGCATGGAATTGTGTCGACCCATTTAGTGACATAGTCGATAGCAAGCAAAATGTATAAATTCTCAAAGGATTGGCGGAATGGTCCCATGAAATCGATGCCCTAGCAATCAAATGCTTCTATGATAAGAAAGAGGTTCTAAGGCATCATATTTCGATGAGACAATGCTCCCAACTTTTGACAATGCTCATAAGCTTTGCAAAACTCATGAGTGTCCCTGAATATAGTGGGCCAGTAAAACCCACATTAAGAATCTTGGTCGTGGTCTTTTTAGTAAAAAAGTGACCACCACAGGCCTGAGAGTGACAGAAGGAGTTGATACTTTAGTGTTTATTGTCTAACACACATATCCTTAAGATTTGGTTTTGGTAATATTTAAACAAATATGGATCATCCTAGAAGAATTTTCGAACCTTGGCAAAGAATTTTTTCTTGTCGGCGTGAAACTTGTGACAATATAATTTGCAATATTAGCAAACTAAGGTGAATGGGAGACTTTGAACAATTGTTCGTCAGGGAACACATCATTTATATGTGTCATCTCAAAGGAATCAGAGCGATCAATGCAAGAAAGATGGTCAGCCACTACGTTTTTTGCTCCTTTTTTATCTTTTATTTCTAAATCAAATTCTTGGAGTAGGAGGATCCATCTTATCAGGCAGGGCTTAGCATCATTCTTAAAAAGAAGATACTTGAGCGTCGCATGATCTGTGAAAATGACGATCTTAGATCCGATCAAGTAGGACCTAAATTTGTCCAAAGTGAACACTACGACTAAGAGTTCATTTTCCGTAGTTGAGTAGTTCACTTGGGCAGGATTTAGAGTTCTACTTGCATAGTGTATAACATAGGGCTTCTTATCTTTTCTCTGGCCTAGGACTGCCCCAAGAGCATAGTCAGACACGTCACATATAAGTTCAAAAGAAAGGCTCCAATTGGGTGGCTGCATTTAGGTGCAGTGGTTAACATGCCCTTGAGCTTAATAAAAGTTTCTTGACATTGCTGAATCCACTCGAATGGTGCATCCTTTTGAAGTATTTTATATAAAGGATGAGAGAGGTAACTAAAGTCCTTTATGAATCTACTGTAAAAACCGGCGTGCCCTAGGAAGGATCTAACATCTCATATGTTCTTGGGTGGAGGTAGGTTAGAGATAAAATCAATTTTAGCTTTATCTACGTCAATTACCTTAGATGAGATGATATGTCTAAGGACAATTCCCTTATGAACCATAAAGTGGTACTTTTCTCAATTCAGTACTAAGTTCTCCTCGCATCGCTTCAACACATTTTTCAAAATTTTCAAACTTTCACTGAAGGATGGACCAAAGATCGAGAAGTCATTCATGAAGACCTCTAAACATTGCCCCACCATGTCAGAAAAGATACTCATCATACATCGCTGAAAGGTGATAGTGAAATTATATAGTCCGAATGGCATCCTTTAGTAAGCAAAAGTGCCAAAAGGACATGTGAACGTGGTCTTTTCTTGATCTTCAAGGGCTATCTCGATCTGATTGTAGCCTGAATACCCATCAAGGAAACAATAGTACGAGTGACTAGCTAGCCTTTCTAAGATTTGATAAATGAATGGCAAAGGGAAGTGGTCCTTCCTCGTGATGATATTCAATTTCCTATAGTCAATACACATTCTCTAATCAGTAGTAACTCTAATTGGTACAAGTTCATTATTGGCATTGGCTACGATGGTGATTCTGGACTTCTTAGGAACCACCTGAGTTGGACTCATTATTGAGGGTTAAATATTGCATATTGGACCCCATCTTTTACTTATATTGAAAAGGATGTTAAAAGCATGGATTTAATAATCAAGAATCACCAAAGCCAAGGTTGAATTTGATAATATCAAGAATGAAGAATGCACATACTGAAGATCCAAGAAAATTAAGTTAAGAATGGAGAAAATCAGAGTTTTGAAGTGAAATTCGACCATCTTCGACTACTCCTGGCTTCGGCTCGACCAGTCCTGCATACGGTCGACCAGTCCTGTCCTCAGCTCGACCAGTCTTGAGATCTGCTCGACCGATCGAAAGTCCCTCGACTCAAACTCTAGCAATTAAAATCGTTAAAATTAGGTCATCCTTAACTAGTCGAAGGAAACCCTTGACCAGTCGAAGTTGACCCTCAACCAGTCGAGGGTTGTCCTCGATCGGTCCTGGGTTACGTAGATAACACACAAAGTGCGAAAATTTGAATCAGTTTTTAGAATTTTCCAACTCGGTGTGAAAGTCTAAGCCCTAAAACTATAAATAAAGGTCCCTAGGGCATCCATAAGCATCATCTAGGGTTTGGGGAGTAGAGCAAAAGAATGGAGAAGACATCGCTAAGAGTTTTTCTTCCCTTTTCCTTAGTAGTTTTTATGCTTTTCTTAAGAGATTCTAGTTTAATCATATCTATGGTTGGCTAAACCTCTTAGTTAGGGCTAAGAGGTGAAGCTTGTAGTGTGATGGGTTCACATGTTACGGTTATAGAAAGGGGGATGCTTCCTACTCAACCTCTCCCTAATCTAAACCTCAATACGAGGTAAGTGATTCAAGCTCTTCAAATCAGATGGAGCAAACTAAACCTATCACCACTCTTAGGAGTGGGAAGACCATTAACAAAATTATTCCGATTAGGGCTGAAAAGCTTGAGGACTCGAAAGAGGACAAAGATGATAGACCTAGCACTACTCCACAAGAATTGGAACCGGAACTTCAAGGTAAGACGATTGCCCCATTCCCCCAACGGTTGGTTGCACCAAAACCTCTAACTCTCAGGACATTCTAGAGGTGTTGAAACAAGTGAAGGTCAATATTCCTTTACTTAATGCCGTAAAACAAATACATTTTTATGCTAAATTTCTAAAAGACTTATGTATGACAAAAGACGGTAAATATGTGCCACAAAAGTACAAGGATCCTAGTAGGCCAACCATCACTTACATAATTGGAAACTACCAGATTAAGCACGCACTACTTGACTTAATAACAAGTGTAAATCTGATTCCTTACTTGCTCTATAAATAGTTAGGTTTCGGTGAATTGAAGCCCACCCTAACCACTTTACAACTTGCTGACTGCTTAGTTTGTGTATTGAGAGGGGTAATTGAGGATGTGTTGGCCTAGGTTGGCAAATTCTACCTGGTAGATTTTGTCGCCTGGATACGGAACCCATCAGTAACATGAGCACTCAAATTCCCATCATTCTTGGTCGTCCATTCCTTAGCACTTCAAACACAATCATTAGTTGCAAGAATGAGGTCATGAGTATGTCTTTCAAGAATATGATGTTGGAGTTGAATATCTTTTTCAACACAGGCAAACAGTTAGAGGATGATGACTCTTTCATGACATTAACATGATTGACTCTTTCATGAAAGATAGAACTTTGATGACCTTATCCTCTGACCCTCTAGAGACGTGCCTAGCCCACTCCCATGATTTTGATGATGACATAATTAGGGAGACTGGTGCCATGCTTGATACTGTGCCTGTACTTGAAGTTAACCAGTGGAGGCCACAATTTGAAGAATTGCCCTAAACTGATGTAGTGCCTCAACCGTCTAACCTCAAGACACCGAAGCTTGACCTAAAACCTTTGCCACTAATTTGAAATATGTCTATTTAGGTCAAGATAAGACATACCTGGTGGTGATTTCTTCCTACCTTCAAGAACAGGAGAGTATGCTCATCTCTACTCTCATTGAGCATAAAGGAGCCCTTGGATGGTCGATTGCGGACCTCAAGGGAATTGACCCTTCGATTTGTACTTAGTGCATTTATCTTGTGGATAATGTGAATACCTCTCGGCAATCACAACATAGACTAAATCCAAACATGAAGGAAGTGATTAAGGCCGAGGTTCTTAAACTATTGGATGTGGGTATCATATACCCTATATCTGATAGTTAATGCGTGAGTCCAACTCAGGTGGTTCCTAAGAAGTCCAGAATCACCATCGTAGCTAGTTCCAATAATGAACTCGTGCTAACTAGAGTTACTACGGGTTGGAGAATGTGCATTAACTATAGGAAGTTGACTACCATCACGAGGAAGGACCACTTTCCTTTACCCTTCATTGATCAAATTTTGGAAAGGTTAGCTGGTCATTTCTATTATTGTTTCCTCAATGGTTATTCGGGCTACAACCAGATAGAGATAGCCCCTGAAGATTAAGAAAAGACCACATTCACATGTCCCTTCGGCACCTTTGCTTACCGAAGGATGCCATTCGGACTATTTAATGCCCCTGCCACCTTTTAGCGATGTATAATGAGTATTTTTTCTAACATGGTGATGCAATATTTAGAGGTCTTCATGGATGACTTCTCGGTCTTTAGTCTATTCTTCAGCAAATACTTAGAAATTTTAAAAAATGTACTGAAGCGATGTGAGGGAAAGAACTTGGTGCTGAATTGGGAAAAGTGCCACATCATAGATCAAAAGGAAATTGTCCTTAGACACATCATCTCATCTAAGGGGATTGAGATAGATAAGGCTAAAATTGATCTTATCTTTAACCTACCTCCACCCAAGAACATACGAGATGTGCGATCCTTCTTAGGACATGTCGATTTTTACAGGATATTCATAAAATGACTTTATTCATCTCTCTCATCCTCTATGTAATCTACTTCAAAAGGATGCACCATACGAGTGGACTGAGCAATGCCAGGAAGCTTTTATTAAGCTTAAGGGCATGTTAACCACTGCACTGATCCTGCAGCCACCCGACTGGAGCCTTCCTTTTGAACTTATATGTGATACATCTGACTATGCTCTTAGGCTAGTTTTAAGCTGGAGAAAAGAAAAGAAGCCCTACGTTATTCATTATATAAGTATAACTCTAAATCCTGCCTAAGTGAACTGCTTTACTATGGAAAAGGAACTCGTAGCCATTGTGTTCCCTTTGGACAAATTTAGGTCCTACTTGATCGGATCCATGATTGTCATTTACACAGATAATGCGACACTCAAGTATCTTCTTTTTAAGAATAATGCTAAGCCCTGCTTGATAAGATGAATCCTCATGCTTTAAGAATTTGATTTGGAAATAAAAAATAAAAAGGGAGTAAAGAACGTAGTGGCTGACCATCCTTCTCGCCTTGATCTCTTTGATTCCCTTAAGATGAGACATATAAATGACATGTTCTTTGACGAACAATTGTTCAAAGTCTCCCATTCACCTTAGTTTGCTGATATTGTTAATTATCTTGCCACAGGTTTCACGCCGACATATTAGATTGCGCAAGATAAGAAAAAATTATTTGTCGAGGTTCGTAAGTTTTTTTAAGATGATTCATATTTGTTTAAATATTGCCCAGACCAAATATTAAGGAGATGTGTGCCAGAGAATGAACACCAAAATGTCATCTCCTTCTGTCACCCTTAGGCCTGAGGTGGGCACTTTTCTTCTAAAAAAAACCATGGCCGAGATTCTACAGTGTGGTTTTTACTGGCCCACTATATTCAGGGACACTCATGAGTTTTACAAAGCTATAAGGATTGTCAGAAATTGGGAGCATTGTCCCATCAAAATATGATGCCTTTTAACCCCATTCTGATCATTAAAGCATTTGATTACTGGGGCATTGATTTCATGGGACCATTCCCCCAATCTTTTAAAAATTTATATATTTTGCTTGTTGTAGATTATGTCACTAAATGGGTCAAAGTGATTCCGTGCCGGAACAATGACCATCAAACGGTCATTAAATTCTTAAAAGAGAATATCCTTTCCTGGTTCAGAACGCTTCGATCCATCATTAGTGATGGGTCTTTCATTTTTATAATAGGCCATTTGTGAACTTAATGAAGAAATATGGCATCTCCCATAAAGTGAGCACTCCATACCACCCACAAACAAGTAGGTAAGTTGAGATTTCCAATAGGGAAATTAAACACACCTTGAAAAAGACGGTTAACCCTGACTATAAGGATTGGTCAATTCGATTGACCGATGCCTTATGGGTTCACCGTATCGCATTTAAGACCTTATTGGAATGTCTCCCTTTAGACTTGTCTATAGGAAGGCTTGTCACTTTCTGGTAAAGTTGGAACTTAGAGTCTATTGGGCAATCAAAAATTTGAATTTCAATTTGGACAACGCTGGCTTGTTACATAAACTTCAGTTAAATGAACTTGAAGAAATCCGGAATGATGCATACGAGAATGCTAGAATTTACGAGGATGAGATGAAGGTGTTTCATGACTAACACATTCTTCGGAAGTCATTCACACCAGGTCAAAAGGTCCTCTTGTACAGTTCCTGATTACATCCCTTTCCGAGTAAACTTCAATCTCATTGGACCGACACTTTCACTATTACTAATGTTTATCCTTATAGGGCTGTCAAGATTCAAAATCCAAACAATGGCAATGAGTTTAAAGTAAATGGATATCGATTAAAGCCCTTTGTTGAGAAATTAGATTCAGAGGACATGTTCATACCTTTGAATGATCTTGTTTATCAGGATTGATCTCCTAGTCTAATGGAGGTGTAGTTAAGTTTATTGCTTTCTGCGGATAGTCGGCTTTATGTTGTTTAGGATAGTTTGTTTTTTGTTGGTTTAACTCTTGTGCTAACCTACCTTCACGTTGAGATCCTTTGGAAAAAGCCTCAAAATTTTTGCATCAGGTATTATCTTTCCATCACTTCTCTTTTAATTAAGTTGTCTCTTTTACATTTAATGCTTATTTCTTTTACATTGAGGACAACATAAATTTTAGGTTGGGGATGGGAGATTAGGTAACCTAATCAGTGTTTTCTTAGTTTTGATCAAAATTTGTGAAATTTTTGAAAAATTTTCAATGTTTATCTATTGGGAAAGCGATAAGTTATGTATTTAAGACTGTTTTGAGTATAATTATAGGATAGAAATCGAATTTTGAATTGTTGGAGTTGGAGCAACTACGTAACTTATCACTTATGGTCCTTACATTCAATTAATTAAGAGTAAGTTCGAATATTGTGTTATTTAAATTGTTTTCTATGAATAGTACTAGATTTTCTACTTGTTAGTATGGTGATTATTGAAAGATATTGAGAATCGAGTTTAGAGAATTTTATCCACCTTAAAAGAAGAAAAAAAACAATTAAAAAAATAGGAGATCGACAAAAAGGTCATAAAGAATAAAGAATGACAACATCTTTGAGGGGAATGAAAAATGTCTTTGAAAAGGATGTAATGTCTGAAAGAAAGAAAAAAGAAGAAGAAGAAGAAAGGATGTAATGTCTAAAGAAGAGGAATAAATACAAATGACCGTCAATATAAAATAAAAAACTGGAAAAGGAAGGAAAAAGGGATAAGTTCGGAATCAGTACTTGTGTTTTCAACCAATCTTGAAGTGATGAGCATGGCTAACATTGTGAAAAGATAGTATTTTCACTGAACACTTTAAAAAAACTTGATATGCGAACTACGCTCCGACCTAATGGATAGAGTACTTATTTGATTGATTTTTTATGTGATTCAACTCCAGGTTTTCAAAATCTCAATTTCTCATCTTGAGTCTACTCATTCGTACTTGATTACACAAAAGACCGTTTCCTGAAAAAGGTTTGAACATTGCGCATTAAGGTTCATTTTTTGTATACTTTGCTCGGGACTAGCAAAATGCTGGTTGGGGATTGTGTTGAGAGTCAAATATTGCATATTGGACCCCACTTTTACTTGGTTTTATGAACATGATAATGCTTAATGTTCTATTTTAATCATGTTTGTGTTGCTAAGTGAATTTAAGAGCTTGGATTAAAAGGGATGTTAAAAGCATGGATTCAATGCTCAAGAATCACCAAAGCCAAGATTGGATCTGATGAAACCAAGAATGAAGAATGCACGTACTGAAGATCCAAGAAAATTAAGTCAAGAATGAAGAAAATTAGAGTTTTGAAGTGAAATTCAGCCATCTTCGACCAGTCCTGCTTCCGGCTCGACCAGTCCAACGTACGCTCGACCAGTCTTGGCTACGCACGACCGGTCTTGGGATCTGCTCGACTGGTCGAGGCTCGATCGATCAAAGGTTTCTCGACTTGAACTCCAGCAACTAAAATCGCTAAAATTAGGTTATCCTTGACTAGTCATAAGAAACCCTCGACCAGTCGAAGGTGACCCTCGACTAGTAGAGAGTTGTCCTCAACCACTCCTGGGCTATGCAGATAGTACACAAAGTGCGGAAATTTGAAGCGGTTTTTGAAATTTTCTAACTCGGTACAAAAGTCTAAGCCCTAAAACTATAAATAGGGGTCCCAGGGCATCCCTAGGCATCATTTAGGGTTTGAGGAGTGGAGCAAAAGTGTGGAGAAGTCATCGCCAAGAGTTTTTCTTCTCTTTCCTTAGTAGTTTTTATGCTTTTCTTAAGAGATTTTACTTCAATCATGTCTATGGTTGGCTAAACCTCTAAGATAGGGCTAAGAGGTGAAGCTTATAGCGTGATGGGATGTTTTTATTACTTTGATTCATGATTATATTGAACTCTCTTTAATTCTAGTTTGATTATAAGGAATACTTTCAGTTTTTAATGGTTTGTTGTGACTCAAATTATAATGGATTTACGATAGCTTTGAGTATATTCTTTTCATGTATTGAGATCGTGAATTTAGGAAATCCCGTTGTTCACAATCATCCCTTGCTCATGGTCAGATGATGGAATCCTCCTTAACTTTCACAAATCTCTCAGATTGGTTGTGGGGTTGGTAAATCCTGTTGTTTGCCTTGTCTCATGGGCATGGTTTTGTGATGGAATCACTTTTGGTTTTCACACCTCTCATCCATTAAGAACTAGATCAAAGGAAGTTCAGATTTGATTTTACTAAGATATCTTCCAATTTGATAGGATGGGACTCCGATTCCAATCGTGTGACTTGAATCAAGCATAGATTTCCTTGATCTCAACAACTGGATCCTTGAAAACCCTAGTCTCCCACCTTTGGATTTTTTAAGTTTTTTTTATTAAATCTCTCACAATTACTCTCAGCTATTTCAGAATTAGGTTTACATCTTTTTCTAGTTCTTCTTCTAGTTGCTTTCAGAAAACACACGAGATTAGTCCCTGTGGATTCGACCTCGGTCTCACCGAGATTATTACTACATCGCAGCCCTACACTTGGGGTAGTGAACACTCACCCATTGACTATTGGATCTAGGCTATATGATACCTACATCCAATAGTTTAAGAATTTCGGCCTTAACCACTTCCTTCATGTTTGGATTTACTCTATGTTGTGATTGTCGAGAGGTCTTTACATTATCCTTAATATAAATGCGGTGAGTACAAATTGAAGGGTCAATTCCCTTGAGGTCTACAATCAACCATCCAGGGGCTCCTTTATGGTTAATGAGAGTAGAGATGAGCATACTCTCCTGTTCTTACTCAAGGTGGAAAGAAATCACCACCGGGTATGTCTCATCTTGACCTAAATAGAATATTTCAAATCAAAGGGCAAAGGTTTTATATCAAACTTCAGTTGTAAGACCTGTACCCTAGACCGTACCATTTCGTAGACTCCCGCAGACCTCCTGGTCAAATTTCAGCGACCCGCAACCTGTAATCGACATTTTCATGTAACCCTAAGTCACATCCTGCATATCTAAGTTAGCTTAACTCGAAACTTGTACCCTAGCGATTGCACCAACGCCGCAGTTCCAACGCCGCGTCTCGCACGCTGATGCGATACCCTGGCCAGGAGTTGTGGGCCCGCATTTATTTCGAGAAAAACATCACGCAAGAGAATCTCTACCAAATATCAAAATAATCAATCAAATCATGTCAAGTACACATCCCATATCAAACCATCACTCTATCCCATCCCCAAGTATACAACCCATCCCCAAAGTCTACTCTCTCTCCACCCATCCTTTCCTTACATCCATCACCCATCACTCCATCCATCACTTATCACTCACTCTCTCTCTCTCTCTCTCTCTCTCTCTCATTTCTCTCTTCACTCCCAAGCAAAGAAGAGAGCAACCATCCAAGGGAGAGGAGAAGTTAGGTGTGGCCCACTTTCTACCCCTCTCATCTCTCATCTTAGCCCTTCAATCTCCATCATCCTCCATCAAAGTTGAAGCTTAGGAGTTAAGGAAGCCAATGGACCAAGAAGAAGGCCAATCAGTGGGTAATCCACCATTAAATTTCATTTGAGGGCCCACTTATGATGGGACCCACTTTGATGTATGTGTTGTGATCTAAGAGAGGCCCATAGTGGCGGGGTCCCTCCACTACACCGTCTTTCTCTCTATCTCTATTTCTCTTCCTCTCTTTCATTTCTTGATGGTGATGTGGCCGTGTGGCCCACCCGAATGGATCCCACTAAGATGAATGTATTTATCCATGTCCTCCGCTGTGTGGGCCCACCTGGTAATCCGTTTGGACAGGCCAAATTGAAGGAAACACACAACTATCAACTGATTCGAAACTTGTGGGCCATGCTGATGTGGACCCCACAATGAGATATATGTATTTCTCTCGTCGTACATTTGTTTGATCCAAACCGTCCAATGGTCTGGATGTGGGAGAGATCCACCGTGATTTACATATTTTAGGCCCACCATCCATCTAGACGATGGAGATCCAACAGCATATAGCTGATGGAACATGCCAGCAAGTTTTGTGGCTCACCCTGGGGCATGTGAGATCCACACCATCCAGCCACGTGGACGGTGGATCCCACCACGAGGTATATATTATATCTTGGACAGTCCATCAAATAGATGTGCAGGTTTGGACGTCTAAGCAGATTATGTGTCACACCCCAGACTCGGCGACCGGACCCACAAGGAACCTTATAACCGATTCTGACAACAATAGCCTCTGTAGCACCCCATTCTCGGCTCCTATCACAGGTTCCGATCCTGAGATCCTATAATGAGGATTTCCATATCATAATTTCAAACTAAATCGAGCATACTTAAGATCATAGCAAGTAAATTTCAGAAAATAAACAAGGAACACACTGCAAAATTCACTAAGAATTTAAACTTTACAGGTACAAGGCTCAAAAGGAAATATATAATATAGAAAGAGGGAAGCAAAAGGTCTGCAACTGGTCCTCAGCTCAAGCCAATCCAATCTGCAACTCCTCCACTACTGCGCTAACCTAGGATCTCCTACACGCATCAATCATGCATAAGTTTATAGAAAGCTTAGAGGGCGATGAAGGTGTGTGACAATAGTACGTAGGAGAAAATAGGGAATGCAGAAGGAAACATGATCAATACTAATGCCGTTAGCCTTACCGAGGCTAAGTTATAATGCAAGGAGCCGTACGAAGGCTATGCAATGCAATAAGGCTTAAATAGCCAATGCCAATGTAAATGCAAATAAATGCCAGTACTCATATCCAGTCCACATATCCAATACAGTTCTATCATAAGAAATATCACCAGGGTCTAATGTACTACAAATTGATTGTCGATCTCCAAGACCGCACAATCAAACAAGCATAAGAGACCACATTACCCGCATGTGGACAGCCAATTACTAGCAAGGCTCGATGGTAGAAGACCCATTCACGAGATGGTCAGACTCAGCCCGATAGTGCCCACTCACTCAGGCGGATAAGGCCACATCCCATCTCAACTGACTACACGATAGTGGGAGACGCGGCCTAACGGTGTAAGGCACTTAAGTGCTCATGTTTTCCACCTGATCACGGTGTTGAGGTGTCTTCTCAGTCCCTTGAAGGTTTTGGGACTTTCACTCAGGGGCATCCTATACACCCCAAATGCTCGAATAATATTTTCAATATCCACAAACGGCCACCCATGATATATCAGTGGAGGAATCGGCCCTGATGAAGCAAGGGTAAATAATATCCATGAAATGTAATGCCGGATGCATGAGTCGCACATACCAATCATGCATCAACTCCAAGCACTCAACGTGCACGAGAGAGGAAACTTCATCCCTCAGGGAAACTATCACATCTGCCCAATGACCACACATAATGCAATCAAATCACGGAATGATGCACATGGGTCATGAGGATGAACTAGGTGCACCATACGATGATGATGTCGTAGTATACGCACGCCTCCTTTCTAAGGAGGGACCAAGTCTAGGTACTTAGACAAATTCTCTAAGGAGTCATCCTCTAGTGGGGGCCCAATAATTTGGGGTAGCCCACACGGCTAAGGAGAACAATAACATGGGCTTAAATAGATAAACGGTCCTAGCAAGGGTCTATGATGGGCTTTTAACCACTCATAGAAACCCATGGGCCTTCCTTAGGGCCATCAATATAGACATCTAACCACAACTTGTTCCCAAGAGGTGGTCCATCTCTAATCAATCGTCGATCAAGGCCCAAGGCCTATTCCAATACATGGGTCCAGTGAGCAATACACATAGCCCAACCCATAAGCAATATCATGGGCCCATACATAAGGTTTGGGCCCAAACATAAGGGTCATTAGTCCACATATTGTGGTGGGCCTAATGGGCAGCCCATTACTTAAACCACATGCGCAATTCAAATGTGTAAATTAAGTGAGTTGGTCCTACAACTCGGCCCAAGTATAAAGTTAATTTGGTGGGCGACCAAGGGCCCAACCACTTGTGAAATCCGGCCCATAAACCTAACACAATAATATGGTAAAAATGGCCCAAGGGTCTAAAGGGCCTATGGAGTCCAACAACTTGATACATACATGGACCTATTAACATCTAACTACGGTGGGCCCGAAAAATAAGCATTAATTAAGCCCAAAAATAGGGGATTCTAAGCATGATTTTATTCCTTCTAAGTACTCACAATGTGGTGAGGCCCACTTCTCAAAATTTTACCCTGAAGGCCAAGCACAATTATAACACATTGCTGTATTTTTAACCCAACAGGTTTATGGCCCTGATGGAACCCAAAAAATGATCCATTTGATTAGGACATTAGTCCAAGTAGTCTAGCCTTCAACTCAAAGGGCCCATCACATAGGATTACATCACATTAATTAGGGAAATTAGTGGGCCACACTCCTAGACCAAGGTCAAGCAGGTAATCCACATGGGGCGTCCCACATAGGCTTGGGCGTCCTGATGGGCTGGACTCCTAGCCCTTGTGCTGGAAAAAAGGCAAGCCCCACCCTGGGTACTCCATACTTAGATGGACCATACTTAAGTGGGCCACACAAAGGAAGGCTAGAGGGATAAAACACACATCATGGTGGGCCACAAAATGGGGTGGACGGTCAGCCTTGGGCGTCCAGCCCTTGCCAAAAATTCCTCGGTGGTTTGTTAGGCCTGAAATTTTGTAGGTGGGTCCTAGTAGGGGTGGGCCAGCTTCAGTTAAAATTTCAGATTTTTTGAGTTAGGAAAGTATTTTTGTGAATTGAAAGAAAACAGACTGTTTAAAAATCTGGTTAGTACAGAATTATGACTGACCTTGTTTTGAGCACCCAATGGGGTGGGCCCAAGATCTCCAAAAATTGGAAAAAAATTGATTTTAACATCCCTACATATGTATAATATAAGGTGGGGTCCACAAAGTGGCCCACCAATGTAAAAATTTATTTTATATTTTAAGATTTCCAAACTGACATGTTGCTGGACGGTCTAGAAAATTTGGACTGTCCACCCCACTTGGGCTACACCTTCACCCCACTTGGGCTACACCTTTGGGACCTCAATAAAGGTCAGATGGGGCTGAAATTTGGGGGACATTTAGGTGAGGTCCCCACCTTTAAGAAAATTATATTTGAAGGGTTAGAAAAGTCCCCTAATCAGTCCCAAAATCTGGTCTAAAAATAACCAGAAACTGTCCAGAAATTTTCTGGATATCAACATATACATGGAATATATGAAGCATATGAGTCGAATAAAAAGTTGATTACCCCATAAATTTGGTGTCATGGTTCACCTTAGTGGGCCCCACAAATATCCAGGCCATATTTCCTCCAAAAAACCCATTGCATGCATCACATATGGGGGAAATGGGGCACCAATGTCCCAAGTAGGGACAGCACATGGCGTCCACAATGTTTAGATGGTTTGGATGTTTCAAGGCCTCTAAGTGGGCTACACACCTAAGAGATCAGGTCATGAGGATAGGGAAAATGAAGAAAATGAAGAAAGAAAGTAAGATCTGACAATAAGAGAGGGTCTCCACCACCATTGATGCCCTCCCTTCATCACAACATTACACCTTCCACTATATTCATTTACAAGTTGCATCATAGACATGCATGCAATAAGATTTCAGATCTAAAGTGGGAATGTCATCCCTACTAAGGTCTAGGGTCTAGATGACTCCTCAAGATCATGGATAAAAAATAAAAGGGCCATGATGGGGTCCATGGAGAATGGCCCCATCTATGGAACATGCATGCAAGATGGTTAGCCATAGGCCTCATCCATGGATACTTGGGGACCTCCACCATTATTTGGTGGGCCCCACAAGCTCCTCAAGGTAGGAATGAAAAGATCTAAGAAGTAAGAAAAGAAATCCTAAACTAAAAACACCCACCTCAATAGTTCTTCACCAAACTCCTACCAATGGACAACTATGCTTCAAGCTTCCAAGATCAATGGCTCAGATTGGAGATGGAAGGTTAGATGAGGGGGTTTTTGAGGGTATAAGGGGCTAGAGATGAGAAGGGTGGGATGTTCCAAGGGTAGAGATGGAGAAGGAGAGACGAGGAAGGGAGAGAAATGAATGAAATTGCTAGCAAGAGAGGGTTTTATGTAATGTAATGATTGTTTTGCTAGGGAAGAGGGATTTGATCCTCTCTCTCTCTCTCTAAAGAAGAGAGAAATTTTGAAATTTTAGATTTAGGAAAGAGGGAAAATTAGCTTTCACATGAGAGATAGATAAAGGTGCTCTCTTTGATATAGAACTCATGATCACTTGTTAGCTAGGTAGGACTAGGGACCTAGTCTAATATACCTACCCTATGATGGCTAGGGTGATGAAACCTATGCCTAGGGTTTTACACCAAATCTTGGGTGGGCCCCACAATCACGATCAATGGCCTAAATTATGCATGACCCATATCTCATGATCTACAACTCGGATTGTCGCACGAGATGCGGCATTGGAGCCGCAACAATGATGCGGTCGCTATTGCACTAAATTCGGGTCGATCCGGGTTGGGTATACATGACCGGAGTTGAGGATGACCTCAAACACTATCCTTAGGTCGCTGGTCACCGGGATTTGACCGGTAGGACCACGAGACCTAGAGGAACAAAATGCACACTCTCAGGTAGGGTCTTACAACTCTCCCCACCAACAAAGAAATTTCACCCTTGAAATTTATCAAATCTAAGACAAAATGGAAATGCAGAAACACCATTATCATAAGTAGTAATCATTAATCAAAAGGGAAGGCATACATATCATCATACATCAATCAAACATTAAATAAATGGGGACAATACTCTCTAATCTCGGCCTCGCGTTCCCAAGACGCCTCGACCTCCGAATGATGACCCTACTGAACCTTCACCAGGGGAATGACCTTGGTCCTGAGAACCTGCTCCTTCTGATCAAGAATATGAATCGACTGCTCAATGTAGGAAGCACCCTCTCGGACCTCAAAGGGCTGTCAATCAATCACTAGTATAATATCCGGCCCACACTTCCGCAACATAGAAACATGGAACACATCATAGATTGTGGACAACTCTGAAGGTAAGGTAAGCCTGTAGGCCACAACGTCCACGCGCTCGATAATATCGAAAGGTCAAATGAATCTCGGGGTAAGCTTACCCTTCAATCCAAAATGAACTATGCCCTTCATGGGCGAGACCTTGAGATATACCATATCCCTAACTGTAAACTCAAGGGGTCGCAACCGACGATCAACAAAACTTTTCTGCCAGCTTTGAGCTTTGCGCATCCTTTGCCAGATAATATCCATAACCTTTGATGTCTAATGCACAAGCTCGAGATCTAGGAGAGGATGCTCTCCAACCTCGGTCCAATAGTTAGGTGATTTGCACGGTCTACCATATAGTGCCTCAAAAGGAGTCATTCCGATAGTTGCCTGATAGTTATTGTTGTACGCGAACTCAGTGAGACGCAAATGGTGATCCCAACTACCTACAGAGTCAATCACACAGGCTCTGAGCATATCCTTAAGGATCTGGTTGACCCTTTTGGTCTGCCCATCCATCTGTGGATGATAAGCAGTGCTGAGATGCAAGGTAGACCCCATCGCCTACTGGAAACTCCTCCAAAATTGAGATGTAAACCCGAGGTCTTAGTTAGATACGATTGAAACAGGAATGTCATGTAGTCTCACTATCTCCTCAATGAAGATCCTTGCCAATCGGTCCATTGTCCAGGAAGCACGCATTAGAATGAAATGTGTTAACTTTATCAGACAATCAATGACAACCCAAATGGTATCATGACTGCACTGAGTCCTCGGTAAACCTGGATGAAATCCGTCGACACATGCTCCCACTTCTAAACTAGAATGCTCAATGGCTGCAAAAGACTAAGCGGTCTAGTGATTGGCCTTGACATGCTAGCAAGTGTCACACATGGCCATGAAGCTAGCAATCCGGCGTTTCATCCCCGACCAAAAATACTACCTCCTTATATCTCTGTACATCTTCGTGGATCCCGGGTAGATGGTCAGTCTCGATCGGTGTGCCTTGGTCATCAAATCACGACGCAACTCTGGTACATCTGGGACACATAATCGGCCACTGAAGCATAATCCATTATCGAAACCAATCTGTCAGTCTCACTACTCCACAGATGCTACCACTACTTAGTACTCCTAAAGTGACTCATCCGTCTGCTCAGCCTCGATCACCCTAGTAACCAAAGGGGGTTAAATCGACAAGCTCGAAAGTTGAACCATATAAGACTGTAGACTGAACTCAAAGTCAAACTTAGAAACATCCTGGAGCATTTGCCACTCTTGAACTATCATTTGTACCACCAGGCCTCATGAAAAATAGCTGAACGTATCCGCCACCACGTTCGCCTTACCCGGGTGGTACTGAAGGTCGAAGTCATAATCCTTCAACAATTCTATCCATTGCCTCTATTGCATGTTCAACTCGAACTGCAAAAACAAATACTTCAAGCTCTTATGGTCCGAGAAGAGCTTGAACTTAATCCCATAAACATAATGCCTCCACACATTCAGTGCGAAGACAACTGCTGCTAGCTCCAAATCATGGGTGGGGTAGTTCAGCTCATGGACCTTGAGCTGGCGCGAGGCATATGCCACAGGCTTCTCGTGCTGCATCAGGACAACACCCAAGCCAACTCTGGAGCATCGGTAAACACAACAAAAGCATCACTCCCATCAAGAAGAGTGTGGACAAGAGTAGACGTGAGGTGATCCTTTAACTCCATAAATACCTCATCGCAGGTGTCACTCCAGACAAACTCAGTGCCCTTCCGCGTAACCGGGTTAGTGATACTGCAATACTGGAGAAACTCTCAATAAATCATCGATATTATCTCGCCAGACTAAGGAAGCTACGGATCTTGGACGCGTTCGTGGGCTGGCCCCACTAACACACTACATCAACCTTCAAGGGGTCCACAGTAACGCCCTCCCTCATCAACACATGACCGAGGAACTTCATGTCCTCCTTCCAGAACTTGCACTTCTCTAGCTTCGCATATAGTGGGTGGGCACGGAGGGTCTCAAGCACAATCTGTAAGTTCTCTACATGGTCCTCCTGGGTCCTCAAATATACAAGAATATTATCAATAAACACCACCACGAACTAATCAAGCAAAGGCCGGAAGTGTAACACCCCGTACTTTTCAGTACTTGGGTGTTATCAGGAAGACCAAATACATTTTTAAATATGATATGATAATACATATATTATAATACAAAATAATTTCAAAATTAATTGTAATAATACATATGTTACGTAAATTATGCAAATTACATATATCATTTATTTAATACTATTTAAACTATATATAAAATAAATTGTATGCCAACACATTGTCATATAACTGACGTATATTGACAAATATTTACATTTTAAAATTTTAAACTACGTATTGCTATATTATACCATATGTATATAATATTACCAATTAAACTTTATTAATTGATAAATGGTTGTTAATATAAAATGTAATATGTTTGTAATTATATTCAAATATAAAATAATGTAATATATATGTATATATACACATTTATATGTAAGGTGGTACTTATATAAACGGGTTGTGAACCTGATTGGCCCACTAGTTAGGTGAACGGTCCTGATCGTGGGAGCGGGCCTCAAATCACCATAAATCGAGGGTGGTTGCACTTAATGGCCATAATTCAGTTGATATGGCCCACCTAAGCCATGGATCCGTTTCATCCTTCGAGATAGACCCCATTTTGGGCTGACAAAGTAAATGAACGGTGCAGATCGGACCACAAACTATTTTCGACCCAACTTTTGTGTGACGTGTGTACACCACACGCATGCACCCGTGGTACATTGAGATAGTCATGTGGTTAAACCAAGTTTGACACAAAACATCCCAAAACAGAGGATTTCCCTCTCTGTTTCCCGCTAGGTGATTTTAAGCGGGCAACATCCATTTACAACCATCGCGGCCCACCATCTTAGACCCCACGTCTGATCCAAACCATCCATATTACAGAGGACAAAAAAAAACCTACAATACATAATTTGTTTCAACCGTTGGATCCCACCCACACGATCACAAACGCCAGCAGAAGAAGACTGTTTGTGCTTTTCTCTTTCCAAAAATGGAAAGCCTGATTTCTCTCCACACTAGCAATCCGTGTGCTTGTGCGTCCATCCATCATAGCCTTTCATTTAAGCTAATCTCAGCCGTTCATTCCTGCTCACCTAGATCAGGTTTTATGTAGAAAATCGCCGCCAATGCCCACTGTTTTGCTAGCTGTTTCAAGCTACCTGGCAGTGGTATTAGATCCTGGTCATGCATCCTCCATCCAACGGTGCTGGGAGATTTAGGGCATCAAACAAAGAACTTATATTGCAAAGGGTGTGTTGCCCTATCCCCTGTAGCCGCACCAGCAAGACATACACCATTTTCTTCCATCTTTGAACCCATTGAGAAGAACTCGTTAAAGCTTCAATCCTTCACACCCTTAAGCTTCTTAAGGTCCCTCTGATCAATCCACAATGACTGGATTGAAGAAGACTCCATTGGGTGGCAATCTGCCATTGAAGCCGGAGCTTCTTCCCCGAGAGCAAGCTCTGCCCCGCTGCTGTCTCAACCCCAACCAAAGCAGGATCATTGCGTCACGCTGCTAAGCATGGTCTAGAGAGAAAGAAGGAGAAGAAGAAGAAAGAAAGAAAGAGGAACCTGAGATTGGAGAGGTGCGTCTGCTGCTGAACCGCCGACTCAGCAACTGAGTTCGGGTCGAGTTATTGTCAGCAACAGCAAGTTCTGTGGGTCCCCTTTGATGTCGTCCATGCTATGCATGTGGGGCTCACCTTGATGATACGTATGGTCCACACCCATGAGTTCTCCAACCATCCATCTGTGTAGATCCCACCTTGACGATGTGTATATCCACACCGTCCAGCAGTAGGTCAGATGTTGCTAGACAATGGGGACTAACATCCACCGTTGAAACTTTCTCTGGCCACTAGGCCATTCATGGGAGGCCCATGGCCTGGCCACTACCTGTGTGGGGCCCATCATTCATATGTGTTGTATCCATACCGTCCAGCCATTTACAAAGATCGTTTTATGGCATTGCAACCGGAATGAACAGATCTAAATTTCAGGTGGGTCCCACCTCTGATGTATTTCATATCCACACCATCCATCTATGTGGAACACACTAGGATTTTCCACCTAGGCTCAAAACGCCTTCAAATGGGCCACGAGTGGAGAGAAAACACCACAGGTGGCCTGCACCTGAGATATATCTCATGTGGCCCGCACTCGAGTAGCAAGCGGGCTACCGTGCTAGGCCAAAAACTAGTCCTGTCCAGCCAAAAATCTGGGCCATTTATGGCAGCAACATTGGGCCACAACTGGGCCCAGTTTGGACTACAACTAGGTTGCCAGATCGGGCTAAGGTCAGGTCTAACTAAGGCCTTGATTGTTGGGCCAGGTCTAGCCCAAAGTCACATGTAGGTGGGCCCTTATCAGTTTACTTGCCAACTTACATATTGGTAGTCTTAAAAACACTAACTGATACAACTCTTAGGTTGGAAACAATTCTAGGTAATCAATCATATGTATTGGGCCGTTACTTAACAACAGAAATCTGAATCGAGGAAGACATTCATCTAAGGTGAGGACTCACCCTTTGAGCTTCCCACTTGATTTCATCAATCTAGATATAGATGATGGCATGATTCCCTTAACTGAGTTTCTTACTTTATATAAAATATGCTAACTTGTGGTATAGTTAATTCATGTACTGGATGATAAATGTTTCTTTTAAATTACAATATACATGAATGGTTCGATGATAACATGTTATCCTTTATTGCATATGTATTAATTCATTAATATGCTACCACTTGTGCTTGAATGATGAACTTAGTGGAACTTACCTTGGACTTATGATCTTGCGGTCCACATTTGCCCTTTGTGGCTTGGATGTGTCATTGGTGCCCTTTATGGCTTATTAGTTACATTTACACATCCGTTGTTTCCTAGCCATCTTACGGAGTTCAGTCGTACCATGATTTTCGGGTGGAGCTGAAGTTCGCTTATCGGTTTTCTAGCCATCTTGGGGTGTTCACGTACGACATGATTTTCGGGTGGTTTAGGGTTTGTATGTTATTTGTCTCTTCATCTGTGGTGTCAGTCATACCATGATTTCTGGGTGGAGTTAAAGTTCGCTTATCAATTTTCTAGCCATCTTGCGGAGTTCACATACGACCTAATTCCCGAATGAAGTGGGGGTTAAAGGGTGATTTTTTATTCTCCTTGCAAATTCTACTTGTACCATGATTTCTGGGTGGAGTTAAAGTTCGCTTATCAATTTTCTAACCATCTTGCGGAGTTCACATACGACCTAATTCCCGAATGAAGTGGGGGTTAAAGGGTGATTTTTTATTCGCCTTGCAAATTCTACTTGTACCATGATTTCTGGGTGGAGTTGAAGTTCGCTTCTCGATTTTCTAGCCATCTTGCGGAGTTCATGTACAATGTGATTTCGGGCGTAATAAAAAAATCGTTTGTTTGATTTGTTTGGTTATCTGGACATATTTTCTCGTATTATGATTGCCATTATATTTTACTTATGATGAAATTCTGTTGATTGGTCTGATTTCCTTAAATATAAGTATGACTATGAAATGCCCTGTTTAGTGTATCTAATTTCATGACTTGTAATCTATATTGGATTATGAATGATGAGTGCGTAATCTTAGAGGGTGTTCCTCACTGTGATAGCCATTGATGCTATCAAACCATAATAGTTGATGCAGGTATAGGGCGAGCCGATGTTGTTCACTAGGTTGCTGGAGCAAATCGAGTAGCTAAGGAGCTAGGAGGGGTCCTTGCAGCCCGCATTGATCTCCACTATTAGTTAACAGACTCATGTTTTTACTTACCTGAACTCTGTTATTTGAGATTGTATAAGTCTTGTATGGGCGCCACATTTGGAAATTTAGTGATAATCAGAATGTTTTTATTTAATGCATGGTTTATTCTAGCTTTGTTGTTGTTAACTCTAATTAATGATAAACGGTTCAAATTTACACTGGATTTTATAAGCTAACACTCGGGTTTTTGGAAAATGGGTTATATACTCGGGTCTTGAAAACACAGGGCATTACAGGAAGACCTCGTTCAACAGTTACATAAATACAGTGGGCACATTGGTCAGTCCAAACAACATGACCAAGAACTCAAAGTGACCGTAGCAGGTCCGGAATGCTGTCTTCAAAATGTCCTCCTCTCGGACTTGAATCTAATGGTAACCGGAGCGCAAGTCTATCTTGAAAAAGAACTGGGCACCCTGCAGCTGGTCGAACAAATCATCAATACGGGGAAGCGGGTATTGGTTCTTGATAGTAACTTTGTTGAGCTCGCGGTAATCTACACAGAGCCTCAACAAGCTATCCTTCTTCTTCATGAACAATATCGAGGCTCCCCAAGGTGAACTACTGGGACAAACAAAACCCAACTCCCAGATCTCATCCAATTGCTCCTGCAGTTCCCTCAATTCCATCGGTGCCATTTGATAGGGGGCCTTCGAAATAGGTGCGGTACCGGGCACCAAATCAATCTGAAACTCAATCTGTCGACGCGGCGGTAAACCCAGGATCTCCTAGAACACATCCGAGTACTCGCAAACTATTGACAGCTACTCAATACACCCTGCCAAGGACTCCTCGACAACACAAGCCAATAAACTGGACAATGGCTCTCCTCTGAGCTCGGCAATGAGCTAGAACACTGGTATGCCGGGAATATGAAACGTGACTGTCCTCGTGGCACAATCCAAGACAGTGTAATACTTTGTAAGCCAGTCCATACTCAGGTAACATTGAACTCTGCCATTAGCATCACGAGTAAATCGATGGGTAGGAATATCTTGCCAACTAACACCGAGCAAGAAGAACAATGACGGCTCAAAACAACAGGCTTCCCCAAGGGAGTCGAAACAGCCCAAGCCTCAGACGTGAACTCCAAAGGAATACTGGTCGATCGGTAGAACTCCTCAGCCACAAAGGAATGGGAAGTGCTAGAATCAAACAGAACATGAGCAACATAAGCAGAAATGAGGAGAATACCCTCGACAACTCTACCAGTAGAAGACTGTTGTTCCTGACCCTACGCCTATTACGCGGAATAGAATTTGCCCTAAGCTAGCAAAGGTAACAAGCCTGAAGTCTGTGGATCCTGACTTTGCGCCTGGTGTGTGGTAATATATACTCGACCCAGGGACTGTGGGGGAGGTATCGGTCCCCTCTGCTACTGTCTTTTCTGCTGCTGTGGTTGTTGAGGAGGCCCGCCTGGCTACCTCTATTGCTGAGGAAGGCCTAGGAGTGGGAGCTTGATGCTACGCTCGCTGCTGATGCTACTGCTATTGAGGAGGATAGGGAGGAGGCAATTATGGTGGCCTCTACTACCGCAAGGGATGAGGACACTCACACCTACGATGCCCTATCTACCCACATCCATAACAAACACTGAAAAATGGCCCAAAGCAAGGAGCGGCTGGCGGTGCTGATGGTGATGTTGTAGACTGCGTTGCGGACTGCTTGAACCTAGAACGGCCTCTATGCCTCTGATGCCGGTGTTGACGAGAACTACTAGAAGGTTCCTTCTTCTTCCGATCTCCACTAGAACTCTGATCTCTAGTCCTCCGGGACAAGGCCCAGTCCTCCTCATAAACCAATGCTCTATGAACGACCTGATCAAACGTCGTCAAGCAATGTCCCACTACATGGCTACGAAGAGTGGGACACAAGCTGCTCACAAAATGGTGAGCCCTCCGCTTCTCATTGTCTATGAGGTAGGGGCGAATCGGGAAAGTGTTACAAAACGGGCCTCATACTGGGACACCGTCATATTACCCTAAACTAGGGTCTCAAACTCAATCGCCCTCTGCTCCTGAACATGCTCGGGAAAGAACTTCTGGTCAAAGCGGACCATGAATTCCTCCCAAGTCCAAAAAAACTGAGGCATGGCCATCCTCGACCTTGATGACCACCAATGACGGGCCTCGCCTTGCAGAAGGAAAGTAGCTAATGAGACTCTCTGAATGGTCGGACACTGCATAGTGTCGAATATCCTCTCGATCTCGATACGCCATAACGGTAGAATGGTCAGGCTCACCCCTGAACCTCGGGGGATCATGCTGCCGGAACTCACGAAATATCATGCTTGCACACGGCAAGTCAGACTGCATAAGAACCTTGGCGGCTGGCTGACGGGACTGAAGGACAGCAGTGACGGCTTGCATCATTTACTAAAAATTCTTAACCCCAACTAAAACCGTAGGATGAGCAAGGGTGGCACTCGCCTCAGGTAGAGGCACAGGTGTGATAGAGGGAGCTGGAGCCTCAGAAACCAGAATTACAACCTTGGGCGGGGGAATAGGCACCACAGGGGTGGAATCAAGACCTTAGGAGCTAGGTCCTCAATAGTGGGAGCTGGATGCGCTCGGGTGGAACAGGTCACTGGAGTGGGATGAGAACCACGGCTAGGGGCACCATGGCCACGAGTGCCCTACTTAAGCGGCATTGTCTACAAAATATCAAGGACGACGGGTGCAAAGGGATTAGGATCTTGCAAGCTCAAACGAAAGGAAGGCTCTCGAGACACTACTTGTCCTAAGCTCACAGCAAATATACAATGTTATCCCAAGTTATTCCAAAATTACTTGCTATACTCTGATACCAACTCTTGTCATGCCCCAGACTCGGCGAGCAGATCCACAAGGAATTCGATAGCCAATTCCGGCCACAACAACCTCCGTAACACCCCATTCTTGGCTCCTATCATAAGTTTCGATCTGGGATCCTACAAGGAGGATTTCCATATCACAATTCCAAACTAAATGGAGCATACCCAAGATCATAGCAAGTAAATCTTAGAAAATAAACAAGGAACACACTGCAAAATCTAGTAAGAATTTAAACTTTATAGGTATGGGGTTTAAAAGGAAATACATAATATAGAAAGAGAGAAGGAAAGGTCTATAACAGGTCCTCAACTCACGCCAATCCAATCCATAACTCCTTCGCTCATGCGCTGACCTAGGATCTCCTACACGCATCAATCATGTATAAGCTTATAGAAAGCTTAGAGGGCGGTGAAGGTGTGTGACAATTGTGCATAGGAGAAAATACGGAATGCAGAAGGGCAACATGATCAATACTAATGCCGCTAGCCTTACCGAGGCTAAGCTATATTACAAGGAGCCGTACCAAGGCTATGCAATGCAATAAGGCTTAAATAGCTGATGTCAATGCAAATGCGAAATAATGTCAGTACTCATATCCAGTTCACATATCTAATACAGTTCTATCATAAGGAATATCACCAGGGTCTAATGTACTTTAGGATGACTGTCGCTCTCTAAGACCGCACTGTCAAATAAGCATAAGAGACCACACTACCCACCCGTGGATAGCCAATCACCAGCAAGGCTTGACGGTAGCAAACCCATTCATGAGATGGTCAGACTCAGCCTAGCAATGCCCCCTCACTCAGGCAGATAAGGCCACATCCCATCTCAATCAACTTTACAACAGTGGGAGACGCAGCCTAACGGTGTAAGGAACTCGGGCGCTCATGTTTTTCACCCGGTCACAGTGTTGAGGCGTCTTCTTGGTACCTTGAAGATTTAGGGGCTTTCACTGAGGGGCATCCTATGCACCCCAAATGCTCAAATAGTATTTCTAATATCCACAAATGGCCACCCACGATATATAAGTGGAGGCATCGGCCCTAATGAAGCAAGGGTAAATAATATCCATGAAATGTAATGCCGGATGCATAAGTCGCGTATACCAATCATGCATCAGCTCCAAGCACTCAACATGCACAAGAGGGGAAACTCCATCCCTCGGGAAAACTATCACATCTGCCTAATGACCACACACAATACAATCAAATCATGCAAGGATGCACTTGGGTCATGAGGATGAACTAGGTGCGCCATATGGCGATAATGTCGTAGTATACGCCTCCTTTCCAAGGAGGGACCAAGTCTAGTTACTTAGACAAATTCTCTAAGGAGTCATCCTCTAGTGGAGGCCCAATAGTTTGGGATAGCCCACAAGGCTAAGGAGAATAATAACATGGGCCTAAATAGATGAACGGTCCTAGCAAGGGTATATGATGGGCCTTTAACCATTTATAGAAACCCATGGACCTACCTTAGGGCCACCAATGTGGACATGCAACCACAACTGGTCCCCAAGAGGTGGTCCATCTCTAATTAATCACGGATCAAGGCCCAAGGCCTATTCCAATACATGGGTCTAGTGAGCAACACACATAGCCCAACCCATAAGCAATATCGTGGGCCATACGTAAGGTTTGGGCCCAAACATAAGGGTCATTAGTCCACATATTGTGGTGGGCCTAGTGTGCAGCCCATTACTCAAACCACATGTGTAATTCTCATGTGTAAGTCAAGTGAGTTGGGCCTACAACCCGGCCCAAGTATAAAGTTAATTTAGTGGGCGACCAAGGGCCCAACCACTTGTGAAATCTAGCCCATAAACCCAACACAATAATATGGTCAAAATAGCCCAAGGGTCTAAAGGGCATAAGGAGTCCAACAAATTGATACATACACGGACTGTAAGACCCCATCTATTCCGTACGACTTTCCATTCTTATGTACACGATGATCGATGCCCTTGGTCATCTCTAGACTAGCCAAGTATAGTGCACACCTGATTGACCGGAACCTTAAGACCTCGAAACTTATTTCATATTGACCGCCCCGTCGCTGCGATCGCGTAGGTACCACCCGTGCGTCTGTACGATACTCTGTTAGTGAGATATGCCGTGAAGAATCATTAGTGTATCATGTGCGCAAGGCGCCATGTACTCCATTCCACACATGTGCACAACACATGCCATGCACACATGTACATACCACACATGGGTGAGAGAATCTCTATCCATGTGTGTGATGTCACGCACCCATACCTCTCCCTCTCTCATGTACACCTCAAGTCAACTCTTTTCCATGCCACACCTTAAGCATGACATCATCACACCATGCCATCACATGCTTCTTTAATCCACCATTAATTACAAATCTCAACCATCCATCTAGTCCATTAAGGTGAGTACACCCCCTCCACTCTTATGGTTTGTTCTCTTTTTGATTATTTGGATGAATTAATAATGGTGATGATTTGATGATAATGATGTGATCAATGGTGTGGATGTATAGGAGAATTCATATAAAAATTTGATTAATAGTTGTGATGATATGATGATAATGATGTGATTAATGGTATGGATGCATAAGAGGATTCATACATAAAAAATAATAATATAATAATAATTCATTATAGACTTTATGTGGGAACCATTAATAGTGGGCCCCACCAGAATTTTGTATGTCATCCAAATTGTCCAAGTGTGGCTCATTGAGCTGGCTACACACTCACACCCATGCACAAACGTGCACATATCTAATTAAAAAAATATACAAGAGAGAGAAGGAAGGGAGGACACTGCTGCAAGCGTCCAGAGGACCGCTGGAGCAAGCAGCGTCCTAGCTTGCTTGAGGGAAGGGGCTGTGGCCCACAACGCCCCCCCTCCTTGATGTATGTATTTGATCCATGCCATCCATCCAATTTCCCAGCTCATTTTAGGCATTGAGTAAAAAAATGAAGCCAATCCAAAATTTTGGCGGGCCACATTGTAAAAAAATAGTGGTATTAGTGATATCAACTGTTAGGGTCCGCTGTGATATTTCTATACACCGAAATATATCGAATATTGGGCTCATTGGACCCGTCACGAGCCACAAAACCCAACAGACAAACTGGATCATCCTGATGTAGGCCCCACCTATGAAAAACCTTAAGAAAACTAGAAAAAATAATAATAAAATGCAAACAGCATTAGATGTTGTTGCTGTCAGCGTCCAGATGACGCTGCAACAAGCAGCGTCCTGCTGCTAACGCTGGAAGGAAGTGGCCCCACCACAGGCCCCACCTTGATGCATGTCGAACATCTACACCATGCATTTGATGGGTTCCCTTTAAAATTGGGTCACCCCCAAAAATCAGCTGTACATGGAATTCAGGTGGCCCACACCATAAAAAATTAATAAATAAAAATTAAAAATTAAAAAAAAGGAAGTTGCATCAATCTGATCATGAGGTATGTGTTATATCCAAACTGTCCATCCATTTGGTGAGCTTGCCATAAGGCTTGAGAAGAAAAATAAGATAGATCTAACTATCAAGTGGGCCACACTACAAAAGCAGTAGGGATCGAACATCTACCATTGGAACCCTTTTTGGGTCAGAAGTTTTGGAACAATATGAAATTTTGTTTGTCCCCTTAATTCAAGTCTTTGTGACCTTATAAACAGATTGGATGAAAAGTAAACGTTATGGTGGGCCCTATGAATTGTTTAACTATGAAATCATTATCGTCACTGCTATTTATGGCGAGGTCCAAATAGTCTTTGGATATGATTCATTTTAATGCTCTAAAATGATCTCTAAAAATAAATGAACTACGTATATATAATAAATATATCACTTTGGGACACATGTAACTTTAATCTTCTTGAACCTTTCATACAACTCGGAGCTTGAGTATATAGAATTACTTGCTGGGGTCCACCTGAAATTTGGATGTATCTGAAACTTGGCCTAACCCCTTAACCAAGTGGGACACACATAATGGATGGATTGGATTTGTGATCCACATCTCGGTGGCCCAACAAATTATTATGAATGTTTTAATGGAGGGTAACCCTCTCAACTTTTGTGTGTGGTGTGGCCCACATGAGCCACAGATTGACTTGATTTTAAGCCAAGAGGCCCACGTAATGTCTACATTAGATCTTCATCGTACATTGTCTTTGATAAACCATTTTAGTACATGAGCCCAAAAATAAAGCTGATCCAAATTTTAGGTAGGCTGCACCACACGAATAGTAGAAATTGAATATTCACCGTTAAAGACTCTCTGTGGGTCTACCACGATGTATCTGATTTATTGAGTCTGTACATCATCCTTGACCAACCCATTGCATGGTATGATTTCAAAAATCAGGCTGATCCAAAGTCCACCTAGACCGTATCACCTGAAATAGTAAGGAACAAACTCTTATCACTAAAATTTTCCTAGAGCTGAGATTAATGATGCAATGTATATCCATACCATCCATCGACTTCACTGGATTACTGGAGTGGATCCTAACTTCAGGTGGGTCACATACAACTCAACCTCATGGGAAATCCCCATGGACTCCACCACATAGGACCCATGTGAATTCCATTGATGTGTGGGCCCAAGAACGTTAAGGCCCATTTTAAGTGAATGCCATGTGGGCCCATCAGTGGTAGTCTTGTTTAGGCCAACCAGTGGGCCTCTTCAACAAGAGTTTGTAATCTCCATGTATTGAATGTATGACGAACTGGTATTGTAATTTTTGGGGTAATGATGATTAATCCCTTAAATGGGCTGATTGTGGACAGCCCTTGATCACTTGGCACTTTGGCTAGAGTGCGGCCCCAAGTAATAGGATCATGTGATTTGTGTTTAAACCCTTAAACATATTTAATTATAAAAAATGTGTAAACTCTAGTGGTGTGAGGGTGTGATATACTTGTTTGGCCCATTAATCATGTGGGTATTTGATGTATGTTTAGCCACCTAATCATAGGCAATGGTAGAGTTTATGTAGTATATGTAGTCATCTAACCGTATGAATGTGAAATACGTACAAGGCCACTTAACCATATGAAATCAAGTGGCATTGATGGCCATTCAACAACGTAAGTTTGTGCTTATCGATATAGATACCACCACTTAAATAACATATGACCAAGTTGTACACTAAACCGAATATGATGTAGGGTTATGTTACCTAAGCTAATGCTATCAAGGTCTTGGATTCTATGCGATGTGATATCTAAACCATAAATGGTATGATGAAATGTGGCTCTTGACCCTTAACCATGCGACACCGAATATGAGTCATTAACTATATAATGTGTGAAGTGGTTGTAGTATAAGACTTATCATAATTGGTGTAGCCTTGTATTTGTGTGTGGGATTATGATCGCTCGATTATGTTTGGATATTTTGAAATGTGGACACTAGATTATAATAGTAATCGTATACATACTAAACTATGTGAAATTGTGATACTTACCGCCTGATCATGTGAAAGTTTGGTAAAGCAATTACCCCATTATGTGAGCTATGATGTAATGAAAGTACATAACCATCTAACCTTAAGTCCCTTTTTATGACTAGTAAAGTAACATTTGTGTGGCCACTCAACCATATGGACTTCTGATAATGGAATGGCCATAAGTCCATGTGGGCATATGAGAATTGTGTGATTACTCAGACTCGTGGACTATGTTGATGGTGTAACTTCTTCGGTATGTGAACTTAAGACATGTGTCAAATTGATTATGGACTCTACCTTGATATAAGTTTTGCTTATTTCACCATTTATCCATTAGGCTAGCTAATTTTAAGAGAAAATAACCTACATCTAATTCCTAAATAAGTCAGACAATATGAAATAGTGTTAATTGAATGTATAAATTCCGAACACTTATGAGCCCACTCTATGTACGTATGTTATCCACATTGTTCAATTGTTTTGCCAACCAAACAGTTTGATGATGGAGCCTGTTGATGTATGCCTTGTGCATCTGAACTGTTCTTCCGTGTACTACCTTAATTTAGGTGAGTTACCTATACTATCTACTTATTGGGACCCACCATAATGTTTGTATGAGGACCCATCTGCTTGCAGTACCACTTGGAAGTAGGACCCACTACGTTGTATGAGACAAACTCACGTTATCCAACCGTGACTAACCCTTATGTATATATTATATACCAAGTCGTTCAACTTAAAGATCACTGTATCTTATGAGGTTTACTTGTGCCTTCCAAACCACTGTAGAACTATTATGATAATTATTTGCAAATCCAACCTACTAATAGCTCACTTGAAGGTGAAGCCCTCTACATTATATGAGTTTCACCAGCACCATCTATCCTGTGACTCATTTACTATATGCCTTTCATCTCATGACCACTTGGTGCATGTACTTTGCGTCACCACCACTCATTAACCATAAGGCCCAATTAGAGTATAACCATGTGGTTTCTTTAATAGAAGAAAATCATATCGGGCCAAGCCGCTAATGGAATATCTATCTTACGAAGGACATGGTGTAATTCTGAATACAATTAATGCTCATGATTATGATAGCTATAGATGATATTATTGATGTTGGTTAATAGAAATATGTGATTAATATTGTTCCACTTCCTAGCATATTAAATTCATCTACTTAACCATGTTGATATTGACCATACTCATGCACCATGGAATGATGGTATGTGCAAGTGTACTTAAATACATTTGTTCATGTGTGAGATATGTCCTCTTCATTTTAGTCACATGACCATGGATTGATTAAGTTGATAGTGGCATATGATGATTATATGTCATTTTTAGCTTAAAGGTTAAGCAGACCCTAAACTCATGGCATTATATGCATACCACATGCACTTGAACATATGCCTTATCATAATTGCTTCAATTCATGCATAATCATGACATACATGATGATCAAAATACCAAAGTCGTGCCGTATAACATGAGTTGGATCTTGACTATGAAATGTGCATCTATGATGATGACTTGGGTTATCCCTGAAAATGACCGGGACCCCAGAAGTGTGGAAATAGTAGGGGATGATGTGCCCCTTAGGTTAAAAGTGCCTAAACCCCGATGCTAGCTAGGGTTGCCTCACCGTCGGGCCGACTGGATACATGGGTCATGGATTTGACTCCCATTAATGAGGTCGGGTTGAGAAGAGGTGGGTCCAACCTGCAAACAAGGACCGGTCTGACTCGCCGGTGAGGAGAAGCGTGAATGAAGTCCGCTATTAGAATGTCGGGTGGAAGTCCACCGCAAAGCGGGTATGCAAGGTCGATTACTAGTGTCTGGTGCATGGGTATCAACCACGATGTTTCCCATGATATATAGTTGTTGGAAGTCCACCACAGGGCAGGTATGCGAGGTCGATTACTAGTGTCTGGTGCATGGGTGTCGACCATGGTGCTTCCCGAGATATACAATTATGATATGGTATGACAATATGATGATGATGATGTGTTTGCGGATGCGTATAATATAGTTATGGCTGTGGTATAGGAGAAATGAAAATATGACTTGGTGATGCTGGCAGCATTGATTCAGAGTATTACTATGATGCATATGCATTGCATTGGTATTGGCATCATACCTTACGTACTACACGCCTTTCACCATACATGATTTCTTCATGGCATATTTATCTTGCTTGCATGTAGGACACACTGCACACACGAGTGTACTCACTAGGCTTTTTGCCTAAGCTTCCTATTTTTCATTTTTTTAGGGCTGGAGTAGCTTGGAAAACTTAGCTTTCTCGATGCATTGAATCCATTTTTCGATTTGGCAATGTTGACGTTAAGTACCTTTTGGAAAGCATTGTAGTTGTAACCATCAGGATTTATAATGGAGAGTGTTGCTTGGTATTTTGATTATGGATCTTCATGCTCAGGTATTATTATATGTATGTACAATAAAAAATATTCAATAAAAAATCTTCCTTATGGTTTGCCGAACTCGGGACTTGGTGTATGAAAGTCGAGTGATGGATTCGGGGCATCATGGAAGCTGTCCACCCCCGGATTTGGGGCGTGACATGGACCTATTAACATCCAACTACGGTGGGCCTAAAAAATAAGCATTAATTAAGCCTAAAATTAGGGGATTCTAAGCATGATTTTATTCCTTCTAAGTACTCACAATGTGGTGGGCCCTCCTTAAAATTTCAGCCCGAAGGCCAAGCATAATTATAAAACATTGCTGGATTTTTAACCCAACAGGTTTATGGCCCTTTTGGAGCCCAAAAAATGATCCATTTGATTAAGACATCAGTCCAAGTAGTCCAGCCTTCAAGCCAAAGGGCCCCACAACATAGGATTACATCACATTAATTGGGGAAATAAGTGGGCCACACTCCTGGACCAAGGTCTAGCAGGTAGTCCACATGGGGCATCCTGCATGGGCCTGGACGTCTCGATGGGCTAGACTCCTAGCCCATGTGCTAGCAAAAAGGCAGGCCCCACCCTGGGTACCCTACGCTTAGATGGACCATACTTAAGTGGGCCAAACAAACGAAGGCTAGAGGGATAAAACACACATCATGGTGGGCCACAAAATGGGGTATACGGCTAGCCCATGCTAGACTTCCCAGCCTTAGGCGTCCAGCCTTTGTAAAAAATTCCTCGATAGTCCATTGGGCCCAAAATTTAGTAGGTGGGTCTTAGCAGGGGTGGACCACCTTTAGTTAAAATTTTAAATTTTTTTGATTTAGGAAATTATTTTTATGAATTAAAGGAAAACAGACTGTCCAAAAATCTGCTTAGTGCAGAATTATGGCTGACCCTGTTTTGAGCACTCAATGGGGTGGGCCCAAGATCTCCAAAAATTGGGAAATTTTGATTTTAACATCTTTAAATATGTATACTATAAGGTAGGGTCCACAAAAGTGGCCAACCAATGCAAAAAATTATTTTATATTTTAAGATTTCCAAACTGACATGTTGTTGGACAGTCTAAAAAATTTGGACTGTCCACCCCACTTGGGCCACACCTTTGGTATCTCAATTAAGGTCAGATGGGGCTGAAATTTGAGGGACATGTAGGTGGGGTTGCCATATTTAAGAAAAGTATATTTAAAGGGTAGGAAAGGTCCCCCAATTAGTCCCAAAATCTGGTCCAAAAATAACCAGAAACTGTCTAGAAAATTTCTAGACAGCAACATATAAATAGAATATATTAAGCATATGAGTCGAATAAAAAAGAGATTACCTCATAAATTTGGTGCCATGGTCCACCTTAGAGGGGCCCCATAAATATCCAGGATATATCCCCACCCAAAAACCCATTGCATGCATCACATATGGGGGAAATGGGGCACCAACGTCCCAAGTATGGACAACATAGGGCGTCCACAATGTTTGGATGGTCTGGATGTTGCAAGGCCTCTAAGTGGGCCACACACCTCAGAGATTAGGTCATGAGTATAGGGAAAATGAAGAAAAGGAAGAAAGAAAGCAAGATCCGGCCACAAGAGAGGGTCTCTGCTACAATTGAGGCCCTCCCTTCATTAAAACATTACACCTTCCATGATATTCATTTATAAGTTGCATCATAGACATGCATGCAATAAGATTTCAGATCTAAGGTGGGAATGTCATTCCCACCAAGGCCTAGGGTCTAGATGAGCCCTTAAGAACATGGATCAAATAGAAAAGGGCCATATGGGGTCCATAGAGAATGGCCCCATCTATGTTACAAGCATGTAAGATGGTAGGCCTCATCCATGGATACTTGGGGACCTCCACCATCATTTGGTGGGCCCCACAAGCTCCTCAAGGTAGGAATGAAAAGATCTACGATGGAAGAAAAGAAATCCTAAAATAAAAACACCCACCTCAAAGTTCTTCATTAAACTCCTACCAATGGACTTCTATGCTTCAAGCTTCAAGGAGACGAGGAGAAGGTTGGGACATTCCAAGGGTAGAGAGGGAGAAGGAGAGATGAGGAGAAGAGAAGAAGGGAGAGAAATGAATGAAATTGCTAGCAAGAGAGGGTTTTATGCAATGTAATGATTGTTTTGCTAGGAAAGAGGGATATGATCCTCTCTCTCTCTCTAAAGAAGAGAGAAAAATTGAAATTTCAGATTTAGGGAAGAGGGAAAAGTAGCTTTTGCAAGGGAGATAGAAAAAGGAGCTCTCTTGGATAGAGAACTCATGATCACTTGTTAGCTTAGTAGGGCTCGGGACCTAGTCTAATCTACCTACCCTATGATGGCTAGGGTGATGAAACCTATGCCTAGGGTTTTGCACCAAATCCTGGGTGGGCCACACAATCACGATCAACGGCCTAAATTATGCATGACCCACATCTCATGGTCTACAATTTGGATTGCCACACGAGACATGACGTTGGAGCTGCGGCGACTATGCGGTCGCTATGGCACTAAATTCAAGTCGATTTGCGTCGGGTCTACATGACTAGACTTGAGGATCATCGCAAACACTATCTGTAGGTCGCTGGTTGTTGGGATTCGACCGATAGTACCGTGAGACCTAGAGGAACGAAATACACACTCTCGGGTAGGGTCTTACATTATGTTATATATATAATATAATATATTTATATTTATGTATATCTGGTGGGCCCCATGTGGGACCCACCTACCTGGACATTGGATGGCATTGTGTACACCTGCCATTTAAGTGTTGTATACACTGTCCGTCCATCCAGACCATGTAGCAGTTTAGACATGCTGGTGGGCCCCTCCATGATGGGTAGTGCTGTGTGGGCCCCCACGATGTATGTGCCATTGATCCACACTGTCTAAAACTCTGGATGGTAGGTCAAATCATCAGGTATTTGTTATATCCTAACCATCCATTCATTTGACGTGGACCCCGCCATGGCAGCGTGTGGGGCCCACCTTAAATTGTTATGTTATATCCACACCGTCCAATCCATGGACGGTGGATGTAGATTGGCTGGTGTGCCGTGAAGCTAAATAGCTATTGAATGGACGTCGGCAACCTCAGTGGGTCTAATTATGGAGTATGTGTTTCATCCAACCGTTCATCTGCTTGGGACCCACCTGCTGCAAGTGTTTTACCGACATGTGTGGGTCCCACCTTAATGTGTTGCATATATCCACACCATCCATGTGTACGGGATTGTGGGCCCTAATGTATGTGGCCTGCCATGGTGTATTTATTACTTCCACACCATCCAGCTGATGGACGTGGGGTCCAGCATGATGTAAGTGTTTTATCCACTCCGTCTAGTCCATAAATGTGGACCCCACACATGATGTATGTGTTTCATATCCACACCGTGTAACCGGGGGACCCACGTGATGTATGTATTCAGTACCCACACCGTCTAAACTGTCTAGATGGTGGAAGTCACCGTGTTATATGTGTTTTAACCTCGCCGTTCATCTGTTGGGGTGGGCCACCTGTCGTACGTACAGGGCCCACCTGCTAGCTGTGAAGGGCCTATTATGATGTGATGCGGCTCATTGTGATGTGATATGACCCACCTCAATGTATTTATGGCCCATCCATGAGGCCCACCTTGATGTATTTGTGGCCTTTCCACGAGGCCCGACGTGTTGTATATGATGCCCATGTGATGTGGCCCACTTGATGTTTATGTGGCCATGAGTGAGGCCCAATGTAATGTTTATGTGGCCTAAGAGTGAGGCCTAATGTGATGCATGTGCGGCCTATGATATGTGGCCCATTGTGATGTATTTGAGGCCCATAGGATGTAGCCCATGTGATGTATTTGTAGCCCATTCGTTAAGGCCCACATTGATACAATTGTTCACCCATTAATGCGTCCCACTTGATGTATATGAGGCCCGATGTGTTGTATATGAATCCCATGTGATGCGGCCCATTGTGATATATGAGGCTCATATATTAAGGCTCATTATGATTGTATGAGGCCCGTTGAGAATGTATGTGGCCCATTATGTTGTGTATGAGGCCTGTTGAGATTGTATGTGGCCCATTATGTTGTGTATGAGACCCTTATGTGAGGCCATGGGCTCATTATATGTTTGGCCATATGAAGGCCACTTCTTAGGAGTAATGTTGGTTAAATGTCCACATTGATGGGCAATGATGGTTAAATGTCCACATTATGACCTTCTCTTAGGCCGATTATCGATGCCGGTTATCGATGCTGATTATGAGTATGT
This sequence comes from Magnolia sinica, assembly GCF_029962835.1. Taxonomy (NCBI): domain Eukaryota; kingdom Viridiplantae; phylum Streptophyta; class Magnoliopsida; order Magnoliales; family Magnoliaceae; genus Magnolia; species Magnolia sinica. The sequence continues at coordinate 33,543,837 of NC_080582.1, read as the reverse complement.
GACAGCATAGCATCATGATACATGCCCATACGCATCATCTGCATGTTTGTTATAAGATGTGGATGACTATTGCATATGCCATAGGGCAGGTTGTTTATGAGACTCCCTGATAGGTGTAGTCATCCCACATGAGCATACTGTATACGTAGGATTGATGCATGATTGGAATGTGTGACTCATGCATCTCATATTTTGGAATATGACTACTGTGTGCCCTAGCGATATCAGAGTCATAGCCTCCACAGGCATATCGTGGATGGCCAGATGGGACATCGAAAATCTTTTTCTACACAATGTGCCATAGATGTCCCTGGGTGAAAGTCCCTAAACCTCTGTGGCCGGGAGACACTCTAACGTCTAGACCGAGTGGATTCATTAGCGCCCGAGTGCCGAATGCCAGTAAGCCGCATCTCTCACTATGTCATGGTCAGTTGGAAGGGGGTGTGGCCTTACCCACTCGAGGGTAGGGGGCATAGCTAGGCTGAGTTTGATCAGCTCATAAATGGGTCCGCTATCGATGTGCCGGGTAGATATTAGCTGACTACTGGCTAAACGGATAGTGAGGTCTCTTCCACTTGCATGGTTGCATGTCCAGTGGTCGGTGATCGCGTGTAGAGTGTACTAGACCTCGGTGATAATTTCAGAGATATACAGTACTAATATATGGACTTATTGAGTAGGAGTTATATACTCATCATTTTACTCATTCATTCATTCATTCACTATCCACTCGGGTTGGCGGTGTGCAACTAATTGCTATGTACCTTCACAATGGCCAAGATTTCGGTTGGGCACACGACTAACCTAAGATCAGAAGTCTACCACATTAAGTCTGGCTATCCAAATTTAGGTATGGGACTGGTTTGGATGGAAGTCTCTTGTGATGGACCCCATAGCCTATGATACTACGTACTATCATCCCGACTTCACACTTCAGCTTGGTCATTCTATTCATAACATATATTGCATCCATGGCATATGGTATTTTGGGTTGCTATGTTTCTACATTATATGGCCTAGATGATCCTGATGGTAATTGTGGACTCATCAGGATTTGCATATTGCATTACATTCTCAGTATATGATATTTGGTTTACTATGTCTTCGCATTGTATAGCTGATCTACGTTACTTCCTCAATATATGATATTGGTTTATTACATTTTTCATCACATAACCTGGATAAGGCTGATGGTATTCATAGACTTACCAGCATATTTCCGCATTACTCTGATATTGTACGATTTATGGATTACCAGTACATCGGTGCCTTGAGGTTAGACAGTAGAGGCACTACATCAGTTTGGGACAATTTTTTAAATTATGGCCTCCACCGATTAACTTCAAGTACCAACACAGTATTAAGCATGGCACCCATCTCCCTAATCATGTCATCATCAAAATCATGGGAGTGGGCTAAGCAAGTCTCTAGAGGGTCAGGGGATAAGGTCATCAAAGTTCTATCTTCCACAAAAGAGTCAATCATGTTAATGTCGTAGAAGTCGGCATCATCTTCTAACTGTTTTCCTGTGTTGAAAAAGATATTCAACTCCAATGTCATATTCCTGAAAGACATTCTCGTGACCACATTCCTGCAATTAATGATTGCGTTTGAAGTGGCTAGGAAAGGGCGACTAAGAATGATAGGAATTTGAGTGCTCATGTTACTGATGGGTTCCGTATCCAGGATGATAAAATCTACCAAGTAGTAGAATCTGTCAACCTAGATTAACACATCCTCAATTACCTCTCTCTGTATACAAACTGAGGGGTCAGCAAGTTATAATGTGGTTAGGGTGGGTTTCAATTCACTCAAACCTAACTATTTGTAGACCAAGTAAGGAATCAGATATACACTCCCTCCTAAGTCAAGAAGTGGGTGATCAATCCGATAGTTCCTAATTACACAAGCGATGGTTGGGCTACTGGGATCTTTGTACTTTTGTGGCACATCTTGCTTTAGGATGGCACTCACTTTTTCAGTTAAAAAGATTTTCTTTTTGATATTTTGTCATCTTTTGGTCATACACAAGTCTTTCAGAAATTTGACATATGAAGGTATTTGTTTTACGACATCGAGTAGAGGAGTATTGACTTTCACTTATTTCAACACCTCTATAATGTCCTGAGAGTTAGAGAGAGGTTTTGGTGCAACCAACCATTGGGGGAATGGGGTAATCAGCTTGCTTTGAAGTTTCGGTTCCAATTCTTGTTGAGTAGTGCTAAGTCCATCATTGTTATCCTCTTTTGGGTCCTTAGGCTTTTCAGCCCTAACTAGAATAGTTTTGTCAATAGTCTTCCCACTCTTAAGTGTGGTTATAGATTTAGCTTGCTCTATCTGATTTGAAGAGTTTGAATCACTTACCTCGTATTGTAGTTTAGGATTAGGGAGAGGTTGAGCAGGAAGCATCCCCCTTTCTATAACCATAACACGTGAATCCATCTTTTGCATATATTTTGTAAGTTCTCGTACTGCTTAAGTAAGCTCTTGAGTTTGTGTGGAATTTTGAACCAGTTATTCTTGAGGTTTCACTTTATTTGGAATTTGATTAAAGAACCCTTGAGGGGTAGCAGTTTGTCCATTCCTCCAACTGAAGTTTGGATGATTTCTCCAATTGGGATTATATATATTGGAGGTAGGTTCATTAAAAGGTCTTTGGTAATTATTCACGACATTGCATTGCTCATTCAACTCCTCTTGAAAGGTAGGTATTATTGACAACTTTCAGTTGTGTGAACGTTGCAAGCACAAATTCCACAAATAGTTTCCTTAATCTTATCCTTCTTTAGTTTCATGGCCTCGAATTTCCATATGAGATTAGACACTTTAGCATTGATATCATTATATTCTTTCAGAAGGTATAATCTACCCCTCTCCTTTGATTGAGTGGGCTTAGAAGTGGTGCTGGATTTTGGGTAAGTGTCCCATGATTGTGCATTTTCAGTAAGTTGTCTAAGTAGTCCCACACATCATCAACATTGTTATTCATGAATTCCCCCATTGCACATTGTCTCAACCAATTGGCACATGGAAGATGTCAGTCCATCATAGAAAAAGTGTGTAATACATCACGTTTCAAAACCGTGTTGTGGGCATGAACTAACAAGATCCTCGAACCGCTCCCAACATTGGAAGAATGTTTCATCCTCCTTTTAGGCAAAGTTCATGATTGACTTTCTAAGGGTGTTCGTTTTATTATGTGGAAAAAAATTCTTTATGAACTCTCTTATCATGTCATTCCATGTGCCAATAGATCCGAAATGTAGTGAATGCAACCACGTTGTAGCCTTCTCTTTTAAAGAAAAGGGAAAGAGTTTTAGTCTGATCATGTCCTTAGACATGTTTGGAAAATATAAAGTGGTTATGATCTCATCAAACTCTTTTAAGTGCAAATATAGACTTTTAAATTCAAGTCCACGGAATTTTGGAAGGAGTTGGATCACCCCTGGCTTAATATCCATGTGTCTCGTATTTTCTGGAAAAACCATGCATGAGGGTGTGCTCACCCCCACCGGTTGTAAATAATTTTGCAAAGTACGAGGTGGGGGTGCTTGATGCACCTCATCTCATCCTGGACTTCCTCAACCCTAGGTTGAAGTTGTCTTCCTGGTTAATTAACCTTTTGATTTGCAGCCATTACTTAAATTATTTCTAAGGATCTCAAGTAGTGTCTAATCCTATGATGGATAAATAACCCCTCAACCAATCCTCCTTCACTCAAAAGACATTGAGTGTTATCATGAAACCACTCGGGCATGAATACTCTCAGCCCTCAATTTTAGATTCTAACTTAAACCTATAAGAGAGAAAGGAAATAGAAATTTAGAAATAGAAAGAGATAGGGAATTAGAAAGTTCCTAAATTAAGATCATGTAAAACAAAACAAAGCAAGTCAGGTTCTAAAATAGAAATTCTAAAATTAGTAAGTTCCTAAAAATAAAAATAAAAAGTTTCTAAAAACTGATTAGGAAAGTTCTAAACTTAAAATTAGAAAGTAAGTTTCTAAGAAATCCTAGAATTAGAAAGTTTCTAAAAACAAAAAATAAACCCTAATCTAAAAATAGAAAATAGGAAAACCCTAATCTTAACCTAATTCTAAAACTAGCTAGTCTCAGAAAAACACAACCATTAATCCCCAACAACCGCGCCAAAAACTTGTTTACAACCCCAAGTATAAGGCTACGATGTAGTAATAATCTCGGAAAGACTAAGGTCGAATCCATAAGGACTAATCTCGTGAGTTTTCTAAAAGCAACTAGAAGAAGAAATAGAAAAAGATGAAAACCTAAATCTGGGAGTAATTGTGAGAGATTTAATGAAAAACTTAAGAAATTCAAAGGTGGGAAACTAGGGTTTCCAAGGATCCACTTGTAGAGATCAGGGAGATCTATGCTTAATTCAAGTCACATGATTAGAATCGGAGTCACATCCTATCCAATTGGAAGCTAACTCAGTAAAATTAAATCTAAACTTCCTTTGACCTAGTTCTCAATGGATGAGAAGTGTGAGAACTGAAAGTGATTCCATCACAAAACCATGCCCATGAGACAGGGCAAACAACAGGATTTACCAATCCCATAACCAATCTGGGAGAATTGTGAAAGTTAGGGAGGATTTCATCACCTAACCATGCCCAAGGGATGATGGTGAACAACAGGATTTCTTAATTTCACAATCTCAAAACATGAAAAGAACATACTCAAAGCTATCACAGATCTATTGTAATTTGAGTCACAATAAACAATTAAAAACTGAAAGTATTCCTTATAATTAAACTAGAATAAAAAAAAGTTATATATAAACATGAATCAAAGTAATTGAAAACATCCCATCATGCTACAAGCTTCACCTCTTAGCCCTAGGTAAGAGGTTTAGCCAACCATAAACATGATTGAACTAGAATCTCTTAATAAAAGCATAAAACTACTAAGGAAAAGGAAGAAAAACTCTTGGTGACGGCTTCTCCATGCTTTTGCTCCACTCCTCCAACCCTAAATGATGCCTAGGGATGCCCTAGGGACCCCTATTTATAGTTTTAGGCCTTAGAATTTCGCACTGAGTTGAAAAATTCTGGAAACCGCTTCAAATTTCTACACTTTCTGTGTTGTCTACGTAACCTAAGACTGGTCGAGGACAACCCCCGACTGGTCGAGGGTTACCTTCGACTAGTTGAGGGTTTCCTTCGACTAGTCGAGGATGACCTGATTTTAGCAATTTTAGTTGATGGAGTTCAAGTCAAGGCAACTCGACTGGTTGAGCTATAACTAGTCGAGGATCATGCAAATTCACTTTAAAACTCCGATATTCTTCATTCTTGACTTGATTTTCTTAGATCTTCAGTATGTGCATTCTTCATTCTTAGTCTTGGCGATTCTTGAGCATTAAATCCGTACTTTTAACATCTTTTTTAATCCAAGCCCTTGAATTCACCTTGTATCACAAACATGATTAAAATAGAACAGTAAGCATTATCATGTTCATAAAACCAAGGAATAACTGGGCTCCATTATGAATATATGACCCTCAACATGGATCAGCCACTTATGAGAAGGAATCCACCAAGGGATTATAGGTTATTGTTCACAACCCTAAGTGTAGGGTCGCGATGTAGTAATAATCTTGATGAGACCGAGATCAAATCTACAGGGACTAATCTCGTGTGTATTCTGAAAGTAACTAGAACTAGAAATAAAAGAATATGTGAATCTAAATCTGAATTAATTGAGAGAATAATTGTGATTAAAGTGATTAAAACTAACAAATTTAAAGGTGGTAACTAGGGTTTCCAAGGATCTACTTGCAGAGATCAGAGAGCCCTCTTACTAAATTTAAGCCACACGATTGGAATTGGAGTCCTATCCTATCCAATTAGAAGATATACAATTAAGATCAATCTAAAATTTTCATGACCTAATTCTCAATAGAGGAGAATTATGATGTTTGGAAGAGATTCCATCACCAAACCATGCCCATGAGACGATGGCTAACAATAGGATTTACCAATCCCACAATCTTAAAATCAGGAAAAGAAGATACTTAAAGCTATTGTAGATCTACTGTAATTTGAGTCACAATAAACTATTAAGAATTGAAATATTCCTTTAAAATCAAACTAGAATCAAAGAAGGTTCAACATAAACATGAATCAAAGTAAAACAAATATCCCATCACACTAACCAACCATAAACATGATTGAACTAAAATCTATTAGGAAAAGCATAAAAACAACTAAGAAAGAGGAAGAAAAACATTTGGCGACAGCTTTTCCACATTTTTACTCCACTCCTCAAACCCTAGAAGATACTTAGGAACATCCTAGGGACCCTTATTTATAGTTTTGCAACTTAAAGTTTCGCATGAGTTGAAAAAATCTAAAAACTGCCTCAAATTTACGTAGTCTGTGTGCTGTCCGCATAACCTTAGATGAGTCGAGGAAAAACTTTGACTGGTCGAGGGTTTTACTTGATTGGTAAAGGATGATGGGAATATAAAGGATTTTGTCACTAGAGTTCGAGTCAAGGAATCTTTGACTGGTCCAGCAGGAGCCTTCAACTGGTCGAAGATGGGCTTAAACTAGTCAAAGGATATAGATTTTCAACATTCCTTTTCTTCACTTCAAGTTTTCAATTCTCTTTATTCCTCACTTATTTTTCTTGTATCTTTAGTATGTGAATTCTTCATTTTTAGTATTCTAAGATCGAACCTTTGCTTTGGTGATTCTTGAGCATTAAATCCATGCTTTTAACATCTTTTTCAATCCAAGCTCTTAAATTCACCTTGCAACACAAACATGATTAAAATAGAATATTAAGTATTATCATGTTCATAAAACCAAATAATAAATGGGGGATAATATGTAATATTTGACCCTCAACACAATCCCCAACTAGCATTTTACTAGTCCTAGGAAAAGTATGCGAAAAATGAACTTCAATGCGCAATGTTCATATCATTTTCTGAAAACAATCTGTTATGTAATCAAGTATGAATGAGTAGACTCAAGAAAAGTATGTGAAAAATGAACTTCAATGCGCAATGTTCATATCATTTTCTGAAAACAATCTGTTATGTAATCAAGTATGAATGAGTAGACTCAAGATGAGAAAGTGATATTTTGAAAACTTAGAGCTGAATTATATAAGCAATCAATCAAATAAGTTCTTTATCCATTAAGTCAGAGCATAGTTCGCATATCAAGTTTTTCAACGTCCTCAGTGAAAATCAACTTCTCATAAAAATACTATCTTATTATAATGTTAGCCATGCTCATCACTTCAAGATTGAAAACTCAAGTACTGATTCCGAACTTATCCCCTTTTCTTTCTTTTTCTAGTTTTTGATTTTATATCGACAGTCATTTGTATTTATTCAGTCTTTTCATCTTTTCTCTTTTCTTTTAGATTTTTTTTTTTCATTTTTGAAAAAAACTTTTTCGATCTTTTCACCATATATGACCCTTTTTGTCAATCTCCTATTTTTTAACTAGTTCTTTTCTTCTTTTAAGGTGGATAAAATTCTTCAAACTCAATTCTCAATATCTTTCAATGATCATCATAGTAACAATCAGAAAATCTACTACTATTCACAAAAACTAAATTGAATGTGTCTTATGATTTAGATTAACATGATATTCAAACCTCTTGATAATCTATTGAGTGCAAGAACTTTAAGCGATAGATTACTTAGATGATCAAACTCAAACAGTTCAAAATTCAATTTCTATCTTATCATCATACTCAAAATAGTCTTAAATACACAATTCATCGCTTCCAAATAGATAAACATTAAAAATTTATCAAAAATTTTAAAAATTTTACTTAAAACTAAGAAAATACTGATTAGTTTACCTAATCTCCCATCCCCAACCTAAAATCCACATCGTCCTCAATGTAAAAGAAATAAGCATGATTTGCAAAAATGACAGCGTAATGGAAGGAGAAGTGATGGAAAGATAGTACCTGATGAAGAAATTTTGAGGCCTTTTCCAAAGGATCTCAGTGTAAAGGTGGGTTAACACAAGAATTAAACAACCAAAAAGCAAACTCTCTTAAACAAATGGAAAGCAAACTATCCTTGTCCTAAATTCTATGGAAGCAATAAACCTAACTATACCTCCATCGAACTAGGAGGTTAATCCAGGTAAACAGGATCAATCAGAGGTATGGACATGTCCTCTAAATCAAATTTCCCATCAAATGGCTTTAACCGATGTCCATTTACTTTTAATTCATTACCATTATTCAGATTCTTTATCTCAACAGCCCCATGAGGATAAACATTGGAAATAGTGAAGGGACCAATATAACGAGATCGGAGTTTGCTCGGAAAGAGATGTAACCAAGAATTATACAAGAAGACTTTTTGACCTGATGTGAATGATTTTTGAAGAATGTGTTGGTCATGAAACACCTTCATCTTGTCCTTGTAAATTCTTGAGTTCTCGTATGCATCATTTCGGATCTCCTCGAGTTCATTCAATTATAGTTTGCACAGCGAGCCAGTGTTATCTAAATTGAAGTTCAGATTTTTGATCACCCGGTAAGCCCTATGTTCCAACTCCACAGGTAATTGCAAGCCTTCCCATAGACAAGTATAAAGGGAGACATTCCAATAGGGGTCTTAAATGCGGTACGGTAAGCCCATAAGGCATCGGTTAATTGGATTGACCAATCCTTACTGTCGAGGTTAACCATCTTTTTCAAGATGTGTTTAATTTCCCTATTGGAAATCTTAGCTTGCCCACTTGTTTGTGGGTGGTATAGAGTGCTCACTTTATGGGAGATGCCATATTTCTCCATTAAGTTTGTGAATGGCCTATTACAAAAATGTGAGCCCCCATCACTAATGATAGCTCGAGGCGTTCTAAACTGGGAAAGGATGTTCTCTTTTAAAAGCTTAATGACTGTTTAATGGTCATTATTCCGGCATGGAATTGCTTTGACCCATTTAGTGATTGTTCACAACCCTTAGTGTAAGGCTGCATATAGTAATAATCTCGGTGAGACCGAGGTCAAATCCACAGGGACTAAACTCATATGTTTTCTGAAAGCAACTAGAAGAAAAACTAGAAAAGATGAAAACCTAAATCTGAAATATTTGAGAGTAATTGTGAGAGATTTGATGAAAAATTAAGAAATTCAAAGGTGAAAAACTATGGTTTCCAAGGATCCATTTGTAGAGATCAGGGAGATCTATGCTTGATTCAAGTCACACAATTGGAATTGGAGTCCCATCCTATCCAATTGGAAGATATCTTATCTGAACTTCCTTTGACCTAGTCCTCAATAGATAAGAGCTGTGAGAGTTGGAAGTGATTCCGTCACAAAACCATGCCAAGGAGACAAGGAAAACAACAGGATTTACCATCCCAAAACCAATCTGAGAGATTTGTAAAAGTTAGGGAGGATTCCATCATTCGACCATGCCCAAAGGACGATGGTGAATAACAAGATTTCCTAAATTCACAATCTTAATACATGAAAAGAGCATACTCAAAGCTATCACAGATCCAATGTAATTTGAGTCACAACAAACCATTAAAACTGAAAGTATTCCTTATAATCAAACTAAAATCAAAGAGATTTCAATATAAACATGAATCAAAGCAATAGAAACATCCCATCACGCTACAATCTTCACCTCTTAACCCTAGGTAAGAGGTTTATCCAACCATAGACATGATTAAACTAGAATCTCTTAAGAAAAGCATAAAAAATACTAAGGAAAGGGAAGAAAAACTCTTGGCAATGGCTTCTCCATGCTTTTTCTCTACTCCACAAACCCTAGATGATGCCTAGGAGTACCATAGGGACCCCTATTTATAGTTTTAGGCCTTAACCTTTCGTACCGAGTTGAAATTTTTAGAAATTGTCTCAAATTTACGTAGTTCATGCAAGTTTTGCATAATGCTCGACTGGTCGTGGAACATCCTTGACCGGTCATGGTCCATCCTCGACCGGTCATGGGACACCCTCGACTGGCCAAGTAGGATAGAAATTTAGTTGTTTTACTCATTAGAGTTCGAGTCGAGGCATCTCGACCGGTCAAGTTTTGACTGGTCAAGCGGTGTCCAGGACTAGTCGTGCGTAGCCTGGATTGGTCGTGCAGAGGCCAGGATTGGTCGATGATTACGCAAATTCAATTCAAAACTCTAATTTTCTTCATTTTTGACTTGATTTTCTTAGATCTTCAGTGTGTGCATTCTTCATTGTTGATCTTGGTAATTCTTGAGCATTAAATACATGCTTTTAACATCCTTTTTAATCGAAGCTCTTAAATTCACCTTGTAACCCAAACATGATTAAAATAGAACATTAAGCATTATCATGTTCATAAAACCAAGTAATAGATGGGGTCCGATATGCAATATTTGACCCTCGACAGTGACATAGTCTACTGCTAGCAGAATGTATAAATTCTCAAAGAATTGGGGGAATGGTCCCATGAAATTGATGCCCCTAAAATCAAATGCTTCAATGATTAGAATGGGGTTCAAGAGCATCATATTTCGACGGGACAATGATCCTAACTTCTGACAACACTTACAAGCTTTACAAAACTCATGAGTGTTCCTGAACATAGTGGGCTAGTAAAAGCCATACTGTAAAATCTTGGCCATGGTCTTTTTAGCAGAAAAGTGAACACCACAAGCCTGAAAGTGACAGAAGGAGATGACACTTTGGTATTCATTGTCTGGCACACATCTCCTTATGATTTGTTCTAAGTAATATTTAAACAAATATGGGTCATCCCAGAAGAACTTACGAACCTCGGCGAAGAATTTTTTCTTATCTTGCACGGTCCAATGTGTCGGCGTGAAACCTGTGGCAAGATAATTAGCAATATCAACAAACCAAGGTGAATGAGAGACTTTGAACAATTGTTCATTAAGGAACTTATCATTTATATGTGTCGTCTCAAGGGAATCAGAGAGATCAAGGTGGGAAAGATGGTCGACTACTACATTCTCTACTCCCTTTTTATCTTTCATTTCCAAATCAAATTCTTGGAGTAGGAGGATCCATCTTATCAGGTAGGGCTTAGCATCATTCTTAAAAAGAAGATACTTGAGCACTACATGATCTGTGTAAATGATGATCTTGGATCCGTTCAAGTAGGACCAAAATTTGTCCAAAGCGAATACTACGGCTAAGAGTTCCTTTTCCTTAGTCGAGTAGTTCACTTGGGAAGGATTTAAAGTTCTACTTACGTAATGAATAATGTAGGGTTTCTTTTCTTTGTTTGGCCTAAAACTGCCCCAAGAGCATAGTCAGACACATCACACATAAGTTCAAAAGGAAGATTCCAGTCGTGTGGCTGCATGATAGGTGCAGTGGTTAACATACCCTTGAGCTTAGTAAAAGCTTCCTGGCATTACTCAGTCCACTTATATGGTTCATCCTTTTGAAGTAGATTGCATAGAGGATGAGAGAGTTGATTAAAGTCCTTTATGAATCTTCTGTAAAACTCGGCGTGTCCTAAGAAGGATCGCACGTCTCATATGTTCTTAGGTAGAGGTGAGGTAAAGATAAGATCAATTTTAGCCTTATCTACCTCAATTCCCTTGGATGAGATGATGTATCCAAGGACAATTCCCTTACGAACCATAAAGTGGTACTTTTTCCAATTCAGTACTAAGTTCTTTTCCACACATCGCCTTAGTACATTTTTTAAAATTTCCAAATATTTGCTAAAGGATGGATTAAAGACCGAGATGTCATCCATGAAGACCTCTATATATTACCTCACTATGTCAGAAAAATACTCAACATGCATAGCAAATTTCCAAATATTTGCTAAAGGATGGATTAAAGACCGAGATGTCATCCATGAAGACCTCTATATATTACCTCACTATGTCAGAAAAATACTCAACATGCATAGCTAAAAAGTGGCAGGGGCATTACATAGCCCAGATGGCATCCTTCAGTAAGTAAAGGTGTTATAAGGACATGTAAATGTAATCTTTTCCTGATCTTCAAGAGCTATCTCGATCTGATTGTAGCCCGAATAACCGTTAAGGAAGCAATAGGAAGAGTGAGCAACTAGCCTTTTCAAAATTTGATCGATAAAGGGTAAAGGAAAGTGGTCCTTCCTTGTGATGGTATTCAACTTCTTATAGTCAATGCACATTCTCCAACCAATAGTGATCTTAGTTGGCACGAGTTCATTATTGGCACTGGTTATGAAGGTGATTCCGGACTTCTTGAGAACCACCTAAGTTGGACCACCCATTGGCTATCAGATATTAGGTATATGATACCTATATCTAATAGCTTAAGAACCTTAGCCTTAACCACTTCCTTCATGTTTAGATTTAATCTACATTGTGGTTGCAATGAGTTCTTCGCATTATCCTCAAGATGAATGCGGTGAATACATATCAAAGGGTCAATTCCCTTGAGGTCCGCAATCGACCATCCAAGGGCTCCTTTATGCTCAATGACAGTAAAGATGAGTATACTCTCCTGTTCTTGCTTAAGGTGGGAAGAAATTACCATCGAGTATGTCTCATCTTGACCTAAATAGACATATTTCAAATAAGAGGGGAAAGGTTTTAGATCAAACTTAGATGCCTTAAGGTTAGACGGTAGAGGCTTTACAACAGTTTGGGGTAATTCTTTGAATTGTGACCTCCACCGGTTAACTTCAAGTACTGGCACGGTATCCAGTATGATCCCCGTCTCCCTAATAATGTCATCATCAAAATCATGGGAGTGGGCCAAGCACATCTCTAAAAGGTCAGAGGATAAGGTCAAAAGTGTTCTATCTTCTACGAAAGAATCAATCAGGTTAATATTGTGGGATCGTTTTCATCCTCTAACTAGTTTCCTGTGTTGAAAAAGATATTCAAATCCAATATCATATTCTCGAAAGACATAATCATGACTCCATTCCTGTAATTAATGATTGCGTTTGAAGTGGCAAGGGATGGGCAACCAAGAATGATGGGAATTTGAGTGCTAATGTCCATGATGGGTTGAGTATCCGGGATGATAAAATCTACCAGGTAATAGAATTTATCAACTTATATCAACACATCCTCGATTATCCCTCTCGGTACATGAATTGAGAGATCGGCAAGTTGTAATGTGGTTCGGGTAAGTTTCAATTCACCCAAACCTAGTTGTTCGTATACCAAGTAAGGAATTAGATTTACGCTCGCTCCTAAGTCAAGAAGTGCGTGCTTAATCCCATAGCTCTTAATTACACAAGCAATGGTTGGGCTACCGGGATCATTGTACTTTTGTGGTACATCTTATTTTAGGATGGCACTCACTTTTTCAGTTAAAAAGATTTTCTTTTGGATAATCTACCGCCTCTTAGTCATGCATAGGTCTTTCAGAAATTTGGCATATGAAGGAATTTGTTTAAAAGCATATAGTAGGAGAATATTGACCTTCACTTGTTTAAGCACCTCTAGAATGTCTTGAGAGTTAGATAGAGGTTTTAGTGCTATTAATCGTTGGGAAAATGGGGCAATCAGCTTACCTTGAAGTTCTGGTTCTAATTCTTGTGGAGTAGTACTCAGTCTATCATCATTGTCCTCTTCAGGGTCCTTAGGCTTTTCAGCCCTAACCGATGTAGTTTTGTCAATGGTCTTCGCACTCCTAAGAGTGGTGATAGATTTAGCTTACTTCATCTAATATGAAGAGCTTGGATCACTTATCTCATATTACGATTTGGGATTGGGGAGAGGTTGAGCAGGAAACATCCCTTTTCCTCCAATTGTTAAGTGTAACTCTATCCTTTGAATAGATAACGCAAGTGTTTCCAATGCTGATCTAATATCCTGGTTGACTAGCTCTTGATCTCGAATATGTTTTTGAACCGGATCCTCTTTAGGTTTCTCTTGATTTGGAATCTGATTAAAGAAACCTTGAGGGGTAGCAGTTTGTCCATTCCTCCAATTAAAGTTTAGATGATTTCTCTAACTAGGATTGTAATATTAAAGGTAGCTCCACTGAAAGGTCTTTAGTAATTATTCATGGCATTGGATTGCTCATTCAACACCTCTTGAAAGGCAAGTATTGTTGGACAATTTTCAGTTGTGCGGATGTTGTAAGCACAAATACCGCAAACAGTTTCCTTAGCCTTATCTTTCTTCAATTCCATGGCCTTGAATTTTCTTATGAGATTAGCCACTTTAACATTGACATCATCATCTGCCCATCTCCTTTGATTGAGTAAGCTTAGATGTGATGCTAGATTTTGGGGAGATGTCCCATGATTGTACGGTTTTAGCGAGTTTGTCAAAGTAATCCCACACCTCATCGACATTCTTATTCATGAATTGCCCATTGCACATCGTCTCGATGAATTGGATCATGGAAGATGTGAATCCATTGTGGAAGAAAGTTATTATATACCTCATTTCAAAACCGTGTTATGGGCATGAACTGACAAGATCCTTGAACCTCTCCCGGCATTGGAAGAATGTTTCATCTTCCTTTTCGTTGAAGTTCATGATTGACTTCCTGATGGTGTTCATCTTAGGGTATGGAAAGAATTTTTTTAATGAACTCCTTCATCATGTCATTCCATGTGACAATAGATTACGAACATAGTGAGTGCAACCACGTCTTAAGTGCAACCACGTCTTAGCTTTCTCTTTCAAGGAGAAACAAAAGAGTTTCAGCCTGACTGTGTCCTCAGACACATTATGAAAGTATAAAGTGGCTATCACCTCGTCAAATTCTTGTAAGTGTAGGTATGGACTTTCATATTCAAGTCCAAGGAACTTTGGAAGGAGTTGGATCACTCCTGGCTTGATATCCATGTTTCCTATATTTTCTAGAAAAACCATACAGTAAGGTGTGCTCACCCTCGCTGGTTGTAAGTAATCTCGTGAAGTATGAGGCAGGAGTGCATGGTGCACCTCATTCTCATCCTGGACTTCTGTAACTTGAGATTGTGGCTGATTCAACAGTTGATTTGCAGCCATAACCTCAATTAACTCTGAGGATCTCGAGTGATGTCTAATCATGTGATGGATAGATAACCCCTCCACTAATCCTCTTCACTCAAAAGACGTTGAGTGTTGTCACGGACCCACTTGGGCATGAAACACTCTCAGCCCTCAATTTTAGATTCCAACCTAAACCTAAAAGAAAGAAGAAAAATAGAAATCTATAATTAGAGAGAGAAAATTAGAAAGAAGTTACCAAATTAGAAGTTCCTAATTTAAGATCCTGCAAAATAAAACAAAACAAATCAGTTTCTAAAAACAGAAATTAGAAAATTAGAAAGTTTCTAAAAACAAAAATTAAAAGATGAGTTAGTTTCTAAAAACAAATTAGGAAAGTAAACTAGTTTCTAAAAAGGAAAGTTTCTAAAAAGAGCGTCCTAATTTCTAAAAAAAGGAAAGTTTCTAAAAAAAATAGAAAGTTTCTAAAAAAAAAAAAAAAAGAAAGAGTTAATTTCTAAAATAAAACAGAAAAACCCTAATCCTAAAACTAATTCTAAAACTATCTAATCTTAGAAAAATGCAACTGTTAATCCTCGGTAACGACGCAAAAACCTTGTTCACAACCCCAAGTGTAGGGTCGCGATATAGAAATAATCTTGGTGAGACCAAGGTTGAATCCATAGGGACTAATCTCGTGTGTATTCTGAAAGTAACTAGAATTAGAACCAGAAGAAGATGTGAACCTAAATCTGAAATAATTGAGAGAGTAATTGTGATTAAAGTGATTAAAACTAACAAATTCAAAGGTGGTAACTAGGGTTTCCAAGGATCCACTTGCAGAGATTAGGGATCCCTCTTATCAGATTCAAGCCACACGATTAGAATTGGAGTCCTATCCTATCCAATTGAAAGATATACAATTAAGATCAATCGAAACTTTCCTTGACTAATTTCTCAATGGAGGAGAATTGTGATGATTGGAAGAGATTCCATCACCAAACCATGCCCATGAGACAATGGCTAACAATAGGATTTACCAATCCCACAATCTCAAAATCAGGAAAAGAAGATACTCAAAGCTATTGCAGATCTACTATAATTTGAGTCACAATAAACCATTAAGAACTAAAAATATCCCTTTAAATTCAAACTAGAATCAAAGAAGGTTCAACATAAACATGAATCAAAGTAAAAGAAACATCCCGTCACGCTACAAGCTTCACCGCTTAGCCATAACTAAGAGGTTTAGCCAACCATAGACATGATTGAACTAAAATCTGTTAAAAAAAGCATAAAAATAACTAAGAAAAAGGAAGAAAACTCCTGGCAATGGCTTCTCCACACTTTTGCTCCACTCCTCAAATCCTAGAAGATGCCTAGGAACATCTTAAGGACCCCTATTTATAGTTTTGCAACTCAAACTTTCACACCGAGTTAGAAAAATCCAGAAACTGCCTCAAATTTATGCAGTCCATGTGCTGTCCGCGTAACCTTAGATGAGTCGAGGAAAACCTTCGACTAGTTGAAGGTTTCCCTCTACTAGTTGAGGATGAAGGGAATTTAAAGGATTTTGTCACTGGAGTTCAAGTCAAGGAATCTTCGACTGGTCAAGCAGGAGCCTTCGACTAGTCGAAGATGGGCTTAGACTAGTCAAATGATGCAGATTTTCAAGGTTCCTTTTCTTCACTTCAAGTCTTCAATTCTCTTCATTCCTCACTTCATTTTTTTAGATCTTTGGCATGTGAATTCTTCATTTTTGGTCTTCTAAGATCCAACCTTTACTTTGGTGATTCTTTAGTGTTAAATCTATGCTTTTAACATGCTTTTCAATCCAAGCTCTTAAATTCACCTTACAACACAAACATGATTAAAATTGAACATTAAACATTATCATGTTCATAAAAACAAGTAATAAATGGGGAATAATATGTAATATTTGACCCTCAATAGTTATCAACGAGATATTGGGATGACTTAAATGTTGCATCTGTCCTCATTACAGATAAGGAAGATCCATTTACTTTTCAAGAGGCTCTTGACGATGTAAATGTCAAAAGTGAAAAGCAACAATGCATGACGTGATAGACTCACTGTACAAGAATGAGATGTGAGAGGTGGTGGAACTTCCCTTCATTCATAAATCAATCGGGTGCAAGTGGATCTTAAAGAAGACACAGGATAGGTACATGGCAAGGTTGGTAATGAATGGATATGCTCAGAGAGAATGTGTAACACCCTGAACTTTTCAATACTTTGAATATTAAAAGTTCTCGAGTGTTACCATGAAATTTAACTTAATATATACATATGTATGATACCAATCTAGCTATCCTAACCTTACATCTATTCTCTAACATGAATCTGACCATTGAAAATGATCTTCATCCATAGATCAAGCCATTTTACCGTTGAATATCCATTATGTTAGTTGATATATGTACATTCCCTTAATTAATTTAGTGAATAATTTTTTTATTCGTAATGATTTATATATAAATTTTTTTATAAGAATTACTTAGAAGTGTATCATAACCATATAGAACCATTAGATTTTTCAAAACTCTTATATCAGCCATAATTACAAAAATGCCATTAACGTAGACCCTTGAATTCTATATCACATAGTTCTCATGATCCGTTTGATGTAAAATTTTATACCATGCCTATGTATCATAAATTAACCATACAAGTCAAATTTTAGCTCTTATATCATTTCAAAAATGACCAAATTGATAAATCAGCCCCTTAACCGTTGATTTTGGTGTCTATAGAGTGAAGAAACCTTATGGTTAGTCATAGTAGGATATTTTTCTTCATATGAATGACTTGAATTTCACATAATATGGACCAAATGTAATAAGAAGATCCCACTTTGGTAGGCTTTTCCTTAGGTGCAAAGTTATCCTTTCGAGGCTTACCAACTCCTTATACATCTGGATCTTCCAATTTAACTACTTCCTTCTGTCCATTGCAACTCAAATTTGGACCACACTTTGGTTTCATATTAGTACGATGTTATACAAAATTTATACCCTGATCTATAGTCCTACTCCATTGAATGTTGAAGCTAATTCCTTCATTTTGGTGCAAAAGGTAAAATTTCAGATTTAAACCTTTTCCACCATTGATCAATTACCAACTTTTGTCCAACTATTTTATTATCCTAGCTATACATTTCTTTCAAAATTGGGACCTGATCATTAAGTGTGGACCGTTAATTGATATTAAGTTCGTTTTAACACCCCTTAGGAGAATTTTCAGGATAGGCCCATCTAAATTTTAGATCACCAAGAAAATTATATACCCTGTCCCTATTCAACAACCCCGATACATTGGACAAATTAAATTTAAAGAAAGTTCACTAGAAAAGGTCAAATTGGAGAAACTCAATATAAGTGGGATGTAAAACACACCCCCTCTCACACGCCCACTTCTTTGTAAAAGGAGTGCGTCTCCTCCTCTCACACACCCATGATCCCACATCCAAGAAAGAGGAAGAAAAAGAGAAACCCTAGTCACCCATCCTCCTCCTCTACACGTGTGGTGTCTCCCTCTTGTTCAAGTGATGTCATGATACATTTAGAAACTTTCCTACATCAAGATCTACTTAGGGTTTAAATATAAGGCTAAGGTGAGGGATTCCTTTAAACTTACACTAATTTGAGTTGATATGATTTATCTTGTTTTTGCATACTTTCATATTACTGTGATTTTCTATGCAATTGATTAATTTTACATTATCAAATTTTTTTATGAATTATGGTTAAGGAATAATTTTAATTATGTGTGATTTTTATAAATTTATGTGGGATGATGGATACAAGCCTTGCCCTTTGCCAATTTTGAGAGCGACGCGTGCTTTCACTCTATATTGAGTTGGTATTTTACTCATCTCCCTTATTTTTATTGAGTTAGCCTATTTGCTACTCTTCTCATTTATTGAGTTATCTTAGTGCTACTCTTCTCCTTTATTAGGTTAACCTTGTGTTACCTCCCTTTATGGCTTGGGCATGGGTCTTATAATTTTAAAACCCTCATAGTTTGACTCATTTCTCTGTTGATGCAAGTGATATGTTATATGCCTCATATATAGTGGTTCATATATATTAACATGGACGTAATGCATTTCGAGTAGTGGCCCTCTTAGTTGGCACATACTGATACCACTCATAATGGTGGAGTATGAGACGTATCAGAACCTTCGCATTATTCCCATGAATATCTTAAATTATTATTAATCTTAAAGGATAACCATCACTATGAGTAGGTCATTGATCCTCTCCAACCATACAGATATTGCAGGTGAATTACAGGTTGATGATATGGCCGATAATCATTCTATGGAACATTCTTTCAAAAAGAAAAAAGAAGGATAACACCATGAATTCTTTTATTTATTTTTCACTGCAAACTTTGATAATATAATAAGCTCCCATTGAGAGGGCATTAAAGAATTATTTTTACCCTTTATATTCTAATGGAATAATAAATATAGTCAATTTTAGTATCATGAATGGTTGCCTTCATGAATGTAACTGGATGTGATTTATCTATAAAAAGAGAAAAAAAAGAAAAAAAACAAGGTGCAATTTTGAAGCATCCAATTTTTACATTATTAACACGCAAAATTCATGGACACAAGTATGTACTTGGACCATGAAAATTCAGGATGTTACAATTGGTATCAAATTATGAGAATGAGATTAACTGAGCCTAAGGGCATGAACCATCATAAACTTTAAAAGCCGATGATAGAATCATGAATTAGATATCTATACTTAGGATTGTCTCCCAAAGAAGTTAGGAAAATGAGGAATTAGAAACCCAGATCTAAGTTCCCCATTAAACTTGCTAAGATGTCGAATTTAGAAACTATGAGTCTAAGTACCCTCGGAACAAAGCCTCAAAATCCCAAATAAACTTGTTATGAACTAAGAGTCATCCTTAAATAGGATCATAATCAAGAAGAACAAGTCTCTCATATGGTCTATACGAGACTAGATATTTCACATGTGATGGGTGCTATCAGCTATTATATGTCTAACCTCGGCAAGCAAAACTAGTGAAATGACTAGTTTGATATATTTTAGGTACGCAGGACTATTTCTTGACATTTGAAAAATCAGGGGATAAGTTAATGGATTATGTAGATTATGATTACACAAGCAGTGTAGACAATAGAAGGCCGACTTTCGATAACTCGTTTGTGATAACGGGTGGAGCGATTAGTTAGATATCAAAGCTTCAGTCTATGGTGGCTCTTTCCACAACTGAAGTTGAATATAAGATAGTGATGGAAGCATTTAAGGAAGTAGTTTGGTTGAGGGGAATGATAAATTAGTTGAAGCTTCAACAAGAAGTCGTGCCAGTTAATTAGCGAAAGTGCGATTAATTTGGAAAAAATTTATGTTTATTACTGATGTACTAAATATATTGATGTGTGTCATCATTTTATCTTACAGGTGCTTGAGGAAGGAGGCATGGCTCTTGAGAAGATACACACAAGCATGAATTCGACTAACATGCTTACGAAGGTGGTTCCCACAGAGAAGTTCAAGTTCTATGCAAATTCTCTAGGCTTAGTGAAGCCATAATGAGGACAGAGCGTGCATGAGAAACGATGATGAAGCTATGATGGAAGGTAATTAGAAATGGTGATGGCAAAGGAGCAATGGAAACTGAAGATTGAAGACAATGTGGAGATTGTTATTTAATGTCTTAAATATGTCTGTAACAGAGTTTATCAATGTCAGTGGTAGATGACTCAATCCCATTGAGAAAATTTGTAAAAAATCCTAGTTGATTGCTCAACAATTTTGGAGGTTGTTACTTGATGGCATCGAAGGATCTTCGATGCTACTGGTCCTTGATGGTTGTCGATGCCATCAAACGTGTGTGCAGAATTGTGTAAGTGTGCGATTTGTTTCCTATTCCGGTTAGGTAGTATATATACCATGTGTAATCGGGATTAGGGTAAGGGATTAAGGGGATTAGGGCTTTCTAAGTTGTTTTAAAGGATTCAAGGGCATAATTAGGGTTTCAAAGGAGATTCAAGGGTTGTTTGAATCGATAAGATCTACTTTATCTTGTAATATTGTTTTCATAGTGCATTACTCGTCACTTTGTGCTGTGGTTTTTCTCACAAGGGTTTTTCCATGTAAAATTTGAATTGCCTTCTTATTGGGTTTGTTTGTGCGATTGCGATTACTTTCCTTGATTCTACTATATGTGCTTCCATGGGTCCCACCATGCTTATCATTAACTAGACAAATGGCAACTAAAAGACCAAAGATGAGAAGTTAATCATGTATCATGTTTATTTGGAGAATTTGATTACATAATTCAATGAGATCACCTTCACGTACATGCCACGCTCAAAGAATTAATTCAAAAATGCTCTTATCATGCATACATCTATGCTAGAAATTTTGAGAGGAGCTTTTGAGTGGAAACTTATAATAGAATTTTAAGAAGAGCCTATCTTTTGCTTATAAATTGAGGAGGTTGAAGATTGCCTGACAATTTCCCATGGTATGTTGACACCAAGTGATATTTGGAAAAACCTAGAGTACTAGGAAGATGTAATGCCTTTTGATTAACACACCATTCAACACTTGGTGGTATAATTCATGATTAGTGGTGAAGTTAATAACACCTAAATATTGCATATTTATCTTCTCAATTACATTAGCGTTCCTAATATTTAAGTGCTAAATTGATATAATTATATATGTTTTCTACATACGACGGAATTTTGGACCTAAAGAAGAATGTGTTTTAAAAAATAGATTTAAAGCTCAAAAGAATTATCAATGAAGAATTAGAAATTTGGAGAACATTATTAAAAAATTTACATTCTAAAGATCCAAGAAAACCAAGGATAACGAATGGAGAAAATACTAAAAAATCATAAAATGTGATAACATAAAAAGATAGACTGTTCAGTCCCACCTTAAGTTGGTTCAGTCCAACCGAATGTGCATAAAAAAGTCCAATAAGAAATAGTAATTTTCAGAGTCAATTCGGTTCGACACTTAGGTCTGACCGAAGCCATAATCGATGCAACCTAAGGAGAGCTCAGTGCGGCCTGAAGGAGACAGAGACTTCAAATGAATATTGAAGAAATTCGGCTGCAACCGAGAGATGTAGTTAGTGCGACCGAAGTTGAAAAAGATGAGCTAATAGTCCTAGAAGGGGGGGGGGGGGTGAATAGGACTATGCCAAATAAAAACTTAAAAGACTGAAATAATAAATAAATCAGAATAAATCACAAATTTCAATAGCAGTAATAATGAGAAATTAATTCAAACTAAGTTCGTAGGACAACCTTACACTAAAAATAAAGTTTTAGGTAGGACAACCTGTTTTCACAAATGTTTGTAAGGATCAAGATCACAAACTAAGCAAGAGATAAAAGAGCTATCTATTACAAGCATTCACCACATGTACATAAAAAAATTACAATCATTCACCACAGATACAAAACTTAAATCATTTACCACAAACATCAGGAGTTATAGTGGTTCGGTGTGTATACCAACTGTTCTCA
Organism: Magnolia sinica; assembly: GCF_029962835.1. Lineage (NCBI taxonomy): Eukaryota > Viridiplantae > Streptophyta > Magnoliopsida > Magnoliales > Magnoliaceae > Magnolia > Magnolia sinica. Next base: position 33,521,380 of record NC_080582.1, on the reverse strand, counting down.
AACAGCCACACCTACTCCACTCCCAATAATCACAACCCATGTGATGTTGGCGTTCACTAATAAATAAGGTTTTCATAGGTTCACCTTAAAACCTATACAGTTGTGATTTTAGAAGGTCTATCACAAACAAAACCTCACGTTGAGATTTTCTGGCTATATCAGTCAAAACCAATACAAGAGATTTTCTGAATATCTCAAAGAAACCAAAAACAATATAGAATGATACTTATCTTCTATTTGAAGACGTTCTTGATGTAGCTTGTAGAACCGCTTCGCTTGAAGTAAAATGCTCAATGCCAAGTAATACAAACAAGGGTTCGAGGTTCCAGATTGATTTTAAATTAATTCAAACCTCGGGCTACTTGTTTAAATCCCTTAAATCTCAAAAGAAGAGTGATTACTCTCTTCAAAACATAAGATTCATGAAAAGAGATCAAGGAATTAAAAATAAAGGCTACATAAACAAAATATAAAATGCCGTGTAAATAGCTTGATGATAGTGGGGACTTCTCTCTTTCAAAGTGAAGGCTTTTCTTAGCTTGGATGAGTAATTTTGAATTAAGAGAAGGCTATATTTATAAGCTGAATTGTTGTTACTCCGACTCATCTAAGGTCTCCCTTAACTCGTCTAAGAACTAACTAAATTTTAAATTTTGGGCACAATCGGATAAAACAGACTTTCAATTGGTCGAAGGCCTTACTCAACTGGTCGAGTACTGGCTTCAACTGGTCGAGGGTGCTAAAAATTATTTACTGGACTTCAAGTTGAGTATCCCTCGACTAGTCAAAGGCGCCTCTCGACTGGTTAAGCATACTGCTCGATTAGTCGAGAAACCACTAGAAATATCCATTTTTTAGTTTAAAACTTGGATTGGTCAAAAATAATCTTAGACTGGTTGAGCAACAGCTTAGATTAGTTGAACCAAGGCTTAGACTAGTCGAACCAAAGCCTAACCAAAGTATTAAAACCCATATAAGTTTATCATTTGAAAGCACCTAAGTCTAAGGTCTTTTTAAGACCAATTATACCTGAGAAAACTGGACATTGAAGTATAAAGCTTGAATCTTCTTCTTGAATTTTCAATAGTGAACAGTTGATCTTCTACTTGAAGTGCAGTCGAAGGTGGAGCTTGATCTTCTACTTGAAGTGTAGCTTGAACTATCCATCTTCATGACTTGTGCTTATGCTTGCACTATCCAACTTCATGACTTGTTCTTAAAGGAGAACTTTCCATCTTAATTCACTTGAAGGTGAACTTTCCATGACATTGTGTGAACCATATCATAAATTATTTTATCCCATCAAAATTTGACAAAAAAGAGTGCTTTATACATAATAGCACTTGCAATCTCCCCCTTTGTCAAATTTGTGACAAAACACTTAGTACAAAATTGTAAAATTTCTGCTCTACAATATTTCTACCTACGCCCCCTCAATTTGAGCTTCTCTTTGGTCCCCCTCAATTTCCAACATTTTCTGCTCATACATTAATCATAATCATATTAATCATATTCATCATATTAAATCTCTTCCCTTTTTTGTCACAAATTAACAAAGGAAAGATCATGAGAACACCATATAATTGAATAAAGAAGAACTAGAAAATGCATAACTGAACCATGAGATAATCATTGTAATTAAGTCTAGAACAGGAGTAATGAAAGCATTAAGAGAGTATAAAGAGAGAGTATGATCCAAGAGTTAACAAGTTCACTAACCACATAGTGAAAATTAATACATCACAAGTAAGCTAGAAAATGCATAACAAATAAGCTAATCAGATCCAAAGGAAGATGGAGGAGGTATGGAAAGATCAATTTGGTGAAGTCCTTTGGTAATGACATGAAAATATTTGCGCATGTACTTCATTGAAGCTTTGTGAATTTCAGCGAAAGTATCCTGAGATACCTTCAACTCAACAACTTTTTCCTCTAAAGATCTAAGCCGATCATCAACCTGAGAAGATTGATAATCCAGATCAGCTTCATCGTCTAATTCTAGCTCAACAAAAATGTCATCCATAGATGTGTCTTCAAGCAAAGGAGCTTCCTCTTCTTTTACATCATCCTCATCTCGCTGGCCAGGCAGGAAGTCCAAATTCATCTTATGAATGTTCGTGTTATCAAATGGAAGGACTGCCACAGGTGTCTCAGTAGGAGGAATGACAACATTATAATGAGTGGTAAGGCTAGTCATGAGATAAGCAAAAGGAATAGTGTCACGCCCAAACTCGGAACCGGGCTCACAGAATTCTCGATTGCCAAATTTGGCACTGACATCCTCCGTAGTACCTGTAAGACCCGTGTCCTAATCCATACTGTTCCGTTAGCTTCCGCGATCCTTCCGGTCAAATTCCGGCAACCTTCGCACCGTATTCGGTGTTTGCGCACGATCCTAAGCCAGGTCCCGCGCACCGACGTCGGCTTAGTCTGAAAGTTATATCAGAGCGACCGCGTCGTCGCTGCGGTTCCAACGCCGTGACTTGCGCACCGAACCGATACCCAGGCAAGAAGATGCCGATCAGCGTTTATTCCGAAGAAACACCGCGCGTTGCAGATTTCGAGGGAATCTCTACTATTAGTCCCATCAATCAACCCTTAAAGCATCCCATACCTCAAGTACATCAACCCATCCCCACCTTTTTCAAAAGTCCACCATTCTTTCCACCTCACCACTCCTCTTTTCCAAATTTCAACAACAACCATACACCTTTTTACAATTTTCAACCCAAACCATCCCCCATCACTCCATCACCCATCATTCTCTCTCTCTCTCTCCCTTTACAACTATCTCTCTTATTCATTTTTTTCAAAAAATCCAAATCCAAGAGAGAGCACCATACGTATGAGACCCTCTCCCATTTTCTCCCAAGTTTCAAGTGTGGCCCATCTCCTACCCCTTGATCCCTCATCTCAACCATCCATTTCTCATCTTCCACCATCAAAGAGGAGCTCAAGGAACTAAGGAAGCCAAGGGAGCAAGAAGATCAAGTGGTGGGTGTTTTATAGGGTAGATTTTGATGCTTTTAAGATGGGCCAAGTGAGGCCAACCGACCAATGGTTTGGATCTCACTGGACCCTAAGATGTGGCCGATGGCCCACTTGGATCATCATGATCATTCCATGATGGGGCCATTCTCCATGGACCCCATCATGATGTTTATTTTCTTGTATGTTTAGGGTCATCTAGACCTTTAATTTGGTGGAGAAGGGATCTCCACCGTTGGATTTAATTTTAATGGGCCACATAAAATGGGACCCACTTGATGTATGATTTAGTGCAAGGGAGGGCCCATAGTGCGGGGTCCCTCCATCACACGGTCTCACTCTCTATCTCTCTCCCTTTTTCTTTTATTTACTTTTTTCTATTATTTATTCTATTTTTTCTTTGTGGTCATGATGGTGAAGCTGTGTGGCCCATCAGGTTGGACCCCACCATGAAGTAGGTCTTTTATTCGGCCCGTTTATAAGTGGGGCCCACCTTACATGTGTAGTACTCGTGCCATCCATCAACATCACTTGGTGGCCCACCTAAGCAGGGCCCACCTCTAATGTATTTACAAGTCCAGCGTCCACTGACGCTGGACGTTTCTGTTGGAAAGTGCAAAATGGTTACCTTGGTTTCAAGCCAATGAGGTGGTGCACTTGTGTAGACCCCACCTTGATGCATGTATTAAATCCACACCATCCATTCCCTTCCCAAGCTCTTTTTAGCCGTTGACCTGAAAGATGGGATCAATCAGACTTTCAGGCGGGCCATACCGTAGCAAAAGGTGGTTCACGCCATTGAAACCTTCCCTAAACTTTTTATACGTTGAAATATGCCCAATATTGGGCTTGGTTTGCTTGTCTCGAGCCATAGAGGGCTACGGCGTGGATTCCCTGGATATGGACCCCACCTGCAAAATCCATGCGAAATAAATCTAAAAAATAAAATAAAATAAAATAAATAACGATTGCTTGCTGTCAGTAGCAGGCAGATGGCACGCTCTGCGGCTCTGCAAGTGACGGCAGAATGCAGCCACCACGCGCTGCAGGTGGCCCCACCTTGATGTTTATATGCTATCTAAACCGTTCATATGGTGGGCCCCTATCTGACGTGGGCCCACCCCAAAAATCAGCTCGATCCAAGACCCAGGTGGCCCACACCGTATGGAATAGTGGGACTGAACCTCTACCTTTGAAACCCATTTGGGGTCCACAGAAGTTTTGGATCAGGGTGAAAATTCCTCCCACCCTCTATTTAGGCCCATTTGGCCTTGTCAACGGGTCGGATGGCATAGAAACATTTCGGTGGGCCCCACATGGAGCCCACTGTGATGTATGTGTTTTACCTCCACCGTCCGCCTGGACGGTGGAGCCCTCTGTGTGCGTGTGTGTGCGCGTGTGTGTGTGGGTGCATGTGTGTGCTGGTGTGTGTATATATATATATATATATAATATTATATTACATATAATATATGTTATATGTATATATATAATGTTATATTATATATATAATATCATATGTTATATATATATATATAATATTGTATTATATACAATATATGTTATATATATATATATATATATATATATATATATATATATAATGTTATATTAAATATAATATTATATGTTTTATATATATATATATATATGTATATGTGTGTGTGTGTGTGTATATATAATATATTATATATAATTTATTGATGGTGGGAGGCCCACCTCAGTACTTGTGACCCATGGGTCGAGGCCCATTTAATGTATTAGGGGCCCATGGGTCGAGGCCCATTTGATGTAATGGGGCCAATGGGTTGAGGCCCATTTGATGTGCACATGGGGCCCAATTGGTGAGGCCCATTTGATACACATAAGGCCCATAAGATTAGGCCCATTTGATATGTTCTAAAGCCCACAGTTTATAGTCCATTGCAATGCACATAAGGCCCATTGGTGCAGCCCAGTGATGTGGCCCACTTGATGAATACAAGGCCCATATGATATGGCCCATTTGACGTATTTAAGGCCCAATGGGACGTGCCTAAGGTCCATTGCAATGTACGATCCCAGCATGATTTATGTAATGATGTTTACGTCAGGGCTATGCCTTGGGAGCAATGGTGGTTTGACGTCCACATTGCAAGTATAGTGTGGTTAAATGTCCGCATTATGACATTCCCTAAGGCCCATTGTTAGGCTCGTGCGTGTTATGTGTAGGCCATCTAGGCCCACCTTCGTTATGTACATCATCCATCCTATATAGCATGTTTAATTTCATGATTCATGATCATATGCATCATACGTATGCTTGATATGAGAAATTACTGATCATAGCATATGCCTTTGGGCAGATTGTTTAGGGGCTCCCGTACAGGGGGTGTTGCCCTACATGAGCACACGATACGCGCAGGATTGCTGTATGACTGGATAGTGTGATTCATGCATTTACATTGTGTGATATTGTGACTGTACGCCCTAGCGACATCAGGGCCATAGCCTCCACAGACGCATCGTGGTTGGCAGGATTGGATACCGGAAATACTGTTCTACATGGGGTGCGATAGATATCCCTGGGTGAAAGTCCCTAAACCCTTATGGTACCAGGAGGTTGCTCCAACGTCTAGACCGAGTGGGTGCATGAGCGCTGGGTACCGATTACCAGACGGTTGCGCTTTCCACTGTGTCGTGGTCGGTTGGAAGGGGGTGCGGCCTTACCCGCCCGAGAGTAGGGGGCAATGCTAGGCTGAGTCTGACCAGCTCGAGGAATGGGTCCGCTATTGACGAGCCGAGCCCGATATTGGCAGGCGGATAGTGAGGTCTTTTCCACTCACCTTATTGCGCGCGATGGGGCGGCAATCTGGCTTGGAGTGTACTAGACCCCGGTGATATTCCAGATTTGAGCCGTATTGACATGTGGACTTAGATGAGGATTTGTATGCTTGACTTGCATTTCGCATTGCATGGCCTTGGTATGGCCGACATCATTCTTTACACCGCATGGCCTTGGTACGGCTAATGGGATTCTTAGCATTCATCAGCATGTTCCGCATTACTCTGATACTGCATAACTACATTATCACCTTGAGCATACACTTTCACCATCCTCTAAGCTTTCTATAAGCTTATGCACGACCGTTGCGTGCAGGTGACGTTGGATCGCAGCAGCGCTGAGGCTTGGACGCGTGGCTGATCTTCTTTTGGAGTTTTGGTCTATCTTCATTGTATTTCCCTTATGCTCATTGTACCTGTAAAGTTTTTTATTATAGTGGAAATGTGATGGAGTTTTTGGTCGTTGTTTGTGGGTTATGCCTTTGGTTATGCTTATTACGAATCAAACTGAAGTTAAAAATCCTCCTTGTAGCATCCCAGGATCGGAACCTGGCGAATGGGCGCTGGGAGCCGAGAATGGGGTTCTACGGAGGCTGTCGGCGCCAGATTCGGCGATCGGGAATTTTGTGAGCCCGGTTTCCGAGTTTGGGGCGTGACAGAAGTTGGTATCAGAGCATAACTCGGGAATAACCAAAAACAACATTACATATCTGCTATGAATGATTTAAGTCCTAAGTTCGGGTAACCTAGCGATCCTTTATTACCGACCCTTAACTAGCGTGCCTTCGAGAGTTTTCAAAGTTGATAGGCACCTTCGCTCTTTCCTGTAGGATATGGCGCGTAGGAGAGTGACCCGATCGACTCCCGCACCACCATCTGAGACTCCGACTCCACCACCTGCGGCTCCCGCACTACCACCTACGATTCCTGCCCCACCACCCGAGATCCCTATTGCCCCGCCTGAGGATACCACCCATCTGCCAGGGATTCATGCTGCCCAGCCTATGGGCGCAGCTCCTCCACCAGAGACCGGTGCGGAGCCTACCGTATCTGTGAGTGCTTCCCAGTTACAGCAGATGCTGCAGGCTGTGACGGCCGCACTTCAGGGGCAGGGCAGACCCCCAGTCGTTTCTCCAGCACAGGCAGAGCAGGAGCGCTCGAGTGCCCTCCTTCGAGAGTTCCGACGCCTCGATCCTCCGCATTTCCAGGGTGAGCCAGACCCGACCGTGGCCGAGAGATGGCGCGCTGACGTAGAGAAGATATTTGAGACGATGGGATGCGCGACCGAGCGGCGAGTCCGATTAGCCGTATTTCTTCTCCATGGTGAGGCTGAGCACTGGTGGATGTCAGTCTCTCGAGCAGCGGGCACTGATTTTGTTTGGACTTGGGAGGATTTTGTGGATCGGTTTGACCGACAGTATTTTCCCGATCACATCCGACGTCAGCGAGCATTGGAGTTTGAGGCCTTGGTGCAGGGCGATATGACAGTGGCTCAGTATGCCGCTCGTTTTGTAGCAGTCCCGATTTGCACCATATTTAGTGGATGATAAGGAGTGAAGAGCCCACCGCTTTGAAGAAGGCTTGCGTTACGGTCTTCGAGGTCGTGTTATTGGGCATGAGCTCCTGACTTTTGAGGGGGTAGTACGAAAGGCTCAGATTTTTGAGGCTGAGTGGGCTGGTTCTCAGTCTGATCACGGTCAGAGGAGTGACCGGAAGAGGCAGCTCCTTTTGAATACTCCCAGTAACGTCGACCACATCAGAGGTACACAGGTCGCCCAGCCTTCTGAGCGCCAGTAGCACCTCCAGCACCACCTCTGAGGTAGTTCACTGGCACCTGTTTTGGGTGCGGTATGAATGGGCACTGTATGTGAGAGTGTCCTTGCCCCCATCAGCAGCAGCAACCGAGAGGTCCACGACAGCTTGCACCACAACAGTAGCAGAGAGCCCACAGCAGCAGCGATAGAAGCCCCCGCCACCGAGGCCACCTCAGAAGCAGCATTAGCACCAGCCTCAAAGACCGCAGTAGCACCGGCAGCAGTTTCGATAGTCTCAGCAACAGCAACAACATCACACTCAGAGGGAATAGGCACCTCCCCAGCTGGCTCAGGCTAGGTTCTATGCGGCTTAGTAGGACCTGCAGTCATTCGGAGGAGTCATCGAGGGTATACTTTTAGTCTCTACATGCATTGCATGTGTGTTGTTTGATTCTAGTGCATCGCATTCCTTTGTAGCCGAGAGTTTCTGCCGATCGACTGGTTTGTTGTTGGAGTCTGCTCATGAGGGCTTGTCAGTATCGACTCCCTTAGGGAAGATTGTAGTGTTGGGCCAATTTTTCTCGTCTTGCCCTGCTCTAGTTGGGGATATCTTTTTGCCTGCCGATCGTTTGCATTGCCAATGTCCGAGTTCAACGTCATCCTAGGCATGCATTGGCTTGCCAAGTACCACGCTATATTGGACTACTCTGCGAGGACAGTCACATTCTGTATACCTGGCTTCCAGTTCATTGCTGAGCCCAGAGGAGAGTCGTTGTCTTGTTTGATGTCTTGTGCCATAGAGGATCCCTTAGTGGTGAGCGTCGACCAATTGTCTGTGGTTTGCGTTTTTCTGATGTGTTATAGGAGATTCCAGGATTATCGCCTCATAGACACACCGAGTTTCAGATTGATCTCGTGCCCGGTATAGCACCTATTTCGAAGGCCCCGTATCATATGATACCGTTGGAGTTGGACAAGTTGTGCGAGTTAGGCTTTATTCGTTTAAGCAGTTCGCCGTGGGGAGCACCGGTACTCTTTGTGAAGAAGAAGGATGGCTCGTTAAGGCTTTGCGTAGATTACTGCGAACTCAATAAGGTCATGATCAAGAACAAGTACCCGCTCCCGAGGATCGATGATTTGTTTGATCACCGCATGGTGCACTTCTTTTCAAGATTGACTTGCGTTCGGTATCATCGATTCGGTCCGAGAGGAGGACATTCAGAAAAGCTTTCAGACGCGTTATGGTCATTTCGAGTTTCGGGTCATGTCCTTCGGACTGACCAATGCTCCAGCAGTGTTCATGCAATTGATGAACGAGGTCTTCCGTCCGTATCTCGATCGTTTGTTGTAGTCTTCATCGACGACATTCCGATTTATTCGAGGACTCGTGAGGAGCATGAGCAGATTTGGAGGTTACATTGCGAGACCCTCCGCGCACACCGTTGTATGCGCCGGAGAAGTGCGAGTTTTGGCAGGAGGAGGTGAAGTTCCTCGGTCACGTGGTGACGAGGGAGGGTGTCGCAGTGGACCCCTCGAAGGTTGAGGCAGTGCGTCAGTGGGGCTAGCCCACGACTGCGTCCGAGATCCGTAGTTTCCTTGGTTTAGCGGGCTACTACCGGCGTTTTATTGAGGGCTTCTCTCGTATTGCGGCCCCGTTGACCAAGTTAACTCGGAAGGGCGCAGAGTTTATTTGGAGCGACGCCTGCGAGCGAGCATTTATGGAGTTAAAGGACCGTCTGACGTCCGCTCCTGTCCTCACTCTTCCCTCTGGGAGTGACGGATTTATTGTATTCACCGATGCCTCGCATATTGGTTTGGGTGCTGTCCTGATGCAGCACGGTAGACCTGTAGCCTTCGCGTCTCGCCAGCTCAAGATCCATGAGCTGAACTACCCCACGCATGATTTAGAGTTGGCTGCAGTTGTTTTCGCACTAAAGGTGTGGAGACATTATCTCTATGGGGTTAGGTTCGAGCTCTTTTCTGATCATAAGAGCTTGAAGTACCTCTTCTCTCAGTCTGAGTTGAATATGAGGCAGAGGCGTTGGATGGAACTCCTGAAGGACTATGATTTCGATCTCCAGTACCACCCGGGCAAGGCGAACGTGGTGGCGGATGCCCTCAGCCGTCAGCCACGAGGCCTGGTGGCGCACATGATGATTCAGGAGTGGCGGATGCTCGAGGATATAGCAGAGTACGACTTTGAGTTTGGCTTGCAGTCTTCTATTGTGCAGTTATCGAGCCTGTCGATTCAACCCTCTCTTGTCGCAAGGGTGATCGAGGCCGAGTCGTTACAGGATTACCGAGCAGAGGCAGCATCTGAGAGTCAGACGGATTGGCAGATTGGTACAGATGGTGGACTTCGCTTCAGAGGCCGATTATGTGTCCCGGATATTCCTGAGCTACGCCGAGATCTTATGACCGAGGCACATCGATCGCGGTTTTCTATCCACCCTGGCTCGACGAAGATGTACCATGACATGAGGCGACAGTATTTTTGGCAGGGATGAAGCGCCAGATCGCGGCTTTGTGGCCGAGTGTGACACGTGCCGGCGTGTCAAGGCCGATCATCGGAGACCCCTTGTCTATTACAGGCGTTGAGTGTCCCGATGTGGAAGTGGGAGCACGTGTCGGCGATTTCATTATGGGCTTGCCGAGGACTCGAGCGGTCATGACGCCATCCGGGTTGTCATTGATCGACTAACGAAGTCGGCACATTTTATTGCGATACGTGCGACTTGGCCTTTGGACCGGCTTGCGAGATTATTCATTGAGGATATTGTGAGGCGCATGGCGTTCCGGTCTCGATCGTTTCGACCGAGACCCGAGGTTCACGTCTCGATTTTGGGAGAGCTTCCAGAGAGCGATGGGTTCCGATTTGCAGCTCGGCACCGCGTACCATCCGCAGACCAATGGCCGACCGAAAGGGTCAACGAGATCCTTGAGGATATGCTTCGAACTGCGCGATTGATTTCGGGGGTAGCTGGGATGAGCATCTGCGATTGGCTGAGTTTTCATACAATAACAGCTATCAGGCGACCATCGGCATGGCTCCTTTTGAGGCGCTATATGGCAGACCATGCAGATCACCGAGTTGTTGGGCTGAGGTGGGAGAGCATCGTCTCTTAGGTCCCGAACTTGTGCAGGTGACGTCAGAGGCTATTGATATCATCAGGCAGAGGATGCGCACAGCTCAGAGCCGGCAGAAGAGTTTTGCTGATCGTCGGCGTCGTCCCTTGGAGTTTGATGTAGGGGACCATGTGTATCTCAAGGTCTCGCCCATGAAGGGCGTAGTTCGATTTGGAGCAAAGGGCAAGCTTGCCCCGAGATTTATAGGACCTTTTGAGATCACTGGGCGCGTTGGCGCCGTGGCCTATCGGCTTGCCTTACCATCTCAGTTGTCTGGCGTCCACAACGTTTTTCATGTCTCCATGTTGAGGAAGTGTGGGTCAGACATCGTTCCTGTTATCGATTGGCAGCCGTTAGAGGTTCGTGAGGACGCTTCCTATATTGAGCAGCCAGTCCGTATCCTTGATCGGAAGGAGCAGGTCCTCCGGACCAAGGTCATTCCGTTGGTGAAGGTTCAGTGGGGTCACCATTCTGTTGAGGAGGCTTCTTGGGAGCGTGAGGCTGAGATTCGAGAGCGTTATCCCCATCTTTTTGATGATTGATTGTGTTGCATGTTGTATGTTATCTCTGATTTTATATACTGATGTTATATTTCTTCTCCCTCTTGAGTTCTGCCTAGTTGCGATGGTTGTGTAAATTTCGAGGACGAAATTTCTATTAGGAGGGGAGAGCTGTAAGACCCGTGTCCTAATCCATACTGTTCCGTTAGCTTCCGCGATCCTTCCGGTCAAATTCCGGCAACCTTCGCACCGTATTCGGTGTTTGCGCACGATCCTAAGCCAGGTCCCGCGCACCGACGTCGGCTTAGTCTGAAAGTTATATCAGAGCGACCGCGTCGTCGCTGCGGTTCCAACGCCGTGACTTGCGCACCGAACCGATACCCAGGCAAGAAGATGCCGATCAGCGTTTATTCCGAAGAAACACCGCGCGTTGCGGATTTCGAGGGAATCTCTACTATTAGTCCCATCAATCAACCCTTAAAGCATCCCATACCTCAAGTACATCAACCCATCCCCACCTTTTTCAAAAGTCCACCATTCTTTCCACCTCACCACTCCTCTTTTCCAAATTTCAACAACAACCATACACCTTTTTACAATTTTCAACCCAAACCATCCCCCATCACTCCATCACCCATCATTCTCTCTCTCTCTCTCCCTTTACAACTATCTCTCTTATTCATTTTTTCAAAAATCCAAATCCAAGAGAGAGCACCATACGTATGAGACCCTCTCCCATTTTCTCCCAAGTTTCAAGTGTGGCCCATCTCCTACCCCTTGATCCCTCATCTCAACCATCCATTTCTCATCTTCCACCATCAAAGAGGAGCTCAAGGAACTAAGGAAGCCAAGGGAGCAAGAAGATCAAGTGGTGGGTGTTTTATAGGGTAGATTTTGATGCTTTTAAGATGGGCCAAGTGAGGCCAACCGACCAATGGTTTGGATCTCACTTTGGACCCTAAGATGTGGCCGATGGCCCACTTGGATCATCATGATCATTCCATGATGGGGCCATTCTCCATGGACCCCATCATGATGTTTATTTTCTTGTATGTTTAGGGTCATCTAGACCGTTTAATTTGGTGGAGAAGGGATCTCCACCGTTGGATTTAATTTTAATGGGCCACATAAAATGGGACCCACTTGATGTATGATTTAGTGCAAGGGAGGGCCCATAGTGCCGGGGTCCCTCCATCACACGGTCTCACTCTCTATCTCTCTCCCTTTTTCTTTTATTTACTTTTTTTCTATTATTTATTCTATTTTTTCTTTGTGGTCATGATGGTGAAGCTGTGTGGCCCATCAGGTTGGACCCCACCATGAAGTAGGTCTTTTATTCGGCCCGTTTATAAGTGGGGCCCACCTTACATGTGTAGTACTCGTGCCATCCATCAACATCACTTGGTGGCCCACCTAAGCAGGGCCCACCTCTAATGTATTTACAAGTCCAGCGTCCACTGACGCTGGACGTTTCTGTTGGAAAGTGCAAAATGGTTACCTTGGTTTCAAGCCAATGAGGTGGTGCACTTGTGTAGACCCCACCTTGATGCATGTATTAAATCCACACCATCCATTCCCTTCCCAAGCTCTTTTTAGCCGTTGACCTGGAAGATGGGATCCATCAGACCTTCAGGCGGGCCATACCGTGGCAAATGGTGGTTTACGCCATTGAAACCTTCCTTAAACTTTTATACGTTGAAATATGCCCAATATTGGGCTTGGTTTGCTTGTCTCGAGCCATAGAGGGCTACTGCGGAGTGGATTCACTGGATATGGACCCCACCTGCAAAATCCATGCGACCAATCTAAAAATAAAATAAAATAAAATAAATAACTATTCTTGCCGTAGCGAAAGCGCGCCACTGCCTTGGCCGCGGCGGACGGCCGAAAGCGACCACACCACGTGCGTAGTGGCCCCACCTTGATGTTTATATGCTATCTAAACGTTCATATGGTGGGCCCCTATCGCGTGGGCCCACCCCAAAAATCAGCTCGATCCAAGACCCGGTGGCCCACACCGTATGGAATAGTGGGACTGAACCTCTACCTTTGAAACCCATTTGGGGTCCACAGAAGTTTTGGATCAGGGTGAAAATTCCTCCCACCCTCTATTTAGGCCCATTTGGCCTTGTCAACGGGTCGGATGGCATAGAAACATTTCGGTGGGCCCCACATGGAGCCCACTGTGATGTATGTGTTTTACCTCCACCGTCCGCCTGGACGGTGGAGCCCTCTGTGTGCGTGTGTGTGCGCGTGTGTGTGTGGGTGCATGTGTGTGCTGGTGTGTGTATATATATATATATATAATATTATATTACATATAATATATGTTATATGTATATATATAATGTTATATTATATATATAATATCATATGTTATATATATATATATAATATTGTATTATATACAATATATGTTATATATATATATATATAATGTTATATTAAATATAATATTATATGTTTTATATATATATATATGTATATGTGTGTGTGTGTGTGTGTATATATAATATATTATATATAATTTATTGATGGTGGGAGGCCCACCTCAGTACTTGTGACCCATGGGTCGAGGCCCATTTAATGTATTAGGGGCCCATGGGTCGAGGCCCATTTGATGTAATGGGGCCAATGGGTTGAGGCCCATTTGATGTGCACATGGGGCCCAATTGGTGAGGCCCATTTGATACACATAAGGCCCATAAGATTAGGCCCATTTGATACGTTCTAAAGCCCACAGTTTATAGTCCATTGCAATGCACATAAGGCCCATTGGTGCAGCCCAGTGATGTGGCCCACTTGATGAATACAAGGCCCATATGATATGGCCCATTTGACGTATTTAAGGCCCAATGGGACGTGCCTAAGGTCCATTGCAATGTACGATCCCAGCATGACTTATGTAATGATGTTTACGTCAGGGCTATGCCTTGGGAGCAATGGTGGTTTGACGTCCACATTGCAAGTATAGTGTGGTTAAATGTCCGCATTATGACATTCCCTAAGGCCCATTGTTAGGCTCGTGCGTGTTATGTGTAGGCCGTCTAGGCCCACCTTCGTTATGTACATCATCCATCCTATATAGCATGTTTAATTTCATGATTCATGATCATATGCATCATACGTATGCTTGATATGAGAAATTCCGATCATAGCATATGCCTTTGGGCGAACTGTTTATGGGCTCCCCACGGGGTGTTGCCCTACATGAGCGCACGATACGCGCAGATTGCTGTATGACCGGATAGTGTGATTCATGCATTTGCATTGTGTGATATTGTGATGTACGCCCTAGCGACATCAGGGCCGTAGCCTCCACAGGTGTATCGTGGTTAACAGGATTGGATACTGGAAATCTTATTCTGCATGGGGTGCTATAGATATCCCTGGGTGAAAGTCCCTAAACCCTTATGGTACCAAGAGGTTGCTCCAACGTCTAGACCGAGTGGGTGCATGAGTGCCGAGTGCCAATTACTAGACGGTTGCGCTTTCCACTGTGTTGTGGTTGGTTGGAAGGGGGCGCGGCCTTACCCGCCCGAGAGTAGGGGGCAATGCTAGGTTGAGTCTGACCAGCTTGAGGAATGGGTCCGCTATTGACGAGCCGAGCCCGATATTGGCAGGCGGATAGTGAGGTCTTTTCCACTCACCTTATTGCGCGCGATGGGGCGGCAATCTGGCTTGGAGTGTACTAGACCCCGGTGATATTCCAGATTTGAGCCGTATTGACATGTGGACTTAGATGAGGATTTGTATGCTTGACTTGCATTTCGCATTGCATGGCCTTGGTATGGCCGACATCATTCTTTACACCGCATGGCCTTGGTACGGCTAATGGGATTCTTAGCATTCATCAGCATGTTCCGCATTACTCTGATACTGCATAACTACATTATCACCTTGAGCATACACTTTCACCATCCTCTAAGCTTTCTATAAGCTTATGCACGACCGTTGCGTGCAGGTGACGTTGGATCGCAGCAGCGCTGAGGCTTGGACGCGTGGCTGATCTTCTTTTGGAGTTTTGGTCTATCTTCATTGTATTTCCCTTATGCTCATTGTACCTGTAAAGTTTTTGATTATAGTGGAAATGTGATGGAGTTTTTGGTCGTTGTTTGTGGGTTATGCCTTTGGTTATGCTTATTACGAATCAAACTGAAGTTAAAAATCCTCCTTGTAGCATCCCAGGATCGGAACCTGGCGAATGGGCGCTGGGAGCCGAGAATGGGGTTCTACGGAGGCTGTCGGCGCCAGATTCGGCGATCGGGAATTTTGTGAGCCCGGTTTCCGAGTTTGGTGCATGACAGTACCCCATTCTCTACTCCTGACACCCATATACCAGGTTCCGATCCTGGGATCCTACAAGGAGGATTTTCAGCCTGATTTTTTTTTTTTGCAAAGGAGCATAACCAAGTTACAAACAACATCGCCACATATCTACTATAATAAATCATTGCGTACAATGCAGAAGGGGAAATACGAGATGATCAAAAAGCTCTAAAATAATCTGTCTGTGCTCCTGCCTCAGTGCTACAACGATCCAACGTCACCTGCACGCCATAGTCGTGCATAAGCTTATGAAAACCTTAGAGGATGTGTGCATGTGTGCACAATGCATGTACCAAGTATACAATATCAGAGTAAGTAGAAATGCTGGCAACTCCATAAATGCTATCAGCCACACCAAGGCTATGAGATGCAAGGCCTATGTAGCCAAATGTCATATACAGGAAGCAATGTACACATGTCAGTCCTCATATCAAGTACATATATCAATATAGTTCCTCTCTGGAATATCACCGGGGTCTAGTACACTTCACACCAGTTGCTACCTCCTTAACCATACAACCCAACGAGTGGAAGAGACCACACTATCTACCTGACCAATAGTTTGCCAATACCTACCTGGCTCGTCAATAGCAAACCCATTTGCGAGCTGGTTAAACTCATCCTAGCTTACACCCCCTCACTCAGGGGGGATAAGACAACACCCCCTTCTTGCCAACCACAACACAGTCAGAGATGTGACCTACTGGTATTCGACACTTGTGCACTCATGTATCCACTTAGTCTAAACACTAGAGTATCCATTAATACCAAAAAGGTTCTGGGACTTTCACCTAAGGACATCTTACATGTCCACCGTGCTAGAGCCAATATTTTCGGTATCCAATCTGACCATCCACGATATGCTTGTGGAGGTCACAGCCCTGATGTCGCTAGAGTGTACAATGATCATGTCACACAAGATGCGAGATGCATGAGTCATACCATCCAGTCATGCATCAAACCTAAACGTACCGCATGATCATGTGGGGCAACTCCGTCTCACAAGGAGTCCCATAAACATCTCACCCAGTGGCATATGCTATGATCAATCATTCCTCATAATAGGCATACAAATGATGCGTATGGGCATGTATCATGATGTAATACTAAGCATGTTCTCAATGTGTCCTACTAGACTAAGTACGCTAGTATGTTATCAAACATAGGAGGCAATAATAGACATGAATGCCCGGTGGGGTCCATGGAAGGATGACGGATCTAGTCCATATATCAAGGTAGGGTTCAACAGTGGATCTACCAAATCTGATACCACATATTCTTCCATCTATGGTACAAGTGATGATGTACTCTCATACAACAATGGATGGCCTAGATGACATACTTTCATCAAGACTAGGCCTCATGGGGCAAGTTAAATGGGTATACAATAAGGTGAGGTAAGAGGGTGAAGTTATGTATAACAAGTGGGCCTTCTCACCCCCTTTATCATACGATAAACTGGGCTTCCCTATGGAGGCCTGGTAGGTACATAAGGTATGCTTCAAGGTTGGGTAATCCTATAAGGTGTAGTGGAAAGCAATGGCAACCCAATGGTTTAGATTAGCCCAATATGGGTAGGTGGTCATCGCTACATCAATGGGAGCCCAATGGGTTGGGATAGCCCAATGAGGGAAGGTGTTTATTCGCTAACATCAATGGGGGCCCAATGGATTGGGTTAACCTAACAAGGTGTGGACTTAACAATGGGCCCTAGGGAGGTTTACAACGGCGGACCTTTAACCACCATTGTTCCTATGATATGGCCCATTTAAGACTTAGATTTGACTATCAATGGGGCCCACGGCCCTTATATCATCTAAAAAGTGGATGGATGGTGCGTATACAACTCACACATCATGGTGGGCCTCACAAGGCAACCCACTGCCCCCAAAATGGATCAATAGAGTGTATATAACATGTACATCGTAGTGGGCCTCATGGGGTAACCCATGGCCCAAAAAAATGGATGGGTAGCGTGTACAACAAGGTGGGCCACTTGGTCAGCCCACTCAACGGGCTAACCTTGATTGGGCATCTAAATAGCTAGACGGCTTGGGTGATACACATGCACACGGTGGGCCCCTTCTGGACATGGGTCACCAGAAGGTGGGCCCTATCTAGGTGGGCCACAAGATGGTTAAATGGCGAGGATAAAACATATACATCATGGTGTACATAGCAAATTTGTTGACTGCTAGCCCAGTTGACGATTGGCCTACCTGGAATTTGGGTCAGGCCCCAGGGTAGTGCGGGCCCAATACAACATCACAATGGGTCCCACAAAGGCATGGGCCACCCAAGAGATGGGCCAGTCCATTAATCCACCGCAACCAGGTGGACCAGCTGGATAAAACACATACAATCAAGGTGGGCCAGCAGTCAGTGTGACCTATTGCTGCCCGCTAGCCTGTCCGGTCTAGTCCCTAAAATGATCTGAAAAACTGGATGGATGGCTGGTGTGGATGTACCATGCGTCAAGGTGGGTCCCACCATCCCCCGCTAGATGGTGGATGAAACACATGTACATGGAGGGTCCCACGTCAAGATGTTGGATGGTTGGACACCATACATACATCCAACAGGTCTCACCATCCCAACTAGACAATGTGGACAGAACACATACATCAGTGGGTCCCATAGCTACTAAAAAAGTGGATAAAATACATCTGGTGGGTCCACGTAGATGGCCCACCAGCTAAACCAAGCTAATATTTGTTTATTTCCCAGCGTCCAGGCCTACTGGATGGTCTGGACAATAGATGTCTAGCAGGTCCTGGCCCATCTGGCCATGCTAAGTTTAGATGCACTACCAGAAAACTGGGCAAAGGCTACGAATAAAAACTGTAGCTAAAGGCCTATGGCTACGGTTAAAGTCCGTAGCACTACCGTAGCCATTGGTGTCGTAGTCATAGGTCTAAAAGTTATGGCTATGGAGTAAATCCGTAGCCATATGAACAATGGATATGGATTTAATCCGTAGTCATTGCTTCTGTAGCGCTAAGGTATTTACAACTATGGATTATATCTGTAGCTAAAAGTAGAGTGAGAACCGTAGCAATAGGCTTAAATCAGCAACAACTATGGTTTTTAGATAGAAGGCTACAGTTAATAGTCGTAGCTATTGAAATGATAGGCATGGATTAAATCTGTAGCAATATTTTCTGTAGCTCAAAATTATCTACAGCTTCAGATTATATCTGTAGCTAAAAGCAGAATGAGAACCGTAGGAAAAGGCTGAAATTAGCAAGAGCTACGGTTTTCAGATAAAGGACTACAATTAATAGCCATAGCTAATGCCTGTTTTTAATTAAAAAAATTAAATAATAATGGCAGCTCTTACCATTGTAGTACACCCTGATAACTCATATAAGCTAATGTTAATAAATACTTCATGGCTAAATCATTCATTCATTCAATCAAACACAATCATCATTCATTCAATCATATACAATCATTCATTTCCATTCACAAAAGTACAATGCCAACATAATAGTTATATGTCTATTTAAAGTTTTCATTAACAGCAAGATCCAATGCCTTCTCGTAGCCAAATAGCTTCTCAACAATTGTGAGAGAAAACTCCATGGATGTGTATCTACTGGTTATCAATTTGCCATCAACTAACACCCTATTGTCAGCTTCGCTTTGATCTGAAAATTTACTGCACATGGCTAAAATCAATTTCATCATACAAAATGGAAGAAATTGCATGTTATGACATTATACGTAAGAGGCTGAAAATGTGTTTGTGTGTGTTTTGAAGATTGAGCTGAAAATGCAATGGACCCACTTGAACAATGGACACTCTGAGGATTGTGCCTCTGAGGCCAACCCCAGCAGATGCGATCGCCATGATAGCCGGGCCAGCGAGGAACCTCGCAACCAATCCGTATGCGGCAAGTTTAGTCCCACAGGCTATGATTCTTGGCTGCAAGGCCATGAACAGTCCTGAAAATTTGAAAATTTCAAAGGTAGTTCATGTCAATTTAAAACATTAGAGAAACAAGGACTAAGAATCATGATGAGCATATCAATGATCTTACCGAGACTGAACATGGCCATCCCAAGACCTACATTTGATAAGATCGTGACAGAATTTTTCATGATTTGAGGCTTCTTAACACCCCATCTATAGTAAGAAAGATGTTAAAAGAAAATCAGATTTAAGAAAATCAGATTTACATGGAAAGAGCAACACATCGAAAATTCAAATCTTTGTCAGAAAAAAAGAAAACTATAATTCCAAATACCCACTTCCAGTTCATGAAGAAAGACTAAAGATCACATCAAAATCCATCGCTCTCCCCGAGGATCAGAAATTCCAAACTCCCAACCTCAATTTCAAGAAAAAAGAGCAAAAGAACAAAGCTAAGTTCAAATCTCTCTCTGAAAATCTATAAAACCCTTCACCAACTGTTCTATACAACAGCAACTATTCAATTAAACCCTTCATACCCCAACAACTATTCCACACACTTCAAAAATCTACTACCATTGTTTTATACAACAACAACATTAAGATATATTTAAATAACAACTGTTAATTTGGAACAACAACTTCCATTGTTCCATTGTTCCTTAGAAAATTTGTAAAAGGAATTTCAATGGTATTTAATGTATAGAAAATCTGCTACCATTGTTGTGTGGAACGCAACCCTGTCTTTGCACTTCCTCTATATACAACACAGCCCAACCCAAGCAAAATTCAGGTTGATGCAAAATTCAGGTAGATAGTGAAACCAAGCAAAAAGAGAAGAAGAAGAAGATGTATACCGAGTTCTATTTCTAGCAAGGTTCGAAAAATTTGGGCTAATAGTGAAACCATGTGATCCTCCATTGATAACGTTAAATGCAGTCACAGGCAAAACAACAGTTTTATTCCCAGCCAGGTTCGCAATTGTGATTTTTGCATAGTAGCTCATTGAATCTATTATTGATCAAATGAACAGCTTAGATCGATGAATTGTGCTGTCAAAGTGACCCAGTGCAACTAAGAATATTATAAGTTATTCTGCTTTGATAGTAGTGGATCATTTCTATATTTCACTTTTGAGGAGATATATGATACTCAGGGTGCGTATGACGCTCCATACTCAGAAAATCTACATGCGGCACACAATGACTCAAATTAAACCAAATTATGAAACAACTTTCTCCAAGTGACGGTCCAAGATAATATTTGTTGAACAATCCTAACCTCTGATTAATGGACATTTGTTTATAAAAATTTGAGCATTGAATGATTTTCATTTTTATCCATCAAATAAGTGTCCACCAATCCAATGTTCAAATTATCAAATAATTACAAATTTTGGTCTACTATACATGAAAAATAATTTGAACTGTTTAATTGGACTTACTTATATATATCATGTATGCAACTTTTACCTCATTTGTGACTTCCTGAGTTTCATCCTTCACAGTGCTAGAGTATCAAAGTTGTCTTCTGTGCTCTTACCGTCTCACATTTTTGCTTCTCTCTCTTGCTTTAGCTCTCTCTTGCTTGACCCTTTTCTTTTTAGAAAATGCTCCAGCTCCCTTAGATCACTATAAGTTATTGTGCTCCTAGTTACATTAAGACACTTAAGACAGCTCAATCCATTAATCTAGACTATTCATTTGGTCCATCGTGCATTTTTTATGGGCTATCCTACAAAACTTACACTGATCCGATGATCCAATCATCCTTCATCTGGCTTTTTTTATAGCCCTTCTTTCTCTTATTCAAAGATGAGATGGTGAGAATTTCCTAACAAAAGTGATTCAATAGAATCATAAGCACTCCATGATGGTCCTAACACATAAATGGCTTGAGTTGTAAAATGAATCTTTTTAATGCCAATCTTCACCATTCTATTAAAAGTCACTGATCAAATGGTTAATATTTGTCAGATTTGGATGATACTTGCATGCTACCCCAGAAAATGTGCTACTATGCAATAATTGAGGAACAACCATGATATCAATTTTTTAGTCTCCAATCACAAGGAAAAAAAATATTCCTTTTTAGCAATAGCAACATTTAAAACAAAAGTTTGAAAACTTTACAACACTAGAAAATAGGCAGCTGGAAAGTGTCCTAGTTTGTCAATTAGCATGAGCGTTGAGTCAGCTAGACAGAGGATCCCCATAGGAAGATTGATCAAGCGATTGTCTCAACAGGATGTGTGCACGAACTCGCCACAGGTAAATCTTAGCCTCACATCCCATGTCCTAAAACTCCAGGTAATTAAAACCGTTAAAAATTGGAAAGAACATCTTAGGTTTTTGGTTAGAAAACTTTTTCAAAACTTCAGGAAAATCTTTGAGTTTTCTACCTTTGTCGATTTATCGATACATGGTTCGATAAAATCGAACCTTATTATCGATGTCCACAAATCTCATTCGATATTATTAGAATGAGGACATAAGATGTCCAACAACCACAAAAATCTCTGGACAGAATTATCGATGTATCGATAGAGGGTTCGATATCATCGACATTTTAATCACGAGTCCATCGAAGAGACTCGATAAAATCGACATCAGGTCTGTTGTGTCTAAAGTTCTGTTAAGGCAAATCATTAATCCTCGATATATCGAAGAGCTCCTCAATATCCTTGGAATTCAAATGTCGATGATATCGGAATTCCTTCGATGATATTGGATTAAGACACATTTCTATCCAGCAAGTTTGTCAGGTTACTTTTCTAAGATCGAGGGTCTCTCGATAAAATTGATATTCAAATATCGATCATATCGAGGCATGGTCGATGTCATCGAATGTGGATATAAACTGTCTGGCAAGCTTGTAGGGAAATTCCTTGGAATTATCGATGAATCGACACTGCCTTGATGTCATCGATATTCAAATTCTGATGATATTGAGTGATGCTTAATCATATTATACACTTGAAATTTTTCAAAGGCAAGTCTCTCACATTTTCAAATGTTGAGGAATCGAACCTTGTGTCGATGAAATCGGAGTTCAAAATCCGATGACATCGACGAACGTTCGATTTCCTCGACCAGCTGGCAAAAGGTTTCAAAAGAGTTTGACATTTGAGTTCGAGTCATCGAGCGGCCAGTTGATAATGTCGAGAGTATACGCTCGATGATATCGACCCTATTCGATGATATCGAACTCTGTAAAAAATATGACCGTTTTATATCCGTTGGAACCTTTTGCTTATTTAATGAGAGCTTGCCCTTGGTTGTTGGATAGAGAGAAAATAGAGACAGCTTTTGAGTGTTTAACCTTACATCATATATCTTATGCCTTTTCTCTCGTGGAAGTTCATCCTCCAATCCACATTTATCATTGACATTCAATAGAGTGGATTAGGGAATGAACTTCTGCATTCAAGGATGATGCAGCTACCACCTTAATGGCAAATCATTAAGCTGGGATGCCTTGAATGCATAGATTATTGGAATCGCTCTATCTCCCTTATAAGAAAACATTTAATAGAGTAGGATTTCATCATAACCTTGACCCAACTCGTTGCCATGTATTGGTACATCTCCTGAGTTGCAAATCAAGGAAGCTGAAGATTCTTCTTCATCAAAGGAGGAGATCTTCATCAATGCACTAAACGGGGCTCATCTACTTATCTGTAAGTCATTAGTGTCCAGAGGACCCTTGTGACCATTTCTTCTTAGGATTGGGTCTAAGGTGTTTCTCACCCCTTACAAGTCCTCATAAGAGGCCTCCAGCGGGAGTGTACGTGGGGGTGCTTTGTGTTAACTCTTACTTTGTGGAGAGCATAAACTCTTAGGTCCTTGTGTGGGTCCTTAACCTGTGTGGTCTAAAACTTAGGTTCCTTGTGTGGATTCTTGGCCAGTGGGTCCTAAAAGTCGGGTACTATGTGTTGACCCTTGCTCATGGGAGTATAAACTGTGTCGTGTAGACATGCTGTGTTAGCCTGAGTATAGGTTGTACTAGTTAGAGGTGAACCTATTGTGAAACCTCCTTTAGTGAGATCTAGTACACTCAAGGGTTGAGTGCGTCCGCTAGAAGTGGAGTAGACAAGTAATCGAACCACTATAAAAATGAATGTGTTTATGATAGCTATTGCCTTTCATTATTTATGTGATTTCCCTAAATACTTTCATACTTGATTATCTTAGATCACACCTCACACACACAGTCACATCCATCATAAACTAATTTGCATATCGTTTATCTCTCAAATAGTTTTATAATTGGATCCTCTACAAGGCTTGGAAGCCAGTAGAGTTACTCTATAGTAATCCTAATGCATGCTTACGTTTAGGATTAGAGGGATAGGATTTTAAATTGTCATAAAATACTACAAAGTCCTATTGACCCCCCTCTAAGACATATTAGCATATTCCTACTTTAACTAAAGCGGTCATTACCGCAATTTCAATTGGTATCAGAACGGGTCTCTCCTAAGGGATTCACCACTTAGAGAGTGATCTTGACTGAAGTTGGTAATATGACCAAATGAGAGGGCTCATCGGTCACTAGACCTTCAGTGTTTGATGGATCAAATTATTCATACTAGAAGGCTAGGATGCATTACTTTCTGAGATCCTTGGATCATGATGTTTGGGATATTGCGAAAAGGGGATATGTGCCACCAACTGAATAAATAGTACTTGATAATGGCACAACTATCACTAAACCAAAAGCCAAAGAAAAGTGGACAACATTCGATAAAGAAAACTAAACTGCTGAGGCTAAAGCAATAAATGTTATCTACTGTGCTGTGTCCCAAGACATTTTCAATCAAATCAGTATGTGTGGGATAGCCAAAGAAGCATGGGATTTGTTGGAAACAACTCATGAAGGAACAAGCACTGTGAAGAGATCCAAACTGCAACTCCTAACATCACAGTTTTAAAGTCTCAGAATTGAAGAGCATGAGACCTTCATGGAGTTCTTCACAAAAATGAACATCATTTGCAACTCCATGGGTGGATTAGGTGAAAAAGTTCCAGTTCCAAAAATCTATAGAGAAATACTAAGATCATTACCGGAACGGTTCAATCCTAAAGTAACAACCACTGAGGAGTGTAGAAACATGGATGAAATGAAAGTAGAAGAACTAGTAGGTTCCCTACAAACATTTAAACTACACTTTAAACAAACTCCAAAATCCAAGACTACTATCCTCAAAACCTCAAAGAATACAACAACTGAGGACATTGAAAGTGAAAGAGAAAACAAAGATGAAGAAGTGGCTTTGTTGGCTCAACGGTTTAGAAAATTCTTTCAGAAAAATCGTGGTCGTCCATTTAAAGGAAGACAGATGAACAACAAACATTTCACAGGTGAATCTGGTAAAAAGTCCAAGGAACCACAATGTTATACCTATCAAAAGTTTGGACATCTGTCTACTGAATATCGAAATTGAAAAACTAAGGGAAAGACAATGGCAACCACATAGGATGATACGGAAGAGTCAAACTCAGAATCTAGCGACTCAGAGAGCGATGGAGACCAGAAATCTTTGAAAATTCTTATGGTCTCCACTGCCTCAACGATTCCCACTAAAACCGAGAATGTTAAAGAACTGTAAGCTAATAAATCATTTCCATCAAATAATGAGGAAACTGATAAGGAAGAAGAAGAACAAGATAAATTACAGGATGCTTACAATCAACTCTACATTCATAGCATCAACATCCTTAAAAGACTTGGAATATTTGAAAACAAAAGGGAATTGCTACAAAAAATCTAGATAAAACTTTAAAAATTAATACACATCTAATTAATGATTTACAGCAATATCATTCAAATAATGATAGACTAGAAAGAATCAACGTCTTCCTTAAATCTAAGTCTGAAAAACTAAACAAGCAGGTTGAGCTATTAAAAGATAAAAACATTCTCCTTCAGAATGAAAATCACACGCTCCTATTTGATTTAGAAGAATCCAAAAAACTTGCTAAGATAAACTATAAATTTTCTTAGAGTGGTGAGAAATTAGAAAAATTCTTAGGTATGGGAAGACCCAGAAAGGACAAGAGTGGCTTAGGATATGATAAATTCAAAACAAAAACTGGAAATGCAGCACCAATGACTGAAAAATCTATTGCTTCAGGAAGTAAACCAAGAGCCACTCCTATTTATCATTTATGTGGTGATTATGGTCATTATAAGTTTGAATGCAAGTCACCTAGGAGGATTCAACATAATTCTAGTCAAAATCATACCGGTAAATATAGACCGACCAGAGGAACAATACAAAATGTCAAGAGTACACCTAGGAATATGGATAGAAGAAATACACATCCATCACCACCTAGAATGACTAACAGAATGAAGGAGTTATTAAATTAAGCGGCTGAATTAAACAAGAAAACAAATGAATATGGAAACACGATTCAGTTGCCTAACTTGATTAAAGAAACTACCATAGTTAAAAATCCTGTCACAAAATGGGTAGTAAAAAAAAAGAAAAATTGCCTTGTTACTCACTCAAATCATATAACAGGCAATGACACTAAGTGGTATCTGGATAGCAGATGCTCAAGACATGTCACAGGTGACAAATCCCTTCTTTCAAATTATTCAGATCTTATTGATGGGATAGTCACCTATGGAGACGGAAGCACCGCTAAGGTAATTGGATAGGGAATTATAAAAGGAATAAATTCGCTCAAAAATGAGAATGCCTTTTGATTAAAAGGATTAACACATAATGTTCTGAGCATTTCTCTAATATGTGACAATAAGCATGTGGTTACATTTAATAAACAGGAATGCGAAATCCTTAACCTATCAAGAAAATCAGTGATGAAGGGTTGTTGCACAAATAACCACTACTATGTCATTAAAGGCGAAGGAAGAACTGATCCATATACCTAGAAATATTGAGCATGGAAACACGAGTCTAGGTCATGCATCTAGATCTAGATAGTTGCCGAAAACATGCAATTTTTGCTGATCTCCTATTGATATATATGAGGTTTCTCACCTTAATCTTTTTGTATATAAACATATTGATGTTTATAATTTTGAATTGGACAATGCTTGTACAAATTTTTACTGTGTATATTGGTTGATATAAAGAGATACATTATTATACATAGAAGATTGTCAATATGCTGCTGAATGAAAAATATATACCTTCGATATGTCTGTCGATAAATCATATGGACTCTCGATTAAATCGACCAAGTTTCGATATCATCGATGCCTCCTTGAAAATTGAAAAGTCACATGATCGAGAATGTTATCGAAGACAGCCTCGATAATATCGAATGGGGTCCATCGATATCATCGAAACAATGTTCAATGATATCGAAGTATGCCGCCCGATAAAAGGCGATCGAGTGGAAAAAATCGCATTTTTCTTTTAAAAATTAATTTTCCTTCTCCTTGCTCGTCCCTTTCAGCTGGAGGTTCATCAATGGGTTCAAGACGTCCTTCAAATTTGGTAATATCCCTTTCATTTCCTCCTTACATCAAGATTCCATCTTGCTCTGTTTAGGGTATTTCCTAATTTTCAAAAGAAACTCTGCCCTTTGTCTCCAAACTCTTCAAATCCCTCTCTGTGAGTATTGAAAAATGGGGAAGGACAAAAAAAAATCATCTGGTCCCAAAGAATCCTCACGATCCTCCAGGCAAAAAGTTCTTGCTCCAAGGGAAAGGGTAAGAGCTACTGAACGTGGGACTCCCACTCGCCAGCGAACACGCTAGACCGCATGCAACAAGTACCAATACAAAGCATCGGCCCCACTTCCAGCATAGGTGAATCCTGTGCTTGCCAAATACACTAGGTGGAAGTTAGTTTTTGAAAGAAAGGTCGACAGAGAATGCCTCCAACCATATAATCTAGAACCCTTATTGGCCGAAATTGGATGGCTACCCCTACTCGATTTTGGCGGTCCTTATCAATATGAGCGGACCTACAATTTCATTGTTCCTGTCATTCGCCGGTGTCTGACCCTCCATTCATCACGATTTCTGTTGATGGTGATGATGTTGAAATTACTCCTGCAGCGGTTGCAAACATCCTTGGGCTCACATTATCACCTGTTGGCCTCTCGAACTTCGACCTTGAGAGTGCTGAAACCCAGTCCATGGTTACCAAATTTCTCTGTCATGGTCATGATATCCTCTGGTATTAAGGCAATGCACTAAAATTAAAGTTCATGGAACCGCGGTATCGTATCCTGCATGGTATCTTTGCCTCCAATATATATACTAACAGCACCAATCGTTCGGATCTCACCGGGTTCATGGCCATGATAGTTTACTTCGTTGCTACAGGGATCCAAATCTACCTTCCTACCCTGATTGTGCATTAGCTGGTATATGCAATTCATACATCTCGGGATGTGCACTTGCCCTATCCTTGGATCATTCACACTGTATGCAATGCGATTGGTTTTCCAACAACTAATGACCCGGAACTTCGCCTTCAACACTTCAACAAGAATAATATTCAAAGAATGGACTTGAAGTTTCACAAATTTCTAAAAGACCAAGCCAAGGAAGGAATTTAATAAGAATGAGAAGGTGGTGTAGGCGATGCTCTAACTGAAGGCGTTAGAATGGTTGAGGGTGACCCTCTTGAGCCCCAACAAGCTTCGTCCTCAATTAAACTCGGGCATACAAAACAGTTCAAGCTTCATCAGGTTAGGATTAGAGCAATACAACGAGATGTCACCTAGCTCAAGGAGTCTATGAATGCACGGTTCACTGTCTTGGAACAACTAGTGAATGGGGTGCAACAAACGGTACAACAATTGGTGGATCTGATCACCTGCAGGCGTGACGATACTGCACTATCTTCCTCCACTCCTCTGCCATAGTGCTGACATTCGAGAACTATCACATACACTTCTCTTATATCCACATATGGGCATTGGTATCTTTTTATATGCCTTACGATCCCATCAGTGTATGTGATAGATTACTAACTTGTATAGTCTGACAGGTTCTTTTATTTTTGGATATGTATATGCCCGTGAATGGGTTAAATACCTATGGCTATTTTTGGGTATTTTTTTTAGTTTTGGGATGGCTGATTATACTACTGCCAATCTTGGGTAGTATGTATTGAAAAGGCTAAGCTATATGTCCTAGGAGGGAAGGGGGGGTGAATAGGACTATGCCAAATTAAACTTTTAACAGCGGAAACTAAAGAATATGATAGCCAACAAAAGAAATGAAACAAATCACAATACAGGAATGTAAAGCAACCTCAAATTCAAGTCTTGAGAAGCTGATACAAATGTTGTTCTAAGGACAACCTTGCACCATAAAAACCAAGGGTTTATGGCCGGACAACCTTACTAGAACGATAAGTATCAATATCCCAAACTGAAGAAGAATAATAAAGGGAAATAGCAGAAAGTAAAGTCTAAACTATTACAACATTCCCACAATGCTTGAAATATAAATATTACAACATTCACATCCACACATACATCCCATAATTCTGGATGATAAAAGATAGGAAATATTACACGAACATTCAAACCACAAGACACAAAGAATTATAGTGGTTCGCCTGTGTGTACACCAACTGTTAAACAACAGCCACACAACTACTCCACTCCTAATATCCTCACACAAGAGATATCAACATTCACTATCAAAATAGGTTTCATAGGTTCACCTAAAACCTTCACAATTGTATCTTTTATATGGGCTTACACAATTCAAAAACCCCACTTTTTGAGTTTTTTGGCTCTCCTCAGATAACCAACACAATGAGATTTTTCTGGCTTAACCTCAAACAAAACCAAAAAAAATGAATTTACAATAAATGTAAAATACCTGAATTTCTCCTTTTGTTGTAGCCCGGAAGAACCAATCAGAGTAGAAGTTTGAATGTGAAGTTCAATGTCCAATACTCACTTTGATATGGTTCTAAGTTCTAATTGATTTTAAATTAAACCATTTGCGCTAGCTATATTTGATTTTGATTCCAAGAAGAAGGAATACAACAATTCCTCTTTTCAATTTAAATTGGAATATAGAAACAAAATCAAATTAAATAAGCTAACAAAAGAGAATATTAAATAAGCACAATGTAGCTTAAAAATAAACACAAACTTATCTCGGAGTGATGCCTTGATTTTACTTAAATTGAGTTATCAATCTCTGAAATTCATTGTCTATTTATAGATGCAAAAATCACACCTACGACTGGTCTTGAGTACTCCATGACTGGTCGTAGATGAAAAGGATTTTTGAACTTTCAAGCGGGATTGAAACAGACGGTAACACGACCGGTCGTAGGGTGTCTACGACTGGTCGTAGGACCTCTACGTCTGGTCGTAGAAAACCCACGACTGGTCGTAGGACTCAAGGATTCATTGCTGTAGTTTGAGTCGAAGAACTAAGACTGGTCGGATGACTAGTTGACACTGTTCACACGACCGGTCGAACAGAATCCAGGACTGGTCGTAGATGAATAGGAAATTCTGAACAATTGCACCAAACTTAGGACTGGTCCTGGATTTTCTAGGATTGGTCGAACTAGTGCTAGGACTAGTTGAACAAGGTCCAGGACTAGTCTTAGAACAGTCCAAATACTTATAAAGTGATTCAATATGAATTATGTATTCAAAATGACCTACCCTAAAGTCAATCTAAGGTCTATCATACTTGAGACATGAAGTATGAACATTGAAACTTCATTCAATCAGATGAAGGTTGACCTTTAAACCTTATGAAGCTTGAGATCTCTACTTGATGTAGCTTGATCTTGAGATCTTCTACAGCTTAGATTTGTCTTCTTAGAATGTACTTCATTTTTGAACATCATCTTTAGACTTGAATAAGCGCTCTTCTGATTGACGTAGTTCTGAACATTGAAGCTTACAGAAGAGGATTAAGTACATGACTTTGCATTTCTTGAAGTAGATTACCATACTTGACTTGAAGCATTGATGCAGTGTCTTAAACATCCAGACAACAACATACACAAGACACATGCAGAGGTTTTGGCACCACAAAATTTGACAACCAAAGAAGCATGAGACCATAGCACTTACAATCTCCCCCTTTGTCAAATTTGTGATAAAACACACTCCAAAGAAGAAAAGCACAACTCATATATAAAAGAACCAGTTACAGCCGGATTAAATAATCATGCACCAATTGTTAACTTAATGAATAATGCACCAGTTGTTAATAAGCACAAATATTATGGCCTAGTTAACGAATCATGCACCAGTTGTTAACAAGCACACTAGTTGTTAACAAGCACAAATATTATAACCTGGTTAATGAATCATGCATCGTTGTTAACAAGCATAAATATTACTCCCCCTGAGTGGCACATATAAATCCAAAAGAAATTTTTATGCTACTACTTCCACAAATATCAATCTATATACCCAATAAATTCTCCCCCTTTTTGTCACAATATGACAAAGGAAGAAATAAAAGGATAATTAGCAGGAGAGTAAGTAATGGATGAACTAGTCAATATATAAGCAAGTTAAAAAGTCCACACACTATAAGCTAGTTCAAACAAAAAAATAGTTACTTAAGGTTCATACACCACCAAAAGTAAAAGGTAATAAAGTTAATACAGACCAATATAATCACTTAATCAGATCCTGAAGAAGGAACAGGAATAGAAGGATCAAGTTGATGAAAGCCCTTATTTATACGCCTAAGATACTTGTGCATATATTTAAACCTTAAATCATGGGCAACATTCATATTTTCTACCTTCTCTTCCAAAGCACGTAAACACGCATCAAACTCAGATGACTCATAATCAGGATCATTTCCAAAGTCAGATTCTATCTCATAAAAAATGTCATCCATGTTAATATCATCAGGAGGAAGATCACTAGCATCTTCTTCATTCCTAGCTTCAGCTCCACTTTCACCAACATCCAGTTGGCCAGGAGTCAATCCCAATTTCATCTTGTTTATATTAGAATTGTTGAAAATGAGATGATGGATAGGAGCCTCTCCAACAAGCATAGACACTAGCATATGATTAGCTCTGATACCAGGATTAGGAAATGAGGAAGACGAGATTTTTTTCCAAATTATAAAAGACCCAACGCGCTCCACGATCAGTCTTGAGCTGTCCTTGACCGGTCGAGTACAACCACTACTAGTCTTGTACAGGAAAAAACATGTATTTTTTTATAAAAATTTATAATTTAACCACATAAAGTATCAAATATATATATACACTATGATACATACATGCATAAATAATCAATTTTGAATGCACATACCAAGATCAAATTTTAACTTATTAAACCTACTTTTGTTGAGCGGTTTAGTGAAAATGTCAGCAAGTTGAGTCTCAGTCAGAATGTATTCTAAAGATATTATTTTTTCTTCCACTAATTCATGAATATAATGATACCTAATGTCAATGTTCTTAGTACGTGAATGTTGGATTGGATTTTTTGAAATATTTATCACACTACAATTATCACAATATAATATTATTGATTCTTGTGCAATTCCATAATCGCTTAACATACGTTTCATCCAAACAAGCTGAGTACATGCATTTCCTACTGCGATGTATTCAGCCTCAGTAGTTGAGAGCGATATAGAACTTTGTTTCTTGCTGAACCAAGAAACTAAACAATTTCTAATATGAAAACAACCACCACTGGTTGATTTCCTATCATCGATATTACTAACCCAATCAGCATCAGAGTACCCAGCCAATTGAACACTAGTATCATATGGATACCAAAGACCCAATTTAGCAGTACTTGCAACATATCTCATAATCTGCTTGACCGTAATTAGATATGACTCTTTAGGGTTAGATTGATATCTAGAGCAAATACCAACACTTAAAGTAATATCAGGTCTACTAGCAGTTAAATAAAGTAGACTACCAATCATACTTCTATACAGTCTAGGATCCACATCTTTACTTGTAGAGTCCTTTGAGAGTCTTAAAGTTATACTCATATGAGTATCAAAGTTCTTACCATTCTCAAATCCGAACCTTTTAATCAAGTTCAAGGCATACTTGGTTTGAGAAATAAAAATACCATCAGGTTGTTGTTTTACTTGCAACCCTAGAAAAATGTTTAATTCTCCAACCATGCTCATTTCGAACTTAGATTTCATTAAATCTGCAAACTCAACAGTCATGTTAGTACATGTTGATCCATAAATAATATCATCAACATAGATTTGAACCATTAAGATATCATCATTATATTTCTTAACAAAGAGAGTCTTATCGACACTGCCCATTTTAAAATTATGACTTAGTAAATACTTAGTCAATTTTTTGTACCATGCCCTGGGAGCTTGTTTTAAACCGTAGAGAGCCTTTTTAAGGTGATACACATGATCAGTGTTCTTAGGGTCTTCAAAACC
This sequence comes from Magnolia sinica, assembly GCF_029962835.1. NCBI lineage: Eukaryota > Viridiplantae > Streptophyta > Magnoliopsida > Magnoliales > Magnoliaceae > Magnolia > Magnolia sinica. The sequence goes on along the minus strand of NC_080582.1, from coordinate 33,488,570 downwards.
CATTGGTTGTTCCACATACACTTCTTCATGTAGATCACCATTTAAGAAGGCACTCTTTACATCCATTTAATAAATTTTAAACTTCCTAAAGCATGCAATGGATATAAAAAGTCTGATTAACTCAAGACGAGCTACTGGGGCAAAGGTTTCATCATAATCAATGCCTTCTATTTGAATGTACCCTTGTACAACTAGTCTGGCCTTGTTTCGAATAATATTACCAAGTTCATCAAACTTATTTTTGAAAATCCACTTAGTTCCTATGAGCTCTTCTTGCATCGCAACTATCTAGTTTTCGTCAAAAAAAGCTTCTTTTACGTTAGCCGGTTCTATTTGGGATGTGAAGAACATGTAATTACATATGTCTTCTAGTTGTCTACAAGTGTACACACCAATGAGAGGGTTTTCAAGAATCTGAGTAGTTGGATGATCTTTAACAGACCTCTGTTTAGTATTAGTTTGATTTGATGAAGTATCTGGTTTGTCAATTAAAAGAACCTCATCATTATCTGAACTTGGGGCAGGTGTATTCAAATGATCATCTATGACCATATTTATAGATTCTTGAATCACACTAGTCCTTTTGTTCAGTACGTGATATGCATGACTGCTTAAAGAATATCCTAAAAAGATTCCTTCATCACTTTTAGTGTTAAATTTTTCCAGATTTTCACGGTCACGCAAAATATAGCACTTGCTGCCAAAAACTCGAAAGTATTTGACAGTAGGCTTCTTATCAAACCAAATTTTATAAGCAATTTTATTATTATATTTACATGTATAAACTCGGTTAATAATATAGCACGCACTATTTATAACTTCAGCCCATAGATTTCTAGGGAGCTTCATACTATTCAACATTACATTTTCCATTTCTTGAAGTACTCTATTTTTCCTCTTCACAATTTTATTTTGTTGTGGTGTTTGGGAGCAAAGAATTCATGCGATATTCCCTGATCGCTATAGAATTTTTCAAAACTATTATTCTCAAATTCAGATCCATGATCACTACGGATTTTACTGACTTGAGAACCCTTTTCAGTTTGAATCCGCTTGAGCACTCTTTTTACTTCATCAAGGGTTTCTGATTTATCACTTAAGAAGGCTACCCATGTGAATCTAGTATAATCATCCACGATCACCAGAATGTAGGCCACCTCGACTCTTTGACCTGGTTGGTCCTATAAGATCCATATGAAGAAGTTCGAGTAGTCTTGATGTGGCATTGGAGTTCACTTTCTTATGAGGGCTCCTTATTTGTTTACCAATCTGGCATTCGCCACATATTTTGTCTACTTTATGTATTTAGACCTCTTATTAGTTCTCTTTTGCTCAATCTATATAAATTACGGTAGTGTACATGTCTAAGGCGTTTATGTCATAATTTCGTTTCATCAATATGGACCATGTAACACAATTGATTAGATGAGCTACCATCGCATACAATATAACAATTTTCAGAAGTCCTATGACCAGTTAATATTACAGAACCCTTTTTGTTTAAGATTTCACGACCATGATTTGAAAACTTCACACTATGATTGTTATCGCATATTTGAGATATGATTAACAGGTTGTGTTTTAGTCCCTCAACATATAAAACATTCTTAAATAAGGAAAGATTATAGAGTTGAACCGTACCTTGGCCAATAATCTTGCAGTTGCTACCATCACCAAATGTGACTGACCCATCAATCATATCTTTAAGATCGGTAAATAAAGCCTTGTCGCCTATCATATGCCTGGAGCATCCACTATCTAGGTACCACTTTGAATGACTTGTAGCTTTGAAACCAGTGTGGGCAACCAAGCAAGTAACCTTAGGAACCCATTTCATAACAGTTTTGGGTTTAGGAGAGTAGTTGGTCTTCTTCTGTCTGTTGTTGTAAGAATGACATACTAAGTTAGATTTTAAAAGCTCCTTAAGTAAATCAACTATTTTTTCGGCTAAAGGGTTTCGATTCTGATTTTTATAGTTAATAAAGTTGCTTTTAAGTTTTTGAAAAGTTTTAGCATTTTTAGAAAAACCTTGAATAGTACTTTTCCCTTTTGAGTTAGAGGTTTCTCCTTTCACAAACTTAGGAGGAGTATTCTTTTGTTTAGAAGGTATATTCTTATCATAGCCCAACCCGGATCTATCACCACATTTTCTAGATCTGGATAAGAGTTTTTCAAACTTTGAATCTCCTTGGGGATACCTCCATGTATCCTTTAAACTCAAAAGTGAAGAGTTTTCAAGTTTAAGTTTGTCATTTTCAGATTTAAGATTTTCAATCAGGGAGGTTTTGAATTCTAAATCGCATTTAGTCTTTTTAAAACAATCTGAAATATGGAATTTTTCTAAAACAAGAGACTCATAATTTTCTTTAAGCTTTAAAAATTTTTCTTTTTGAAGTTTAAGTTTGACAGCAATTTTACAACTTTCCTTATATAGGGCATTGTAAGCATCTTGAAGATCATCTTCATTTTCACAATCACTATTCAGATTTTCTTCACTTGTTAAATCATCATTATCTGAAAATGTGAATTTGGCTAGAGTCATAAGAGCTTTAACTTCACTGCCCGAATCGGTTTCAAAATCTTCTGATTCAAAAGAGGCTTCAGAATCAGAGGATTCATCCCAAGTAGCCAACATACCCTTCTTTTTGGGTTTGTCCTTTTTAGGACACTTGTTTGCCAAATGCTCATATTCTTTACAGTTGTAACACTGACTGTCTTTTAATAATTTTCAAGATTTAGATTTAGGTTTAGATCATTTCTTACCATTTTCTTTTTGAAAATCAACCTTCTTTTTACTTTCGAAAATTTTGTAAAATTTTTCGCCAAAGGGCCATATCATCTTTAGAGTTTTCTAAATCAGAATTTTCTTAAAAACTATTTTTAAAAGATTTAAGAGCAATTGATTTTCCTTTTAGAGCTTTAAAAGTTAACTCATAAGTTGTAAAGAGCCAACTAATTCCTCTACCCTCATATTGTCCGTATCACAAAGTTCCTAAATCGCGATTACCTTAAAATTGAACCATTCAGGATGTGAGCGTAGTATCTTTACACACACTTTACTTTCTAGGATTTTATCACCAAGACCCCACATATAGTTCACAATGTCATTTAATCTAGTGTAAAAGTCCATAAACATTTCATTTTCCTCCATATGAATTTCTTCAAATTTGGTTGTGAGGATTTGGACTTTAGATTTCTTGACGATTGATGTACCTTCGTGTGTCATTTGTAATATATCCCAGGCTTGCTTTGCAGGATCACAGGATATAATTCTTTTGAACTCATCCGGTGATAGTATGCAAGTGATTGCATTTAGCACTTTTGCATTTGCACTACTCTCACTTTTCTGAAGTGTGGTCCAAGAAAAATAAGTTGTTATTCTCATTGTTTTTGAACCATCGATACCAGTCACTTCAGTGGTAGGAGGGGTCCATTCATTCATTGTGGCAAGCCACACACTTTCATCCATGGATTTAAGGAAAATCCTCATCTTGGCTTTCCAATAGGCATAATTGGTGCCATCAAATGGTGGAGGCCTAGTGACTGAAAGACTATCAAAATTTGACATTTTATATATAGCTTAGATCGTTAGCTGAGGAAATGAATCCAAGAATAAAGAATTAAAAGTGAGCTATTAGGCTCTGATACCACTTGAAAAGGCTAAGCTATATGTCCTAAGGGGGGTGTGAATAGGACTATGCCAAATTAAACTTTTAACAGCCGAAACTAAAGAATATGATAGCCAATAAAAGCAATGAAACAAATCACAATCCAGGAATGTAAAGCAACCTCAAATTCAAGTCTTAAGAGGCTGATACAAATGTTGTTCTAAGGACAACCTTAAACCATAAAAACCAAGGGTTTATGGCCGGACAACCTTACTAGAACGATAAGTATCAATATCCCAAACTGAAGAAGAATAATAAAGGGAAATAGCAGAAAGTAGTCTAAACTATTACAACATTCCCACAATTCTTGAAATGTAAATATTACAACATTCACATCACACATACAACCCACAATTCTGGATGATAAAAGATAGGAAATATTAAAAGAACATTCAAACCACAAGACACAAAGAATTATAGTGGTTCGCCTGTGTGTACACCAACTGTTAAACAACAGCCACACAGCTACTCCACTCCTAATATCCTCACACAGGGGATATCAGCATTTACTATCAAAATAGGTTTCACAAGTTCACCTAAAACCTTCATAATTGTGTCTTTTATATGGGCTTACACAATTCAAAAACTCCACTTTTTGAGTTTTCTGGCTCTCCTTAGATAACCAACACAATGAGATTTTTCTGGCTTAACCTCAAACAAAACCAAAATAATTGAATTTACAATAAATGTAAAATACCTGGATTTCTCCTTTTGTTGTAGCCCGGAAGAACCAATCAGAGTAGAAGTTTGAATGTGAAGTTCAATGTCCAATACTCACTTTGATATGGTTCTAATTTCTAATTGATTTTAAATTAAACCAGTTGGGCTAACAATATTTGATTTTGATTCCAAGAAGAAGGAATACAACAATTCTTCTTTTCACTTTAGATTAGAATATAGAAACAAAATCAAATTAAATAAGCTAATAAAAGAGAATATTAAATAAGCACAATGTAGCTTAAAAATAAACACAAACTTATCTCAGAGTAATGCCTTGATTTTACTTGAATTGAGTTATCCATCTCTGAAATTTGTCATCTATTAATAGATGTAAAAATCACACCTACAACTAGTCGTAAGTACTCCACGACTGGTCGTAGATGAAACAAATTTTTAAACTTTCAAGCGGGATTTGTAAGACCCGTGTCCTAGTCTGTACTGTTCCGTTGGTTTTCACGGTCCTTCCGGTCAAATTCTGGCAACCTTCGCACCGTATCCGGTGTTTGTGCATGATCCTAAGCCAGGTCCCGCGCACCGACGTCGGCTCGATCCAAAAGTTGTATCATAGCGACCGCGTCGTCGCCGCGGTTCCAACGTCGTGACTTGCGCACCGAACCGATACCCAGGCAAGAAGATGCCGATCTGCGTTTATTTAGAAGAAACACCACGCGTTGCGGATTTCGAGGGAATCTCTACACAATTAGTCCCATCAATCAACCATAAATGCAATCATACCTCAAGTACTACAACCCATTTCCTCCTTTTTCAAAAGTCTACTCTCTTTCCACCTCACCATTCCTCTTTTTCTCATTTTCAACCACAATCATCTCTCTTCTCCACCAATTTCAAACTAAACCATACCTCTCATCACTCCTTTCTTACAACCATCACTCCACCCATCCCTTCATCCATTATTTCTATCTCTCCTTCTCATTCTCTAGCAATTTTTCAAATCCCATGAGAGCTCCAATATCCAAGCTCTCTCCCAAATAACAAGTGTGGTCCACCTTCTCATCTTCCATCTCAACCATCTAAACCCCATCAACCTCCATCAAAGTTAAAGCTAAGGAGCATTGGAGTCTAAGGGACCAAGAAGAAGGAAGATAAAGTGGGTGATTTGTCATTATTTTAAAATTTAGGGCCCACTTGTTGGTGGGACCCATTTGGATGTATGTGATTTAATCAAGAGGGCCCATAGTGGCGGGGTTCCTCTATCTCACCGTATATCTCTCTCCATCTCTCTCTCTCTTTCTTTGTAATGGTGTGGATCCCACCAATATGTGTTACATCTACCCCGTCCATCTACATCAAACGGTGTGGCCCACTCTATTACAGGTGATGATCCACACCATCCATTGTTTGGATGGACCCAATGCTTTATATATATATATATATATATATATATATATATATATATATATATATGTTATATTTTGTATAATATATATATAATATATAATATAATATGTATAATATATATAATATAATATATGTATTATATGTATATATTTGGTGGGCCACGTTCATGTGGGACCCATCACAATATATGTGTTTGACCACACCATCCAGCGTCACTGGATGCTGGACGGGCGTGGCCAACTTGGAGTGTGTATACTGACAATGGTGTATACTCACAAGCTAACAAAAACGTTATTAAGGGAGCCTTTTTGGAGTAGGCTGCCCATGCAGGCCCCACCTTGATGTATAGACACAATCCAAGCCGTCCATCCTTCTCCTCAGATCACTTTAGACGTTGAGCTGAAAAAATTGAGGCTGACCCCATTTTCTGGTGGGCCATACCATAGGAACTATTGGTATTACCCTTAAAATCCACCGTGACCCTTCTATTTGCCAAAAATAGGGCGAATTTTGGACTCCTTTGGTCGGTCTTGGACCAAGGAATCCAATGGCTGGTGTGGATCTGGTTGATGTGGGCCCCGTCTGTGGAAAACCACAGAAAAACGGTTTTTTTCAAAAAAAAAGAAGGAAGAAGCAGCATGCAGCGGCGCTGCTGCTGCTGTCAGAGCGCCACAGGCGCTGCCTGTGCCCGACGACGGACGGACGGACTGGGCTCACGGCCCCAGTTGTGGGCCCCACCTTGATGCCTTTCGACCATCCACACCGTGCATTTGATGGGTCCCTATGGACCATCCGTCCATACCAAAAATCAGACTTATACGGAACTCATGTGGACCACACCATTTAAAATCGTGTGAAGACATGCCAAAACATATAAAATCACTTGGTGGGGCCTACCTGAGTTTTGAACGTTGCTGAAACTTGGTTTGGACCGTCAACTAGGTGGGACTCACCTAATGGGCGGGCCGGATCTGTGGACCACATCACAGTGGGCCCTAGGTTGGGTGGCCTCATCAACGTTAATGGTAAATAAACATTACTGTGGGGCCTGGTCCAGACCGGGTTGTATGAAAAATAAACATTACGGTGGGCCCCTCCACCTCGTGGCCCTGTGTGATCAGGTTGTATGAAAAATAAACATTTCAGTGGGCCCTTGGTCCACATGACCCCATCAACAGGCTGTATGGAAAATTAAAAAAATACAGTGGGCCCTATCCAGGCCCACGTGACCTTATGGATAGATTGGATGATAAAAAAAAATACAGTGGGCTCTACCCTGGTCCACATGACCCTATGAATAGTTGGGTGGAAAATAAATATTATGTTGGGCCTTAAGTTGGGTGGAAAATAAACATTATGTTTGGCCTTAAGTTGGGTGAAAAATAAACATTATATTGGGCCTTAAGCTGGGTGGAAAATGAGCATTTTAGTGGGCCCCACTTATGTAAGTATTGTAAACCACACCCTCTATTAGTGTGGGCTCCATCATAATGTATGTGTTTCATCCAACTGTCCAACTGTTTTGGAGATAATTTAAGGTCCATTGTGGAGGCCCATCTTCATGTATTGGTGGTCTTTGTTGAGGCCTACCTTGATTTATATTAGGCCCATATTATGAGGCCCATTTGATGTACTGGAGGCCCACGGGTCAAGGCCCAATATGGTGTAATTCCACCATGATATATGTATTGATTTTGTAACGGGCCACGCCTTGGGAGAAATGCTGGTTTGACGTCCACATTGAATGGATAATGTTGGTTAAATGTTCGCATTATAACTCTCCCTAAGGCGCACTGATAAGCCCATACTTGTGGAAAGTAAGCCGTCTAGGCCCATCTCCGTTATGCACTGAGCTCATCCCTTTATACATGATTAGTATAGATCCATGATTCATGATCATCCACATCATATGTATGCCTGATGTGAGGAGTGACCGATCATATCATATGCCTTTGGGCGGACTGTTTATGGGCTCCCTGATAAGCGGAGTTGCCCATATAAATGCATGGTACACACAGGACTGTTGCATGACTGATAATATGATTCATGCACTTGCATTTGTGTGATTGTAGTTACTATATGCCCTAGCAACATCAGGGCCATAGCCTTCACAGACACATCGTGGATGGCTGGGTTGGATACCGAAAATGTTTGGTTCTAGCATACGGGAGCCATAGATGTCCCTGGATGAAAATCCCTAAACCTGATGGTACCAGAGGATGACTCCAATGTCGAGACCAAGTGGATATGTGAGCGCATGAGGGCCGAATACCAGGAGGCCGCGTCTCCCACTGTGTCGTGGTCGGTTGGAAAGGAGTGTGGCCTTACTCGCCCGAGGGTAGGGGGCAATACTAAGCTGAGTTTGACCATCTCGCGAATGGGTCCGCTATCGACATGCCGAATAGGTATTGGCAGACTATTGGTCAGGCGGATAGTGAGATTTCTTACGCTCACTTAGACTGTGCGGCTAGGAGAGCGACAGTGCCATTTGGAGTGTATTGAACCCCGGTGATTATCCAGAATGAGAACTATACTGATACATGATGAGGATTGGCATGCTTGAGTTGCATCTCGCATCACATGGCCGTGTTATGACCGATGGCATTCATATATTGCACTACGTAGCCTTGGTACGTCTGATTGCATTCATGTACTCATCACCATGATTCTGCATTACTCTGACCTTGCATTTTGAGCACGCTTATATTGCGCACATACTTACACCACCCTCTAAGCTTTCTATAAGCTTATGCACGATTGATGCGTGCAGGTGACGCCAGGACGCAGTCGCAGCCATAGTCTCGCTGTAGTTGGAGCGTGCAGTCGAGCTTCTGGAGTTTTGTTTCTTTTGTTACATTGTATTTTCCCTTTCAGTCGCATTGTACTCAAAAGTTTTTTATCATAGTGGATTTTATGGTGGTGTTCTTGTGGTTATTGTTCGTGGGTTATGCTTTTGGTTATGCTCGTTATGAACCAGACTGATGATTATAAATCCTCCTTGTAGTATCCCAGGATCGGAACCTGGTGAATAGGTGTCGGGATCCGAGAATGGGGTTCTACGGAGGCTGTCGGCGCCGGATTCGGCGATCGGAAATTTTGTGAGCCCGGTTTCCGAGTTCGGGGCGTGACAGGATTGAAACAAACGGTTACACGATTGGTAGTGGGACCTCTACGACTGGTCGTAGAAAACCCACGACTGGTCGTAGGACTCAAGGATTCGTTGTTGTAGTTTGAGTCGAAGAACTAAGACTGGTCGGATGACTAGTCGACACTGTTCACACGACCGGTTGAACAGAGTCCAGGACTGGTCGTAGATGAACAGAAAATTCTGAACAATTGCAACAAACTTAGGACTGGTCCTTGATTTTCTAGGACTAGTCAAACCAGTGCTAGGACTAGTCGAACAAGGTCCAGGACTAGTCTTAGAACAGACCAAATACTTATAAAGTGATTCAATATGAATTATGTATTCAAAATGACCTACCCTAAGGTCAATCTAAGGTCTATCATACCTAAGACATGAAGTATGAACATTGAAACTTCATTCAATCAGATGAAGGTTGACCTTTGAACTTTATGAAGCTTAAAATCTCTACTTGATGTAGCTTGATCTTGAGATCTTCTACAGCTTGGATTTGTCTTCTTAGAATGTACTTCATTTTTGAACATCATCTTTAGACTTGAACAAGCGCTCTTCTAATTGACGTAGTTCTAAACATTGAAGCTTACAGAAGAGGATCAAGTACATGACTTTACATTTCTTGAAGTAGATCATCGTAATTGACTTAAAGCATTCATGCAGTTTCTTGAACATCTATATAACAACAAACTACACAAGACACATATAGAGGTTTTGACACCACAAAATTTGACAACCAAAGGAGCATGAGACCATAGCACTTACATGTATATTTTTGGATATTTTGGAATCTAGCTATTCATATCTCATATATCATTACTGCCATATTTTGTAATCCCCTGTTTTCTCTGGTTCATATCGACAATGAAATCTGATGTGTGTGATGCTTGCTCCTTATCTCCATTTTATCTGCTTCTCTTACTGCTCTACTTGATCTCCTATGCATACCTACCTTCTGTCTTGACATGTTTCTTTTACATCTATCTATTGTACTTATGCTCCCTGAATTTTGGTTCGCCCATATTCTCTAACTTTAGTCAATATCACATGTTTTGTTATCCTTTATCAATGACTGACAAAAAGGGGGAGAACAAATCATCCATATCCCCAAAGGAAAATTGTGTGTATCTGTTCATGGATGCTGGTGTAGGTGTTAGGGGGAGCAACTGCAAGATAACAAGAGGAGATTGCTGTTAGGGGGAGCAGCTACTGATGTGTGTGTGTGTGTGTGTGCAAACTAGATAAACTTTGTAAAATTGTGTAAAGTTCATGTACACACAATTTAGGGTGTTCGTCTAGAAGATGTTCTAGGGTGTTTTGGTGTTTTTGTCATGTAATTGACAAAGGGGGAGATTGAAAGTGCCTTGGTTTGTCAATTAGCATGAGCATTGGGTCAGCTAGACAGAGGAGCCCCATAGGAAGATTGATCAAGCGATTATCTCAACAGGATGTGTGCACGAACTCGCCACAGGTAAATCTTAGCCTCACATCCCATGTCCCAAAACTCCAGGTAATTAAAACCCTTAAAAATTGGAAAGAACATCTTAAGTTTTTGGTTAGAAAACTTTTTCAAAACTTCAGGAAAATCTTTGAGTTTTCTACCTGTGTCGATTTATCAATACATGGTTCGATAAAATCGAACCTTGTTATCGATGTCCTCAAATCTCACTCGATATTATCAGAATGAGGACATAAGATGTCTAGCAACTACAAAAATCTCTAGACAAAATTATCGATGTATCGATAGAGGGTTTGATATCATCGACATTTGAATCTTGAGTCCATCAAAGAGACTCGATAAAATCGACATCAGGTCTGTTGTGTCTAAACTTCTGCTAAGGCAAATCATGTAATCCTCGATATATATCCTCAGAATTCAAATATCGATGATATCGGAATCCCTTGAATGATATCGGATTAGGACACATTTCTATCCAGCAAGTTTGTCAGGTTGTTTTTTTCTAGGATCGAGGGTCACTAGATAAAATCAATATTCAAATATTGATGATATCGAGGCATGGTTGATGTCATCGAATGTGGACACAAATTGTCCAGCAAGCCTATAGGAAAATTCCTTGAAATTATCAATGAATCGACACTGCCTCGATATCATCAATATTCAAATTCCAATGATATCGAATGATGCTCGATCATATCATACACCTGAAATTTTTCAAAGGTGAGACTCTCACATTTTCAAATGTCAAGGAAAACCTCGTGTCGATGAAATCAGAGTTCGAAATCTGATGACATCGACGCACATTTGATTTCCTCGACCAGGTGGAAAAAGGTTTCAAAAGCGTTTGACATTTGAGTTTGTGTCATCAAGCAGCCAGTCGATGCTATCAAGAGTATATGCTCGATGATATCGAACTCTGTAAAAAAATGTGACCGTTTTATATCCGTTGGAACCTTTTCCCTATTTAATGAGTGCTTGCCCTTGGTTGTTGGATAGAGAGAAAATAGTGACAGCTTTTGAGTGTTTAACCTTACATCATATACCCTAAGCCTTTTCTCTCATGGAAGTTCATCCTCCAATCCACCCTTATCATTGACATTCAATAAAGTGGATTGGGGAATGAACTTCGACATTCAAGGATCCTACACCTACCACCATAATGGCAAATCATTAAGCCGGGATACCTTAAATAAATAGATGATTGGAATCGCTCTATCTCCCTTATAGGAAAACATTTAATAGAGTAGGATTCCATCATAACCTTGATCTAACCCGTCACCATGTATTGGTACATCTCCTGAGTTACGGATCAAGGAAGCTGAAGATTCTTCATCATCAAAGGAGGAGATTTTCATCAACATGCTAAATGGAGCTCATCTAATTATCTGTAAGTCATTAGAGTTCAAAGGACCCTTGTGATCATTCCTTCTTAAGATTGGGTTTAAGGTGTTTCTCACCCCTTGCAAGTCCTCATTGGAGGCCTCCAGCTGGAATGTACATGGGGGTACTTTGTGTTAACCCTTACTCTGTGAAGAGCATAAACTGGTTAGAGGTGAACCTATTTAAAACCTTCAGTTAGAGGTGAACTTGTTGTGCAACCTCTATTAGGTTCCTTGTGTGGATCCTTGGCCAGTGGGGCCTAAAAGTCGGGTACTATGTATTGACCCTTGCTCATGGGAGTGTAAACTGTGTCGTGTAGACACGCTGTGTTAGCCTGAGTTTAGGTTGTAATGGTTAGTGGTGAACCTGATTAAAAACCTCCAGTTTGAGGTGAAACTATTGTGAAACCTCCTTTAGTGAGATCTAGTACACTAAAGGGCTAAGTGCGTCCGCCGGAAGTGGAGTAGACAAGTAGTCCAACCACTATAAAAATGATTGTGTTTGTGATTGCTATTGTCTTTCATTATTTATGTGATTTCCTTAAATACTTTCATACTTGATTATCTTAGATCACACCTCACACACACAGTCATATCCATCATAAACTGACTTGCATATTGTTTATCTCTCAAATAGTTTTATGATTGGATCCTCTACAAGGCTTGGAAGCTAGTAGAGTTACTCTATAGTAATCCTAATGCATGCTTACATTTAGGATTAGAGTGATAGGATTTTAAATTGTCATGAAATACTACAAAGTCCTATTCACCCCCCTCTAGGATATATTGGCATATTCCTACTTTAACTAAAGCAGTCATTACAGCAATTTCACAGCTTTGGATAGCCCTAAAGGAAGTATAACCAAAGAAAAAGATCCAAATACAACTTCACCTTGAACTGCAGGGTACTGTTGATAGCATCACTTATTAGCTCCCAGTTTGGTCCCTTATCATGCATGAGGACAACAAGTGCCTGAAATAAGAAATTTTAGTTAGGGAGTTCTCCATTGTCCATACAATTATCCAAAATGATAATATGGTCAGGTGGAGCACACTGACCTGGTCTTCAAAAACTGACTACGGACTTCCTGACCCTGACTATCTAGCAGGTATCTGCAAAGGTGGAAGGACAAAGGTACTAAAATTTTACAAACATTTGACTTTGCTATAAGCAATCTTTAGAGGTAACTTGCACTAAAATTCTGCAACCATTTGACTTTGCTATAATGCAATCTTTTGAGCTAGCAAACACTTTTTAAAGTTTGTGGTATCTTATTAAAAAACCATGTTGAACATTAGATTTCATATTTATTCTATTTACATGGGTTTCAATTTCTCAAAACCATTAAAATGACCAAATAGAATTTTCAAAAATATCGTGCCAACATCAACAGCCACATTTCTAGAGATGGGTATGAATGAGAATATTATGCAGAATTGCAGTAAAGTTTGAACAAACCAAAAAGAAGAAGAAGAACAACAACATCATGAAGGATTGTGGTCCCACACAAGTCACTACAGTACCGAAATCCCTATAAAAGAAGATTGCTCAGAAAGAAAAGAAAGACCTATGATGAAATATGAGCTGAACAATAAAAGAAAAAAATCAATATCATCTATTCGTCAACTTAGAAAACTAACAAAGAGTAAAAAATCATACAAAATAATACAGCTTCTAACAGGAACTTCATTTCCATCAATGAAAATATTCCATAAATTCTCAAGACATAAAAAAGCATAGCTAAACCAACATGGAAGTCAAAAAATGAAAGGTTGTGCTTGAGAGAAATCCATGAGCCATGATATTAGAATGGTTAAAAAGAAAAAAATTGAAATGATGAAACAGAATTTCCAATTCACTAGCCCATAAGTGGCAGCCCAGATATTTTGAATCAAGCACTACTGGGAAATGAGAAGCTTAGACCTTTGAAGGAAATTGCTAATGAGTACAACCTGGAATGGGACTCTTCAAACATTGAAGAAGAATTCAGTAAAAAGCATGAAGATTTGCTGGGCTGCATCTTGTGTGTGCAGGTTAGGCTGCATCTTGAAAGTGCTCAGCTGGCATGCCACTCAATACTCACAAATCCCACCTATGATTCGAGAGGTGCTGTTTGAAAAATGCAGAAGGTGCATTTTGCATTGGTTTCACATTGGATGGAAAGTGAGCTCATAAGAAACAAGTACGATTGCCATTCTATCACCAATGGAAATTTAATACACCCAAAAGTAAGGTTGTTTGATGGCTAAAATTGCATTCTAAACTTTTCATCTTATATGGCTATTGATTTTCTAAATAGATCTATCTGATTCCCAAATAGCTCTAAACATGCACCACTAGAAGCCATGGCTGCTAACCTGCCATCGTTGTAGGACATCTTAGCCATGCATCATGTGGACTTGTGTAGATGACCTTGTCTGAAAGGCGGGCCTCTCAACTCATCAGGTGAGCCACACATATGAAACCAATAAGGCAATGAGACTATTTGAGAGATTGCCACTGGTCCACATTCAGCATGCACATATGGCGTGCTTGGTGGGTGGACTAGCCTGAAATTTGGGTCAGGTAATTGTCACAGCAGGGCCCTCCTGATGCACAACTTTGATTCTTCACACAAAGCATGTACATGTTTGTTGAGATTCATTAAATTCCCAAGTTCTGGAGGAATAGAACCAGAAATTTGATTTTGAAAGAGGGAGAGGACTGTCAGCTTTGTCAAGTTCCCTAAAGTGGAAGGGATAGAACCTATTAGACTATTATTGGAAAGATCAAGATTTTTGAGATTCTTTAAATTCCCAAGTTCTGGAGGAATAAAACCAAAAATTTGATTTTGAAAGCGGAAGAGGACTGTCAGCTTTGTCAAGTTCACTAAAGTGAAAGGTATAGAACCTGTTAGACTATTATTGGAAAGATCAAGATTTTCGAGATTCATTAAATTCCCAAATTGTGGAAGAATCGAATTTTTGGTTATCTCCTTTTTCATCACAATTTGAGAGTTGTGTTTCAGGAGACAAATTAAGCTGCTTCAGTACCTAAATGGCATCCACAAACAAGAAATGCTTTAAAATGCCAGATGAAAGTGAAACTATTTAAAGTACCAGAAAGTAAAACAAGCATGAACAGTGCAAAAAATATGGCTACAAGAGCATTTTCTTCTAACAAAGCCTGGATGTATTACCGCAATAGAGAAAGATGACAAAAAAGGCTCTAACAAAGAGGCAAGCAGATAAACAATCACAACTGAAGTCTTCATTACAATGGAACAGGAAGCTAGTCTTCCTTGTAAAGCTTCTAGAATTAGTTGTCCTGTATTTCATATTAAAAGTGCAGTTACAGTTCAGCAGAGAGATAAATCCCAGATAAAGGGGGAAATTTTACAAGCTTACTTGTAAATATGCATTTCCCTCACGAGAAATGCTCATTGCAGTTCTAAGACCTTGCTTCAGTTTAACCTAAAACAAATGACAAACCAAACATTTGTGATTTGAATAATATCATTGATAGAAAGCTTACCAAAACCAAGCTAGTGCGTGTTATAGGTTGCACATCCAGTTTGAAAAGAGCATGTTACAGGTTGCATGTCTAGTTTGAAAAGAGCAATAAAAAACTCCAAGGATACATTAAATGATTCAAATCACCTTCTCCATGGCTTCTAAATACTGTTCAACATGGTTACTAACTTTCTCAGCTAATGTCTTAGTTGAGAGATGTGATTCTGCATTTGGAGCATCAGGAATAGTGGAATCGTATCCTAATCCTGCAGAAATGGACAAGTGATCAGTCATTAGAGACAACAGCATGAACTTAATGAAATTGAATTATTTCAGTTTCTTACAAACATCATAATCTACTGAATCAAGCTTCCTAATATAACTCAGTACTTACTAAACTACATGTCTGAAAACTGTAGTCAATTAAATTTTTGGATATCTCTTTCAAAAAGTGGATAACTGACTAACCAGGAGGCTTTTCGAGATTCATTAATCAGAACGTATGCCGCCCATGAATGTCCTTGGATCAGGGCAATTTCCACTAAACTGGGCTTATGAGAAGTCAAAGCCTGGGTTCTGCATATCAAGACACTATTAGAATCTAGAAAAGGCAGAGCAGTTTTAAAAAATGGGATGAATGCAAAATCATCGGATCCTACCAAGAGTACCTCTGAGAATTGTAAGGCCATATGCCACATTGCATAAATATAATCCATGGCCCATTAAAGGGATGTATTGTAAAACTTGAAATACAAGAGAAACTAATATGGGTCCCTCATTATCACTGGTTTAACCATGTAGCAGAGACATGAAGTGTGCCATTTCATGGTTGTTCTTCACTAACACAAAAGAACCCATAACATATTTTTATCAAGAGAAATTTTATATGGAGCGCTTCATAGTGATTGAACTCATTGATCTGGTGGACCACCACATGAATGAATATAAGCAAAATTTTCATATTCATTGAAATCAAGTGATTGAAAACATTGATCTAGTAATTGAAATAAAGAGAAATGCTATATAGAACACTCCATATGAGTTCTAGTGATTGAAATCATTGATCTGGTGGGCCACCACATGAGTGTATATAGGCAAAAAATTCGAAAAACCCATCTGTGTAATTAAGATTCAGAAACAAAGGCTCCACAGGCACACCCGTCAGGTATGCACTAAACCTAGACCGTTCATTCGTCAAGCTCCATTACCAATGGACCATATCTAAGAATCACAGCGGTTACATGATCCTAACCTTCTGACCTGTGTGATTGTTGGTTATGGCCCATCTATAATGGGGCATTGTATGAACACTCCAGTTCTAAAAAACCAACAACAACACCTTCTGCAAACGTTACCAAACCACACATCAAACACCTTTTGGGCTTGCTTGTTCTTTACCCCATCCCACTTTGAAATCCCACCATTGGATTTATGATCATCTCATGACGACTCCCTAGGCTCTGTCTTCAATAACCCGTCAACCAATACTTCTTGTTTGAGTGAACAGTTCCTTTCTCATGTCATTGGTTGGATGAGTACTACAGTCCAATGACTTATTGCAGCATTTCTCATCATCATCATCCAAGCCTCATTATACAATTAATTGGGATGAGGTTTGATTTGCAATTAATTAAGGTGCAGCCAAACAGGTATTAAAAAATAAAAACAAATAAAAAAGAGGGCAAAACAAATAAATAGAAGAAATTAAACAGGTTGCAGCATACCAAAATCCTCTCTGACAATGAAATCTAATGAATGTCAATGATGATTTTTATGTTTGGAACAATGGTGCGGGAGATCAAGAGAGAGAAAAGGGGCGCGGGAGAGAGAGAGAGAGGGATGAGAACAATAGTGCCGGAGATTGAGAGAGACAGAGAAAAGAGGCGCAGGAGATCGAGAGTGAGAGAGAAAGGGACGAACGTGAGAGAGAATGGGGTTTTTCCCCAAGGAGTGGTGGGAAAGAATGAAACATTTCGTGAGAGGGGGAAAAGAAAAAGGAGCGCAGTTTTGTGCATTTTGTACCTGATACAGCCCTGCTATAGTCTAAAACCATAGCTAAAAGTCCCTTAGGCCATAGTTATTGTTTCGTCTGTAACAGCTCCTTCGCGTTCACACGTTTGTCGGGATTTGGACGGATGGATTTTTCATGGGCTTTGTGGGGTCCATCTTGATGCATTTGATATATTCACTCCATCCATTAATTTGTAATTTTTTTATAGGGAATGACCCCAACATCTAGGCAATCAAAGGTCCAATTGAACCACACCATCAATCAATGGTAGGTATTAATCTCCACTGTTTCCTAACATGTGTTCCACTTGATCGTTCGATCTACTTACTTTTTGGGCTCCTGCCCTAACATTCTCTTTCAAAATGGATAACGTATTAAATGGAGCACACAAATTTTAATGGGCCTCGTAGAGTCCCTTATGGGGCTATACAGGTTGGATGAACATGTGAAGGTGGTAGCTTTTACCTACGGTTTGGGCATTTTTTTAGCTATGGTTTTAAGTCGTAGCAATAGAGCTACGGTTTATATTCGTAGCTAAAAACTAGCATAGTCTTTAGCCTTTGATTGTTTTTTTGGTAGTGACGGTGTGGATGCATCACACGCATACATCAGATCAAGGTGGGGTCCACATCAGTGTGGCTCACCAGATCATTTAGATTAGGGTGATATTTGTATTTGCCTTCTACATCAGGGCCTACTGCTGGAATAACAGACTGTCCAGTAGAAGGTGGCCCGCTTACCCTATTTCCTGGGTAAACAGGGGATGGACGGTGAGGATAAAACCCATACATCTCTAAAGATCAAGCCGATATTGATGTTTTCCCATCATCCTAACGGCCCAACCGGACCAACAGTCTAGCAAGGTGGACAGCAAGGCTGTCCCACCTGTTGGACGGTCTAGATCGTCCCTACATGTCCAATGGGTGGTCCAGCAAACCAAGAAAAAGAGAGATAGTGTCACACCCCAAACTCATAAACTGGGCTCACAAAATTCTCGATCGCTGAATCCGTCACCGATAGCCTCCGTAGTACCCCATTCTCCGCTCCCGGCACCCATATACCAGGTTCCGATCCTGGGATCCTACAAGGAGGATTTTTCAACACGAATTTATTCTGTAATAAGAATGACCATAAGCATAACCCACGAACAATAACTAAGACACCATCACAAAATCCACTATGATTAAAAAACTTTAAGGTATAATGTGCATCAAGGGAAATACAATAATAGAATCAGAAGCTCCAAAAGTTCGCTGCATGCTCCAATCTCAATGCTGTTGCACCGTCTTAGCATCACCTACACGCAACGATCATACATAATCTTATAGAAAGCTTAGAGGGTGGTGAAAGTGTGTGTACAAAATAGAAATGTAAGTATGCAATATCAGAGTAATGCAGAAATGCTAGTAAGTCCATGAATGCCATCAACTATACCAAGGCTATGTGATGCAAGGCATGAATGCTATCGGCCATATTAAGGTCGTGCGATGCAAGACATGAATCATGTCAGCCATACCAAGGCCATGTGATGCAAGATGCAACTAAAGCAGACTGGTCCTCATCCGAATCCACATATCCATGCAGCTCATCACTAGATCATCAAATATTAGTACAGTTCTCACGCTGGACAATCACCGGGGTCTAGTACACTACGCCAGCTTGCCGCCCCTATCTAAGTGCACAACTGGGTAACTGGAAAAGACTTCACTATCCACCTGCCAATATTAAGCCCGGCTCATCGATAGCAGACCCATTTCTCAAGCTGGTCAAACTCAACCTAGATATTGCCCCCTCACTCAGGCGGGTAAGGTCACACCCCTTTCCAACTGACCATGACATAGTGAGAGATGCGGCCTACTGGTATATAGCTCTCGTACGCTCATGTATCCACTCAATCTCAATGATGGAGTCATCCTTTGATACCATCGGGTTTAGGAATTTTCACCCAGGGACATCTATGGTACCTCGATGCTAGTAACAGTATTTTCTGTGTCTGAACATGCCATCCACGATATGCCTGTTGAAGCCACAGCCCTGATGTTGCTAGGGCGTACAATAATTATGTTACATAGAAGCGAGATGCATGAATCATACTGTCCAGTCATGTAGTAATCCTGCGCATACCGCGTACTCATGTGGGAATTCCTATTAGTGAGTCCCATAAACAATCTACCCAATGACATATGTTATGATCAGTCACTCCTCATACTAAGCATACATATGATGTGTATGGGCATAAATCATGGAGTTATACTAAGCATGTTATATGGTGATGAACTATCTTCATAACGAAACTGGGCTTGGACGGCCTACACACAATAAGTATAGGCCTAACAATAGGCCCTAGAGAAAGTTATCATGCTGACATTTAACCATCATTGATCTTACAATGTGGACGTCAAGTCACCATTGCTCTCAAGGCATGACCTGTCATAAACATTAATACATACATCATGGTAGAATCACACATCGCAATGGACGTCATAGACATCACATTCGGCCCCACATAAAGGCCTCATATACGTCTCATTAGGCCTCACTCATGGTCCTTATATACATCACATTGGGCCTCAACCCATGGGCCTCATATACATCAAGTTGGCCGTATCACATGGGCTGCACCAATGGGCCTCATATACATCAAGTGGGCCACATCACATGGGCCACACCAATGGGCCTCATATACATCAAGTGGGCTTTATCATATGGGCCAATATATATCACATCAGGCCTTATCAAATGGGTCGTAGTTGCATCATGGTGGGCCTTAACGAATGGGCCACAAATGCACTAAGGTGGGCCTCATGGATGGGCCAAAAATACATCAAGGTGGGCCTCATGGATGGCCCAAACACATTAAGGTGAGCCTCGCCATCTACACCATTCATCTATTTTAAAGATCTTTTTAGAGCATTACCCAAAAATGAATCACATCGGAAGATCATCTGGACCATACCACAATAACAGTGGAGATATTGATTTCCACTCTTAAAATCACCAGGGCCCACCATAATGTTTATTTTCCATCCAATCTGTTCATACGGTCACAAAGACCTGAATCAAGAGGAAAAACAAATATCATATTGATCTATAATTTCTGTGATCCTTAAAGGATTTCAATGGTAGGCGTTCAATTCTCCACTGTTTTCTGCAGTGTGGTCCACCTGATAGACCTACCTCATTTTTAGTCTCAAGCCTTAAGACGAGCTCACCGTTAGGATGGACAATTTGGATGTAACACATACATCAAGGTGGACCATTTTCTAAGGAATGGATGGAGGATACAACACTTACATCATGCAGGGGCCCCAGAACTTGTTGGTGTGGTCACAACAGATACATGCTAATGGGGCCCATAGGACTTGTTGACATCAGTCCAGATAGATGGACTGTTGGGATAAAACCCATACATCATGACTGGGATCCACACGTCCCAAAAATGGACGGTGTGGATATAAACCACATGCATCATGGTCGTGGGGTCCACGTAGATGGATGGTCTGGATGATCAAACCCCACTTGCTGACGTCAACACGTCATCAGCAGCTGGTGGGAGGTATCCCAGCTAATCGAATACAATAGGTGAGTCCCACGTGGGGCCCACCACATATATATGCATACATATGATACAATTATATATATATATAATATTTTTTTTGAAAAGGGTCCAGTGACCAGACCTAAACACTGGATGGACGGTTGGATTAAAATACATCCATCAAGGTGGGCCCACTCCAGACGTGTGGCACGTGTGGGTGGGTTCCACATCCTAAAGAGGACGATGTGGATGTATGACACATATATATAAGGTGGGCCCACCATCCACCTAGCTGGGCTGTGTGGACAGTCCAAGCATCCAATAGACCCCACCATCTTACAGGCTGGACGGTGAATGGAGTGGATGAAACGCATGCGTTATGGGTGGGATCCACATGTGTGGCCCACCTACTTTGAATGAAGCTAATATTTGTGGTTTCCCTGCAACAAGGTCTGCCAAAAATGGGGAACAGGTGGATAGCAAGGTGGGCCCTGGTTAGACAGCACATGTGTCCCACTTAGTGGATGGCATGGATAAAAATACATCATAGTGGGCCACACACACATATCATCATCATCATAAAAAAAAAAGGAAAGAGAGAGAGAGAGAGAGAGAGAGAACGATGTGAAGGGGAGGGACCCCACCACTATGGGCCCTCCCTATACTAAGAAAAATGCATACATCAAGTGGGTCCCATCACAAGTGGACCCACTAGAAATCAACGGTGGAAATCCGAAGATCACCCACCTATTGCACTCCTTCTTGGTCCCTTGGCTTCCTTAGCTCCTATGCTCAATCTTTGATGGTGGATGATGAAGTTTAGATGGTGGAGATGAGAGTTTTTGGGGTAAGGAAGTGGGCCACACCTAGCTTCTCCTTGGGAGGCTTGGATGATTGGTCTTTTGGTTGCTTGGGAGTGAAGAGAAAGAATGAGAGAGAGAGAGAGAGGGAGAGAAGTGATAGTATGAAAAGGTGATGGAGTGATGGGTAATGGGTGTAAGGAAGGGATGGGTGGAGAGAGAGAAAGAATTGACTTTGGAAATGGGAGGAGATGGGTAGGGTATGGGTTGCTTGATAGGACATGTACTTGACTTATGATTGATTGATTGATGTGATAGGTTGTAGAGATTCTCTCGGAATTCACAACATGCGGCGTTTGTTCGAAATATACGTGGGTCCACAACTCTTGGCCTGGGTATCGCATCAGCGCACGAGAAGCGGCGTTGGAACCGTGGCAACAACGCGGCGGCTAAGAAACAAGTTTTGAGTCAAGTTGACATAAATATATAAGATGCAACTTAGGGTCACATACAAAAGCCGATTACAGGTCACGTGTTACCAGAATTCGACCAGGATGACCGTGGAAGCCTATGGAATGGTACGGTCTAGGATACGGGCCTTACAGCTCTCTCCTCCTAATAAAAATTTTATCCTCAAAATTTTCACAATCATTGCAACTAGACATAACTCATAATGAAGATGAAACATAACATTATTATATAAAAATGGAGACAACATAAAAGATACAATATATAATCAATCATTAAAGAGATGGGGATAGCGCTCTCGAATCTCGACATCGCGCTCCCAAGATGCCTCAATAATAGAATGGTGACCCTACTAAACCTTTACCAAGGGAATGACTTGGTACGGAGGATCTGCTCCTTCCGATCAAGGATACGAACTGGCTGCTCAATGTAAGAAGCGTCCTCATGAACCTTTAGTGGCTATCAATCAATCACTAGAATGGTGTCTGACCCACACTTCCTCAACATAGAGACATGAAAAACATTGTAGATGCTAGACAACTAATATGGTAAGGCAAGCTGATAGGCCACAATGCCAACGCGTTTAGTAATCTCAAAAGGTCCAATGAATTTCGGGGTAAGCTTGCCCTTCACTACAAATCAAACTACGCCCTTCATGGGCGAGACCTTGAGATACACTGTTGCCAATAGCAAACTCCAAGGGACGATGCCGACGATCAACAAAACTCTTCTGACAACTCTGAGCTGTGTGCATCCTCTACTTAATGATATTGATAGCCTCTGATGTTTGCGCACAAGCTAGGGACCTGAGAGACGCCGCTCTCCAACCTCGGTCTAATAACTAAGAGTTCTACACGGTCTGCCATATAGCGCCTCAAAAGGAGTCATACCAATGGTCACCTAATAGTTGTTGTTGTATGTAAACTCAGCTAATCGCAAATGCTCATCCCAGCTACCCCTGAAGTCAATCACGTAGGCCCGAAGCATATCCTCAAGGATTTGGTTGACCCTCTCGATCTGACCATCGGTCTGCAGATGATATGCAGTGCTGAGCTGTAAAACAGACCCCATCGCTCTCTAAAAGCTACTCCAAAATTGAGACGTGAACCTCGAGTCTCGGTCAGAAATGATCGAGACTAAAATGCCGTGCAGTCTCACAATCTCCTCAATGAATAACATCGCAAGCCGGTCCAGAGACCAAGTCGAATGAATCACAAGAAAATGTACCAACTTCATCAAGCGATCCACAATAATCTAGATGGCATCATGACGGCGTTGAGTCTTCGGCAAGACCATAATGAAATATGCCGACACGTGCTCCCACTTCCACATTAGGACACTCAATGACTGTAATGGACCAAAGGGTCTCTAATGATCGGCCTTGACACGCTGGCATGTGTCACACTCGGCAACAAAACTTTAAATTTGGTGCTTCATCCCCACCCAAAAATACTGTCACCTCATATCTCGATACATCTTCATCGAGCCAGGGTGGATAGAAAACCGTGATCGATATGCCTCGGTCATAAGATTTTTGCGCAACTCAGGAATATCCAGGACACATAATCGGCCTCTGAAGCGAAGTCCACCATTTGAACCAATCTGCCAATCTGCTTGCTCTTCGGATGTAGCCTGTGCTTGGTATCCCTCTAACGACTCGTCTATCTACTAAGTGTCGATCACCCTTGCAACAAGAGAGGCTTGAATCGACAGGCTCAATAGCTGAATGATAAAAGACTGTAGACCAAACTTGAAGTGATACTCTTCTATATTCTCAAGCATCCACAACTCCTGAATATGTGTGCCACTAGGCCTCATGGCTAATGGTTGAGGGCATCCGCCACCACATTTGCCTTGCATGGCTGGTACTGGAGATCAAAATTATAATATTTTAGGAGCTCCATCCAATGCCTTTACCTCATTTTCAGCTCAGATTTAGAGAATAGGTGCTTCAAGCTATTATGGTCAAAGAAGAGCTCGAACCTAACCCCATAGAGATAATGCCTCCACACCTTCAGTGATAAGACGACTGCTGCTAGCTCTAAATCGTGTGTGGGGTAGTTCAGCTCATGGACCTTGAGCTAGCAAGATGCATAAGCCACTGGCCTCTCTTTCTACATCAGGATAACACCCAAACCAATATGCGGAGATCAGTAAATATAACAAATCCATCACTCCTGAAGGGAAGAGTGAGGACAGGAGCGGACATGAGGTAGTCCTTCA
Organism: Magnolia sinica; assembly: GCF_029962835.1. NCBI lineage: Eukaryota > Viridiplantae > Streptophyta > Magnoliopsida > Magnoliales > Magnoliaceae > Magnolia > Magnolia sinica. Next base: position 33,464,314 of record NC_080582.1, on the reverse strand, counting down.
CCTCCATAAATACTCGCTCACAAGCGTCGCTCCAAACAAACTCTATGCCCTTCCGAGTCAACCTGGTCAATAGGGCTGTAATACGGGAGAAGCCCTCAATGAAATGTTGGTAGTAGTCCGCCAAACTAAGAAAACTGCGGCAACCTTTGAGGGGTCCACTGCGTTCATTGGTTGGCCCCACTAACGCACTACACCTTCGAGGGGTCCACTGCGACACCCTCCCTCATCACCATGTAACCAAGGAACTTCACCTCCTCCTCCTCCTAAAACACACACTTCTCCAGCTTCGCAAACATCTGGTGGGTACGGAGGGTCTACAATGAAATCTACAGATGTTGCTCGTGGTCCTTACGGGTCCTTGAATAGATCAGAATGTCATCGATGAAGACCACAACAAAATGATCGAGATAAGGCCAGAAAACCTTATTTATCAACTGCATGAATACTGCGGGCGCATTGGTCAGTCCGGAGGACATGACCTGGAACTTAAAATGACTATAACGTGTCCTGAAAGATGTCTTCGGGATGTCCTCCTCTTGGACCCAGATCTGATGATAGCCGGAACATAGGTCAATCTTCGAAAAGAACTGTGCACCTATAGCTAATCAAATAAATCGTCAATCCTCAGGAGTTGATACTTGTTCTTGATCATGACCTGGTTGAGCTCGCTGTAATCCATGCAGAGCCTCAACGAGCCATCCTTCTTCCTGACGAAGAGTACCGGCTCTCCTCATGGCGAACTACTCGGACGAATGAAACCCAACTCACGTAACTCTTCCAACTACCGCTGCAACTCCCTCAACTCCATCAGTGCCATATGATACAGGGCCTTTGAGATAGGCACAATACCAGGCACAAGATTAATCTGAAACTTAATATGCCGACGCGGCGGCAATCTTGGAATCTCCTGGAATACATCGGGAAAATCACAAACTACTGGCAACTGATCAATGCTCACTACTATGGGCTCCTCTACTACATATGAAATGAGATAAGATAACGGCTCTCCTCTAGGCTTAACAATGAACTGGAACTGCGGCAAGCCTAGTATACAGAACTTGACTGTCCTCGCGAAACAGTCCAAGATAACGTGATACTCGATAAGCCAATCCATACCCAGGATGACATTAAACTCAGACATCGGCAACACGAACATATCAGTAGGCAAAAAGATATCACCAACCAGAATGGGGCAGGACAAGCAAAAGCGACCTAACACTGTAGTCTTCCCTAAGGGCGTTGATACGATCAACCCCTCGCGAGCAGACTCTATCAGCAATCTCGTCGAACGACAGAATCCCTCGGACATAAAATAATGGGAAGCACCAGAATCAAACAAAACTCGTGCCATGCATGCAGAGAGGGGAAGAATATCCTCAACAACTCTTCCAGATGACAGCGGATCCTACTGAGGCACGTAGAACCTAGACTAAGCTAGCTGGGGAGGTGTCTATCCCCTCTGAGGGTGTTGTTACTACTGTTATTGCTGAGGCGGTCATAACTGATGCCTCTATTGTTGAGGTCTTGGAGGTTGGTGCTGATACTGCTGCTTAGGGGGCCTCAGTGGTGGGTGCTACTTTCACTGTTGCTGTGGAGGCTGATGAGGTGCTCTCAGCTACTACTGTGGAGGCTGTTGTAGTGCTCTCGACTGCTGCTGCTGCTATCGGGAACACTCCCACCTACGATGTCCTATCCCACCACATCCATAATAGGCACCGGGAAGCTGCCTCTGAGGTGATGTCGGGGGTGTCGCTGGTACTGCTAGTGCTTTGGCGAATAGGTGGCCTATGCGCCTCTGCTGCTAACGACATTGCTGCTGCTGGGAGCTACCGAAGGGGTCCTGCCTCTTCTGGTATCTCCTCTCATCTCGATCGCTCTGCGTGCCGGTCCACTCAGTCTCATAAATCTGAGCCCTCCGCACTACTGCCTGAAAAGTTAAGACCTCATGCCCAACAATATGGCCTCGAAGATCGTAACGTAAGTCGTTCTTGAAACGGCCAGGCTTTCGCTCCTCATCATCAACCAAATACGGCGTGAACCTCGATAGTGCCATGAAACGAGCCGTATACTGCACCACAAATATGTCTCCCTGCACCAAGGTCTCGAACTCTAACGCTTGCTGCCGATGAATGTGGTCGGGGAAGTACTGTTGGTCGAATCAGTCTACGAAATCTTCTCATGTCCAGACGAAATTAGGCCTTACAACATAGGTAACGGAGGTCCACCAGTGCTCGGCCTCACCCTGGAGAAGAAATACGACTAACCAGACCTGCTCCTGGGTTGTACATGCTATCATATCAAAAATCTTCTCCACCTCGAAGTGTCATCTCTCGGCTACTGTCGAATCTGACTCACCTTAGAAATGCAAGGGATCGAGCCGTCGGAACTCTCGAAGAAGGGCACTCGCGTGCTCTTGCTCTGCCTGGGCTGGTGAAACAACGAGGTGTATGCCCTGTCCTTGAAAGGTAGCCATCACAGCCTACAACATCTGCCGTAACTGGGAGGCAGTCACGGGTATGGTCAGATTCGCACCGGTCTCAGGTGGAGGAACGACATCCTCAAGATGGGGAGCAGGGATCTCTGGTGGTGGAGTGGGAGTCGTAGGTGGTGGAGCGAGAGCCTCAGGTGGTGGAGCAAGAGTCACTCGGGTCACTCTCCTGGGCGGCATGTCCTATAGGGAAGAACAAATGCACCTATTAACCTTGAGAACTCTCAAAGGCATGCATATACCAGGTTCCTGAGTGCATAAAATTCTCAATCACCGAATCCGGAGCCGATAGCCTCCGTAATACCCCATTCTTAGCTCCTGGCACCCATATACCAGGTTCCAATCCCGGGATCCTACAAGGAGGATTTTTTAACATGAATTCATTCTGTGACAGCATAACCCACGAACAATAACCAAGACACCATCATAAAATCCACTATGATAAAAACCTTTAAGGTACAATGCGCATCAAGGGTAATACACTAACAGAATCGGAAGCTCCATAAGTCCGCTGCACACTCCAATCTCAATGTTGCTACGGCATCCTAACATCACCTGCACATAAGGGTCGTACATAAGCTTATAGAAAGCTTAAAGGGTGGTGGAAGTATGTACACACCATGGAAATGCAAGTATGCAATATCATAGTAATGCCGAAATGCTAGTAAGTCCATGAATGCCATCAGCTGTACTAAGGCTATGCGATGTAAGGCATGAATGTTATCAGCTATATTAAGGCCATGCGATGCAAGGCATGAATGATGTCGGCCATATCAAGGCCATGCGATGTGAGATGCAACTTAAGAATACCAATCCTCATCCGAATCTACATATCCATGCAACTCATCACTGAAGCATCAAATATTAGGACAGTTCTCACCCTGGACAATCACCGTGGTCTAGTACACTCTACGCCAGCTTGTTGTACCTATCCGAGCACACAACTGGGTAAGTGGAAGAGACCACACTATTTACCTGCCAATATCAAGCCCGACTCGTCGATAGCGGACCATTCCTCAAGCCGGTCAAACTCAACCTAGAAATTTCTCCCTCACTCAAGTGGATAAGGTCACACCTCTTTCCAACTAACCGATAAAGTGAGAGACGCGGCGTAATTATATATGGCCCTTTTGCGCTTATGTATCCACTCGGTACCATCGGGTTTAGAGATTTTCACCCAGGGACAATTATGGCGCCTCAATGCTAGTAACAGTATTTCCAATGTCTGAACATGACACCCACGATATGCCTGTAGAGGCCACAGCCCTGATGTCATTAGGGCATACATTAATCATGTCACATAGATGCGAGATGCATGAATCAAACTATCCAATCATGCAGCAATCCTGCGCGTATCACCTGCTCATGTGAAAAACTCCTATGAGTGAGTCTCATAAATAATCTGCCCAATGGCATATGCTATGATCAATCACTTCTCATATCAAGCATACATATGATGCATATGGGCATGAATCATAGAGTTGTACTAAGAATGTTATATGGTGATGAACTATCTTCGTAACGAAAATGGGCCTGGACGGCCTCCACACAACAAGGGCTTAACAATGGGCCCTAGGGAGAGTTACAATGTGGGCATTTAACCATCATTGCTCTTACAATGTGGACGTCAAACTATCATTGCTCCCAAGTCATGGCCCGCCATAAACATCATTACATACGTCATGGTAGAATCACAAATCGCAATGGACCTCATATACATCACATTCAGCCCCACATAAAGGCCTCATATATGTCTCATTGGGCCTCACTCATGGTCCTTATATGCATCACATTGGGCCTCAACCCATGGGCCTCAAATACATCACAATGGGCCTCATATACATCAGTGGGCCACATCACATGGGCTACACCAATGGGCCTCATATAATCAAGTGGGCCACATCACATGGGTCACACCAATGGGCCTCATATACATCAAGTGGGCTTCATCATATGGGCTAATATATATCACATCGGGCCTCATCAAATGGGCCTCAGTTATATCAAGGTGGGCCTTAACGAATGAGCCACAAATGCACCAAGGTGGGCCACAAATACATTAAGGTGGGCCTCATGAATGGCCACAAATACATCAAGGTGGGCCTCATCACATGGGCTGCACCAATGGGCCTCGCCATTTACACCATTCATCTATTTTAGAGATCTTTTTAGAGCATTACCCAAAAATGAATCACATCGGAAGATCATCTGGACCATACCACAATAATAGTGGAGATAATGATTTCCACCTTTAAAATCACCAGGGCCCACCATAACATTCATTTTTCATCCAATCTGTTCATACGTTCACAAAGACCTAAATTAAGAGGAAAAACAAATATCATGTTGATCCAAAGCTTCTGTGATCCCTAAAGGATTTCAATGGTAGGCATTCAATTCTCCATTGTTTTCTGTATGTGGTCCACATGATAGATCTGCCTCATTTTTAGTCTCAAGCCTTAAGACGAGCTCACCGTTTGGATAGACGGTTTGGATGTAACACATACATCAAGATGGCTAACCGTTTAAGTAATGGATGGTGGATACAACACTTACATCATGCAGGGGCCCCAGAACTTGCTAGCGTCATCAAGCTACATGTTGCTAGGGCCCACAGGACTTGTTGACGTCAGTCCAGATGGATGAAAAGTTGGGATGAAAACCATAGATCATGACTGGGGTCCACACATCCCAAAAATGGACGGTGTGGATATAAACCACATGCATCATGGTCGTGGGGTCCACGTAGATGGACAGTCTGGATGATCAGACCCCACTTGATGACGTCAACATGTCAGCAGCAGTTGGTGGGAGGTATCCCAGACAAACATACATATATACATATATATATATATGATACAATAATATATATATATATTATTTTTATATTTTTATATTTTTTTAAAAGGGTCCAACGTCCTGACCTGGTGCTGGACGGACGATTGATTAGAATACATCCATCAAGGTGGGCCCACCCTACCGTGTGGCACATGTGGGTGAAAGTGCCCTAGTTTGTTAATTATTGTGAGTGTTGAGTCAGCAAGACATGGGATCCCCATAGGAAGATTGTTCAAGCATCTGCCTCAACAGGATGTGTGTCCAAACTCATCAAAGGTAAATTTAGCCTCACATCCCATGTCCCAAAACACCTAGTATATAAAACCCTTAAAAATGAATAGAAATTCTTAGGGTTTTAGGTGAGAAAAATAATTTACAAAATCAGGAAAAACTTTAAGTTTTCTACCTTTGTCGATATATCAACACATGGTTCGATGAAATCGAACCCTGTTATCAATAAACTCACTCGATATTATCGAAATGAGGACTTCAAATGTTTACAGGTCGCGGGTTGCCGGAATTCGACCGGGAAAACTGTATGAGTATACGGAATGGTACAGTCTAGGATATGGGCCTTACATTGACCCTCTCCAACCATATACATATTGTAAGTGAATTACAGGTTGATGATATGGGCGATAATCATTTTATTGAAGATTCTTTCGAAAAGAAAAGAAGAAAGATAACACCATGAATTGTTTTATTCATTTTTTGCTATAAACTTTGATAATGTAATAAGCTCCCATTGAGAGGGCATTAAAGAATTATTTGTACGCTTTTTATTCTAATAGAATAATAAATACAGTTAATTTTATTCTCATAAATGTAACCGGATGTGATTTATCTAAATAAAAAAAAATAAAAAATAAAAAACAAGGTGCGATGTTGAAGCATCCAATTTTTACATTATTAATACCCGAAATTCTCAAGCATGAGTATGAACTCGAGCTGTACAAATTCGGGATGTTACAAAAGGAATTTGTTTAACGGCATCTAGTAGAGGGATATTGACCTTCACTTACTTAAGCACTGCTAGAATATCCTGAGAATTAGATAGACGTTTTAGTGCAATCAACCGCTGAGGGAATGGCGCAATCGGCTTACATACTTTCTTCGGTTCTTCCTCTTGTAGAGCACTGTTAGGTCTATCATTAGCATCTTCTTTCAAATCTTTAGGCTTTTCAGCCCTCATCAAAATAGATTTGTCAATTGTCATCCCACTCCTAAGAGTGGTGATAGACTTTACTTGCTCCATTTGATTTGAAGAGCTTGGGTCACTAATTTCACATTGTGGTTTTGAATTAGGGAGAGGTTATACTAGAAACATCCCTTTCTCCCCACTCGCTAAGTGTGACTCAATCCTTTGAATGGACAATACAAACATTCTCATTATTGTCTTGAGATCCTGGAATGCTTGCACCATTTTCTGGTTGAATAGCTCTTGGTTTTGCATGAATTTTCTAACCGTATCCTCTTGAGGCCTCTTTTGATTAAAGAATTGTGTAAGGGAGTGTTGTGGGTTAGTTGTTTGCCCATTCCTCCAACTGAAATGTGGATGATTCCTCCAGCTGGAGTTGTATGTATTTGAGGTGGGTCCTGTAAAAGGTCTTTAGTAGTTGTTCACGCATTTGATTGCTCGTTCAATATTTCTTTAAAAGTAGGAATAGTAGGACAATTTTTAGTTGTTTGTATGTTGCAAGCACAAATACCACAAACAACTTCCACACCCTTATCGAGTTTGATAGGTTCTGCCTTCTTAAGTTCCATGGCCTCGAATTTCCATGTGAGATTGGCCACCCTTGCACTCATATCATCTTCCTCTTTTAAAACACAAATTTCTCCCCTTTCGTTTGATTGATTAGGCTTAGAAGTGGTGGGTCTTGAGGAGGTGTCTCTTGATTGCGCATTTTCTGCCAATTGATCAAGGTAATCCTACTCATCATAGACCTCCTTGTTCATGAATTCACCGTTACATATTATCTCTACAAACTAGTGCATCGATAAAGTTAATCCATTATAGAAAAAGCTTATCATTCGATATATTTTGTAGTTATGATATGGACAGGGATTCGTGAGATCCTTGAACCTTTTCCAGCATTGGAAGAAGGTCTCTTCCTCTTTTTGGGTGAAGCTCATGATTGCCTTCCGTAAAGTGTTAGTTTTAAGAAACGAGAAATTTTTTTGAGAAATTCTCAGGTCATCTCAGCCCATGTGCCGATAGATCATGGCTTTAAGGAATGCATCCACATCTTAGCCTTCTCATTCAATGAGAAGGGAAACGATTTGAATCGCATTGTGTCTTCAAACACGTTTGGAAAGTGTAATGTGGTGGCTATCTCATCAAACTCTTTAATGTGCAAGTATAGACTTTCAGATTCTAGCCCATGAAACTTAAGACGGAGTTGTATCACTCCGGGTTTAACATCCATGTTTCCTACATTCAATGAGAATATCATGCAGGAAGGTGTACTCACCCCCGTCAATTGTAAATAATCTTGTAGAGTATGAGGCAGGGATGCATGATGCACCTCATTCTCATCTTCAACTTCCTCAACTGGATGTTGAGGTTGATTTACAGCCATAACTTCAATTAATTCAAAGGATCTTAAGTGGTGGCTAATCTGGTGATGGATAGGCAACTCTTCGACTAATCCTCCTTCACTCAAGAGATGGAAAGTATTATCATGAACCCACTCAGGCATGAAACACTCACAACCCTCAAATTCCAAACAACTAAAACCTAAGAAAAAGAAAACTAAAAACTTTAGAAAATAAGAAATCTAAAAAGATAAAAGAGAACTAGTGAGAAGTTACCCGATTAGAGTTTTTATGTTAGGATTCTACAAAACATAAAAGAAAATTAGTTTCTAAAAATAATTTCAAAAAATTCTAACCTAAAAACAAGGCAGAAATTAACCCTAATCTTAACCTAATTCTAATATTAATTAATCTCAGAAAAGCATAGCCATAGTCCCCGGCAATGGCGCTAAAAACCTATTCACAGCCCCAAGAGTAGGGTCTCGATATAGTAATAACTCGATGAGATAGAGGTCAAATCCACATGGACTAAACTTATACGTATTCTAAAAATAATTAGAGCTAGAACTAGAAAAAGATCTAAATTGAAATCTGGAATAGTTGAGAATAATTATGAATGTATTATTAATAATCAAAAGGGAACAGAGCATCAAGGATCCACTTGTAGCTATTAAGATACTACCTCACTGGATTCAATAAACACAACTGGAATCGAAGTCCTATCATATCCAGTTGAAAGATAAGCAACTAAAGGACAATCTGAACTTCTCATTGAATTAGTTCATACATGAAAGAGTATTGTAATGATTGGAAGGGAATTCGTCCATCCACCATGTCCAGGAGACAAGAGTGAATCACAAATTTCACCAATCTCACTATCTTAAAATAGAAAAGAAGATATTCAAAGCTATCGCATTGTCTATTGTAATTTGACTCATAATGAATCGTAAAAAACTGAAAATATTCCTTAAATGCAAACTAGAAATCAATGACGTTTAACATAAGTAAGAATCAAAGCAAGATAATCATCCCAATACGCTACAAGCTTCACCTCTTACCCCTAGCTAAGAGATTAGCCAACTAAAGACATGATTGAAACCAAAAATCTTAAAGAAAACATAAAAACTAACTAGAAGAAGAATATTGGGGAAGAAGGAAGGAATCCTTGAAGTTCTCTAACACCTTTCTACACTCTTTCAACCCTAATTCGTCCCTGAACTCCTTAAAGAACCCATATTTATAAGCTTTGATAGGCTAACTTAAAAACCATCACAAATTTACGTAGCAGAGTTACACTTCGATCGGATTAAAGTTGAGTTCGAATTGTGATCAAATTCTATCTTCAATAACTGTTGTTCACAACCCCAAGTATAGGGTCATGATATAGTAATAATCTCGGTAAGACTGAGGTTGAATCCACAGGGACTGAACCTTTTACATAATCTGAAAGTAACTAGAACTAGAACTAGAAGAAGATGTAATCTAAACCAGGAAAATTAAGAGAGCATTTGTGAATAGATTAACTGAAAACAAATAAATAAACAGGATTTCCTAATTTCACAATCTCGATTTAGAAAAAGAAGATATTCAAAACAATTGCAAATACATTGTAATTTGAGTCACAACAAACCATTAAATACTAAAAATATTCCTTAATAATCAAACTAGAATCCATAAGGTTTAACAAGACATGATCAAAACAAATCCAACATCCCAATCACACTCCTCTTAGCCTTATCTAGAGGTTTAGCTAGCCATGAGACATGATTAACTAAAACCTCTTAAAAAGCATTAAAGGAAAGAAAAAGAAAAATAAGGAGACGAAAAGAAAACTCCTAGCCACCGATCATGATCTCTCTCTCTCTCTCTCTCTCTCTCTCTCTCTCTCTCTCTCTCTCTCTCTCTCTCTTCTCTTTTCTTCTCTTCCATGACCTCCACGTCCAAGCTGATGATCCCTCTTTACTTTTTTCTTCTCTCTTTTATAGGAAATCTCTGTCAGTCAGCTGTGTGCGTAAGGATTTCACACGCCTTCCATGAAGAGTTGCATAAAACTTACGCAGTTTCTATTTATGCGTGTGAATTTCCTACACAACTTACGTTGTGCAAACAGGGAAAACCAAGCAATGCAATCGTTGTCCGCAACCATTAGACCCCCTCCATATTTCTTCATCTTTCCTTCGTAGATTAGGCCAGGTTTGGACGTTAGTTTTGATCGTCAAGATCAGCGCTAATCGTCACGCATCGGACCGGCAGATGGGTCCTATTTTAATAGCAGCTTTGGCTGGGGCTATCATCCGTCTGATCAGCTCTTCTAAACGGCCTAGATTGCATCATCTAATATTCCCTGGCCCCTAAAATAGGTCGGCTGGATGTTGTGGAGTGACGTCTACGAAAGATGATTCTGCATGTTGCAATTCATCCTTGTGAAGAGACAGCAGAAACATGCAACCTTCTTTCCTTCCTTTCCTGTGCAGCAAGAGTGGTCTGAAATTCTCTTCTTCAGGATCTGATAGTCCAGATCAGTCCTAAGATGTCCGGTGTGGATTTCCAATGTGGAATGATCGAAACAACGTCTTCTTCTTGGAGTTTTTGTGATAGGTTCTGTAACAGACGCCTATCCAATTAAATGGGTTGTGAACGAACCAAGGTTATTGTCGAATTTTCCTTCCAAACAAGATGGACGGTTCGGATCTTTTGTCCTGATCATGATAAGGGTCAACTGGGCCATTTTAACGGACGGTGTCCATTTAAATCGCACACTGGCGCCAAAACAGGGCTCCCTGCGTGAATTCACGGGTTCATGTTCTTTGACCGTGCTTCTAAATCTAGTGCAACTCATGTGCACTTCTGGCTGTGTTCACGCATCTCTTGAAATGGGGTCCACCTAAGGAATCTTGACGGATTTGATCCCTTGATCTGTTTTAATAGTTTATATCAGGTCTCACCTAAAGATTTGGGGCATGAGTATGGCTTGTGACGGTACGTGACTGATCTGTCTGCTGGCCTTGATGATTCTTGAGCGTTAAATCCCTGCTCTTGGCATCCTTTTCAATCCAAGCTCCTGAATTCACCTTGCAACATAAACATGATTAAAATAAACCATTAAGTATTATCATGTTCATAAAATCAGGTAAGAAATAGGGTCTAATATGCAATATTTGACCCTCAACAGAATCCCTAACCAGCATTTTGCTAGTCCCGAGTAGAGTATGAAAAAAAATATTTTAAAAACCAAAGGACAATTTTCATAAGCTCAAGTGATTTTTAAAAAACAATCTAAATACTAAAATTCTGAAATATATTATTGTTAAGTCTTACTTCCTCCTAAACTCAAGCGCTCGATAAACTTCATGGTCAAGTTCAAAGTATTAATCCATCAATTAGAACAATTCTAAACATTGAGTTCCATGGGTGCAGAGTACAACCTTGACTTATCACAATTAAAGGTCTAATTCTCAATTTTCATGGTAACATTGATAAAAACAAGCATTCCGGATAACCAAACCTAAACCGACACTTGCCTTACAGTTCAGCCTTTCTATTCTTCCAAGTTTTGATTTTTCCATTAATGGCTTCACGCTGTGTCAACCTTTTTAAAGATCTTTTATTGTTAGTTGTTCTTTCGATGACAATAATTTTTTTTGCTGGATATTCTTCTTCTTTTTTTCTTTTTTCTTTTTTCAAAGAACATGATGGACAAATTCCCCAGGTTGCTTCCTTCCATGCTTAATAATTACCAAGTTAACAATTCAATATCAAACTGATACCTTAGTGTGTAAACTAGGTGTGACATGTGAAATCATGACTCAATCAATGTTTAAAACTTCTAATAATAGATTAATAACCTGAACTTAACTATGAAATCGAACAGATAACGAAATCCAAGAGTCATAAATTACCAACATTAAGTATCTTATACTTTTAAATCAAAGATGGCCTTTAAAATTATTTTGAAATCACAAGAATTTCCAGAAAAATTTTTAAAAATTTTCACAATTTTTACTCAAAACGGAGAAAACACTGATTAGGTAACCTAATCTCCCATCCCCAACCTAAAATCTACGTTGTCCTCAATGTAAAAGATATAAGCATGTAATGCACATGAGGCAATGAAATTAAAGGAGAAGTGATGGAAGGATAGTACCTGATGAAGGAGTTGTAAGGCTTTTTCCAAAGATATCTCAGCATAAAAGTGGGTCAGCACAAGAGTGAAACCACAAAAACAAACTATCCTACAGCAACTGGAAAGCAAACTATCGTAACGGCATAAAGCCAACTATCCTAGAACGACAAAAAGCAAACTACCCTAGTCCTGTAAAAGTAGGGACAAAGCTACTCATTCATACTGCAAGGTTCCTCCTCCAACCAATATCGTGATAAATTTCTTAGTAGGTTTCGCAACAAAATCATCCAAAAGCTCTTTTTGCAATTAGCTTGGATGCCTTAGAGCATGAATTTCCAAAGAAATTGATGGACCTCAGCATAAGGTTTGCTTTTAATTTCTTGAGGTGTCCAAAGTATATATGATTCACCTGTGACAAAGAAAGTTTTAGATTTAGTATCCCATGGTGAATCAGAGATTACACATAAATGAAATTCAGAAAAATTCTTAAAAAGTGATGTAGTCTCGACACATTCCAAAGTTTCAGACTCCATCTCAATTTTCAGCTCCTCCTCCTATAATGGTAAACATTTAAGATCTGAGGAAGAAGGGGCTTCAAAATAAGGGTTCTCTCTATCAATGATAACTAGCAAGGTATTGTCTTACGAGGCATCCACTATTTCTTTTATCATAGGATCGTTTGAATCTGCGCAATGTGTCAAATAATCATCCAATGTGTTGAAAAATTCGACTAAGAGTGACTCATTTTCCACATTAAAGTTTATGATGATCTGCCTAAGGATTTCATCATCTCTAGAAGTGGATGAACGCATGCTCTCTTGCTCTTGCCCTACACAAACAGATTGAAAATCATCAGGTGAAAAATTGATGTGAAGACTCTGTTCATTGGTACTACTTAGTAAAGGCATCGTATTGTCAAAAGTGTACAACTTAGATGGTAGCCTCAACTGTGTGATTTCAACTTCAAGAGTCATATTGAGCAACTCATCCATTTTCCAAATCATATCATCATTCAATTCAAGGGAGTGGTCCAAACATGTCTCACAAGAGTCAAAAGTGTCAGTTGTAAGGGGCTCATCCTCCATATTTAAATCGGACATTTCAGATGAGTGGAGTATATTCTTATGACCAATCACTTCGTGTACTTCTTGATCACTGACCTAGACCAAACTTGAGATTGATTCCAGGGGAATTTGAGCTGAACATTCATGATCATTATCCTAATACTTATCATCTTGTAATTCTGTGCAATACATACTTGGGATGGGATCACATTCCTCACATTCTATTCCTAGATTGGGTTAACATTTGAATAAACTAACCTCTACCTCATTATTGAAATCATGTGAGTCATGTGAGTGAAGTGTGTCACTATCATTATATTTGAAATACACTCACGTCTCTTGACCATTCCTTTGGACCATTATCAAGATCGATTCTTTGAGAAATTGAGCCATATGTTCATTAACACAATCCAACTCTTCATTCTCAATTTCATTATTCTTCATAATAGCATCATGTCAACTCTACAGTTGTATATCATTTCTAATTTCTTAAAGCCTTTGAAGTGTGTTTTGTTGGCTGAGGTCTAGAGTTTGTATGAAATTCTAAAGTGAATTCTCTTAAAACATTTCTTGTTAGATCTTAGAGGTATAGGACCCAATAAAATTATCACTATGGTGCACTATTAATTCAACTTCTCAATTTTAATGTTTCCACTGATCATAACTAGGGAGTTGGGAATGAAGAATTGGATTGGGTTGAAGCTGGGGTGAACTAGCATGCGCTTCTTATGTATTTTTCTCAAATTGTGTTTCTGGTTTGGGTTGAGGCTAGGATACACTAGCCTCCATTAACCTATCGAGGCGTAGTTCAAGATCTTCTAATAATTTTCTCATGTCCGCAGAAGAGTCTCTGTCACTCTGAAGTGACTTCTCTTAGATCGATTCTAGTTGGATTTCAAAGGTAGAGGATCCAAGAGAATTGTCATTATGATGTATTGTTGGTTCATCTTCCCAATTTTGTTGTCTCTACTAATTATAGTCATATGGGTCATAGGTGGGAGAATCTGATGGTTGTTGATACATATTATCACCCATAATATAATCACGCATTGTTTTCTTCTTATCTGATTGGTGTTAATAATTCTCACTCCCATAGTAATAATAACCCCAACACTCACATACTATCTGTGAGGTGTAATTGTTCTCCCGCATATGATCACGTAAATACTTCTTAACCGATGGAACATTATATTATGATTGGTTCTCGATGATGGTTTCAGAAAAATTTTGAGACATAGGTTGATTTATGTCATAATCATACATATCTCCCTAATATCTCTTATCCATCTAAGCCAATTGACGTACCCATTCTTCCATGGTGAAAACACTAACTCTGAATCTAAAAGAAAATTCTTAGAGCAATATAGAAAGTAAGTAGAGGAAAAGTTAGAAGGAAGTTACTAGATTGGAGGAGATCTATGTTAGGATCCTACAAAATAGAAAACAATGTTAGTTTCTAAAAATAAAAGAAATCCTAAAATTAGAAACTTTCTAAATATAGAAAATAAAACCTAATCCTAAAAATAGAAAAACCCTAATCTTAATCCTAATTCTAAAACTAACTAATCCCAGAAAAACGCAACCGTCAATCTCCGACAATGGCGCCAAAAACTTGTTCATAACCCCAAGTGTAAGGTTGCGATGTAGTAATAATCTCGGTAAGACCGAGGTCGAATCCACAGGGACTAAACCTTATATGTAATCTGAAAGTAAGTAGAAGTAGAACTAGAAGAAGATGTAATCTAAACTAAGAAAATTAAGAGATTAATTGTGAATAGATTAATTAAAAACTAATAAATTTAAAGGCGGTAACTAGGATGCCAAGGATCCACTTGTAGCGATTAAGAAACTACCTTGCATTGATTCAAGGACACTGGAATCAGAGTCCTATCCTATCCAATTGGTAAGAAGAGATTTGTCAGATCTCTGAACTTCTCATAGATCTAATCATCAATGAATGAGAGTGATGAACATTTGGAAGTGATTCCATCACCAAACTATGCCCAGGAGATAAGGCAAACAACAGCAATTTACCAAACCCACAACCAATCATAGGAGAATTGTGAAAGTTAGGAAGGATTCCATCACCCTACCATGCCCAAGGGATGATGGTGAACAACAGGATTTCCTAATTTCACAATCTCGATTCAGAAAAAGAATATATTCAAAGCAACCGCAGATCCATTGTAATTTTTAACGACAAACCATATACATACTAAAAATATTCCTTAATAATCAAACTAGAATCCAAAAGGTTCAACAAGACATAATCAAAACCAAGCCAACATTTGAATCACGCTACAAGCTTCACCTCTTAGCCCTAGCTAAGAAGTTTAGCTAGCCATGAGACATGATTAACTAAAACCTCTTAAAAAGCATTAAAGGAAAGAAAAAGAAAAAACAAGGACAAGGAAAGAAAACTCTAAGCCGCCAACCGTGATCTCTCTCTCTCTCTCTCTCTCTCTCTCTCTCTCTCTCTCTTCCACTGTCTCCATGTCCAAGCCGATGATCCCTCTTTACGTTTTTAATTCTCTCTTTTATAGGAAATCTTTGTTGGTCAGCTGCGTGCGTAAGGCTTTCACACTCCTTCCGCAGAGAGTTGTGCAAAACTTGCACAGTTTCTATTTATGCATGTGAATTTCCTACGCAACCAGGGAAAACGGAGCAATGCAATCATTTTCCGCAACCATCAAACCCCCTCCATATTTCTTCATCTTTCCTCCGTAGATTAGGTCGGGTCCGGACGTGGGTTTTGATCGTCAAGATCAGCGCCAATTGTCACGTATCCGACCAGTAGATGGGTCCTATTTTAATGCCGGCTTTGGCTGGGGCTATCATCCGTCTGATCAGCTCTTCTGGACGACCTGGATTGCATCGTCTAATGTTCCCTGGCCCCTAAAATCGGTGGTCCAGATGTTGTGGAGTGACGTCTGCGAAAGATGATTCCGCATGTTGCGGTTCATCCTTATGAAGAATCGGCGGAAACACGCAACCTTCTTTCCTTCTTTTCCTGTGCAGCGGGAGTGGTCGAAAATTCCCTTCCTCACTATCTGATGGTCCAGATCAATCCCAAGATGCCTGGTGTGGATTTCCAACGCGGAAGGATCCAAACAGTGTCTTCTTCTTAGAGTTTTTGTAGTAGGTTCTGTAACGGATGCCTATTCGATTAAATGGTGTGTGAACGGACCAAGGTGATGGTCAAACTTTCCTTCTAAACAAGATGGACGGTTCGGATCTTTCGTCCTGATCATGATGAGGGTCAGTTGGGCTATTTTAATGGACGGTGTCCATTTAAATCGGACACTAGCGCCAAAACAGGGCTCCCTGCGTGAATTCACAGGTCCACATTCTTTGACCATGCATCTAAATTCGCTGCAACTCATGTGCACTTCTAGTTGTGTTCACGCATCTCTTGAAATGGGGTCCACCTAGGGAATCTGGACATATCTAATCCCTTGATCTGTTTCAATAGTTTATATCAAGTCTGACCTAAAGATTTGGGGCATGAGTATGGCTTGTGACGGTGCGTGATTGATCTGTCTACTGGCCTTAATGATTCTTGAGCGTTAAATCCCGCTCTTATCATCCTTTTCAATCCAAGCTCCTAAATTCACCTTGCAACACAAACATGATTAAAATAAAGCGTTAAGCATTATCGTGTTCATAAAACCAGGTAATAAATAGGGTCTAATATTCAATATTTGATCCTCAACAGCTACCCGATTTCAGCCACACCGAGTTTGGGTTCGTTCGAACCAAATTATCTTTCAGTTGGACCGAATTAATTCCTTTCAGCACTGGAGCTTTTTGTACACTTTTGGTCTCACCAAATCCATCTTTCAATCAGACCGAATTATCCTTCGGTTGAACTAAATTAGTCCTAAATTCATCTTTGGTTGTTGGAATGTTTTGTACGATTTTGGTCAGACCGAACTGGCCGATTTTTCTGCTACAGACATTGTAATCTTCTCCAGTCTTTGTTCATCCTTTGTACTTGGTTTTCTTAGATCTTGAGGTCTTGAAATCTTCAATCTGGTCTCCTAAGATCCACTCCTTGCTTTGGTGATTCTTAAGCATTAAATTCATGCTTTTGACATTCTTTTCAATCTAAGATCTCATATTCACCTTGTTATACAAACATGTATAAAATTTACCCATTAAGTATAATCATGTTTATAAAGCCATTATATAAATAGAGAGAAATGTGCAATATTTGACACTCAACATCAAACATCCAAGGTGACCTACGTAGTCAACCCGAGGAGTAATCTTCAAACCTAAATTCTTCGGTGAGCGGTCGTCGAGCTTTCCCTTAGCATTGAGCATGTTACCGACTTGCTGACTTGCCCTTGTAAGTCATATCCGAGCACTGAGACCGAGCTCCTTTCCTTAGTAGATATAGACGAAATTGGAGACCATCATCTTCATCTTACCGTACAGGGCAGGGTTTCCCTATGTGTAACGGCTCGGACTCTTACCTCATGCAGGGCCGTACCTCGGGGGCCCTTACTAAGAGACGTTCTGAGCAACATCTCAAAATTAGATAGGACCATGAAAGGGCTTAACATCTGATGGAAGTGGAGATACTTTATCTTCTGATGGCCGAGCTCAAAGAGTAAGTTGTTTCCCCAGCAGTGGATCATTGTTATCTGGCCGTTGAGGAGCTCATTGGTCATGACTGGTGCTGGCTGATCACATGATGAGCACAGATGTCCGAACTAACCCATTCTCCTTACCCAGTCCATTTTTAACCATAACAGTAGCCGCCTACTTCCGAGCTTACACAATCAGCTCGGGAAGTAAGTTGGTTTAATAAGGTTAGACTTTCTCGTGCAAGGGGTGTTGAGCCCACTCATTATTAATGCGGAATAAGGCGGCATGAGTTTATCATTAATGTTGAATAAGGTAGTGAGGCACAGAAATCAGAGCAGATCTGCAATCATGATATGACATGCTCAAGCTATCGTGCATCGGCTCGAGGTCACGTGCACTAGCAGGGCGCCTATTGGGATCTTGGCTTATGGGGCACCGACATATGGCGTCTTCTTGGGAGTCGAGTTGTTCAACAAGTGGGAAAGCTCCACATGGCCAAAAGTGGGCGTCGAGGAGCCATTTTGGCTGCTGCATTAAATGCGAGCAGTCATTATCATACAGTCGAATTCCCTATAAAAGGGGTGATGCCCTAGTAGCGCAAGGGGCATTTGATTTTGTTGCCCCTTTTTACTGATGCTGCCTATCGGAGTTGGCGATTTCCAGTAAGTCGAATCCCTGTCTCTCCAAACTTTCTTCACATCTTCTCCGGCCTACAATTGCAGTCGAAGAAAAAGTCTATTTCACATTAATTTCCTTCATATAGGTTTTGTAATTTATCCTACAAACCTAGCAGTTGAATAAAATCAAATCATCCAATGCAAGAAGAAGATCCACCACGTTTAACAAATTTTCTCCACAATCTCATCTTTTTTATTTGTATGTTTGTTTTCTTTTCTCTTTTTTTTTTTTCAATTGCAATTTCACAACCTTTCTTCACCAATATCACATTCACCTTTAATTCACCTTTAATTTCTAAAATGCATAATTGGATCCATCAAACTTTAACACATTAACTATGGTAGAAATCAATCCATCCATATGAAAGCAATCACAACAAGAACATCAATACTGATCTTTTGCTAAAAGGCTTCTTGACCTCTAGCTTTAATATCAATTGTTATGGAAAAACACCCTCATATACTAATGTAAGCAACACATAACCACGAAAAGAAAAATGCCAAACTAAAACCCAAAAGTCAAATAAAAAGAGACGAGATATAAAGATTTTTATGGTTCAACTTTCTTCTTCATTAAAATCAGAGAAAACTAATGTATAAGGCTCACCACTCTCTCCTTCTCTTCTATTGAATAAGGAATATCTCACTAAGGGTTCATTTAGATGTCTATAAATACTTAAGTTGTAAAGAGATTACAGGTAATCGGATTACAGGGGTTGTTTGGATATCTACATTTGCCTATAAAGCCTACATTTGCTTATAAAGGATTTACAAGTTATAAACACATTATAACTTTTAGCTATAATCTAAAACTTGGCAATTTCAAATTATAGGTAAAGTCTTTACAGTTAAAATGATAGTATGCGCAATAAAACACAACGATTGATACACAATTGTGATATGCAAGGTCTACAATAATCTGTGAGATACAACAATCTATCCATCATGTGCTTCCCTTTATGCTTTCCTATCGCCCCAAAAAACAACTTGATTGCTCATCAAAAGGGCCACATGAGAGGGTAGAATGCAACGTCTACCATTAAAAACTTCCATATTGCATTTTGGGTCCACTACAACGGTTAGAGGACATCCAATCCATCTAGTGTGTGCATGTTTTGATGCTCTCCTAGGACCAAAAAACAAAAAAAAAAAAAAAAAAAGAAAAAAAAAGAGTCTTTTTTATATGATTTACTAATTTGGTGGAATTTACCGCCCCATTCTCTATGTGGTGTGAATATTTACTTTATTCATTGTAAATACTTTACAAGTTAGCCAAATACATAATTTATTTACCTATAAATAGATTACCACTTAAAAGTGAAATAAAATAGTATGTAAATAGTTTATATTTGAAACTCTCCGCAAATCTTTTCATATGTAAAGTATTTACAACTTAAAACTTTACATGCATCCAAATTATTCATAAGAAGATCACTCTCTTTACATGTATTTAAAGGCAACATACCCATGAACAAAGTAGGTTTCCAAAGCCAAGAGAAAGTAAGATTCACCACGCACTCCAAACAAAACAAGGGCATGTTTGAATCATGGGATTAGGTGGTATGGAATTGCATTTGGTCCCACGTAAATTCCATCCAACATTTGAAAACCATGGGAAGAATTAGATTGCTTGAAGTATGATATCATCCAGTCCCAGCATAAGATGCTGCATGATTTTTGGTGACCAAAATCCACTATATTAATGGAACCCACATTGATGGGTGAGTTTTATCCACGTCATCCATCTACCCTTTACACATGACAATCAACTTGAATGTGCATGCAGGTGACCAGCATCAATCATGAAATCTAGTCATTGATTACAATTTTATAGTCCATCGAACATAAGTTTCATTTAATATTTTTTTTTGAAAGAAAGAATTTAATCACAAATGTCAGATTGGACGGTCAAAATTAGTCAAACAATCCTTGTGCAATAATGGTGTTAACTGTTATAATATATTCCAATACCATTTACTCCCATGTTTCAAATACGGGAGAGAGGAGACGTTTATATTCATGATGGCATCGGAAAACGCACCATGCGAATAAGGTGAAGAGTCACGGTCTCGACGGGCTTAAATAACGGTTACCAGGAAAAAAGAAGGATTAAAAACCACAAAAAGACAATTTTGTTAACCTTTTACCATATATTCTCGAAAAGTATGTGTCACGCCCCAAACTCGGAGATCAGACTCACAGGAATCCCGATCACCGAATCTGGTGGTGACAGCCTCCGTAGTACCCCATTCTCGGCTCTTAATGCTCATACGCCAGATTCCTATCCTGGGATTCTACAAGGAGGATTTCCAACGTACATTTATCTCGTAAGAAGCATAACCACAAGTTTACCCAAATCACAAAGGCAACATCATCATCACATATCCACTAATATAAATATTTAAATACAATGCTGAAAAGGGATATGCACATGTCAAGACCAAAGCTCCAGAAGTCCACTGCACGATCCAAGCTCGATGCTGCTGCAACCTAACACCACCTACACGCATCTATCGTGCATAAGCTTATAGAAAGCTTAGAGGGTGGTGTAAGTATGTGAGCAGTATATGCATGCTCAGAACGTAATATAAGAGTAAACGGAGGTATTGATAAGTTCATGAACCATACAATATCAGAGTACGCAATACAACTCAGCTATGCAAATGAGGAGTTCAAGAGAGTCAAATACCAGATGCTGAGGGTACAATGCAATATATAAATCCTACTGAGTCCGTCTAGGCCATATAAGTGCAGAAACATAACAATCCCAAAATGTCATATGCGTGCGGATATAATGCAATATGCGATGCGAATGAAATGACCAAGCTGGAGTGTGAAGTCGGGATGATAGTATGTAGTATCACAAGCTACGGGGTCCACCACAAAGGACTTCTATCCAAAACAGTCCTATACCTAAATTTGGATAGTCAGACTCAATGTGGTAAACTCCTGATCTCAGGTTAGTCGCGCTCCCCAACCGAAATCCTGGCCATTACGAAGGTACACGTAACAAATAGTTATGCACCACTAGCCCGAGTAGATAGTGAATGAATGAGTATGCAACTCCTGCCCAATAAGACCATATATCAGTACGTTCATCTTTGGGATTATCATCGGGGTTTATTACACTCTACGCCATCTTGCCCCCCCTATCCGAGCGCACAACTGGGTAAGTGGAAGAGACTTCACTATCCGCCTGCCAATATCGAGCCCAGCTCGTCGATAGCGGACCCATTCCTCAATCTGGTCAAACTCAACCTAGATAATGCTCTCTCACTCATGCGGGTAAGGTCACACCCCCTCCCAACCGACCACGACACAATAAGAAACGCGGCCTACTAGTATACGGCCCTCATGCGCTCATATATATCCACTCGGTCTCGACGTTGGGGTGTCCTCTGGTACAAAAAAGGTTTAGAGATTTTCACTCAGGGCCATATATGGTAGCCCAATGCTAGAACAGATTTTCGGTGTCCCATCTGGCCATCCACGATATACCTGTGGAGGCTACGACCCTGATGTCGCTATGGTGTACAGTAATCACAATACAAGATGCATGAGTCATACAATCCAATCATGCATCAATCTTACGCATACCGTGCACTCATGTGAGCTAACATCCACCTATCAGGGAGTCTCATAACAACCTACCCAATGACATATGCAATGATCAACCACATCTCATAACAAACATACAGATGATGTGTATGGGCATGTATCAGGATGCTATGCTGTCACATACTCATAATCAGTATCAATAACTGGCATTAACAATCGGCCTTGACAATGTGGATATTTAACCAACATTGCCCCCAAGGAATGGCCCACATAGAGTCAAACATATAATAGGCCCACCGCCTCACACAAAAGCCTAATATATAATACAATGGGCCTTACTCAACGGCCATATATACACAACATGTGGGCCCTGCTCATGAGCCTCAAATACATGACATGTGGGCCCTACACATGAGTCTTGAATACATCAAATGGGCCATGCATTATAGGCCTAATACATATCATAATGGCCCTTACCTATAAGCCACGAATACATCACAATGAGCCTTGCCAATGGGCTTCAAATACATCACAATGGGCCCTATCATATAGACCTCCTATTCATCACATTAGACCTTAAACACGAGCTGCATATACATCACACAGGCCGAATACACAACACAATGGGTCTCAACTACGGGTTGCATATACATTATATAGGTCTCGACAATCGGCCTTGGTAATTTAAATCGTTCTTGATAATCGAAATCGGCCTCAACAATCGGAATCGATACTCGGAATCGATCTCGATACTCGGCCTCGACAATCGGAATCGGCCTATACAATCGGCCTCATCAAATCGAAATCAGCCTCGATACTCGGCCTCAACAATTGGAATCGGTTTATACAATCAGCCTCGACAAATCGGAATCGGCCTTGACAATCGGTCACGACAATTAGGATCGATCTATAATTAGAATCGGCAAATCGATCACGTCAATCGAAATCAGCAATCAGTCATGACAGTCGAAATTAATCGATAATCAGAATCAGCAAATCAGTCACGTCAATAGGATTCGGCAATCGGCCATGACAACCAGGATCAGTCGATAATCAGAATCGGTAAATCGGTCACGTCAATTGGAATCGGCAATCGGTCATGACAATCAGAATCGATCGATAATCAGAATCGGCAAATCGGTCACGTCAAACGGAAGTAGCAATCAGTCACGACAATCAGAATCGATCGATAATCAGAATCGGTAAATCGGTCACATCAATCAAAATCGGCAATCAGTCACGTCAATCGGAATCGATCGATAATTAGAATCGGTAAATCGGTCAAGTCAATAGGAATCAGCAATCAATCACGACAATCGGAATCGATCACGACAATCGGAATCGATAAATCGGTCATGTTAATCGGAATCGGCAATCAGTCATGACAATCGGAATCGATTGATAATCAGAATTGGCAAATCATTCACGTCAATAGGAATCGGCAATCGATCACGACAATCGGAATCGATCGATAATCGGGCAAATCGGCCACATCAATCGGAATCGGCAATTAGTCACGACAATCGAAATCGATCGATAATCAGAATCGATAAATCGGTCACGACAATCAAAATCGATCGATAATCAGAATCGGCAAATCGGTCGCGTCAATCAGAATCGGCAATCGGTCATGATGATCGGCCTCGATCGCTAATCAGCAATTGGTCATGATAATCAGAGTCGGCCTCAACAATCGGCCACCACAATCGAAATCGGCCTTAACAATCGGCCTAGGGGAAGGTCACAATGTGGACATTTAACCATCATTGCCCATCAATGTAGACATTTAACCAACATTACTCCCAAGCAGTGGCCCACATAGAGCCAAACATAAAGTGGGCCCATGGCCTTACACAATGGCCTAATATACATCGCAATGGGCCTCACAATATGAGCCTCGAATATATCACATTGGGCCTTGCCCACAGGCTTCAAATACACAATAGGTGGGCCCTACACATGGGCCGAATATACATCACAGGTGGGCCCTGCACATGGGCCTCATACACATCAAATGGGATGTATTAATGGGTCACGCTAATGGGCCTCAACAACTACACCATTCATCTATCTATAGATATCATTTTAGAGCATTATTTAAACAATGAATCATATCAAAAGATCACCTAGACCATACGACAAATAACGGTGGTGATAGTGATCAAAAGGTCAGTTGGACCACATCACAAATAGCAACGGAGACGGTGATTTCCACTATACAAAATTTCACAGGGGCCATGATAACATGTATTTTCCGTCCATCCTGTTCATAAGTCACACGGACCTGAACCAACCTGAGAAAACAAATATCATATTGGTCTAAAACTTTTGTGACCCAAAAGGGTTTCAATGCTAGACGTCTAATCTCCACTATTTCTGTAGTGTGGTCCACATGATAATAGATCTGTCTTATTTTTAGTCTCAGGCTTTGTGACGAGCTTGCCAAATGGATGGACGGTTTAGATGTAATACACACGTCAGTGAGCCCCACGGGACTTTGTCATCATTCCAGCATAGCAGCCACGCTGCTGGGGTCCACCGTACAGATGATGGACGGCTGGGATACATCATATACATCATGAGGGGCCCACAGAAGTTGTTGACATCAACAGCAGCTGCTGTTGCTGCTGAAGATGGATGAACGACTTAGATATACAGCACATACATCTCATGTGAGCTCCACAGTTAGACGGTGCTGATAAGGCACCTGCATCACGGTGTGGTGAGTGGAAGAGGTGAGACCCTAACATCTGGTGGGTACCACGTGTGGCCCACCATATATATATATATATATATATAACATTATTATTTTAATATTAACATGAGTTCAAACGTCCAGACCTGGACGTCTAATCGACAAATGGTCTGGATATAAATCCCATGTGGGACCCACCGTCCTTGCTGCTGGACGGTGGAGTCACACGTGGAGATCAAGTGGGTCCACACGATCTGGACGATTTGGTAAAACGCACACCTCGTGATCAGATCCACCCTTGCTGACTTCAATCTAGCAGCTATTGCTGCTAGTGGACGGGCAGTCTGGATTTAACACATCCACACGGTCAGACCCACAGATCTTGCTAGTGGGGCTCACACAGATGAACAGCGTGGAATAAAATATATACATCACGCGGGACCCACATGTACGGAAGACACATTAAGGTGGGATCCACACAGGTGGCCCACAAGCTTAGGACCAAGCTGATATATGTATTTTCCTTCATGCAGTCCACCAGCTGAGGCTGCTGGACGGTATGAATACAGTACCGGCATCAATGTGGGGTCCATGTACACGTGGCCCACCAGCCTCGCACATTGAGGTGGCCCCACGTATGAATGGCATGGATCTAATACACACATCATGATGGGGTTGCATCAGGGTGGGCCACACATATCAAAAGGGAGAAAGAGAGAGATAGAGAAAAAGAGAGAGATCGGAGGAAGTAAAAGGGACCCCGCCACTATGGGCCCCTAGCTTACAATCACATACATTAAGATAGGTCCCACCATATGTGGGCCCTCAAATCATAAAAATAATGGTAGAAAATCACCCACCTTTCCTTCTTCTTCTTCCCTAGTGCTCCAAGGCTCCTAAGAAACTCCTTCAATGGTGGAGATGGTGATCTAAGGGTTGGATGGTGAGGATTGAGGGGGGTAGGGAGTGGGCCACACCTAGCTCTCTCTTGGAAGGCTTGGACGTTAGAGTTGTTTGGGGAATGAGAGAGAGAGACAGGGTGATGTAAGAGAAGTGATGGGAGAGAGGGATGGTGAGTGATGGATGGGTGTACTTGACATGTAAGGGAGAGTTGACTTTAGGTAAGGTTGTGTAAGAGAGGGATGGGTTGGGTTGCTTGTACTTGATTGATGGATTAATGTGACATGTCATAGAGATTCCCTCGGTATTTGTAACGCGCAACATTTTTCTCGAACTAAATATGGGCCCACATCTCTTGGTCCGAGTATCGCCTCGGTGTGCGAGACGCGGCATCGGAACCGCGGCGACGCCGCGGTCGCAAGGGTACAAGTATCGAGTTGAGTCAACTCTGGAATACGAGATATGACTCAGAATCACGCACAAATGCCGATAGCAGATCACGGGTCGTCGGAATTCAACCAGGAGGACTGCAAAGGCATATGGAACGGTACGGGCTAGGATATGACTCTTACAGTACGCGCCGTGTGTATCAAAGAAATTCATGGGATACCATTGGGATGCATATATTGCTGGTGCTAGTGTTTTGTTTATTGCTGCACGTGGGACACGTGCTATCATTTGAGGAGAAACTACCAACAAACCATTCTTTTTGTTTAAAATGTGATAAAAGTAGAGAATTAAGAGGCCCACATGGCATGTATATGACATCCAGCCCATCCAACGTATGCACTCTACCATGACTATCAGACAATTAAAAATATGTACTCCACCATGATTATATTTTATTTTGAATAATTTAGGTGGGTTACCTATCGCTTCTTATGGTGTGGCCCACCTTATGATTAGATCGTCCAGATCATCGGTTCTATCATGATAACCATGGCAGGTTGCATTTGATGAATGCGTCATACATATACAGGTGGGCCCTACAATTCTATCACTTAATGATTAGATCGTCCAGATTATCGGATCTATCTGATTACCATGGTAGGTTGCTTTTGATGAATGGGTCATACATATACAGGTGGGTCCTACAATTCTTGACTTTACCATAAAATCAGGCACTATTCTACATAAAACGTCGCACCTCCTCTCTGGCACTATTCCATAAAATCAGGCTTGAAAGAGAGTACCTAGGCCAGACCAGTTCATACACAGGCCCGGTCTGTTTTATACTCTGCCCATCCTATGAAATATTGTTCAAGTGCTCCGCTGAGTCTGCATTTCTTGTCAAATAGCCGAACTTATCAACAATGACCACGCACATAGCTCACAACTCATACATTAGGAATATTTCGTTCAATCCGGACCGATCATCAGGTAAGTTACCTCCTAAAGGCCATTAATAAATATTGGTAGTGGTTATGTATTTTTAGAGGTTTGCTGGTTCCACGAACATGTATACTTGCAAATTAATATAAAGAACCTGTGTGAGTCCTGAGCTTTATCACTTTGACACAGGCGCCGGTGTGCGGATGTACAGCTTCCGACCACTATTTTGGTGTCCCAGTCCATTTCCAGATGTGGCACACATGGATTAATGAGATCAAAACCATTTTAATTAGTGGATGGGCCTTGATCACGCAATTAGAATTTTGGGACGATCCAGGCCTTTTATTCAGTAGCATACAAATCATAAATAAAAGACAAAGTTAGCAACGGTTATCATTTAGTGAGAGAAGGTTATCTTATTAGATGGTTATGATGTTGGCCAGGATCTAGTCAAAGATGGAGCCTAGTGGATGCCTGATTGGGGTCATCACGCCTACAGGATGCCTGGCTAGGGTCGCTAAAAGCTTTTTTTAAAGGATAACATTAATCTCCAGACTAATGCATGGGCCGACCATGACATTTTAATGACATCTTTTTTGCCCCTAATGTTCTCTTCAGCCCCCCAAAATTCAGCCAAGCCAAAACTCAGTTGAAGCACAACATTTTCCGGGATGAGGACGCCCACCACTAAAAACTACCATATTTGTTATAAGCTATTTAATCCATCTAGATTATGTATCCGGCATTTATAGACATAAAAATAAGGCCATTTTAAAACTAAAATGTCTATTTGTATATTTCTCTTTATTTAAATCAAATTAGCTTCAATGTTTATGGGAAAGGATGCGGATTGGTTTTGCCTCTGTTTGGACCGACCTACATCTGCCTTTGACGCGGCAAGATTTGAATGAATAACAAATCATTATAAGAAATGATACTCAGCCAAATAACTTTTAAATATGTTTTATGTGGGCCATTCTTTATAACGACCTGCCGTCCAACTAAATTTTACCACGTCAAGAATAGAGTGAACTCAATTGAGCGAGGAACAGCACCCAATTCCTATCCATAAAGACGTTGTTTACTTTTCATGGGCTGGCATGTCACCTCATATCCGCATGTGAATGCCATACGTGTGGATGACATTTCATGACCACAAGTGGATGACATTTTGTGATGACAGGTGGGTGCCAGTAGGGACAACTTTCTTGTAACACCTAGTATACATAGGAATCTGTCCTCACCGAAGTTATATGAGGCCATCGTAATGTCTTTATTATATATATCCACTCTATCTATGCTCATAATATGTAAGGACATAATCTCAAAAACATTAAGAAGATTCAAAATTCTCATGGGCCATGCCTCCAGAACCAATTGGGATTGAATATTCACCATTAAAACCTTCTTGAGATGGACGGAAGTTTTGGATCAGACTGTTATTTGTGTTTTACCTTCATCCAAATGGGAATTATATATCTTATGATAAACATAAGGGTTTAGTGGTTAAAGACATCACAGTGGGCCCCACAGAGTTTAGTGGTTAAAGACAAAAGTGGTGCGCTTATCCCACGCTTATTAGCATGACATGTGCTAAATTCGGTTCATTTGACTATTAAAAAATTTAGACTTAAAACGGTTAACAAATTGAAGTGAGTGGTGTAGCACTAATTCGTTATGCTCTCCACCTGTGAAATGATAGGTTAGGCTAGAGGTTTGCAGTAGGATACCTCCATTGGGAATATAGCCATTGGATCCGTGGTCATTTTCGGTGATCCAAACTGTTCAGACCATGAGCCCTACTCTCAAAGGAGGATATATAGTAATGAAAGTCTCGATTGGAATACTTTAGCACTTTGATTATTTAAAATTTTCTTCTTTTGAATATGGACCATCCCATTGACTGTAGCTTTGTCGGCTATTGATTTTAACGTTTTAAACTTTTCAATGTCCTTATCTATGTATTTCATTAGATCAATAGCTTGGATCATTGAATGTGACTCAGTTCCAATGGCTATAGTCCGACGTGTTCAAAAATAATAAGTAGGTATGTATTGTAGCAAACTTCATGAGGCTGGACAGAAAGGTTTCCCAAAAAGCTACTTCCATGCATACAAATAATAGAGCTTTTGCTAAGCACACACGTGCTTGCACTGAAGTTCGTGTACACACCACACATGTGCCAGTAAGGCACATGCGTGCAAGATCTAATCCACCCATCAGGTTTATCCTACCTTATACATGTTTTCATGATGTAAGGTATTCCTTCATGTTGTGGAGTCCCTTATGGTTGTGGTGGTGGCCCCCTTATGTTGGCAATCGCTCGTAGGGAGTCTAATCTTCATGTTGTATGAGGGAAGTGCGGTCCCTCATCGATAGTCTAATCTCCTGTTTTGTAGTACTCTATTTGGATGTTCCTATTTTTTTATTTTTTTTTATTTTGTTTCTTTTGTTGTCGATTAAAAACACACAGAGATAGAGGGTGCAACTGTGGCCCGCCAGGCCCGCTGAACTGGCCCACCTTTAGCCCTATTTGCTTGGCCCGTTGGCTAGGTTTGGTCCTAGCATATACTTCCCAATCAATCTTTGTGCTGGGCTTGGGCGTAAGTCATTTTCCCCTGAATAGGTTCGGTTAAAAACGGAACTCACTAACGGTTTTGTTTCTCTGATCTGCCCTTGTGCTTGTATAAATGGGTTACTCTCTATGGCTGTATTTTGGAATGGGCTTGAACCTACTTGTTTAGTAATTTGCTGGCTTTGGACCTTGTATCTATGGCTCGATCAATCTTTGGACTGGGCTTGGGCATAGGTCATCTTAGCCTGTATAGGCTCGCCATATTCATGTGTAAATGTGTTGCATTCTATCCTCTCCAATCATCCATTAGGTACCGCAGGCATCTAGATAATGGACCCCGGTTTTCGGCTTTTAGAATATCAATTTCTTGGTAAATATGTGGCCCACCTGATTGAGGATGACTTATGAATATTTATTGAGGAAAACAGGGGATTAGATCTATTTGCGAAGCTTGGTTGAGCCCACGTTGTACTGATCATTTTCCAGCTCGTGCTTGGGTGTGCTGTGTTAGGTCCATTCTGAGGTTGGATCAGGCTCAGGCCTTGGGCCACCTCTAATAACGAGCATTATTTCTACATCCCTCCAAAGCAGGGGTTGCAATGAGTTACCTGATTCTGAGGTAGGTTCGGGTCAAGCTAAATGGGTAGTGGGTTGGAGCAAGCATTAGAAAAGTAGAGTTTACTGCCCCTCGCATTCTACCAGTTCATATCACTTCTTTGACGTGTGCTAGGAGGTCGTTTTTGCATTCGCATAGGTCCAAGTAATGTTGGAAGATTTAGTGCTCGTGTCAGAAAACTGTGGCCCATTAAAGCAAAGAGGCTTGGCTCAGGTTGAGGCTGGGCTAGATAATCCAACCTGAAACAAATTAATAGCCAATACACACACATATGTACCTTTGTATATATACATTAATTGGGCATGAATGTGCATGCTTTTCGCCACATATTTTATTCTTAAACCTGAGTGTGGTTGTCCCGGGTAGGTTATGTTCAGGTGAGCCTGACTCAGTTACAATTAAATAGATCAGGTCAGCTTGAGCTTGGGCTTGATGAATTTTTGACCCACTAAGTAAATGGGTCAGGTTCAGGGAACCAATCTGACCTAAACCCGACCCATTACCACCTGTACTTCAAAGAATATCTAAAGCATCAAACACAAACCAATGACACAGGCAAAAGACAAACACCTTAGAGATTACCAAAACGACCAAAATCTCCTAAATTAGTAAAGACATCAAACAGCGGTAAGAAAGAATAAATTTCATGACTTTGGCTAGGACCAACCAAAAACATACTTATTGAAAAACTGACTAAATAGGCTTTCCGGCCCCACCCCAAAACGTAAAGGGAAGTTTGTGTTGCGCTGCATTTGGAAACTTCATTACTACGTAAATAGAATTGGAATTCTAAGTACGGGTATTCAGGAGAATTGTTGTGTTCCGACCTTCTCGTTGAATTTGAGAGTGCATCTGTTTCCTGTTGATTAGAGCTATCAATGCGTACTTGACGACGGCGTGTAACCCCGGACCTAACTCCATTTTAATGGGTTTAGGTCCATTATTTGGACCATTAAGGGTGTGTTTGGACGGGCCCATTCCATGGGATTAGATTGGTCCATTATTTGGACCATTAAGGGTGTGTTTGGACGGGCCCATTCCATGGGATTAGATTGGATTAGGGTAGATGGCAGGTAATGATGGCTGCGTCAGTGGATTGCTGGCAATGGGATTGCTATATCCAGGGAATCTACCACCGAGTATGTTTGGCCCGCCTGTCCAATCCCGGGATTACACCTGGCCAATCCCTTCCAATCTGTCCACCCAAACATGTCCCCGGCAAAATAGATGGGATTAGGAGGGATTGGGTGGATTTCAAGGTAATGATGGTGATGTCAGTGGATTGCTGGTAATCCCATGGGATTGCTCCAATCCAGGCAGAAGTTCAACATGCTTGTTTGGCACGCCCGGCCAATCCCGGGATTGCTCCTTCCAATACAATTTAATCCCATCCAGTCTGCCTGGCCAAACAGGCCCTAAGGGATTGGGTCATTGGGGTATTTCTTTTTTTACCAGGTTTAAAAATGGGTCTACTCAGGTCTAGATGAGTCCACCAACTTGCACCTGATAAAAATTATGAGTCTACCAACATAGACCCATTAAAAATTTGAATCTTAACGGTCCACATGATGCAGCACCCCTTAAAACTCTATGAGCCCAATTTTCAGCCCAATACAAACTTTAGTAGGCCATGGCAAAGAGAAATGCAAATCAAGGGAGGAAACCATTTCCTTTTTCCATGGCCCACAAGAGTTTTGTATTGGGCTGAAAGTGGCTTCTGAGGTTTCAAGGGGTGCCCCATCACATTGACCGATCACATTGTGTGCCTAAGACATGTGTGCAAAGATACATACGGGTGCTTATGTAAGAAAGTGCGCAGGGTGAGCATTCCTCTCTCTCTCTCTCTCTCTCTCTCTCTCTCTCTCTCTCTCTCTCTCTCTCTCTCTCTCTATATATATATATATATGGAAATGGTAGGAGGTCAAGCTGTGTGGGCCAACCGTGATGTGTGTCAAACATCTACCCCATTAGTTAGATGCACCATTCCATGGTGGGCCACGAGTTTAAACCTCAAGTCAATACATGACTTGGGTGGGCCACACCATGTACAATAGTTGAGAGGCGTTATCCTCCCATTAAAACATTCATAATCATTTATTGGACCCACCGAGATGTAGTTCACAAATCTATCCCATCCATTGTGTGTATCACACTTGTATGAGGGGTCCGACCAAATTTCAGCTGCATCAAAAACTTATGTGGGCCCCACCAAGTGATTTGTTTTAGGCATGTCCTCACATGGTTTTAGATGGTATGGCCCACCTGAATTCCCTATACGGTTGAGTTTTGGAATATAACATAAACTAACGGGGAACTATCAAATGCACGGTGTTGATGTTTGACAAACATCATGATGGGGCCCTATTGTGATGTGCATCAAAAATCTACCCCATTAGTTAGATGTACCATTTCATGGTGGGACATGGGATTGAAAATCAAGTCAATCCATGACTTGGATGGGCCACACCACATACAACAGTTTAGAGGGGTTACCCTCCCATTGAAACATTCATAATCATTTATTAGGCCCACCGAGGTTTGGTTCATAAATCCACCCCATCCATTGTGTGTGTCCCACTTGGATGAGGGTCAGGCCTAGTTTCAGCCACATCCAAAACTCAGTTGGGACCCACCAAGTGCTTTTATATGTTTTAGGCATGTTTTCACCTAGCTTTAGATGGTATGGCCCACCTGAGTTCCGTATACGGCTGATTTTTGAGATATCCCATAACCTAAAGAGGATCTATCAAATGCACTATGTTGATGTTCAACACACATCACCGTCGGGCCCACACATCACCGTCAAAAAAAGACTCTCCTACGCTCACAGAGAGACTCTTGGGATTGAAAGTGAATTTCCTGTGAAAGCCTTTCGAATGAAGATCATGCACAAGGATTCTATGTGGGGCCCACTATGATGTTTGTGATAAATCCAACCCGTCCATCAATTGTTTTCGAAATCATTTTAGGACATGCAACCAAAAATGAGGAGGATCAAAAAATTAAATGCGCCACATGAGAGGAAACAGTGGGAATTTAGTCAACACCGTTGAAACATTCATATGGCTACAAAAGTTCCGTATTAGTTTAAGTTCCTGGTGTTTTCATCTCATCTCAGTGAAAATGACCTTATAAATGGTTTGGATGGAATATGAACATCTAAGGTGGAGCCTAAGAAGGTTTCAACAGTAAGCATTCCTTTCCCCACTGTTTCATCTCCTATGGCCCACCTGAATTTTGGATCATCCTCATTTTTGGTGTAATGTCCTAAAATGATATCTAAAAATGATGGGTTGAATTTCATACAATGATCACAATAAGCCCCACATAGAATCCTTTGGCAGATCTTCATGGGAAAGGCTTCGGCAGGAAATCCACGGACTAGCTACTCTCCCTACCACCTGCCAATGGCTGGTAGAGGGTGATCGGTTCTATGTGGGCCCCACCATTATGTATGTGTTTCATCTATGCCGTCCATCTTGTTTTTCGAGATCATTTTATGGTGTGAGACCAAAAATGGGGTATATCCCAATCTCAAGTGGACCACATTACAGGAAACAATGTTGAATGGATGTTGACCATTATTTTATTTTTTTGGGGCCATAAAATTTTTGGATCAAAAACTATGAACGGCGTGGGTAAAATACTTACATCATCGTGGGTCCCATAGAGCCCTGCTCGAACGGATGACCATTCGGGAGGGGGTAGGACGCAATCTGGGTCCAATTCTAGGGCACAAAGAGAGTCTCACGTTAGAGAGAGAGTTGTGCATGTATGTTGTCTATCACACCGTCCATCCCTTTGTCCATTTAATTTAAGGGGTTAAGACTAAAATTAAAGCATATCCAAAGATCAAGTGGATCATGCCAGAGGAAACAGTGGGGATAATGATTTCCATCGTTGAAACCTTGTTAGGCCCCATAGTGATGTTTATTTGTCATCCAACCTATTCTTAAGATCATACAGACATGGATGAACGGAAAACAAAAATATAAGCTTGATCTAAAACTTTTGTGGCCCCCAAGAAATTTTCAACAATAGAAGTTCAATTCAACTGTTTCATGTGGTGTGGTCCATCTGAACATTGTATATACTTCATTTTTGGGATCAAGCCATAAAATTATCTGGGAAAATGGATGCACAGAGAAGATAAAATACATAAATCATGGTGGACCTCACATAGTTTTCTCCGTAAGCTAAGCAAAAGCAATCCCCTTCCTTCTCGGTCCTGGGCGGGAAGCGGATTGGCTGCTTAACCACACACCAGCTATATAGCTGGTATACATAAGTGTCACGCGAAGACAAGCGCGGCCGGTCCTCACGAGTTGTACCAACGGTTCAAAAGAGATCAAAGTTACATGGGTACCACAATGATTTATTTATTATATCCACACTGTTCATCCATTTTTCAAGATCAATTTAGAGCATTAAACAAAAAAATGAATCATATCCAAAGCTCAAACGGACCACACCAAAAATAGTAGCGAGGACAATGATTTTCATCGTTAAAAAATTTGTAGGGTCCACCATAACATTTATTTTCCATCGAATTTGTTAATAAGATTACAAATACATAGACGAAGAGGAAAAACAAATTTCATATTGATCAGAAACTTTTGTGACCCTAAGAGGGTTTCAATGGTAGACATTCAATCCCCAACTGCTTTTGCATCGTGGTCTACTTGATCTTTATATCTGTCTTATATTTCGGCTTAAGCCTTAAGACGAGCTTGCCAAATGGATGGACGTTTTGGATATAACACATACCTTGTGAAGGGACCCACAGAACTTACTGACGTCAATACACCAACTATATAGCTGGTGTGCGGTTCACCGACCAATCCACTTCCCTTCCGAAGAGGGAAGCGGATTGGCTGGCGTACCACACACCAGCTATATAGCTTCTGTAGGTACGTGTCGTGCCAAGACAAACACTGACGCTCCTTGAGCTCCAAGTTGTACGAACGATTCAAAGGAGATCAAAGTTACATGGGCCCCATAGTGATGTATTTATTATATCTACACCATTCATCTATTTTTATAGATCATTTTAGAGCATTATCCAAAAAATGAATCATATCCAAAGATAATTTGGACCAAACCACAAATAACAACAGAGATAATGATTTTCACCGTTAAACAATTCATAGGGCCCACCATAACATTTATTTTCCATCTAATCTATTCATAAGGTCAAAAGGACCTAGATGAGGAGGAAAACAAATTTCATATTGATCCAAAACTTCTGTGACCCTAAAAGGGTTTCAATGGTAGACATTCAATCCCCCACTACTTTTTTTAGTGTGGTCCACTTGATAGTTAGATCTGTATTATTTTTCTTCTCAAGCCTTAAGATGATCTCGCCAAATGGATGGACAGTTTGGATATAACACATACCTCATGATCGGACCCACAAAACTTGCTAGCGTCAATAAGGTAGCTATATAGCTAGTGTGAGGTACACCAGCCAATTGGCTTCCCTCAAAGAGGGACGGGGATTAGCTAATGAGAGGTTGAGTAGCTGAAGTGACGTCACCAAGTTCCGTAGGTCCCACCATGATGTATGTATTATGTGCACACATTACTGTACTGTACTATACTATTTATTTGACATCCAATCTGTTGATTAGGTCATACAAACCCATATGAAGGCAAAAAAAAAAAAAAAAAAAGAAGAACGATTTGATCCAAAACTTTTATGGCCCCCAAAAAAATTTAATGGTTGACATCCATTCCACACTGTTTCCAGTAATGTGGTCCACTTGACATTAGGATATACCCCATTTTTAGTCTCATACATAAAATGATCTAGAAAAACAGATGGATGACATAAATGAAACACATACACCATGGTGGGGACCACATAGCACCAACCACCTGCCATTGGCTGGTGGCAGGGGGAGTAGCCAGTACGTTTCCCAAACCAAGGGACGCGGGTTTCTTGCTAAAACCTTTCCCACGAAGATCCCGCAGAAGGATTCTGTGTGGGGCCCACTGTGATTTTTGTGTGAAATCCAACCCGTCCATTTGTTTTTAGATATCTTTTTAGGACATTATGCCAAAAACGATGAGGATTCAAAATTCAAGTGGGCCATATGAGATGAAATAGTAGGGAAAGGAATGCTTACCATTGAAACCTTCCTAGGCTCCACCTTGATGTTTATATTCCATCCAAACCCTTTAGAAGGTCATTTTCACTTAGATGAAATGAAAACATTAGGAACTTAAACCAATACAAAACTTTTTTAGCCATATGAATGTTTCAAAGGTGGTCACTAAATTCCCACTATTTCCTCTCATGTGGCCCATTTAATTTTTTGATCCTCCTCATTTTTAGTCGCATGTCCTAAAATGATTTCAAAAAATGGATGGACGGGTTGGATTTATCACAAACATCATAGTGGGTCCCACACAGAATTCTTGTGCATTATCTTCATCCGAAAGGCTTTCGCGGTAAATTCGCTTGAAATTACAAGAGTCTTAGCGTTCTCCTCATCTTATGGCTTACATGAAGGCTCGCATACAAACTCCTTGCGTTGTTGTGCACAGGAGACCATATATATATATATATATATATATATAGCAAGGTTCACTAAGCATAACGCATGTAAGAGAGCTCATGTACATACTGTTTTTAACAATGGCACTGAACATATATTTTAACAATTTCTCATCTCATTTATAGCTCGATGAGATAGCTTAGCCTTTTTCTTAAAGACATTCAGAATCTTCTGTAGCGTCAGCTGTTTATTCCCCAAGATTGATAGTACCTGGACTCTTAAAAGTTTGTGATCATTCTAAAATAAATTAACTATAAGTAAAATTTTTGCACAAATAAAATTTCTCTCTCAATCTCAACATGAGAAGAGAGTTCTCACTGTTGGTATTTATAGATATATGTTGGTGACCATTATACGACTAAATTGAGGTGATAATTACAAAGAGTAGCTATTACAAGTACCAAGAGTAACCGTTACAAGAGTTATAGAACAATATATTTAAGATGACCATTACAATTACAAATTTTGAAATTTATAATTTACAATTTATTGTTGACTATTACATTCAACCTACTAATGTTGGTCATACCCTCATTTCTCACATGATGTTTATTCATAGGACGAATTGAAAAAAGGTTTACTTTCAATAAAAGCTACAAAACTATGGCCTATGACCTGACTGCTTATCCTTATGGTATGGCCATGAGCATAGGTGGTTTGACAAAGAAAGGAAGCTTACAGTCCACCGTGCTCACACAGCCATTCTTTACATATTACGTGATGAGCTTAAGAAGTCAACATCACTCTAACTATACTCAAGATACAACCTACTTTCACAAGTTTGTTAAGACTAGACATTAACACTCACCAAGTGATCGTTCATCTTCTGGGCCCTGCGGGTTGCTACCCGCTCTGTACAGAGAACGTCTCAAAACCCCAAGCTAGTGATCTTAGGCCCTAAAAGGCTAAAATAATACCTTTGATAGCCAAAGCTATCATTGCACAATAATAGTATCATGCATCTCATGGCAGCTCATTGAGTTCTTGTCACATCCCAAACCCGGAAATCGGACTCACAGGAATCCCAATCGTCGAATCTGGTGCCGACAGCCTCCATAGTACCCCATTCCCGGCTCCTATCGTCTATACGCCAGATTCCGATCCTGGGATCCTACGAGGAGGATTTATTTTTATTTTTTTTTTGTACATTTAACTCATAATAAACATAACCACAAGATTACCCAATTCACAAAGACAACATCATCATCGCATATCCACTAATATATTCATTTGAGTGCAATGTTGAAAGGAAAATACATCAATCGAAAATCAAGCTCCAGAAGACCGTTGTACGCTCCAAGCTCAACACTGCTGCAATTTAACATCACCTATACGCATCTATCGTGCATAAGCTTATAGAAAGCTTAGAGGGTAGTGAAAGTGTGTGCACAAGGTAAGTGTCAAATATTCAATATAATGTCATCATCATACATTACCGGAAATACTGGTAATCCATAATGTATAATATCGGAATAAGTAGAAATACTGACAAGATCATGAATTATACGATAACAGAGTAAGCGGAAATATAGACAAGTCCATGACTCAATCAATATCAGAATACGCAATATAGGACAGCTATGCAAATGAGGAGTCATAAAGAGTCAAATATCAGGTGATGTATCTAAATCATATAAATATAGAAACACAGGTAATCCAAAATGTCATATGCCACGAATGTAATACAATATGCGGTGCTAATGGAATGACCATGCTGGAATGTGAAGTCGAGATGATAGTACGTAGTATCGCAGGCTATGGGGTCCATCACAAGGGACTTCTATCCAAACCAGTCCCATACCTAAATTTGGATAGTCAGACTCAATGTGGTAAACTCCTGATCTCAGGTTAGTCGTGCGCCCAAACCGAAATCCTAGCCATTACGAAAATACGCGTAACAAATAGTTGTGCACCACCAGCCCGAGTGGATAGTGAATGAATGAATGAGTATGCAACTCCTGCTCGATAAGCCCACATATCAGTACAGTTCCTCTCTGGGATCATCACCGGGGTCTAGTATACTCTACACCAGCTTGCCGCCCCATCAAGCATACAACTGGGTAAGTGGAAGAAACCTCACTATTCACCTGGCCAATAGTCAGCCAATATCTACCCAGCACGTCAATAGCGGACCCATTCACAAGCTGGTCAAAATCAGCCTAGTTATACCTACTCCCTCGGGCGGGTAAGATCACACCCCTCCCAACCGACCACGACACAGTGAGAGATGTGACCTCCTGGTATTCGGCACTCGGGCACTCATGTATATCCACTCGGTCTCGATGTTGGGGCATCCTCTGGTACCAAGAGGGTTTAGGAATTTTCACCCAGGGCCATCTATAGTAGACCAATGCTAGTAACAGATTTTCGGTGTCCCATCTGGCCATCCACGATATGGCTGTGGAGGCTACGGCCCTGATGTCGATAGGACGTACAGTAATCACAATGCAAGATGCATGAGTCATACAATCCAGTCATGCATCAATCCCGTGCATACCGTGCACTCATGTGAGATAACCTCCGCCTATCTGGGATTCTCATAACAACTTGCCCAATGTCATATGTAATGGTCAATCACATCTCATAACAAACATGCAGATGATGCGTATGAGCATGTATTATAATGCTATGTTGTCACATACTCATAATCAGTTTCAGTAACCGGCATCAATAATTGACCTCGACAATGTGGACATTTAACCAACATTGCCCCCAAGGAATAGCCTACATAGAGCTTAACATATAGTGGACCCATGGCCTCGCACAAGGGCCTAATATACAATACCATGAGCCTCACTCAAGAGTTTAATATACATCCCGATGTGCCTCTCATATGGGCCTAATATATAACACAACGGGCTCCATCGCCTG
This sequence comes from Magnolia sinica, assembly GCF_029962835.1. NCBI lineage: Eukaryota > Viridiplantae > Streptophyta > Magnoliopsida > Magnoliales > Magnoliaceae > Magnolia > Magnolia sinica. The sequence continues at coordinate 33,424,886 of NC_080582.1, read as the reverse complement.
GCCCTCAAATGCACAATAATGGGCCTCATCACATAGGCCTCTCATGCATCAAGCCGAGGCCGAATGCTCATCAGAATAGGGCTCAAATACGGGCCGTATATACATCACAATGGACCTCGACAATCGGCCTCGACAATCGGAGTCAGCTTCGATAATCACAATCAGCCCCAATAATCGGAATCGGCCTCGACAATCAGAATCGATCGATAATCAGAATCGGTAAATCGGTCACATCAATCAGAATCGGTAATCGGTCACGACAATCAGAATCGATCGATAATCAAAATCGACAAATCGGTCACGACAATCGGAATCAGCAATCGGTTACGACAATCGGAATCAGCAATCGGTTAATAATCAGAATCGGCAAATCGGTCACGTCAATCGGAATCAGTAATCGGTCACGACAATCAAAATCGATCAATAATCAGAATCGGCAAATCGGTCATGACAATCAGAATCGGCAATCAGTCACGACAATCAGAATCGGTAATCGGTCACGACAATCAGAATCGATCGATAATCAAAATCGGCAAATCGATCACATCAATCGGAATCGGTAATCAGTCATGATAATCGGAAACGATCGATAATCAAAATCGGCAAATCAGTCATGTCAATTGGAATCGGCAATCGGTCATGACAATCAGAATCGATCGATAATCAGAATCGGCAAATCGATCATGACAATCGGAATCGGCAATCGGTCACGACAATCGGAATTAATCGATAATCAAAATCTGCAAATCGGTCACATCAATCAAAATTGGCAATCAGTCATAACAATCGGAATCGATCGATAATCAGAATCGGCAAATCGGTCACGTCAATCGGAATCGGCAATCGGTCACAAAAATCGGAATCGATCAATAATCCGAATCGGCAAATCAGTCACGTCAATCAAAATCGGCAATCGGTCACGATAATCGGAATCAATCGATAATCAGAATCAGCAAATCAGTCATGAAAATCGGAATCGGCAATCGGTCACAACAATCGGAATCGACCTCGATAATCAGCTGAACAAGGCCTAAGGAAAGGTCACAATGTGGACATTCAACCGCCATTGCCGATCAATGTGGACATTTAACCAACATTGCTCTCAAGGAGTGGCCCACATAAACATCATTGCATACATCACGGTAAAATCACATCGGGCCTTGATTACACAACAGGTGGGCCCTACACTTGGGCCTCAAATACATCACATGGGTCTCTCATATACATCAAATTAGGCCTCACCAAAGGTCACGAACACATCAAAGTGGGCCTTCTCACGTGGACCATATATGTATCAATGTGGGCCTCGCCAAATGGGCCACAAATACATCATAATGGGTCTCAACCCATGGGCCCTAATATATCACAATGGGCCTCAACCCATGGGCCCTAATATATCATAATGGGTCTTACCCATGGTCCTCAGATTCAAGTAAGTGGGTCCATCATATGGACCTCAAATATACATCATGATGAGCTTTATCATATGGGCTTCAAACACAAACAGATAGGCCCCATTACATAGGCCAAAAATACAAATAGGTGGGCCCCGCACATGGGCCAAAATACATCATGATGGGCCTCATGGATGGGCCGCACCAATGGGCCTCAAATGGGCCTGGACCACGCCAAAAATAAAATCATTTTAAAAGTTGTAGCTGTAACACGTGTACCACTATACACTATCATTACGTGGAGCACATGGCCCAATAATGATGATCAGCACTGTCCAAACATTGGACATAATAATCAGCACGGTCCAAACATCGTCCAACACTGTCCAGACCCCCTGGACGGCGTGGATGAAACATACGTTATGGTGGGTCCCGGCAAAACAGTTGGACGACGTGAAGAACACATACATCAAATGGGACCCACAGAACTTGCTAACATCATGCAGCATGGGACCCACTGTCCACATGGACGGACGGTTTGGATATAACAAATACATCTAGTTGGGTCCCACATGGGGCCACCACTCATGTACATATACATATATCCAATATTATATTATATCCAATATTTATATTATATTATATTATATTTATTATTATTTTTTGAAAACATCCTGTCTCTGCCCCTGGACAATGTATACTCACATACAACATGGGTTGCCACCGTCTAGAAGATCTAGACGGTGCAAATATAATAAATACATCAACGTGGGTCTACCCACACGTGTGGGGTGGGCCATGGATGGACGATACCATGAAACACATACATCATGGTGGCACAGCACTTGCTAACGCTAGTCAGTAGCTATACCGTGGACGTGAGGTACTCTAACCAACCGCATCCACCGTCCATGGATTGGACGATGTGGATGCAACATATGGAATCAAGTTGGGATCCCACATGGGGCCAGCAGCGTGGATAAAACACTGAGATCACGGTGGATCCCACTTCCTCATATGGACGGTGGGATGCAACGCATGCATCATGGTGGGGTCCACATGCGGCCCGCCAACTGAACGGACGATGAGGATGCTGACGTCCACACACAGCTATATAGCTGGTGTGTGGCAGACCGGCCAATCTGCTATCTCAATATGTGGGTCCCACATGGGTCCCCCTAGAATATTATAATATATATTTACTATTATTACATTATTATTATTATTATTTAAATAAATAAATAAATAAACACATGCATCTAGTGAACGTCCAGTGTCCAAATGGTTGGACGCCTGTCCAATGGATGGACTGGATTCACATGCTTCAAGGTGGGGTCCGCAGCATTCGCTAACGCAATGCTGCAGCAGTTGGAAGCTGCTGGACGACTTGGATTAAAAACATATCTCAGGTGGGTCCACACGTGTGGGACCCACCAGCTTGGATAAAAGCCGCTACTTGTGTTTCAATAGTCCAGACGAGCTGGACGATCAGGATAGCCGGTCACGGCCCATCTGGCCCGTTGTAGGGCGGCCAGATGATGTTCAGGGTGGATATGCATCACATACATCATAGTGGAGTCCATATGGTGGGCCACACAGCTCTAGATCAGGCTGATATTTGAGGTTTTTCCTCAGCTAGGCCAGCCTAAAAATTCAGGTAGCAAGACTACTGAACGGTGAGTGGCAAGGTGGGTCGACCCTACTATTAGGGCAGCCATGTGGTCCACCATTTGGACAGCGTGGAGAACTCTCATACATTCATCAAGTGGGCCATCATACAACAAAAAAGAAAAAGAAAAGGAGAGAGACAGATAGGGAGATCGGATGATGGAGGGACCTCGCCACTATAGGCCCCTCATATGTACAAAACATACATCAAGATGGGTCCCACCACAAGCGGGCCCTCAAACCATCAAAATCACACAAATTAAACCTTAGAAAAACACCCACCTTAGATCTCTTCTTCCTTCTTCCACCAATGCATGCTATAGCTCCAAAAGAACAATTACAACGGTTGAGATGAACTTTGGATGGTGGAGATGGGAGGTAGGAAGGTAGGCCACACAAGCTCTATCCATGGAGCTTGGAGCTTGGACGTTTTTAATTTCATGGATTGCTTGAGAATTAGTTTGAAAAATAGAGAGAGAGAGAGAGAGAGAGAGAGAGAGAGAGAGAGAAATGTGATGTAATAAATGGAAGATATGGTACTTGTTGACTTGTTTGTAAGAAAGGAATGGGATGAGTATGGGTGTTGTTGACTTTGGGTGAGAGAAGGATGGATAGGGTATGGGTTTATTTGACTTGATTGATGGATGGATTAATATGACGTGCCATAGAGATTCTCTCGGAATTTGCAAAGCACGGCGTTTTTCTCGAACTGAACGTGGGCCCACATCTCTTGGCCCGGGTATCGCATCGACGTGCGAAATGCGGTGTCAGAACCGCCTCGACGGCACGGTCGCAAGGGTACAAGTCTCGAGTCGAGCTAACTCTATAATACGGGATACAACCCAGAGTCGCGTCAACTACCGATAATAGATCGCGGGTCGCTGGAATTCGACTGGGAGGACCGCGGAAGCCTATGGAACGGACAGTCTAAGACATGGGCCTTACAGCTCTCCTCACCTAATAAAAATTTCGTTCTCAAATTTACAAAACAGGTAAGGGAAGAGGAAACATCATCAAGTATATATGACAAGGCACAATTAATCTACAAAAGGATGAAGTTAGCACTCTCTGATCTCAACCTCGCCCTCCCAAGATGCATCATTAACACTACGATGATTCAACTGAACCTCGAATCCTGGATCAGAAACGATCGAAACTGGAATATTATGTAGCCTCACAATATAAACAGTAGGGAGCTATGTCAGGAAATCTCTAAGTTCTTCGGACTTGAGGATCTAACCGTTTTAAGTTCTCAACAATCGTATAGTGTAGGGTATCTATCAGCGAATATGTGATGTTATCCTCAGGTATTCCCAAGTTATGCTCTGATACCAACTTCTGTCATGCTCCAAATCTAGAAATCGGATTCACAGGAATCCCGATCGCCGAATCCGGTACCGACAGCCTCCATAGTAGCCCATTCCTGACTCCTAGCATCCATAAGCTAGATTCCGATCATGGGATCCTACAAGGAGAATTTTTTTTGTACATTTAACTCGTAATAAGCATAACCACAGATTACCCAATTACAAAGGCAACATCATCATCACATATCCACTAATATAATCATTTGAGTACAATGCTGAAAGGAAAATACATCAATCGAAAATCAAGCTCCAGAAGACCGTTGTACGCTCCAAGCTCAACACTTCTGCAACCTAACATCACCTGCACACATCTATCGTACATAAGCTTATAGAAAGCTTAGAGAGTGGTGTAAGTGTGTGTACAAAGTAAGTACCAAATATTCAATACAATGCCACCATCATACAATACCGAAAATACCGGTAATCCATAATCGTACAATATTAGAATAAGTAAAAATACTAACAAGATCATGAATTATACGATAACAGAGTAAGCGGAAATACAGACAAGTCCATGAGTCAATCAATATCAGAATACGCAATATAGGACAACTATGCAAATAAAGAGTAACCTAAAATATCATATGCTGCGAATGTAATGCAATATGCAGTGCGAATGGAATGACCATGCTGGAGTGTGATGTTGGGATGATAGTACATAGTATCGCAGGCTATGGGGTCCATCACAAGGGACTTCTATCCAAACCAGTCTCATACCTAAATTTGGATAGTCAGACTCAATGTGGTAAACTCCTGATCTCAGGTTAGTTGTGCGCCCAAACTAAAATCCTAGCCATTACGAAAATACGCGTAACAAATAGTTGTGCACCACCAGCCCGAGTGGATAGTGAATGAATGAATGAGTATACAACTCCTGCTCGATAAGCCCACATATCAATACGGTTCCTCTCTAAGATCATCACTGGGGTCTAATACACTCTACACCAGCTTGCCGCCCCATCAAGCGCACAACTGGATAAGTGGAAGAGACTTCACTATTTGCCTGGCTAATAGTCAGCCAATATCTACCCGGCACGTCAATAGTAGACTCATTCACGAGCTGGTCAAACTCAGCCTAGTTATGTCTACTCCCTTGGGGGGTAAGGCCACACCCCCTCCCAATCGACCACGACACAGTGAGAGATATAGCCTCCTGGTATTCGGCACTCGGGCGCTCATGTATATCCACTCGGTCTCGATGTTGGGGCGTTCTCTGGTACCAAGAGGGTTTAGGAATTTTCACCCAGGGCCATCTATGGCAGCCCAATGCTAGTAATAAATTTTCGGTGTCCCATTTGGCCATCCACGATATGGTTGTGGAGGCTACGGCCCTGATGTCCTTAGGGCGTACAGTAATCACAATGCAAGATGCATGAGTCATACAATCCAGTCATGCATTAATCCTGCGCATACCGTGCACTCATGTGAGATAACCTCCGCCTATCTAGGATTCTCATAACAACTTGCCCAATGTCATATGTAATAGTCAATCACATCTCATAACAAACATGCAGATGATGCGTATGAGCATGTATTATAATGCTATGCTGTCACATACTCATAATCAGTTTCAGTAACCGGTATCAATAATTTACCTTGACAATGTGGACATTTAACCAACATTGCCCCCAAGGAATAGCCTACATAAAGCTTAACATATATGGACTCATAGTCTCGCACAAGGGCCTAATATACAACACCATGAGCCTCACTCAAGAGTTTAATATACATCCCAATGTGCCTCTCACGTGGGCCTAATATACAACACAACGGGCTCCATCGCCTGGCCCTCAAATGCACCACAATGAGCCTCATCACATACACCTCTCATGCATCAAGCCGAGGCCGAATGCTCATCAGAATGGGCCTCAAATACGGGCCGTATATACATCACAATGGACCTCGACAATCGGAGTTGGCCTTGATAATCACAATCGGCCTCAATAATCGAAATCGGCCATGATAATAATCGGAATCGGCCTCAACAATCGGAATCGATCGATAATCAGAATCGGCATATCGGTCATGTCAATCGGAATCGGGGGCCACGACAATCAGAATCGATCGATAATCAGAATCAGCAAATCGGTCATGACAATCAGAATCGGCAATCGGTCATGACAATCGAAATCGATCAATAATCAAAATCAGCAAATCGGTCACATCAATCGGAATCGGCAATCAGTCACGACAATCGGAATCGATCGATAATCAGAATCGGCAAATCGGTCACATCAATCGAAATCAGCAATCGGTCACGATAATCGGAATCGATCGATAATCAAAATCAGCAAATCGGTCACGTTAATCGAAATCGGCAATCGGTCACAGCAATTAGAATCGATCGATAATCAGAATCGGTAAATCGGTCACGACAATTGGAATCGGCAATCGGTCATGACAATCAGAATCGATCAATATCAAAATCGGTAAATTGGTCACATCAATCGGAATCGACAATTAGTTACGATAATCGAAATCGATCAAAATCGGCAAATCGGTAACATCAATCAGAATCGGCAATCAGTCACGACAATAGGATTCGATCGATAATCAGAATCGGCAAATCAATCATGTCAATCGGAATCGGCAATCGGTAAAGACAATCGGAATCGGCAATCGGTCACGACAATCGGAATTGATCGATAATCAAAATCGACAAATCGGTCACATCAATCAAAATCGACAATCAGTCATGACAATCGAAATCGATCGATAATCAGAATCGGCAAATCAGTCACGTCAATCGGAATCAATAATTAGTCACGACAATCGGAATCGATCGATAATTAGAATCGGCAAATCGGTCACAACAATCGGAATCGGCAATCGGTCATGACAATCGGAATCGGCCTCGATAATCGGCCGAATAAGGCCTAAGGAAAGGTCACAATGTGGACATTCAATTACCATTGCCCATCAATGTGGACATTTAACCAACATTGCTCTCAAAGAGTGGCCCACATAAACATTATTACATATATCACGGCAAAATCACATCGGGCCTTGATTACATAACAGGTGGTCCCTGCACCTGGGCCTCAAATATATCACATAGGTCTCTCATATACATCACGTCGGGCCTCGCCAAAGGTCAAGAACACATCACAGTTGGCCTTCTCACATGGACCATATATGTATCAATGTGGGCCTCACCAAATGGGCCACAAATATATCATAATGGGCCTCAACCCATGGGCCCTAATATATCACAATGGGCCTCAACCCATGGGCCTCAGATTCAAGTAACTGGGTCTATCATATGAGCCTTAAATATACATCATGATGAGCCTTATCATATGAGCTTCAAATATACATCATGATGAGCCTTATTATATGAGCTTCAAACACAAATAGATGAGCCCCGTTACATAGGCCAAAAGTACAAACAGGTGGGCCCTGCACATGGGCCAAAATATATCATGATGGGCCTCATGGATGGGCCGCACCATTGGGCCTCAAATGGGCCTAGACCAAAAAAAAAAAAAAAAAAAATCATTTTAATAGTTGTAGGTGTAACATGTGTACCACTGTACATTATCATTGCATGGAGCACATGTCCCAATAATGATGATCAGCAATGTCCAAACATTGGACATAATAATCAGCACGGTCTAAACATCATCCAACACCATCTAGACCCCTGGACGGCGTGGATGAAATATACGTTATGGTGGGTCCTGGCAAAACAGATGGACGATTCACGTACATCAAATGGGACCCACAGAACTTGCTGACATCGTGCAGCGTGGGACCCACTGTCCACATGGACGGACGGTTTGGATATAACAAATACATCTAGTTGGGTCCCACATGGGGCCACCACTCACGTGCATATACATATATACAATATTATATTATATTTATATTTTTTTTTGAAAATGTCCGGTCTATGCTCCTGGACAATGTATACTCACATACAATGTGGGTTGCCACCGTCCAGAAGATCTGGACGGTGCAAATATAATAAATACATCAACGTGGGCCCACCCACAGGTGTGGGTGGGCCACGGATGGTCGGTACCATGAAACACATCCGCATCCACGGATGGACGGTATCACGGTGGCACAGCACTTGCTGACGCTAGTCAGTAGCTATACCGTGGACGTGAGGTACTCTAACCACCCGCATCCACCGTCCATGCATTGGACGGTGTGGATGCAACATATGGAATCAAGGTGGGATCCCACGTGGGGCCAGCAGCGTGGATAAAACACTGAGATCACGGTGGATCCCACTTCCTCATATGGACGGTGGGATGCAACGCATGCATCATGGGGGTCCACATGCGGCCCACCAACTGAATGGATGGTGAAGATGATGACGTCCACACACAGCTATATAGCTGGTGTGAGGCAAACCGGCCAATCTGCTATCTCAATAGGTGGGTCCCACATGGGGCCCCCTAGAATATAATAATATATATTTACTATTATTACATTATTATTATTATTTAAAAATAAATAAATAAACACATGCATCTAGTAAACGTCCAGTGTCCAGATGGTTGGACGCCTGTCCAACGGACGGACTGGATTCACATGCTTCAAGGTGGGGTCGGCAGCACTCGCTGACGCAATGCTGCAGCAGCTGGACGACTGGATTCACACACGTGTGGGACCCACCAGCTTGGATAAAAGCTGCTACTAGCATTTCAATAGTCCAGACGTGCTGGACGATCAGGACTGGTCACGGCCCATCTGGCCCGCTGTAGGGCGGCCAAATGATGTTTGGGGTGGATATACATCACATAAATCATAGTGGATCCCATATGGTGGGCCACATAGCTCTAGATCAGGCTGATATTTGAGGTTTTTCCTCAGCTAGGCCGGCCCAAAAATTCACGCAACAAGACTACCGGACGGTGAGTGGCAAGGTGGGTCGACCCTACTATTAGGGCGGCCATGTGGTCCACCACTTGGAAAGCTTGGAGAACTCTCATACACTCATCAAGTGGGCCATTAAACAAGAAAAAAGAAAAAGAAAAAGAGAGAGAGAGAGAGAGAGAGAGAGAGAGAGAGAGGGAGATCGGATGATGAAGGGACCCCGCCACTATGAGCCCCTCATATATACAAAACATACATCAAGATGGGTCCCACCACAAGTGGGCCCTCAAACCATCAAAATCACATAAATCAAACCTTAGAAAAACACCTACCTTAGATCTCTTCTTCCTTCTTCCGCCAATGCATGCTAGAGCTCCAAAAGAACAATTACAACGGTTGAGATGAACTTTGGATGGTGGAGATGGGAGGTATGAAGGTGGGCCACACAAGCTCTATCCATGGAGCTTGGAGCTTGGACGTTTTTACTTTCATGGATTGCTTGAGAATTGGTTTGAAAAATAAAGAGAGAGAGAGAGAGAGAGAGAGAGAGAGAGAGATGTGATATAATAAATAGAGGATATGGTACTTGTTGACTTGTTAGTAAGAAAGGAATGGGATGAGTATGGGTGTTGTTGACTTTGGGTGAGAGAGGAATGGATAGGGTATGGGTTTATTTGACTTGATTGACTGACGGATTGATGTGACGTGTCATAGAGATTCCCTCGGAATTCTCAATGCACAGCGTTTTCCTCGAACTGAACGCGGGCCCACATCTCCTTGCCCGGGTATCGCATCGATGTGCGAGATGCGGCGTCGAAACCGCGGCGACGACGCGGTCGCAAGGGTACAAGTCTCAAGTCGAGCCGACTCTGTAATACAGGATACAACCCAGGGTCATGCGCTATTGCCGATAATCGATCGCGGGTCACCGAAATATGACTGGGAGGACCGCGGAAGCTTACGGAACGGTACAGTCTAAGATACGGGCCTTACAGTTCTGCTTTAGAATCCAGGGTTGTTCTCCTTAAATGTAATTAAAGGTAGTGATGTAACACACCCGAAATGTACATGAATCTTGATAAATAAATAGCTTTTAGTCAGCTTGCCTCTTGTCTCTTGTATGTCGTTAAATACTTGATGAACGATTGTGAAAAGCCCCGAATTAAACACCACGCGTTCCATGTACCAAACTTGAAATTAGGTTAAAAAATATCAACTGCTTGTTAAATCGTTCAGTGCTAGTGTCGCTGACCCTTGGAAGGCCATTGTTATTCTGCATTTCAATTTTGACAAACTAGATTAGATGAATCATAAGACAACACAATGACATAGGAAGAAAAGATGAGAAATTTACAACTTGAGCAAAAGATTCACTAACTATCAACCAAGAAGACCTGCCTCTTTTCCGTATGCGCCACTCAACGCCTCTGTCAGTACATGATTGCCTATCCAATCCTCCTATTCACTCATATAAATCCATTGAAGTATGTATTTGAAAAGTCGGCATTGACAAAAAGAATATCAAAGTGGCAAATGCTATTATCTGAATTCAACATCACCCATGTCACACAGAAAGTGATCAAGGAGGAAATATTGGCCAATCATCATACTATGCACTCCCTAGCAAACTGCCATTCATTGAAGACATTCTTTTCTAACAAAGACATTCTTTCTATTAAGGAAAAAGAGGAAAAGAAAGCACATGAATGGATCTTTTACGTTGACATTGGAGCAAACTCAAAGAGAAGTAGAGTAAGGGTAATCTTGCACTCCTCTGACGGTGTTCCAATTCTGATTTTAAGACAACAAGCATTCGAGTGCACGAACAACATGGTAGAGCATGAAGTATGCATAATAGGTCTGAATGTAGATCTTTAGAAATTCACAACTTGTTGTCTAATGTCTTAAATATGTCTGTAACAGAGGCTATCAATGTTATCGACAGATCACTCAATCCCATCGAGTAGATATCGATGCCATCGATAGATGCTCGATCTCATTGAGAAAATCCAGAAAATTCCTAATTGATTGCTCGAAATTTGAGAGGTTGCTGTTGAGTGTCAAATATTGCATATTTCCTCCTGTTTATATCTTGGTTTTATGAAAATGACAATGCTTAATTGGTATATTTTATACATTTTTGTATTGCGAGGTAAATCTGAGAGCTTGGATTAAAAAGACTATCAAAAGCATGGATTTAATGCTCAAAAATAACCAAAGTAAGGAGTGGATCTTAGAATACCAAGATTGAAGATTTCAAGACCTCAAGATCCAATAAAACTAAGTACAAAGGATGAAAAAAAAACTGGAGAAGATTACAAAGTCCATGGTAAAAAAACAGGCCAGTTCGGTCCGACTGAAATCACACAAAATAGTCCAGCAACCAAAGATTAAATTTAGATCTAATTCAGTCCGACTGAAGGATACTTCGGTCCGACCAAAACCAAATTTGATCCGACCGAAGAAAGGATTCGGTGTGACTGAAAGTGCAGAAAAAGCTCCAGTGCTAAAAGAAGTTAATTCGCTTCGTGTAACGCCCTGAAATTCGAGGGTCGAGCATAACTCAGCTCCCGAGTTCCAAAACATCACTTATGCAACATATTCAATGATGGATGTATGTTGTCTATATTAGTACATAAAACATGGAATAGATTAAGCCAAATAGCAAATATAATTCAGGGATAAGTGAAGAAAGCAAGCGGAAGACTTATAGAAATATATGTGTATAAGTGCAAATCTCTGAAGTACATATACATACCAGGTCGTAATGTAAGTGTTACTATCAAAATTACAAGTATCAAAATTACATCATTTAATTCCCAAAATAAATCCCAGCATCCCGCGCATCAGAACAAGGCTCGCTAGAACCCGTCTGAAAACTGCATATAAGAGAAAGCAGCCTCATCATTATCCATCTCCCACTCTGCCTCAGAAGTCGCATCAACATCTGCAACATCAGAACCTAAGACAGAGTCTGGTGGGTGTTTAACACCGCCCCAGAACGTGGGAGTGAGTGATCAACTCAAAGGAACAAAAAGGCACAGGTTAACATGTTATCAGTTCAATCAAGCAGTAATGATAAAGTAGAATAATTAAACATGTCCTAAGTACTCTTATTAATGCAAGGATGTATGCAAAATGATGCGTGCCCTCATACGTACACCCTCAGCGTCTTCATCTTACGTTACGCATAACACCACCTGAAAGTGCTCCACATCTACAAAGCACATGCAAATGCGGTGCATGAACATGATTACCAAGTTGTTATTAGTCATTTTCATACAACAGGATTGGGAAGCTAAGATACCTTCCTCATATCACCATCCAAACAGTGATCCATTCTAGGGTCGTCAATCCTAGACATCTCATACGATCATGTGGTTGTAGGTCGTTGCAAAGGACTCGTCACCAATCAATGCACGCCTATCATACCTTCGTTACTACACCAAGGCTCATCACCTCAATGCGGTATTCAGGCATACTCGAGGTCACTACAAAGGGCTCGTCACCAATCAATGTAGGCCGACAGCATGAATATAGTGTACCATACCACTATAATCGGCTCACGAGTTTAGTTGCTCACTGGTCACTACAAGGAGGCTCGTCACCCCAGCATAGGCCGACAGCTCGACCACGATGTCCCATACCACCATGTCCGGCTCATGAGTCTTAGCGGATCAAGGTACCATGGTTAATAGGATTTCATTGGTAAGTTCTGTACCCTAGATTCAAGCAGTAGCGTCCATACATGGTGAACATACATCGGACAATCGAGTTACTTGACGAACTCGACTAACACGAGCGCACGTTGGGTTGAACGACATAAAGTGCGCAAACACTCTGCATGGCCAAACCACTGCCGAGAACTCTAATACGACTCGGGTTCGTCTAATCACGTCCTTCGTCACGAAAGCAATCTCAGCCACAACCTTAAGACAGATTACCGATTTCCTAGACTAATGCATAGTCCCACACACATTACACTACAACAGATATTCGTATTGAATGTAGAATAGTAATGGAGCAACAACTCAAATCATATGATACGCAAGCATTTGAAGAATATCAACTTAACATAAATGTAAGCATAAGTAAGACTTGAAGTTAAATAACAAGGAATGTAACTTACATGAATGAAATCATACACATCAATAGGAGTGTTGAGAATTACTTCTCAACGCCCGCAAATAGTGTAATAAGCTACAATTTAGATCATTCAGACATTTCTACAAACACTTAGAATACATAGTTCAACATACATGACGTATGTTGAAATACACGCATTTGGACAATTCCTTTTACCAAGGAGTTGTCACACATACATCTAGCATACATACACGACAAATAATCATGGCAAACACATGTTCATAATTTATACGCATACGGTACTTTATACATACACATAGAATACACAAATCTCAATATAACACATGCATATCAAAAATGCAAAGTAAACATAACATTTGGCATGTGAAATCGCATCCATAACAAGAATAAACCATTAACTGGCATTGAAAGCCTTGAAAACCATAACCTATACACTTAAAGTCCGCACCTTAAGCCAGAAAAGAACACCGAACTGATTTCAGACGAGTTGTCTTCTTCAACGGCGATAGAATACCCTAAAGTAAGGATAGAAATGAGATACAGCATCACAAAGACTATTCTAAGCTCTAACACAGATTAGGATTAGGTTAACTTACCCAAAGATGAACTCAGAATCGCTGGAATAACGATTCAAAGTGAAGGTTAAGGGATAAAGAAGAACAGGAAAGAATCGAAGATGATTCACCAGCTTCTCTCTCACTTCCTCTCTCTTTTCCTCTCTCTTTCCAAGGTAGGGTTAGGAAATTCGTATGAAAAAGAGAGCTAGGGTTTCAAGGTCTATAAATAGGCCTAAAATTGATGAAAATAACCCCAGGGCCAAGGTATACTTAGGGTATAACCAAAACCAGCCTCTCACGATCCAACGAAGCACTTCTGGTGGGCCTATAACCACGAAAGGTCGGACTTAAGCTCACTGACCATGGATCTAGGTCAGGCTGAGTTTTCGTACTGACCGGCTCTTCAGATCAGCCATGGCGGACCACACTCAATTCAACGGTCATAGAATCTCGATCAGGTCCACAAGCACAAGGACATGCCTAGGCCACCTTCCCTGATCAAAGGGTGAAATTGGGTCAGAATCCAACGGTCAGATTGCTTAAAATCATCGCGCAAGCGACATGACTCAGATTTCATAAAATCTTAATTAATATCCAACCGTTCTCACACTCTTCACTCCGAACTCAATCAAATCGACCCAGAACATCACATGGACTTGATTTTCGAGGTGATGGTCAAGTCCAACATGGTGACCGCAACAGCCTAAGATCATCGCTATCGAACTTTTGACACGCGGTCCAGGTCCGATCCAGAACTTCCAAAAATTTCCTAAAACAACTGGATTTAGCGATGGATCCCAGATTTCAGAGTAACATAGCGCTAACTAATCTGCAAGTTTTGAGTCATGCAGATTAGATTTAAAGTGATTGATGTGAATTTCACAAGCAATTGAGCATAGCGCTAATTACCCCAAAAGCAACTACTTAAGGAAAGATTAGCATAAAAATTCCCGGGTCATTACACTTCGACTAAAATATAATTCAGTTCGAGCGAACCCAAGTTCGGTATGACTAAAATCATGCAACCGTTGAAGAAAATCCGACCTCAATTTGAATTCAACTTTGGTCCGACCGAAGCGTTACTCTACTGCGTAAATTCAAGGTAGTTTTCAAAGTCAACCAGACAAAGGCTATAAATATGAGTTCTCCAAATTCTAGAGACGAATTAGGGTTGGAAGAGTGGAGCAAAGTATTGGAGAATTTCAAGGAGTCTTTCCTTCTTCCCCAATCTTCTTCTTCTAGTTAGTTTTTATATTTTCTTTAAAAGTTTTGGTTTCAATCATGTCTTTGGTCAACTAATCTTAGTTAGGGCTAAGAGGTGAAGCTTGTAGCTGTTGGGATGTTTATCTTGCTTTGATTCTTTTTATGTTGTACTTCATTGATTTCTAGTTTGATTTGAGAAATATTTTCAGTTTTTTATAATTTCTTATGAATCAAATTACAATAGATGCTGTGATAGCTTTGAATATCTTCTTTTCTATTTTGAGATTGTAAGATTGGTGAAATTCGTAATTCACCGTCGTCTCCTAGACATGGTGAATGCTTGAATTCCCTTCCAATCTTCACAATACTTCTTCATGTGTGAACTAATTCAATGAGAAGTTCAAATTGTACTTTACTTGTTTTATCTTCCAGCTGGATAGGATAAGACTTCGATTTCAGTTGTGTTTATTGAATCAAGTGAGGTAGTATCTTAATAGCCACAATGGATCCTTGGCAGTCTAGTTTTCTTTTGATTATTGATAATTCATTCACAATTACTTTTAACTATTCTAGAATTCAGTTTAGATCTTATTCTAGTTTTAATTCTAGTTATTTTCAGAATACGTACAAGTTTAGTCCATGTGGATTCAACCTCGGTCTCACCGAGTTATTTCTATAATGCAGCCCCGCACTTGGGGTTGTGAATAAGTTTTTAGCGTCGTTGTCGAGGACTTCGACTACGCTTTTCTGAGATTAATTAGTATTGGAATTAGTTTAGGATTAGGGTTAGGTATTTATTCCTAGGTTAGGATTTTCTGAATTTAATTTTAGACATAACTTTTTTTTTCTGTTTTGTAGAATCCTAACATAGAAACCCCATTTTAGTAACTTCTCTACAACTCTCTCTTATCTTTTTAGATTTCTTATTTGCTGTAGTTTTTAGTTTTCTTTTTCTTAGGTTTTAACTATTTAGAATTTAAGGGTTGTGAGTGTTTCATGCCCAAGTGGGTTCGTGCCAACACTCTTTGTCTCTTGAGTGAAGGACTAGTCGAAGGGTTTCCTATCTATCACCGGATTAAACACCACTTGAGATCCTCTGAATTAATTGAAATTATGGCTGTAAATCAACCTCAACATCCATTCGAGGAAGATGAAGTTGAGAATGAGGTGCATCATAACCCCCCCCCCCCCCCCCCTCGTACTCTACAAGATTATTTACAACCGACGGGAGTGAGAACACCTTCCTGCATGATATTCTCATTGAATGCAGGAAATGTGGATGTTAAACCGAGAGTGATACAACTCCTTCCTAAGTTTCATGGACTAGAATCTAAAAGTCCATACTTGCACATCAAAGAGTTTGATGAGATAGTCGTCACATTACACTTTTCGAATGTGTCTGAAGACACAATACAACTCAAATTATTTCCCTTCTCACTAAAGGAGAAGGCTAAGACGTGGATGCACTCCTTAAAGCCATGATCTATCGACACATGGACCGACATGACTCGAAAATTTCTCAAAAAGTTTTTTCCGTTTCATAAAACTAAAACCTTAAGGAAGGCAATCATGAACTTTGCCCAGAAAGAGAAAGATACCTTCTTCCAATGCTGGGAAAGGCTTAAAGATCTCACGAATTCTTGTCCACATCATGGCTATGAAATATGGTGAGCAATAAGCTTTTCCCATACCAAATTAACCTCACCGATGCGCTAGTTCGTAGAGATGATGTGTAACGGTGAATTCATGAACAAGGGACTGATGATGCATGGGATTACCTTGATCAATTGGCAGAAAACGCGCAATCATGGGACACCTGTCATGCCCCAAACTCGAAAACTGGGCTCACAAAATTCCCGATCGCCAAATCCAATGCCAACAGCCTCCGTAGTACCCCATTTTCGGTTCCTGGCACCTATACACCAGGTTCCGATCCTGGGATGCTACAAGGAGGATTTCAAATCATCCGTTTAATTGTAATGAGCATAACCATAAGCATAACCCACGAACAATAACCACAAGAACACCATCACAAAATCCACTATGATCAAAAACTTTTGGATACAGTGCGTATGAAAGGAAAATACAATGTAACGAAAGTAACAAAACTCCAGAAGCTCGGCTGCACGCTCCAACTACGGCAAGACTATGGCTGCGACTGCGTCCTGGCGTCTCCTGCACGCATCAATCGTGCACAAGCTTATAGAAAGCTTAAAGGGTGGTGTAAGTGTGTGCGCAATATAAGCGTGCTCAGAATGCAAGGTCATAGTAATGCGGAATCATGGTGATGAGTACATAAATGCAATCAGCCGTACCAAGGCTATGCGGTGCAAGGTATGAATGCTATCGGCCATAACACGGCCATGCGATGCGAGATGCAACTCAAGCATGCCACTCCTCATCATGTATCAGTGCAGTTTTCATTCTGGATAATCACCGGGGTTTAGTACACTCCAAATGGCACTGTCGCTCTCCTAGCTGCACAATCCAAGTGAGCGTAAGAAACATTACTATCTGCCTGAACGATAGTCTGTCAATACCTATCCGGCACGTCGATAGAGGATCCATTCACGAGCTAGTCAAACTCAGCCTAGTATTGCCCCCTACCCTCGGGCGAGTAAGGCCACACCCCTTTCCAACCGACCACGACACAGTGGGAGATGCGGCCTCCTGGTATTTGGCCCTCATGCTCTCATATATCCACTCGGTCTCAACGTTGGAGTCATCCTCTGGTACCATCGGGTTTAGGAATTTTCACCCAAGGACATCTATGGCCCCCGTATGTTAGAACCAAATATTTTCGGTATCCAATCCAGCCACCCACAATGCGTCTGTGGAGGCTATGGCCCTGATGTCACTAGGTCATACAATAAGCACAATCACACGAATGCAAGTGCATGAATCATACCATCAAACATGCAACAATCCTGCATGTACCGCGTGCTCATGTAGGGCAACTCCACCTATCAGGGAGTCCATAAACCATCTACCCGAAGGCATGTGCAATGATTAGTCAATCCTCACATCAGGCATACATATGATGCGTATGATCATGAATCATGAATCTATACTAAGCATGTTATGTGGTGATGGGTTCTGATCAAAATGAAGATGGGCCTAGATGGCCTACACATTACAGGATGGGCCTATTAATGGGCCCTAGGGAGAGAGAGTGACAATGTGGACATTTAACCAACATCATCCTTGCAATGTGGACATCAAACCATCATTGCTCCCAAAGCATAGCCCGCTATAAGGGTCGACACATATACCATGGTGGAATCACACTTCAATGGGCCTTCTGTATGTCTTATTGGGCCTTGACCCATGGGCCTCCGGTACATCAAATGGGCCTCATACATGGGTCTCATATATATATATATATATCAAGGTGGGCCTCAACGACGGGCCACAAATGCATCAAGATGGGCCTAGTCACATGGGCCTTGCATACATCACAATGGGCCTCATAATATGGGCCTTATGCAAATCAAAGTGGGCCTTGTATATATCAAGGCGGGCCTCGACGGACGGCGCACAAACACACCAAGATGGGCCTTATCACATGGCCTTAAAATATCCTCCAAAATGGTTGGACGGTTTGGATGAAACACATGCATCATGATGGAGCCCACACTAATGGAGGGTGTGGATTACAATACATACACAAGTGGGTCCCATGTGGGGCCTACCATAATGTTTATTTTCCATCCAACCCATTGATAAGGTCACTCAAACCTGGGGTCCACAGTAATGTTTATTTTTCACCTAACCTGGGCCCTCTGTAATGTTTATTTACATCTAATCTGTGCATAAGGTCACGTGGACCAGGGCCCACCATAATGTTTATTTACAACCAACCTGTACATAAGGTCACGTGGACCAGGGCCCACCATAATGTTTATTTACATCCAATCTGTTCACAAGGCCACGTGGACCTGGGTGGCACTGGGGCCCACCGTAACATTTATTTGCCATGCAACCCGTTGACAGGGTCACACAGTCAGGTCAGGGAGCCCACCTTGATATTTTTTATTTTTTATTATTATATATATATTTTTGATCACATGGACAGGGAGCCCACCATGATGTCGTTCACAAATCCAGCCCACTCATTAGGTGCGTCCCACTTGGCTGAGGGTTCAGACCAAGTTTCAGCCACATCCAAATTTCAGGTAGGCCCCACCAACTGTTTTTATATGTTTAGGCATGTCTTCACATTATTTTAAATGGTGTGGCCCACCTGAGTTCCGTATACAGCTGATTTTTGGGACGGCCTCCTGGTCCGAGGGGAGCCATCAAATGCATGGTGTTGATGTTCGAAACGCATCACGGTGGGGCCCACAGCTGGACCGTGAGGGCCAGCCCAATCCGCCCGTCCGTCAAGCATAGGCGTTGCCTGCGTCTGCAGCAACAGCGTCAGCGCTGCCTTCTTCCTTTTTTTTGATTTAGGGTTTTCTCAAGGTTTTGCATAGGTGGGGCCCGCATCAGGAAAATCGAACCCTGCCATTGGTCTCCATGTCCCCATACACACCTATCAAGCCCAATATTGGGTATATTTCGGTGTACAGAAGTATCGACGTGTATTTCAATGGCAAAAATTGTTATTCTCAATGCTATGGGCCGCTAGGAAGTCAGATTCTATTTATTTTTTGGCCCAATGCCTAAAATGATCTGAGGAAGAAGATGGACGGCTTAGATTAAGTACATGCATCAAGCTTGGGCTTGCATGAGTGGCCCACTCCAAAAGTATTTTTTTTAAAAGCTTACAAGTACACACCCTGCCAGTACACGCACTCCATGCAACCACTCCCCTAACACGTCCAGCGTCTCTGGACGCTGGACGGCATGGACAAACAGGGCATCATGGTGGGTCCCACACGTACATGGCCCACCCATTTGGATCGCCTGATACTTGTGTTCTCCCTTCCATCCGGGCCCGCTAATAGGCTGGATGGTGTAGATCCAACACATCCGTTAGGTGGGTCCCACATGAAGGTGAATGGCATGGATAAAATTTAAACTTCATGGTGCGACACACACAACAGATGGGTCACACACTCATTCATCATCACCATCATATAAAGAAAGAGAGAGAGAGGAAGAGAGAGAGAGAGAGAGAGAGAGAGAGAGATACGGTGAGATAGAGGGAGGCCCCGCCACTATGGGCCCCTCATGAACACAATACATACATCATAATGGGTCCCACCAATAAGTGGGCCCAAAAGTTGAAATCAATGGTGGATCACCCACCTCTAGGCCTCCTCCTTGCTCCCTTAGCCTTCTATGCTCCTGGCCTTGCCTTTTGATGGTGGTTGATGAAAGATGAATGGTTGAGATGGGAGATGAGAGAGTAGGGAAAGTGGGCCACACTTGGCATTTGGGAGAGAGTGTTTGACGTGTGAAGTTTTGTTGTTGGGAGTGAAGAGATGAAATGAGAGAGGGAAAATAATAAAAGGGATGGGATGATGTAAGGAATGGGATGGGAGGTATGGGTGAGTTTGATTTTTTTTAGAAAAAGGGGATGGGTTTGTTTGAAAATTGTAAAAGAGGGATGGTGAGGTGGCGAGAGAGTGGACTTTTGAAAAAAGTAGGGATGGGTTGTTGTACTTGGGGTAAGGCTTGTACTTGACATTGATTGATGGGACATATCGTAGAGATTCCCTCGATATTCGCAATGCGCAGCATTTCTTCAGAATGAACGCAGGCCCACATCTCCTAGGCTGGGTACTTATTCGGTGCGCAAGTCATGGCATTGGAACCGCGGCGACGGCACGGTCGCTATGATACAAGTTTCAGTTCGAGCCGACTTCGGTATGTGGGACCTGGCTTAGGATCACGCGCAAACGTCGGATACGGTGCGAAGGTTGCCGAAATTTGATCGGAAGGACCGCAGAAGCTAACGGAGCGGTACGGACTAGGACACGGGTCTTACAACACCTCTCCAAGACCCACCACTTCTAAGCCTACTCAATCAACGAAAATGAGAGGAATTTATGTTTTAAAACAAAAAGATGATATGATTGTAAGGGTTGTCAATCTCACAAAGAAAGTCGAGGCCATGGAACTTAATAAGGTAAAATTTATCAAACTCGATAAGGCTTTGAAAGTTGTTTATGGTATTTGTGCTTACAACATACATACAACCGAGAATTGTCCTACTATTCTTACTTTTCAAGAAATATTGAATGAGCAATCAAATGTCATGAACAACTACCAAAGACCTTTCAGAGGACCCACATCAAATACATACAACTCCAGCCCAACCCCTCCCCAATCCAAAACCGCAATGTGGAATTAATGACTCAAGCTCTTTAAATCAAATAGAGCAAGCCAAGTCTATGACCACTCTTAGGAGTGGAAAGATAATTAACAAATCTATTTCGGTAAGGGCTGAAAAGCCTAAGGGGGTGTTTGGCTCATGGTATTAGGAAGGATTAAGTGGGATGGGATGCAAAAAATGTAATTAATACATATGACAGGGATTGTCCCTAATACCATGGAATAAGCCTAATTCATGCTATGTTTGTAATACAGCAGGATTCACTCTTTGGTTTCACTATTTAGTTTGCAGTACATTGAATAGATATACCCACCATCATTTCCCCCCACTTTTTTTTAACACACATACCCGCCACACACCCACGCATGTCGTAGTGGGATTTCACCACCTATGGTTTCGAACCCAAGACCTCATGTTGAAACTCCTCAGAGTCCACCACTCGGGTAAGGATTGGAACCCGCCATCATTTGAAACTATTGAGAATAATACATGTGTTATATCCAAACCGTTCATCTATTTTGTAACCTCATTTTATGGCATAGACCTAAAAATGAGGCAGATTCAAAACTTATGTGTCCCCAAAGAAGTTTTCAACTGTAGGTGTTCAATCCTCGCTGCTTTCTGTGGTGGGGTTCACTTGAGCTTTAGATCTACCTATTTTTTGGCCCATGCTCTAAAATGATCTCAAAAAATGGGTGTACGATGTGGATATAGCCCACACATCATAGTGGGACCTACACAACTTGCTAACATTGAGTAGAATTGGCACAAGACCAAATGTAATTCCATTTAATCTAATTCCAAGTTTTTCCATTCTTCCCAAACATTGAGTGGAATTGGCACGGGACCAAATACAATCCCATCCCACCTAATCCCATCTAATACCATGTGCCGAACACCCACTAAGGATCCAAAAGAAGATAAAAATGATCGACCTAGCATTACTCCACGAGAGGAAGAACTAGAAGAAGTATGTAAGCCAATTGCGTCATTCCCTTAACGGTTGATTGCACTAAAACCTCTTTCTAACTCTCAAGATATTTTAGAGGTGCTTAAGAAAGTAAAGGTCAATATCCCTCTACTGGATGCCATTAAACAAATTCCTTCATATGCAAAATTTCTAAAAAAAATCTAAGCACTACCAAAAGGTGGTAAAATATTCAAAAGAAAACTTTTTTGACAGAAAAAGTGAGTGTCATCCTCAAGCAAGATGTGCCTTAAGAATATAAAGATCCCGGTAACCTAACTATCACTTGTTTAATTGGGAACCACCAGATTGAGCATGCACTTCTTGACTTGGGAGCTAGTGTTAATTTGATCCATTGCTCGGTTTATGAACAATTGGATCTAGGTGAATTAAAACCCACCCAGACCACATTACAACTTGCTGATTGCTCAGTTCGTGTACCGAGAGGGATGATTAAGGATGTGTTGGTCTAGGTTGATAAATTCTACTATCCAATTGATTTTATTATTCTGAATACTCAACCCATCATGGATGTGAGCACTCAATTTCCCGTTATTCTTGGTAGCCCATTCCTAGCTACATCAAATGCCATAATTAATTGTAGGAATGGAGTAATGAATTTATCTTTTGGGAATATGACATTGGAACTCAACATTTTTTACAATATGAGCAAACAGCCAGAGGATGATGACGATACCCACGACATTAACATGATCGATTCTTTCGTGAAAGATAGAGCACTTTTGACTCTATACTCTAACCCTTTAGAGATTTGCTTGGCCCACTTCCTTGATTTAGATGATGACATGATTAAGGAGATGGATGTCTTGCTTGATGTTGTGCTAGTACTTGAAGTTAAGCGGTGGAGGCCACGATTTGAAACTTTGCCCCAAACCGATGTAGTGCCTCTACCGTCTAGCCTCAAAACACAGAAGCTTGACCTAAAACCTTTACTCGCTGATCTCAAATATGTGTACTTAGGTCAAGATGACACATACCCAGTGGTGACTTCTTCCCACCTTAAGAAAGAATAAGAAAGTGTGCTTATTTATACTCTCTTCTTCCCACCTTAAGAAAGAATAAGAGAGAGTGTGCTTATTTATACTCTCATCGAGCATAAAGGAGCCCTTGGATGGTCAATTGTGGACCTCAAGGGAATTGACCCTTTGATTTGTAGTCACCTCATTCATCTTGAGAATAATGCAAAGACCTTCCAATAACCACAATGTCAGTTAAATCCAAATATGAAGGAAGTGGTTAAAGGAGAGGTCCTTAAGTTGTTGGATGTAGGTATCATATACCCTATATCCGACAGTCAATGGGTGAGTCCAACTCAGGTGGTTACTAAGAATTTCAGAATCACCATTGTAGCCAATGCTGACAATGAACTCATGCCAACTAGACTTACTTCTGGTTGGAGAATGTGCATTGACTACAGAATGTTGAATACCGTCACAAAGACCAGTTTTCTTTGTCCTTCATTGATCAAATTTTGAAAAGACTAGCTAGGTACTCTTACTATTGCTTCCTTGATGGATATTTGGGCTACAATCAAATAGAGATAGCCCCTGAAGATCAAGAAAATACAACATTTGTAAGACCCATACCCTAATTAACCCTCTATATGTTTCATTTTTGATGTCAGCATGTTCCTGGTTGACCGGATTGATGAGTTTTGATCGTGACCCTAGTTTAATACCGCAATACCCAGAGACTTGTACCCTAGCGACTGCGTGAGTGTTACAATTCCAACGCTGCATGACAGGCCCCATTGCAACCCCTAGATTAGGAGTTACAGTTTTGGCACAATCTGAGGTAGGCCGCGCAATGCACGCTGGCCCCACTTGCACAAATCCCCATGTTATCAAATCAATCAACCCATCAATCAATCAAGCAACTCATCAACCTATTAATCAATCAAGCAACCATCAATCCATCACTCACTCTCCTTCCCTAAAGTCAAAGCCTACAACCCTACCTTACAAAAGCCATCATTTCTCTCAACCTTTCTTTTTATTTTCATCCCTACTCTTCGTTTCTATTTTCCTTTCTACCTAAAAAATTTTCCAACAATAAAAACCCCCACATTTTCGTATAAATTCTTCCTTTTAAAAAAAAACATTTTCAAGAGAGAGAGAGAGAGGAGATTTAAGGGAGATCACTTCCCTTATGCCAATCCTCACCATCTATCCTTGCCTAGGAGCTTGGTGAACCGTCTGATCGACGATTCAAGCCAATCCATCCATTCATCTTTTATTGTGAGTGCCTGGGAAGGTCAAAACCCTCCCCTTCTTTGTGATTTTTCTATTTTAGTGGGCCCACAAGGGTGGGACCCACCTCAATCATGTATTAAGT
The DNA here is from genome assembly GCF_029962835.1 of Magnolia sinica. Taxonomy (NCBI): domain Eukaryota; kingdom Viridiplantae; phylum Streptophyta; class Magnoliopsida; order Magnoliales; family Magnoliaceae; genus Magnolia; species Magnolia sinica. The sequence continues at coordinate 33,400,158 of NC_080582.1, read as the reverse complement.
ATATGGTGGACCCCATAGTGGCGGGGGGCCACCCTGATGGCCGGATCTATTTCCCTTCCTTTCCCTTTCTTTTTTATTCCCATGATGTTGTGAGACCCACAAGTGGGCCATGTTATTAGAAAGTATTTCCCGCACACTATCGTAACATGGACCACCTTGTGTGGCCCACCATGATGTTTAATTTCGATTTAAACCAGTTAATTGTGTAAGCACACTTGGATGGTGAAAATACACCAAAAATGGATGTGATCCAAAGTTTCTTGGCCCCACCATGAGTTGGACATTCAAATGGATGGAGTGGATTTCCTAGGTGGGCCCTACCTCACCCTTAAAATCTAAGAGAGAGAGAGAGGGGTAGTGGCACTGTCATCGCTGGATGCAACAATGTCCAAAGACATGTCTCTGGCACCATTTACCTTCCAAAGCCACCATGTGGGCATCTCTCATAGCCCCTATCATGATATGTGTGTGTGTGTGTATCATCCACACTATCCATCTGATTTCCCTTCTCATTTTAGGCGTTGAGCTCAAAATCGAAGCTAATCCGAATCCTAGGTGGGCCATACCACAAATTCTAAGGGGTTAGGTTACCCACCATCATTTCTTACTTTGCATGGGAGGTTTTAAGTGAGTTTTCACTCGTGGGACCCATATTGATGTATTTCTTAGATCCACACCATCCATCCATCTGCTAGCTCATTTTAGCCGTGGAGCCCAAAAATCTAGCCAATCCAACCATCAAGTGGACCACGCCACACGATGGGAGTGGGAGCACCCCCTCATGTCAGTCATGCGGACGTGGGGTGGGGGCATCCCAACCATGGACCCCACCATGATGAATGTGTTTAATCCACACCGTCCACAATTTACTTCAGATAATTTTAGACCATGGGCCAAATTTTGAGGCAAATTTAAGTCTCTAGTGGGCCGTACTAAGGAGAACAATGTCCATCTATTGAAACCTTCTAGGGCCCGCTGTGGAGTCACTGATCATCCAAACCAATCCTAGTCAGAGTCTATTTGACCTCATTCGAGGTGGTCAAGACGATAAAGGAATTAGATCATCGACTTAGGGCCTACCTTAATAGTGTATGCAAAATATACAATGAATGTAATAATAATATAAAAATATATATGAATGGCATGCATGTGGGCGGTAACCCATTCTTGGCCAAATTTGTGTCTCACAAGTGGGACCCTATTCTGATGTTTATATTAAATCCACATCGTTCACCGACTTCTCAAGATCATTTTAGGCCATAGGCCAAAAGATGAGATAGATTCGGGTCTCAAGTGGGCCGCAATGAGGGAAACTAACTATTGCTGTTGAAATCTTCCAAGGCCCACTGTGGAGTCCTCATTCAATCAAATCAACCTAAATCAGAGCCCATTAAACCCGCTCGAGATGGACTAGGCGGTGAATGAAGTAGAATATCCACGTGGGGCCCGCACTGATAGTGTATAAAAAAAAAAGAGAAACAACAAAAGAAGGGTGTTACTGGGCAGTTTTTCCCAGTGACGTGAGGGTGGAAGTCTCCTTGGGCTACCCCCACACGTGGGACCCTACATGATGTATGTATCTCATTCACTCTGTTCATCCGTCTCGTCAGATCATGCTAGGCCATGGGCCCAAAACTAAGGCTGGTCCAGATCTCAGGTGGGCTACACCATAGGGAAATATGGGGGTAGAAACCTCCTAAACTTGGGATTTCTTAGTTTTGGGATACCTTGGACTTGGGAATCCCTAATTTTGAGATCCCCTGGACTTAGGAATCCCTGGAATCGAGATCTCTTATACATTTGGTTATGTTTGGCATCTTGGATTCAAATCCTTAAATTAATTGGTGTATGAATGTTGAAACTATAGTTTTATTAAATCCATTTATGCATATACTTTACCTAAACTAATGAAATCCCAAGACTCAGATGGGCCATGAGCATAGGATCACATCCTAGTGACTAATCAATGATCTGTAACTGTCGATTTATGTTAACAATGATTAGACGGTGCAAATCATTCTACTAAAGTAATTATAGTGATGTCATTGATAATCTGATTACTTCGGAACATCATTAGTGGGTCATGTGCCTAAATGGATTGGTAGCTTAGTGACATAGGTGTTGTGCATATGGGTGTCCATCTAGGTCACTCTCAGTGGAACCCACCTTGTTATATATATTTTATTCATGCCTTGTTGGCTATATGAGGGGTTGATGTTAGTCTAACATAGGCCACACCACATAGACTTCTATATTTCTAGTGGGGCATGTCATTCAGTTCCCACTCTCTGTACATGATGTACCGATTAAGGCCAATTATTGCCTGATATGTCTGATAACATGCTAGTGTACTTGGCCTGGTAGGACACACTAAGAACATGCTTAGTATAATGACATCATGCCCAGAAATATGCCCATACGCATCATTTGTATGCAAGTTGTGGGGTGATGATTGATTATGGCATATCCTTTGGGCTGAGATACTTAGGGGACCCACCATGACTGTCGGTGAACCCCACATGTTGCGCCTTTCTAGGCTATTATGAGCATGCTTGGGTTGTAATTAGAGGCTACGACTAGCACCCATCTTGGACTCTTTATGTGCCCACATGGCGCACTATGAGTGGACCTTTCGACTATAGGTCCACCTACGTAAGTGCATGCGGGGCCCATTAGGGGTAGATTTGAGTGGATCCCACCTAGTCATATTCATGTTAGATTTGTGGAGCCCATAGTGATTTTATTTGCAATCCTACTTAATTGTGGATCCTCGTTAGTGAATAAATGATGCCCACACCATGGGTTGCCTTGTTGTTCATGTTGTGGCTGCCCATTAGGCCTGCCTATGTTTATATTTAGTGGTCATACCATGGGCCAACCTTGTGGTTTATGTCATGTTTCCACCATTGAACTACCATTTAGGTTCCACACATTACATGTATTGAGCCCACCGTAGGCTTGTATTTGGTTGGTTGTGAGCTGCCCTCTTGGGCCTTACTTAGGGATAGTTGTAGGGCCCACTTTGATGACTATTTCGGGCCCATTATAATTTTTTTGTGGATCCAACAATTTGTTATCCTGTTTGGATGCTGATAGTTGTATGTTTTGGTCACTTAGGTGCGGGCTTATTGAGTGGGCCCATTATCTTGAAAGACCACTTAAGTATAGCCCTATGTCGATAAACTTGGTTTCCAAGTAGGTTCATCCATTATGAATGATGAATTTCCAATATCATGTGGTGTGATATTTTACATGTGTGTTGGTACAACACTTCCTTGATAATTTATGTAGTATTACCTTAGTGATTTATGCAATGTTTATGCTCATGATTTCTATAACACTTCCTTCATGTTGACATGGTGCTTTCTTTATATTGATGCGACACTATTTTATGTTACATGTGGCATTACTTTTACATTCGAGTTAATATTGCTTTATATTGATTTAGCCTTGCTTTATACTTGATATGGTATTACACACCTCATGCATAGTGGTTATGATCGTATTTTATCATATCTCATTCGTATCATGTGTGCATGACTTGGATGATGACTAATTCAGGATTTTTAGCATTGCCTATGCGTGGCAAGGCCATATTAACAACTTTACAACTTTGGGCATTTTCAGGGGACCCATAAGAGATGAGGCCGCCTTACATGTATGCACAACTTGCATAACATGGTTGCATGACTCAGATGATGGACTCATATGCATTCACACATTATATGATGCATTTGCATTACACCCTAGCGACATTAGGGTTGTGGCCTGCATAGGCATATTGTGGATGGCTGGATTGGACACCGAAAATATCTGGTCTAGCATTAGGGAGCTAAGAATGTCCTTGGGTGAAAGTCCCTAAACCCTGTGGGCCAACAGAATGCTTCAATGTCGAGACCGAGTGGATAACATGAGCACCTGAGTTTGAATACCAATAGGTTGCGTCTCCCACTGTATCGTGGTCGGTCTAAAAGGGATGTGACCTTATCCGCCTGAGGGTAGGGGACTGTAAGCTAGGTTGAGTTTGACCAGCTCATAAATGGGTTTGCCATTGAAGAGCCAGGTGGGATTGGCATACCACTGGCAAGGCGGAAAGTAAGGTCTCTTCCACTCACTTGGTCATGCACGCGATGGGGTGGTAGCCAGTGTGGATTATATTAGACCCTGATATTGACTCTAGTGATGATAACTGTACTGAAATGTGGACTTACTGAGTAGGAGTTGCATGTTCAACATTTGACTCATTCATTCATTCATTCACTATTCACCCATGCTGGTGGTGCGCAACTAAATCCTTATGTGCACCTTCACAATGGCCATGATTTCGGTTAGGTACACAACTAACCTGAGATCAGGAGTTTACCACATTGAGTCTAGCTATCCAAATTAGGTATGGGACTAGTTTGGATAGAAGTCTCTTGTGATGAACCCCACAGTTTGTGATACCACGTACTATCATCACGACTACACACACCAGCTTTGTCATTCCTTTTGCATCACATAGCCTAGATAAGGCTGATGGTATTTATGGACTTATCAGGATTTGCATATTGCATTGCATCTTCTGTCACGCCCCAAACTCGAAAACCAGGCTCATAAAATTCCCGATCGTCAAATCCTATGCCGACAGCCTCCATAATACCCCATTCTCGGCTCCTGACACCCATATACCAAGTTCCGATCCTAGGATCCTTCAAAGAGAATTTTCAATATAAATTCATTTCATAATAAGCATAACCACAAGCATAATCCACGAACAATAACCAGAACATCATCATAAAATCCACTATGATAAAAAACTTGAGTACAAACCGAAAAAGAAAATACAATGATAATAACAAAAACTCCAGAAGCTCTGCGACACGCTCCTAGCTCAATGCTGCTGCAACGTCCTGTTATCACCTACACGTATCAATCATGCATAAGCTTATAGAAAGCTTAGAAGGTAGTGAAAGTGTGCACGCAAGGTAGCAATGCAAGAATACAGTATCAGAGTAATGCGAAAACACTACTAAGTCCGTGAATGGTATCAGTCGTACCAAGGCTATGATGTGATGCAAGGCATAAATGCTATCGGCCATACTAAGGCCATGCGATGCAAGGCATGAATGCTATCGGTCATACCAAGGCCATACAATGTAAGGTCTACATAGCCAATGTCATGTGTGAGATGTAGCTCAAGCATATCAATCCACATATCAATCCAACTCATTTATGAGCATCATATATCAATATAGTTCTCTTTGGATAATCACCGAGGTAAGTACACTATACACCAGATTGTCGTCCCACACTAAACGCACAACAATGCAAGCGAAAGAGACCTCACTAACCGCCTGACTAGCAGTCTGCCAATATCTACCCACTACATCGATAGCAGACCCATTTACAAGCTAGTCAGACTCAACTAGCAATAACCCCCTTCTCTCTAGGCGGGTAAGGTCACACCCCCTTCCAACCTACCACGACATAGTAGGAGATGAGGCCTCCTGGTATTCAGCCCTCGTGTGCTCATACATCCACTCGGTCTAGACATTAGAGCATCCTCCATGGTACCATAAGGGTTTGGAGAACTTCACTCTGGGACATCTATAGCGCCTCCATGCTTTAACAAGTATTTCTGGTATCCAATCCTGCCATTCGAACTATACCTGCGGAGGCTACAGCCCCGATGTTACTAGGGTGTACAGCAATCATAACACATAATACAAGATGCATGAGTCACATAATTCAGTCATGCATCAATCCTGCGTGTACCGTGTGCTCATGTGAGATAACTCCGCCTACCAGGGAGTCCCATAAACAACCTAATCAATGGCATATACAATGGTCAACCACATCTCATAACAAGCATGCAGATGATGCGTATGGGCATGTATCATGAAGCTATACTATCACATACTCATAATTGGTATCGATAACCGGCCTATATACAAGGCGGGATCCATAGATGGACAGCAGATCCGTAACATGAAGGTCAGTCCTCAACTGTGGATACACCAAATCTGATAACATGGATCCCTCCGTCTACGACAATGATGTACTCTCCTCATATCAAGGTTGGGCCTAGGTAGCCTACCTATAATCTTAAGGATTCAGAACGGGCTTCCTTCACAATACTATCATATAGCCCGTTAGATTCCCTAAGGGGCCCAAATAAGTCCTAGATAAACTCCATGATTTAAAACAATCTTACTAGCAACCAATGGGGGCCCAACATCTTGAGTTAGCCCAATATGAAAAGATGGATCATGTAAATATCAATGGGGCCCAATGATTTGGGTCAACCCACTTAGAGAAGGATGAGAATGGGCCTAACAAAGAGCCTAAGGAAAGGTCACAATGTGGACATTTAACCATCATTGCCCACACAATGTGGACATTCAACCAACATTGCTCCCAAAGAGTGGCCCACATAGAGCCAAGCATATAGTGGGGCCCATGGCCTCACACAAGAGTTTTATGTACAACATAATGGGCCTCACACAAATGCCTAATATACAACATAATGTGCCTCACACAAGAGCCTAAGGAAACCGCCCATTGCCCTCATAATGGCTGGAAGTAAATGGGCTTCACTCATATCATCTCATACATCAATATTAGACCTCTTGGGTCAGCCCATAGCCCACACACATCAAGGTAGGCTACATGGGGCAACCTAAAGCCCAGAAAAATACTAAGGTAGGCTTTGTCTAGCACATCCAACATGGTGGGCCTCTTTGGGTAGCCCATAGGCTTCAAAAATATAGCTAGGCCAAGTGTACAATATACCCAATATAGTGGTTTACAAATCAGCCCATGTAGTCCACCATAATGGATGGATAGCACCTTACCACGGGAAAATGTAAGGCTAGACATTCAGCCCATCTGGCCCATTAAATGTCCAGAAAATCTGGGCAATCTGGCCCTTACACAATCAGATGAAAGGTGGGCCTAACAAGGTATCAAAGGGGCCTAAATTCTACTCAACATAGATGTGTATATCATACAAGGAGGTGGGCCTGCTACTGGACTTTTGGGCCAGCAGTAGTCCAATCAATCTGGAGGTCCAAGGGCTGGACGGCTGAGTGTAAAATGCACATCAAATGGGTCCCACGTCCAAGGGGATTGACGGTATAGATACAACACATCAAGGTGGGCTCACGCCCAAGTGACAGACGGTGTGGGTATACAATACATCATAGTGGAGTCCCACCATCCCAACAAATGAACAGTGTAGATATAGAATACATCAAGGTGGGGCCCACCCCCACACGTGCAGCATGTGTGGGGTGGGTTTCACGTCCTGCCAAAGGGACAAACGACTGGGTAACACATACCTCATGATCAGACCCAAAACTTGCTGACATCAATATAGTAGATATAAGCTGCGTGGGTCTCATAGTCGCTACTGGATGGTGTGGGTACACCACATACATCGAGTGGACCACGTGGATGGGGACCACGTGGGTGGCCCACCAAAGTCTGGATCAGCTGATATTTGCATTTTCCCTATCCAAAATAGATCGTCCAGGCAGGATAGCCTTGCTGGATGGTCAGCATGGTTGGGCCCACAGATGGACGGCCAGGATATAAAATGCATAGGTCCAAGGGGCCTGGTGCTGATGATCATCAAGGTGGGGTCCACATGCACCACCCCAACACAAAATCATAGTTAAAATCAAAGCAAAAACCCTTCTACAAACATCAAATGGGCCTGGATAAAAATCTAGACAGTAACATATTACTGTCCAATTCTAGACCAAAAGCTTGCTGAAAAAAGATAAAAATCACCATGCACATCAAGATTGGACCACCTAGATGGGCTCCACACACTCAAACCAAGGTCCACATGCATCAGACCATTGCATGTAAGACAGGGCAGCAAGGTGGGCTGGCCTGCTTCCAGAAAATGGGATAGCAGGGGCATCCCAACTTGTTGGACGGTATAGATGTGCTAAGCACATCAAATGGTCCATGATCATTAAGGAAAATATAAGAGATGAAGGGAGAGGGAGAGAGAGAGAAAGAATCGGCCAATAGAGGAGGGACTTCGCCATTATAAGTCCCTCACATGATCTACACCATACAATTATATATGGGTCTCGTGCATGCATGGGCCCAACATAACATGGAAAAAAATTTTAAGGTGGGGATACCATCCCCACCATGCAAATGAGGGGTCTAGATGACCCTTAAGAGGCATGGATTAGAGTAAATAAAAAAAACATCATGGTGGGGTCCATGGAGAATGGACCCACCATGGCTCATACATGCAAGAACATGGGCCAAAGGCCACATCTAGGGGATCATGGAGGATCTCCACCATGGATTGGTGGGTCCTTCAAGTCCCCAAGCAAGGAAAAGAAAGGGATCAAAAAGAGAGAGCAAGAACTAACTCCAAAGAGCACCCACCTTCAAATCTCAAGCTCCTTCTTCCACCAATGGAATCCTAGTGGGTAAGGGAGATGTTTCAATGGTTGGGATTGATTTTGGAGGGTTGGATGAGGGGGTATAGGAGCATACAAGGGCTGGAATTTTGGAGAGCTTGGGATATCCAAGGACTTGCTAGAATGGAAGAATGAGAATGAAAGAGGGAAAGGAAAGAGAGAGAAAAAGGAGAGAGAGAGGTATAATGATGATAGCTAGTCTCTCTCTCCTGGCTAGGCAATGATTTGGGTGTAAGAGAAGTATGGCTAGGGTCATCATTGCTTTGTAAGAAGCATGAGGCTAAGGGGATAGGATGATGTCATCTTAGCTAGCTAGGGTGACATCACCCACATGATTACCTAGGGAAGTGGGCCATGGACATCATGGGTCCCACAATGCATGATCAATGGTTGGGGTAACGCAAGGGCTGGATCTCACTATCTAAATGTAAGATTGACGCACAAGACATGGCATTGGAACTGCGGCGATGACACGGTCGTAATGGCATAGATCTCGCATTGAGTCGACTTAGGTTTACATGATGTAACTTAGGGTCGTGCGCAAATGCAACCTATGGGTCATGGGTTGCCAAAATTTGACAGGGTGGATCACAGGATCCTAAGAAATGAAATGAGCACTAGGACATAGGCCTGACATCCTTACCATATGTCATTTGGCCTACTATGTCTTTGCATCGCATAGCCTGGATAAGGCTGGTGGTATTTATGGACTTGTCAGGATTTGCATATTGCATTGCATCCTCAACATATGATATTTGGCCTACTATGTCTTTGCATTGCATAGCCTAGATAAGTCTGGTGGTATTTATGGACTTGTCAAGATTTGCATATTACATTGCATCCTCAGCATATGACATTTGGCTCAGTATGTCTTTGTATCGCATAGCGTGGATAGGGCTAATGGTATTATGGACTTGCCAGTTTGGCCTCCATCTTTTTGCTTACTCTAACATTTGTATACTTGGCACATGCATTGCGCACAAACGCACGCACTCTCTAAACTTCGTAGTAAGCTTATGCACATTTGTTACGTGCAGGTTATGTTAGACCGTAACAACATTGAGGCAGGAGCATGTGCCCGATCTTTTAGAGTTTTATTATATCATGTATTTTTCTTTCAACACTGTACTCAAATATTATATTAATGGATATGTGGTGATGATGTTTTAGTAACTTGGGTACACTTGTGATTATGCTCTTTTACAAAAAAAAAAAATTTCACCCTGAAAATCCTTCTTATAAGATCCCAGGATTGGAACCTGGTGTATGGGAGATGGGAGCCGAGAATGGGGTACTACGAAGGTTGTCGGCACCAGATTTGATGGCCAGGAATTTTATGAGCCCGGTTTTTAAGTTTGGGACGTAATAACATTCACATGCCCCTTTGTCACTTTTTCTTACTGAAGAATGTCATTTAGACTATGTAATGCCCCCGCCACCTTTTAGCAATGCATTTTGAGTATATTTTCAGACATAGTGGGGCAATATTTAGAGGTCTCCATGGATGACTTTTCTATTTTTGGTCCATCCTTCAACGAGTATTTGGAAAATCTTAAATGTGTGTTAAAGCGATGTGAGAAAAAGAATTTGGTTTTTAATTGGAAAAAATGCCATTTCATGTTTCCCAAAGGAATAGTTCTTGGACACATAATTTCGTCCAAGAGAATTGAAGTAGACAAGGCTAAAATTGACCTTATCTCTAACCTACCTCCACCCCAAAAGTATACATGACGTGCGATCCTTTCTAGTACATGCCAGTTTTTATAAAAGATTTATAAAGGACTTTAGTCATCTCTCTCGTCCTTTTTATAATCTTCTCCAAAAGGACACCCCATTCAAGTGAAGTGAAGAATGCCTAAGAGCTTTTTCTAAGCTTAAGGGCAAGCTAACTACCGCTCCTATCATGCAACCACCCGATTGGAGTGTTCCTTTTGAGATTATGTGCGATGCTAGTGACTATGCTATTAGAGCGGTGTTAGGCCAGAGAAAAGAGAAGAAGCCCTATGTGATTCACTATGCGAGTAAAATTCTAAACTCAGACCAAGTGAACTATTCTACTACGGAGAAGGAACTCTTAGCCATAATGTTCGCTTTGGATAAATTTAGGTCCTACTTAATCGGATCCAAGATCATCATTTATATTAATCATGCGGTGCTAAAATACCTTCTTTCTAAGAAGGATACTAAGCCTTGCCTAATAAGATGGATCCTTCTACTCCAGGAATTTGACATAAAATTATGAGATAAAAAAGGAGTAAAGAACGTAGTGGCTGACCATCTTTCGAGACTTGATCTCCCCAATTCCTTTGAGCCAACACCAATAAATGATATGTTCCCTGATGAACAATTATTTAAACTCTCCCAACTACCTTGGATTGCTGACATTGCAAATTATCTTACCACAAGTTTCACACCGACATATTGGACTGCGCAAAATAAGAAAAAATTCTTCGCTGAGGTACGTAAACTTTTCTGGGATGATCCTTATCTATTTAAATATTGTCCAGACCAAATTCTAAGGAGACGTGTGTTAGACAATGAACATTGTAGTATTATCTCCTTTTGTCACTCTCAAGCCTGTGGTGGTCACTTTTCTATTAAAAAGATCAGAGCTAAAATTTTGTAGTGAGGCTTTTATTGGCCCACTACGTTCAAAGATACTCATGATTTTGTAAAGCTTGTGAGCGTTGTCAAAAATTAGGAGGATTGTCCCATCGAAATATGATGCCACTAAACCTCATTCTAATTATCGAAGCATTTGATTGTTGGGGCAACAATTTCATCGGGCCATTCCCCCAATCCTTTGAAAACATCCACATATTGTTGGCAGTGGACTATGTTATTAAGTGGGTCGAGGTGATCCCATGCTGAAATAATGATCATAAAATAGTCATTTAATTCTTGAAAGAAAACATCCTTTCCCAGTTTGGAATGCCTCAAGCCATCATTAGTGATGGAGGTTCACACTTTTGTAATAGGCCATTCCAGAACTTAATGAAGAAATATGGCATCTCTCATAAGGTGAGCACTCCATACCACCCGCAGGCAAGTGGGCAAGCCGAGATTTCCAACAAGGAAATAAAATAAATTCTGAAAAAATAGTTAACCCTGACCGTAAGGATTGCTCAATCCACTTAACCGATGCTTTTTGGGCTTACCGTACAGCTTTTAAGACCCCCGTTGAAATGTTTCCCTTAAACATGTTTATAGGAAAACTTGTCACTTACCTGTGGAGTTGGAACATCGAGCCTACTGGGCTTGGACAACACTGGCTCGCTACGCAAGCTTCAATTGAATGAACTCGAGGAAAACCGGAATGATGAATATGAGAACTCGAGAATTTACAAGGACATGATGAAGGTGTTCCATGACCGGAACATCCTTCGAAAATCATTCATAACTAGTCAAAAAGTCCTTCTGTACAATTCTCGGTTACATCTTTTTCCGGGTAAACTTCGATCTCGTTGAACCGGTCCCTTCATTGTTACTATTGTTTATCCTCATGGGACTGTCAAGATAAATAATCTAACAAATGGCAATATTTTCAAAGTAAACAGACAATGTGTCAAGCCATTTGTTGAGAGGTTTAATTCAGAGGATGTGTTCATACCTCTGATCAATCATATGTATCAAGATTAACCTCCTAGTCTAATGGAGGTATAGTTAGGTTTATTGCTTTCATAGGATTTAGGATTAGGATAGTTCGATTTCAGTTTGTTTACTCTTCGTACTAACCGATTTCATGTTAAGAACTTTGGAAAAGCTTCAATTATCCTTCTGCAGGTACTACCTTTCTATCACTTATCCTTTATTTTCATTATCTCATGTGCATTACATGCTTCTATATTTTACATTGAGGACAATGTAGATTTTAGGTTGGGGGTATGGATTAGGTAAGCTAATCAATATTTTCTTAGTCTTTGAAAAAAATTGAAAATTTTCAATTTTTGAAATTAAAAACCTGTTTGAAAAGCAATAGTTTATGGACTTAAGAATAATTTGAGTATGATGATAAGATGGAGATTGAATTTTGAATTGTTGGAGTTTGATCAGCTAAGTAGACTATCACTTAAGTTCTTTCAGTTAATTGATTAAGAAGAAGTTTGAATATCATATTGATCCAAATCAAAAGACACATTCAATTTACTTTTTGTGAATTGTGCTAGAATTTCTGATTATTAGTATGCATGTCATTGATAGATGTTAAGAATTAAGTCTTGAGAATTTTATCCACCTTAAAAAGATGAAGAGAACCAATTAAAAAATAGTGAGATCAACAAAAAGGTCATATATGATGAAAAGACTGGAGAAGAATGAAAAAGAAAAGACTGAAAAGAATTAATAAATAAAAAGGACCGTAGATATAAAATCAAAAAATGGAAAAAGAAGAAAAAGGGGATAAGTTTGGAATCAGCACTTGATTATTCAATTAATCCTGAGGTGATGAGCATGGCTAACATTATGAAATGATAGTATTTTTATGGAAAATAAGTTGGAATTCACTAAGCACATTGGAAAAACTTGATATATGAACTTATGCTCTTAAGTGATTGATGAAGAAACTATTTAATTGATTGCTCATGTGATTCGGCTCTAGGGTTTTTAAGTTTCACTCTCGCTTCTTTGAATTATACTCATTCATACTTGATTGCACAAAAGATTATTTTCTGAGAGTGATTTGAACATTAAGAATTGAAGATTTCTTCATACATGTTTTGGTCGGGACTAGTAAAATGCTAGTTGAGGGGTGTGTTGAGTGTCAAATATTGCGTATTTCCCCCTATTTATATCTTGGTTTTATGAAAATGACAATGCTTAATTGGTATATTATATACATGTTTGTATTGTAAGGTGAATCTGAGAGCTTGGATTGAAAAGAATGTCAAAAGCATAGATTTAATGCTCAAGAATCACCAAAGTGAGGAGTGGATCTTAAGAGACCAAGATTGAAGATTTCAAGACCTCAAGATCCAAGAAAACCAAGTACAAAGGATGAAGAAAGACTAAAGAAGATTACAAAGTCTGCAACAAAAAAACTGGCCTGTTCAGTCCGACCGAAACCAAGTTCGGTCTGATGAAACCACACAAAACAGTCGAGCAACCAAAGATAAAATTTAAGGCTAATTCAATTCAACCGAAGGATAATTCAGTCTGACTGAAGGAAGGATTTAATGCGACCGAAAGTGCATAAAAAGCTCCAGCGCTGAAAGAAGTTAATTCACTTCGACTAAAATATAATTCGGTCTGAGCGAACCCAAGTTCAGTATGACCGAAATCAGGCAACCGTTGAAGACAATCCAACCTCAATTCATATTCAACTTCAATCCGACCGAAGCGTAACTCTGTTGCATAAATTCAAGGCAATTTTCAAAGTTGGCCGGACAAAGGACATAAATATGGGTTCTCCAAGGAGTTCTAAAGATGAATTAGGATTGGAAGAGTGGAGAAAAGTGTTGGAGAACTTCAAGGAGTCTTTCCTTCTTCCCCAATCTTCTTCTTCTAGTTAGTTTTTATGTTTTCTTTAAGAGTTTTGTTTTCAATCATGTCTTTGGTTGACTAATCTCTTAGCTAGGGCTAAGAGGTGAAGATTGTAGCATGTTGGGATGTTTATTAAGCTTTAATTCTTGTTTATGTTGAACTTCATTGATTTCTAGTTTGATTTAAGGAATATTTACAGTTTTATATGATTTTTTATGACTCAAATTACAATAGATGATGTGATAGCTTTGAATATCTTCTTTTCTATTTTGAGATTGTGAGATTGATGAAATTTGTAATTCACCATTGTCTCCTGGGCATGGTGGATGCTTGAATTCCCTTCCAATCTTCACAATACTCCTACATGTGTGAACTAATTCAATAAGAAGTTCAAATTGTGCTTTAATTGCTTCATCTTCCAACTGGATAGGATATGACTTCGATTCCAGTTGTGTTTATTAAATCAAGTGAGGTAGTATCTTGATAGCTACAAGTGGATCCTTAGCACTCTAGTCTTCTTTTGATTATTGATAATTCATTCATAATTACTTTTAACTATTCCAAAATTCAATTTAAATCATATTCTAGTTTTAATTCAAGTTATATTCAGAATAAATACAAGTTTAGTCTATGTGGATTCGATCTCGGTCTCACCGAGTTATTACTATAGCGCAGCCCTACACTTTGGGTTGTGAATAGTTGCTACTCGATGGCATCGAAGAATCTTCGATGTCAATGACTGGTAATCGATGGTTATCAATGCCATCGAAGGCATTCGCTGAATTGCGTAGGTGCGTGATTTGTTTCCTATTCTAGTTGGGTAGCATATATATCAAGTGTAATCAGGATTCGACCAAGGGATAATGGGGATTAGGGCTTTCTAAGTTCTAAAGGGTTCAAGGGCATAGTTAGGGTTTCAAAGGAGATTTATGGGTTGTTCGAATCATTAAGATTTACTATCTCTTGTAATATTGCTTTCATAATGCATTACTCGTCGCTTTGTGCTGTGTTTTTTTCCCATAAGGGTTTTTCTATATAAAATTTAGATTGCCTTTTAGGTTTGTTTGTGAGATTGTGATTACTTTGCTTGATTCTACTCTGTGTACTTTCGTGGGTCCTAACAAGTGGTATCAAAGACAGTGTTGGGAAGAAGATCGAATATGAAAGCAAGATATCAATGACATCTAACATGAAGTTCGATGTAGAGAAGCATTCCGATTAAAAAATGAACAATGGAAAGTGAAGATGAATGGCATC
Source organism: Magnolia sinica (assembly GCF_029962835.1). Taxonomy (NCBI): domain Eukaryota; kingdom Viridiplantae; phylum Streptophyta; class Magnoliopsida; order Magnoliales; family Magnoliaceae; genus Magnolia; species Magnolia sinica. The sequence goes on along the minus strand of NC_080582.1, from coordinate 33,384,991 downwards.
CTAGTTTAACAAGGATTAGAAGATGCACTCCTTGAAAAGCAACCGAAAACCATGAAAAAAGGAGAATGGAACAAGTTAAATTAGAAGGTTAATATCTCAATCCAGTTGTGTTTAATGGATGAGGTCCTTTATAATCTTATGAGAGAGAAAATAGCAACAGATACATGGGCGAAACTAGAGAACATATATGCGACGAAGTCTCTTAAGAATCGCTTATATTTAAATATACAGTGTTTAATCTGAAGATGACGGAAGGGGCTGATGTTGAGGCCCATATCAGTAAATTCAATAGGCTCATATGTAAATTGTTGGATGGGATGAGACAATGAAAGATTAAGATCAAGCATGTATTCTATTAAATTCTCTTCCAGAATCGTATGAGTAGTTTAAAAACTCTTTATGCACCAATAGGATAACCATTAGCATTGAAACTGTTATCTAAGTACTTCAATTGAAGGCGATGAGAAATAAATGTGGTGATGTGGGTGCTTATATAGATGCACCGATAACGATGGGGAGAAATTCTGAGTGGGATAGTGGATCTTCTCGATCGAGATCCAAAACCAGGGACAAAGGTAAAGGCAAGATGAAGTGCTGGAATTGTGGCATGACAGGGCAAATGAAGAAGGATTATCAAAATCCTAAGTAGAGGAAGGAGAAATCAGAGAGTTATTCTAGAGAGGCCAAAACTGCGGTATCCAATGAAGAGGTGAGTGGTAGTGATGTGTTGACCACATCAAAAACTGGGTATTTCAGTGATGAATGGATTTTGGATACGGAGGCTTCATATCAATGACCCCTCGTAAGAGTTGGTTCACCAGTTACAGTGAGTACACTAGTAACCAAGTATTTATGGCAATGACAATGCCTGTAACGTGGTTGGTGTTGGATCAGTACACATCAAAATGTTTGATGGCATGAAGCACATCTTAATTGATGTGAGACATGTTCTTAAGTTGAGGAAAAATCCGATATCTCTAGAAGCACTTGAGGCACTTGGGTACAAATTCATCGGGTTTAATCGTGTCCTTAAGGTTTCAAATAGGGCACCCATAGTCATGAAACACAAAGGAATGGAAACCTTTACAGGTTGATCAAAAGCATTTCATCAGGTCGAGCTGCAACAGTTGTAGCAGATTCCACATCTGCATGTATATGGCATCTGCACCTAGGCCACATGAGCGAGTGATGCATGAAAGTATTTTCTAACCATTGTTTAATTTTAGTATACACAAGTATTATATATATGGTAAATAGTCAAGGTTGTCTTTTAAGTCTAGAAAACATGTATATAGGGGGTTCTGGATTATGTGCATTCTGATGTATGGGGGTTGTCACCCATAGTTTTTGGTAGAGGATCATCATGGTTTGTTACATTTATTAACAATTACTCCAGAAAGGTGTTGGTTTATTTTATGAAAAGTAAATCCAAGATTTTCAGCAACTTCAAACAGTGGAAAGCAATGATGAAAAAATAATCAGGGTTAAAGGTGAAAGTGTTGAAGATAGATAACGATGGGGAATTCACTTTTGGGGAATTCAATCAGTTTTATAAGGATGAAGGGGCATAACACAATGTGTCACCCCAAACCCGAAAATCGGATTCACAGGAATCCCAATCGCCAAATCCGGTGCCGAGAACCTCCGTAGTACCCCATTCTCGGCTCCTAGCGTCCATACACTAGATTTTGATCCTGGGATCCTATAAGGAGGATTTATTTATTTTTTACATTTAACTCGCAATAAGCATAACTACAAGATTACCCAATTCACAAAGGCAACATCATCATCACATATCCACTAATATAATCAGTTGAGTATAATGCTGGAAGGAAATACATAAATAAAAATCAAGCTCCAGAAGACCGTTGTACGCTCCAAGCTCAACACTGCTGCAACCTAACATCACCTGCACGCATCTATTGTACATAAGCTTATAGAAAGGTTAGAGGGTGGTGAAAGTGTGTGCACAAGGTAAGTGTCAAGCATTCAATACAATACCATAATCATACAATACTGAAAATACTGGTAATCCATAAATCGTACAATATCGGCATAAGTAGAAATACTGACAAGATTAGGAATTATCCAATATTAGAATACGCAATGCAAATCAACTATGCAAATGAGGAATCATAGATAGTCAAATATCAGATGCAGAGGATGCAATACAATATGCATTCCTGATGAGTAACACAAATAGCGTCAGCCGTACCTGGACCATATAAATGCAGAGACACAATAACCCAAAATGTTGAATGCCGCGAATGTCATGCAATATGCGGTGCGAATGGAATGACCATACTGGAGTGTGAAATCGGGATGATAGTACATAATATCGCAGGTTATGGGGTCCATCACAAGGGATTTCTATCCAAACCAGTCCCATACTTAAATTTGGATAGTCAGAATCAATGTGAAAAATTCCTGATCTCAGGTTAGTCGCGAGCCCCAACCGAAATCCATACACGTAACAAATAGTTGCGCACCACCAACCCGAGTGGATAGTGAATGAATGAATGCATGAATGAGTATGCAACTCCTGCTCACTAAATCCACATATCAGTTCAGTTCATCTCTGGGATCATCACCGGGGTTTAATACACTTCAAATGGCACTGCCGCTCTCCCAGCCGCACAGTCCAAGTGAGCGTAAGAAACCTCACTATCTTCCTGGCTAATAGTCTGTCAATACCTATCCGGCACGTCGATAGCGGACCCATTCACGAGCTGGTCAAACTCAGCCTAGTAATGCCCCCTACCCTTGGGCGGGTAAGGCCACACCCCCTCCCAACCGACCACGACACAGTGGGAGATGCGGCCTCCTGGTATTCGGCACTCGGGCGCTCATGTATCCAGTCGGTCCCGATGTCGGGGCGTCTCCTGGCCATGGAGGTTTAGGGAATTTTACCCAGGGACATCTACGGCGCCCGTATGCTAGAACCAAACATTTCTGGTGTCCCATTTGGCCATCCATAATATGTCTGTGGAGGCTACGGCCCTGATGTCGCTGGGGCATACAGTAATCATAATGCGAGATGCATGAGTCATACAATCCAGTCATGCATCAATCCTGCGCGTACCGCGTGCTCATGTGAGATAACCTCCGCCTATTAGGGAGTCTCAAAACAACATGCACAATGATATATGCAATGATCAACCACATCTCATAACAAATATGCAAATGATGCATATGGGCATATATCATGATGCTATACTGTCACATACTCATAATCGGTATCAACAACCGGCATCGACAATCGACCTCGACAATGTGGACATTTAACCAACATTGCCCCCAAGGAATGGCCTACATAGAGCCAAACATATAATGGGACCATAGCTTCACACAAAGGCCTGATATACAACACAGTGGGCCTTACTCAAGGGCCACATATACACAATAGGCGGGCCCTGCTCATGGGCCTCAAATACATAACGTGTGGGCCCTACACATGGGTCTCGAATACATCGAATGGGCCATGCATCATGGGCCAGGAATACATCACAATGGGCCTTTCTCATGGGCCTAACATACATCATAATGGACTCCATAGCCTGGTCCTCAAATGCATCCCAATGGGACTCATCGCATCGGCCTCATATACATCATATTAGGCCTTAAACATAGCATGAATGCACATCACAATGGTCCTCAAATACGGGCCGCATATACATCGCATTGGGCCTCAACAATCGGCCTCGACAATCGAGATTGGAATCGATGATCAATCTCTATAATCAGAAATCGGTAATCGATCACGATAGTCGACCTTGATGGCTAATTGGCCTCAATACTCAGAATCGACACTCGGGATCGACCTCGATAATTGGTACCGATAATCAACATATATAAACAACGCGGGGTCCATAGATGGACAACCAATCAACAATAATGTAAAGATTGGCTCTCGACCGTGGTTATATCAATCTGATAGCACGGAGCCATCTGTCTATGGCAAATGGGGCCCACTTATTTGGGTTATCCCACGAAGAGAATGAGCCTAACAAGGCCTAAGGGAAGGTTACAATGAGGACATCTAACCGTCATTGCCCATCAATATGGATATTCAACCAACATTGCTCCCAAGCAGTGGCCCCATGTAGAGTCAAACATAAGGTGGGCCCATAGCCTCACACAAAGGTCTAATGTACATCGCATTGGGCCTCATACAAAGGATATATACACAACAAGTGGGCCCTGCACATGGGCCTCAGATACATCGCATGACCACAACCCATGGGCCCAATGCACATCATAATGGGCCTCGTTAAATGGGTTGCAAAACATCAAAATGGCCATGCCATATGGGCCGAAAATACATAATGGGTGGGCCTCAAATATCCAATAAGTGGGCCTTAAACAGTTAACAGGTGGGCCTCGAATATTCATCAGAGGTGGGCCTTGCACATGTAGCAAGTGGGCCCACACATCATAGCTGGGCCTACCAGTGGTCCAGCCAAAGAACGGCCTGTATAACATACACTTCACAATGGGTTGCATCATTAGGCAGCACCAATGGGCCTCATATACAACAAGTGGGCCGCATCAATGGGCCGCACCAATGGCCCACAAGTATATCAAAGTGGGCCGAGCCAAATGGGCTGTCACAAATGGGCCAATTCAATGGGTCGAGTCAGATGGGCCGAGCCATTCATCCATTTACAGAGGTCATCTTAAAGCATTATCTAAACAATGAATCAAATCAAAAATCATTTGGACCATACCACAAATAACAGCAAAATGATGATTGAAGGATCATATGGACCACATCGCAAATAGTAGCGAAAATAGCAATTTTCATTGTTAGAATTTAACCGGGCCACCACTTTATTTATTTATTTATTTATTTTATCCAGTCTATTTGTAAGGTCACAAGTACCTGAACAAATTTCATATAGGTCCCAAGCTTCTGTGACCCAGGAGGGGTTTTAATGGTGTACGTTCAACCCCTCGCTCCCTTTATTGTGTGGACCACTTGATAGCAGATCTGATTTATTATGATTATTATTATTATTATTTTATTTCAAGCCATAAGACATGCTGGCCATTAGGTGGACAGTTTGGATTCATCACATACATCAAGGGAGGGCCCACTGTTTGGATGGTGTGGATAAGACCCATACATCATGGTGGCCCCCACAAGAATGGATGGACGGTTTAAATACAGCACGTGCCACATGCACGGCTCACAAGTGGGAAATGGATGGACGGTTTAGATGTGGCACGTGCCGCATGCACGGCTCACAACAAGGGGCGCTGATGTATACAGCAGCTCTGTAGCTGTTGTACGAACCTCAGCCACTGTATTTCCACATAGGTGGGTCCCACGGGAGGCCACCATAATATTTATCTGTCATCCAAACCGTTGATAAGGTCTCTCAGATCCTAGGTGAAAGGGGAAAAACAAATTTCTTAATGATCCAGACATTAGGGACACCCAAGAAGGTTTTCAGTGGCAGACGTTCAATCCCACTATTTCATGTGACGTAGACCACCTGAGCTCCATTTAAGGCTGATTTTTGAGGTGGGGACACAGCTAAAAGGGGCCCACCATATGTACGGTATGATGTTCAACACACATCATGTGGGACACGCCCAGCGCAGGACGCTGCTGTCCTGTGGTGTCAGCGGCAGCAGCGCCTGATGCTGTTACATTACATTTTTTTTTGAAAAATAGAAATTTTATGGTTTTTTGTATGTGGGGCCTGTATCAGGTGAATCCACTCCAACCATTGGATCCTAGGAGTCGAGACGGACCAAACAAGCCCAATATTCAATATATTTTCAGTGTATAAAACCAACAAGGTGGGTTTCAACGGTAAAAACCACCATTCATTATGCTATGGCTCGCTAGAAGCTCGGATTAACTCCATTTTTCGGATATGACCTAGGATCACGCGCAAATGCCGATAATAGATTGCGGGTCACTGGAATTCAATAGGGAGGACCGCGGAAGCCTATGGAATGGTACAGGCTAGGATACGGGTCTTGCAACTCTCCCCTGCTAATAAAAATTCCATCCTCAAAATTTACAGAACAGACAAGGGAAGACGGATCATCATCAAGTATATAAGTCAAGGCACAGTCAATCTACCAAAAGATAAAGATAGCGCTCTCTAATCTCAGCTTTGCGTTCCCAAGACGCCTCCTTAACAGAATGGTGAACCATACAAATACTTGGATCCCGGATCAAAAACGATCAAAACAGGAATATCATGCAGCCTCTTTATTTCAACGGTAGGGAGCTATATCAGAAAATCTCGAAGTTATTCGAATTCGGGGATGTAGCCATTCTAAGTTCTCAACAATCATATAGTGAAGGGTAGTTATCAACAGATATGTAATGTTATCTTTAGGTATTGGCAAGTTATGCTCTGATACCAACTTCTGTCACACCCCAAACCCAAAAATCGGATTCACAGGAATCCTATTCACCGAATCCAATGCCGACAGCCTCCGTAGTACCCCATTCTCGGCTCCTAGCATCCATACACCAGATTCCGATCCTGGGATCTTACAAGGAGGATTTTTTTTTACATTTAACTCGCAATAAGCATAACCATAAGATTACCCAATTCACAAAAGCAACATCATCATCACATATCCACTAATATAATCAGTTGAGTATAATGCTGGAAGGAAATACATAAATAAAAATCAAGCTCCAGAAGACCGTTGTACGCTCCAAGCTCAACACTGCTGCAACCTAACATCACCTGCACGCATCTATCGTACATAAGCTTATAGAAAGGTTAGAGGGTGGTGAAAGTGTGTGCACAAGGTAAGTGTCAAGCATTCAATACAATACCATAATCATACAATACTGAAAATACTGGTAATCCATAAATCGTACAATATCGGCATAAGTAGAAATACTGACAAGATTAGGAATTATCCAATATTAGAATACGCAATGCAAATCAACTATGCAAATGAGGAATCATAGATAGTCAAATATCAGATGCAGAGGATGCAATACAATATGCATTCCTGATGAGTAACACAAATAGCGTCAGCCGTACCTGGACCATATAAATGCAGAGACACAATAACCCAAAATGTTGAATGCCGCAAATGTCATGCATTATGCGGTGCGAATGGAATGACCATACCGGAGTGTGAAATCGGGATGATAGTACATAATATCGCAGGTTATGGGGTCCATCACAAGGGATTTCTATCCAAACCAGTCCCATACTTAAATTTGGATAGTCAGAATCAATGTGAAAAATTCCTGATCTCAGGTTAGTCGCGAGCCCCAACCGAAATCCGTACACGTAACAAATAGTTGCACACCACCAACCCGAGTAGATAGTGAATGAATGAATGCATGAATGAGTATGCAACTCCTGCTCACTAAATCCACATATCAGTATAGTTCATCTCTGAGATCATCACCAGGGTTTAGTACACTTCAAATGGCACTGCCGCTCTCCCAGCCGCACAGTCCAAGTGAGCATAAGAAACCTCACTATCCGCCTGGCCAATAGTCTGTCAATACCTATCTGGCACGTCGATAGTGGACCCATTCATGAGCTGGTCAAACTCAGCTTAGTATTGCCCCCTACCCTCGGGCGGGTAAGGCTACACCCCTTCCCAACCGACCACGACATAGTGAGAGATGCGGCCTCCTGGTATTCGGCACTCGGGCGCTCATGTATCCAGTCGATCCCGATGTCGGGGCGTCTCCTGGCCATGGAGGTTTAGGGAATTTTACCCAGGGACATCTACGGCGCCCGTATGCTAGAACCAAACATTTTCGGTGTCCCATTTGGTCATCCATAATATGCCTGTGGAGGCTACCACCCTGATGTCACTAGGGCATACATTAATCATAATGCGAGATGCATGAGTCATACAATCCAGTCATGCATCAATCCTGCGCATACCACGTGCTCATGTGAGATAACCTCCGCCTATCAGGGAGTCTAATAACACCATGCTCAATGACATATGCAATGATCAACCACATCTCATAACAAACATACAGATGATGCGTATGGGCATGTATCATTATGCTATGCTGTCACATACTCATAATCGGTATCAACAACTGGCATCGACAATCGACCTCGACAATGTGGACATGTAACCAACATTGCCCCCAAGGAATGGCCTACATAGAGCCAAACATATAATGGGCCCATGGCTTCACACAAAGGCCTGATATACAACACAGTGGGCCTTACTCAAGGGCCACATATACACAATAGGCGGGCCCTGCTCATGGGCCTCAAATACATGACAGGTGAGCCCTACACATGGGTCTCGAATACATCGAATGGGCCATGAATACATCACAATGGGCCTTTCTCATGGGCCTAACATACATCATAATGGGCTCCATAGCCTGGTCCTCAAATGCATCCCAATGGGCCTCATCACATAGGCCTCATATACATCATATTAAGCCTTAAACACGGCCTGAATGCACATCACAACGGTCCTCAAATATGGGCCGCATCTACATCGCAATGGGCCTCAACAATCGGCCTCGACAATCGAGATTGGAATCGATAATCAATCTCTATAATCGGAAATCGGCAATCGGTCACGATAGTCGACCTTGATGGCTAATCGGCCTCAATACTCGGAATCGACACTCGAGATCGGCCTCGATAATCAGTACCGATAATCAACATATATAAACAACGCGGGGTCCATAGATGGACAACCAATCAACAATCATATAAAGATCGGCTCTCAACCGTGGTTATATCAATCCGATAGCACGGAGCCATCTGTCTATGGCGAATGGGGCCCACTTATTTGGGTTAACCCACGAAGAGAATGAGCCTAACAAGTCCTAAGGGAAGGTTACAATGTAGACATCTAACCGTCATTACCCATCAATGTGGATATTCAACCAACATTGCTCCCAAGCAGTGGCCCATATAGAGTCAAACATAAGGTGGGCCCATAGCCTCACACAAAGGTCTAATGTACATCGCATTGGGCCTCATACAAAGGATATATACACAACAAGTGGGCCCTGCACATGGGCCTCAGATACATCGCATGACCACAACCCATGGGCCCAATGCACATCATAATGGGCCTCGTTAAATGGGTTGCAAAACATCACAATGGCCATGCCATATGGGACGAAAATACATAAGGGTGGGCCTCAAATATCCAACAAGTGGGCCTTAAACAGTCAACAGGTGGGCCTCGAATATTCATCAGAGGTGGGCCTTGCACATGTAGCAAGTGGGCCCACACATCACAGCTAGGCCTGCCAGTGGTCCAGCCAAAGAACGGCCTGTATAACATACACTTCATGATGGGTTGCATCATTGGGCCGCACCAATGGGCCCATATACAACAAGTGGGCTGCATCAATGGGCCGCACTAATGGGCCACAAGTATATCAAAGTGGGCCGAGCCAAATGGGCTGTCACAAATGGGCCAATTCAATGGGTCGAGTCAGATGGGCCGAGCCATTCATTCATTTACAGAGGTCATCTTAAAGCATTATCCAAACAATGAATCAGATCAAAAATCATTTGGACCATACCACAAATAACAGCAAAATGATGATTGAAGGATCATATGGACCACATCATAAATAGTAGCAGAAATAGCAATTTTCATTGTTAGAATTTCACCGGGCCACCACTTTATTTTATTTTATTTTTTTATCCAGTTTATTTGTAAGGTCACAAGGACCTGAACAAATTTCATATAGCTCCCAAGCTTCTGTGACCCAGGAGGGGTTTTAATGGTGTACGTTCAACCCCTCGCTCCCTTTGTTGTGTGGACCACTTGATAGCAGATCTGATTTATTATGATTATTATTATTATGATTATTATTATTATTTTATTTCAAGACATAAGACATGTTGGCCATTAAGTGGACGGTTTGGATTCATCACATAAATCAGGGGAGGGCCCACTGTTTGGACGGTGCGAATAAGACCCATACATTACGGTGGCCCCCACAAGAATGGATGGACGGTTTAAATACAGCACGTGCCACATGCACGGCTCACAAGTGGGAAATGGATGGACGGTTTAGATGTGGCACGTGCCACATGCACGGCTCATAAAAAGGGGCGCTGATGTATATACAGCAGCTCTGTAGCTTGTAGCTGTTATACAAACCTCAGCCACTGTATTTCCACATAGGTGGGTCCCGCGGGGGGCCCCACCATAATGTTTATCTGCCATCCAAACTGTTGATAAGGTCTCACAGATCCTAGGTGAAAGGGGAAAAGCAAATTTCTTAATGATCCAGACATTAGGGACAACCAAGAAGGGTTTCAGTGGCAGACGTTCAATCCCACTATTTCATGTGACGTGGGCCACCTGAGCTCCATTTAAGGCTGATTTTTGAGGTGGGGATCATAGCTAAAAGGGGCCCACCATATGCATGGTATGATGTTCAACACACATCACGTGGGCACCATGACTGGGACCACATCCCTGCCCCATTCACGCCCAGCGCTGGATGCTGCTGTCCTGTGGTGTTAGCGGCAGCAGTGCCTGATGCTGTTGCATTACATTTTTTTTTTTTGAAAAATAAAAATTTTACGGTTTTTCGTATGCGGGGCCTGTATCAGGTGAATCCACTCCAACCATTGGATCCTAGGAGTCGAGACGGACCAAACAAGCCCAATATTCAATATATCTTCAGTGTATAAAACCAACAGGATGGGTTTCAACGGTAAAAACCACCATTCGCTATGTTATGGCCCGCTAGAAGCTCAGATTGACTCCATTTTTCAGCTCAACGCCTAAAACATACAGGAGAGTGGAATAGACGGTGTGGATTTGACCGATACATCAAGGTGGGGCCTGCATAAGTGGCCCTTCCCAAAAGCCTTAAAACCCTTCCCTTTTTTCCTTTTTTTTTCGTTTTCTTTTACAGAGAGTCACCTTTCGTTCACTCCTCAGTGAAGACGTCCAGGGACGATAGACCAACCACGTACCCACATTAATCAAGGTGGGTCCCACGTAGACGTGACCACCCCACACGGTAGGGATGAAATACATTAATCACGGTGGGGTCCGCATAGACCAAGCCGATATTTGTTATTTCCCTCCATCCTAGCTGGCCCAAAATGGGCAGCAAGACAAGCCCCATTCGCTGGACATCCAAAAAAACTGGATAGTCCAGATTGTCGATCAGGTGGGCCATACACACATATCATCATATCATAAAAAGAAATAAAGAGAGGAGAGAGAGAAATAGGGATCTAACCATAGAAGATACCCACCTTAGATCTTCTTGGACTTTTTCTTCCATCAATGCATGCTAAAGATCTAATGGATGGACTTCAACAGTTGAGATCGACTTAGGATGGTGGAGATGGGAGATGGGAAGGTGGGCCACACTAGTTCTCTCATGGGGAGCTTGGACGTGGGTTGCTTGGGAGGAAAAATGAGAGAGAATGAAAGAGAGAGAGATGATGGGAGAGGAGTGATGGGGTGTGTAAGAGATGGGATGGAAAGGTTGACTTTGGGGATGGTGTAGTGTACTTGGGGGATGGGATAAGGTACTTGACTTGATGGGTGTACTTTGAAAAGTGAAGTGATTGATGTGATGGATTCTCTACGGATTGCAATGCATGACATTTTTCCTCGAGCTGAATGCGGGCTTACATCTCCTGGCTCGGGTATCGTCTTGGCACATGAGATGCGGCATCAGAACCGCGGCGACGGCGCGGTCGCAATGATATAAGTCTCGAATTAAGCCGACTCAGATCTATAGGATATGACCTAGGATCGAGCACAAATGCTGATAATAGATTGCCGATCACCAAAATTCAATCAGGAGGACCGCAGAAGCCTATGGAATTGTACAGGCTAGGATACGGGTCTTACAACCCTCCCCGCCTAAAAAAATTTCATCCTCAAAATTTACAGAATAGACTAGGGAAGAGGGAACATCATCAAGTATATAAGTCATGGCACAATCAATCTACCAAAAGATGAAGATAGCACTCTCTAATCTCAGCTTTGCGTTCCCAAGACGCCTCCTTAACAGAATGGTGAACCATACAAATACTCGGACCCCGGATCAGAAACGATCGAAACGGGAATATCATACAGCCTCTTTATTTCAACGATAGGGAGCTATATCAGAAAATCTCGAAGTTATTCGAATTCGGGGATCTAGCCATTCTAAGTTCTCAACAATCATATAGTGAAGGGTAGTTATCAGCAGATATGTGATGTTATCTTCAGGTATTCCCAAGTTATGCTCTGATACCAACTTCTGTCATGCCCCAAACCCAAAAATCGGATTCACAGGAATCCCAATCACCGAATCCGGTGCCGACAACCTCCATAGTACCCCATTCTCGGCTCCTAGCGTCCATACGCCAAATTCCGATCCTGGGAACCTACAAGGAGGATTTTTTTTTTTACATTTAACTCGCAATAAGCATAACCACACGATTACCCAATTCACAAAGGCAACATCATCATCACATATCTACTAATATAATCAGTTGAGTACAATGCTGGAAGGAAATACATAAATAAAAATCAAGCTCCAGAAGACCGTTGTACGCTCCCAACTCAACACTGCTGCAACCTAAAATCACTTGCACAAATATATCGTACATAAGCTTATAGAAAGGTTAGAGGGTGGTGAAAGTGTGTGCACAAGGTAAGTGTCAAGCATTTAATACAATACCATAATCATACAATACTGAAAATACTGGTAATCCATAAATCGTATAATATCGGAATAAGTAGAAATATTGACAAGATTAGGAATTATCCAATATTAGAATACGCAATACAAATCAACCATGCAAATGAGGAATCATAGATAGTCAAATATTAGATGTAGAGGATGCAATACAATATGTATTCCTGATGAGTAACACAAATAGCGTCAGCCATACCTAGACCATATAAATGTAGAGACACAATAACCCAAAATACCGTATGCCGCGAATGTCATGCAATATGCGGTGCGAATGGAATGACCATACTGGAGTGTGAAATCGAGATGAGAGTACATAGTATCACAGGCTATGGGGTCCATCACAAGGGACTTCTATCCAAACCAATCTCATACCTAAATTTGGATAGTCAGACTCAATGTGGTAAACTCCTGATCTCAAGTTAGTCGCGCGCCCCAACCGGAATCATGGCCATTGTGAAGGTACACGTAACAAATAGTTTCGCACCACCAACCTGAGTGGATAGTGAATGAATGAATGCATGAATGAGTATGCAACTCTTGCTCACTAAATCCACATATCAGTATAGTTCATCTCTGGGATCATCACTGAGGTTTAGTACACTTCAAATGGCACTACCGCTCTCCCAGCCGCACACTCCAAGTGAGCGTAAGAAACCTCACTATCCGCCCGGCCAATAGTTTGCCAATACCTTTCCGGCACGTCGATAGCGGACCCATTCATGAGCTGGTCAAACTCAGCCTATTATTGCCCCCTACCCTCGGGCGGGTAAGGCCACACCCCCTCACAACCAATCACGACACAGTGGGAGACGCAGCATCCTGATATTTGGCACTTGGGCGATCATGTATCCACTCAGTCTCGACGTCAGGGCATCTCCTAGGTACGGAGGTTTAGGGATTTTCACCCAGAGACATCTATGGCGCCCGTATGCTAGAACCAAACATTTTCGGTGTCCCATTTGGCCATCTACGATATGCCTGTGAAGGCTACGGCCCTGATGTCGCTATGGTGTACAGTAATCATAATACGAGATGCATGAGTCATACAATCCAGTCATGCATCAATCCTGCGCATACCGCATGCTCATGTGAGATAACCTTCGCCTATCAGGGAGTTTCATGACAACATGATCAATGACATATGCAATGATCAACCACATCTCATAACAAACATGCAGATGATGTGTATGGGCATGTATCGTGATGCTATACTATCACATACTCATAATCGCTAGCAACAACCGGCATCAACAATCAACCTCGACAATGTGGACATTTAACCAACATTGCCCCCAAGGAATGGCCTACATAGAGCCAAACATATAATGGGCCCACAACTTCACACAAAGGCCTGATAGAAGGTCATGCTAGTAAATTGTGACCGTAAAAGTACAATTAATTTAGCGAAGAATTTTGTTTCTCACTCATGTACTAAACATATTAATGTGCATCATCATTTTATCCGATATATACTTGAGGAAGGAGGTGCGACTCTTGAGAAGATACATGCAAGCATGAATCCAACTAACATGCTTATAAAGGTGGTTCCCATAGAGAAGTTCAAGTTATGTGCAACTTCTCTGGGTTTAGTAAAGCCATAATGAGGATGGAGTCTGTTCACAACCCCAAGTGTAGGGTCGCGATGTAATAATAATCTCAGTGAGACCGAGGTCGAATCCACAGGGACTGAACTTATACGTCTTCTGAAAATAACTAGAACTAGAACTAGAAGAAGATGTAAACCTAAATCAGGAAAGTAGAGAGTAATTGTGAGAGATTTAATGAAAAACTTAAGAAATTCAAAGGTGGGAAACTAGGGTTTCCAAGGATCCACTTGTAGAGATCAGGGAGATCTATGCTTGATTCACGTCACATGATTGGAATCGGAGTCCTATCCTATCCACTTGGAAGATATCTTAATAAAATTAAATTTAAACTTCTTTTGACCTAATTCTCTATGGAAGAGTGTTATGAGAACTAGAAGTGATTCCATCACAAAACCATGCCCATGAGACAATGGCTCACAACAGGATTTACCAATCCCACAATCAATCCAAGAGAATTGTGAAAGTTAGGGAGGATTTCCATTATCCAATCATGCCCAAGGGACGATGGTGAATAATAGGATTTCCTAGATTCATAATCCCAAAACATGAAAAGAACATACTCAAAGCTATCGCAGATCCATTGTAATTTGAGTTGCAACAAACCATTAAAAACTGAAAGTATTCCTTATAATCAAACTAGAATCAAAGTAAGTTCATCATAAACATGAATCAAAGTAATAGAAGCATCCCATCACACTACAAGCTTCACTTCTTAACCCTAGCTAAGAGGTTTAGCCAACCATAGACATGATTGAACTAAAATATCTTAAGAAAGAATAAAAAACAACCGAGGAAAAGGAAGAAAAACTCTTGACGATGGCTTCTCCACGCTTTTTATCCACTCCTCAAACCCTAGATGATCCCTAAGAGTGCCCTAAAGACTCTTATTTATAGTTTTGCAGCACCTCCTTTCGCACCGACTTAGAAAAATCTAAAAATCACCTCATATTTACACAGCTTCGATATTATTTAAGGGTCTTCGATATGTCCTTTGATATTATCGACAGGTCTTCGATAGTATCGAAGATCGACCCAAACTATCCAGCAAGTTTGGCCAAAAATCCTGAATTTCTCTATATTATCTAGAGGTCTTCGATATTATCGAAGACCATTTTGACAGTTTTTCAGAATTAGACTTTTCTGGCCCTGGAATCTATTTTCAGGACAATTTTCAGGCTTCCTTATCTTCACTTCAATTCTTTAATTCTCTTCCTTCATCACTTGGTTTCCTTGGATCTTTGGCATGTGAATTCTTCAATCTTGGTCTCCTAAGATCCATCCTTGACTCGGTGATTCTTGAGCATTAAATCCACACTCTTAGCACTGTTTTCAATATAAGCTCTTAAATTCACCTTACAACACCAACATGAGTAAAATAGAACATTAAGCATTATCATGTTCATAAAACCAAGATATAAGTGGGCTCCAATATGCAATATTTGACCCTCAACAAAGTATACATGAAAAACGATGATGAAGTTATGATGGAAGGCAATTAGAGATGGTAATGGCAAAAGAGCAATAGAGACTAAAGATTAAAGACATAGCGGACATTATTTTCTAATGTCTTAAATCTATCTTTAATAGAGTCTATCGATGTCATTAATAGACCACTCGATCCCATCAAGCATATGTCGATGCCATTGACAGATGCTTGATTCCATCGACAAAATCTGAAGAAAAAAAATCCTAGTTGATTACTCAACAATTTTGAAGGTTGATACTCGTGGCATTGAAGGATCTTCGATGTCATCGGCTGGTCCTTAATGGTTGTTAAATGGCCTAGCTATACGTCCTAGAGGGGGGGTGAATAGGATGATGCCAAAATAAAACTTTAACAGCGGAATAAAGAAAGATAGATAGCCAAATAAACTAAATCAAATCACAATGCTGAAATAAAAGCAACCTCACTAAACAAGTATTGAGAGGTTAATACGAATTCAGTTCTAAGGACAACCTTACACCATAAAAACTAAAGGTTTATGGCAGGACAACCTTATTTCTAGAACGTCCTTTGTATCAAAAACTCAAATCGGAGAGGAATAAATAAATAGTAAGGAATTGAAATAAATTGCAGGAATTTAAAATTAAATTATTACAACATTCCTACTGTGCTTGAAATGTAAATTTTACAACATTCACATCTACACATACATTCCACAAATCTGAATGAAAAGAGATATAAAACTTAAGCAAGCATTCAAACCACAAGATAAAGAATTATAGTGGTTCGCCTGTATGTATACTAATTGTTCAACAACAGCCACAGAGCACTACTCCACTCCTAATATCCTCACACTGGGAATATCAGCGTTCACTATCAAAGATAGGTTTTCCAGGTTCACCCAAAACCTTCACAATTGTGTTTTTCTCTGTGGGCTTACACAATTAAAAAAACCCCTCTTCTGAGTTTTCCTGGCTCTCCTCAGATAACTAATACAATGAGATTTTTCTGGCAAATCCCAAAAGAAAATCAAATGAAAGTAAATTACATAAATGTAAAATACCTGACTTTCTCCTTCGTTGTAGCATCCCAGAAGAACCAAGTTGGAGTAGAGATTTGAATGTGAAAGTTCAATTTCTAATACTCACTTTATAATGGTTCTAGGTTCTAATAGATTTTAAATTAAACCAAATTGGGCATAGCTCTATTTGATTTTGATTCCAAGAAGACGGAATACAGCAATTCCTTTTTTTAAATAAGATTGGAATATAGAAACAAAATCAAATAAGAAAAGCTAAAGAAAGAGAATATTAAATATGCACACTTAGCTTAAAATGGAGCACAGACTTATCTCTCAGAAGGCTGAATTAAATTAGCTTCAATTTCCTATTTTATTCTGAGATTCATGCTCTATTTATAGGTGAGCAAATCACGCCTTCGACTGGTCTAAAGACCTCTACGACTGGTCGTAGAACCAACAGATATTTAAAAATTCGAGCATGATAAGATCTGACGGTTTCACGACTGGTCGTAGGTCCCCTTCGACTGGTCGTAGGTTTCACATGACTAGTCAAAGCTAGCCAATCTTTAACGCTATACATTGAGTCGTAGCTCTATGACAGGTCGAAGAAACAGTCGACATTGTTCATACGACTAGTCGAACAAATCCTAAGACTAGTCAAAGCCAAACAGAAAATATCCAAATTTTGTAACAAACTTACGACTGATTTAGGAAATTCTTAGACAGGTCGAAGCAGTGCTAGGACTAGTCGAACAAAGTCCAGGACTAGTCTTAGAACAGCCTAAACTCACATATAAATTATGTATCCAGAATGACCTACTCTAAAGGTCAACCTAAGGTCAGACATACCTCAATAGTGAAGTAAGGACATTGAAACTTAGAGACAATAGACCTTTGAAAGTAGCAAAGCTTGAAGTCTCGATGGAGCTCAAACTTGAAAGCTTCTTGAGATCTTGAGGTTAAACTTGAAAGCTTCTTGAGATTCTAGACTTGTGAACAGTGCTTGTCAAACAAAGCTAATCTTGAGTAGAGCATTGTTTTTCACAGATGCAAGCTACATAACAGTGTCTTTGGCACCACAAATTTGACAACAAAAAGGGCTATAAACTATAGCACTTACAGTTGTCAATGTCATCAAAGGCATGTGCAGAATTGTGTAAGTGTACGATTTATTTCCTATTCTGGTTGGGTAGTATAACCAGGAGTAGTCAAGATTAGGGTAAGGTATTAAGAGGATTAGGGCTTTTTAAGTTGTTCTAAAGGGTTTAAGGGCATAGCTAGGGTCTCAAAAGAGATTCAAGGGTTGTTTTAATTGGTATAGAACTACTATATCTTGTAATATTACTTTCATAATACATTACTTCTCACTTTGTGCTGTGGTTTTTTCCCACAAGGGTTTTTTCACGTAAAATTTGGATTGCCTTCTTATTGGTTTCATTTGTGCAATTGTGATTACTTTGCTTAATTGTACTTTGTGTGCTTCCAAGGATCCCACCACAACTTATCACTAACCAGAAAAATGGCAACTAAAAGACCAAAGATGAGAAGTTAATCATATATCATGTTTATTTAGAGAATTTGATTAAAGAATTCAACGAGATCACCTTCACATGCATGCCACACTAAAATAATTAGTTCATGAATGCTCTTACCACACTTACATCTATGCTAGAAATTTTGAGAGGAGCTTTTGAGTGGAAACTTATAGTAGAGTTTCAAGAAGAGCTTATCTTTTGCCTATAAATTGAGGATGTTGAAGCATTGCCGATAATTGCTCTTCGTATGCTGACACCAAGCGATATCTAGAAAACCAAGAGTATCAGGAAGATGTAATGCCTTCTGATTTCCACACCATTCAACACATGGCGGCACAATTCACAATTAGTGGTGAAGTTGATAACACCTAAATATTGCATATTTATCTTATTAATTACATTTTCTTTCTTGATATTTAAGTTCTAACTTGATATAATTTATATATTTTTTATATACAATATGATTTTATACCTAAAAAAGAATACGTGTTTAAAAAGATATTTAAAGCTCCAAAGAATGATCAATTAAGAATTGGAGATTTGGATAACATTATTAAAGAATTTACATGCCAAAGATCCAAGAAAACCAAGGACAAAGGATGGAAAAAAAAACTGAAAAATCACAGAGTACGATAACATAAAAAATAGACTGTTTGATCCCACCTAAGGTTGGTTCAGTCCGACCAAATGTGCATAAAATAGTCTAACAAGAAATAGTAATTTTCAAAGTTAATTTGGTTCAACACTTAGGTTCACCCAAAGCCATGTTCGGTGCTACCAAAGGAGAGCTTGGTGCGACTTGAAGGAGACAAAGACTTCAGATAATATTGAAGAAATTCAGTTGCAACAAAGAGACACAGTCAATGCGACCAAAGTGATGTTTGGTGTGACCGAAGGCTACCATCGGTGCGACCGAAGCGTAATAAAAGTGTGTAAATTTAAAGTAGGTGCAAATTTTCTCTATTTAAAGGAGTGTTCTAAGCTTTCCTAGCTACAAATTAGGGTTTTGAGAAAGACCTAGGAGTGGCGGAGCTTCCACAGTGTCATCCTTCTTCTTCGTCCATTAAATCTAGTTTATCTTTTTAGATTTTCTTTTCTTTTTCTTTTTTTTTCTTTCTAAGATGTTAGCCATATTAAGCTAATCTCTTAGCTAAGGCTAAGGAATGAAACTTATAGTTAATTACTGTATTTAGTTTATTTGATTCAATAATATTGGTTTGAATGATGATAATAGATTGAAATAGATTTGGATTTACTTTGAAGTCTTTGGGTTGTTTATTTATGGATTTATTATGCACTACGAGTATAGTGAAAGCTTTAATTTAATAATTTTTTCACCTAAATTAGAAAAAGATTCAATATATATAATTTATTGATCTATTGTCCATTAAGGATACTTTAAATGCTTTTAATTCCATAAAATTGAGATCTGAGTGCTTCATAAGAGAATCATTCAATCGAAATTATATCTTATTAGTGTTAATGATTGGTTCAATAGAATTATCTTCCGATTGGATACGATATGGCTTTGATTCCAATTGAGTTATAAGCATAAAATCAATAAATTGGATATTGTAATTGTTATAAGTGGATTCTTGGATCCTTATTATTTTAAAACTTTTTAACCTACTCACTGGATTAAAAACTCAGACCAACTATAATGTTTAGATTAGTTTTAAATCATAATCCCCATTCCATAAGGATTTGACATCAACCTCATCAAGTTATTAATACATCGCATCCCTGCACTTGGGGCCTTCCTAATAAGTTGTTAGCACCGTTACCAGGGAGTGGCGTGAACACAATTAGGTTTAGGTTTTCTAATTTGATTTCTGTTCTAGGTTAAGTTTTTTTATTTTTATGAATTTCTCTAACCTGGGGTATTTAATTTTTCTAATTTCAAAACTTTTCTAGGGTTTGTGTTATTTCATATTTTCTAACAATACTAACACCATTACTTGGTTTTGTTTTGTACGATTATCTAGTTCTAGTCCCTCTCTACCAATAACACTAGTTCCCCCTTCCCTTTACTTGCTTTCTTAATTACTGTAAGACTTAGGACCTAGGGTTAGAATTAGGTTTTGTGTTCTTCATGCCTAAGTGGGTAAGGGACCATACATTGAGACTTCTGAGCGAAAAAGGCTTGGTCGACGGGCTCTCAATTCATCGACGAGTTGGAAGGTAATAAATACTCCTAAAACATCATCTGAAAATATGGCCGAAACTAAACAATATTTTAATGAGAGTCATATGCGTAACGAAAATGAGGTACACTAAGTTCCACCATTTTAGACTTTTTGTGATTACATACAATCGATGAGAGCAAGTACACCTTGCGTGAAAGTTATGTCATACATTAATGTTCTTTAGATTTATATAATATGAATTATTTTTAAAATTACCTAAGTTTATAGGAATTTTTTCATTTGGTTTCAAAATATATTTTACATGTTTTGCTCAGGACTAGCAAAATACTAGTTGAGGTGTAATAACACCTAAATATTACATATTTATCCTCACAGTTGCATTAGTGTTCCTGATATTTAAGTGCTAAATTAATATAATTCTATATGTTTTCTACATGCGACATGATTTTGGACCTAAAGAAAAATACATGGTTAAAAAGATAGATTTAAAGCTCAAAAGAATGATCAATGAAGAATTGAAGATTTGGATAACATTATTGAATAATTTATATGTCAAAGATCCAAAAAAAAAAAGACAAAGGATGGAGAAAAGAATGAAAAATTACAAAGCGTGATAATAGAAATAACAAGCTGTTCGATCCCACTTGAGGTTGGTTCAATCTAACCAAATGTGCACAGAATAGTCCAGCAAGAAATAGTGATTTTCAGAGTTAACTCGGTTCGACACTTAGGTCTGATCGAAGCCATGTTTGGTGCCACCAAAGGAGAGTTTAGTGTGACCTGAAGGAGATAAAGACTTTAGATAAATATTGAAGAAATTTGGCTATAACCGAGAGACCTAATCTGTTCGTTTAAAGTAATATTCGGTGCAACAAAAGTGATGTTCTGTGCAGTAAAAGTGATGTTCGGTGCGATTGAAGGCTACCATCAGTGCGACCGAATCATAATAAAAGTGCATAAATTTGAAGTTGGTTCTAAGTTGGTGTAATTTTTTCCTATTTTATACGCTTTTCTAGGTACAAATTAGGGCTAGGGAGAAAGACCTAGGGGTGGCAGAGCTTCCACAGTACCGTCATTCTACTTCAATCCCTCAAATCTAGTTTATCTTTTTAGTTTATCTTTTATTTTTCTTTCGAAGATGTTAACTATGCTAGGTTAATCTCTTAGTTAAGGCTAAGAGATGAAGCTTATAGTTAATTAAAGTATTTAGTTTATTTGATTCAATAATATTGGTTTGAATGATAACAGTATATTAAAATAGATTTGGATTTACTTTGAAGTCTTTGAGTTGTTATTTCTGGATTTGTTGTTCAGTACGGGTATAATG
This sequence comes from Magnolia sinica, assembly GCF_029962835.1. Classification (NCBI taxonomy): domain Eukaryota; kingdom Viridiplantae; phylum Streptophyta; class Magnoliopsida; order Magnoliales; family Magnoliaceae; genus Magnolia; species Magnolia sinica. Next base: position 33,363,246 of record NC_080582.1, on the reverse strand, counting down.
AATACTTTGATTTAACAATTGTTTATCCTGAATTAGAGAATGATTCAATCTATATAATTAATTGATATATTATTGCCTAAGGGTGTTTAGACGATTTTGATTCCCTGCAATTGAGGTCTGAGTGCTTCATGAGAGAATCATTCAATCGAAATCATATCTTATTGGTGTTAATGATTAGTTTAATTAAATTATCTTTCGATTAGATAAGATAGAACTTCAATTCCAATTGAGTTATAAGCATTGAATTAGTAAATTGGATATTGTAATGGCTAAAATGGATTCTTGGATCCTTAGTATTTTATTTATTATTTTAAAACCATGTAACCTAATCATTGGATTAAAAACCCAAACCAACTATTATCTTTGAATTAGATCAAAGTCGTGTTTCTCATTCCCTAAGGATTCAACTCGGTCTCACCAAGTTAGTACTACATTGTAGCCCTGCACTTGGGGTCTGCCCAACAGAAGTCCTCGATAAGCAATCCTTCAATTAAGTTCTTCAATAATGTGTGGACAAAGCAGAAGTAGCCAAGATCATTTACTAGTCTAGGACAGAGTGTGCAACCTACAAAAGAACAAACACGTGATGGCTAAGAAGATCATGTGACTTGATTACTATTGGTTAACAATTGAGATAGATTGTTGCCAACATGTTAAGAAATGCTTCAAGCGTTAGGAGCACACATATCGGATCCATTTACCTACTTTGAAACTCTACAACCTAACTACGCCCTAATCATTCTCTGCATGAAGTATTGACATCAAGAAAGTAAACTCGAAGGTATCCAATGGTTACGAGTACATACTCATGGCAGTTGACTAATTCACAAAGTGGGTGAAGGCAATATCTTAAACTAAAAAGACGAGCTATTGATGTCCTAGAGGGGGGGAGGGGGTGAATAGGATAATACTAAATTCTCGAAATAAAGAAAAATAAATAATCTTAATCACACAAGTATTAAAACCTTGATTCCAAATAATTTGTAGGACAGCCCTCACTTAGAATTTTAGACAAGATAACCTTATTTCACGACATCTTTGAAATTAATCTTTCAAACTAGCAAGATAATATAAAATAAATACATTATTTACCACAAAAAATGAAATTACATTCACCACAAATAAATAAATAAATAAGCATTCACCGCAGAGGCACAAGGGGTTATAGTGGTTTGGTGCTTAAACCCACACCTACTCCACTCCCAAAATTACTACCCTCGTAATTTTGGCTTTCAATATTTCAAAGTTTTCACAGGTTCACCTTAACAACCTTATACAGTTCTTATGATTTTCACGGGCTCACCACAATAAAAAATTCCTTTTGCGATTTTCACGTGCTATCACAAATCAACTCACAAAGATTTTCGGATTATCTCTAGAAAAACCCAAATGAAATAATAAATACAAGGTACTTACCTTCAAATGTTGATTCGAAGATGTAATTGAAGCTTGATGTAGCGATTTTCTTTCTTAGGATTTAATGAAGCGGTATTTGTTCAACCAAAAAGAGTATAGGGATCTAATGTATTTTCAAGGAATAAAAGAAATCCTAATTGCTGCAGATTTAATTATCTAAATCTCAAGTAAAGTTTAGATAACTCTCTTAAATATGTTTAAAGCTAACTAGAGAAAGAGAATAGAATAAGCTAAACAAGAATGAGAATTACCACACAAATAGCTTAGAGAGGGCCTGAATTTCTCTCTGACTTTAAGAAGGATTTTCTCTAATTTGCATTGTAGTTTAAAATGAGAAAATGCCTCTATATATACCTAAAATATTTAAAAATTCGGATAGCCTAAGAATAGGTTCAACTGGCTGGATTCGAACAATTCTATTCTAATGACTATCAGATTGTGCGAGATAAGATTTATCCAAAATTCAGCTAGCCTAAGGAAAAATTTGGTCAGCCGAATTCTCTCAAAAATTCAAGAATTCTTTGCTGAAAAATGACCCGAACTTTCCTCGGGTTGGTCGAACTTCAAGTTAGGCTAGCCGAACCTAAAATTAGGCTGGCCAAATTTGCAACAGATTTTTCAAATTTTCAAATCTGAAAAGTTTCCCAAACCTAAAGTTAGGTTAGATGAAGAAGTTAGGTTGGCCGAACTTTAGTAAAATTATATTGAAGTTAACACATTTAAAACAATTTTCCAAATCACATAACCTAAGGTCTTTTTAGGGTCATTTTTCCTGGTGGTTGACTTATACAGAGATCTTACATCTTAATAAACTTGAAACCGAGCAACATTGTTTAAGTTTTGAGATATTGAGCCGATCTTGAGCTGATCTTCATGGGATGTAGTGTACATGCAATCTGACCAAACTTGCAATCTGACCAGTTTCTTTGTGTATCTTGGTCTACGAAATTTGACAACATCAAGTGTGCTACAAATATAAGTACTTACATAAACCACTGAATTATTTTTATTTATTTATTTGTTTGGCCAGGACATGGCTCATTTTTAGATGAGGGAGCTAATCTGCTTGCTTACACAAGCAACGACTGGTCGGCTACGGCCTTATAATACACGCACCATTGATTTTGCACCAAGGCCCACTCGAGCTGTAAAACTGCCTCATTTTTTCGTTAACCCTTCATCCAGGCTTGATAAAGGGTCTAAATGGTTGGGTTGCAAATTCACTACAAATAGCACCCCTATTCATATCAAAAGTGGGTGTTTACTGTAAGGCCCGTATCCTAGACCGTACCATTCCTTAGACTTCCACGATCCTCCCCATCGAATTCCGGTAACCCGCGACCTGTAGTCAGCATTCATGCACGACCCTAAGTCGCATCCGGTAGATCTAAGTCGACTCGACTCAAAACTTATACCTTATTGATCGCATCGTCGCCCCAGTTCCAATGCTGCGACTTGGGCGCCGATGCGATACTCAGGCTAAGAGTTGTGAGCCCGTGTTTATCTCAAAGAAACGCCGCGCGTTGCAAATCCTAAGAGAATCTCTACCTAATCTATCACATCAATCAATCAAGTACAAGTCAAGTACAACCCATCACTCCATGCATCCCTCTCTTAAACAACCCATCCCCAAAGTCAACTCTCTCTTACACACACCCATCCCTCTCTTACACAACCCATCCCTTTTCATCCCATCACATCCCCTTTCTCTCTCATTCTCTCTACCATTTCCAAGCAACCAAAGAGAGGACCATCCAAGCATTCCGAGGAGAGCCAAGTGTGTGGCCTACTCCCTACCCCAAATATCTCATCCTAACCCTTCAATCTTCATCATCCTCCATCAAAGGAGAAGCCAAGGAGCTTAGCATCCCAAGGAACCAAGAAGAAGTGTAATCGGTGGGTGAATCTTCCTTGTTGGTAGGAAAAGGATTTCCACCATGGATTTTTTTGATTTGTGGGCCCACATGTGTTGGGACCCATTTAATGTATGTATTGTAAAGCTCAAGGGAGGGCTCATAGTGGCGGAGCCCCTCCCCTCCGTCACACCTCTCTCTCTCTCTCTCTCTCTCTCTCTCTCTCTCTCTCTCTCTCTCTCTCTCTCTCTCTCTTTCTTTTCTTGTATGATGGCCCACTTGATGATGAATGCATTTTATTCATGCTACTCCTCCAGTAAGGCCATCTTTCTGTCCATTTGGATAGGCTTGGATTAAGGGAAATTACAAATATCAGCGTGTTTTAAACAGTGGTGGGCCACACTGTCGTGGACCCCACCTGGCTGCATGTTTGATACCCACACCGTCCATCTATCTAGCTCGAACCGGCATGCTAGATGGGCCAGGACTGACTAAACTGTCTGCTGTCAGGGCTGTCCAGCAGGCCTAGATGCAGCGAGTAAAATACAAATATCTGCTTGTATCTAAGTAGGTGGGCCACATGTGTGGACCCACCTGATGCAAGTGTTTTATCCAGGCCGTCTGTCCAGTCACTGGACATGGGACCACCTCGATGAAAGTGTTTTATCCCCACCATCCAGATAGGCTGGATGTGGGACCCACATAATGTATATGTTTTATCCCACGTTGTCCACCATCCAGCAAAGGACAGTGGGACCCACATGATGTAAGTGTTTTGTCCATGTCATCCATTGCCTGGACATGGACCCCATGTGATGTATGTGTTGCACCCACACCGCCCAGCTGTTATGGGGCCCACGTGATATATGTGATGTAATCCACACCGTCCAGTTGTTTGGGACGGTGCTAGATGCACCATGATGTAAGTGTTTTATCCACGTTGTCCAGCCTTTAAATGTGGGACCCACCTGCTGTACGTGTGGGGGTCCATCATGATGTATTTGATCCAAGCCGTCCAACGGCTATGGACCCCACTGTGATGTATTTGATCCACACCGTCCAACAACCTAGGACAGTGGGATCCACCATAAGGTATGCGTTGTATATCCACGCTGGCCATCAGATGGTGGGGCCCATTGGTGATGTGTGTGTTGTAAGCACACTGTCTATCTATTTTTTCTGGATCATAGGGCTCGCCTATGAGGCCCACCTGATGTATATGAAGTCCATGTGATGATGCCTAATGTGAGGTATGTGTGGCCCTTGTATGAGGCCCAATGTGGTGTATATGAGGCCCATGTGATAAGGCCCAATATGATGTATGTGATGCCCTTGTATGAGGCCCACTATGATGTATATGCTACACACACCATCCTCCCATTGTGCCTAGATCATGGGCTGTTTCATAAGGCCCATGGTAATGTATATGAGGTCCTTGTATGAGGCCCATTGTGGTACATATGAGGCCTATGTGATGAGGCCCAATTATGATGTGTGATTCCACCATAATATATGTGATAATGTTTATGATGCCCATCCATCTCCTAGCTAGAATAAGGACTATGGGCCCCCATTATAGGATAGGTTCTAAATAGGCCATGCCTTGAAAGCAATGATGGTTAAATGTCCACATTGTAAGGGCAATGGTGGTTAAATTATCACAATGTAATCCTCCCTAGGGCCCGTTGATTAGGCCCATTCTCATCTCCGCTTAGTGGGCTAACCCAAGCCGTTGGGTCCCCACCGTTATTAGTATGATCCATCTTACCTTATTGGGCTATCCCAATTCATTGGGCCCCCATTGACATTAACATGATCCACCTCATTGGGCTTACCCCAAACCATTGAGCCCCCATTATTTTTTATGCTTCCATCATGCCTTGTAGATTGTCCAAGTTATTAAGCCCATCTTATGTTTATTGGGCCCCATAGGAAGCCTAGTTTACTACATGATGGAGCAGGTGAGGAAGCCCACTCCTCATTCTTAGGCCCATTCTTGATAAGAGTAGGCCATCTAGTCTCATCCTTGATATGAGGAAAGTACATCGTCACTGTAGATGGAAGGATCTATGATATCAGATTTGATATATCCACTGTTGAGGACTGATCTTAATGTTTTGGATTAGATCCACCATCCTTCTATGGACACCGCCATGTATATATAGGCCGATTATTTGCTTATTGCCATGCTAGTATACTTTATCTAGTAGGACTCACTAAGTACATGCTTAGTATTATATCATGATACATGCCCATACGCATCATTTGTATGCTTGTTATGAAGAGTGATTGATCATAGCATATGTCATTGGGCTGATTGTTTATGGGACTCCCTAAGAGATGAAGTTAATCCACATGAGCACGTGGTACGCGCAAGATTGGTGCATGACTGGATAGTATGACTCATGCATCTCACATTGTGTGACATGATCACTATACACCCTAGCAACATCAGGGTTGTGGCCTCCACAGGCATATCATGGATGGCAGGTTTGGATACTGAAAATACTTGGTTCTAGCATTGGGACGGGAGAGCTGTAAGACCCGTATCCTAGCCTGTTCCATTCCATAAACTTCCGTGGTCCTCCCAGTCGAATTTCGACGACCCGCGACGCGTAGATAACATTGGCGCACGCTCTTGAGTCACATCCTGTAAACCCAAGCCGACTCAAAACGAGACCTATGTCATTGCGACCACGGCATCGCCGCGGTTTCGACGACGCGTCTCGTGCGTCAATGCGATGCTCAGATTATGAGATCCGGCCCGTGCATTATCTAGGTCGTTGATCGCTTGATCGTGGGACCCACCTACCCCTATTGTTGTACTTCCCTAGAAAAAAATAATTACTATGATGTCACCCTAGGGGTGACATCACCCTACCCTACCACCTTACCTTTCCTTTCCCCATAAGTCAAACTCATTAATTCCCATTACCTCACCATCCCTCTCTCCCATCACTCCCTTACATCATTTCTTTCTTTCACTTCTCTCCATTCCAAGCAATCCCTCCATGGAGCAACCCACGTCCATGGCTCCCATGAGAGAGCTAGTGTGGCCCACCTCCCTATCTCCCATCTCCACCATCCAATGATCATCTCCACCATCAAAATTGTTTCTTTGGGGCTCTATCATGCATTGGCGGAAGAAGGAAGAAGAGATCTCGAGGTGGGTGCTTCTCTCTCTCTCTCCTTCTCATTTTTCTTTTTTTTTCTTGTGTGATGTGTGGCCCACTTGGATGAACCCCACATTGAGGTATGTTTTACCCAAACCGTCCAAGTCACGTGGGCCCTACCTTATGGCGGTGGAAACACAAGTATCGGTTTGATTTAAATCAGGTGGGCCTCGTTCATGTGAGGACCCACTTTGATGAAATATAGCCACATCGGCATGGGACCCACCATTGTGTTTATGTATGCCGTCCAGCGTCTGGACGTGAGGGTGGCTAACGTGAAGTGTGTGTTTTGGCATTGGCGTGTGCTATCTGTACAAAAAATATATATATATGCTTTGCTTTTAAAGTTTAGGGTGGGTCACTCATATAGGCCCTACCTTGATTCATAGAACTAATCTACACCGTCCATCCCATTCCTTAGCCTATTTTAAGCGTTGAACCGAAATTTGAGACCGATCTGATAATCAAACGGGCCATACCATAGGAAATAGTGGTACTGCCATTAAAACCCACCGTGATTCTTCTATGCATCAAAAATATGTTGCATATTGGTCTCAATAGGTTGGTTTGAGGCCGTAGAACACAATAGACGGGTTGGATTTTTCAAATCCAGACCTTATATATGAAAAACAGCAGGAAATTTTTTTAAAAAAAAGGAGATTTGGCAGCAGCGCCTGCTGCTGCCGCTGACGCCAGCAGCGTCTCTGCCGAGCAGACGCCAAAACAGGCAGGGATCACGGGTCCCAGCCGTGGGTCCCACCGTGATGTGTGTGAACATCAGAACCGTGCATTTGGCGGGTCTCCCTCCCGGCTATGGCCTACCCAAAAATCAGCCGTATACGGAACTTAGGTGGGCCATATCATCTAAAATCATGTGGAAACATGCCTAAACATATAAAATCATTTGGTGGGGTCTACCTGAGAGTTGGATGTGATTGAAACTTGGTTTGGACTCCTAATTTTATGGGACACATATAATGGATGGAGTAGATCTTGTTAATGAGGGTCCCACCTAAGATAAAAGAAAAAAAATAATAATGACAATAAGTTTGCATGTATATGCATAGACGTCTCTGGACGTCCAACGTGAAATAGGGAGGCCCCCCCCCCTTGGCCTCAATTGTGGACACTACTGTGATGTATAATCTACATCTATGCCGTTCAGTTACTAGGTCCCCCTTTTTGATGCGTTGGTTCCAAAAATCAGTCATAAAAAGTTTTAGGATGGCCCACACCATCACCTTTCATGCAGTGGTGTGCCAATCCACATGGAATCAACTGCTGGGGTCCACATGCAGCTTGGATCCACCTGAAACTCGGTTTGGACCCTTAAATTGGTGGGACACACACAATGAATGGGTTGGATTTGTGAACTACATCACGGTGGACCCCAGGACCACATAACCATACCAAAAGTTTGGTGGACAAATAAATATTGCAGTGGGCCCCTGGCCCATGCGACTTTATCAATAGATTGGATGCAAGTAAACATTTCAGTGGGTCCCATGATCATGTGACCCTATCACAAGGTTGAAAAAAAAAATAATAATAAAAAAAAAATAAATAAATAAATAAATACTGTAGTGGGCCCCAGGTCTGTATGACCTTATCAACGGGTTTGAATGGAAAAAACATTATGGTGGGCCCCAGGTCTATAAGACCTTATCAACAGGTTGGATGCAAATAGATATTATAGTGGCACAGGTTGGATGATAAATAAATATTACAGTGGGCCCTAGGCCCATGTGACCCTATGACTAGTTTGGATGGAAGATAAACATCATGTTGGCCTCATTTTGGATGGACAGTATGTTGGGTCCTAGGTTGGGTGGAAAATAAACATTTTGGTGGGTCTTACTTAAGACCTATTTATGTATGTGTTGTGTCCACAACGGTGGACCTCCATCATGGAACATGTGACTTATCTATTCCTTCCATCCCTATGGGACCCACTATGATGCATGTGTTTCATCCAACCGTCCAACCATTTTTGGAAAATGATCCTTTTTTTAGGTTTGAGACGAAAATAAGTCAGATTTACTTATCAAGTAGACCATAGTGCATGGTGAGGATTGAACGGCTATCTTTGAAATCTTGAGACCCTATGATTAGATTAGATGGGAAATAAATGTTATGGCGGACCTTGAAAATTTTAGTAGTGGAAATCATTATCATCACTTATATTGAGTGTGGCCCATTTGACATACATGGGGCCCATTGATGTGGCCGATTTGATGTATGTATGACCATGTTATGAGGCCTACTTTGAGGTATGTTGTAGCCCATTTGTCAGGCCCACTTTGATGTATCTTTATCCACGCCATCCAGGGCAGGTACCCCATTATGATATATATATCAGGGCCCATGGGTCGAGGCCCATTAGTGCTGCCTATTTGATACAACCCACTTGATGTGTACGAGGCCCATTAGGGCGGCCCATTGATGCATGGCCTATTGTGACATGTATTGGGCCCATGATGCGTGACCCATTTGATGTGTATAAGACCCATGGGTAGGGCCCACATCTTATGTATTTGAAGCCCATGAGCAGAGCCCCACCTGAGGTTTATATATGGGCCCCATTAATGTGGCCCACTTGTATTTGAGGCCCATGGGTTGCGGCCCATGGGTCGTGGCCCATTGTGATATATACTCGGCTCATACGTCATGGCCCATTGAGATGTGTTTCCGACCCATTTAGTGAGGCCATTGTGAAATATTCCTACTCTTGTGATGAGGCCCATTAAGATGTATTTCTGGCTCATTGATGCGGCCCACTTAGATGTATTTCTGGCTCATTGATGCGGCCCACTTGTTGAATTGAGGCCCATTGGTGTGGCCCAATGATGCGACCCACCGTGATGTGTATATTAGGCCCAATGGTGCGGCCCAATGTATCGACCCACCGTGATGTGTAGGTCCACGTGCTGTATGTGTAAGGCCCACCTGTGATGACTGTTTGAGGCCCACTTGGTGGATATTTGGGCCCATCTTATGTTTGACTCTATGTGGACCACTCCTTAGGAGCAATGTTGGTTAAATGTCCACATTGCTGGGCAGTGATGGTTGGATGTCCACATTGTGACCCTTCCTTAGGCCTTATCAGGCCCATTCCCATCATTCTCTTAGTGGGTTAACCCAAATAAGTGGGCCCCATTTACCACGGACGGATGGCTTCATGCTACCAGATTTGATATAACCACGGCCGAGGGCTAATCTTTATATTATGGTTGATCAGATGTTCATCTATGGACCCAGTCTTGTCTATATGACTGGTCGTCGGTGTTGATTATCGATGCTGATTGTCAGTGCTAATTATCGATGTAGATCATCAGTGTCGATTTGTCGAGGCCGATTGTCGAGACCTATATGATGTATATGTGACCCGTAGTTGAGGGCCATTGTGACATGTATTAAGCCTATGATGCATGGTCCATTTGATGTATTCAAGACCCATGTGTAGGGCCCACATGTCCTGTATTTGAGGCCCATGGGCAAGGCCCATTGTGATGTGTTCATGGTCCATGGGCAAGGCCCATCGTGATATGTATTAGGCCCATGAGCAGGGACCACCTGTTGTGTATATGTGACCCTTGAGTAAGACCCATTGTGTTGTATATTAGGCCCTTGTATGAGGCCGTGGGCCCATTATATGTTTGACTCTATGTAGACCATTCCTTGGGGGCAATGTTGGTTAAATGTCCATATGGTCGAGGTCGATTATCGATGCTGGTTGTGGATACCAGTTGTGAGTATATGGCGGCATAGCATCATGATACATGCTCATACGCATCATCTGCATGTTTGTTATGAGAGGTGGTTGATCATTGCATATGTCACTGAGCATGTTGTTATGAGACTCCCTGATAGGTGGAGATTATCTCACATGAGCATGTGCAGGACTGATGCATGACTGGATTGTATGACTCATGCATCTCGCATTATGATTACTGTATGCCCTAGCGACATCAGGGCCGTAGCCTCCACAGGCATATCGTGGATGGCCAAATAGGACACCGGAAATGTTTGGTTCTAGCATACGGGCGCCATAGATGTCCCTGGGTGAAAATCCCTAAACCTCCGTGGCCAGGAGACGCCCCAACGTCGAGACCGAGTGGATACATGAGCGCCCGAGTGCCGAATACCAGGAGGCCGCGTCTCCCACTGTGTCGTGGTCGGTTGGGAGGGGGTGTGGCCTTACTCGCCCGAGGGTAGGGGGCAATACTAGGCTGAGTTTGACCAGCTCGTGAATGGGTCCGCTATCGACGTGCCGGATAGGTATTGGCGGACTATTGGCAAGGCGGATAGTGAGGTTTCTTATGCTCACTTGGACTGTGCGGCTGGGAGAGCGGCAGTGCCATTTGGAGTGTACTAAACCCCGGTGATGATCCTAGAGATGAACTGTACTGATATGTGGATTTAGTGAGTAGGAGTTGCATACTCATTCATGCATTAATTCATTCACTATCCACTCAGGTTGGTGGTGCGCAACTATTTGTTACGAGTGCTTTCGCAATGGCCTAGGATTTCGGTTGAGGTGCATGACAAACCTGAGATCAGGAGTTTATCACATTGAGTCTAACTATCCAAATTTAGGTATGGGGCTGGTTTGGATAGAAGTCCCTTGTGCTGGACCCCATAGCCCGAGATACTACGTACTACCATCCCGACTTCACACTCCAGTATGGTCATTCCATTCGCACCGCATATTGCATGACATTCGCGGCATATGACATTTTGGGTTATTGTGTCCCTGCATTTGTATGGTCTAGGTACGGCTGACGCTATTTGTGTTACTCATCAGGAATCTATATTGTATTGCACCCTCTGCAACTAATATTTGGCTATCTATGATTCCTCACTTGTATAGTTGTTCTACATTGCATATTTTGACATTGATTGACTCATGGACTTGTCCGTATTTTCGCTTACTCTGTTATCGTATGTTTGTGATCATGTCGATATTCTGTTTACTTTGACAATTCATGCTCTTGTCAATATTTCTGCTTATTTCGACATTATACAATTTATGGATTACAAGTACTTTCGAAATTGTGTGATTTATGACATTGCATCATCGACATCTAATATTTGGCCCGCTTTAATTCCTTATTTGTACAGTTGATCTGTGTTATGTACCCTGATATCGTATGATCCATGGATTTATCAGTACTTCCGCTTAATTGGATTAGTCTAATATGGAATACTAGGCACTTACCTTGTACACACACTTACACCACTCTCTAAGCTTTCTATAAGCTTATGCACGATAGACGCGTGCAGGTGATGTTAGGTTACATCAGTGTTGAGCTTGGAGCGTGCAGCGGTCTTCTGGAGCTTGATTTTGATTGATGTATTTTCCTTTCAGCATTGTACTCAAATGATTATATTAGTGGATATATGATGGTGATGTTGCCTTTGTGAATTGGGTAATCTTGTGGTTATGCTTATTACAAATTAAACGTATATTGTATAAAAAAAAATCATCCTTATAAGATCCCAGGATCGGAATCCGGCGTATGAATGCTAGGAGCCGAGAATGGGGTATTATGGAGGCTGTCGACACCAGGGATGGCAGGTTTGGATACTGAAAATACTTGGTTCTAGCATTGGGACGCGACGGACCTCTCTGAGTGAAAGTCCCTAAACCCTTTTGGTACCAGAAGTTGTTCCAACGTCGAGACCGAGTGGATGTATGAGCACTCAAGTGCCGAATACCATTAGGCCACGTCTCTCACTGTGTCGTAGTCGGTTGGAAGGGAGTGTGGCCTTACTCGCCTAAGGGTAGGGGCAAAGCTAGGCTGAGTTTGAGTAGCTCACAAATGGGTCCGCTATCGACGTACCGAGTAGATATTGGAAAACTACTAGCCAGGCCGATAGTGAGGTCTCTTCCACCGACATGGTTGTGCGCACAATTGGGACGGTGATCTAGTGTAGAGTGTACTAGACCCCGGTGATATTCCAGAGATGAATTTTATTTATATGTGGATTCAAACGAGAATTGGTATGCTTGAGTTGCATCTCACATATGACATTGGCCATGTAGGTTTGGCATTGCATAGCCTTAGTATGGCTGATAACATTCATGGACTTGCCAGCATGTTTCCACATACTCTGATATTACATACATATATATACCTTAGGCACACACTTACACTACCCTCTAAGCTTTCTATAAGCTTATGTGCGACCGTTGTGTGCAAGTGATGCGAGGACGTAGTTATGCTATGACAGGAGCATGAGTAGATTCTCTTGGAGTTTTCATTATCCTTGTATTTCCCTTTCCGCATTGTAGTCGATGTTTTATTATAGTGGATATGTGGTGATATTGTTTATGACTTGTTTAGTGATTGTGGTTTTGCTCCTTTACAAAAAAGAAAATCACACTAAATCCTCCTTGTAGGATCCCAAGATCGGAATCTGGCGTATGGGCGCTGGAAGTCGAAAATGGGTTACTACGGAGGCTGTCGGTGCCGGATTCGGCGATCGGGAATTCTATGAGCCCAGTTTCTAAGTTTGGGGCATGACATCTACTCTTAACTTCTATGTTGTGGCCCACCTCAGTTTTGGAACAATATGATTTTTACAAATCGCAAGTAACTTGAGGTTAGGCATCTAATGCACAATTGGGTTTCACGAATAAATCATGTGGACCCCACATCTATCAGTACCACCATGACTTACGGTGCATGGTATAATACCACCAAAGCACACCCCTTAATGTCTCAATCAACTTAAGTATAATCCTAGTAAAGCAGTTATAACGTCTCGGAAAAATCCGTGTAAGGACCCGAGTACCACCTCAGGCGAAAATCACCCAGGACCAAAACCTTTAGCAATTAAGTTAAGATTAGTAAGTGCTAAACTAGAGTACTTGTGAAATTAACACTAATCACTTTAAATATGATCTACAAGACCCGAAACGTGCAGAGTCATTGACGCTATATTACCCTGAAATCTAGAATCCATCCCTAAACCCGGTTGCTCTTGGGAGCGCTTTGAAACTTCATATCAGACCTGGACCGCACGTCGAAAGTCCAATAACTGCAAAACTATACAGCTATAACCGCATTACTGAACTTGACAACCCCCTCGAAAATCAAGTCTTAATTGTGTCTAAAAATGCACAACTTGAGCCCGGAGCAAAGTGTGTGAGAAACGTGAATATCTTTAGAAATAAAATTCAGATTTAAGTAAACTGAGTCGTGTTGCTTGTGGGCTAAATATAAGGATTCAAACCGTCAGAATCTAACCCAAATACACCCTCGAATCAGGGAAAATTTTTCATACATGGCAATGTACTTGTGGCCCTGATCGAGTGATGGTGACCGTTAAACTGAAACTGGTCCACCACAGTCGATCTATAAACCCAATCGGAGTAAAAACTCAGCCTGACCTAGATCCAATGTCAGGGAACTTAAGTCCGACTGCATGTAGAAAAGGGGGCTCCAGTAGTGTTCCGTTGGATCGGAACAGTTGATCTTTGGACATAACCTAAGTATACCTGGCCCTAGGGCCATTCCCATCAATTCTGGGCTTATATAAGGGCCTTAAACCCTCTCTCTCATATTCCATACAAATTTTAAACCCTAAGAAAGAGAGAAGAGGAAAAGGAAAGGAAAGAGAGAGAAAGAGAGAGAGAGTTGGAGATTCATCCTGGGATTTGATCCCGTTGCTCCACGCACTTAGCCACCCTATCTGTATCACAAATTCGGCGTTTATGACAACGTACTTGGATAAGAAAACCTAACCCTAATCTATTTTAGGATTTCAGATAGTGTAAGTTATGAAATAGCTAACCTAATTCATGTTATAGGTTGCCAATCCACCATTGACAAAGACTAAGTGTCTAAAACGAATCTGTTACATGTTTACCGGCGTAAGGTGCGGACTATAAACGTACAGGTTATGGTTTTCAAGGCTTTCAATGTCGGTTAATGATTTATTACTAACGTGGGTGCTATTTTACATGACAAATACGATGTTTGTTTCACATTTCAAATATATATGAACAATATTGAGCTTAGTGTATTCCGTGTATTTGTAGAAAGGGTCGTATACGTATGAATTTGAAATTGTGTTTGCCATGATTAATTGTTGTGTGTTTATACTAGTTGTATGTGTAACAACTCCTTGGCAAAAGGATTTGTCCCAATACATGTTATGGCCAACATACGTCGTGTATGTTAAAAAGTGTAGTCTAAGTGTTTGTAAAAATGTCCGAATAAACTAGTAGTTAGTAAATTGTACTTTATATGATTGTTGAGATATGATTCTCAACTACCTTAATTATGTGTACGATTTCCTCTATGTATTTATGCTATAGTGTTTGTTTAGGTATGGAATGTATATGTGTGAATTCATGTTTAAGTTGTATTTCCTAATATGCTCAAATGATTGTATGAATTGAATTATTGATTCATTGCTGCCTTGATTTTCTCATATGATTATCTGCTGAAGTTAAATGCACTTGGAACTATGATATAGTCCAGGCAATCGGTAACAGGCCCTGATTTGATGGCTGAGGTTGTTTTCGCCCCACAAGATGTGTTCGATGAGTCCAAGCCGTACTTCAGTTGTCAACAGTGGTTAGGCCACATGGAGTGTTCATGCACTTCATGTCGATCAATTCGATGTGTGCTCGTACCAGTCAAGCTCGTCAAGTAACCTGAATGACTCGATGTATGTTCAACATATATGGACGCTACTGCTTAAATCTAAGGTACCAAACTCACCAGTGAAAATCCCTTTAACCTTGGTACCTCGATCCGCTAAGACTCATGAGCCAGGCATGGTAGTATGGGACACCGTGGTTGAGCTGTCGGCCTACGCTGGGGTGACGAGCCTCCCCGTAGTGTCCAGTGAGCAACCCAGACCCGTGAGCCGAATACAGTGGTATGGCACACTGTATTCGAGCTGTCGGCCTACGTCTAGGTGACAAGTCATTCATATTGACCTCGAGCATACTCTAAGACTGCGCAGAGGTGACGAGTCTTTCCATAGCAATTAAAGTATAAACTAGGCCTACACTGATCAGGTGACGAGCCCTTTATAGTAACTTAGAACTACAGCATCATATGAGAATTGCTAGGATTGATGACCCTAGAATGGATCATTGTTTGGGAATTGATATAAGGGAGGTACCTTAGCTTCCCAATCCGGCTGTATGAAAAGGACTAATAAGAACTTGGTAATCACACTCATGCACAGCATTACGTGTGCGTTTGGCGTAGTAGGTTAGTACTGAGGAAGTGTTTCATGCCCGATCGTGAGATGAAGTCGCTGAAGGAGCGTAGGCGAGGGCATGCATCATTATTTCATATCATTCTTGTATTAATCAGAGTATTTAGGGATGTCTGATTGTGCTGCTTTATCATTACTGCTTGACTGGATTGATAACATGTTAACCTTTGCTTTATTGTTCCACTGAGTTAATCATTCACTCCCATGTTACGGGACGGTGTTTTAAACACCAACCAGACCCTGTTGTAGTTTCAGTTGATGGCGCAGCCAGTGAGGCGAAGTCGGACTTTGAGGATGATGAGGAGGCATTCTCATACATTCAGTATTCAAGCGGGTTATTCAAGCGGGTTTACATAGACCGTTCTGAATCGACGGGGCTTCAGGGCTGATATTTTGTAGTGGACCACCACTTTTTGACATTTTATATTTTGAAATAATAATTAAAACTATTCGACCTGGTAACATGATCATACTTAGGAGACTCACAATCACTTACATACTTTATATACTCATCACAATCTTCCGCTTGCGAAATGTAACTATCTCTGGAGTATGATATGTTGTTTTGATATAATCCTATTCATGTTAAATGCATTAATACAGACAACATTTAATCATCATTATCCATTTTGCATAAGTGATGCGTTGGAACTCGGGAGTTAGGCTGATGCTCGACCCCCGATTTTTAGGGCGTTATAAGTTGGTATTAGAGCATGATTTAGATTAAACCGGACCTGGGTTATGGTCACACGACATGCACTGATGCATTTAGACCTAGGTGGATGTGAGAAAAATGTAGAGACAAGCTTAGGTTGCCCAATTTCGACAATTGGTAAAATTTACCAAAAACGATCGCTGAGATCGGGTCTGTACACATCCGTGATCACTTGAGATGACCCCGGATCACCCCTAGATCATCAATCGATGGGTTTAGACCACGATTTACCCCATCCCAGCCTTCAACAATCGATAAATGTGAATTTAAATCAGGAAGTACTCGAAATGACCCGAAACAACTCAAGAGGGAGTCGGGAGCCAAACAGGACACCTCCAAGGGGACCCAGGATGGGACCGACATGTTTTTAGGGTTTAAGGGGTAGGAGGACCTTGCCCCACTGGCGAGCCATCACCGGTTTGTCTAGTGGTCGATGAGGTCCTCGCTGATTCCATGAGGCCTCGCCGATTCCATGAGGCCTCACCGCCTGGTGGGCCGGTTCTGGCGGACGCCTCTAGGGCGTTGTGTGGCCCACTGATGCATGTTGGGCTGGTTTAAACCCCTCTCAATGCTTCCCCTCTTCATAACCTACCCCTCTAAGCTCTCCTTTTTCTTCAAAAATTCTTGTTTCTCTCTCAGATCTCCCCTTCATCCACCCATTTTCCCATTTTTCTTTAATACACACACCCCTCCATCGTTTTCCATCAAAACCCTCTCCTTTCTCTCTTTTCCTTTAATATGAGTGCACAAATCTCTCATTTGTGTCTCAAATACCTCCAAGTCCAACAACTCATCCTATTCCCCACATATCATTCAACTCTAATGGCTCTATTCGAGCTTGTGATAGCCTTTTTCTCGATTTCCACCATTCTCTCTATCATGGGAAAGAAAAGGGCTCCTGTGGATGAAGCCAGGCCTAGTCGCCCTACTCGTTCAAGGAGGCCGAGAGGCGCCACCGCAAATGCAAGCATCGATTGAGAGATAATGACCAAGCGGGAACTTGATCCCAGGGCTCCCCTCGAAAGGATCCTTCTGACAGATATGTCTCATTGGAGATTTCATGGTCGTAGGGTCCTTTTTGAAGCTCATGTGGATGAGAGACTCTTTGGGCAATATCTAGTGATGGACCGCCTGGTCGAGGCTAGGTGGGGTCCCATATTCGAGGGTGAGTACCGTGTAAATGTGGGCACAGTCCGAACCTTCTACGCCCACATTCGAGAGCCTACGCTGGAGCCCTTACAGTTCAAGATCCCAGTGGGTAGAGATCGGGAGGCCACAACTGATGCTGGCTTGATAGCCTGACTCATGAGAATGCTGCTTGGCGAGACCCATGCAAGCAAGAAGAATTTGAGGAGTGCACGTGAAAGGGATCACCGCACGGGATTCCTTTGTGGACAACTGGCCCACTGGAATCCAAACAACAACCTCCTAGTAACCAATATGACTAACGACTTCCGCTTGCTCCACCACATCTTCACGTATAATGTGTACCCCAGGTGGAGCAACCGCAGCCAGTTATTTGGCTGAATTGGTTAAGACATTGTTTCAAAAAACTGATGGGGACATCAGAGGACCTACTCCGATGTATCAGAGAAGACGACCATCCACATCAGCACAACTTTCTTTATGAATGGGAGACGAGTTCTAATTAGGGCCTACCGGACCATTTTAAAGAACTCACATGCATTATACGTGTATTAAGAAGACCCCAATTTGGGATGATGCACGTGGGCTACTTAAGAGATCATTTTAGTCATTGGATTTCTATTTTGTGTCAATCCAACCATTGGATCTTATCAATCAGGTCATCAGGCCACCAAATCTTCTTAATCTAGTCCCCTTAAACTCTGATCTTTCTTTATTTATGTTTTTTGTTATTTTTAGGATTTATTTAATGGTTGAGATTAATAATAAATATTTTATTTTTTCTTATTTTAGATGATGTGTCACTTCACTTGAGTGGCATAGTTATACTTATGTCAAATTTTTAATTATAAAACCACTGGGAGGGTGGAGTTCCAACCCTAGTGGTGTTATTGAAAAGAATGAAAAAAGAGAGAAGCTCTCTTATGTGAAGAAATTTTTCTCCTTGTGTTTTAGGGTTTGTGAGAAACCCTCCCTTCCAATTGAATTGTGGAAGGGTATAAGCTTGTTTGGTAATGGATTTACTAAGGTACATCCTTCCTCTTTCTATTCTTTAAAAAGTATTCATCTTCTTATATTATTTTTCTCTTCTTTGAAAGGTATTCTTTTTCTTCTTCTCTTATCTTCCTCTTTTCCCTTCCATTACAACCTTCTAAACCCTAAATCCTTTGAATCCTTAAAAACCACATTCCTGAAATTTCATCCATGAATCCAAAACCCTAATTAAAATCTAAATTTTTTATTTTTATTTTTGTGAAACTTTTCCAAAACCAGAATTTTGCTTGCATCATTATATATCCACGTGATTGTTGCACTACCCACGCTAGATTGGAAGTCCCTATTTCCAAGTGAGCTACTCTTAAACTATTTTATATTTTTGTGCACCGAGTATGTGAAAACCTAGGATCTTCATATTATAAATATAAATTCCCAAATCTATTATGAGGATATGCTTGATTTTACATGATTGATTGCTAAAATTAATACGTAATTGATCTATCATCTTGCATCCTAAGTAGTTTCCATCATCCTACATCAAATTTGGTCTCAAAGGCTAGGTCTAGTGTAAGGTAGGTGTTCAACAAAATTCTCATACCCATAATAGAGCATATAGGTCACATATAGCTTGCTGAATTTTCTGATTTAGCTTGCTGAATTTTTTGATTTGGCTTGCTAAATTTTCTACTTATGTGTTTTCAAATTCCTATATTGCAGGAATTTTCAGATTTAGTAACTTTAAAACACCTAGTTGCTGACTTTTCAGTTTTAGCCTTATTAGAATCATTCTAGAGTTGTCTACAGGGTTTAAGGTATGTAGGGTCATCATACATAAAGTACATGTGCATCATATCGTGTCACATTAGACGTCATCAAATCTGATTTTCACATCAAATTCATCATATAGTATATACACATCTAGGTTGTCTCTCATTAAAGTCATTTACTGTACGCAAACGCAAATAGGTCATGGTTTTGGTCTATTCCCCACCATGAATCAGGATCAAATTGCCGAGGCTCTCAAAATGATTAATCATCGTTTGACGGCCATTGATATGCATAATAAGACCACTTACACATAATTGACTACCAGCAATCAGTGTATTACATGGCTAGAGACTACCTCTCACGATACACCCGTCACCGGGAAAGACCACTAGTATCAGACAAGAAGGCCAGTAGATGAGGACCTAGTTGAGCAGGGTCCAGTCCCAGTAAAACCCATTAAGGGTCGTAATAGGAACTTTAGTTAAGGAGTAGTTCATGTAGGACCGCGCGCTTATGTGCCCCATAGAAAGTCGCGAGATCGTTACGACCCTATGGATAGGGTTATGAAGAGCGTCAAAGTTTATGCTCCTAGTTTTGATGGTCACTTAAACCCATAGCATTTCATTAACTGGCTAGCTGAGATGGACCACTTCTTTTAATGGCATGATATGTCAGATCGTCATCAAGCGAGGTTCGCTAAGATGAAGTTAACAGGTCAAGCCATGTTGTTCTAGACCAATACAGAGCAGAAGGCAAAGTGGCGTGGAGATGAACTCATTACATCATAAATTGAGATGAAAGAACTTCTTTCAAAAAAATATCCCACTCCCCTACCGTGATCTTCTCTTGGACCAGTGACAATCCTTGAGACAAGGGTCGATGTTTGTATCGAATTATATGAGGTTCAAGGAGTACATATGCGATGTGATGTCGATGAGTCCCCTATTGTGACATTGTTTCATTTTAGGATGGGCATACGCCTTGAGATTAGGCATGAGCTCATCCCTCATGATGTTGGTACACTAGAGGAGGCCTACCTTAGGGTCGAGGATCTTGAGCGATACCTAGCGCAACTGACCATAAGGCGGTTTGGGTCTCGTGATTCTAATGGCTGGGTTGCTCCTCTGGGAGTCAAACCTAACCTCAGGAGCCATACTAAAGCCCCAACTGATGCTCCCACCTATAATAGAGATGTTAAAGGTAGGGTTCTACTTAGCACTAGTTCAAAGGGAAGTGAGCACATGCAGTGTTTCCATTGCAATGGTTATGGTCACTTTGCAAAGGAATGTCCAAACAAAGAAAGAGGTAAAGCTCTTGAGGATGACAAGGACAGTTGCGATGTAGATGAACATGAGCCTAATATTGGTGCAGGTGATGAGGAGTTTGATAATCAGGATACCCACACTCTCGCAGTAATCAGATGCCCCTTTACCCAAGCTATAGAAAACGATGATTGGTGTAGGAACACGATCTCTTACACTTATACCAAGTGTGGAGAAAAGAATTGTAAAGTGATTATGGACAGTGGTAGTTGTGCCAACGTGGTCTCTACTAGCACCGTGAGTCAACTCGGCGTAAAAGCCAAGTCTTGCCATCAACCCTACAGAGTGTCGTGGGTTGATGAGTCCTCCATTCCGGTCTCACAGCGATGTTGTATCCCCATCCAGTTTAGGTCGTATAAGGATTCGTTGTGGTGTGATGTGGTTCCTATACTTGTTGGTCACATCATCTTGATAAGCCCTGGTTATTTAACTTAGATGTTAAAATATTTGGTCGCTCGAATATTTGTA
Organism: Magnolia sinica; assembly: GCF_029962835.1. Classification (NCBI taxonomy): domain Eukaryota; kingdom Viridiplantae; phylum Streptophyta; class Magnoliopsida; order Magnoliales; family Magnoliaceae; genus Magnolia; species Magnolia sinica. The sequence goes on along the minus strand of NC_080582.1, from coordinate 33,342,146 downwards.
CATTCATGTTTGAGGGCAAGAAAATTAAATTGAGTCCTCTTCCACCCAAAGGCATACCGGAAAAGAAGAAGATCACCAAGAAGGGTGATCTTGGAACTTTAAGAAAGCCCAAACCTAAGTCTCTTCATATCATTAATTCAAAAGAATTTGAAAGAGAGACTACGGAAGATTCAAAGGTATATGTGTAACATCCCATATTTTTGCTATTTTGGATTTCTAAAAACCTTTGAAATTTTTTTGCTATAATTCTCACGTTATCACTGACTGACCCTTAATGCTTGAGGTAAGCCTATACTCAGGTGGTACCGATAAAGAACCGTAAAAATCCGATTAATCAACTATAAGAAGCCAACGAATCCGCATGATCGCTTAAACATTGAGTTTAATCACGTGATTTATTCATCTAGGCATAAATCTAGCTAATCTATCACTAACTAATTAAGACAACCGTAACTAAATAAAGACATACCAAAACCCAAAACAAGTAGGGATTAGATCTTAATTAACAAACCAAATCAATCCAGTTACTCCTTTAACCTATAAACCAATGGTTTAGAGTTATTAGGATCAAATCACCGTTTTCGCTAATTATAAATTGGTCACACTATGAACTTAACTAATCCAAACCGTAATCATTGCACACAAGAAATCTCGCTACCCAATTCATTACAGAAATGCCCTAATTATCCAAACAAGCTCTATACCACTCGTTAGTGAGCCACTGAACCCATGACTATAGAAAGACATTCGTCTTAGTGGGTTGATGTCCATTGCGGGACATCGAGCTGAAATAGCATTCTTGAATCGTTCAACTTAGATTTGCAAGGCTAGTGCAAGAGATGTGTGAATATTCTTCGAATTAATCAAGAACTTAAGTTGATTGTGTGTATCTGATCTTTGCCCAAGTCGACCAAATTTAGGAAAACAACCTAAGCTAATACCCTTTACATATTCGTATAACTGCAGCCCCGATCGATCATCGATGACCGTCAAACTGACTTCCAATCATACACATTGATCAGCGCATCCAAATAGTGAGCTGATCGTATCCATACGCAGATCATCATTAAGATTAATTATCCTATGGTGCATATTAACCCCTACACCCCATAGTGGGCCCCAAAGGTTTGAAACACCCTCCCATAAGGCTAATATAATTAAAACCTAGCCCTTAAGGTCTTTTGCACCACTTCTAGCACTATATAAAGCCTTTATTTGGGCACCCACTCTTCCTATACGAATTTTGCATTAGAAAGAAAGAGAAAAGGAGAGAGAGAGAGAGAGAGAGAGAGAGAGAGAGGAAAGAGATGGATATCTTGGAGTGTTCTTGATGGATTCCCTTCGACCAAGCCCCAGCCTCGACCATTCTCCTCCACCGAATCTATCCTAATCACGATCGAGAGGTAAGAAATGAACCCTACTTCCAAACTTAAGTTTTTCTAAATTAAATTACATGAGTCTCACCTAGTTGCTTCGAAATTTGTGTAGGAATCGTTTTCCCCCAAATTCATAACCCTAGAATCTCAAAATTGGAGATTCCTTCTTAAAGATGCAAACCATTATTCCTATGTTGCCATTTATTGACCCTTGAGGCTCTTAGTTAATGATTTGTTGTTTATATATAACTTGGCGTATGATAATATGTTCACATTTCGATTTAATCACAACATGTGTTATTACTTACTTATAGATGTTCATATGTTTGATAAAATGCATAAGTGATTGAATGTATTGTTCTATTGATACTTACATGTTTGATAAAATGATTATATAAATGTGTTATATTATTGATGCTCATATGTTCGATGAAATGCATATGCAATTGTGTTATATTATTATGCTTACATGTTCGATGAAATGCTTGAGTGATTGTGTTATTAAATTTAGGCTTCACATGAAATATTATCATGATTGCCTAACAAATTGTTAGCCCTTAGTGATGTTCAGAATTGCTTACAATGTTGGGTCAGTTTGCTGACCACTCGAACTAAAGGGGTGGCCCAAGTTGAGGTAGCCACCCTAGGCTTGTTCAATCAACCTGGGTTGAACACGGATGACTAATAGTAATTAGACTACACAAGATGCTTGCACCTAATGCTAGTTGCGCCGAGGATCTCCTAAGTTAATCAAATTAGTCCAGTAGACAACTGATCATGTATGTTTACAATGTATAACATGATTATATAAAATCTAAGATGCCTCATTCTCAATAGATGAATCCATTCATAACCATTAGTGCGATACAATCCTAGTAAGACTCATGAGTTGATGAAGGTGATAAATCATTGTTCGAACAACCCCAGTCAAATTACCTGGCCGATGGTTCCATGCCAGAATACCATTCGAACGACCTGGGCATGATTGGAATTGGGTGACGATCCCCTTCCTTTGTGGTAATTTGGTTTTATATGACAAGCCCACACCTCGAAACTGGGCGATCATACTCAATGTTTGGGTGACAACTCATACCAAGTTGATCCTCATACGTTTGGGTATCATAACGTACCTTTAAAATCATTAATTTGTAAGATAAATGGGTAATACCTAAATTTGGATCAAGGGAGGTGAGAAGCTGTTATGTGTAACACCCCAAACTTTTCAATACCCTAGTATTGAAAGTTTTCGAGTGTTACTATGAAATTTAACTTATTATGTACATGTGTATGATACCAACTAGCTATCCTAACCTTACATCCATTCTCCAGCACGAATCTGACCGTTAGAAATAATCTTCATTCATAGATTAAGTCATCTGACTATTAATCTTGAGATAGGATCATCATATACCCAAGTATTCTCATTTGTCCATCGTAACCAACCGATCAATCAACTATTCACCACTAGGTAAAGATATTTGACCATCCACTCTAAGTATAGACTACCTAATCATAGTAAACTAGCTACTTGATCTCATCATCTACTCGTACACATATCAAATTGATATTTTGATCCGTTCATCTTGTTCACCACCTATGAATATGTTTAACCCACCATGAAAACTACAATCTGAAAAACTTACACATGTGACCAATTCACTTAAATCTAATGGTATACATGTTCTACCTCTTAATCACTCCAAAAACTCACTTGTGATTATCCATTTACAAAACTGACGATACACCCACTTACATACATGATCAGAGTACTAACTATCAAGTTTTTCTATTTTTAACAAGTCATCTGACCATCCACTATGTTGGTTGATATATGTACATTCCCTTAATTAGTTTGGTGAATAATTCCTTATTCATAATGATTTAGATATAAGTTTTTTTCTAAGAATTACTTAGAAACATACTTACAACCATGTAAAATCATTAGATTTCCCATAACTCTCATATCAGCAATAATTATGAAAATGTCATTAACCTAGACCCCTGAATTCTAAATCATATGGTTTCTACAATCCGTTTGATGTGAAATTTTATACCATGCCTACGTATCATAAATTAACTATACATGTCAAATTTCAGCCCTTGAATCATTGTATAAGTGACCCAATTGACAAATTAGCCCATTAACCGTTGATTTTAATGTCCATCGAGTGAAGAAACCTTGTGGGTAGTTGTACTAGGATATTTTCCTTCATATGAATGACTTAGATTGCCCATTATAGACTAAGTGTAAAATATGAAGACTCCACTTTGGTAGGTTGTTCCTTAAGCACAAAGTTATCCTGTCCAAGCCTACCAACTCCTTATAAATCTGGATCTTTTGATTTAACTACTTCCATCTGTCCATCGCAACTACAATTTGGACCACACTCTGGTCTCATATGACTACAAGGTTATACAAAATTTAGGCCCCAATCTATGATCCTACACTATGAAGGTTGAAGCCAATTCCTTCCTTTTGATACAAAAGGTAAAATTTTAGATTTAACCTATTTCCACCATCAATCAACCACCAAATTTTTTCCAACCATTTTCCTATCCTGACTATGCATTTCTCCCAAAATTTGGCCCTGATCATTAAGTATGGACTGTTAATTGAGATCAAGTTAGTTTTGGTACCCGTTAGGAGAATTTTCAAGATAGGTCAATCTAAATTTTAGATCACTAAGAAAATTATATACTCTGACTCTATTCGACGACCCTGACATAATGAATAAATTATATTTAAAAAAAGATCGTTAGAAAAGAAAATTTTGAAGAAACCCAATCCAAGTGGAATGTGAAACACACACCCTCTCACACTTCCACTCCTTTTAAAAGAGAGTGTGCATTCCCCTCTCCTCTCACACACCCAATCTCCCAATGCCCAAGGCGAGAGAGGAGAGAGAGAGAGAGAGAGAGAGAGAGAGAGAGAGAGAGAGAGAGGGAGGGATGAAGAGAGAAAGAAAAAGAAAGGGAAAAAAAGAGAAAGAGAAAGAAAGAGGAGAAGGAGAAGGAGAAGCCTCGACACCCTCTTCCTTCTCCATATGCATGATGTCTCCTTCTTGCTCAAGCGATGTCATGATTCATGTGGAAGATTTTCATATAAAAGCTTTCCTACATGGATATCTACCTAGGGTTTAGATCTAAAGCTAAGGTGAGGGATTCCTTTAAGCTTACAGTAATTTAAGTTGATATGATTTATCTTACCTTTTACATGCTATGCTTTCATGTTATTAAGACTCTCTCCCTGTAATTGTTTAATTTATCACCAACAATTATTTATCCTCTGAAAATTATGGTTAAGGTGTGAATTTAATTACGTGTGATCTTTATTCATTCATGTGGGGAGATGAATACAAGCTTTGCCCTTACCTTTACCAATTTTGTTGAGTTAGCTCTTACTACTCTCCTCTTTATTGAGTTAGTCATTGCTACTCTCCTTTTTATTGAGTTAGCCACTGCTACTCTCCTAATTATTTTGTTAGCATTGAGTTATCTACTTTTATGGCTTCAGCATGTGTCTTGGAATTTCAAAACTCTCATGATTCAAATTATTTCTCTATCAATGCAAGTGATGTGTTAGAAGTATCACAATTAGTGATTCAAATATTTATCGTGGACGTAATACGTTACAGGTTGCGTCCCTCTTCATAAGTACATAATCCCATGGGTTGGTTGGCGTGGTGCACAATCAATGTAAGCAAATTGTCATGCGTGTTACATCACTTTTCGAGATTGGATGTCGCAAATTCATAAACACATCGTGTTATGTAAATCCCCCAACCATGTTGTGATGTTACCTTGAAATGTTCGCATAAATCCACATTAACGTTGGACACACCGGCGAATCTCCATGGTGTGAGAATGTGGGGCAAGTCAGGTTTTCTATGAATTATATTTCACATTGTAATTATCACTACATATGATGAACCACACACACTTTGCTAGGCATGCATTCATATCCATATTAGTTACGCATACTAATACCTCTCGTAGTGGTGGATTACGAGACGTATCAGAACTCTTACATTACTTTTATGAATCTCTTGAATTATTGTTAATCTTAAAGGATAACCATCAGTATGAGTGGGGTATTGACCCTCTCCAACCATATATATGATGCAGGTGATGTACAAATTGAAGACCTAGATAACCATCTCTCTATGAAAGATTATACTGAATGAATAAGAAGATAGTATTATGATTTAGTTTTTATTTCTGCTGCAAACTTGAAAATATAATAAGCTCCTATTAAGAGGGCATTTGATAATTCATTGAATTCTTTTACTCAAATGAAATAATAAATACAGTCAATTTTATTCTCACGAATGGTTACCTTCATGAATGTAACTAAATGTGATTTAAATGAAAAAAATGGTGCATTTTTTAAAGCATCCAATTTATATATTATTAACACCCGGTATTCTCAAGCACAAGTATGTACTCGGGCTGCAAAAATTTTAAGATTTTACACTATGTGCCGCAATGAGCCACTTGATCCAGATAAGGACTCATGATATAACGTCGGTATTCTAGCTTCGTCATTCTATTGTATGAATTAGAATTAATAATCACTTGGCTAATTATGCATACCCTAGGATAGGTTGCGATTTGGCGTTAGAGTCACTTGTGAGAGAGTGTTGGCATTTGTAAAATACATGTTGAAGTCACTTGTGAGGGAGTGTTATATTGTAAAGCGCATGCATCATTCCATAACCATATTCGTGTATTTAATAAGAGTATTTAGGAAATGCTTAATGTCTTGTTTATTATTAAATGTGTTGATTAAGTTGATAACATGTGTAACTTAAAACTAATGGAACCACTGGGTTAGCTACTCACTCCCACTTGGGACTATTTTAAAACACCAACTAGACAATATTATTAATGCAGGTACTAGTGAGAGCACAGATGGGAAGGCATAGATCGGCTTGTGCCACCGTCATTATGTTTTGGAGGATAGGGCAAAAACTAAAAAATTTACATTTTAATCGTCTTGGGTATATATACTATGGCTTGTATAAATGTATATCATGGCTTGTATGATCCTCATTTAGGCGAATTCCACTTTTAATTGTACCATAACTGTTAACCCTATATTTATTGATTTTTGTTATCTCTACCTCGCATTTGATCCTCTAAATTAAATTGAGCTACTCTGATTGCTCGTGTGTGAAATGAATTTAAATTTAAATCACACGTGCATTTTCACTTGATTAACACCTGTGAACTCAAGAACGAAGTTTATGTATTTGGGTGCTGATTTTTTTGGCGTTACATGTATGCCCTCGTGACTAGAGAGGCTTCACCCTAAGTTGGTGTCGAGTTGCCTAGTGAGGTGATTTCAGTGATGGATGAGTTCAGTGATGTCTTTCCTGACGACCTCTCAGATGAGCTTCCACCTATGAAAGACATCCATCATGCCATTGATCTTGTCCCTGAGTCGACTCTCTCAAACCTTCCTCATTACAGAATGAACCCCACGGAGCATGAGGAACTCAAGAAGCGTCATGCCCCAAACCCAGAGATCGGACTCATAGGAATCCCGATCGCCGAATCCGGTGCCAACAGCCTCTGTAATACCCCATTCTCAGCTCCCAGCGTCCATACGCCAGATTTCGATCCTGGGATACTACAAGGAGGATTTTCCATCATACTTTTATCTCGTAATAAGCATAACCACAAGTTTACCGAAATCACAAAGGCAACATCATCATCACATATCCACTAATATAAACATTTGAATACAATGCTAAAAGGAAAATACATATATATTAAAATCAAAGCTCCAGAAGTCTGTTGCACGCTTCAAGTTCAACGCTGCTGTGACCTAACGCCACCTGCACGCATCTATCGTGCATAATCTTATAAAAAGCTTAGAGGGTGGTGAAAGTGTGTGTAAGGTAAGTGTCAAATATACAATAAAGCCCATAAATCATACATTATTGGAATAAGCGAAAATACTGACAAGATCATGAATCATACAATATCAAAGTAAGTGAAAATATATTGGTAAGTCCATGAGTCATATAATATCAGGGTACGCGATGCAAATCATAATGAGTTAAATATCATATACCGCGGATGCAATGCAATATGCAAATTCTGACAAGTCACGAATACCATCAACCTCATCTAGGCTATACATCAAACCTGCGCGTATCGCGCGATCATGTGGGGATAACTCTGTCTCACAAGGAGTCCCATAAATATCTCAGCCCAATGGCATCTACTTTAATCAATCATCCATCACAACATGCATACGAATGATGGGGGTCGATAGAAGGATGGCGGATCTAGTCCAAATATCAAGATAAGCTCACTGATTTAAAACCATAATAGTTAAGGAAAGAATCCAACTTATAGCCACTACAATATCAGACGATGCAACCAATGTGGGATAAAGTTTGGCATTCACTGTGTGTATAGTAGCCTACCAGCACAATAGCCTGTTAATCACTGGTAGCTCACCCAGGCTCCTCAGGCCCCACCCACATCAGTGTCTGCCCACGTGCGCCCGCCCACATGTGATCACAGTGATGGGGCGTCACAATATCCCCCACCGAGGGTATATCCGAGTCTAAGTGTAATAAGTGGGCTTCCTTACCCTCTCTATCGCGCAATAAATTAGACTTTCCTATGGGCCCAATATATACACAAGTGGCTCCAAGGTGTAGGTATCATAATGTTATGTTGTCACATACTCATAATCGATATCGATAACCGGTACTGATAATCGGTCTCAACAATCGGCCTCGACAATCGGCCTCAGTATTCGGCCCCGATAATCGGCCCCGTCAATCGGAATCAGCCTCGATAATCGGGTTCAGCCTAAGGGAAGGTCACAATGTGGACATTTAACCATCATTGCCCATTAATGTGGACATTTAACCATCATTGCTCCCAAGGCACAGCCTGCCATAAACATCATTATATAAACTATAGTGGAATCATACATTACAATGGACCTTATATACAACCCATTGGGCCTCGACCCATGGGCCTCAAACACATCAAATGAGCCATATCACATGGGCCTCATATATATCAAGGTGGGCGTCAACAACGGGCCTCATACATCACATCAAGGTGGGCTTCAACAATGGGCCTCGTATATCGCATCGGCCTAATCAAATGAGCCGAATCAAATGGGCCAAGTCGAATGGGCCAAACACAATTCATCTATTTTTTTTAGAAATCAATATATATATATATATGAGTGTGTGTGTGTGTGTGTAAAAAAATGAATCATATCAAAAGATCAACTAGACTGCACTCCAAATAACAACGGTGACGATGATTTCCACCATTAAAATTCTCAAGGCCCACCATAACATTTATATTCCATCCAATCTGATCATAAGGTCACACAGACCTGAATTAAGAGGAAAAAAATCCCCTATTAGTCCAAAACTTTTAGAATCCAAGGGTTTCAATGGTAGTTGTTCATGTAAGACCCGTATCCTAGTATGTACTGTTCCGTCGACTCCCACGATTCTTCCCGTCGAATTCCGGCAACCTGCGACCGATGATCAACGTTTACGCTCGACCCTAAGTCGTATCCCGTATATCAGAGTCGGCTTGACTCGAAACTTATATCTTTGCGACAGCACCGTCGCTACGGTTCCAATGCCGTGTCTTGCATACCGATCTGATACCCTGACAGGGAGATGTGGACCCGCGTTCAGTTTGAGAAAACACCACGTGTTTGCAATCCCAAGAGAATCTCTACGACATGTCAAATCAATCAATCAATCAATGCTTTCTTTCTTCCCAAGTCAAGCAACCACCAAGTCAACTCTTTCTCACCCTCTCTCTTGCACACCCATACATGTCAAGTACCACATCACCTCACATCCATCACTCCATCACCCATCACCTCCCTTACAACTCTCGCTCTCTCCCTCATTTCCCAACACAAATTCCAAGCACCAAAGAAGTGCACATCCATGCATTCCAAGAGAGAAAAGTGAGATGTATGTGGCCCACTTTCCATCTCAAGATCTCTCATCCTAGCCATTCAACTCTCATCACCCTCTATCAAAGTGAAGCACAAGGAGACCGGCGTTCCAACGGACCAAGAAGATCGAACGGTGGGTGCTTCTATAGGCTAGTTTTCATGTTTTTATGATGGGCCAAGTGAGGCCTACCGATCGATGGTATGGATCTCACTTTGGACCCTAAGATGTGGCCGATAGCCCACCTTGATTATCATGATCATTCCATGATGGGACCATTCTCCATGGACCCCATCATGATGTTTACTTTTTAAGTTTGAAAGAGGTCATCTAGACCTTTCATTTTGGTGGAGGAGGAATCTCCACCGTTGATCTTTAATTTGATGGGCCCACATGTATTGGGACCCACTTGATGTATGATTGAATGCAAGGGATGACTCAGAGTGACGGAGCCCTCCATCACACGTGTCCCTCTCTCTTCCTATCTCTCTTTCTATAAGACCCATGTCCTAAACTGTATCGTTCCGTAAGCTTCTGCAGTCCTTCCGGTCGAATTCCGCCAACCCGCGATCTTTTACCGGCATTTACGTGCAATCTTGAGTCATGGCCAGTATATTTGAGTCGGCTTGAGTCGAAACTTGTACCGTCATGACTGCATTGTCGCCACGGTTCCAACGCCGCATCTCGTGCGCCAATCCAATGCTTAGATCATAAGTTGTGGACCGCGCATGATAATGGTCGTGGACCGCGCGTTGCGGGACCCACCTATCCAGATTGCACATTTCCCTAGCAACCATCATCATGAGGATGATGTCATCCTAGGGGTGACATCACCCTAGGTATAGCCCTAGCCCATAGCCCTAAGCATGCTCTTACAACTCATAATGACCTTAGCCCATGCCTCCCTTACAACTCATGATTGCCTAGCTAGAAAAGAAGCAATCATTTCTCCTTTCTCTCTCTCTTATCTCTCTCCCTCCCTCTTTCTTTGTTATTTTCCTAGTAAGAGAGAGCTCCCAACGTTCATGAGAGCTCTCCATTTCCAACCCTTTTGCAAGCTCTTCACCCCCCAAATCCAACCCTCCAAAATCAATCCCAACCATTGAATCCTGTTCCCTTGGAGCTCTAGATCACATTGGTGGAAGAAGAAGTCCAAGCTCTAAGGTGGGTGCTTCTTTCTCCCACTCTCTCTTTCCTTATTTCTTTGTGATGGTGTGGTCATGTGACCCACTTGAATGAACCCCACCATGAGGCATGTATTCTATCCAAACCATCTACAAGTGGGGCCCACTTTATGTGTGTAGTATCCACACCATCCTCCATGAGATGGCCCACCTAAGCAGGGCCCACCTCTAATGAATATGCTAAGTCCAGCGTCCAGGGACGCTGGACGTTTGTTGGAAAGAAAAATAAATATTGGCTTGGTTCCAAGCCAATGGGGGTAGCCCACTTATATAGGCCCCACCTTGATGTATGTATTCGATCCACGCCGTCCATTCCTTTCCCAAGCTCATTTTAGGCGTTGAGCTGAAAGATGAGACCAATCAGACCTTCGGGCGGGCCACACCATAGCAAATGGTAGTTTTCACCATTAAAAACTCCTCTAATATTTTTATACGCCAAAATATGCCCAATATTGAACTTGTTTTGCTTGTTTTGAGCCGTGGAGGGCCATTGGACGGGGTAGATTTACCTAATGTGGGCCCCACATGAGCAACCCTTAGAAAAACCAGAAAACAACAAATAAATAAGAAAAATTCATAAGCAGCGTTGCTGCTGTTGTTAGAATTGCAGCAGGCATTGCCTGCGCACGCACAGGAGGACGAGCGAGCCGATAGCAACCCACGGCTCTTGCCATGGGCCCCACCATGATGTGTGTATGACATCTAAACCGTTCATGAGGTGGGTCCCTGCTTGACGTGGGCCCCCTCCAAAACTCTGGCCCATCCAAAGCTCAGATGGCCCACATCACAGGAAACAGTGTGAATTGAACTGTCTGCCATTGAAACACTTGTTGGGTCCACAGGAGTTTTGGATCAAAATGAATTTGTTTTTCCCTTTCATCCAGGTACGGGCAACCTTATGAATGGGTTGGATGGAAGATAAACGTTATGGTGGGCCCCACGTGGGACCCACAGTGATGTATGTGTTTCTTTTGCACCGTCCACTGACGATGGACGGTGGCAACCCACCATGATAAATGTGGTCCCTGGACGTGGACATGAGGCCCACACATGATGTTTATGTTTATATCCACACCGTCCAGTGACCTGGACGGTGGAAATCACTTTGATGTATATGCTCTATCCACGTCATCCACCTGGATGCGGTGTGCCCTACCCGTTGATGCATGCGTTCTACATCTGCATCGTCCATCCGTGGATGCTGGGCCAGCAGCCCGTATGTCCAGCAGCACCCAGCTACTGTGCTGACGCTAGCCTCATCCTGAGGCATGTGCTATATTCAACCGTCCTTTCATTTGGCACATGTGGAGCCATCCCACACACACTGCACGTGTGGGATGAGACCCACCTTCAGGTATGTATTTTACATCCCAGCTGTCTGTCCGTTTTACTAGACGGTGGGACGTCTACAAATTCCGTGGGCCTGACCATCAGGTGACCGTCCATCAGGTGGTGGTCCCACGTCAGCCGATCAGATCAAGTGGTGGTCCCACGTCAGTCGATCAGAGGGTGTGATCATGAGGTGTGTGTTTTATCACACTGCCCATTTAATGGATGAGCAGCACCTAGCTGCTGTCGTACATGACGTCAGCAGGTTATGTAGGACCCACCTCGCTGTGCATCCACATTGTCCATTTGGACAGTGTGCTGTGAGCCTCACCATGCTCTGCAGCCACACCTTCCATCTGACGTGTGCTGGGTGGGCCACCATGACGTGTGGGTTTGATCCACACCGTCCAGTTTATTGGATGGTAGGACCCACCTTTGATGTATGTCTTTCATCCAACCGTCCATCTGGGCATGGGCCACCTAAATGTATATCTCCACCGCCCATTGCCATATGGGGTCCAGAATGATGCATGTCTTTCAGCCAGATCATCCGTCTGGGCCCTGCCCGTGTTGCAATTCACACCATCCACTGTTTGGGACGGTGGGACCCACTGCAGTGTGTTTTATCCTCGCCATCAGCCCAGACTGTGGGACTCCACCGTGATGGTTGTATTGCACAGCATCCATCTGTGGGGCTAGCTGTGATGTATTTGTTATCCATGTCGTCCAACTATATAGACCCCCACCAGTAATTCACTTGTGGTGTCAACGTCAACAAGTTTGGCCTGATCATGGGTATGAGTTATGTCCCAACCGTTCGTCCATATGAACAGTGGGTCCCACGCTGCATGATGTCAGTAAGTTATGTGGGTCCCATTTGATGTATGTGTTCTTCACATCGTCCATCTGTTTTGCCAGGACCCACCATGTTTCATCCACACCGTCTAGGGGGTCTGGACGGTGTTAGACAATGTTGGATAATGCTGATTTACATGGACAATGTTTGGGCGGTGTTGATCATCACTGGTGCGTCATGTGCTAAATAGAATGATAGTGTATAATGATACACATGTTGCACCTACCACTATTGAAATGATTTTAGATGTAATCCAAGCTGTCACCCACATCCTAGTGGGACCCATCGTGATGTATATGTTATCCAGACCGTCCTTTGGCTGGACCGTTGGTAGGCCCAGCTATGATGAGTAGGCCCACTTACTGCATGTACAAGGCCCACTTGTGATGTATATTTGAGGCTCGCCTATTGTGTATTTGAGGCCCGTGTGATGAGGCCCATACGATGTATTTGAGGCCCAGGTGCAGGGCCCACCTGTTGTGTATTCATGGCTCTCTTTGGCGTGGTCCATTTAGCTGTATCTGTGGCCCTTGTGAGGTGTATTGGGCCCATTAGTGCGGCCCATGTAATGCAACCCATGTAATGCGACCCACTTGATATTCAAGGCCCATGGGCAAGGCTCAAAGTGATGTATTCAAGGCCCATGGGCGAGGCTCAAAGTGATGTATTCAAGGCCCATGGGTGAGGCTCAAAGTGATGTATTCAAGGCCCATGAGCATGGCCCATTGTGATACACTCGAGGCCCTTATATGAAGCCCAATGCAATGTATGTGAGGCCCAATGTGATGCATGTATATCCACTGCGTTGCGTATAAATCCCTTATGTGGGCCACTCCTTGGGAGCAATGTTGGTTAGATGTCCACATTGAGGGGCAATGATGGTTAGACGTCCTTATTGTGACCTTCCCTTAGGCCTTGTTAGGCCCGTTCTCTTCGTGGGTTAACCCAAATAAGTGGGCCCCATTCGCCATAGATGAATGACTCTATGCTATCAAATTTGATATAACCACGGCCGAGTGCCGATCTTTATACTATGGTTAATCGGCTGATCACCTATGAACCCCGCTTTGTTTATCTGCTGATTATCGATGCCAATTATCAAGGCCATTTATCTTGACCAATTACCGATTAGCGATCAAGGCCGTTTATCTTGGCCGATTACCGATTAGCGATCGAGGCCGTTTATCATGACCGATTGCCAATTAGCGATCGAGACCGTTTATCTTGACCGATTGCCGATTAGTGATTGAGGCCATTTATCTTGACCGATTGTCGATTAGCGATCAAGGTCGTTTATCTTGACCGATTGCCGATTAGCGATCGAGGCCGTTTATCGTGACCGATTTGCTGATTCCGATTATTGACCGATTTTAATTGTCGAGGCCGATTATCGAGACCTATATGGTGTATATGCGACCCGTAGTTAAGGCCCTTTGTGATATGTGTTAGTCCCATGTGAAAGGCCCATCGTAATGTGTATTAAGGTCTTGAGTGAGGCCCATGGTGTTGTATATTTAGCCCTTGTGTGAGGTCATGGGTCCATTATATGTTAGGATCTATGAGGGTCATTCCTCGGGGGCAATGTTGGTTAAATGTCCACATTGTCGAGGTTGATTGTCGATGTCAGTCATTGATACCGATTATGAGTATGTGACTGCATAGCATCATGATACATGCCCATACGCATCATCTGCATGTTTGTTATGAGATGTGGTTGACCATTGCATATTTCATTAGACAGATTGTTATGAGACTCCCTGATAGGCGGAGGTTATCTCACATGAGCGCATGGTATGCGCAGGATTGATGCATGACTGGATTGTATGACTCATGCATCTTGAATTGTGTACCCTAGTGACATCAGGATTGTAGCCTCTACAGGCATATCGTGGATGGCCAGACGGGATACCGAAAATTTGTTCTACATGGGGTGCTATAGATATCCCTGGGTGAAAGTCCCTAAACCCTCTTGGTTCCAGAGGTTGCTCCAACATCTAGACCGAGTGGTTGCATGAGCGCATGAGGGTCGTATACAGTTAGACCGCGTCTCCCACTATGTCGTGGTCGGTTGGAAGGAGGTACGGCCTTACCTGCCTGAGAGGAGGGGGCAATGCTAGGCTGAGTCTGACCAGCTCAAGGAATGGGTCCGCTATCGACGAGCAGAGCCCGATATTGGCAGGTGGATAGTGAGGTCTCTTCCACTCACCTTGTTGCGCGCGATGGGGCGGCAATCTGATTTGGAGTGTAATAGACCCTGGTGATTTCTCAGAGAGTAACTATACTGATATGTGGACTTATTGAGCAGGAATTGCATATTCATTCATTCATTCCTTCACTATCCACTCGCGCTGGTGGTGCGTAACTATTTGTTGCATGTACCTTCGCATGACCAGGATTTCGGTTAGGCGCGCGACTAACCTGAGATTAGGAGTTTACCACATTGAGTCTGACTACCAAATTTAGGTATGGGACTGATTTGAATAGAAGTCCTTTGTGGTGGACCTCGCAGTCTGCGATACTACGTACTATCATCCCGACTTCACACTCCAGCATGGTCACTACATTCGCACCGTATACTACATTGCATCCGCAGTACTTAGCATTTTGGGTTACTATGTTTCTGCATTTATATGGCCTAGACGGACTTAGCAGGATTTACGTCTTGCATTGTACCCTCGGTATCTGATATTTGGCTCTCTTTGACTCCTCATTTATATGGCTGATCTGAATTGCGTACTCTGATATCGTATGACTCATGGACATACCAGTATAATTTTGCTTACTCTGATATCGTATCTTGCCAGTATTTCTATTTATTTCATTGTCTGATTCATGGCATTGTATTGTATACTTGGCACTTACCTTGTGCACACACTTTCATCACCCTCTAAGCTTTCTATAAGCTTATGCACGATAGATGCGTGCAGGTGTTATTAGGTTGCAGCAGCGTTGAGCTTGGAGCGTGTTGTTGTATTCTGGAGCTTTGATTTCGATATATGTATTTTCTCTTTCAGTATTGTACTCAAATGACTATATTAGTAGATATGTGATGATGATGTTGCCTTTGTGAATTGGGTAATCTTGTGGTTATGCTTATTATGAGTTAAATGTACAAAAAAAAAATCCTCCTTGTAGGATCCCAGGATCGGAATCTGGCGTATGGACGCTAAGAGCCGAGAATGGGGTACTACGGAGGCTGTCGGCACCGGATTCGATGATCGGGATTCCTGCGAATCCGATTTTCGGGTTTGGGGCGTGACACTTTCCCTCTCTTTTTCATATTTTTTTATGAGTGATAATGTAGCCATGTGGCCCACTTGGATGGACCCCACCATGAAGCATGTATTTGGTCCAAGTCATTTGTAGGTGGGGCCCACTTTATATTTGTGTTGTATCCACATCATTCGTGCATTTGGTGGCCCACCTGAGAAGGGCCCACCTTAAATGCATGTGTTGTGGCCAAGCCATCCAGCGTTCAGAGACGCTAGACGTGAAATGAAAACCAAAATATTGGCTTGGTTCAAGCCTTGGAGTAGGTCGCTCATGTAGACCCCAGCTTGTTGTATAAGTTTAATCCATGCCGTCCATTCCATTCCCAAGCTCATTTTAGGTGTTGAGCCAAAAAATGAAGTCAATCCGACTTTCTGGTGGGCCATAGCTTAGAAAACAGTGGTTTTCATCATTAAAACGCACTCTGATCTTTCTACACCCCCAAAACATATTGAATATTGGACTTGTCTGATTGGTCTTGAGCTATGGAATCTAATGGATGGAGTGGATTTTTCGGATAAGAGCCCCACATATGAAAAACCACAAAAGGAAAGAAAAACAAACAAAAAAAAAAAAGATACACAAGCAGAAGCGGCTGCTGCCGCTGGATGACAGCAGCGTCCTGCGCTGCTATGGGTGGACGGGTAGGGACCCACAGTCCCAGCCATGGGCCCCACAAAGATGTATGTTGGGCATCCATACCATGCATCTGATAGACCCCTTAGGGCAGTGGGCCCCCACCAAAAATCAGTCGTATAAGCAGCTCGGGTGGCCCACACTATAGGAAACAGTGTGAATGAACGTCTGCCCTTGAAACCCTTTTTGGGTGTCACATAAATTTTGGATTAATATAAAATTTGTTTTTCCTCTGCATCCAAGTCTGCGTGACCTTATGAACAGATTGGATGACAGATAAACGTTATGGTGGGCCCCACCTGGGACCGTCAATGATGTATGTGTTTTATTGGCACCGTCCACGGCAGTAGACGGTGGAAACCACCACGTATGTGTTTTAGAAATGCCGTCCAGGCAATTGCTGGACGACCAGTAGGCCCCACCCTTGATGTCGGTGTTATATCCAACCGTCCTTCCATCTAGTGAGCCACATGTGTGGACCCTACCATGAGGTATGTGACCCACCATAATTCATGTGTCACCTCCAAACCGTCCAACCATTTGGCCAGCTTGTTTTACAGACTTGAGACAAAAAAAAATAGACAGATCTAGGATTAAGTGGACCACATAGCAAAAGTAGTGGAGAGTGAGCATCTGCCATTGAAACCTTTTGTTTCACGTAAGTTTTGGATCATTAGGAGATTTCTTTCCTCTTTATCCAGGTCTGTGTGACCTTATGGCCAGATTGGATAGAAAATAAATGATACGGTGGGCCTTGGGAATCTTAATGGTGGAAAATCACTATCTCCACTTATCTTTGGGTATGGCCCATTTGATATGCATGGGGCCCAATTGGTGTGGCCCATTGGATATACATAAGGCCCATGTGATTAGGCCCATTTTGATGTATTTTAAGGGCCCATGGGTCGAGACCCATTGTGATGTATAAGGGCCCGTGGGTTGAGGCCCATTGCGTTGTATTTGGAGCCCATGGGTTAAGGCCCATTGTGATGTATTAGGGCCCATGGGTTAAGGCCCATTGTGATGTATAAGGGCCCGTGGGTTGAGGCTCATTGTGCTGTACTTGGAGCCCATGGGTTAAGGCCCATTGTGATGTATTAAGGCCCATGGGTTGAGGCCCATGGGTCGAGGCCCAATGGGAGGTATAGAAGGTCTATTGCATTGTGTGATTCCACCATGGTTTATGTAATGACATTTATGATGGGCCACGCCATGGGAGCAATGTTGGTTTGATGTCCACATTGAAAGAATAATGTTGGTTAAATGTCCGCATTATAACTCTTCCTAGGGCCCATTGATAGGCCCATACTTGTTGTGTGTAGGCCATCAAGGCCCATCTTCATTGTGAGGATAGTTCATCACCATATAAAATGCCTAGCATAACTCCATGATTCTTGCCCATACGCATCATATGTATGCCTGATATGAGGAATGTTTGATCATAGCATACGCCATTGGGCAAACTATTTACGGGACTCCTTATGAGACGGAGTGCCCACATTATCGCGCTGTACGCGCAGGATTGCTGCATGACTGGATAGTGTGACTCATGCATCTCGCATACATGTGACTTGATCATTATATGCCCTAACGACATCAAGGTCGTGGCCTCCACAGACACATCGTGGATGGCTAAATGAGACACCGAAAATACTTGGTTCTAGCACTATGGGCACTTAGGATGTCCTTGGGTGAAAGTCCCAGAATCTTTCGAGGCCAGGAGATGCTCCAATGACTAGACCGAGTGGATTATGAGCGTCGGTGCCTATACCATGAGGCCGTGTCTCCCACTGTGTCGTGGTCGGTTGGAAGGGGGTGTGGCCTTATCCACCCGAGTGAGGGGGCTGTAAGCTAGGCTGAACATGACCAGCTCGTAAATGGGTTTGTTATCGACGAGCCGAGTAGGTATTAGCAGACTGCTGGCTAAGCAGATAGTGAGGTCTCTTCCACTCACTGGGCTGTGCAGCTAGGGAGGAGGCAGTCAGTGTGAAGTGTATTAGACCCCGGTGATATCCAGAGAGAAACTGTACTGATATGTGTACTTGATGAGTACTGGCTTACTTGGATTGCATCTCGCATATGACATTCAGCTATGTAGGCCTCACATTGCATTGGTATGGCCGACAGCATTCATTTCCCACATCGCATGGCCTTGGTATGGCCGATAGCATTCATGCCTTGCATCACATAGCCTTGGTACGGGTGGTTGTATTCATGGACTTACCACATATTTTCACATTATTCTGATATTGTACACTTGGCACTTGCCTTATGCATACACTTACACCACCCTCTAAGCTTTTGTAAGCTTATGCACGACTGTTACGTGCAGGTGGCATTGGATCGCAGCAGCGCTAAGGCAGGAGCGCACGTCTAATTATTTTGGAGTTTTGATCACCCTGTATTTCCCTTCCCGCATTGTACTTAAAGTTTTTGATATAGTGGATATATGGTGATGTTGTTTTGTGACTTGGTTATGCTTGTGGTTATGCTCCAATACTGAGAATCCTCCTTGTAGGATCTCAGGATCGAAATCTGGCATGTGAGTACCGGAATTCGAGAATGGGGCACTACGGAGGCTGTCAGCGCCGGACTCGGCGAACGGGAATTTTGTGAGCCCGCTTTCCGAGTTTGGGGCATGACAGTTCAATCCCATTGTTTCTATAGTGTGGTCCACGTGGTACTAGATCTGTCTTATTTTTTATCTCAAGCCTTAAAATGAGCTTTCAAAATGGTTGGACGGCTTGGATGTAACACATGCATCATGGTGGGTCCCATAGATGGATGGCATGGATAAAACAGGTGGGATCCACGGAACTTGGTGACGCCACTACAGCAGCTATGTAGCTGGAGTGAGGTACACCAGTCGTCTCACCTCCACCCACAGGGATAGTGTGGGTAAAACGCTTACATCAATGGGTCCCACATGGGGCCCACCATAACGTTTATCAGCCATCCAATCCATTAATAAGGTCACACAGACCCGGATGACTAGGAAAAACAAGTTTCATAATGATCCAAAACTTATGTGACACCCAAAAGGGTTTCAATGGCAGACGCTCAATCATCACTGTTTCCTATGACGTGGGCCACCTGAGTTCCACATACGGCTGATTTTTGGGGTGGCCCACTGCCCTCAGGGGGGCTACCAAATGCACGGTGTTGATGTCCAACACACCTCACGGTGGGGCCCACAGCTGGGACCCAACAGTCCCTGCCCCTTCACGCCACACGCAGCGCAGGACACTGCTGCGCATCCTCTGACAGTCAGCAGCAGCAGGCGTTGCTGCTTTTTTTTTCAAAGTATTTCCTAGGTGGGGCCCGCACCAAAAGAATCCACCCCACCCATTGGATTCTACAGCTCATAACAGATCCAACAAGCCCAATATTGAGCATGTTTTGGTGTATAAAAACATCAGAGTGAATTTTAATGATGCAAACCGCTGTTTTCTATGCTATGGCCCGCCAGAAAATCGGATTGACTTCATTTTTTGGCTCAACGCCTAAAACGAGCTGAGGAATGGAATGGAGGCGTGGATTAGATAAATGCATCAAGGTGGGACCTGCATGAGCAACCCACCCCAAAAGCTTAAACCAAGCTCATATTTATGTATATTTTTTTTCCATTCTGTTGTTGTCAGTACACCCCCCTGTCTGCTCACGGTTCACTGGACCACGTCCAGCGTCCAAGGACGCTGGACGTGTGAATGTCCATCAAGGTGGGTTCCACACATACGTGGCCCACTTGATTTAGATCAATCTAGCATTTGTGTTTTCCCATTGCCATAAGGTAGGGCCCACATGGTTTGGACAACCGTGGGGTCCATTTGATGAACAGTTTGGACATCACATAACTCATTAAGTGGGCCACAAAATATAGGAAGGAGAGAGAGGGAGAGAAAAAGAGAGAGAGAGAGACACGTGATGTGGAGGGACCCCGGCACTATGGGCCCTCCCTTCCGTGATTTACAACGTACATCAAGTGGGTCCCATTACATATGGGCCTACCGATCAAAATCAACGGTGGAGATCCTTTCTCCACTGAAATGCAAGGTCTAGATGACCCTATCCATGCAAGGAAAATAAACATCATGATGGGGTCCATGGCGAATGGCCCCATCATGGGATGATCATGGGAATCAAGGTGGACCATCGGCCACATCTAAGGTCCAAAGTGAGA
The DNA here is from genome assembly GCF_029962835.1 of Magnolia sinica. Lineage (NCBI taxonomy): Eukaryota > Viridiplantae > Streptophyta > Magnoliopsida > Magnoliales > Magnoliaceae > Magnolia > Magnolia sinica. The sequence goes on along the minus strand of NC_080582.1, from coordinate 33,321,357 downwards.
TCCATATCATCAATCGGTAAGCCTTACTTGGCCCATCATAAAAACATGAAATCTAGGCCTATAGAAACACCCACCGTTCGATCTTCTTGGCTCAATGGAACACCGAGCTCCTTATGTCCCTCTTTGATGGAAGATGATGAGAAATGAAGGGCTAGGATGATAGATCTTGAGAGAGGAAGTGGGCCACACAACACTTTTTTTCTTAGAAGTGCTTGGACGTGCACTCCTTTGTTTACTTGGAATTTGAGTATGAGAGAGAGAGGGAGAGAGTTGACTTTGGGGTTGCTCTTGTACTTAACATGAGGTGATTGATTGATTGATGGGACATGTTGTGGAGATTCTCTTGGGATTGCAAACGCGTGGTGTTTTCCTCAAACTGAATGCGGGCCCACATCTCCTGTCCTGGGTATCGCTTCGGCACGCGAGATACAGTGTCGGAACTGTGGCGATAGCGCTGTCGCAAGGGTACAAGTCTCAGGTCGAGTCGACTCTGATATACGAGACACGACTCAGGATCACGCGCAAACCCCGATAACAGATCGTGGGTCGCCGGAATTCGATCGGGAGGACCATGGAAACTTATGGAATATTACGGGCTAGGATACGGGCCTCACAAGAAGCAAGTTGATGAACTTCTTAGGAAAGGGTTCATTTAGGAGAGCACGAGTCCATGTGTTGTGCCAGTCCTTCTGATGCCCAAGAAGGATGGCACGTGGCATATATGTGTGGAGAGCAGGACCATCAACGAGATTACTGTTAAGTATCAACTTTCTATATCATGTACGATATTTTGGACATGTTGGCCAATGCCACAATTTTTTCTAAAATATACATCAAGAGTACCATATCCGTATTCGCCCAGGTAATGAGTGAAAAACGCCCTTCAAGATGAAGGATGGGTTGTACAAGTGGCTAGTCATGCCCTTTGGGCTAACCAATGCCCCAAGTATATTTATACAGGTGATAATCTAGGTGTTGAGACCCTTCATGAGGAAGTTCCTAGTTGTGTCCTTTGACGACATCCTTATTTATAGTATGACTAAGGAAAAACACCTCCACCATCTAAAGTAAGTGTGTGGGATCCTTAGGGCAGAGAAGTTATATGTCAACCTCAAGAAGTGTTTGTTTTTGTCTAGTAGTGTCATCTTCTTAGGTTTTATCGTGTCATCTAAGGGCATGTCTGCGAATCGCGAGAAAGTCAAGGACATAGTTAGTTGGCCTGAGCTGCATAATATTCATAAGGTGCATAACTTCTACAACTTAGCCACCTTTTAGAGACGGTTCATTAAAGGGTTTAGTTCTATCATGGCTCCCATTACCAATTGCATTAAAAAGGAGGAGTTCCAATGGGCTAAAGCAGCCTCTAGGGTGTTAAGGAGATTACTAAAGCTCATGTCATGTGACTTTTAGATTTTTTTTTAAGGCTTTTGAAGTCACTTGTGATGCATTTGGTATATGTATAGGTAAAGTGCTTAGTCAGGAAGGGCACCATGTCGCTTTCTTTAGCAAAAAACTAAATGAAATGAAACAAAAGTATTCTACCTATGACAAAGAATTTTATGCGGTAGTGCGGTCCTTGCACCATTAGCGACATTATCTATTACTACAGGAATTCGTCTTATTTTCTGATCATGAGCCTTTGCGCTCTCTCAACTCGCAAAAGAAGTTGAACCCGAGGCATGCCAAGTGGGTCCAATTTCTCCAAGAGTACAGTTTTTTGTTGAAGTACAAGGCCGGGGTTGAAAATAAACCTACTGATGCATTAAGTTGTAGGGTCGCGTTACTCCACTCCATGAGCATCGAAGTCACTGGGTTTGAGCATATCCTAATTGCCCAGATTTTAGAGATGTGTACATATCATTGTTAGATGATCAGTCTAGATGTACTTTTGACTTTGTCGTGGTCAGTGAGTTTTTGTTTAGAAATGATAAATTGTGTATACCCCGCACATCCATCCGTGACTTGTCTGGGAGCTTCATGCTGGAGAGATAGCTGGTCATTTTGGGTGTGATAAGACTATTTCCCTTGTAGAGGAATGTTTTTATTAGCAAAGTCTCAAGTGAGACATGGCTAACATTATAGGGCAATGTAGGACTTGTCAACTAGCAAAGTAGAGGAAGCAAAACATAGGTTTATATACACCTTTTCGAGTCCCCCACACCCCATGGGTTGATATTTGCATGAATTTCGTGCTTGGGCTCCCCAAGACGATTAAAAAGCATGATTTCATTTTTATAGTTGTGGACCATTTTTTTGAAAATGACTCACTTTCTCCCATGTTCTAAAATGTCTGATGCTACTAGCATGGCAAAAATATTCTTTAAGGAGATAGTTCATCTACATGGTTTTCCGAAGACCATTATGTCAGATCGAGATGTGCGGTTTATGAGTTATTTTTAAAAACTCTATGGCACATGATGGGGACTAAGTTACAATTCTCTTTGGCATACCATCCTCAGACTGATGGTCAAACGGAGGTTTTCAATCAAAGCTTAGAGAATCTATTATGATGTCTGGTTGGAGACTATATTAGAACCTGGGATGTGCTTTTACATATAGCCGAGTTTGCATACAACAATTCCATCAATATGTCCACAGGAATGAGTCCATTCGAGATAGTATTTGGATACAAGCCTAGAACGCCTATAGATCTCATACCCATGTTCGTTTCACATAGGCCATCTGAGTCCGCAGACGCATTTGCACGACATATTCATGATTTGCATAGTGAGATCAAGAAGTACATTAATGCTAGTAATCAACATTATAAAATCTCTGCAGATTCACATCATAGGTTTAAGGAGTTTTAAGTGGGTGATTATGTTATGGTCCGCATTAGGCCCTCAAGATTCCCACAGGTTATCGTGAGGAAATTACATGCCCGTAGTGCAGGTCCATATAAAATTTTGACAAGAGTGGGCCCAATGTGTATGTTGTGGATCTTCCATCTCATATGGGCATTAGTGCAACATTCAATGTGGAAGACCCTGTGCCTTATGATAGACCCACACATCTATCTTTTAGCTCTCTTGCAAACTTTTTTCCTATCCCAGATGATGGTGTCCCTCACCCTATCCCCAGCTCATGGCATTTACCAGGCTTTACTTCCCACCCATTGCCTTCTCTTCCATCATTACCTAATTGAAAAGAAGAGATCAAGGATGTTCTGGACCACCAAGCTATCTCTACTCACCATGGAGGATATCAGAAATACCTCATGAAGTGAAAGAACATGCTAGAGTCAAATGACACTTGGATTACAGAGGCAGAGTTCCAGTGCATTGATCCTAACCTCCTCAAGCGTTATCACAGCTTTATTTCGCCAGTGGCGAATTCTTCTCAGCCAGAGAGAATTCATGGGGACATCAGAGGACCTACTCAGTGTACCATAGATGGAGACGACTGCACACATCAGTACAGCTTTCTTTATGGATGGGAGATGAGTTTTGAATAGGGCTCATCAGGCCATTTTGAAGACCCCACATGCATTGGACGTGCATCAAGAATACCCTACTCTGGAATGATGCATACGTACTGCTTAAGAGATCATTTTAGTCATGAGATTTCTATTTCGTGTCGATCCGACCATTGGATCTTATCGATCAGGCCATTTGACCACCAGATCTTCCTGATCTAAAACCTTTGGAATATGATCTTGCTTTCTTTATGTTTTTTGTTATTTTTAGGATGCATTTGGTGGTTGAGATTAATAATAAATATTTTAGTTTTCTTATTATAGATGATGGGCCACTTCACTTAAGTGAGTGGCATAGTTATAATGATGTTGAATTTTTAATTATAAAATCACAGGGGGTGGAGTTTCAACCCTAGTGGTGTTATTGAGAAAAAAGAAAAAAAAAGAGATCATCTCTTATGTAAATGAATTTTCCTCCTTGTGTTTTAGAGTTTGTAAGAAACCCTCTCTTTCAATTGAATTGTAGAATGGTAAAAGCTTGTTTGGTGGTGGATTCCTTAAGGTACATCATTCATCTTCCTCTTCTCTAAAAGGTATTCTTCTTCTTACATCATTCATCTCTTTTCTTCGAAAGTTATTCTTCTTCTTCTCTTATCTTCCTCTTTTTCTTTCCATTACAACCTTCTAAACCTTATATTCTTTGAATCCCTAAAAACTCCATTCTTAAATTTCCATCTATGAATTCAAACCCTATTCAAAATTTGATTTTTTTTTTTGTTATTTTGGTGAAATTTTTCCAAAATTAGAATTTTTCTCGTATTTATCCACATGATTGTTGTACTACTCATGGTAGATTGGAAGTCCCCACTTTCAAGTGGACCACTCTTGAACTATTTTATATTTTTGTGCACTACGTATGTGAAAACCTAGAATCTTCATGTTATAAATCTGAATTTTTGAATCTATTATGAAGATATGCTTGATTTTACATGGTTGATTGCTTAAATTAATATATAATTGATCTCTCATATTACATCCTATGATAGTTTTCATCATCCTGCATCAAAAACCTAGAAAGTTAACTCAACATAGATGTTCGACCATTGAGTGGACTCTTAAAGACCCTTATGGTTACTGAGAAAGTTTCATTTAAATAACTTAAACGGGCCATGGCACATGTGTATGATTTCTCAACAATTACTATTCAAACAATGGTACTAATTCGGGTTTGAGTCCTTGCATCGGCGGTAGACCCTCCAGAGTTTCAACACAAGGCCTCTTGGGTTTGAGTTCCCCATAAGTGGTGAAATCTCACTATGGTGTGAGCACGGGTGTGTATGTGTGGGGTGCGTGTGTTAAAAAACAAACTTAAAATAAAATAATTTAAAAAAAAAAAAAAAAAAAAAAACAAAGCAATGGTAATAATTCTGAGGCAATCATATGTAAGGCTATCCAAAGAGCTAGCCGTTAGTGTTAGTGTGGATTGGTAAATCCGGAAACAAAGTTGCTCTTGTAGTCATTTTCACCAATACACATGACATTGATTTGTTGTGCACATGCATGGCACATTACCCACATGTGCAACATGAGCAGCATATATGTGTGCCGCAAGCCTACAATCAATACATGTGTCATATTTAACCTTCGAGCATCCCTCATGCACCACATGTGTAAATACTCACATGTACATGCACCACATGTGCTGCATGTGCCATTATGCATGTTCAAGAGAATGACGTGTTATAATACATTTTTAAGTAATCCACATATGCCACATATGCTAATACTAATCTAAGACTAAACTACATATCCAAATGTACTAATATGCCTAGTGTGCACAGGACCTGCGTGTGCTCGTCCATATGGGTTGTTTGACTAATGGCAGATAATACAGTAACATAGTCATCCATGCAAGCCTGATCAAACGCCCTTATCTGGACCAATGTTAAAAACTCTCATCCGAACGAAACTTTGATAACCAAATGGGCCTCAAAACTCCACTAAATCTTTTCTTTATTTGACTCAATATTTGATAATTAAATTTTAAAAAATGATTGCATTAATAGATGTTTAAAGGGTGTTGTTGAATAACACAAATGCCCAATCATCAATTTGGATTGTTCATTCAATAGTATTAATGGGTGCAAGCTATGGTTAAAAGATAATGTCGAGCTGATGATCATTAGGCCAATTTGTTACCTTCCAATCGTTTACAAGTCATAGATCAAATGGTTAGAATCATCAAATCACAATATTACTATTGAATCATGAGTGTTTAGCTTCTCCACTCATAAATGTTTCAAGAAGATCATTGGAGCTATTTTGCTTCTCCACTCAATCTTAATTGTCCATTTTCCATGCTATTGAATTGGATGCTTAGATCATCCCATAGGTGTGATTTTTACACCATGACTTGCTCCTAATTATATGAATGAATGAATGGTTCAAATTGATGATATGTCAATCCTATGTGGCATTGAAAAAGGATAGGGGAGTATGCTAACGAAGCAAAACCCATGTTTAAAATAATTGTCTCATGTGTAAATTATATCTAGTATCTTAAACCAAGATATATAATAATTATGCCCACTCCAGGAAACCTGCTCTGTTGCCAAAGGTTACAGGTACAAAACTTCTCTCTTTTTAAATTTTACATTTAAAATTGAGAGAGAGAGAGAGAGAGAGAGAGAGAGAGAGAGAGAGAGTAGTTTGACCAATGATCCACCATCAGTTTTGTCAAGTTGGGCCAAGTCACTCTCCCAGCAAGGTCCCAAGAGACCCGGCTCCGAATGGTGCTGACTCGTCCTCCTCACATGTGGCATACATCGAGTCATATCTAGACAATCCAAATTGTGGATGGACAAGCCCTTGAGAATCACACTGATTGAGCAATCCTAATCATCGAATTGATGTCTATCAAATGGACGGTGTCAAGAAAACCAGTGAATGGTCCAAATTCAAGGACGAAAATTGGATGGTAATGATCATCCACTCAGTGTTGCTTTTAGGTTATAATCTGTTCAAGATTAACTCAATGGTTTTGATGATCTGGACTTTGGTATAACCATGCCAGGTGTATGGTAGAAGGAACGCTACCATTTTAAAATGGTGATGAAATATCCATGTCTCTGCCCCTTTAGAATATGGATTCTCAGTCCTACGGTTAAGTACTCGAGAGGATTGGCATGTGCTGTACCACTATGGATGGACCAGGACGCGGCTTAGCCAGAGACCCCAACACCCGCCAGCTCGATGGTGTCAAAGCTATGTGGGACCCATCATGATGCATATGTTTATAATCCATGCTGGCCATTCATTTTGTCATCTCATTTTAGGGCATGAGCCCAAGAATAAGGCAAAGCCAAATCTCAGGTAGACCACACCACAGGGAAACAGTATTGATTAAACGTCCACAGAGGTTAGATGGCAAATAAACATTACAGTGAGCCCTAGTAAGTTTTTTACGGTGGATGTTCAATCAGTACTGTTTTCCTGTGGTGTGGTCCACCTGAAATTTGGATCTGCCTCATTCTTGTATTCATGCCCTAAAATGAGCTGGAAAAATGGATGGACCGCGTGGATAAAATACATGATATCATGGTGGGGCCACAGAGCTTTGACACCAGCTAGCTGGCTAGGGCTATGGTCAGCAGCCAAACCCCATCCGGATGGACCCTGCCTTCAAAGAGAACCGATCAGCTGCCGGCATCCAAAGAGAAGTACATGCATTTTCAGACACTAGAAGAGCGTTTAGATTGTAAGTTACTTAATATAAGCTATTTGTGCCTCAAGTAACTTACATTGGTTTCTACTTAATAAGCTGAAGTGATTAAATAACTTTAAGTTAAAACGTTACTTATAATTGATCGTAAACCAAACTTACTTATCTCAAATGAGTTACTTGTCTACTTCTGTAAGACAAGTATCTTATTTGGTGGTATCCAAACGGACCCTAAAAAGCATGCGTGGGAGAGGGAAAAAAAAAAGTGTTCATTTTCCTAGATTTTTAGTTGCTGTGCAAGTTCTCACCTTAAAAATCTCCTTAATAATACAATCTTAACTGTTTGATTTGTGGCCTTTGGATTATTAAGAATGTACGTATGAGAATTTATCACATTCAAGTAAAAGTTATCATGACTCGCCATTGGAATTTTCCAACGTACTAAGCCTCCCTCTAAAATTGGAAGATTCCAATAACTGATTATGACAATTTTTTCTTTTTCTTTTTTAATTATTTTTGGTTAGCTTCTTATCACAGAAGCGACAGTACACACTCCACTGTTAGCCACCCCCACTAGGGAAACGATACCAAGACCATTCAACCATTCTTGTGTTTATCAGTGTGAAGGCCACAAATCAAAAGGTTAGGATTGTCCCGTCGAGGAGATTTGCGTGCCCTACCACACATTCCAATGGTTTAGATTACCAAACCATAGGCCCCACTTGTCAAGATTGACAAGTCGTGTACACCGTACAAAGATGCACCTCGTAATAATCCCCTTCCCCTTCTACAGGATCGATGGAAAAAGTAGACGTTCGAACAAGGAAACATTTACGAAGAAAAGACAGCGACGGCGCGTGTCCAACCCGATAAAGGTCAAATACGAAACGACACGAACCGTCCAGAGGGCTGTGTATGGAAACCTTTTCATGGACCTAGTGGCATTTGGACTCATTTGGCATCCTCATCACTGCATGAACCGTCCATTAGACCCAGTGCACTCTTGGCAGGTTGCCTTGAAAAACATATACTCACTAAATGTTGTATAATATGTTTGAAATACCAATAATTAAAAAAATAAAAGTAAAATTATTTCTTTTGTTTTACCCATAAAAATTACGCTATTCTTAAAGTGTAATTCGTCCCCTTATCAATTGGTAATGGGTTACAGCGAATTGATTTCAAGATAAGACAAGCTTATCTAAATCCTGCATGTAACAATCACGAAGGGTTCATGAACTTCTGGCAAACTCTTTTAGTAGACCTATTTGCAATATTTTTATAAGGAGATAGCTATTTGTGAAACTCAAGCTCATATCAGACCACTCGCACCACAATCGTACCATCTCGCAATGATTCGTGTAAGGTCGCAAGGGAGCGACCACTATGCGACACGATGCGCATGTACGTGCGTGCATTCACGCAACCTGAGCATCTCAATCTCCAAAACTCCAGGTAAGAATACTACACATGTAAGACCTGTAACACCATGAGACTGACCGTACGCTTCAACTTTGACAAAAGCATGTTCCCGGCGGACCAAATCGACGAGTTTTGATTGTTACCCTATTTTAGTATTGCAATACCCCAAAACTTGTACCCTAGCAATCGTGTAACACCCGTATCCTAGTCCGTACTGTTCCGTCGACTCCTACGATCCTTCACGTCGAATTCCGGCAACCTGCGACATATAATCGACGTTTGCGTGTGACTATAAGTCGAATCCCGTAAATTTGAGTCGACTTAATCCAAGACTTGTACCATTGCAACCGCACCGTCGTCGCGGTTCCAACGCCGTGACTCGCGCACCAATCCGATACCCAAGCCGAAAGATGTGGGCCGGCGTTTATTTCGAAGATACGCTGCGCATTTGCAATCCCAAGAAAATCTCTACAACATGTCACATCAATCAATCACCTCATGTCAAGTACAAGAGCAACACATGCTTTCTTTCTCCACAAGTCAAGCAACCTCAAAAGTCAACCAATCTCTTACCTCACCCATCACTCACCTCACATCCATCACTCACCTCACATCCATCACTCCTTACAATCCCCTCTCTCTCTCTCTCTCTCTCTCTCTCTCTCTCTCTCTCTCTCTCTCTCTCTCTTCACATTTTCCAAGTAACCAAGCAAGGAGAGAGGAGTGGACGTCCATGGTTTTCCAAGAGACCAAATGCATGTGTGTGGCCCACTTTTCACCCCAAACTCATTCATCCTAGCCATTCATCTTTCATCACCTTCCATCAAAGTGAAGCAAAAGAAGATCGGCTTTCCAACGGACCAAGAAAATCAAACGGTGGGTGCTTCTATAGCCTAGATTTCATGCTTTTATGATGGGCCAAGTAAAACCTACCGATTGATGGTATGGATCTCACTTTGGACCCTAAATGTGGCCGATGGCCCACCTTGATTATCATGATCATTCCATGATAGAGCCATTCTCCGTGGACCCCATCATGATGTTTACTTTCTAGTTTAGAAAGGAGGTCATCTAGACCTTCCATTTTTGTGGAGAAGGGATCTCCACCGTTGATTTTGATCGGTGGGCCCATATGAAATAGGACCCACTTGATGTATGTTGTAAATCATGCAAGGGAGGGCCCATAGTGTCAGGGTCCGTCCATCACCCGTGTCCCACTCTCTCTCTCTCTCTCTCTCTCTCTCTCTCTCTCTCTCTCTCTCTCTTATTCTTTTCCTTTCTTATGGTATGTGATGATGTGGCTGTGTGGCCCACCTGGATGGACCCCACCATAAGGCATGTATTTTATTCAAGTCATCCATAGTTGGGGCCCACTTTATAAGTGTTGTATCCACTCCATCCCTCATTTGGTGGCCCACGTGGCCAGCCCACTTGAAAGCACAACCGTCCAGCGTCCCTGGACGCTGGACGTTGAAGGGAAAACACAAATAGTAGCCTTGGTTCAAGGCTATTTGGAGGAGCCACTTATATACGCTCCACAATGACATATGGATTCAATCCAAGCCGTCCATCTTCGTCCCCAAGTCATTTTAGGCGTTGAGCCGAAAAATGAAGCTGATCTGACTAACTGGTGGGCCATACCTTAACAAACAGTAATTTTCACTGTTTAAATCCACCTGAAATTTTCTACACGTCAAAACGTGCCCAATATTAGGCTTGATGGATTGGTAATGGACTATAGAATCCATTAGGTGAGGTGGATTCTTCTAATGCAGGCCCCACACCTGAAAAACCGCGAGATTACGCGTTTTTAAAAATTTTAAAAAAAAAAAAAAACAAAGTATGCAGCAGACGCTGCTGCTACTAGAGGCGCAGGCAGCGCCTGCGGCATTTAGGTGGACGGACAGCAGTCCTCACGGCCCAGCCGTGGGCGCCACCATGTTATGTGTTTTGTGTATCCACTCCATCCATTTACCCGGTCCCCTTTGGGACAGTGGGCCCCCCCAAAGCCGGCCATATATTCAACTCAGGTGGCCCACATCATAGGAAACAGCGTGATTGAACGTTTACCATTGAAACCCTTTTCTGGGTCACAGAAGTTTTGGATCCCGTATGAAATTTTTTTTTCTTATTCATTTGGGTCCGTGGGACCTTATCAACGGATTGGATGGTATATAAACGTTATGGTGGGCCCCACATGGGACCCACAAAGATGTATGTGTTTTATTCACACCGTCCAGGTAGACGGTGGAACCCACCAAGTTGTATGTGTTTTATACACTCCGTCCACCCATTCTGTAGGGGCGGTGGGTCCCACTGCTGTTGACATCAGCAAGGTCTGTGGGACCCACGTATGATGTATGTATACCACAAGTCCATCCTTATGGGACCCACCATTGATGTATGTGTTTTACTCACACCATCCACGGCTGTGGACGGTGGAAACCACCATGATGTATGTTTGTATATGCACCGTCCAGTTGCTGGACGGTGCTGTGTAGGCCCCACCTTAGCATCCATGCCACCCACCTGGTGGGCCTCTACCATAATGTAAGTGTTTTATCCCTACCATCCATCTGAGTTGTGGACTATACCATGATGCATATGTTGTATCCAAACCATCCACCCATTTTAAAAGCTCATTTTATGATATGAGCTAAAGAATGAGTTAGGTCCATAGTTCATGTGGACCCCCACCATGATGCATGGGTTGCATCCAAACCATCCACCATTTGGCAAGCTTGTATTACAGGCTTGAGACTAAAAATAAGACAGATCTATAGTTTAAGTGGACCCCACCTTGGTATATGTATGGGGCCCATTTTGATTTATTTATGGTCGTCCATTGAGGCCCACCTTGGTATATGTATGGGGCCCATTTTGATTTATTTATGGCCGTCCATTGAGGCCCACCTTGGTATGTGTATGAGGCCCATCTTGATTTATTTGTGGTCGTCCATTGAGGCCCATATGATATGCCTATGGCCCATGTGATTAGGCTTATTTTAATGTATTCTAAGGCCCATCTTGATGTAGTTATGGCCTATCCATTGGGGCCCACCTTTGATATGTATGAGACCCATCTGTGAGGCCCACCTTTGATATGTTTATGGCCCATCTGTGAGGCCCACCTTTGATATGTTTATAGCCCGTTGTTAAGGCCCACTTGATGTATATGAGGCCCATTTGATGTATTTGGAGCCCATTGTGATGTATTAAGGCCCATTGGGTTAAGGCCCATTGTGATGTATTAGGGCCCATGGGTTGAGGCCCATTTGATGTATTTGAGGCCCATGGGTTGAGGCCCAATGGGATGTATACAAGGTCTATTGCATTGTATGATTCCACCATGGGTTATGTAATGGCATTTATGGCGGGCCATGCCTTGAGAGCAATGTTGGTTTGACTTCCACATTGTAAGAATAATGTTGGTTAAATGTCCACATTATAACTCTCCCTAGGGCCCATTGATAAGCCCATACTTGTTGTGTGTAGGCCATCAAGGCTTATCTTCATTGTGAGGATAGTTCATCACCATATAAAATGCTTAGTATAACTCCATGATTCATGCTCATAGGCATCATATGTATGCCTGATATAAGGAATGTTTGATCATAGCATACGTCATTGGGCAGACTATTTACGGGACTCCTTATGAGACGGAGTGCCCACATTATCGCGCTGTATGCGCAGGATTACTGCATGACTGGATAGTGTGACTCATGCATCTCACATATATGTGACTTGATCATTGTACGCCCTAGCGACATCAGGGCCGTGACCTCCACAGACACATCGTGGATGGCCAGATGGGACACCGAAAATGCTTGGTTTTAACACTGTGGGCACGTAGGATGTCCTTGAGTGAAAATCCTAGAACCTCCTTAGTACCAGGAGATGCTCCAACGTCTACACCAAGTGAAATATGAGCGTCGGTGCCTATACCATGAGGTCATATCTCCTACTGTATCATAGTCGGTTGGAAGGGGGTGTGGCCTTATCCGCTCGAGTGAGGGGGCTATAAGCTAGGCTGAGTATGACCGGCTCGTAAATGGGTCCGCTATCGACGAGCCGGACCCGATATTGGCAGGCGGATAGTGAGGTCTCTTCCACTCACTGGGCTCTGCAATTAGGGAGGAGGCAGTCGGAGTGGAGTGTAATAGACCCCGGTGATTTTCCCAGAGACCAACCGTACTGATATGTGGACTCATTGAGCAGGAATTGCATATCCATTCATTCATTCATTCACTATCTACTCGAGCTGGTGGTGCGTAACTATTTGTTATGTGTACCATCGCATGGCCAGGATTTCGGTTGGGCGCGCGACTAACTTGAGATCAGGAGTTTACCACATGGTGTCTGACTATCCAAATTTAGGTATGGGACTGGTTTGGATAGAAGTCCATTGTGATGGACCCCATAGCCTGTGATACTTCGTACTATCACCCCGACTTCACATTCCATCATGGTCATTTCATTCACACTGCATATTACATTGCATCCGCAGTACTTAGCATTTTGGGTTACTATGTTTTTGCACTTATATGGCCTAGATGAGGTTGATGGTATTCGTGGCTCATCAGGATTTGCATATTGCATTACATCCTCAGCATCTGTTATTGTCTTGTTATGCGTTACATCGCCTAGCCTTAGTACGGCTGATAGCACTCATGGACTTACCAGTATATTTCCACTTACTCTGATATCGTATGATTCATGATCCTATCAGTATTTTCGCTTATTCCGATGATGTATGATTTATGAGCTTTATGGTATACTTGGCACTTATCTTGGGCACACACTTTCACCACCCTCTAAGCTTTTGTAAGCTTATGCACGATAGATGTGTGCAGGTGGCGTTAGGTTGCAGCAGCATTGAGCTTGGAGTGTGCAGCGGTCCTCTGGATATTTGATTTCGATATATGTATTTCCCTTTCCGCATTGTATCCAAATGTTTATATTAGTGGATATGTGATGATGATGTTGCCTTTATGATTTGGGTAATGGTTATGCTCCTTACAAAAAAAAGTACGTTGAAAAATCCTACTTGTAGGATCCCAGGATCGAAATCTAGCATATGAGTGCCGGAATCCAAGAATGGGGCACTACGGAGGCTGTTGGCGCCAGATTCGGCGATCAAAAATTTTGTGAGCCCGGTTTCCGACTTTGGGGCATGACAGACCACGCGTGTGTTACGATTCCAATATCGTGTGGCACGCCCCATTACGACCCATAGATTAGAGCTATAATTTTTTGTGCAATCTGAGGTGGGACGCACAACTTCGCATGGCGAGTGGGGCCCACATGCAAGAAATTTATAAGGGAATCTCTAATAGTTAATATTCATAAATTCTCACTCTACCCTCACAACCTCACCCATACCACCCCAAATACTCTCTTAACCAAAGGACTCAAATTGCCCCTACTTTACCCCCTTACCCAGCACATACACTCCCAAATTGCCCCTACTACCCATACTCCTCTCATCACAAAGTCAAGAGAACCCATACCTTCCATACCCTCTCCCATACCATCTCACTCTCTCTCCCATGCTAATCATTCCCATCTCTCTTTCTCTCTCCATCCTACCCCTCTTTCTTCCCCAATTTCCCTCTCTATCCCACTCCATTCTACAACACCCAAAATGCCAAAACCCCATACGTATCCACTCTTAGTGCAGGAGAGATGAAGAAGAAAAAAATCATCTTGGCCAAGGAAATGTGGACCGCACCCTAGCCCATTGTGATATTTGAATTCCATATAATCGTTCCTTGTTGGACATCACTAGAGTGGTCACGACCCCAACACCCTATACATAAACACATTTTAAAAAAAAATACAATTACGTGACGTGCATACGGAGAAACGTCTGTCCCCTTTTTATGCCAAAGGAATGTGGGACCTACCATGGCTAGAGCTGAGCAGAAACTAACCTGATCTGGCAGGTCCGACCCGATCCGGTGGATCCAACCTGATCCAAACTGAACCGAAGGCCTGGATTGGTGCGATTCGAGTAGGATCAGTCAGATCCAACCGTTCATCAGATCAAGTTCGGATCAATACCAATTTGGACCGATCCGATCCGATTCAAATCTATTAATAAGTTATGTATATTTATTATTTTACCCTAACCCTATATATATATATATATATATATATATATATATATATATATATATATATATATATATATATATATATGCGGTTCCCATGAGGTAGACCTATGTTAGCCCACTGTGATGCGTGTCGAAGATCAAAACCGGCCATAGCTGATTCATTTTAATTTCAACGAATGAAAAGGCAACCCGATATATATATATATATATATATATATATATATATATATATATATATATATATATATCATATATACATATATATATATATAGTACATATATATATGTATATGTACAGATATATATATGTACCATATATATACATATATATATGTACATATACATATATATACATATACATATATATATGTACATATACATATATATACATATACATATATATATGTATATATACATCTATATATATATATATATATATATATATATATATATATATATGTACATATATATATATATATGTATGTATATGTACATATGTATATGTACATATACATATATATATATATATATATATATATATATATATATATATATATTACCTTTTACTTTTTACCCTACCCTCTACCTGCACCCGAACGGTCGCCGAACCCTAGATCCCCAAAATCTCTCTCGTCTCTACCGAATGAGCAAGAGCAGGCAGCCATCTCGATCCCGATCCGGCCACTCCAAACACCACTCAGCAGCTCGGCACACTCATTAGGCCACTCCTGATCCTGATTCCGATCTGGCCACTCCACTCAGCGGATCCAATCATTCATCATCTTCATTCATCAGGTAGATAACCACTCATGTTTATTTATATTTTTTTTATTTTAGGAGCGTAATGGCTCGCTGGTGGACCGCACTGGCTCGCTGTGCGGTCGTGGCTCATGGCCCGACCATGGGCCGCTACCCGTTGGTGGTCCGCCTGCCCTGGCTAGCCATGCGGTCCACTAGATCACTATTGATCGCGTCCGCCTGCACTCGGCAGCAACCCGAACCCGCCTTTGCTCGCTGATGGGTCCATTGGGCACGTTGGTGGTCCCATCTGCCCACCCTGGCTCGCTAGTGGACCAGAATGGCTCACTAATGGGTCCCGGGCTTGCTGATGGGTCCATTGGCTCGCTGATCAAATGGTATGGATTTGTATTAGATGAGATTAAATAGTATGCAATTGTATTAGATGGGATTAAATGGTATGCAATTGTATTAGATGGTATTAGATGGTATTAGATGGTATGGAATTGTATTAGATGGGATTAAATGGTATGCAACCGTATTAGATGATATTAAATGGTATGAAATTGTATTAGATGGGATTAAATGGTATGCAATTGTACTAGATGGGATTAGATGGTATAAAATTGTATTAGATGATATTAGATGGTATAGAATTGTATTAGATGGGATCAAATGGTATGGAATTATATTAGATGGGATTAAATGGTATGAAATTGTAGGTCCGACACCCTACCCTAAACCTAGACCATAACACTAAACCTACACCATAACCCTACCCTAATATTCCTACACCCTAACTCCCTAACCCTTAACCCTTAACCCTTAATCCTTAACCCTAACCCTTAACTCCTAACCTAAACCCTAAACCTGATACCTAACTCCACCCTAATCCTAAACCCTAACCCTAACCCTTAACCCCTAACCTAAATCCCAAACCTTAAACCTAAACCCTAAACCCTAAACCCTTAACCCCTAATCCTAAGCCTAAATCCTAACCCAAAGCCTAACCTAAACCCTAAACCCTAAACCTTAAACCTAACCCTAAACCCTAAACCTTAACCCTAAAATTAAACCATAATCCTAAACTTAAATCCTAAACCCTAAACTCTAAACCCTAAGCCCTTAACCCCTAATCATAAGCTTATTGTTTATTGCTTATTGCTTATTGCTTATTGCTTATTGTTTACTTACTGCTTAATATGTTTGTATAATTAACTAATTGTATTACATTGCTTTTTTGCTTATCTCATTATTAAGCATTGTATACTTAGTTTAATATGTACGTTACTTTTTTACTTAGATTATTATTGTGACTTGTGACTTGTGATAGTGATTTGTGAGTTAGATAATTAGTTACCCATTTGAGGATTTCTATGTGGCCATACATAAATATAGTGTGTTTTTGGTAGCATAGAAATCGCTCAAATTGTCTCATTTTAGATAGTTCAAGGTTAGATGGATAGTATGCTTTCATATAATCTATTTAAATGTTCATGCCTGATCCGCGATCCATCTCCTCATTTCTCTCTGGATATGTTTCTTTAGTTTCGTTTCCAATGCTAAATATCTTCACATTGCTTAGATATTTGGCATCGGAATGTAAAAGAATATCAACTTATCTGGAGAGGCATGGGGAGATGCTGCCGGATTTTCGGCATAGACGTTTAAATGGGAATATGAAAGTATTACAATTTATCTAACTTTGGTCGGATAACTAATTTAGGATTTAATTGTGATTGTGAGTTAGATATTTAGTTACCCATTTAAGAATTTCTATGTGGCCATACATAGATATAGTGTGTTTTTGGTGGCATAGAAACCACTCAATTTGTCCCATTTTGGACACTTCAACATTAAATGGATAGTATGCTTTCATATAATCTATTTAAATGTTAATGTCTGATCCGTAGTCCATCTCCTCATTTCTCTCTAGATATGTTTCTTCCGCTTCGTTTCCAATGCCAAATATCTTCACATTGCTTAGATATTTGGCATCGGAATGTAACAGAAGATCAACTTATCTGGAGAATCATGGGGAGATGTTACCGGATTTTCAGTGTGGACGTTTAAATGGAAATATGAAAGTATTACAATCTATCCAACCTTAGATAGGTAACTAATTTCGAATTTAGTATAACTCTGTTATCATTATATTGTTACTGCTAATATGATTTAGTATATTTCAACTATCAGATGGAAAGTGAGGGTCTTTCCAATACCCCAGGCGGTCGGTCAATTACATCACCGATGATCCTTGAGGATAAAGGATTAGGTCTTGAACTTGAAGAAGTACCCATTGATACTAGTACCTCAGGATCACATATTGCAGGAAAATCGAAAAAGAGATTGGTAGTGTGGGACGATTTTGAAGAAGTAATCCTGAAAAATGGCACCGTGAAGATACAATGTAAGTACTGCAAGAATCAATATGCTAAGCAAGCAAATGGTTCGATTACAACTCTGAAGAAACATATTTTGAAGTATTATAAAAAAGTGAGAAGTCCGGCAGGCCAACAAACACTTTCATTTATGCAATCTGCAGTGGGTTCGTCAAAGGGTACGTTATTCATCTACAAGTATAACAAAGAGCTAGTGAATGAGTTGATGGCCAAGTTAATTATTACCGAAAAAAGACCATTTCAAATGTTAGAGAGTCCTGCTTTTGTCGAACTAGTCAAATGCCTTAACCCCAGATACGAGAAGGTCTCCCATACAACAATAAAGAAAGTGTGCATGAAGATGTTTGAAAGCAAGAAGCTCAAGTTGAAACGAGAGTTGGAAACCCACTACCAGAAAATGGGGCAAAGGCTACGGACTAAAACCGTAGCCATAGGTCTATGGCTACGGTTTTACTCCATAGCACGATCATAGTCGTAGGTGGCATAACAATAGGTCGAAAACCTATGGCTACGGATTTAATCCGTAGCCATAGATTATAATAGTTATAGATATAATCTGTAGCAACTATTTTTTAGCTAAAAGTACCTACAGCTACGGATAGTATTTGTAGCCAAAAGTAGTGTTGTATCCGTAGCAATATGCCAAATTTAATAATAGCTACGGTTAATATCTATATTTATTTCCTACATTTAAAAAAATTTATAATCATTCATTCATTCAATTACCACCTCCATAATCATTCATTTATTCAATTACAATCATTCATTATAGTGCATCACATCCGATATCAACACAAATTTCAGCAAGCAACTTGAGTCATTGACATAGCTGAAATTTCCACGCGAAACACATCAAAATTTATCAAAGAAAAAAAGACCTTGGTTGATACAAATTTTCCCCTAAACCTATCAATAAACCTAAGTAATTGACCTAGAGAAGACTTAGAGGTGTAGACCCAACTTCCAAAGCCATATCTTCATCCCCTGGGATTACTTGATTCTCCATTGAAATTAGAATTTTCTATATTTGTATTGAGAAAGGAGGCACAAGAAATTAATCATTTCAAGCATTTTATGTTCAAAATCCATGTTGTACATCCAAATACCTGTTTTGGGCATGTTGAGCAGGAACTGTCGGCATAAAATCTTTTGATTTGGGCAGAGAGACCTCACTAAACCACTCATGGTTCAAAGCATTTTTTGTTGTTATTCACTACATTGAAAAGTTAAAAAAATAATAATAATAAATAAACAAAAAAAAAGAAGCATTAATCCTCTAGTACATATGCAAATGAACAAGACCCCATGCTTACAACAAAAATTTGTAGATAAACAAAGGACAGTTATGAGCACGGAAAGATGACCCACAACATGTCAAAAGATGAGATGATACAACTGTCAGCCAAAGATTTGCTGATAAAGGCTAAACAAATGTTACCTTCAAAGCCAGCTCTTGGACAAACATCTAAGCAAGTTCTTGCCCCAAACTTTCTGGGATTATTCAAAGACATAACCATCATTACAGTCAATTCAATACTAGTAGGAATGATCACCTACAACCAGTTGCATGTGAACTTCAGATGAAACCACGTTCACGTCATGTGTATGACACATCAGGTTATGCATAAGATGAAGGCCACCTGGCATGGAAATCAGAAAAATTCACTGATCAGGCAGGACAGACATGCACGTTGAATCCGACAGTTAACAGTTCAACGCTCGTTGTTTTCATATAGGGTGGCTTCCTGATGAGCAGGCCGACCTATTTTTTACAGCAGGTGATTGTCATAGGGAGTCCCACCTTATGCATCACTCAGATGTCCTACACATGACACTTTGGCATATGAGCAGGCTTGCATGTGAAGTTCACATGGAACAAGGTAGACATGCATGGCATGAGTAGTTGCACAGAAATAAAGCCAAACCACTCATCAGGCATAAAAGTCAGTGATAAGGCCCACCTATTTCATTGTGTATGATGTCATTGTGTGCACGAAAGTGGGTTTGAAGGAAGCCAAAAGCTGGAGAAAATATCAATATTCAGCACATAAAACATTTTCAAATAGAATATGAACCAAGATAGACACAATAAATCTACCTTTTAGGAAAGAATCAACAAACTTCCCCCCATACTTCACTACCATTGCATGCATAGCGAACAATTTGAATCACGGAAAAAGGCCCAATCTACTGGCTAGAGTCCTGACCTATCTTAGTATAATACGTCAGGATGTATTCAAGCAAACCTCGATAGAGTTGGCCAACGAGAAAATGCCAGCAAACTGTCAATTAGTTTCATGAACAAAGAGCTCAAGCTAAAATTTTTATCAAAAGTAAAAACTGGTAGTGGTGAATTCTTTCCCCACGTGTGTGTAACCGAACAGTTGTCAAGTTTAACCAGGAGAGATGAACTGCTCAATCACCAATAGTGCAACTACACTGGATTTTTCCAGGGAGTGTTCCAGGAGGCAGTTCATATAATTTGGGTTTTGGTGGTGCAGGCCTCTTTAGTTTGCCACTCTCCTTTTTTGGTAAGGACAAATCTAAGTCACTCTCCAAGAACATAATCAGTCTTCATGTGAAACAGAAAACAAATCATCGTTTCAGAAAATTTCTAAAACTGTCATAACACTTTTCCAAAGCTTTCATTGAACATGAATTTGCTGACACTTGAATCTTTTGGACACATACAGCCTCCTTGAACATTATTTGAAGTCCATGCTAAAAGAATCCAAGACCACTTTCTTAAGTTGCAAAACAGATCAGCTAGCTACTTTCTAGTTTCATGGAGTACAGATAATACTTTACCATAGAGCCACAACACTATTTTCGTTTGGTAACAATAGCTCTATTAACATAATCACAGGAGAAACAGAGAAAGCAATAGATTACAAAAGGGGAAACTGTCCCAAGAGTCAAAAGTGGCATCTTTAGCTGGCATATTGATTTCAGATTTGCCTTCTTTTATGAGCATCAGTTCCAAATTTACTTCTAGACAAATATAGTAAAAAAAAATGGAACACACAGTAATGCACATAAAGATCTTTAAAAAAACACTATTCAATGTGGTTCACAATAAATAAATAAATAAATATCACTCTTCAAATAATACCATAGATGATCCAATCCATCTCGTTGCATCAGTACTCCTAGAGCACTTAGAGCTCCAGTACTCCTTGCATCAGTCCATTTGGATAGTCCGATTGACTGATTTGAACTATCCATTAAGTACAAAACACATTTCATGGTCCACCATGCAAAACTCTCACTGATTAGATGATCCAATCCATCTTGGTTTGGCCTCCTTTTTTTTTACATCTACACATTTGCTAAAGATGGATGGCATGTCCATCCATTTTTACCCCTCATTTTAGGGCATGAGACGTAGATCCAAATCCCAGGTGGACCACACAACAGAAAACAATGGTAATTGAATGCCAATTAAAAACTTTCTATAGCCCATTGTAATGTTTATTCGTGAATGGTTGGGGCTCAATTCCGTATGCTTAGTTCTTCATTGTGTCACTCTTCTTCTTGAAATTAGCTAGAAATTTGACAAAAGTAACATGCCAGTGAGAAATCAGTTACAAAGATGAAGGAACAAATCTGATCTGGCTTACCTGATAAGTCCTGGCCAAAAAAAATAGATTCTCAAGTGAGATGTACCCACAGCCCCTGAGAAAAGGAAAATCCTTATAATGTTGCACAATTTTTCTGTGACAGGACACATGAGTTGTCCAAACAAATAAGGTATAAATGCATGCCAGAAAGAGAAAGGTAGGGTAAAGGAGTTGATTTGGCATTTAGGATGATCACTTGCCAAAATTAGGTGTTAATCCTCTTCATCAATATATGTGGTGTCAATTTTGTGAAGCATCATGGTTATGTCTTTAGTTTACATAGACGGTACCATTAATTTCTAGAAATAATTCAAGCATTATATGCTTATACACAAATTGAACAGTATATGCAAGCCAATAAGACACCCTTACCAAAATTCAAATAGGTAAAACAATGCTGACTTCTGATTCATAGAGAGGCAACCAACAATTTTATGGAGAGGTCTCCCAGATAAATCCTAAAATAATCAATTTGACAGAAATGAAATAAATGACTCAACACAAAAGCATGGGCATGTGACCAATGAATAAGTGACAAAATGATAAAGAGGCCCAAAAAAAAAAGGTGCTAATAGAATGATTGTAATATTAGGAGATGGCGAGCCCAAAATATCATTTAGTTCCACACATTATCAACGAGAATGATTCAGTGCCATCAAGTAATAGGTTCATGTCAAATGGTGCAGTTTTCAGCATTCAAGGTTGTAAACAAGGGAAGAGTCTATGAACATGCTGACCTCCATAGGCAGATAGTTTGGTCAATTCTGATTTCCAACTTACAGACATGGCCACGTGGTATGCTGGATAACAAATCCATAGGTCTCTTGGAAGTATTGGACAACTGACTTCATTACGCCTCTCTCATCAACAAAGAAACTATTGATGTTTCGAATTTTCCACCAAACAAGACAATTCATGAACCCTGATAGCAATGCAGACATAAAGAAAACTTAAACAGACACCCCATAAGACAGGATATATTGATAAACAAAGACTAATGGTTAAAAAAATTTAAGATAGAAAGATCCATACATTATCTCTCTAGTTGCCTGCGATGTGGCTCGATGAAAGCACTCGACGACATATCTGCAGTAGAGACAATTTCTTGGCAACAAGAAAATTTTACAGCATGCATTATAATACATGAGACCTTTGAAGTCATTGCTGCCAAGGTTATCCGGGTACCAATCACCAGCGCGTTTACTGATGAACGGCCTAAGAAAACCCCATGATATAATTGCCCCAAGAAGAACAGAGCAGTTGACAATGTGTGGGCAGATAAACATTGGACTAAAATCAAAATAAAAGCCACAGAGGCCAAAAAAAAAAAAGATCAATGTGAGATGGATATGATAAACCAATTTAATTTCTTCTCAGGCTACTAAGTTTTTATTGTCTCGGGTCTATACAAGAAATTCTGTCGGAAGCATCTTCCTGTAGAATAAAGAGATCAAAAGACTTTGGCTTGACTATATAAAAAGTAATACATTGATGGGGTGTAAATAAAATAACATAGGAGAGAAATTATGGGGCCCTACACATCAGTCGATGTGAGTAGTATAGCACACTCCAAAAGTTGGTTGCCAAGAACTATTTATCTGTATAAAGAAGAAAACAACGTATGCCATCACCATCCCTACATATAAGAGAAGGACCAGACCGGCACTAACAGTAGAGATGCACACACTAATATGAAATGATCAGATTCTTTCTCTATTTTTTCCCTTCTCCATTATAAAACAAGCAGTTATTTCTTTGCAGTAGGAATTTAGAAGAAAACAAAAATAAGGGTATGCACTAGCAAAAAGAAAAAACAGAAGAAGAAGAACCATATACTCAGAAGCATGAAAAAGAACTACCAATCAGGTCATGTGTTGATGTCAACATTAGAAGCGAGGCTTCTTACATGACCAGCAAATGTTTTGACTACTTTCATGTTGAACCCTACAAGTTTTGGTTTGTCATTTACACCCAAATTTGTTGCTTTAGAGGGAAAAACAAATTCATCTTAGGAAACAAGTCGCTACAGGAAAAATGATGGAGAAACAAAGAAACTTAGATAAGTTACCTTAGAACATCACCCTGCCCACATGTCGTGATACCGGCCAAGGGGTTGTCCATCACCCATTAGCCCAAAGAACATGGTAGGGCCTATGAGCTCCCTATTAATAATAGCAAGGAATTAGTTCATGTTGAAAAGGGAGCGGGCACATACATGCACACATGACAAAACCTATCTTGTGTGCATTTGCAATTGCAATTTGCAAATGATTTGTGGTTGAGGAATGGTTCAGTGCAATTTATTCTCAACATATTGGATGCATTTGCTATTTCATCATTATTTAGATCGTCCATCCATGTGAGCCCGCTATGGGTTGCCCATGGGTCAAAGTCACCTCTACTCACTAATAAGAGAAGCCTAAGTTCCTAGAGCTATTATATATTCTCCATATTTCTACAAACATCTAAATGGAATATAAGACAATTGAAACAATAGAGAAATGTTAAAGATGATAGGTCTATAAGTTGATTCCATTGATGTTGCATCATGAATGCTAGCATGATAGTCCTCTCGAACACGGCAAACATTGCATTAGTTTCATATAAATGGCTTGAGACTAACAATAAAATAAAATTTTAAAAGAAACAGAAAAGAAGAATCATTCAATCATTCTCAATAAGTGGAAATGCAAGTAGAAGGGGCCCGTAATAGTGTTTGAAAATAATTCTGAAAATTTCCCCACAACCTTATAAATGCATAAATAGGAAAAGTGACCCAAAAAATAAAATCTTCAGATGATTACATCCATTTTTTTATATATACATAAATCACACCTGAATTGTTTGATGCCAAATCAATTATAGATAAGGCAGCCCTATCCATTTTGTTTCAAGCAAGAGAAGAAATGAAAAGGATAGGGATATGGTATCTCTTTAACATATTAACTATCCTTGGAAGATTTAGGAAAGAAACCTAGTAAGAAAGCTCAATATTTTTAGGAAATCCTAGCAAAAAACTTGCAAATGAAACTTTCTTGCTTACCATTGTATTTAAAACAATTGTAGCCTTTGTCAAATCAGTGGCTATGCATTCAATGAACACATTCTTTGTCTTTAAAGTAATTGCTAAATGCACACCATTAATCATCAGGGGTAAAGACAAAAAAAAAAACCACAAATAAATAGATCAGAGCATTTGAAACCAATGGAAACTTTAAAAGGCCAAGAGATTGTGCTATTAATCAGTTCAACTTTCCTGTTGAACTATGTACAAAATTCACTTGAGGTAAGAGCTAACCATTAATGATACAAAGTCAACTTGTTCCCTGGACAACAAAAGCATGCAAGGAAAAGTCCAACAAGCAGACTAACCAAACAAAGGCAACAAACATCTAAGTAGTCGGAAACTTTTGAGAGATTACCCTAGAAATTCTTCCTATGTAAATGCGAAGGAGAAGGGGAGAGAGAGGAGAGAGAGAGAGAGAGAGAGAGAGAGAGAGATTACCCTAGAAATTCTTCCTGTGTAAATGCGAGAAATCTTGATTTGGAGACTGATGTCTTGGAATTTCCACATTTGAAGGAGAAGAGATTGAAGAAGGAGAGAGACAGATATAGGGAATTAGAAACTTTTGAGAGAGGGAGGGATAAAGAAACCCTGAGCCTGTGAGAATAAAAAGAAACTCGCGGGCTCATTTTTTGGGGATGGATTTGATATTACACCCATGAGCTAGAGACAAGCGGTCTTTTCAAGGGCTCTGTAGGGCCCATTGTGATGTGTGTGGTTTATCCACTATGTTCATTTGTTTTGGCATTTAGTTTTAGTGTTTGATCCCAAAAAGGAGACACATCGAAGGCTCAAGTGGACCACATTATAGATCGATGGTAAGCCCTTAATCTCCACAGTTTCCTATTGTCTTGAGCCCATCAGATCAACAATTTGGATCACCAAGGCATTACTCTTGCTTGGATGGAATAGACATATCAGCTCAATACACTATTCTAGCCTACAAAGTTGAAGATCACCTCTCATGGAAAGAATTAAAGCATTTCTTCAAACAATTAGCATGTAGATTTCTATATAAAAATTAATTAAAAAATTTACAGAACATAAATGCAACAATATGCATTCAGGAGGTTTTCTAATTCCACACATGAAGAGTGTTGTCCCTGTCCGTCCATACTCGGCCACAATTGTGTGCTTGATCAAATTTTTTCCACCAAGTAGGCTACATTGTCTGGATTTCTGGCATAAAACAAAAGTCAGGAACTCAGTTTCCAAAAATATAATTTTTTATGGATCCCCCTAACATCTTAGACTCTCATTTAATAGGAGAAGCAACTAACATTACCAGAAAACATGCTCCTTTAAAAGGCAACACCCCCATCACCTTGTCTATGGCATATATTAATTATGAAGTCAAATTAAATTGACTAAATTGTAGAACTGACAGTCAATAAGACACATCCTACAATCAGATTGGTCGAATAATCCTGACCTTTGAAAATAGATACTTGTATGCCACGTATGCAATTTCTAAGTGCCTATATATCATAGAAAGGAAGCTGTGACACCAATGGATGCTAAGCAGAAAAACAGTTAATCAAAAAGGAAAAATAAAGAATTTAGATGACCATATATGATCCATAATAGAGCCCAATATGCAATTATCATAAACACCACTAGTGGCTCTCCATTTCATGAAACAACCATTTAAAGACATCCTGTCACGCCCCAAACTCGGAAATCGGGCTCACAAAATTTTCGATCGTCGAATTCGGCACCAACAGCCTCCGTAGAACCCCATTCTCGGCTCCCAGCGCCCATTCGCCAAGTTCCGATCCTGGGATGCTACGAGGAGGTTTTCAACATCAGTTTGATTCGTAATAAGCATAACCCACAAACAATAACCAAAAACTCCATCACATTTCCACTATGATCAAAAACTTTACAAGTACAATAAGCATAAAAGGAAATACAATGATGATGAACAAAACTCCAAAATAATCAGCCACGTGCCCAAGCCTCAGCGCTGCTGCGATCCAACATCACCTGCACGCAACGGTCGTGCATAAGCTTATAAAAAGCTTAGAGGGTGGTGAAAGTGTGTGCTCAAGGTGGTAATGTAATTATGCAGTATCAGAGTAATGCGGAACATGCTGATGAAAGCCAAGAATACCATTAGCCGTACCAAGGCCATGCGGTGTAAAGAATGATGCCGGTCACACCAAGGCCATGCAATGCGAAATGCAACTCAAGCATACAAATCCTCATCTAAGTCCACATATCAATACAGCTCAAAATCTGGATTATCACCGGGGTCTAGTACACCCCAACCAGATTGCCGCCCCATCGTGCGCAATAAGGTGAGTGGAAGAGACCTCACTATCCGCCTGCCAATATCGAGCTCGGCTCGTCAATAGCGGACCCATTCCTCGAGCTGGTCAGACTCAGCCTAGCTTTGCCCCCTCCTCTCGGATGGGTAAGGCCGCACCCCCTTCCAACCGACCACGACACAGTGAAAAGCGCAACCGTCTGGTAATCGGCACTCTGCACTCATGCACCCACTCGGTCTAGACGTTGGAGCAACCTCTTGGTACCATAAGGGTTTAGGGACTTTCACCCAGTGATATCTATAGCACCCCATGTAAAATAATATTTTCGGTATCCAATCCTACCAACCACGATACGTCAGTGGAGGCTACGGCCCTGATGTCACTAGGGTGTACAGTAACCATATCACACAATGCGAATGCATGAATCATACTATCCAGTCATACAGCAATCCTGCACGTATCATGCACTCATGTAGGGCAACACCCCCTATCCGGGAGCCCCTAAACAATCTGCCCGAAGGCATATGCTATGATCAGTCACTTCTTATATCAAGCATACATATGATGCGTATGATCATGAGTTATGGAGCTATACTACACATGTTATAAAGTAATACATTATCCTTACAATGCAGATGGCCTAGACGGCTTACACACAACGAGTACAGGCCTATCAATGGGCCCTAGGGAGAGTCGTAATGTGGACGTTTAACCAACATTTAAACGTGCAATGTGGACGTCAA
This sequence comes from Magnolia sinica, assembly GCF_029962835.1. Taxonomy (NCBI): domain Eukaryota; kingdom Viridiplantae; phylum Streptophyta; class Magnoliopsida; order Magnoliales; family Magnoliaceae; genus Magnolia; species Magnolia sinica. Next base: position 33,293,846 of record NC_080582.1, on the reverse strand, counting down.
ACCAACATTGCTCCTAAGGCACGACTGTCATAAACATCATTACATAAACCATGTTGGGATCACACATTGCAATGGACCTTAGGTACATCCCATTGGGCCTTCAATACATCAAATGGGCTAAATCACATGGGCTTTATGTTCATCAAGTGGGCCACATCAATGGGCCGCACCAATGGGCCTTATGTACATTGCAATGGGCCATAACCCGTGGGCCTTAGAATGCATCAAATGGGCCTAATCTCATGGGTCTTATGTACATCAGATGGGCCACACCAATTGGGCCCCATAATACATCAGAATGGGCCCAATCACATGGGCCATATGCATATCAAATGGGCTACACCCAAATATTAGTGGTGATAATGATTTCCACCATTAAAATTTCCAAGGCCCACCATAACATTTATTTCTCATACAATCTGTTCACAAGGTCACAAAGAACTTGGTGGCTTAAGGGTCTAATGGTGGACGTTCAAACCCTCTGTATAATGTGGTCCACCTGATGCCAGATCTGTTTTATTTTTATTTTTATTTTTGACTCAAGACTTGTAATAAGCTTGCTAAATGGTTGGACGGTTTGGATGCAACACATGCATCGTTGCGGGTCCATAGATGGATGGTTTGGATGTAACCCATACATATGGTGGGGTCCCTGCCGTCCAACAGTCCAGCCAAATGGCTGGACGACATTAATAAAACATATACATTAGGTGGGTTCCACTGTCCAGAATAAAACACGTATATCATTGTGGGTCCCACGTGGGGCCCACCATAACGTTTGCTTTCCATCCAACCTGTTGAGAAGGTCACGCAGACCTGGATTGAAGTGGAAAAACAAATTTCATATTGATCCTAAACTTCTGTGGACCCAAAAGGGGTTTCAATGGTAGAGTTCAATTCACACTGTTTCCTATAATGTGGGCCACCTGAGTCTTGGATGGACCTGAATTTTGGAGGGTGGTCCACTGCCCTGAGGGCCCACCATATGAATGGATTGGATGACAAATAAACATCAAGGTGGGGCCCACGGCTGGAGCCGTGGGATCCTGTCCTTCCCCCCGTCCGCCCGGGTGTGCGCAGGCAATGCCTGCTGCCTTCTAACACAACAGCCGACGCTGCTGTGTATGTAAATTTTTTTTTTTTGTTTTGTCTTCTGTAGTTTTTCACAGGTGGGGTCCACATCTTGAGAATCCACTCCGTCCAATGTCCCTCCATGGCTCAAGACAAGCAAAACAAGCCCAATATTGGGCATATTTCGGCGTATAAAAATATCAGGGAAGGCTTCAATGGTGAAAACCACCATTTGATATGGTATGGCCCGCCAAAACCTCGGATTGACTTTGTTTTTCGGTTCAATGCCTGAAACAAGGTTGAGAAGGGAATGGACGGCGTGGATGGAATACATGCATCAAGGTGGGGCCTACATGAGTGGGCCACCCCAAAGCTTGGAAACAAGCTGATATTTGCATTTTTTTCCAACAAACATCCAGCGTGCCTGGACGCTGGACTTAACAAATACATTAGAGGTGGGCCCTGCTTAGGTGGGCCACCTCATGGAGGATGGTGTGGATACTACTCACACAAAGTGGGCCCCACTTGTAGATGGTTGGATAGAATACATGCCTCATGGTGGAGTCCATTTAAGTGGGCCACACAATCATATCATGATCTCATAAAAGAAAATGAAATCGAGAGGGAGAGAGAGATAGAGAGTGGGACACGCGTGATGAAGGGACCCCGGCACTGTAGGCCCTCCCTTGCAACCAAGCATACATCAAGTGGGTCCCATTACACATGGGCCTATTAAATCAAAATCCAACGGTGGAAATCCCTTCTCCACTAAAATAGACGGTCTAGATGACCCTAAGTATGCAAGGAAAATAAACATCATGATGGGGTCCACGGAGAATGGCCCCATCATGGAATGATCATGATGATCCAAGTGGGCCATCGGCCACATCTTAGGGTCCAAAGTGAGATCCAAACCATTGATCGGTTGGCCTCACTTGGCCCATCTTAAAAACATTAAAACTACCCTATCAAAGCACCCACCGCTTGATCTTCTTGCTCCCTTGGCTTCCTTAGCTCCTTAGCTTTGATTCCAACGGAGGAGATAAGGTTTGGATGGTTGAGATGGGAGATGAAAGGGTAGGAAATGGGCCACACTTGAAGCTTGGGAGGAATGGGAGAGGCTTAGACGGATGGTGCTCTTGGGTTGCTTGGATTGTGATTTGAAAATGAAGGAGAGAGAGAGAGAGAGAGAGAGAGAGAGAGAGTTGTAAAGAGAGATGGGTGATGTGTGATGGAGTGATGGATGGGAGAGAGAGGGGTGGGTATGTAAGAGACTTTTTTGACTTTAGGGGTTTTTGGTGTAAGAAAGGTATGGGCTTGTAAGAACTTTTTGACTTTTGTGGTTGCTTGGGAATGGGTGAAAGGTATGTGTACTTAACATGTACTTGACATGATGGGATGATGGATTGATGTGACATCTCGTAGAGATTCTCTCAGGTTTTACAACGCACGGCGTTTTCCTCGCACTGAACGCTGGCCCACATCTCCCGACCAGGGTATCGCCTCGGCGCACGAGTCGCGACATCGAAACCACGGCGACGACGCGGTCGCTTGGTAAAGGTCTTGGGTTGAGTCGACTCAGGTTGACGGCATGTGAATCAGGGTAGCGCGCAAATACCGATTAAGGGTCGAAGGTTGCTGGAATTCGACTAGGAAGACCGCGGAAGTCTATGGAACGGTACGGTCTAGGATACAGGGCTTACACATCCAAATGCAGAATTAAAATCACAAATCATAAACTTATAAAACTACGTTTAAAATAAAGAAATTCATGAGCTGTTCACATATGTCGGTGATGATTTTCTCATTAGATCTCTGCATTTGAGCAGCATTCTCATTGGATTTCTGCATTGAGAAAATACGATTACAACTTATTATTGCTTGATTTCTATTGATGATTGGGGGAATCAAAAGAAAACCCAAAGTAGGTATTAATGAAGACCCAAGAAACTGATATTAATCAAAACCCAAAAAATCATTAGATGGAAATTGAAAGGAAACCCAAAATACAAATCAATAGAAAATGAAAAGAAAACCCAAAATAGATATTGATGAATTAAAAATCAGGCCTATCAGACCTGTACACATTTTTACACACAAGTTGCCACAAGAATGTATGGCAGACTTGTACAATATCACCATACATGAGCATGGTTTAAAAAATCAGGCCTATCAGACCATCCTAAATGCTCAATCAGAACAGGGCCCAAGGACCTGCCTTTTTTCCTCAAATCAAGCAGCTAGGACTGTCCAATTGGACCGATCTTTGGTCATGGCCCATTACATTGTGGATTGTAGAATAGATGGTCCCAATCACATAAAAAAATTACCACATTTCCCATGGGAATTTGTGTGCAAAAAAATGTATAGGAAGTCATGGCATTTAGCATTTACACTCTTTATGTAAATACCAATTTGAAACTATAACTAAATTACCACTAGACTCCACTGCCGAATGAGGGCCAAGGATTCTACATCGAATGCTTTTCCAAAAGAGAGATATGGTATAGAGCTACAGAATAAAGAGCTTACCAGGTCAACCAACCATCGAAACAGAAATTCCACAGATAAAATTAAAATTTTAAAGACAAACAATGGGATCCACAATTTTTTCTATTCAAATCTGGGAAACACTCTAAAATTCCAACCATCTAGAGTCATAGATTGCTGGAGTATCAAATAACTCCTTGTATTATTAATGTAAATTAAATGCTAATTGAGTTCTACAAGGGCTGTTTAGAAATAAAACAATGAGAAATCTACAAACTGCCACCAAAGATGACAAAAATAAGAGTTGCCACTAAAGATAAATAACAATATCTTTCTAAAACAAAATCAAACAAGTCTCATAAGCGATTCTCAAACAATAGATCCACAGGCATCACTTTGGGGCCTGTTCAGATTGGTGGAGAACAAGATTCACCAGAAAAAAGAAATTGATTTCCTCTTATGTAATGGTTCCCCTCATTTGTGGAAGCCCAAAGCAGTGATGAAATCGGCTTTCATTCCTTAGAGAATAGACATTTCCTTTTCCTCCCGAAAACCTAAGAAATGGAATCAAAATCAACGGATGAGAATCAAATCTCCAAGTCCCTAAACCCCTCTTCATACCATTTTGGCACCAAAACCCCTAAATCCGGTTCCAAAAACAACTTTCAATCCTAAAAAATACCGTAAAAATTAGAAAATCCCTAAAAATACGGACCATTTTTCCCTACATGGCTTTAAGGGTTGATTCATGGAGTTGGATAAAGTCCAGATCTATCAACGCACCTGAGCAAAGAAGAAATTGCAATTAGACGAAGGCTGCGGTTGGTGGATGAGCCGAGACGGTGACGAGGGTTGGAGAAAGAGGTTTCGAAAACCCTGGCACAGGGTCTGCTCACAAATCAATGGTGGGTTTGCGGCGAAAGGGGTTTTGAAAACCCTAGAGGGAGAGAGAGAGGGAGAGGTTGGGAAACAAAGAGAGGGGAATGGGGCCAAGAGACAGAGAGATCGAGAGAGGGCGAGGGAAAGGGAGAGGCTAAGTGCGTGAGAGAGAGGGTGAGGGAGCGTGAGGGATGGAGAGATGGCGAGGGAAAGGGAGAGGCTGAGTGTGTGTGAGAGAGAGAGAGAGGGTTTGGGTTTTTTGGGAGATGGGTGCATGCAGGAGGATTAGCGTGGACATTTTGGGTTTTCTGGGTGACGGACAGCACCTTCAGTGCTTGCTTCTAGCACTCGTGGAGCCTACTATGATGTATGTTATGTATCCACTCCTTCCATTCATTTTAACAGATCATTTTTGTAACAACCCACACCCACACTGTATGATATTATCCGCTCTAGGCATAGCCCGCACGGTTTTATTCTCAGGGTTGCCCCCAAAACGCGTCATATAGGATAGGGGAATCTCCACATATAACCACCATTACTTCGGACAGTGCTTCCGATGTGAGACAAGTTCAACCACCCACTGCCTACACAGTAGCCTGCCAGCATAGTAGCCTGCCAACCACTGGTAGCTCGCCCAGGCCCTTAGGCCCCGCCCACATCAGCGTCCACCCACGTGTGCCCGCCCACATGTACAATAGTGACGGGGCGTCACAATATCCCCCACCGAGAGCAGACCCGTCCTCGGATCTGATACCATTTGTAACAACCCACACCCACACTGTATGATATTGTCCGCTCTAGGCATAGCCCACACGGTTTTATTCTCGGGGTCGTCCCCAAATCGCGTCATACAGGATAGGGTGAATCTCCACATATAACCACCATTACTTCAGACAGTGCTTCCGATGTGGGACAAGTTCAACCACCCACTGCCTATACAGTAGCCTGCCAGCATAGTAGCTTATCAACCACTGGCAGCTCGCCCAGGCCCTTAGGCCCCACCCACATCAGCGTCCACCCATGTGTACTCGCCCACATGTGCAACAGTGACGAGGCATCACAATTTTAATAGTTGATTCAAAAAAGATTCAGATCGAAGTTTTAAGCGGACCACATAACATATTAACGATAGAAAATTATTTTTAATTATTTCTTATGATGTGGTCCACTTAGACCTTCAATCCTCCTACTTTTTAGGCTCATCCACTGAAATTATATATCAAAATTGATGGGTGGCTTAGATAAAACACATATATTCTAATGGGCCCCATGAAGCCCCTTAAGCACCATCAATCTCTAATAAGATCCTGGTGGGGATGGAGGTTTTAGCTACAGATTAAGTAGGCTTTAGCTACGGATTAAATTTGTAGCATTTTAGCTACGATTTATATCCGTAGCCAAAAACTTTCAAAGTCCATAGCCTTTGCTCGATTTTTTGGTAGTGACCATTTCCCGAATTAGCCTAACATCAGATTTGTGGACGGCATCCAATCAACGAAAAGAGTATATGTCACTAACTACTCACTACGTTGATGCCGAATGGAGGCTTTGCAAGATAATCATAAACTTTCGTTATCTTGCGCCTCCTCATAGTAGCTTGATGATTTTAGACTGCATGTACAGATGTCTTGTGGAGTGGGGAATTGAGAAGAAGATATCCTCAATAACTCTAGACAATGCCTCTACAAATAATAGTATGATAATGAATTTACGCAACCAGTTTAGGGCCACCGATGACCTATATTTTGGTGGAAAGATATTTCATGTTAGGTGTTGTGCCTACATCTTAAACTTAATTGTACAATATAGCCTTAAAACAATTGATCCCACGATTGAGAACATAAGAGGGAGTGTGAAGTACATACGGGGGTCACCTTCACGATTACATATATGGAATGAGATCGTGAAACGGTTGAATTTATCAACTCAGACAACGATGAAGCTGGACGTCACGACACGTTAGAATTCAACTTTTGAAATGTTGGATTCGGTGATAGATTTGACACCCATATTCTTTTACTATGCGGAGCGTGATAGTGCGTATATTTGGTTGCCTTCTGAAAATGATTGGTTAATAGCTGAATCAATTCGCAAGTTTCTTTCAGTTTTTTACAACAATATGAAGAAATTTTTTAGAAGCAAGTATCCAATAACAAATATATTTCTGCGAGAACTTTGAAAGGTATAAGATGCCTTGTGCAAAAGCAGTAGTGGACTAGACTTTTTACACTTAATGACCATGGGTATGCAGGTAAAGTTTGATAAGTATTAGTCAGAGTGTAGTCTAGTAATGGTTGTTGCGGTCATTCCTGATCCCCGATACAAGATGATGATGGTTGAATTCATATGTATTAAGTCGTATGGTGCAATGGGTGTTGGTGAGGTTGATAAGATTTGTGATGCAGTCAGTGAATTATACAATTCTATGTGTGCGCCGCAAAAGAAAAATCTCCTCATGTGGGTTTTAGTTCTGCTGTTAATGAACGACAAGAAGATACGGTAGATGATTTCATGTCTTACATGGCACCGCAGAAATGGACTCAAATACAGATGCCTAGATCAGAACTCGAAGACTGTCTCAAGGAGCCACTTCTAGTTATAAAATTCAAAGGCAATGAATTTGATGTTTTGGACTGGTGAATTTGATGTTTTGGACTGGTGGAGAACGAGATCTGGTAATTTACAATACCATGTGCTCTCGTTAATGACACGAGACATATTATCAATTCTAATTTCAATCGTGCCTTCAGAATCTGCTTTTAGTATGGGGAGTAGCGTCGTAAGCAAGTATAGAAGCTCACTTACACCTGAATCAGTTGAAGCGCTCATTTGTACACAGGATTGGTTGCGTCCGATATGGGGGAAAGGGAACTCTGTTGATGAGGAGTTCGATGAAGAGGAGAGTGACAAGTATGATGAGACAATATAGTAGCTGCAAGATGAGACACTGCCTAGTGCCTTCTATTTCTATTGCATTTGCTTCAAAGTTATATCATGATATTTGTAAATATTTTTTAACGGTTAAAGTGTAATATTATGGTTATGGGTGGATGGATATTTCTCTATTTTCGTTTATACTATTCAATTAGTTAATGTTGTTTAAATCTCTTATTATATTGTTCAGTCATTGCATTCATTCATTGTCACGCCCCAAACCCAAAAATCGGACTCACGGGAATCCCGATCCCAGAATCCGGTGCCGATATCCTCTGTAGTACCCCATTCTTGGCTCCCATCGCCCATATGTCAGGTTCCGATCCTGGAGTGCTACAAGGAGGATTTTTCAACGTACATTTATCTCGTAAGAAGCATAACCACAAGTTTACCCAAATCACAAAAGCAACATCATTATCATATATCCACTAATGTAAACTTTGAATATAATGTTGAAAGGAAAATACATATGTCAAAATAAAATCAAAGCTCCAGAAGATAGCTCCACGCTCCAAGCTCAACGTCGCTGTGACCAACGCTATTGTGCGTAAGTTTATAGAAAGCTTAGAGGATGGTGAAAGTGTGTGCGCAAAATAAGCTCTAAGCACACAAATACAACATTATATTCATACAATGTCGAAAATACTGGCGAAATCATGAATCATACGATATCAAAGTAAGCAGAAATACCAACAAGTCCATAAGTCATACAATATCAAAGTACGCAATACAAATCAGATATGCAAATGAGAAGTCATAAAAAGTCAAGTATCAGATACCGAAGATGCAATGCAATATGCGGTGCGAATGACCATGCAGGAGTGTGAAGTCGGGATGATGATACGTAGTATCGCACGCTATTAGGACCACCACAAGAGACTTCTATCCAAACCAGTCCCATACCTAAACTTGGATAGTCAGACTCAATGTGGTAAACTCCTGATCTCAGGTTAGTCACACGCCCCAACCAAAATCCTGGCCATTGCAAAGGTACATGTAACAAATAGTTACGTACCACTAGCCCGAGTGGATAGTGAATGAATGAATGAGTATGCAACTTCAGCTCCACAAATCAATACTGTACATCTCTGGGATCATCATCGAGGTCTATTACACTCTACGCCAGCTTATCGCCCCTATCCGAGCGCACAACTGGGTAAGTGGAAGAGACCTCACTATCCGCCTACCAATATTGGGCCCGGCTTGTCGATAGCAGACTCATTCCTCAAGCTGGTCAAACTCAACCTAAATATTGCCCCCTCACTCAGGCGAGTAAGGTCACACCCCCTCCTAACCGACCATGACACAGTGGGAGACGTGGCCTACTGGTATACGGCCCTCATACGCTCATATATATCCACTCGGTCTAGACATTGAAGCGTCTCCTGGCCACGGAGGTTTAAGGATTTTCACCCAAGGACATCTATGGCGCCCGTATGCTAAAACCAAATATTTTCAATGTCCCATCAGGCCATCTACGATATGCCTGTGGAGGCCACGACCCTGATGTCGCTAGGGTGTACAGTAGTCACAACACACAATGCAAGATGCATGAGTCATACAATCGAGTCATGCATCAATCCTGCGTATACCGTGCGCTCATGTGAGATAATCTCCGCCTATCAGGGAAGTCTCATAACAACATACCCAATGACATATGCAATGGTCAATCACATCTCATAACAAACATGCAAATGATGCGTATGGGCATGTATCATGATGTTATGTTGTCACATACTCATAATCGGTATCGATAATCGGCCTCGGCAATCAATCTCGGATGATCGGCCTCGACAATCGGAATCAGCCTCAACAATCGGAATCGGCCTCGATAATCGGCCTTGACAGTCGGAATCAGCCTCGATAATCGAAATCGGCCTCTATAATCGGCCTCGATAATCGGAATCGGCCTCGACAATCGGCTGGAATCGGCCTCGATAATCGAAACCAGCCTAAGGGAATGTCACAATGTGGACATTTAACCATCATCGCCCATCAATGTGGACATTTAACCAACATTGCTCCCAAGGAGTGGCCCACATAAAGCCAAACATATAATGGGCCCACGGCCTCACACAAAGGCCTAATATACATCACAATGGGCCTTCCTCAAGGGCCACATATACATCACAATGGGCTTTCGGCACATGGGCCATAAATACATCACATTGGGCCTCACTCATGGGCCGCATATACATCACAATAGGCCTTGCTAAATGGGCCAGAAATACTTCACAATGGGCCTCATCATATGGGCCGAAAATACACCGTAATAGGCCACGACATATAGACCGAAAATTCATCTCAATGGGCTACGACCCATGGGCCTCAGTACATCATAATAGGCTGCAACCCATGGGCCTCAAATACAACAAGTGGGCCGCATCAATGGGCCTCTTATACACAACAGGTGGGCTCTGCTCATGGGCCTCAAATACATAACACGTGGGCCTTACACATGGGTCTCATATGCATCAAATGGGCCATGTATCTGGGCTTAGAATACATCAAATGGGCCACGCATCATGGGCTTAATACATATCACAATGGGCCTTGCCCATAGGCCATGAACACGTCAAAATGGGCCTTGCCCATAGGCCACGAATAAATCAAAATGGGCCTTGCCCATGGGCCTCAGATTCAAGCAGGTGGCCCCATCATATGGGCCTTAATTACAAGGTTGGTGGGCCCTATCACATGGGCCTCAAATGGGCTTAAACCATATCAAAAATCATTTCAATAGTTGTAGGTGTAACATGTGTATCACTTACACTATCATTCCATGAGGTACATGAAGTGCCCTGGCTTCTCAATTAGTTTGAGTGTTGAGTCCGCTAGACAGAGAAGCTCCATAGGAAGATCAATCAATCGTCTGCCTCAACCGGATGTGTGCCCGAACTCGCCACAAGTAAATCTAAGCCTCACATCCCATGTCCTAAAACACCAGGTAATTAAAACCCTTAAAACTAATTAGAATATCCTAAGGTTTTTGAGTTAGAAAACTTTTTTCAAAATTTCAGAAAATCTCTAAGTTTTCTACCTCTGTCGATTTATCGATAAATTGATCGATGTTATCGACAAGTGCTGTCGTTGTCCTCGAAGCTCACTCGATAATATCAAATGAGGACATGAGTTGTCCAGCAACCGCAATACTTCTGGACGGAATTATCGATGTATCAATAGTTGTATCAATATCATCGAAATTTGAATCTCAAGTCTATCGAAGTTGACTCGATAAAATCGACAGCAGAGATTTTGTGTCCCTATTTTTCTATGGAAAATCATAAAGACCTTTGATATATCGAAATGCCTCTCAATATCCTCAGAATTCAAATTTCGATGATATCGGAAGGCCTTCGATGACATCAGCCTTGGACACAGTTAACCAGCAATATTTTCAGGTGATTTTTATCTTGGATCGAGGGTCACTCGATAGAATCAATATTCAAATATCGATGATATCGAGGCTGGGTCGATTACATCGAGAATAGACATAAACTGTCCAGCAAGCTTAACTGGAAAATCCTTTAGATTTATCAATGCATCGACCCGACTACCGATATCATCGACATTCAAATTCCAATGATGTCGAGTGTACCTCGATCATATCCTTGACCTGAAATATTTCAAAGGCATGTCTCTCTCATTTTCAAATGTCGAGGAATCGATCCTCGTATCAATGAAATCGGAGTTCAAAATTCGATGACATCGACACGTGTTTCGATTTCCTCGACCAGCTGGCAAAATGTTTCAAAAGCATATGACATTTGAGTTTGTGTCATCGAGCAGTCAATCGATGCAATTGAGAGTATACGCTCAATGATATCGAACTGTATCATAAATGTGACCGTTTTATATCCGTTGAAACTTTTTTCCTATATATAGAGAGCTTGTCTTTAGTTGCTGGTAGAGAAAGAAGAGAGTACTTTTGAATATTTAACCTTAGATCATATATCCAAAGCCCTTTCTCTCATGGAAGTTCATCCTCCAATCCACCATCCTCATTGATATTCAATAGAATGGATTGGGGAATGAACTTCCGCATTCAAGGATCCTCAGCAACTACCCTAATGGCAAATCATTTAGCTGGGATGCCTTGAATGCATAGATGATTGGAATCGCTCTATCTTCTTTATAGGAAAACATTTAGGAAAGTAGGATTCCATCACAACCTTGACCCAACCCGTCGCCAGGTATTGGTACATCTTCTAAGTTGCGGTTCAAGGAAGCAGAAGATTCTTCATCAACAAAGGAGGAGATCTTCGACAACGTGCTGAATAAGGCTCATCTACTTATCTGTAAGTCAATAGAGTCCAGAGGACCCTTGTGATCATTCCTTTGTAGGATTGGGTCTAAGGTGTTTCTCACCCCTTGCAAGTCCTCAATGAGGCCTCTGGTGGGAGTGTACGTAATGGGTGCTTTGTGTTAACCCTTACTCTGTGGAGAGCATAAATAGTTAGGGCCTCGTAGGAGATCCTTGGCCAGTATGCCTAAAAGTAGGTGCTTTGTGTTGACCCTTGCTCGTGAGAGCATAAACATGAGAGGTTCCTTGTGTGGATCCTTGGCCAGTGTGCCTAAAATCGAGTGCTATGTGTTGACCCTTGCTCGTGGGAGCATAAACTATCAGCCTAGGTGTAGGTTGTACTAGTTAAAGGTGAACCTGATTTAAAACCTTAGGTTTAAGGTGAACCGTGTGAAACCTCCTTAGTGAAATCTGGTACACTCAAGGGTTGAGTACGGTTACCAGAAGTGGAGTAAACAAGTAGTCGAACCACTATAAAAATGACTGTGTTTGAGATTGCTATTGTCTTACATTTGCTTATGTGATTTCCTTAAATACTTTCATATTTGACTATTTGAGATCACACCTCACACTCACACGGTCATATCTATCATAAACTAATTTGCATATTGTTCATCTCTCAAATGGTTTGTGATTGGATCCTCTACCGGGCTTGGAAGCCAGTAGAGTTACTCTTGAGTAATCCTAATGTATGCTTGTTGTTAGAATTAGAGTGATAATATTTTAAATTGTTGTAAAATTTTATAAAAGTCCTATTCACCCCCCTCTAGGACACGTTGGCATATTCCTACTTCAACTAAGGCGGTCATTACCGCAATTTCAGTACATGGCCCACTAATGATGATCAGCACTGTCCAAACATTGTCTATGTAAATCAGCACTACCCAAACATTATCCATGTAAACCAGCACTGCCCAAACATTGTCCAGCACCGTCCAGCACAATCTGGACGGTGTGGATGAAATAAATACATCATGGTGGGCCCCATGCTTGGCAAAACAGATGGACGGCCAAGGTATAGTACGCACCTCAAGATCAGACCCACACAACACGCTGGTGTCTATACAACAGCTACTTAACTATTTAAGGTACACCATCCAATAGCCTTACAGCAGGTGGGTCCCACGTGGGGCCCACCACATACATGTGTGTGTGTATACATATACATATAATATAATATTTTTTATTTTTTTTTAAAGAGGTCCAACGTCCAGACCCTGGACGCTGGACGGTGTGTATAAAACACATACTCCATGTGGGTCCCACTAATCTGGACCGTCTAGACAACTCGCGTCCTCAAGCAGGCCCCACCGTCCCACGTGGATGGTGGGTGAAATACATACATTCAAGATGGTTTCCCACCGTTTGGACGATCTGATGGATTCCACCGTCCAAACTAGACGATGGATGAAATAGATACATCATGGTGTGGTCCACCGTCCCAGCTGGACGGCTGGATAAAATACATGCATTTGATAGGCTCCACCATCCCAGCTGGACGGATGGATGAAACACATATCAAGGTGGGCTCCACGCATCTTGCTGACATCCTACAGATGGAAGCTATGGGATTTTCACACGTGCAGGGTGGGACCTGCAGATGGACGGCGTGGAATATAGATACATCACGGTGGCATGGCACCGTCCAAGCTAGTCCAGTAGATGGACGGCCAGATGCACACATACATTGAGGTGGGTCCTCACAGCCGTACGACGTGGATCAAGTGGGCCACACTCATTATCATCTTCACCATAAAAAAAAGGGAGAGAGAGAAGGAGAGAGAACGGTGAAAAATGGGAGGGACCCCGCCACTATGGGCCCCTCTAAGATACAAAACATGCATCAAGATGGGTACCACCACATGTGGGCCCTCAAATAACCAAATCCACATAAACAAAAAAAAAAAACACCCACCGAACGTATTCTTGGACTTCTTCTTCCACCGATGCATCCTAAAGCTCCATGGAATGCATTTCAACGGTTGAGATGAAACTTGGATGATAGAAATAGGAGGTAGGAAGGTGGGCCACATTAGGCTCTCATCTCCTTGGAAGCCATGGACGTCCACTCTCCCTTGGTTGCTTGGGAGATGGAGTTTGAAATGAGAGAGAGAGAGAGAGAGGATAGGATGTAAGAAAGAGAGGGATGGGTGAGTGAGTGATGGGTGATGGGGAGAGTTGACTTTAGGGTACTTGTGTAAGAGAGGGGTAAGGGTTGCTTGTACTTGAGGATGGGATGTGGTACTTGACATTTGATGGGACATATTCTCTTGGAATTTGCAACCCGCGGCATTTTTCTGGAATTGAACGCGGGCCCACATCTTCTGGCCCGGGTATTGCATCAGTGCTCGAGACGCGGCATCGGAACCATGGTGACGGTGTGGTCGAAAGGATGCAAGTTTCGAGTCGAGTCAACTCTGATATACTGGACACGACTCAGGATCGCGCACAAATGCTAATAACAGATCACGGGTCATCGGAATTCGACCGGGAAGACCATGAAAGCTTACGAAACGGTACGGGCTAGAATGCGGGTCTCATATTCATGACTTTAACTTATTTTTGTTATGTTGTCCATGTAACCAGATATACACCTGTAGATATGTCATCGGAAGATGATGCATCAGCAAATATTTGGGAGTATGGAGTCCAAGTCTACTCCCAAGATGGAAAGATAAAGTTACAGTGTAAGTTGTGTAGAAAGCAATTTGTCAACAAAATAAATCGACTCAAATTACATTTGGCTTGTCAGGGAGGAAACACTGCGCCGTGTAGCAAAGCTCCTTAGGAAATCCGAGAATTATTTTAGGTCATTCTCGACTCAAATACAAAGACTTCATATACCCCCACCCTACAACTACAACTAATACAACCAGCCAAAGAATATATAGAAGTAGACCTATTTTAAATGCAGAAGGGTTAAGCAAAGGAACTGCCTCTGGTTCCAGCCAGCCTTTCACAATTAGTAGATAAGAAGAACAAGAGAGAATTTTAAGGGAACAATAAGAACACGATTATCAAAGGCCGTTAAAGAAAGCTTGAAAATGATATCTAGATCAAGGAATACCAGACTGCAACATCCACCTCTGAGACAACATGATGCTGAAGCAGGCACGAGTAAACCATCAAAGTTTATTAAAAGTCTCGTAGCATTTTATAAACGGTTGGGAATCCCGTACAAATCGGATCAAACGCCTGAAAAAACTTGTTGCATCTATGAATGAGGACGATAGGAAGGCATCCGCACCATCTGATTCAGCAGAGGTAAACGACCATTTTTTGGATACATCCAATTTAGAGTCGGCCCAGAGTTCTCCTGCAGTTGAATCCATAAAAAGATAACCTAATGATTATTCTAGCGACGAAGGTGGAGGTAGAGGAGAGGGTTGCTATTACGGCTACAGACAAGGTTCATCTACTTACATGCCATAAAGACATTCATCATACAGAGGTTATTAGATGTATGAAAGTTTACCTAATATATATGTCAGTAATTCAGTATGTGCATATTAGGTTTATTTACTTTTGATTTTGGACATGGTTTATTTACTTTATTTATTTTATGTCAATATGTGCATGTTAGTTTTACCTAATCTGTATGTCAGTATGTGCATGTTACCCTTAATTTCTTATTATGATTTATGAGTCACAGACACTGTGGATGAAGCATATCTCTTCAATAATAAATACGTTAGCCATATTATCAATGGCTATTGAAATGAAAAAATCAGGTAATTAGTATTATCGTCTTAGACTCTTAGTAAAAGTTTTAAGCCATGCACCATCAAGCATTAATAGTTAGGTCGGCAACTTTAACGGCTTAGATTTCCATAAAACTATACCTTCTGTATGATTTAAGAATTACCACCATTTTGTTACAATTTTTTTACAATTTTTAAAATTTTTTTAAAATTTTTCAAAATTTTAGAAAAAAAAAAATCAGGACCAATCCAAACTGTACCCAATTCGATCTGACTCGATTTCCCTAACCAAGTCGAACTCAGATCGGATCAGGACAGCAATGGTCTGCATCGGTTCGAGTCAGATGACCCGGACTCCGTCCCAAATTGGATCGAGTTTGGATCAGACCATGTAAATTTCGAACCGAAATGAGTTAGATATATGTATTTTTAATCCATGCCGCCCATCTACTTTCCATATCATTTTAGGTCTCGGACTAGAAAATGATGGAAATCCAGATCTCAAGTGGACCTCACCCCATGAACAGCGAGGTAGTGACGTCCACCATTGAAACCGTACTAGGGCCCACCCTACTGTTTTGTTTCCATTCAACCTGTGTCATAGGACACAAAGGTCTGGTAGAAGGGAAATCACAAATATCAGCACGAACCAAAACTTCATGTGGCCCACGATCACCACGTTGCTGGCAGCATGCGTTTGCACGCTGTCCAGCTGTGGCCAAGCTCGTGGGGCCCACCTTGATGTATTTGTCAGATCCACACCGTCCATCTATTTTGTCAGTTTATTTTAAGCCTTGGGACAAAAAAAAATTAAATTAAATTAAATTAAATTAAATTACGAGGAAGATCCCGACTCAGGTGATCCACACCGTAGGAAACAGTTGGGACTATGAAGTCTACCATTGCAACCTTTCCGTGAAGTATTTTATACCCACGGAGTAAATCCATTTTTTTAGTCCATTCTGGAGTGGGTCTACTGATCAGTGGGGCCTACTTAATGTGGTGAGAAATCCACACGGTTCATTCACCTTTCTAGCCCCGTCAGATGAAGCAGACCCAGTCTATGTGGGCTTCACGTTAAGAGTAGTGGTGGTGGATCCCCTATCGTTGAAAACTTCCTGGGCCACCGCAAGGCCTATTTTCCACTCACCCTGCTGATGTATGTCACACAGATCTGGTGTGAAGGGAATATCCAAATACCACTTTGCTCCGAAGCTTTTGTGGGCCACGCCACTCTGTCTGGTGGGGGACAAAAATATCTACCATAGGACCCCCTGATTGCACACGTGATGTTTGTGTTGTACATCTTCTCCGTCCATCCATTTTTGCACCCATCAGGGATGAGCCCATTACCTCATGGGACCTACTCCATGGACATTAGCCCAAAAGGAAGGTGGATCCAAATCCCAAGCGGTCTACACGAGGAAACATTGGTGATTTATGAATGATGAATTTCCATTATCATGTGGCGCGATATTTTAGATGTGTTGGTACAATACTTCCTTGATAATTTATGTAGTTACTTTTACATTCGAGTTAACATTACTTTATATTGATTTAACGTTGTTTTATGCTTGATATGGTATTACACACCTCATATATAGTGCTTATAATTATACGGTATCATATCACATTCACATCATGCTTGCATAACTTGAATAATTGCTAATTCATGATTTTTGGCTTGCCTATATGTAGCAAGGCCGCATTGATGACCCTACGACTTAGGACACTTTCAAAAAACCCATAAGAGATGGGACCATCCTGCATGTATGTATGGCTTGCATGACATGATCGCATGACTCAAATGATGGACTCATGCATTCACGCATTGTATGATACATTTGCATTACACCCTAGCAACATCAGGGTTGTGGCCTCCACATATCGGGGAAGGCTGAATTGGACACCGGAAATATTTGTTCTAGCATTAGGGCGCTAAGGATGTCCTTGTGTGAAAGTCTCTAGACCATGTGGGCCAACAGGATGCTTCAACATCGAGTGGATAACATGAGTGCCCAAGTGTCAAATACCAGTAGGCCGCATCTCCTACTGTGTCATGATCGGTTGGAAAGGGGTGTGACCTTATCCACCCGAGGGTAGGAGGCTATAAGCTAGGTTGAGTTTGACTAGCTCGTAAATGGGTCCGTTATCGACAAGCCGGGTGGGCATTGGCATACCACTGGCAAGGCGGATAATGAGGTCTCTTCCACCCACCTGAGCATACGCGTGATGGGGCGGCAGACACTATGGAGTGTACTACACTCCGATGATGATTCCAGTAATGATAACTGTACTAAAATATAGACTTATTGAGTAAGACTTACATGTTCAGCATTTGACTCACGCATTCATTCATTTACTATCCGCTCGGGCTGGTGGTGCGCAACTAAATCATTATATGCACATTCGCAATGGCCATGATTTCGGTTAGGTATGCGACTAACTTGAGATTAGTAGTTTATCACATTAAGTTTAGCTATCTAAATCAAGTATGAGACTAGTTTGGATAGAAGTCCCTTGTGATGAACCCCACGGCTTGTGATACCACGTACTATCATCCCGACTACATACACCGGTTTTGTCATTCCTTTTCCATCGTATGCTCTATAGTGAAATATGAAATTTGATTATTTTGACATGATGATTGGCTATTCTCATGATTCATGATCGTTTGTCCGAGTAATATGCATAAAATTGATCACATGATTTATGATAACGTGACAAACTTTAATAATATACTAGGTTGATTTTGACCAGCTCGTGAAATAGATCCACTATTAACGAGTCGGGTGGAGATTGACATACCATTGATAAGGCGAATAGTAAAATCTCTTTCACTCGCTGTATTATGAGCGCGATGGGATGGCATGCTAGTGTCAGAGTGTACTAGACCCAGATGATAACTGTACTGAGATGTGGATTAGACATCAGGATTTGCATATTGCATTGTATCCTCAGCATATGACATTTAACCCAGTATGTCTTTGCATCGCATGGCCTGGACCAAGCTAATGGTATTTATGGATCAGTCAATCTGGCTCCGTCATTCCACTTACTTTGACATTTGTATGCTTAACAAATGCATTGTGCACACACTCTCTAAGCTTCGTAGTAAGCTTATGTATGTTCGTTACGTGCAGGTTATGCTAGACTGCAGCAGTATTGAGGCAGGAGCATGTGCCCGATCTTTTGAAATTTTATTATATCATGTTTTTTCATTTTAACACTGTACTCTAAGATTATATTAGTAGATATATGGTGATGATGTTTTGTGACTTGGGTACACTTGTGGTTATGCTCCTTTACGAAGAAAAAAAAAATTCACCCTGAAAATCCTCATTGTAGGATCCCAGGATCAGAACCTAGCGCATTGAAGCTGGGAACCGAGAATAATATACTACAAAGGCTGTCAGCCCCGGATTCGGCGATCGAAAATTTTATGAGTCTGGTTCCCAAGTTTGGGTCACAACAACACACACCTCCACATATAAACTGTAAGATTTCTTTTCTCATTTCATATGTGGGACAAAAGAAAAAATGCATTTTTTTATTTGAAAATTTTCAAAATCATTTTGACAGCAAAACGAAAATTCTAAAAAAATTTATTTTTCAAAAACCAAATTTCAACACTACATTATCTAAACGATTAGTCAGTGGCGTGCAAAATTGGATGGACGAGAATGTTTATAGAAGATAGGTCCAGTCACAGACTTTTGGTATCATAAGGTTGCTGGAGTTTTTGCACCGCAGTGGAGAAGGGAATGAGCATAATGGCCGGTCTAGATAGCTGATACAGATACCAAGAGTACAAATGCATCAAAAAGGCTTACATATACTGAGCTCGCTAGATCATTTCCCATTGAGAGATCCTTGATTCATGGACCATGCAGGGTGAGGCCCATCATATCAAGGGCTGCAGAGGGAATATCCTTGCACTTGTAATTATTTTGCCGGCTCCAATATAATTTCCTGCAGGAATCATGTGATCCTGGAGCAGCAGATAACAAGCATCCTGCCCCTTGCCGCCTTGAATTTGTACATGTGGGCCCGTTGGTCAAGACCATTGATATGATAGGCTCCTGCTGTGAATGGGGGAAACCCTGTAAAACCTCCAGTGGAGAAGAAAACATAGGTTTTTTCCGGCTTCCTATTTTGGCCGTTTTCTTAAGGGTATTCCATGTAATTTGGCATATTCTTTCTTATAAATATGACTGGGGTTGGACATTCAACCCCACTGGCCTTTTCCTTCTTTCAAAGCTTTTCTACTATACAACTTTACAGGGTATCAGAGCCTAGGGTTCACTATGAAATATTAGAAGAGTTTTGAAAGATTTGTTGATCCATTCAGGTGAATCCTCTATCCATGTCAGCTCCTACCTGATCAATCGTCTGGATTATCAAGCCATGGGCTGCACTTGTACAAACATAAGGCTCAAGTATAATGCACATGTCCATGGTCCTATAACAGCTAATGAAACCATTTGGTCTTCAAGGAAAAATGTCAAATCTTACAATATACCAAAAGGGACCAACCAACCTATGGCTTGGACCACTCCAGGTGGGACCCGTGTCTGAGTTTTCCACCCTTGTTTCGTTTGGCTGATTGCCTACACCACAAAAGGGTGAGTCGCCTGCTTATCATAATCGGGGGAGTTAGATTAGCAAGGCTCATGTCTTTCATACACAAGGCGTCTTTCTCCAACCTGACTGATAATGGGTAATTCAAATTCATATGGGTAATTCACAATTCAAATTCCAGACCACACTATCTAGCATAGTATGCAAATGTAGGTTTGTTCAAATACCTCCCGACGTATTACAGTGATATATCGGGTCTCTAGCTGTTGGATTTGGGGTTTTTGCAAAACCCCAAACTGTTATATGTGAATGCCCCTAAAACTCTCAGATGAATAATTCAACCCTTTGATTATAAAATGGTTATGGTGACCATTCATGTCAAAGAAAATTAGCCAAATTATCAATGGGTTGAAATAATCTAATTGAGAGCTTTTATTTGTCGTCTTTCCACCATACGAAGTAAGACTCTATCATATGAGCAATTTGGATCAATGGAAGATGACCCAGATTCAAAAGCTAAAGTCCCGACATACCATATTGCAATATGTCAGGATGCATTAGAGCAAACCTCATGCGTGTATTGTACACTGTCAAAGGCTTTTGACTATCAAGCTCAAATTGTTGTGAAGCCTTGAATCAGTACATTATAGACCAAATGTAGGGAGCTTAGGGACTAAATACAGGGATGAAGATCAAAAGGGGATTACCTATCAAATGGTGTCAAAGAATAATAATAAGGGCTCAAATTTACGACGACGAACCCGTGTCGGCTTTTACTCCATATTTTGAGAACACTCCCGTCAGAACAGCCCTCTCCTTAATCTTCAATCTGTAAAGTGATGACAAAAAACAAGAGGTAAGTATAAACCGATAGGCATTGGAGAAAGGGCTGCAGCTTGGGTTTGGGTTGACTGGCCCAACCCATGTTCAGGTCGGTTTGGTTGTGTTATCAGGATCCTCAGGTTGGAAAACTCCAACCCAATGGGTTGAGCAAATTCAGGTCAGGTCAGGTTAGGTTAGGTGGGAATAATCACATGTATTTGGGTCGGATTGGATGGGGATGGGTCAAGTTGGGTCTGTTTAGAGTTGAGTATGGAGGACTTTCAGTTGGGTTCAGGTTGGTAACCTTGGATGAAATTCGGGTCTGGTCGGGTTGTGGGTTAGGCCCTTTGAGGTCATGTTGGGCTTGGGTTGACCCTCAACCCAAGCCGCCCAAGTTGCACCCTAGTCGAGAAAATGAACCTCTACAGGGGTGAGTGGGTGGGTGTGCGCGCGCATGTGTGTGTGCCTACCTCTTGGCAGATCCAGGGACTTCTAATCTTGAGGCCTTGTCAGATTTCTCTTTGACCATTTGCTGCTTCCGTACCACTCGATTCAATCTCCGCTGCTTAGAGAGCACGATTCCTTGTTTCTTTGGTCTCTTACTTTCTTCATTATTTGGCTCAGATACATTGACTTGTTTGATACCCACTTCATTCTCTTCCCAGTCTGAGAATGTATGCTCATCCTCCATGCTGTAAACGAGCTCAGCAGAATCTTCATTGCTGCCATTGATTGCAATTTCAGATCCTCCATAGAGGGTTCCTTCCTGTAAATCCCAAGAAAGGCTATCTGCATCTGTATCTGTCTCTTCCTCCATTTCAGGTAACCTCAGCAGAGTAGACGAAGAAGTGCTGACTGCTATTTGTTTGGAATTGTACTGTGGATCTGTAATCTCACAAGTTATCTGCTTTTGAATCTTACCAAACTGTATACTTTGCTCGAAATATGTCTGCACAAACCTTAAACATACAAGAGAAGAGTTCAATATGCATAGAGAAACCTTTATTTAGTCCCTGAATATGTACAAACCTTGTTGAGCCACAGAATTGAAATGTATGCATGAAATAAAGCTCCTCTCCTCATGACATACAGATCCAAGACAATACAAACCGAACTGAATTCCAAGACATAACAAGATCCAAAAGAAGACTCAGCTGCTGTACTGTTACTCTACAACATGTCATGTAACCAACAATGCTTGTGGAAATAATAACCATTATATGGGTTGTTATTTTCAATAGCAGCGGTAACGGGTGTCATCTGTTGGAGTATTTCAGTAAAGCATGGATTTATCTACTAGAAAAAGCTTATGATAGGATCTTTAGAGAGTTAAACGGGTGCATGTTGGAAAGAAAGGAATTGCAAGAGAATATATTGACATGATTTAGGATATGTACAAGGGAGCGGTAACAAATGTGAGGACCACTAGTGAAAAGACAAATGAGTTCCTAGTTACTGTTGGCTTGCACCAGGGGTTGGGATTGAGCTTGTACCTTTCCTCATTGGTTATGGACGAGCGAACAAGGCATTTGCAAGAAGACATCTAATGAGGACATCATGTCATGTACGCCCTTGCGTACGTATCAGAGGAGGCGGGCTGCACCGATTTCCCTGTGGCTAGGCGAGTATCTGTGATCGTGCTGAAGACCCCATGTGCATGTGCAAGCATCTGGAGGACCCCACACTGGAAAGATGTACATGAGCTGCTTTATCGAGTAATCCAGACCGTTGGATTGGAGGGACGTGACGATCAGGCCATTGGATTGCATGGATCACATGATCAAGCCATTGATCGTTGATCGTCCACATCAGTTTTAGACTTTATCATATTTTATGATTTAATTTTTGATTATTTTATATTTGGACACATTATGAGTGTTTTAGTTGATTTTATTTAGACTAGAGTTATTTTCATTAAAATTCACAAGACAGAGAGATAATTGTAATTTTTGAAACTTCTTGGATCTATAAGAAGATAAGGGCGTGTGACCTCTCTCCCATTGGATTTTGTGGAAAAAAAAAAAAAAAAAACTCTTACTTTCTTCTTCCATCGTCGTGCGATTTGAAGATACTTCCATGCGATTTGGAAAGAAGATTAGTGCGAGGCTAATCCTCATCAACGGAGATGCGAGGTCTCCATCTATCCCCACACCATCTTCTCTTTTCTCCCCCATCTAGGTATTTTCTTCAGGTTCTTCATTCTCTCATCCCAGATCTTCGTCTTCTCCCTAAACTCAACTTTCACATACCCATCCACAATCCAAACCCTAACTGACCTAAACTCATCCACCCCACGCCACACGTGTGACCGTACAACCACACATGTGAATCCCACCTTGCCCCTTTTTTGGTTCCCTATCATCATATATTAAACCCCTCTCTTCCATCCCCGAAACCCTAACCCTAAACCTAAAATTCCTAATTTACCTATTTTCTCAAATTACCCAAACCCTAATTTTCACCCTAGGTTGTATTAGGTTTTTTATTTTGAAATAGATTATACCCTATACTAATTGGATGTCCCTACATCCATTACATACTAGTTTCTTTTTATTTAATGATCTTGTGTTACGATGTTAGTAGCTTAGGCTAAGACTATGCATGATGCTCTTTTGATTTTCATGATATTTGTGATGATTATAGCGATGTTTATTTTTTTTGTTAAATATCTTAATTCGGCTACTTGATCTCACAAGTTAATTGGTTTATGCATCGGTCCTACATCAATATCCCATGGCATGGGAGAATGAAGAACCTGAAGATGACATAGTTTTGATTAGGGAGGGCGTAAACACAAAGCTAGATTTATGGAAGGGTGCTTTAGAATCCAAAGGATTTAATATTATTTAGATTAAACAGAGTATATAGAGTGCAATTTTAGTAAAAATAAGAGTGGAAACAAGGAATTAGTTAATATTCCTAACCAAGAAATTTCCCAAAATGACCACTTCTATCATCTTTGGTCAATAATTCCTGAGAGTGGAGAGATGAAGAAGGATGTTGCCCATAGAATTCAAGCAAAGTGGAAGAAATGTAGATGTGCCTCTTGAGTTTTATGTTATCGTCATGTACCACTCAAACTAAAAGAGAAATTTTCTAGGATAGCTACAAGACCAGCAATGCTTTATGAGACAGAATGTTAGGCAGTTAAAGAACGACATGTCCATAAGATGAGTGTAGCTGAAATGAGAATGTTGAGATGGATGAGTGACAAGACAAGGATAGAATAAGAAATGAATGCATTCAAGGGAACTTAAAGAGTAACACTAATAGGTAATAAGATGAAGTAGACTTAGATGGTTTGGTCATGTGCAACTGAGACCAAGAATTGTGCCGGTTAGAGTGAGTTGGTAAAAGTTAAAGGCTCTAAAAGGCAAATGGAAGGTTCAAAAGGTCATGGGTGTAAGTTGTAAGAAAATATTTGATGACCTATGGTCTAAGTAAAGTTATGGCTCTTGGAGTGAAATGACAAAAAAGGATTCAAGTAGCCAACCCCAATTAGTTGGGATAGTGCTTAGATGATGATGATAATTATCGAGCGATGGGTGCAAATCCCCAACTCGGCAAGTTTGAGCCAGTCCTTTTCTTGGATCTAAGAAATGCTTGGTTTTGCCAAAAAAATAAAAATTATTTTTACTTTAACTAATTATTGAGTACTTAAAAAGAATTGTTATCCATTTGTTGGATGTGGCCACTTCTCAAAGGTTGTTTTCAATTATTTAATAATAGGCCTTTCAGTTGCCCAATTTTTCTATTTTTTTCTATAAAGTATTATTTTCCTAGGTCTATGATTTCTCTCGTCCTGGAAATCTCTTCTGTTTACGATTTCTCTCGTCCCTGAAATCTCTTCTTTCTCTACTTTGGGGAATATGGAAGGTGTTGTGATTGTATTTGTGTTGGTTTTTTTTTATGTCCTATGGACATTGTTGGAAGCCGGACGTTGGGCGATTGTTTCCCGGATAGTATGTTCGGAGCCTACATGAGCGATGAATTCTACCGAGGTACACAAACTATCTCAAAGAAAGTGACACAATCTGGACTACATCGAGCACAACACTTTATTCGTCAATCATCTGCAGTGATCTTGCAATTCCATATATCAGGTTGTGGTGTTCAAGTATGAGCAATTATTTTTAGGAGATGGTCATTCGTAAACAATGAAGATGGATTAAATATTATCATAAGCTCATCATCATAGCTTTGCCACAACTATCTAGGGTCAGATTTACAGACCTTGTTTCTCTAATCAATGCTAAGGACCTAACCCCAATAAGTTAACAAGCCTTCATGTCCTTCTCATTGAAATTACATGGATTTTCTACCACGGCGCGTGCGAAAGCTTGGCGGATCTATAAAATTATGGCTAAGTCCTAGAGGAGGGGTAATTAGGATCACTTTAAAATTATTTGCCTAATTAATACAATTTACCAATTAAAACTAATAAAGCAAATTAACACTAAGGCTTCCGAGCCAAAGTGGATCCAATCACATAGACTACAAGAGATATACTAATCAAGGAACTAGTCTATAGGGAGATAGTGAACTTGCGTGTGCATTGCAAGTTAAGTGCCTAGCATACAATCCAATTCAAGCATTCATATAGTTTGACTAAAAAATCACATAAGCATGAATAGAATTGTGCTCAATTGACATTCACAAACACAAGCATGTATAGAGTATAGTGGTTCGGTTTCCCTACTCCACTCTTGGCGGAGGCACTCTCCTCGAACGTACCGATATTCACTATCTTAGGAGTTATTAATAGGTTCACCCCTAACTTTTACAAGCATACACTCTTGTCGAAGGCCTACACAAGGTCTTACAAATGTACACTCCCGTCGGAGGCCTACACAAGGACTTGACATACGTACACTCCCGTCGGAGGCTTGCACAAGGACTTGACGTACGTACACTCCCGTCGAATGCTTGCACAAGGACTTACACACGTACTCACCCTTGCTGGTGACGATACGGTCCTATACAAGAACCTACGCGAGTTTGGGTCAAAAACTCTATACGTAGTCCTACACAAGGAAGGAGTATGAATGGACTCTACAATTGACACTTGTCGAATTGAGCCCCTTTGTTGCACCTTGCTTGGGTTGCTTGATCGATGTTCTCCCGTGCTTCAATCAGCTCCACTTGTGCTCCCTCGATTGTTGATGCCGATGCTTCAGCACCTATGATCAACCGCCTCGCATATGATGCCCTGATGAGGTGACCAAGGTAGTGAGAGGATGGTGGAATCTCCTACAACTAATGAATAGTTGATTTCCTAGGGGATTCACCTAAATGGATATTCTAAAGGATTTAGACAATGATTTAACTATAGGTTTCATGTCTAATATCTAGAATATAGAGGAGATCAAGTTCATCTTCAAATGAAGTTTGGAATGCCCATTCAAGTGAAAAATCACAATGAAGATTACTTAGGTCTCTTTGGTTTAGAGGCTTAGGATGAGGGATAAGAGTGGGGAATCACCTAGGCTTCTATTGCACCAAAAACACATCCAAATGCCCGAGGTCCGTATGCCCTGTATAAAATAATCAAGTTCCAACGGTCAAAAAATGGGCAGAAAACGGCACCTTCGATCGATCGACATGAGCCCTTGATCGATCAAGCTCTATCGAATTTGGCCAGAAAAACTCGCTGAATAGTTTTGGCCACGTTCGATCGATCGAACTCGGCCGGCGATCGATCGACTTGATCAATCGAGCTTCGCTCGAGAGACATTGAGATAGGCCAGAGATCTTTCTGTATAATTTTGGCCATGATCGATCAATCGAGCTTCGCTCAAGCTCTCCTATGAATCTGTTGTTTTGGGCAGTTTGGTTTCAAGCAACTCAAGACCTCTATAACCTATCTAAGCATGTTTAAATGGAGCTCTTAAGGCTATATGATGATCAAATAAAGGTTTTCCTGTTAAGGTTAGGATCATCTAGAAGTTAGGTTGTTTTGAGTCTAAAGTTAGGGTCATTAAGGCACCTCAATTTACTTGTTTCGTCAATCCTCGATGTTCCAAGTCTCAATGTGCTTTCGGTCTTCAGCTTCCAAAAGTTCAACCGACTCACTAACCCATAGACGCATGTGATTGACAAATAGGTGCACAAATTAGTGCACTAACAACTACCTTATTCCACATCCTTCTAAGTCTCCCTCTCATCTGCTTTTCAAGCTTTTCAATCAAGTCAATTCCCTTCCAAACCAGAACCATCTCCTGTCTTCATTGCACATGACTGAACCACCTCAATCCACACTACATTTATCTCTTATTGCGACTACACCCTTTCACTTCAGATGATCACATTCTTAAATCTATCCTTCCCAGTTTTCCTACATCTATCTCAACATCCTCATCAACACTATATCTCTGCTCAGTTGTTAACCACCCAACACTCTATCTTATATAGCATAGCTAGTAGAATGTTGTCTTATAAAAAATTTCCCTTTTAAGTTTCATAGGCATGCAATGATCACACACCCTAGAGGCACATCTTCGCTACAGCCACCAAGCTCTAATTCTGTTGGAACCCATCAATCTCACAAGCCTTTTCAATAAGAAGCCAAGCTAAGAAAACACATCACTTTGAGGAATCTCTTGACCATTAATTTAATTTGTCTCTATAACTATTTTACTGAAGTCTCATTCTAAAAATATTCCAGCTTGGTTCTACCAATTTTTAAGCCACTACACTCTACAGCCTACCTCAAAACCTGCAATTTAAAGTTTGCCCCCTTTTTAGTCTCATTGAGTAACACCATGTCAATTGCAATTTGCAAATAACATACATCCTAGTGACAAATCTCAAATCTCATTCTCAGGAATTTCTCAATACAAAATCTCTTGGGAAATCTTCAGATTTTGAGGATTTTATATTATCAGAAAAATCTTGCTAAAAATAAAACATTATGAAATATTTACTGTAAATTAATAAATAATATAATTATACAATGAAGTACCAATATTTAAAATAATTTTTCATTAATATTGGGATATTTTTGCAGTAATCGCAAAAAAGTAAAAACTGCTAATATGTGAATATCTCGCGATATTAGTGCAATAATCTCATTTATTAACTTTCTTGCACAAATATTGCAAGATTTTCAAATTCTCAACAGTATTTGTCACACCGCATACATCTAGGGAGCTCATCCTAGACACTAGCATTTATTCCTCTATAACAAGTGCAAATAGGTAAGGACTCAATGTCAACCCCTAATGAAGGCCCACCACTGCTAAGAACCCATCAATTTCATTCTAGGTCATTCTCGCTCTTATGACACCCTCATATATTTTTTTAATGATGTAGATATATCCTTGTGGGACCACTTTCGTCCTCATCACCCATCACATAGCCTCCCTAAGTACTCTATTGAATGCTTTCTCCGTATTTGAAAAAAGAAAAACCTATGTAGATTGTTCCACTTATATCTAGACATCCATCAATTGTTTACATAGAAAATTAGCTTCAAATGTGATCTCACCACCAGTTTGCTCTCATCCTTGTAATGGTACCCCAACATGTCTTTAATGAAACACCAACATAACCTCCTAGGACCACTTTCCTCCTCATCACCCACCACATAACCTCCCTACACCATTTGCTTTATCCAGATCTATGAAAGTCATGTCTAGATATTTCTCTTATATCTAAGCTTCACAATCAATTGTTTAAATAGAAAAATAGCTCCAATTGTTGATCTCCTTGAATTGATTTTACAATATCCTTGTTTCTGGTTGTAATCTTTGTTCCACTACCCTCTCGCAAAGCTTCATAGTATGGCTCACAAGTTGGATCCCCTTACTGTTTGTGCGTCTTTGTGCATCTCCTTTGTGCTTGTAAATAGATATTATGGTCCTCCATTCATCTAGCATGTTGTCTACAAAAAATTATAGAAAAGGCTAAATCACCGAACTAATCCGATTTCAACCAATATCTTCCACACTTTTGTAGGTATATTATGTCCCCACTATTAGAGTTTTTTGAAACGCTGCAAATTTTAGAATTTTTGAAAATTTCCTAGTTTATAATAAACCAAAATTTATGGATCCTCATCTAAATATCGGCAGGTTTCTAAGAATAGAACATAAGGGCTAGGTTTACTTGATCACTGGCATTAAAAAATGCATATATTGTTGATGTTGTGCCTTTATGGAAGGCCTCTCCCAGATCTATCCCGGATGAGGAGAGAAGGACACCAACCCTAGATCAAAGCTCCGGCAACGCGATAAAGCATCCACAAGTGAACACATGGAAATGTGGATAGATGGAGGTTGGATTCCCTCTCGTCTTCTCTTCTTTCTCTTTTCTTTTCTTTATTACTTTCTCTAGTGATAGTGCTCAAGGGGTGGCGGAATGTCCAAGGCTCTCTATCCAATCCCTCTAGCATAAGATCTACTTCTAAGGAGTTAAGGTTCAACGGCAATACCAATATAGTACTCCACCACTCTAAAGACTTTGATATGCCCTCCTATATCTAAAGTTTGTAATCCTACCTAACCATGTATGTACCTAGATTGACCTAATCCCTCCATTGACCAATGGCCATCCACCTTTGATCCAACACCCATACAAATCAAGTGGACCACAAGATCTCAACAATCAGAATTACAATCAAGTGTGGTTAAAACCTTTTAACAATTAAAACAAGAGATCAATGTTAAAAACATTTATAGAACCTTTTGAGTGTCGAGTCCAGCAAAAAACCACTTGATGGATGGTCTAATCTATCAAATTTGACCCATAATAATGTTCCTAAGTAACCATTGGATCCCTTAGTGGATCATATAGGCCTCAACCTTATCCTAATGAATAAACCCAGCAACACCCACATACAAGCCAATACAAGTGACTCCTTAAGGTGGGCAAAGAACATTACATCAGGAGCTTGAACTCCTCACATATCCTCAGGTCTGAGAATTAATTAACACTAGTACATACACAACTTTATCTAGATTAAGCATGATGAATTTCTCGATCCAGAGACTTAAGTGATCCTCCAATCCATGTATCTAATGGATTTAATAACAAGATCTAGTATCCATGAATACAAACATTCCTACGTAGAGTAGGGCAAAGGCACCAACTCCTCGTCATGCCCGATAGTGGAGACCTTCCATCCCGACTTGTTTGGTTCCCTCATACAGGATGACCACATGAGGATAACCATAGGTTTATCCTAAAACATGCTAGGCAGTCATGGACTAATAAGGTACAGAGATCCATGGAACACAACTCCCCCTTGACTAGTGGTCCTTGTGCCCAAATTCAAGTTCCTAGTTACAAAGGAAACCCTCTCCTTTTAACCCATGTATATATCTTTTGAAGATGATGGCACCAACTCCTCAAACCTTTTACCTAAAGGTTAAGAAACCATCACATCGACCAACCTTGCAAAGAAGAGGAATGGTATGTATAATTAAGATATGCCCATATATTAGTTATGGCATTAATAACATGTCCACATAGGACCCATGATCATCATGATTTATGGATAAGATCATCACATTAGGTGTTTAAGGTGCACAACTGTAACCTTCCTTTCCTCTTCTTGCTAAGGTTACTTTTACTTTCCCCTACACAAATTCTTCAATAATAGATATGCACTCTAAAACCCCCAAGCCTAAGGCCCCTCCGAGTTCTATTCCCATGCCTGCATCTCCAATCTAGAAAGTCCAAAATCAACCTCTTTGTCTCTCCCTAATCTCTTCATATTTCACAAAGATCCTCCCATCCTCGCCTTTCAATGCATCTCAAGTGATTTATATGCTCACTTTTCCTTTCCCTCACTTTTGCTAGTTTGTAGAGATCTTTTTGTTCCTGTAAAGTTATTAACTTACTAAACAATAATTAATCATATGTTTTATACTTCGCTAACTACTTTCTTTGCTTTCCATTTTATTTTATATGTTTCAAGGACCTACTTCTCCACCACACTTCATAATAGTACCTCTTTTTGCTCATTGCCTTACGTACCACATCCCTCCATCCTGAAAAACCAACATTTCTTCACGTTGCCTTTAGACTCCCTACGAACTTCCTTCACCACTCTTTCTCATATAGGCAACTATGATTTCCACATCTCCTAGTCCCAAGCCTATCCTTTAAGATTCCACTTTCGCCTTGTCACTTAATCTCTAAATAACACTAACCTCTCCCCTTCGTTAATTTCAACTCAATTCTTTGGCAACTTTTACTCTCGCCTCCTCTTTTCCTACCCCTATGCACACATCTAAGATCACTAGTCTACACTGTGTTTTCTACACTATGTTTATCACCTTGCCAATCTTAGAAGTGTTCTTCTAATTTTCAAAATAAGTTGATAGGGACATCCCGCACACGTCGTTCACACATGCACGCACACCACCCCCTACGCTCTTACGCCAGAAGAAGGAGGGCCCCACCCTCGATCTGGATCGATAACGATGCCAGGGAGGGCCTCCTAGCTAGAAGACGAAGTTTTGATTCAAAAGAGTGGGCCCGTTAGTCAAGAAAAGCTCATTATGGGATCTCATGATCATGGCCCACTAGTTGAATTAATTTCATATTTTAGGTTTTGCTTATTGTTATTATTTAGAACATCATGAATGCTTTAGATTTCTTTATTTGGTTTTTATTTTAGTTTACTTCATCGCCAAGTAATAGGTTGCACACATGGCACAAGTTTAGGAGTATAAAATTTTCCCTATAAATAGGCACCCCTTGTAGTTCTTTTGATTCATTCAAGTTTAATATATAAAAAAATTCCTGCTTTATTTTTCTGCTCTCTTAGTGAGCTGTGGAAGAATTCAAAAGTGGGTGCGAAGCCCTCCCTTTTCGAAGGGCTAACTACTGTGGTGCGAAGCCACATCGATCCCGATTCACTCTCATCCTCCATCTCTTTTTTTCATCTTTTACCACCATTCTTGCTTCAAATTCGTCCTTTGTTGCAGCAGTTTTCTTCTTTACAGCAGAATTTCAGATTTTAGCCCTGTAGGAGGGCTGAAACTTCGGTGGAGCACCACGCACAAGCCGTAGCTCAGATCGACCGGAAACTTCGGGGTTTTAGAGCACACCCCTGGCCGACCAGGGCCAAGGAGAGTTTTTCCACAATCGACACCCTCTCGCACGTGCGGCCAGTCCACCACAAGAACAGTCTTTTGGATCAGGTTTTTCTCTTGTTTCCCTCTTTTCATCCCTAATTTTATAAACCCTGACCGTAGATTGTCCTAAATCCCTAATTTCTATCTCTTTTCTCACCCTAAGGTTCCTTGATTTGAAATTGGTGAATTCTTTGGATTATAGATTGATTGTCATGCATGTGTGGATGATTTCTATTTCCCTTTGAGTATTGTTTGGTCTATTATTTTATTGCTCCAGTTCTAGCCTATGTAAGCCTGGACCCGCACAGATTCCCCTAGCTTGAATGTTGAACTTTTGTATGGGATGTGGAATATATACGTTATTGTTTCTGAATTAGTATGATCTAAGCCTGAAATCTTGCATATCATATTTAAATTTCATGTCCTGCATCATAAGTACTCTCTATTTAAGTCATGTGATATTGCAAACTCAAAGATCACCTTTCCAGATTCATTTCTTTCCCCAAACCAATGTCCCTCATGTACCCTCGCATATTCACCACTATTCTTTCCTGCTATGATTGACTCTTATTGCATATATTTAAATCACTAGTATATATTGTGTGGTCAAGGATTCACCTAGTATAACCTCATAATCCTTACACGTTAATCGTTTTGTACTCCGAAGTCTACTTGTTATAGGTATGGTCCACTTTTAAAATTCCCCAAATGTTCATCACCTTTCAAGATTAAGTACTCATTGTCAAGTGAAAAGTCATATTCCATTGCAAACTCCAAGATCACCTCTCCTAACTCATTTCATTCACGAAACTCATGTGCCCCATGTACCCTCTCATTCTAGCCACCATTCTTCCCTAAATGCCCCGTTAAGGTCCTCACCTATAGATGCTCATTATTCCTCTGGTAATCCTTGCATTAGCTCATCCAACACTTTGCAAAATGTCTTTTAGCACTTTCTCTGTCTTTTGTAGGATGTATACGCAATAATAGATTTATTTTTTTTTAATAGGTAATAGTAAACTTATTGAAAGGCAAGCTAAAAGGCGAGGAAAGAATATAAAGCCAAAAGAAACAAATAAGAGATAGAAAAGAGAAGCCCATGAGCCAGATTAGGTTGCTTTTACATAAACTAACCAACCCGAAATAAGATAATTGATTCTAGAAATAGCTTCTTCAACTGATATGGCTACATTTAGAAAATAACAAGCATTTCTCGCTCCCCATACAATCCACATAATAGCCATGATATGAAGTCCCCACCTAGCCTTGACAAATTTCCCCACCATTCCTCCATGCCATGCCCAAAGAAGATCCTCCATTGCTTTCGGCATAGCCCAACTAATATGGAAAAGACACAAAGAATGATCCTAAATCTTTTTCACAAACGGGCAGTAAATGAAAAGATGATCGATCAATTGCCCATCTTGCATACACATAAGGTATATGTTAGGAAAAACAAGGGATCTCTTTGGAGGTTGTTGGTGGAAAGGATTTTCTTCCTGCCACCAACCAAACAAAAACAGCCACACGAGGGGGAGCGTCATAGAAAAAATGATGAAAGGGGAACGGAGGGTCACTCAAGGTGGAAGAAGCAGAGATCAAACCATAAAGCAATCTCACCGAGAACTTTCCGGACCTATGAACTGACCACACCATCGAATCTGCCTCTTGAGGAGAAGGAAGAAAAATTTTTAGGAAGTCAAGTAATTCAGTGAAATCATCAATTTCTACATCCGTCAAGTGCCTGCGACACGAAGGTTCTAAACAATAGTCCCGCAGCATATAGAATAATAGGCCATGACTGAAATGAATCAGTCAGTCAATATAAGGGCCAACCTGGTGAATAATGCTAGGAAGGGACTATCTCCACAACAGGAATCCCTTGTCTTCTTGTGTTTCCTCTTTTCCACCCAATCTTGTCTTCTCTTTTCCACCCGATCTTGTCTTCTCTTTTCCACCCGATCTTGTCTTCTCTCTACACAATAACAGTATTAATTATCTCCTGCCGAAAATCAATAAAACATCCAATAATCTGTCCTCTAAAATTTTATCTACAACTATCCCTACCTATTCTTAGTATTATCCGTCCCTACACACAACAATTTATGGGGTTTTGCTTCTTTCCACCATCTCCGACAAGCATACTATATATTAAACCTACTCCTTTCCATTGTATCCACCAAATCAGTATTCTTACCTAACAAAGTACCTACTTGCCCACATTCCAAGTAATGAGACAAATTTTCCTCGTCCAGATTTGCTTCTTTACCAACATCCATCTACTCCGGTGCGGGAAGCTTTGCCCAGATTTCACAATAAAAGGGCATTGTTGCAAAGTATTGCTTCCAAAAGATGCCATAGCACACCCTTGCATGCTTTCAACCACAACCAAATTTGAAATTATGCCTCATAACTTGTAGGGAACCCCTAGCATACCATTTCTCATTTTCCACCATAAGGTTTACAAATTATGGCTCTTTTTTTTTTTTAACAGAATGAGCTAGCTTAATTATGATTTGAAACAAGCTTCATCTAAGGTATCTTGGTCAAAGATTGACAAGGGTTAGTTGCCTACCAAACATCAATCCTCCTTTTTTAAACGAGGTGGAGACTGGCAGGTGAAGCAAATTAAAACAAAGATTACGTTAATTTTGATAAAAATATAGTTTAAATTTCATATGCCTTGCAGGCTAATCTTTTCCATTTTTATCATTTTCCCTATGGAATAACAGCCATTATTGTTATATAAACTCCATTGATCATCACATGATTGTCACTCTTGCAATGATTTGACAAAAAGCAATAAGATCTCAATATTGAATTGGGACATAAATTCATGATTAGATACAGGCTAGGTCTGATCTTGGATTCACAGTCTGTTGACGACCTAAAGAAATACATAGGAAAGAGGAGAAGAATTGGAGAAGACCTATAATTTATGAGCTATGAATTAACAGTTTACAATGGGTTAAAAGTATTATTTGATGCAATGTCAACAAGAGGATTTCAGGGATGATGGGGACATCACGCGCACACGCGCCGCCTCTTACGCACGTACGCCAGAAGGAGGACCCCACCGTCGATCTGGATCGATGACGACGTCCAGGGAGGGCCTCCTAGTTAGAGGACGAAGTTTTGATTCAAAAGAGTGATCCTAACAGTCAAGAAAAGCCCACCATGGGATCTTATGATCGTGGCCCACTAGTCGGATTGATTTCATATTTTTGGTTTTGATTATTATTATTATTTAGAACATCATGAACGCTTTAGATTTCTTTGTTTGGTTTTATTTTAGTTTACTTCATCGCCAAGTAATAGGTTGCGTACATGGCGCGAGTTTTGGGGTATAGGGTTTTCCTATAAATAGGCACCCCTTGTAACTCTTTTGATTCATTGTAACTTAATAAAAATTTCCACTTTATTTTTCTACTCTCTTAGTGAGTTGTGGAAGAATTCAAAAGTGGGTGCGAAGCCCTCCCTTCTCGAAGGGCTAACTACGTGGTGTGAAGCCACATCTATCTCCATCCGTCCCTATCCTCTCCCATCCATATATCTCATCTTTTATCATCATTATTATTTTGAATTTCCTAGCTTTTGCAGCTATTTATCCCCCTACAGCCAGTTTCCAGAATCTAGACCTGTAGGAGAGCTGAAACTTCAGCGGAGCACTACACCTCAACCTTACGTCGGATCATCGTCAAACATGGAGGCATTAGAAGTCTCCCCTGGCCAACCAAGGCCCAGGTGTTACTTTGGGGAGGCGGGCTTCCATCACACGTGCGGCCAGCCCACCCGCGCACGTGCGTCAGCCATAGGTCACCATCTGCACGCAGGAGCTCTCTGGGTCAGGTTTTCCTTTGATTTTCCTCTTTTTATTCCTATTTCCTAAACCCTAGCCTTGGTTTGCATTAGCCCTAATTTATTTGTCGCTTTTTTTCTCCCTAGGGTTCCTTGAATTAAGATTGGGGAATCCCTTGGATTAAGGACTGTTTGCTATGCATGTGTGGTTATGTGTGGTTGATTTCTATTTCCCTTTGAGCATCGTTTGGTTTATAATTTTTATTGATCCAGTCTTAGCCTGTGTAGGCCTGGACCCACATATATTCTCTTTTACTTGAATGTTTGGACTTTTTATGTGGGATATGGAATTTATGTAATTGTTCCTGAACTAAGGTGATTTTAAGCCTGAAATCTCACACATCATGTTTAATTTCATGTCCTGCATCAAATTTGGTATCAAAGCTTAGGGTTCTTATATGGGAATGCATTACATGTTTAGGGTTTAGTTGTTTATGTCCATTACGCATCAATTCTCATCATAAATGGTTGTTTAGAGGTCCATAAACCCTGACATAAGCTGCTGAAATTTTCTATTATCCCCTTATTTGAATTATTTTAGAAATTAACTTAGCTTTCTCTTTCTAGGTTTAGAAACTTTCCTTTTCTGTTTTTAGAAACTTTCTTAATCTGTTTTAAGAAACTAATTTCCCTTCCTTTTTTCTTTTTTAGAAACTAGTCTACTTTCCTTTTTCTTTTTAGAAACTAACTTACTTTCTATTCTTAGACACTTTCCTTTTTCTTTTTTTAGAAACTAGGTTGTTTTTTTTAGAAACTTTCCTAATTTGTTTTTTTTATAGAAACTTTCCTAATTTGTTTTTTTTTTTTTTTTGGTAACTTTCATAATTTGTTTTTAGAAACTTTCCTTTTTCGTTTTTAGAAACTAGGTTGTTTCTATATATATATATATATATATATATATATATATATATATATATATATATATATATATATATATATATATATATATATCATATTGACAATATATTCTAAATATTCTTATATTTTGACAACTATATTGCTGAATTTTGGTTTGCACCCTACACTAAACATGGAACAACTGCTAGAGTCACTAAACAAGCTGTCCTAGCAGATCGAGTCTTTGGATAAGCGTTTGGAAATAGACCAATGCTTTGAACAACTTGATGTGCGCATTACCCAACTAAAAACCATCACCAGAACAAACCCCACCACTGGGGTAGATGTCCAATCTCAGGCAGGTGGCCTGGAGGATAGACCAATGACTAGAGTTGGTCAAGGAATCAATTATAGGCGTACACCCGTGCACCCACCCCATGAGGGACATTAAGGCCACTATTTTGAAGGGTACAACATGTGCGGCCTTGTGGCTAGAGAGAGTGCACTAGATGCTAATGTAGAGTTACCCACTGAAGTCATTCCAGTAATGGATGAGTTACGTGATGTCTTTCCTGATGATCTACCGGATGAGTCTCCCCCTAGGAGGGATATAGAGCATACCAGAACATAGGACACCGTATTACCTACAGCCGAGTTTGCATTTAGTAGTTCTGTCAATAGGTCCATAGGTCTCAGTCCTTATGAAGTCGTTACTGTTTATAAACCTGGGAAACCTATTGATCTTGTCCCTATGTCACTGTCCCATAGGGCGTCAGAGCCTACAGTCTTTTGCGCATCACATTCATTCATGGCATCAAGAAATCAGGCAGAAGATCACTACAAATAATGAACATTACAAATTTTCTGCAAACTAGCATAAACGTTTCAAAGAATTCAATATTGGGGACTATGATGGTCCGCATCAGGCCCGAGCAGTACCCTCCGGGAGCTGTTCGTAACTTACACGCGCGTAGCGCTGGACCCTTCAAAATTATAAAACGAAACGGTCTCAATGTGTATGAGATAGATCTTCCACCTTCCATGGGAATTAATTTCACATTCGATGTGGAGGATCTAGTTACTTTTCAGGGGACCACTGATACTTTGTCCAGCCCTTCGCCCACCCATCCTGATTCCCCATATTTATCCCTTGAACCATGGCCCCTTCCCGATCCATTTTCTCAGCCTCTAAGTCTCATACCTACCCGTCCTGACCCATTTTCCCAGCCTCTACCTCCCATACTTACCCATCCCAACCCATTTTCTCAGTCTCTACCTCTCATACTTACTCTTCCTGACCTTTCTTCCCAGCCTCTACCTCACATACCTAACCTTTACACACCCAGAGAGGAAATAGAAGATATCCTAAACCATCAGATAGTTTCAATGTTAGACGGCGAGTTTCAAAAGTACCTAGTTAAATGGAAGTCACGCCCAGCTTCAGACAGCATGTGGCTCACTGAGGAGGAGCTTCAGAGACTTGATCCTGACATCCTGGAGCGGTTCAAGAGCTTTATTTCGCCAGTAGCAAAATCTTCGCAGCCGGGAAGAATTGATGGGGACATCACGCGCACACGCGCATGCATGCCACCCCTTACGCACGTACGCCAGAAGGACCCCACTGTCGATCTGGATCGATGACGACGTCCAGGGAGGGCTTCCTAGTTAGGAGACGAAGTTTTGATTCAAAAAAGTGGGCCCGACAATTAAGAAAATCCCACTATAAGATCTCATGATCGTGGCCCACTAGTTAGATTGATTTCATATTTTAAGTTTTGCTTATTGTTATTATTTAGAACATTATGAATGCTTTAGATTTCTTTGTTTGGTTTTTATTTTAGTTTACTTCATCGCCAAGTAATAGGTTGCGCACATGGCGCGAGTTTTGGGGTATAGGGTTTTCCTATAAATAGGCACCTCTTATA
Organism: Magnolia sinica; assembly: GCF_029962835.1. Taxonomy (NCBI): domain Eukaryota; kingdom Viridiplantae; phylum Streptophyta; class Magnoliopsida; order Magnoliales; family Magnoliaceae; genus Magnolia; species Magnolia sinica. The sequence goes on along the minus strand of NC_080582.1, from coordinate 33,255,358 downwards.
GCTCTTTTGATTCATTGAAGCTTAATAAAAATTCCTACTTTATTTTTCTGCTCTCTTAGTGAGTTGTGAAAGAATTCAAAAGTGGGTGCGAAGCCCTCCCTTTTCGAAGGGCTAACTATGTTGTGTGAAGCCACATCTATCCTCATCCGTTCCTACCCTCTTCCATCCATATATCTCATTTTCTATCATCATTATTGCTTTAAATTTCTCAATTTTTAAAGCTATTCATCCCCTTACAGCCAATTTCCAGAATCTGGACCTGTAAGTGGGCTGAAACTTCGGCGGAGCACTACGCCTCGACCTTACGTTGGATCGTCGTCAAACTTGGAGGGATTAGAGGTCTCCCCTATCCAACCAAGGCCTAGGTGTCACTTTGGGGAAGCGGACTTCCATCACACGTGCGGCCAGCCCACCCGCGCACATGCATCAACCCCGGGTCACCGTCTGCATACAGGAGCTTTCTCTGGGTCAGGTTTTCCTCTGGTTTTCATCTTTTCATTCTTAGTTCCTAAACCCTAGCCTTAGTTTGCATTAGCCCTAATTTATTTGCTCCTTTATTTCACCCTAGGGTTCCTTGAATTGAGATTGGGGAATCCCTTAGATTAGGGACTGTTTGCTATGCATGTGTGGTTGATTTCTATTTCCCTTTGAGCATCGTTTGGTTTATAATTTTTTATTGGTCCAGTCTTAGCCTGTGTAGGCCTGGACCTGCATAGATTCTCCTTTACTTGAATGTTTGGACTTTTTATGTGGGATATGAAATTTGTGTAATTGTTTCTGAACTAAGGTGATTTTAAGCCTGAAATCTCACACATCATGTTTAATTTCATGTCCTGCATCAAGGGACAAAGTCAAATAAAAGGGCTCAAACAGGACAAGACCTTCGGGACTCATTTGAGCTTGTTCCGACTCAATTTAGTCACATGATGTGACTGGTCTATATCACAGTATGCACATAGTGATTCGTCCATATCAGCAAGAAATGTAGTCTGACTAATCTGTATTGGCGACACAACTCATCTGTGTATAGTGCGAAAAGAAAACATGCAAATCAAAGTTTTAGATGATTGTTGCAACTCATTTGAATCATCAATATCAACAACATGTCCTAGAATTGGCAAGGCCCAAATAAGGCATCGGATGGATGGTCTTTATGCCTACTCAAATATTGACATATACAGACATGATGGTTGTTTTGTTCCCTTCAACCCTCTATGACCCTTCAGAGAGTCATTATGACCAGTAACTTGCTCACATGCAATGATCCTGGAGGTCCTGAACCCACACATTAGCCAATTTCACCATGACTTTGGACACACATATGTCCAGATACATCCATTGATTCAGTAGGAGATCTGGGTCTAAAGAAGATTCTTCCCTCTGCTGCACTCAGAGTTTGGGCCAAACTGAGGACTATATGTGTTAAAGGTACACACTGGTCAGCCATTACGTTTCTTCAGCACGTGGGTGCCACCATGATGTATCTAGGGAAACAACAGTAGATACAGATTTACCATAAGCAAAGGTGGCTGGGTGTTGGCACTTATGTTTTGAAGCTGGCTGAAAAGCCCCTCTATAGTGAGGCCATGCTAATTGCAAGAAAACAGCTGCTTGGCCTTTCATAAGTGGGGCCAAAATGAAATGGCCATAACAAAGATGCTTACTGTTTGTTCTTGATCACGAGTCATTCACGCCCCTTTCTGGTTGAAGTTTAAACCGTCGTGATGGTTATTTACTAACTCTAACTCGCCAATTAATCTCTCATGGGCATGCCAACAGTTAACATGGTCAGATCAGTCAATAGTTAATCCGAGTCAAACCTATCAGCGTGGGGTCAACACTTCTAGGAAAATAACGAGTTTCTCATGCAACGATGCATACATACAAGTGCAAAAGTGTACCTCAATCATCAGTATCCCACACCCTCGCACGCGCAAAGGTAAACAGGACTCCTATACTACAGTTTAGTTTACCATCAAACAAGCAACAAAAATCACAGCACAAGTTGTGGCCCAAAAAATTATCTTAATGAGAACTTCTCTCTGAGGTCCCAGTTTAATCATAGCCAGTCATCTTCTTCTTCTTTTCTCAACAGAATAAACTAACAAAGAACCTCTGTTCAGATCTTTTAAGAGCAGTTTATAAATGCAACAAAATACAAATGACCAGCATGAGCTCTGTCCTATAGGTAGACAGAAGAATAATAAAAGGAACCATATTATTACCTATATGCAGTCTCTTCAGATTCGAAGTGAAGGAAGGCAAAGCCCTTGCAAACAGGGTCCCTCGTCTTTTTGTTTCCAGAAACTGCTGGGCTTATATTAACAATGCCAGGAAACCCCTTAAACGCCAACTGCAGATCCCTATGGATGTTCTTTTTCTTTGGAAGGTTCCCAACACGAACCTGAATTCCACTTGGAACAACTTCAGGTGCTGCAAATCTCCAGTAGGGTAATGCAAAGTCAGATTCTACAGCTATGGAAGGGTATAAAACAGAAGTATTGCAACAAATCAATACAGAAAAAACTAATCCCTAGATCTCGAATTCTCTTCCAAGTATCTCATGCATCAAATTCCCAGATATCCTTGAACATCCTAGAAGCTTGGAAATTGTGGTCCTTTCCAAATAAACATTGTTATGAACGATCAAGATCCCTTAAGTATCACAAGAAATGCCAAGCACTGATCTATGGTGACTGCAGTTATATCCTGCTTGGATTTTCCAGTTTCTTGGTAAACTGAAGCATTAGAATCATGCCGATGTATGATGACCCACGCATGCACAACATGCCACAGGTTCACATTATTCCACCCATTTAAAAATATTCAGATTTGTCCACTCAACAACTTCACTTGAGAAGTCATTGCTGAAGATATAAAGGCCTTCTACCAAAGAGAAGGAAGAAACTGCCATCAACCAAAGAAGGAAACTGATGGAGCAAGCAAATAAAAATAAAAAAGTTTTAAAAAAGATCTGAAATCGATGTCTAAATATCAGTTTTTGCAATTGAATCCACCAAAAGAGAGCCCAAATAAAGCAAATAATGCCAGCTTGAATACAACAACAATGCTAGAAAAGTAGCACCAAATGCTAGGGTAAAGCAACTAACACTCGAAAATCGAAATAGCCAAAGAATCTGTTTATTTAGTAATCATCAAGAGTTGTCCATATGGTTGGGGCCTGTTATCTTTATGTATGCTACAATCAACCCTTCTAGAACATTCTGGATATTCCCTTTAACTTGACTTGCTATTACAGGCATAACCCAATAAACTGGCTGAAGAATAGATTCTATAAATAAAGGAACTGGATAATAGAGACATAAAATGCCAAAAGAATGCAAACTTCTAATCACAGAACTCTATACACAGCTACATGTGCTCAGTCTACAAATAACTGCACTCACCTAAATTCACTGCCAGCAATCATGGCTGGTTGGTCCTTTGGGTCCAAAAGTCCAAGGCTGCTATGACATAGGAAAGTGTTTTCTAGACATTGTTGAAATAGAGGTTTTGCTAAAAAATCTATGTTTGTTCTCACAAGGGCATATTTGTAGGTGATCCTTTTCAAGTCTAGATGTTTGTCGCTTGGTCCTAGTTGTTCTTCATTTAATTATTCCTCTTTGTATATCCTTCAAAAAAGTAAAAAGTAAAAAAATCATATTTGTATGATGGATTAATGTCATCTGCATCTATGAAGCATAATTGTTATATTAGAATATATTGGAAAAGGGTAAGATGGCAATGCTAGGTGTGGTTTTATCAGGTTCTTACAAAAATAGATCTACCCTAGTGTTAAAAAATTCCTTCTTGAAAACCATTTTCTAGATGTCGTTATGTTTGATGGTTAATACCAAATTGTCCATTCGACACTTTTGAGTACTCTTAAAACTGTGTACCTGGAATGGTTGCCAATACTTAATAGCTCCCATCAGTTGATTATTCTTGGCATGTGTATTAAATATTGCATGAATATGAGCACTTGGTAAAAGTGCTGAGATAAGATATATTGTGTAAAGCTCAGAACATTTGCCAATATTGAATAATGCCCATCAATTGATTATTATTAGCATGCGTATTCAATATCAAATTAACTCCAAGGAATTTGGTACAGGTGTTGAGATCAGATATAGGCAGTTAACACCTAAGATTTCAAGGACTCATGTGAGAAATGATGGCATAGTTTAACGGTGCACAGACCTTTACTCCTCAGCAATATGGAGTGGTGGGGTGGATAAAATAGACTATTTTTACTAGTAAAGGCAGTGTATGGCTGTTGCAAGTCTCTTTTTTATCCTATGTGGAGGTGTGTTGTCTACTACGTCTATCTACATATTGAATCAAGTTTCTTTACTATCTTTTCTGAAAATTATGTTCAAACTTCAGACTGATCAGATGTCATCTTAGTGTCCTTTGGGGTTCCTCGAGCTTGTTTTTACCCTTGCCTGAAACTAGAGTTAAGGAATTGAACAATCAAGTCTATCTAGATTATCTATCCTGCAAACTTTTAAGTGGTTTTTTCTTCTTCTTTTTTTCACAAGCTATGATTTTAAAAATAATAAGTAGAATTATAATTGCTTAGGTGTTTAAAAGGATTTCAATTCAGGCACCTGAAAGGATTTTGATCCTGATCCTGGTCAGGGAGGAGGTGGTGAAGGAGGTGTCAGGGAGAAGTAGTGTCGCCTATGAGCGGAGCTCTGCCCTAGGGTAACTAATGTAGGGGCATTTTCACACCGGGCTCAAGTGGGGCAGCCTATGTTAAGTAGGGACACTCGGGTTAGGTGGCCCATATGAGGTGGGTGGCTCATGTGAGGTGGGCCCCACCCGTGTGAGGCGGGTAGCTCATGTGAGGCGAAACCCATGTGAAGTGGGGCCTAGGCTATGAGATAAAGGGATTGATCCGCCACACTCTATCGGTTCAAGCTTTTAAAGCAAGTAGTTAGTTGTCCTGCATCAAAGTGGTATCAGAGAGAGAGGTCCTGTGTTCGAGACTCCTCACCCGGGTTGATTAATGCAGGGGCATTTTCACACTGGCCACGCGTAGGGCGGCCTGTGTGAAGCAAGGGCACACTCAGGGGTGGGCAGCCCGTGTAAGGCGGGTGGCTCGTGTGAGGCAAGCCCCACCCGTGTGAGGCAAGCCCCACCCATGTGAGGCGGGTAGCTCATGTGAGGTGGAACCCCTATGAAGTGGGGCCCACGAGGGGTTTGACCGAGGGTCTAACCCATGTGAAGTGGGGCTTGGGCTATGAGATAAAGGGATTGATTCGCCATGCTCTATCAATTTGAGCTTTTAGAGCAAGTGGTTAGCTGTCTTACATCAGTAGCTCAAGGTCGGCAATGGTCGACGAAGGTGCGGAAGGCTAATGATCCTACAGAGTACCAAACGATGCAAGGGAAACATGGCGGTCTCCAAAGGAGTCGTGCAAGACAGTTAGCTCACATGTAACACGGTTGTTGACATGTGGCTCTACGGTGAGAAAGATGAAGAGGTGGAGGTAGGTGATAGCTCAGTTGACGGCCGAGGCAATCTGCTGACGACATGTGGCAAAGTTATTTTCAGGTTCGGACGAGAAGCGGGTTTAGGGGATTTGACTTGAGAGGGGATGCAAGAGGTTTAAGTGACACCTCAGGTGCCTAGGTGTCAAGAGACACAAACACATGTCCTAAAGGCAGTGTAGAGATGTCTACTCGTCCTCTCCTTGATGGATGAATTACCACATGTCCAGAGCACCATAAGAGAGGGAGGGTGGTGGCATGTGAATGGCTTGAATTGTGCGGGGTTAGCCTTCAACCCCGACTCATGTGGCGGGGTTTTAAGTTATGGGGGAATAGTTGTGGCTTGGGATATTGGATTGGAGAGGATTCTTTTTTTCTTTTTTTTTTTTACGGGGGGGGGGGGACTACTCCTCAGTCTCGGTGATTCTTCAAGATGCTGCAACAAGTTACTGGTGATGCTTTACAGCAGTTTACGACCCATCTCAAGCAACTAGAAGGGGGTGCTCTTTGTATTGAGGTCGACTCTGTCAGAGGAAGATTCGGTTTTCGTTAGTGCTTGGGAGCTGATTTTAATGTTACTTAATTTTCCTTCAAGAAATCTAGTGGTAGGGGTATTTCTCATAGCATGAAAGAATTATTTGGCTAGGTAGGCAAGCATGAGTTGATCAATCTGCCAATGATCAGGGGGATATATGTACGTGGTCCAATGGGCAAGTCAATCCGATCATGTCCAGATTAGATAAGTTCCTTATATTGTCGACATGGATGGAGAAGTTTCCGCCTGTTTCTTCTCATGCTCTGTTGAAACCTTCATCAGACCATTGCCCTATTTTTCTAAATGTCAAGTTGGAGAGTTGGGGCCTTAAACCATTCATATTCGAACTCACGTAGTTAGAGGTCAAGGGGTTTGACAGCCTTGTTAAAGACTGGTGGAGCTCTTTTGAAGTGGAGGGGTTCACGGGCTTGAAGTTGGGTTGAACCAGAAACTCCAACTTCTAAAAAGGAAAATTTTAGATTGGAAAAGGGAGGTGTTGGGAAGCCATAAAAGAGAGATGGATGAGTTTTTGAAGGGTATTCAGGCTCTTGATTTAAAGGTGGAGTGTTCGGACTTTTCAGTAGAAGAAAAAGCTCAAAGATTGAAGTTATCCAAAGATTATTCCAGCCATCTTAAGGAAGAGGAAATTAAACGAAGGTAGCATTCGAGGGCTATCTGGTTAAAGGAAGGGGAGAAAAATACTTAGTTCTTCCACAACATTACTAGTGCAATGACAAGACGTAACAAGATTGGAAGTGTAGTGGTGGAGAGGTGTGCATTAAGGTCGTTAATTTCTACAAATCCCTTCTCACGAACGAATGGGTGGACGAGACCCTATCTTGATGACTAGGCTTTTAGTTGCTTCTTGGAGGAATAGGCTCTTTCTTTAGAGAAGCCCTTCTTGGAGTTAGAAATCAATTTTTTTGTAGAGCCATTGGAAAGGGACAAGGCCCCGAGTCCAAATGGATTCCCATTGGCTTTTTCCAAGTTTTCTAGGATGTGATTAAAGGCGATTTAATGGACTATATGGCGGAGTTATTCGAGAGGAGCCGTTTGTCAATGAAGTTGGGTGTGTCCTTTATAGCCATCATCACAAAGGTGTCAAGGGCGGAGTGCTTAAAGGATTTTAGGTCGATATGTAGAATAGGAGGGCTGTATAAGATTCTCATAAAGATCTTGGCAACCAAATTCAGAACGGTGCTTGTCAATGTCATTTCGAAGATCCAAGGAGCTTTTATCGAGGGATAATAGATCATAAACAACGTTTTAATAGCTCATGAATGCACCAACTCGTGGCTCATGGCAGGACCAAAGCGTGTGGTTTGTAAGCTGGATATAGAAAATACATACGATCACGTCAATTGGAATTTTCTAGAGTATTTATTGGGCTGTATGGGATGTGAGCGGAAGTTGCAAGGTTAGATGAGGGAGTGCATCTAGCCGACGAGGTTCTCAATTCTGGTTAACGGATCCCCTAAAGGTGTTTTTTTTTAACCATCGAGGGGAATTAGGAAAGGCAACCCTCTGTCACCCTTCCTATTCATCATAGTGACAAAAGCTTAAAGAAGAATGCTCACAAAATGTCAAGCGGCGGGAATTATCAAAGGTCAAAGTAGATAAGGAGAACATCCAGTTCGCCAACGACACTGTTATGATTGGTGATGCAAACAATGGTACGGACCGTACGGTAGATAAACCCACAATGGTGATCTGCTTTGAAACGCTTTAGGTCTAAGGTCAACATCACTAAGATTGAGATGCCAGGGGTGCATATGCCCAAGTAGTAAGTTGAGCGGATGGCAGGAATCTTTGGTTGCCGCACGAGAGCTTTCTCAGCGGCCTACTTGGGGCTCTCTCTCATTGTATCAGGAAACCGACAACACACCTATGGAATGTTGTAGTGAAGATATTCAAAAGAAAATTATCTAGATGGAAGGTAAGAAACTCTAAATGCTTTTGGGACACTTGTCCCAAAGGGGTGTTTAAGCCAAATCTATGGTTTCTGAATGGGTGTAGGCCTCTTTAGTTGAGGCTTGTAGAGGTGGGCCGATTTTTGTGGCACTCTGCCTGGGTGTTTTTGTTTTTGCCTTTTTCTTCATATTCTTTAAACTTTGCCACTATGCTAATAAATTGTCATCCTTAAAAATATATATCCACAAGGAAAAGTCAATACCTCTCTCTAGAAGGCCAGATCACTCTTATAAAAACACTACTGTCAAACCTTCTATTATATTTTATGTCCTTATTCAGATGCCTGAAGTCTAGGAAAATTAAGTTGCGGCTTTTTATGGTAGGGATCAAACAATAGGAGAAGATTTCATCTTATGACTTGGGCAGAGGTTTGTAGTCCATATAGGGAGGCGATGGGCAGGCATAAAGGAATTGAAGCAAATGAACTTGCCTCTTTTAGGGAAGTGGTTACAGTGGTTCGGAACAAAGGAGATTTCCTTTTGGTGAGGAGTTATAGAAGGGAAAGTATGAGAGCTAAAGTGGCAGTTGCGGTGCTAAAGATTCCTCTCTTTCTAAAGTATCGTGGAACTGGAAGGGGATATCTAGGCTTAAGACCAAGTTCAGTGAAGGGATCGGCCTCTCTATATGAAATGGGAAGAGAACTTGCTTCTGGGAAGATGTGTGGTTCAAGGAAACCTCCCTACAAATAGCGTTCCCTAGAGTTGTGCATCTACCTTTGGAAAAGGATAATATTGTTTCCAAGTGTTATTCTTTTGTCGGGTCCAAGGTGGTGTGGGCCTGCCATGCCGAAGGAATATGCTAGATGAGGCAATCGAAGAATTTGTGAGGCTCCTTTATTGTCCCACATGCCGGTTAAAGAAGAAGAGGATAGGATGGTGTGGCTAAATGATAAATCAGAATGCTTCTCAGTTCGATCCTTTTACAAATTTCTTTAAAAGTTTGAAAAGGATGGCGCTTGAGAGCACAAGGCAAATGTTGGGCAGTATGGCGCCCCTCCAAAAGCGGCTACATTCGGGTGCCTCGCAGGAAAGGGGGAAATTCTTACCATCAATAATCTTCAAAAGAGATCCATGTGGACTTGATTGAACCCTAAAATGGAAGAGATGTGTGTGTGTGTGTGTGTGTGTGTGTGAGAGAGAGAGAGAGGGACTAAAAAGGTGTGGCTTGCTTACTATTGATCCTGTCCGTTTATCAAGGGTTGGACATTAACTTTCTTGCTCTAGGCAGTTGGATTGCGGATCACCAGATAGCTCCACCATTTGACTGCTTCATAGTCAGATTTCCAAATCATTGTTGTAACCACACACAAGACGCTTCCACTCCATGATTTGTGGTTGCCTAACATCAACTAGGACCAATTTCATGAGAATCAAACATTGTGGTACTTAAAATAAACCAAAATGTGGATTGAAAAAATAATAATAATAATAAGTACATGTGGTTCCATGGTAACCACTTAAGAGAGCCACATAACAATGGGATCTACTGATAGGCCACATTCAATCATTCAGACTCTTAAGAAACCACATCTTCATTACATCGTTCTCACAATTGTCCCTACTTACATCACTTTTAGCCATCATCACCACTGCTTGGATGAGCCCTCAAATCAAATGGTTTGGATAGTCCGAGGGAAGTAATCTTTTGGGCCACAGCCCACTCAAAACGGTGATGGAGTGGTACAGCCTGTAACATTATATATCTTGAAAGCTTTCTGTGTATAGAAGATTACAATCCCTAATAAGTAGAAGTGGAAGCATTTGACAATACATACTTTCCCATTTATTACGCAAGAAGGAAGAAAATTCAGGTATTTTCACTTAATAGCTTGAGAACATGGGCATGATAGAAGTAATACCACGTTGCAAATATACAAAATTGAGAGAGAGAATCTAGGTCCAAAACATGTATCAAAATTGATTGTGTGGGGTCTTGAATTTATACATGAGGATGGCCCCAATATGGAATAATACGATAAATACAAAATCTGACAAAAGAGGAAATACGCAAAGGAATGAAGTATTTTCCTAATATTCATATGTGATAAGGACATCCAAGCACCAGTCATAGTATACCAAAAGAGGAAGAGAGCTCCCGTTTCTTTATAGCTAGGTGATGCATACAGGGGCCCTATGTGCCCAATACAAGTGCCTAGTCCATTGAAAACCCCACATGCATGATTATGCATCTTTAAAGGCCCCACACTGGAAAGATGCATGTGTGTTACTTAGTCAGACCATTTCGACTGGTGAATCATCGTCATTGGACATCTTGATCATGGGCCATGAAATAGTTTAGTTTATTTAGTTGTTTATATGTTTTTTTAGCTTGTATTTTTGGAGCCTAGGGAGTTATGAACAAATTCTATTTTATTGTGCGCCTTTACATGAAACTTTTTATCTGAGACTGTCTTTTTGTAAAAAGTCTTTATGAGATTATAAAGGCTTAGACATCCACACACTACCCATTATTGAATATATGAAAGAAAAAAAAAAAAAAAGGTTCTTCTTTCTCTTTGCTTTGAAATGAAGCAAATCTCTTGTGATTAGAGTGAAATGGTGTGATGCCATGGAGTGAATCCAAGTTATCCTTCTTTCTCACTCTTAAATCAATAGGTATTTCTCTCTCTTTCTTTTTCTTTCTTTCTAGTTCTCTTTCCTTCTTTCTCCATCAACAAATCATCTCCATCTCCATCCTTGTTCTTCCTTCTGCCAATCCTTACACCCGCAACCTAACCCGTCCCAAATCCTAACCCTAGTCTCCTAAAACCCTAATTCTCAAAATCTTAATTCTCACAAACCTAATTCCCCAAAACCCCAACTCTCAAAACCTTAATTCTCCATAACCCTATTTCCAAACCTTAATTTCCAAAATCCAATTCCCAAACCCTAAAGTCCTAACCTAACCGACCCAAACACTCACAAACCAAGTGAACCCCTTTGAATTGAGAACAACCCATATGATAGATGGAAGTCCTACCTTCAATAGGTCTTATCCTATCATGTTTTATAAGATCTATCTGACGGCTAATGATTTTTAGTCTTGAATCTGAGCTTAGTTAAATACTTGAATTCATTAAGCTTGTGATTGATTAGCATTATTTTGTGCTTTAAATTGTTCTAGTTGATCCGTTAATGATCTCATTGCATCATTCTAGGCTACGCCACCCGTCCTACATCAAATTTTGGTATGAAAGCCTAGGTCTAGCATAAGACTCTTATGTTGCATATAAGTTAGGTTTTCATATTGTCATGTCTTGGGTTAGTAGTCTTTCCATTCTCATCATATTGCATCTAGAGTCTTTAGTTCTTAGGTTCCCCATTAGATCCCAGGTTTATGCTCATTCGTATTGGGCGTGGTTTTGGTCTACACTCCACAATGAATTCAAAACAGTTTGTCGAGGCTATCAATGCCATCAACATCCGTATCGCAGCCAACGAGGCCCAAAGTAGAACCACCAGTCACCAACCGGCAGAGCTCAGGAATGACACCCAAACTCGCATGACCCAGTTGGAGTTTCCCACCAAGCAAATCCCGAAAATGGGGAAGATGGTTAATATCAAACGGGAAGTGAAGTTGGAAGAAACAAAGTTGGAGAACGTGGAAGAGGTTGTGGCCGAGGTGTTGTCAATGGTGGGGTGTGTAACCAGCCATCCCATGGAGAGTATCCAGACCATGATCCAGATGATCAGGTAATGAAGAGTGTGAAGATTGAGGCCCCGAGCAATGATAGTCATTTGGACCCCAAAGCCTTCCTTGATTGGCTTGCAGACATGGACTATTTTTTTAAGTGGTATGATATATCTGATCGCCATCGGGTGAGATTCACCAAGATGAAGTTGGTGGGCCAAGCCAAGTTGTTTTGGACAAATATCAATCAGAAGATGGAGAGGTCTGGAAATAACCTGGTCTCACTGTGGGCCAAGATAAAAGAGAATTTAAAGGAAAAGTACCTTCCTCTCTCTTACCACCAGAAGCTTTTGGATCAATGGCAAACCTTTCATCAAGGATCAATGCATGTGGCTGACTATATCGCCAACTTTGATAAATACATGATGCATTGTAACATTGATGAGGACCCGTTAATGACCCTTTCTCGTTTTAGGGTGGGCCTCCAACCCGACGTTCAACACGACCTCATTCCCCATGACGTCAGCACCCTAGAGTGTGCCTATCAAGTGGTGCAAGAACTCAAGCGGTATCTGAAACTACAATTCATGAGGCGATTCGACTCTCATGAATTCAACGTCAATGTCACTCCCTAGGGAGTTAAGCCTAGCTTTAGGAGAATCCAAAGCCCCTATTAGTACTCAACCCAATAATAGGGATGTGAGGGACAAAGATCTAGCCAGTACTAGTTTGAGGGGAGGCGAGCATACGCAGTGTTACAATTGCTAAGGATATGACCATTTCACACACTAGTGCCCCACGAATGAGTGAAACAAGGCCCTTGTGATTGGCAAGTTGGATGAGGATGCAAATGAATAGGGCAATTGTGAAGAAGAAGAATATCAGCTCGAAATTGGTCTAGTGATGAAGAAGTTGAAGGAATTGAGACCATGCCATTTGCAGTTGTCAGATGCGCCTTAGCTCGGGTCAAAGAGTGATGATTTGCACAGAATTCAATTTTCCACACTTATATCCCGTGTGATGACAAAAACTACAAAGTAATAATTGATAGCGGCAGTTGCACCAATGTGGTCTCCGCTAGCACCATATCTCGTTTGGGTTTGAAACTCGTCCCTCGCCCTCAACCCTATCGAGTTTCTTGGGTTGATGCATCCTTGATTCCAGTTTCTCAGCACTCAGCAATGTCTTATTCCTATTCAATTTACCTTATACAAAGACACGTTGTGATGTGATGTTTTGCCTATGGACGTAGGCCACATCATTTTGAGCAGACATTGGTTGTATGATCAAGATGTGACACTATTTGGTCACTCGAATACGTGTTCATTAATGTATGAATGTATGAGGATTAAGTTCCGCCCATAAGCACCCCAGATAAGAAAGAAGACATTAAGAAGGGTGATCCTAAAGATGTGAGGAACTCCTAGCCTAAGTCTCTTCACATAATAAACGCCAAAGAGTTTGAAAGGGAGATTAATGTTGATTCGATGGTGTATACCCTCGTAGCAAGAAAGGTCACACCCAAGGTTAATGTAGAGTTGTCACCTGAAGTGATTCCAGTGTTGGAGGAGTTTAAAGATGTTTTCCTTGAGGACCTACCGGATGAGCTTCCACCCATGCAGGACATTCAGCATGCCATTGATCTTGTCTCTGGGTCGACTCTACCAAACCTTCCTCACTATCGAATGAACCCCACAAGGCATGCAGAATTGAAGAGACAAATTGATGAGCTTCTTAGAAAAGAATTCATTCAAAGAAGTTTGAGTCCATGTGCCATGTCAGCCCTCCTCGCATATAAGAAAGATGGCACTTGGCATATGTGCGTGGACAGTCGTATCCATAGACCTTAGAAGTTCGCAGATGCATTCACACGCCATATCCATGATTTGCATAATGAGATTAGAAAATGAATTAATATGAGTAACGAAAAGTACAAGATATTTGCCGACTCTTATCGTAGGTTTAAAGAATTTCAAGTAGATGACTATGTGATGGTTCGTATAAAGCCAAAACGGTTTCATCAAGCGGTCGTTAGGCAATTAGAGGCACGTAATGCCAGTCATTATAAGATATCGAGAAAATCGGGCTCTAATGCTTATGTTATAGAACTTCCACCTAGGTATAAGCTCTACATTCAATGTAGAAGATCATGTGTCATTTAAGAGCCTAGCAGCTTCACCCTCTAGCCCTTGTTTCGACCCCTCACATTGACCCAAATAGCTTTCCCGACCTGTCTCACGAACCATAGCCTTTGCCAGATCCTTCTTCCCAGCTTTTGCCTTCTCTATTACCCATACCCAATAAAAGAGAAAAGATCAAAGATATTTTTTATTAGCAAGTGGTTTCCACCAAACACAGAGGTTTCCAGAAATATCTCTTCAAGTGGAAGAATAGGCCAGAATCAAACTGTACATAGATCACAGAGGCAGAGCTTCAGAGGTTAGACCAGGATCTCCTTGAGTATTACTGCAGCTTTATTTCACCAGAGGCGAACTCTTCTCAGTCGAGGGGAGTTGAAAAGGACATCCAAGCACCAGTCAAAGTATACCAGAAGAGGAGAATTCACATTTCTTTATGGCTAGGTAATGGGGCCTTGTGTGCCCAATTCAAGTGCCTAGCCTGTTGAAGACCACACATGCATGAGTATACATCTTTGAAGGCCCCACATTAGGAAGATGCATGTGGGCTACTTAGTTGGACCATTTCGACGGTGGATCATCGCCATTGGACATCTTGATCATGGGCCATGAAATAGTTTAGTTTATTTAGTTGTTTATATGTATGTTTGTTTTTTAAGCTTATATTTTTACTGAGTTTAGGGAGTTAGGAACAAATTATATTTTATTGAACATCTTTACATGAAACTTTTTATCTGAGAGCGTTTTTTTGTAAAAAGTCTTTCTGAGAGTATAAAGGCTTGGACGTCCACACGCTAGCCCATTATTGAATATATGAGAAAAAGTTCTTTCTTTTTGCTTTGAGATGAAGCAAATCTCCTATTGTTGGAGTGAATTGGTGTGATGCCATGGAGTGAATCCAAGTTTTCATTCTTTATCATTCTCTTAAATCAATACGTATTTCTCTCTTTCTTTTTCTTTGTTTCTAGTTCTCTTTTCTTCTTTCTCTAACAACAAACCATCTCCATCTCCATCATCGTTCTTCCTTCTGTCAATCCTTACACCCACAACCTAACCCGTCCCAAATCCCCAAATCCTAACCCTAGTTTCCTAAAACCTTAACCCTAAAACCCTAATTCTCACAAACCTAATTCCCCAAAACCCTAACTCTCACAAAAGTAATTCCCCAAAACCCTAACTCTCAAAACCCCAATTCCTCGCAACCCTATTTCCAAATGCTAATTTCCAAAACCCGATTCCCAAACCCTAAAGTCCTAACCCTAACCTACCCAAACCCTCCCAAACCAAGTGAACCCCTTTGAATTGAGAATAACCCCTGTGCTAGATGGAATTCCTACCTTCCATAGGTCCTATCCAATCATGTTTTATAAGATCTAACTGACAAGTAGTGATTAAGTCTTGGATCTGAGCTTAATTAAATACTTGAATTCTTTAAGCTTGTGATTGATTAGCATTATTTTGTGCTTTAAATTGCTCTAGTTAATCCATTGATGATCTCATTGCATCATTCTAAGCTAGGCCATCCATCTTTCATCAAATTTTGGTATCAAAGCCTAGGTCTAGCATAAAACTCTCATGCTGAATCTAGGTTAGGTCTTCATATTGTCATGTCTAGGGTTAGTAGTCTTTCCATTCTCATCACATTGCATCTAGAGTCTTTAGTTCTTAGATTCCCTATTAGATCCCCAGTTTATGCCCACTCGTACTGGGCGTGGTTTTGGTCTACACCTCACAATGATTTCAGAACAACTTGTCGAGGCTATCAATGCCATCAATATCTGTTTCACAGACACCGAGGCACAAAGTAGAACTACAGCCACCAACCAGCAACCCTTAGGAATGAGAATCATACTTGCATGACCCAGTCAAAAGCTTCCCTCTAGGCAAATCCCGACAACAAGGAATATGGCCAATCCCAATCGGGAAGTGAAGTTGGAGGACGTGGAAGAGGTCGTGGCCAAAATGTTGGTCGTAGGTTGGGGTGTGTACCCAGCCACCCCATAGAGAGCATCTAGACCACCATGATCTTAATGATCGGGTAATGAAGAGTGTGAAGATTGTGGCCCTGAACTATGATGGTCGTTTAGACCCCAAAGCCTTCTTCAATTGGCTTGCGAACATGGACCATTATTTTGAGTAGAACAATACGTTTGATCGTCATCGGGTGAGATTCGCCAAGATGAAGTTGGTGGGCCAAGTCAAATTGTTTTGGACAAATGTCGAGCGGAAGATGGAGAGGTCTAAAGATAACTCGGTCTCACTGTGGGCCAAGATGAAAGAGATTTTAAAGAAAAAGTACATTCCTCTCTCTTACCATTAAAAGCTTTTGGATCAGTGCCAATCATTTCGTCAAGGATCAATGCACATGGCTAACTATATCGCCAAGTTTGATGAATACATGATGCATTGTAACATCAAGTAGAATCCGTTAATGACCCTTTCTCATTTTAGGATGGGCCTCTAACCCGAGCTTCAACGCGAGCCCATTCCTCATAATGTCAGCACCCTAGAGCATGCATATCATGTGGTGCAAGAACTTGATCAGTATCTGAAACCGCAATTCATGAGGCAATTCAACTCTCATGAATCCAACATCAAGGTCACTCCACAGGGAGCTAAGCCTAGCTTTGGAAGTCAATCCAAAGCATTTATTGGTACTCAACCCAAGAATAGGGATGTGAGGGACAAAGATCTAACTAATACCAGTTTGAGGGGAGGTGAGCATACGCGCAATACAAGTAACACCTGAAATTTGCACAGTTGAAAATATTGGCGATCTTGATACATCGACAATACAAGCAACACTAGGAACTTAATAATAAAAATATTGATGATACATTGGCGATATCGATAATTTGGCGATATTTAAAGATATATCGCCAATACCTAGAATTTCTGAAACTACCAATGTTATCGGTATCGCTACCAATGTTATTGGTATCGCTGAGCTGGAGACACGAATAATGTCGAGGATATTTCGATAATATCAAGGATACTCCGAATGATGGCCTCAGCAAATGACCATGAAACAGTGGTCTATTTTTTTTCTTTTTCAAGAGATAGGACTTTGTCCAAGCATCGTAAAGTATCTTGTGGAAGAGTGCCATGTCATAGGACAACTGGCCCAATCAGAGGATTAAAAATGTCTTTTCCAGGAGAAGACTTGAGATATCTTAATATGTATATAGCAACATTGTAATGAGATTGACGAGACTGATGCATGAATTGACTGAGAATGTTGACCAAATAAATAATATCCGGTCTTATGATGATAAGTAAATATAACGACCAACAAGTCATCGATACATAGAGGGGTCCTGAAGAAAATCACCTTGGTCGTCAATTGAACAAAAATTGTGTTCCCAAAGAAAAGCACAAGATCAAGTTTCAAGACGACTAGTCAAGAGCGTATTTGCATTGACTTAAGAAAATCCCCGTTGGAGAACGGATCACCTCAATGCCTAAAAAATATTTCAAGAGACCAAGATCTTTAATGTGGAACTTAGCATATAGAAATTCCTTTAGGGCATTGATACCAGTTGATTGTTAGTGGTGATAATTATATCATTCATGTAAACAAGTATTGTGGTGAAGATAGTGTCATTGGAATGAGTGAAAAGAGAATAAATCTGCCGAGGATTGACGATATCTAGCCTCTTTGAGAGCAAAGAAAAACTTGTCAAACCAATTTCTTGATACTTGTTTGATACCATAGAGATTTGTTCAGTCGACAAACATGTTGTTCCCCCTATTTTGCAAAACCAGTGGAATTGTCATATAAACTTCTTCGTGTAGATCTCCATGGAGAAAAGCATTGTTCATATCTAACTGATGTATTTGCTAATGGCAAATAGCAGCAACAGCCAAGAGACAACATACTGTGACAAGTTTTGCAATGGGAGCAAATGTCTCATGATAGTCTTAACTCTTTAACCTGATTATATCTTTTTGCTACCAAGCGTGCTTTGAATTGTTCAATTGTACTATTAGCACGATGTTTGACTTTGTATACCCATTTACAGCCAATAGGTTTTTTTCTTGGTGGTAAATATTGTAAGGTCTTTGTGCAATTATGCTCTAATGCCGCAATTCCACTCTAATGCCGCAATTCCTACTGCCATTGCGCCAAGCCAATGAAGAAATTCAACGGCTTAAGAAAAAGATGTCAGCTCATCATGAGAAGAAATGGAGGAAAGCAAGGAAATATGATTAGCAGAAAAAAAATTATATGAAAGGAAGGTAGATAAGGGATAAGGAATACCTATAGAAGGCTGTGAAGAGGGTGAAGTAGGAGATGGGGTAGGTGGTAGAGTGGGACAGACATAATCTTTGAGGCGGGTAGGCCGAGTGACTGGACGATGAAAATGACAAAGGCCAGAGGAAGGTGGAACAGTGGAGGGTAAAGGGTCGGGATCAAGGGTGGTGAGGACAAGAAAGTGAAAATACTGCTCTCTCCTAGCAATTAATACTAGTTTTGTTTCCTTATCTTCTTTCCATTTATTTTTTCTATAACAAATAAAAGTACAATTCCGTTTTCATGGAAAGTGCGTTTCCACATTCCAATTTCCCCAACCACATCCTTCAGGAAAATGGATAAAACTTCGTATTAACTACCGAATTGCGCACATACAACAATTAGAGAAAAAAACCATATCCCTAACTTCATTCGAATCAACAAGAGAGGAAAGCTACTAACCTTTCTGTACTTGCTGCTCCGACTTCTTCTTCGAGGGAGTGGCAGCGTTCTTGAGTTTATCGATGTTGGCGAGCTGGGCTTGCCTGCTCTGCTCGATTTCTTCCATAAGCTTCTCCTCAATCGAAGTGTCGTACATCTTCCCTTCTCCGAACCCAGACGGCCTGTTCTGAAACCACCTTCTCATCTCATCGAAAGGCATCATCAGCATCATCTTCTCCTCCCCATAGCCATCGTTGGCTGCGACATTGTTGCTGGTTTCACGCTTGCTCGAAGCCGAAATGGAGAGCGCAGCACGTGTCCTCCACTGCAAAAAGAAAAAGGAATAAAGGTGGAAAATATTGGAATTCAGATAAGGTTGAAGAATCACTGAGAAGAATCAAGATAGGAATACAGACCGGGAAGAAGGAGAGAGAAACGTGGATTTCTTTGTGGAATTTGAATGAGAGGGAAGAAGAGAAGGGGATTTGAGTAGGAGAAGGAAGGAGGGCTGTGGAGGAGTTGAAGGGATGTAGAAATGCTCCTCCTACTACTCCTAGCATCGTTATTTCTCCACTCTCAAACCCAACTGCTGGCGTTGTGCTGCTGCTTCTCCGCCAAACTGCTTATGTTGAGGAAGGATGAGGAAAAGATAACACGTGCCAACCTTATATATGTGTGCGAGGGACGCGGATTGGATACTGACACTGCCAGTAGCGAGGTCACCACTGCGAGGTGCTTTGTGGTCCCACGATGATGTATGTGTTATATCCACGCTGTCCATCCATTTTGGATCTTTATTTCGGGATAAGATTTCAAAACCGATGCAGATCCAAATCTTATGAGGACCACACCACAGGAAAACAGTAGTGATTGAACACCCATGATTAAAAATTTAGTAATGCCTATTGTAATGTTTATTTTCCATCAACCTGTTGATTAGATCAAAAATACCTGGATGAAGGGAAATCATAAATAGTATTTTGATCCAAAACTTTAGTAGACTAAGAAGTTTTTAGTGATGAGCGTTCAATCATCACTGCTTCCTGTACTGTGGTCCACCTGAGATCTGGATCTGCCTCGATTTCTGTATCATACCATAAAATGATCCTGTGAAATGTTTGGAAGGCTAGAATAAAACACATACATCAAGGTAGGGCGCAAATAGAATTGTTTAGCCGTTTTTCCATAATACTACACATCTTGACCAAAAATAGTATGGAAAAACGGTTGGACGGGGTGGATATATAATACACACATCAAAGTGGGCCCCACGGTAAGAGCCACATCATCTTGGGTGAGGCTGGGGTCTCACTAATCCGCTCCCAGCACATGGTAGATGTCTGTGCTACCTGCCACTGAAAACCTCTGTGAGCCCCACCACAGTGTATGTGTCTTATCCATGCTGGCCATCCATTTTGCCCTCTGGGCCCACCATGGTGTATGTGTTTTTATCCACACCAATCCATTTTGAGAAATTTAGGACTGTGGACCCCACCTTTTATCCAGCTGTTTTTAGGAAACACTACAAACTTTGTTTTGAAACTTAGACCGCACATGCGGAGACCGAATTTCAGGATGAAAATACCCCTCCTTTTCAGTACTGTGGCTTTTCCTCTCCATTTCAACTCCCTTTCAACTGTTTGCTTTTCCTCTCCCTTTCCACTGCTGCTTCACTGTCATTGCTTTCACCCATTTCCTCACCCCATTAGAAAGACCAAAAAAACCCTTTTTGTGGGCCCCCTTTATCAGCATTTCGTCTTCTTCTGAAAATGGCTGATCCAGTGAAAAAAGCACGCACATAGGTATATTTTAAATTCAGTTGGGCCCACATTGAATGTATTTAGTATAGGAAACGGATTGGTTACTCTCCTTGACACCAGCCCCGTGGCTAGTGGTCAGTGCTCTGTGTGCCCCACCATGATATACGTGGCTGGTGGTTGATGCTCTGTGGGCCCCACCATGATGTATGTGTTTCATCCATTCCGTTCATCCATATTTAAAGTTCATTTTAGGGCTTTATCCTACAAATAAGAGGGATATTAATCTTAGATGTACCACACTACAGGAAAACAATAGTGATTGGATATCCATCATTTAAATCCTCCTGAGGCCCATTGTACTATTCATCTGAAATCCAATATGTTTATTAGGTCATAAAGACTCAGATAAAGGCTAAAAACAAAGATCATCTTGATCCAATACTTTTATGGCCACCAAAAAGTTTTTAATGGTCGATGTTCATTAAACATTGTTTCCTATAATGTGGTCCAATTGAGATCAGGATATACCTCATTTTTTGTATAATATCATTAAATGATCTATAAAAATAGATGGACGGCATGGTTGAAACACATACATCATGATGGGGCCCACAGAGCACCGAACACCAGCCATTGGCTGGTGGCAGGGGGAGTAGTCAATCCGTTTCCTGTAGTATATCCACGTCGTCCATCCATTTTCTATCTAATTTAAGGGGTTGAACCCCAAATTGAAGCATATCAAAATATCAAGTGGATCATACCACGGGAAACAGTGGGCATAATGATTTTCTAATTTGTCCCGCTGATTTTCTAGTTTGCCCCGCTGATTTCATGTTTCCCTCGCTCAATTTCATGTTTGCCCCCCTGATTTTCTAGTTTGCCCCACTCAATTTCATGTTTACCCCACCGAATTCCTAGTTTGCCCCGCTGAATTTCATGTTTCCCCCGCTGAATTTCATGTTTGCTCCACTGATTTTTCAGTTTTTTCCGCTGAATTTTTTGTTTCTCTAGCTGAATTTCATGTTTGCCCAGCTGAATTCTTAGTTTGCCCCGCTGATTTTCTAGTTTGGCCCACTGATTTTTTAGTTTGCCCTGCTGAATTCCTAGTTTACCCCGCTGAATTTCATGTTTCCCCTGCTGAATTTCATGTTTGCCCAACTCATTTTTCAGTTTTTCCAGCTAAATTTTCTATTTCCCCCGCTAAATTTCATGGTTGCCCCACTGAATTTCATGTGTGCTCCACTCATTTTTCAATTTTTCCCACTGAATTTTCTGTTTTCCCCGCTGAATTCTTAGTTTGCCCAGCTAAATTCCTAGTTTGCCTCACTGATTTTTTAGTTTGCCCCGCTGATTTTCTATTTTGCCCCGCTCAATTTCACGTTTGCCCCGCTGAAATTCATGTTTGCCTTGCTCAATTTCATGTTTCCCCCACTCAATTTCATGTTCCCCCCACGGAATTTCATGTTTCCCCCGCTGAATTTCTAGCTTGCCCCGTTGAATTTCTAGTTTGCCCCGCTCAATTTCATGTTTGCCCCGCTGATTCTCTAGTTTGCCCTGCTCAATTTCATGTTTGTCCTGCTCAATTTCATGTTTGCCCCATTTAATTTCATGTTTGCCCCGCTTAATTTCTACTTTGCCACGTTGAATTTCATGCTTCCCTCGCTGAATTTCATGTTTCCCTCACTGAATTTTATGTTTGCCCCGCTCAATTCTATGTTTACCCCGCTCAATTTCTAGTTTACCGCACTTAAGTCCATGTTTGCCCCGCTCAATTCCATGTTTGCCCTGCTGAATTTCATGTTTGCTCCGTTGAATTTCATACTTGCCCCGCTCAATTTCATGCTTGCCCCGCTCAAGACCGCGACAACCTGAGTGAACCTAACCCCATCTCAAGTTGGGCCAGTTGATCCAAATCCAAGTTGTAGTGAGAGGTAGGTTGGGTTGGTTGAGGGCAACTTGAGCCCAACATGACCTCTAGAGGACCCAACATGACCTCAGGCCTTTGGTATCCACAAAGTTCAACTGCTTTATGGGTTCCTTTTCTCCTCCACTTGACACTTTGGTTATTGAGAACTCTTCCGGATATGGTTTGTTGGAGCCAAAGGGAGAATGCTTTGGTTATTGGGATTTACATGTATGATTTACAAGGGTATGCTTGAGTTGAGTATAAGGTTTGTGCACGTGTTTTGCTGTGGTTATCGGGAGAATGGTGACCTCCAATCAGCTCTCAGGTGTCCCTTAGACTATCATGATCTTGAATCATATTTTGGGTTCTCATAACATGAGCTTGTGGTTAACATCCTATGATTTACAATTTAGGTTCTATAATCTGATTCATTTATTATGGAAATCGAATTAGTCCTCAGTTTGATCTTTGTTTGATAGGCATCCCACAAGATTTGTACAATTTACCTCACTAGAAGAAGGGATGCCATGGGGATCTCATGAGATGGCAGTGGACTGTTGAGCTTCTAGGCCTGTCTTGTTGTTAACTGGGATCTGACCTGGTTCTGCAACAGATTCACATATTGTTGTCTATTTTCTCTTTGATAGATGCAAATGGTTACACTCACACTATCAGTTTAGATTTTGTTGTAGTGTCACAGTTCATTTTTTAGACTATTGGACATTCATTTTCTGTCATATCCTTTATTTATGGAAGAGATCTTAATGTCGACAGGGATCTTACAAGTCAAGGCTTGAAAGGTTATATAACGATCAGATTTTTTTCTTCTAAAGTTTGTAGTTGAAAGATCCATTCTCAGTTGCATTTTGTCAATTGTTTTGAAGTGCAGGTTTGATCATTGCATCATATCATATTGTCATGAGTTTCTAAAGTAGATTTTTGTTGAGTTTGATCTTTTTCCACTAGCAAGTGCTTCCCTCGCAAAGGTTCATGTTGCTCACATACATGATGGTAAAAAAGTTGTTGTAAAGGTAATTTTTTGGCGTTCTTCCATTTGCATAGGCAACTAGAGCTTCAAACTCCAGATTGGAAATCTCTATTACATAAATTTGGAACTTTTCATATTAAAGGTTACATTCTCTATGGTGTTTTAATGCTTTGTTTTTTTTTTTTAATTTTTATTTTATTTTATTTTATTTTATTTATTTAATTATTTTTGCATCAGGTGTGAAGAAGTAAGTTGTTAAAGTAATAGTAGGAAAGGAGATGAGAAAATGACCATAGACCTATGGCTACAGATTATGACTATAGCCTAGATTGTTGATAATATCGACCATAGTTCGATAATATGTCTATGGATTATAACCCCGCTCATTTTCATGTTTGCCCCACTCAATTCCTAGTTTGCCCCGTCCAAATTCATGTTTGCCCCGCTCAATTTCTTGTTTGCTCGGCTGATTTTCTAGTTTGCCCCGCTCAATTCCATGTTTGCCCCGCTAAATTTCATGTTTCCCCCTCTGAATTTCATGTTTGCTCCGCTTAATTTCATGTTTGCCCCATTGAATTTCTAGTTTACTCCGCTGAATTTCATGTGTGCCCCGCTCAATTTCTAGTTTGCCCCACTCATTTTCCAGGTTGCCCCGCTGAATTTCATTTGTTGGTGTTACGACCTTTAAATTGTGCGGGGCCACGACCTCACTGGCGACCTTGGACCATTACGACCTTGTAATGTGTAACAGTTGTCACCGTTTCCTTTACATAATGACCTTTATTGCCCTATAACAGCTGTTACAGCACACCATGTTTTTTCCATTCATTTTGTGGTATATTGGATGATCTGTTTAGATGAATAAGAATGAATGTATGATAAGTAGGTTGATTATATGCATTTATATTTATGCGTGCATTCATACATGAGCAAAAGCACGTTCAATTGGTGTCATGGTATATCATTGTTAGTCCTTCATTGTTGCTGGCAGCATGGCAAGGTTGCCACACACAGTTGGTTTTTCACACATGGTTGTGTTTGGTTGATTGCATTTCTTACGTTGCAAAGATGGCTCAAACTGCACTGGTGTAGTAGGAAATTTGTATATACTCATTACATCTTAGTCACCCATGCAAGGCGAGCTTTGTGAGAACCCCAGACACGGTGCTGATTAAGTTGGTTCATATTTGACAGTGCAAAACGCCAATGACATGTTGACTTTTCCCTTTTATTTGGAGGAGGTGTTTCAGTAATTCTACAAAGTTGACTCAGGGTGCCCTGTGGTTAGTTAAAGGGTACCACACAACACCAAATAAATTAGGTTTACAATCTTTCAAGATTTCTCTACTGGTCCAATGGCTTCTATGTTAACATTTGTTCATTCATTTGGCTCATCTTAAGGTCACCATTCACTTCCAATTTCTACAAATTCTCATAAATATTGAGGCCCCTCTCAGATACTACTAGAAGAATCTAACTAACCTTCTTATGCAAACTGCAATTGATTTTCTGTTTGTTAATTTTAAACTGGAAAGAAAAATTATGAACAAAGGTCCTTTTCTTCCAGTAGTTCTGTAGGATATTTATTCTTGACTTTGTTAAATATCTGTTCTAGTTTTTCTGATTTGCATTTATTTTGATGCACTCTTTAAGTAACACTTGGTGATGTGGTGGAACTGCACAAAGGTATTGTTCACTTGCTCAGTTGTATTGCTATTTAGAATTCCTATTATGTTTAATGTCTTCAATGTCTGTTGCTTGACATTTTCCTGGTTCTCAGAATATAATCAATGCTTGTTTCATTTCTAGGATGTTTTTTCTTTCTTGCTTTCCTTCAACTTAGTTTCACAGTCATGAGTATTTGACCATGTCAAACCTTTGCATGCTTCTCCCTGCTTATGATGGATGTACTTGAGAGAAGATTCGAGTTTTGAATCTTGTAATGGTTTCTCAATTTGCAGAGCCAACATGATGAGCTGGAGGCAAAAATTTTTGAGGAGAGAGCGGCACTTGAAGCTAAGTACCATAAGATGTATGATCCATTGTATGCAAAGGTATCATTTTTATTTGTTTATTGAAAAGACACTTTCTGAACATGGTTCATTGTTTTGCCATATCGAGTTAATTGTTTTACCTGATACAGTAGCACGTGGGTGATTAACACATTATGTTGTGTCACACACAGCAAGTATTACTTAGTTTAGGTAGCTTTTTGTGTTGCTCTGGGCATTGAGGGTTAATAGTAGGATCATCTCCCACAATTGATCTGAGTTTTGTACATTCTCCTCCGTTTTCCTTTGGCTCTCAATGAATCAGTATCTTTCAAAACGAAAAATAAAATAAAATCTCTAGTGAAAATAAAGGTTTAGGTAACATTGTTGCATACAAGTTTTCCTGTTAAGCTTATGCAAGTTTTTCCATTAAGCATTTGTATTGTCCAATTTTCTGTGGCATGGGTTATTTTACTATTTTTTGCCACTTGTCATGCTCATATGCTAGTTGTAGACTTGCAGGCATCATTTATTTGCCTCTAATTTGAGTACATTATGCAGTATTTTCTTGTATTTTGCTTCAGCTATTCCTTTAATTTCGGAAATTTTGCAGAGATATGAAATTGTGAATGGTGTTGTTGAAGTAGAAGGTGTCACAAATGAACCTGCAGAGGGAACACCGACAGAGGATAAAGCTACGGAAGGTATTTAACAAACCTTGAGTGCTCCAATTTATTGGAAATACTTTGTTTAGGATGCTTATTATGTGTTGTTTTTTCAAAGAAAGGAGTACCAAATTTTTGGCTCACTGCAATGAAAACCAACGAAGTAGTTGATGGGGAGGTAAATGACTCAAAAAATGATGTTTCACCAACTCGTATTTTCTTTTTCTTTTTCTTTTTCTTTCTTTCTAGTATGGTTCTTATGCTTTCCTTGTTTCTCATTTTAGATTTCTGAGCGCGATGAAGGGGCTCTCAAGTATCTCAAAGATATCAAGTGGTTCAGAGTTAATGATCCCAAGTGCTTCAAGCTCGAATTCTTCTTTGATCCTAACCCATACTTCAAGAACACTATTCTAACAAAGACATATCACATGATTGACGATGATGAATCTATTCTTGAGAAGGTCATAGGGTACTGTTATTGCTCATAACTTTCCATGACTAAGAAATTCTACTAGTTGGTCTTCTTCTTCTTATTGTGTTTAATTTAGTTCAATTTTATTTCTTGCATAATGTGGAATTTGGTTGGGGTACTTATAGGACGGAGATTGAATGGTATCCTGGAAAGTGCCTGACACAGAAGGTTCTGAAAAAGAAGCCAAAGAAGGGACCAAAAAATGCCAAGCCTATCACAAAAACTGAACAATGTGATAGTTTCTTCAACTTCTTCAATCCACCACAAGTCTTGGATGATGATGATGATATTGATGAAGAGACAGTAAATTCAATGTCACTGCACGAAAGAGCAATTTAACTGTTATTCCTTAGTTGCTGATCATCTCCTATGATTTCTTTTTAACAGGCTGAGCAGCTTTAGAATCAAATGGAGCAGGATTATGATGTTGGGTACATGTTCATTCCCTTACATTATTCATATGTTTCTTGCCTACTTCATTCATTGCAAAAGCCTCTTCCTTTCTAACTAATGATGGTGAATGCCTTTTGAATGATCAAAATGTACTTTTAGAGCCGCAGGCCTTTGATCATTTTGGAGGGTGCAGGGTCTTCTCATCATTTACTTGGTGGAAACTGATGTCAATGGGTGTTTTTCCTTATACAGGTCAACTATTAGGGACAAAATCATTCCCCATGTGGTTTCATGGTTTTTCCTTGTACTATTGCTTTGTTTCTTTTTTCTTTTTTTGCTTTGTTTTGCTTTATTTATTTATTTATTTTTGCATTAGGTGTGAAGAAGAAAGTTGATAAAGTAATAGTACTTGTGGGGAAAAGAGAGGAGAAAATGATCGTAGACCTATGCCCCGCTCAATTTCATTTTTGCCCCACTCAATTTCATGTTTGCCCCGCTCAATTTCTAGTTTGCCCCGCTCAATTTCATATTTGCCCTGCTCAATTTCTAGTTTGCCCCACTCAATGTTATGTTTACCCCGCTTAATTTCTAGTTTGCCCCGCTCAATTTTCAGTTTGCCCCGCTCAATTTCTAGTTTGCCCTGCTTGATTTCATGTTTGCCCCGCTCGATTTCATGTTTACCCCGCTCAAAGGAGATCAAAGTTACATGGGCCCCACAGTTATGTATTCATTATATCCACAACGTTCATCCATATTTCGAGATCATTTGAGAGCATTATTTAAAAAAAAGAATCATATCCAAAGATCAACTGGACCGCACCACAAAGAGTAGCGAGAAAATTGATTTTCACAGTTAAAAATTTTGTAAGGTCCACCATAACATATATTTTCCATCCAATCTATTCATAAGGTCACAAAGACCTGGATGAAGAGGAAAAACGAATTTCATAATGATTCAAAACTTATATAACCCCTAAAAGGGTTTCAATAGTAGACGTTCAATCCTCCACTGCCTTTTACAGTGTGGTCCACTTGATAGCTAGCTTCCTTTTTTTTTCGTTGTAATTCTCGGTTCATGATTGGTTGAATTCCCCAAGTAATGACCTTAAAATTTGATGTTTGGCTAGTTCAATCGCATTTCAAGTTCATTGAAATTCATGTTAGGCTAGTTCAATTGCATTTCAATTATGTGTTAGGCTAGTTCAATTATATTTTAAATTCATTGAAATTCATGTTACCCTCGCTGAATTTCTAGTTTTTTTTAATATATATAAAACCACTGAATTTCATGTTTGCCCTGCTGAATTTTCAGTTTGTCCTGCTCAATTTCTAGTTTGCCCCCGCTTAATTTCCAGTTTGCCTCGCTCAATTTCATGTTTGCCCCGCTCAATTTCATGTTTGCCTCGCTCATTTTCCAATTTGCCCTGCTAAATTTCATGTTTGCCCTACAAAATTTCTAGTTTGCCCCGCTCATTTTTCAGTTCGCCCCGCTAAATTTCATGTTTGCCCCGCTAAATTTCCTGTTTGCCCCGCTCAATTTCTAGTTTGCCCCGCTGAGTAGCAAGCGTAATTGGATTGCGTACTGAGTTAGTCAGTACGCTCCCATTGTACTGAGTAAACTCAGTTGGGCCCACATTGAATGTATGTAGTATATCCACGTCGTCCATCCATTTTTCCATCTAATTTAAAGGGTTGAGCCCCAAATTGAAGCATATCAAAAGATCAAGTGGATCATACCACGAGAAACAGTGGGCATAATGATTTCCACCGTTGAAACCATATTAGGCCCAACAGTGATGTTTGTTTATTATCAAACATGTTCATAAAATGATTCAAACGTTGAGTCCCTGTTAAATTCAAGAGTAACTAATCAAATAACAAGCCTTTCTTGTTGCATGATAATACGAAGGAATGTTATTGAAAATTCAAAATAACTTTAAAGAGTTATGGTGTAATATGCATACTTTGGCATGTCACATCTCAACTTGATAGGTATCATTTTTGCATTGATTAGTGGATATTGTTAATACTTCTCATCTTGATTCGAAATTTTTTAAAATAATTTTGCAATGGAATTGGATGGAATGTGTCGTTTGCAATTGGATTGAGTCCACTATCTAAATCAGTCCTATATGCATGCGTAATTTCATTTTGAAATTATATTGATTCACGAGGTGTAGAGCTGGGCATCGGACTGAGTTGAATCGGATTGCGCCCAACTCGACCAGGTCCGAGTTCTGCATGGCCTGACCCGAACTCGATCAGATTTGGGACCGAGTCCAGGTCCTCTGACCCAATCCGATCCTAAACCCTACTGACCTGGACCGATCCGAGTCCGACTCAGTCAAGAAAACCGAGTCAGATCGGGTTGGGCAAGGTTTGGATCGTTCATTTTTATCAGCGGTGTGGAAATCATCATTCTCACTGTTTCTTATGGTGCGATCTACTTGATTATTAGATATACTTAAAATTTAGAATCAATCCCTCGAATGATTTGAAAAAACCGATGGACGGTGTGGATAAACCAAAAAAAATTTAAGACGGGCCCCACATAGTTTGCTCAGTGGATAAAATATCTCACTGCGAAATCAGCTTCTTGAAGAAGCTTTGTATGAAGGGTAGCGGATTGTGTACTGAGTAAACTCTGTGAGCCCCAATGGCATTCATGCATTGTATCCACTCCGTCCATCTCTTTTGAAACATAATGTTAGGGCATTGTCCCAAAAATGGAGTATATCCAAACCTCAAATGGACCACACTTGTGAATTGAACATTTACCGTTGAAAAATTCTTAGGGACAACCGAGGGTTTAGATCAAGCTGATATTTGTGTTTTCCCTTCATCCATGTCTTTCTGATCTTATGAACAGGTTGGATGACAAATAAACATCGTTGAGGGCCTTAGAAAATTTTCAACAGTTGAAATCAATACTTCCACTTTTTTCCAGTGGTATGGTCCACTTAGAGCTTTGTATATGCATCAATTTTGGGTTGAACCCATAAAATGATCTGGCAAAACGAATGGACGGCGTGGATGAACTACATGCATTCACGGTGGGCCCAACTGAGTTTACTCAGTACGATAAGAGTGTACTGATGAGTAACTTAGTGCGCAATCCGAGAGTACTGCCTAATATAGCTCACGCCAGCTATATGTACCTGCTCTAGGTACGTGTCGTGCGAAGACGAGCACTGACGCTCCTTGAGCTCCGAGTTGTACGAACGGTCCAAAGGTGATCAAAGTTACATGGCCCCACAATGATGTATTTATTATATCTATACCATTCATCTAGTTTTAGAGATCATTTTAGAGCATTATATAAAAAAATGAATCAGATCCAAAGATCATCTGGACCACACCATAAATTGTAGCGGAGATGATGATTTTCACCGTTAAACAATTTGTAGGGCCGCCATAATGTTTATTTTCCATCCAATCTATTCTTAAGGTCATAAAGACCTGAATGAAGTGGAAAAACAAATTTCATGTTGATCCAAAACTTCTGTGAACTCAAAAAGGGTTTCAATGGTAGATGTTCAATCCCCCGCTGCTTTCCATAGTGTGGTCCACTTAATAGTTAGATCTGTTTTATTTTTATCCCAAGCCTTAATACGATATTGCCAAATGGATGGACGGTTTAGATATAACACATACCTCGTGATTAGACCCACAAAATTTGCTAACGTTAAAGTAGCCAATCCGCTTCCGTCTTTGGGTCTAGCTGCCAAGACGACGTCGGTAAACAGCGGTGCGCCGACCTTCTTTGATCAACGTCTGCTGCGAGTCTCTTTCTCTTTCTCTCTTCCGTACACAGCTATCCATTGTATCTCAATGTATATCTCTCAAGCAGAGAAATCTCCGAAATCCAACGGTAAAAAGAGAGGTATTTCATCTACCGCTTATCTAACTAGTCTTTTACTTGCCTTCATCTTCAACAGAAAGGGAGAGCCAGATATAAAGAGAGAGAGACATATATAAAGAGAGATAGAGAGAGATAGAGTTGGGGGCTCAAGTGTATGTTGGGCAGATTTTTTTGGCGCCAAACGAAAAGCTAAAGATACAGGGATATTTTGTAAAATAGAAGGATATTTACATCTTGGGTCAGGTTGGGTCGGACCCTTTCGGTCCGGGTTTTCGGATCGGTTCTATCCGGATACACCACTATCCGAACCTGATCCAAAAAACGATCGGATCTTGATGGACAGACTCGATTAGGCTGATTTAGGTCGTCGGTTCTATTCGGAACTGTACCGAGTTGGGTCGGATCGGGTCGAATCCACTTGATCGGGTCCAACATGCCCACCTCTAACGAGGTGTAGTGGGTTTTTACTTTACATCGCATCCTACACTATTGCTACTGAAATGATGTCTTGGGTTTGTTGCAATTTTGAAAATAAATTGAGGGCCTTTTCTCTTTCATGGCAAGTGATAGGTCTTAGGTGGCTATGATTGTTGGCTATGAAAAAGATGGACTTTTCCGAAATCTCAAGAATTGCATTATGTGATCGCCATATACAATCAAAACCACATGCCTGTATCTATATCTATATGTGCATCCTGTATCTATATCTATATGTGCATATACATATCTATATATTTCTATAAGTATGTATGTTTGTATATGTGTATGAATTTACAAATGCATCATCATCACCATTATTATCTTAGTCTTCTCCTAAGAATTTGTGTTGGCTTTTAGGAAGTACATGGCAAAGTTTCCTACATGGAGCACTCTTTATAACCAACTTCAACCATGTGAACTACCAAAGCAACCAGAGCAACATTCATCACATTGGGCATTTATTGAAGCCAAGCAGATGGTAGTTCGAAACTGAGACAGACTTCAGATTACATGAGTTATATTATAAAATATATTATATTGTAATTCAAATATTGGTCTGACTGCATCTCATCACTGCACCATCATATTCTGGAATAGGACAAGAATCCTGTTAATACTTGCTCCTTTCATAATTTGAGCCTGCTCATGTTGTAGGAAGATGTTGCCCATGAAGCTCAAACGGGCAAAACATTGCCTTTTAAGGTTACATTCTCTATGGTGTCCTAATGCTTTGTTTCTTTGTTTCTTTTTTCTTTTTTTTTTTTTTTTTTGCTTTATTTTTTTTTTTTTTGCATCAGGTGTGAAGAAGAAAGTTGATAAAGTAATAGTACTTGTGGGGAAAAGAGAGGAGAAAATGACTGTGGACCTATGGCTACGGATTATAACCGTAGTGAGAGATTGTCGATAATATCAACCATTGTTCTATGATATTGAAGATGAATGCCAAATTGTCCAGTAACAAAACTCAAAAATTGGATGAATTTTCGATATTATCGACATATGTTCGATAGCATCGAGCATAAGTCATTGATAATATCGAGATATGATCGATAATATCGATAACTAGTATGGAGTAATGACCGTAGACCTATGGCTACGGATTATAACCCTAGCAATAGGTACTGTAGTTGATATGGCATCAACCGCAACAGGAAAATTATTTTATAGATTTTTACGGTCAATGAGATCCTATAGCTACGGATTATAACCGTAACATATATCGAAAGTCCAAAAAAGTCCAAAACTGTCCAGCGAGTTGGCCTTAAAATTCCCGCAATTTTGATACACTATATCTACGGATTATAACCGTAGCCATAACTGTAGCAGACTACGCAGCCAGCAATGCCGCGGCAGTCTTTTTTTTTCTATGTTGCTTTTGTAGGTCCCATAATGAGGTCTGTGTTATATCCAAACTGTCCATCTATTTGGTGAGATCATATTAATGCTTGATACGAAAAATAAGATAGATCTAACTATCAAGTGGACCACACTGTAAAAGGCAGTGGAGAATTAAACGTCTACCATTGAAACCCTTTTAGGGGTTACAGAAGTTTTGGATCATTATGAAATTTGTTTTTCCTCTTCATCCAGGTATTTGTGATCTTATGAATGAACTTAGATGGGAAGGATTTCTCACAAATATCACAGTGGCCCCCTAAAGGTTTCTAATGGTTGACGCTCATTCAAAACTGTTTCCCGTAATGTGGTACACTTGAGATTTGGATATACCTCATTTTTCGTCTCATATCATAAAATGATGTGGAAAAATATATGGACGGCATGGATGAAAAGTATACATGATGGAGGGCCCACAGATCACCGACCATCCACCGTCAGCTGGTGGCAGGGGTACCCAATCCGTTTCCGTGAAAGGAGGGGTATTTTCGTCCTCACATTCGCTGTCCGTAAGAGCAGGTCTAAGTTCCCAAACGAAGTTTGTATTGTTTCATAAAAACAGCTGGATAAAAGGTGGGGTCCACAGTCCCAAATTTCTCGTCCATTTTTCCATCTCAATTTAGCGAGAAATTTACGACTGTGGACCCCACCTTTTATCCAGTGGTTTTTACGAAGCAATACAAATTTAACATACGCACCAAGACCTCCTCGTACGGACACCGAATTTGAGGACGAAAATACCCCTGCCTTCCTCGTGCAGGCATGCAGAGACGAGCGCTGACGGACGGTCGGGCGATGGGAACTCAGGCGGGGCTCACTGTGATGTTTGTGAGAAATCCTCTCCGTCTAAGTTCATTCATAGGGTCACAAAGACCTGTACGGAGAGGAAAAACAAATTTCATAATGATCCAAAACTTCTGTAACCCCTAAAAGGGTTTCAATGGTAGACGTTCCATTCCCCACTGCCTTTTACAGTGTGGTCCACTTGATAGTCAGATCAGTCTTATTTTTCATCTCAAGCCTTAATATGAGCTCGCCAAATAGATGGACGGTTTGGATATAACATATAGCTCATAATGAGACCCACAAAAATCAGTGGGGATTACAAAGGGAAAAAAAAAAAAAAGAAGAAGAAAAGAAGCCAGCGAGTTGGGGTCGACCGGGCTGGGACCCGGTCGACCGGGTCAGAGCTCGGCCTATGGCTACGGATTATAACCGTAGCCATAACTATAATGCTATACACTTTTTTCTCTCTTTTTTTTTTTAAATTTTATTTTTTATTTTTTACATGGAGATCTTTTTCCCCCTTACATTTTTCTCTAATACATAATTATGTAAATATGTATATACAAGTATATAAAAATATTTTTCTATCTTTTAATTCATTTCTTTGTCTATTTATTTAACAAGCATATCTCCTAAACTAGGATGATTTACTTAACTTACCACATATAATTTTGGGGTAGGAGAAGCTAATTTAGTCAACCAACCTAGTTATTTTCTAATATTCCATCAGATTAGAAAACCTCTTTTGACTCTTCTTTTCAACTATAAACGATGTAATTCTCCATTGCGATATATAAAAAACGATCGCTTTGAGAAAACATTGAGTGGGGCAAATTAGAAAATTGATCGAGGGAAACATGAAATTTAGCAGGGGAAACATGAACACACACTCACACTAGTGGAATTTCACCACCTACGGATACTCGAACGCTTGACCGGGTGTTGAAACTCCTAAGAGTCTACCACCCGAGCGGGGCAAACTGAAATATGAGTAGGGCAAACTAGAAAAACAGCGGGACAAGCTGAAGTATGAGCGAGACAAATTAGAAAAATAGCAGGGCAAACTGCATTATGAGCAGAGCAAACTAGAAAAACAACGGGGCAAACTGAAATATGAGCGGGGCAAACTAGAAAAACAGCGGGGCAAACTGAATTATGAGCGGGGCAAACTAAAAAAACAGCGGGGCAAACTGAATTATGAGCAAGACAAACTAGAAAAACAGCGGGGCAAACTTAAATATGAACGAGGCAAACTAGAAAAACAGCGGGGCAAACTGAAATATGAGTGGGGCAAACTAGAAAAACAACGGGGCAAACTGAATTATGAGTGGGGCAAACTGAAATATGAGCGGGGCAAACTAGAAAAATAGCGGGGCAAACTGAATTATAATCGAGGCAAACTAGAAAAACAGCGGGGCAAACTAAAATATGAGCGAGACAAATTAGAAAAACAGCGGGACAAACTGAATTATAAGCGAGGCAAACTAGAAAAACAGCAAGGCAAACTGAAATATGAGCGGGCAAACTAGAAAAACAGCGGGGCAAACTTAAGTATGAGCGGGGTAAACTAGAAAAACATCGGGGCAAACTAGAAAAACAACGGAGCAAACGAATTATGAGCGGGGCAAACTAGAAAAACAGCGGGGCAAACTGAATTATGAGCGGGGCAAATTAGAAAAACAGCGGGGCAAACTGCATTATGAGGGGGGCAAAGTAGAAAAACATCAATCAAACGAAAGGAAAAACTCACCATCAGTTAGTAGGAGCAACTGCAAGATTGTGTCTCTTGAAAGGACTACGTGATATTGAATAAAGATCAAATCCAACGTATGAGTGTATATTTGGATTACAACTAAATATTATAACTAAGAATTATCGCTGTTGGATTATTGTTATTTCTAGGATAAGATGGAATAAAAGTAAATGGATAGATTGGTTGGTTTTTTTTTATTGTATTGTGTTTGGATATTACATTTTTTTCTCTGTTGGATTCCTCTGCTATTTATAGAGTTTTCTTGTAGCTTGTTCTTTCCAAATCCTTCTCTCATTACTACAGTGGTTTGTTCATTAGACTTTTGAATAACTCAGCCATATCACTTTGTCGACCATTTACTAATGTGTAAAATTGAACTTATGTCAGCTATGATTCTACAAAAAGCGCTCCACATATCTTGAAGATCTTTTCATCCATATCCTATTTCTCATACAATGCCACATGTTGCTCTCCTATTGGATTTTTCCAAAATGGCCAGAAATAAGCTACATCATTTCCCCCACGTCAGTTCGCCTTTGGTAAAAAGGTAAAAGCGACGTTTTTCCGTTGTCCGATATAATAAATGTAATCGATCGTTGTTCCACATATTGTCTGCCCATTCATTCTACCTGACTGAAACTATACCGAAAGATATCCTTTGCCTCATCCTTTTGAGTTGTACATATGACACATCATATAAAATCGTATCGTACGAGGAGTCATGATCATCCTTTCATTAATGCACACGTATTGTCGCCGATACATAAACAAGACTAAATCTGTGCGCCTCTTCTTTTACCTTTGCTTCTTCTCTCTTGTATCAAAATTTTCCAATTTCCTTATCTCAATGGCCACATCTTCTTCTTCATCTGCTCTAGCTTTCCATCTAGAGTCATTCATCAAAGATCTAGATGTGCTGTTGCCGGGACTGGTCAATGACCTCATGTTCAACACTCCGATCTAATTAGATAAGGCATTGTTGACACTCGGTCCAACTTTTCATCCTACGGTCACTCATGAACAATTGCATGAAATCGAACCAAGTTTTCCAAAGTGTCCTGATGAAGTCCTTTTGGTTCAATCCAACACATTTCTAAATCTCTCTAACGCATTTAAATCTCCAATTGCATGTATGTTTGGCTATGGTTTTTTTTACTGATTTTTTATTCATTTTCTTTTATAAACTTCCAAAGATATTGAAAAGTATAAGTTGGGAGACTTTAAATCTTTTCTCTATCTTAACTAATCGAATTGCTACGAGCTTGTTGGTGTAGCAACTATAAAACAGGAAAAATATCAGTTGAACAGGCCATATCATGAGTTAATCTATATCTACTTAAAGAGTTACCACAACATCATGAATACTCAAAATTCCAAAACCACTAACATTGGCATAAAGACGCCT
Organism: Magnolia sinica; assembly: GCF_029962835.1. Classification (NCBI taxonomy): domain Eukaryota; kingdom Viridiplantae; phylum Streptophyta; class Magnoliopsida; order Magnoliales; family Magnoliaceae; genus Magnolia; species Magnolia sinica. The sequence continues at coordinate 33,219,057 of NC_080582.1, read as the reverse complement.
ATGTTGAGTGTGAGGTGTCTTTTGTTTTGGGCCAGAAACTATTACCTGAAAGGGTCAAGATGGTCATTTTTTTACTTAAATATTGTTGATTTTGTTTTCTATTGGAAAAGAAGTCTGATGGTTGGATGGCTGAGATTCTTTTATGGGGGAGATTTTTGATCCATCACTGATCCATGAAGAGGCATATGAGATAAACTATCTAGAACACTTAAAGATTCTTTTTCGGGAATTCATGCTTGTTGTTGGAAGCAAGAGAATTTCATTCCTTGTATTAAAACATGCCTAATGTTAATCTGTGATATTCGATTTTGTTAGATTTTATGTGTGAGTGTTTAGAGCTTTTATTTTTCTACAGTATTTTGAGATATTATTTCTGAAAAAAATGTTATTTTGTGATAATTCAGTTTACCCCGCTCATAATTCAGTTTGCCCCGCTGTTTTTCTAGTTTGCCCCGCTCATAATTCAGTTTGCCCCGCTGTTTCTTTAGTTTGCCCCGCTGTTTTTCTAGTTTGCCCCGCTCATAATGCAGTTTACCCCGCTCATAATTCAGTTTGCCCCGCTGTTTCTCTAGTTTGCCCCGCTCATAATGTAGTTTGCCCTGCTATTTTTCTAATTTGCCCCGCTCATAATTCAGTTTGCCCCGCTGTTTCTCTAGTTTGCCCTGCTGTTTTTCTAGTTTGCCCCGCTCATATTTTAGTTTGCCCCGCTGTTTTTCTAGTTTGCCCCACTTATAATTCAGTTTGCCCCGCTGTTTCTCTAGTTTGTCCCGCTATTTTTCTAGTTTGCCGCGCTCATAATGTAGTTTGTCCAGCTCATAATTCAGTTTGCCCCGCTCATAATGCAGTTTACTTCGCTGTTTTTCTAGTTTGCCCCGCTCATAATTCAGTTTGCTCCGCTGTTTCTCTAGTTTGCCTTGCTATTTTTCTAGTTTACCCCGCTCATAATTAGTTTGCCCCGCTCATAATTAGTTTGCCCGACCCAACCCGAATCCGATCAATATATTAGTTACTTATAAATTATAATTGAGTGTGGATTGTTTGTGTAGAAGGTACGCTAGTGATGTCAGGTCTCATTTGTCCAAGTCATTTCCAAGGACTCACACTAACAATATATGTCGGATTTCTCTCTCCCAAATAGATTGAGTGCTATGCTACATGACTTTTTAAAGGAGTAGTCCTATATTTTAGCTTGGTTTTTAAAAGAAAAAAATGAAGTTCTTTATGATGAATAATCACGTATATAATTAATAAAATCATAGATACAAAAAATAAGTCCTATATTGAAATATAATAAACTAATGTAATAACAAAAATATTAGCACATATACACCCGACCAACCCAATCAACTTGTTGAGCCCTCTTGGGTTGGGCTTGGGTTGAGAATTTCTAACCCAAGATTGGGTTGGGTTGGGTTAGGGTTGAGCACTAACCCGAACCAACCCACTCGACTTTCAACTCGATCCAACCCGACCGCGAAGTGATTGAAATTGATCACGAAATGAATGAAATAGATTTTCGACCATCAACCCAATGAAATCTTGGAAAATAACTCGGTTGGTTGGCTAAATTAGCTTCTCCTACCCCAAAATCATATGCGGTAAGTTAAGTAAATCACTCTAGTTCAGGAGATATGCTTGTTAAATAAATAGAGAAAGAAATGAATTAAAAGATAGAAAAATATTTTTATGTACTTATATATACATATTTACATAATTATGTATTATAGAAAAATGTAAGGGGGAAAATGTTCTCCATGTAAAAAATAAAAAAATAAAAATAAAAAGAGAAAATAGAAAAAAGTGCATAGCACTATAGTTATGGCTACGGTTATAATCCGTAGCGATAGGCCAAGCTCTGACCCGGTCGACCGGGTCCCAACCCGGTCGACCGGGTCAGGTCAAAACAGTGAGTTGGGGTCGACCCGGTCGACCGGGTCAAGTCACAACAGTGAGTTTATAATGTGTTTTTAGTTTTTTTCCTTCACAATAATCCTGATGGCATTTTTCTTTTTTGTCAACCTCACTTAGCAAAACCAAGTTTGAACTCATTTTGTCAACCATACTTAGCAAGTAATGTTATTATCAAGCCCACACAGGCATTTCGTTGAACACAATATACATCAGTGAGTTTACATATTTATATAATCCTCAAATATAACATATGTATAACATTTTTACGGATATTTGGAAAGAGAAAACCCGATTAAATGCTTCAACCTAGGGTTTGGGTCAAGGGTCGTCAGAACCTATCCAACACACGAAGTTTATAAGGATAGTTGGAAAGAGAAAATCCAAACATGAAATTGAGCAGGGCAAGCATGAAATTCAATGGGGCAAACTAGACAATCAGCATGGCGAACTTAACAGATTTTTTCATTGCTTAAGCCGATAAATCTAAACTTATTCAATGTTTAAACTTATTCAATGTTCAAATGGACCACACGAAATGAAATTTTTAATTGAACTTCTATTGTTGATCATTTCTTGGGGGCTATAGAAGTTTTGGATCAAGCTTATAATTGTTTTTTCTATTAATCCATGTCTATATGATCTTATGAATATGTTTGATAACAAACAAACATCACTATTGGGTCCATTATGGTTTCAACGGTGGAAATCATTATGCCCATTGTTTCCCGTGGTGTGATCCCTTGGAAATGACGTGGACAAATGAGACCCGACATCACTAGTGTACCTTCTACACAAACAATCCACACTCAATTATAATTTATAAGTAACTAATATATTGATCGAGTTCGGGTTAGGTCGGATAACCTGAGACCTCAACCCAAGCCCAACCTAAGTTTTATCGGGTTTCTCACAAACATCACAGTTGGCCCCACCTGAGTTTCTAATGGTTAATGCTCATTCAACACTGTTTCCTGTAATGTGGTATAGTTGAGATTTGGATATACCTCGTTTTTGGTATCATACCATAAAATGATTTGGAAAAATAAATGGACGGCATGGATGAAAATCATACATCATGATGGGGCCCACAGACCAGCGACGATCCACCATTGGCGGGTGGCAGGAGGAGTACCCAATCCGTTTCTATGAAAATGAGGGGTATTTCCGTGAAAAATAGCGGAGCAAACTAGAAAAATGGCGAGGCAAACTGAAATATGAGTGTGGCAAGATAGAAAAACAGCAGGGCAAACTGAAGTATGAGCGGGGTAAACTAGAAAAACAGTGGGGCAAACTAGAAAAGTAGCGGGGGAAACATGAAAAACAGCGGGACAAACTAGAAAAACAGCAGGGGAAACATGAAAAACAGCGGGACAAACTAAAAAAACAGCTGGGCAAACTAGAAAAACAGCGGGGGAAACATGAAAAGCAGCGGGACAAACTAGAAAACAGCGGGGGAAACATGAAAAACAGTGGGAGAAACATAAAAAACAGCGGAAAAAACTAGAAAAACAGGGGGAAAAACATGAAAAACATGCCCCGTTGTTTTTCATGTTTTCCCCGCTGTTTTTCTAGTTTGCCCCGCTGTTTTTCATATTTCTCTCACTACTTTTCTAGTTTGCCCTGTTGTTTTTTTAGTTTGCCCCGCTCATACTTCAGTTTGCTCCGTTGTTTTCTAGTTTGTCCCGCTGTTTTTTTAGTTTGCCCCGCTCATACTTCAGTTTACTCCGTTGTTTTCTAGTTTGCCCCGCTCATATTTCATGCTTACCTTGCTCATTTTTATGTTTGCCCCGCTCTTTTTCATGCTTGCCCCGCTCTTAGGATCGATACCAAGACCTCAAGTGTTGAAACGAGGTATTTTCACTCAGTCTGCCAGTTGAGCTATGGATCTAGGTGATAGCTAGATCTATCTTATTTTTCGTCTCAAGCCTTAATACGAGCTCGTCAAATAGATGGACGGTTTGGATATAACACGTACCTTATAATGGACAAAATGCCATAGGAATTGTAACGAAAAAAGAAAAAGAAAAAGAAGCTAGTGAATTAGGGTCAGTGGGACCCTATAGCTAATGGTGAAAGTAAGTGTTTTGACCTAATAGATGGAGGTGGTTTCACACATACTGCATAGTGGGTTATATAATTAAGTAAATATGTATATATAAGTATATAAAAATATTTTTCTATCTTTCAATTCATTTCTTTGTCTATTTATTTAACAAGCATATCTCTTAAACTTGAATGATTTACTTAACATACCACATATGATTTTGGAGTAGGAGAAGCTAATTTAGCCAACCAACCTAGTTATTTTCCAAGATTCCATCGGGTCGATGTTCAAAAATCCATTTCATTCAGTTTGTGGTCAATTTCAATCACTTCGTGGTCAAACTGAAAATTCAACGGGGCAAACATGAAATTAAGTGAGGCAAACATGAAATTGAGTGGGGAAAACTAGAAATTTAGCGGGTAAAACATGAAATTGAGTAAGGCAAACATGAAATTAGGGCTGAAAGTCGGGCCGGTTGGTTCGGGTTGGTGCTCAACCCTAACTCAACCCAAGGTTCCTATACCTAAACCTTGACCTAACCCAACCCAATCTTGGGTTGGGAATTCTCAACCCAAGCCCAACACAAGAGGGCTCGATGGGTTGATTGGGTTGGTCGGGTGTATGCATGCTAATATTTTCATTATTATATTAGTTTATTATATTTCAATATAGGATTTATTTTTTGTATCTATGATTTTATTAATTATATACGTGATTATTTATCATAAAGAACTTTATTTTTTTTCTTTAAAAAACCAAGCTAAAATATAAGACTACCCCTTTAAAAAGTCATGTAGCATAAAACGTAATCTATTTGGGAGAGAGAAATCCGACATATCTTGTTAGCTTGAGTCCTTGGAAATGACATGGACAAATGAGACCCAACGTCACTAGTGTACATTCTACACAAACAATCCACACTCAATCTATTTGCTCCGCTGCTTTTCATGTTTCCTCCGCTGATTTTCTAGTTTGCCCCACTCATATTTCAGTTTGCCCCGCTGCATTTCATGTTTCCCCCGCTGATTTTCTAGTTTGCCCCACTCATATTTCAGTTTGCCCCGCTGTTTTTCTAGTTTGCCCCGCTGCTTTTCATGTTTCCCCCGCTGATTTTCTAATTTGCCCCGCTACTTTTTATGTTTCCCCCGCTGATTTTCTAGTTTGCCCCGCTGTTTTTCTAATTTGCCCCGCTCATGTTTCAGTTTGCCCCGCTGCTTTTCATGTTTCCCTTGCTGATTTTCTAGTTTGCCCCGCTTCTTTTCATGTTTCCACCGCTGATTTTCTAAATTGCCCCGCTGCATTTCATGTTTCCCCCGCTGATTTTCTAATTTGCCCCGCTGCATTTCATGTTTCCCCCGCTGATTTTCATGTTTCCCCCGCTGATTTTCATGTTTCCCCTGCTGATTTTAGTTTGCCCCGCTGTTTTTCTAGTTTGCCCCGCTGCTTTTCATGTTTCCCCCGCTGATTTTCTAGTTTACCCCGCTCTTTTTCATGTTTGCCCTACTCTTTTTCATGCTTGCCTTGCTCATTTTCATGTTTGGCCCTCTCATTTTCATGTTTACCTCGCTAATTTTCATGCTTGCCCTCTCATTTTCATGTTTGCCCCGCTAAATTTCATGTTTGCCCCACTGAATTTCATGCTTGCCCCGCTAATTAACTTCTCCTACCCCAAAATCATATATAGTACGTTAAGTATATCATTCTAGTTTGGATCCTTACTCTCCCTCGGGTGGTAGACTCTTAGGGCCCGTTTGGCCGGTCGAATTGGAAGGGCTTGGATGGTATTGGAAGGAATTGAAAGTCAAATCTCGGGATTGGCCTGGCATGCCAAACAGAGTCGGTGATCTGATCCCAATCCCATGGATCTTAAGACAATCCACTGACAACACCATCATTACCTCTAAATCCCATCCAATCCAACCTAATCCTTTCAAAATTGCATGGGACGTGTTTGGTTTGAGGGATTGGAAGGGATGAGAAGGTTTAATCCCAGGATTGGCCGGGCGCACCAAACAGATTGGAAATAGCAATCCAGGGATATAGCAATCCCATGGATCTCCAGACAATCCACTGACAACACCATTATTACCTAGAAATCCATGCCATCCACCCTAATACCATTCAATCCCTCCCAATCCACCCGGCCAAACGGGCCCTTAGGAGTTTCAACACCCGGTCAAGCGTTTGAGTATCCATAGGTGGTAAAATTCCACTAGTGTGAGTGTGTGGGGGTGTGTGAAAAAAAAAAAACAAATCATTTTAATTTAGGAGATATGCTTGTTGAATACATGAACAAAGAAATGAATTAAAAGATAAAAAAATATTTTTATTTACTTATATATACATATTTATATAATTATGTATTAGAGAAAAATGTAAGGGAGAAAAAGTTCTCACAGTGTAAAAAAAATAAAAACCTTCGGCAGTCTGTGGTTTTTTTTTTAACTGTGTTGCATGTGTGGGTCCAATCATGAGGTTTGTGTTATATCCAAACCGTTCATCTATTTGGCGAGCTCATATTAAGGCTTGAGACGAAAAATAAAATAGATCTAGCTATCAAGTGGACCACACTGTAAAAGGCAGTGGGGAATTGAACGTCTATCATTGAAACCCTTTCAGGGGTTACAAAAGTTTTTGATCATTCTGAAATTTGTTTTTCCTCTTCATCCAGGTCTTTGTGACCCTATGAATGAACTTAGATGGGGAGGATTTCTCGCAAACATCACAGTGGGCTCCACCTGAGTTTCCAATGGTTGACGCTCATTCAACACTGTTTCCTGTAATGTGGTACATTTGAGACTTGGATATACCTCATTTTTGGTCTCATACCATAAAATGATCTCAACAAATATATGGACGGCATGGATGAAAAGCAAACATCATGGTGAGGCCCACGTACCACTGACTATCCGTCGTGGGCGGGTGGCAGGAGGCGTACCCAATCCGTTTCCGTGAAACAGAGGTTTCCGTGAAAAGAAGGGGTATTTTCGTCCTGAAATTTGTTGTCCGTACGAGGAGGTCCAACTGCGTGTTCTAAGTTTGTATTGTTTCAAGAATATCCAATGGATAAAAGGTGGGGTCCACAGTCGTAAATTTCTTCAATTTAGCGCATGAACCCAAGCAGATCAAAATCTCTGATGGACTACACCACATGAAAACAGTCGGATTAAACACACACCGTTAAAAACCTCCTACGGCCCACCGGAATGTTTATTTGCCATTAAACTTATTCATCAGGTTACACAAACATAGATGAAGAGAGCACAAATATAGATTGGATCCAGAATTTTTCGTGGCCTATGAGAAGTTTTTTAACGGTAGGCATTCAATCAACCACCATTTCTTGCAGTGGGTTCACCTACATTTGAATCTGCCTTCCCTTTTTTTTTTTTTCTGTTCATGCTCTAAAATAAGCTGAAAAACAAATAGGCAACATGGATATAATACATACACATCATGTTGGGTCCACTGACCACCGTCTTGCTACCAGGAGCATTAGTATGCAATCTGTATCCATGGCATATAAACATTTGGCAATTCCTACGGAAAACTAACGGTGGGCGTTGCGTCCAAACTGTTTTCTTTGGTGTGGCCTACTTGATCTTTGATGATCATAATTTTACGTTTAGATTGTGTACCCAATGGATGGTGTGTATCTCATTGAAGTTACACCCATACCTCTCAGTCCGCCAAAACAACCGGTGAGCCTAGACAGGCTTAGGGATCCACCTCGGTCATGGATCAGTGACTGTGGGGTTCACCGTGATGTATGTGCCTTACATCGATTCCATCCATCTATTTTGAAAGCCCATTTGAGACCATGATCCAAAAAATGAATCAGATCCAAATCTCAGGTGGACTATATCAAAGAAAAAAAATGGTGATTAACTATTAAAATCTTCTTGTGGGCCACAAAAGTTTTGGATCAAGCTGATATTTGTGTGGTCCTTTCATCCCGGACCTTGTGACCTTATCAACAGGTTGGATGGAAAATAAACATTCCGATTGCCTCCAACTTTTAACTATGGGTATTCAGTGGTGGTTATTTCCTACGGTATGGTCCACTTGAGTTTTGGATCTGACTTCATCTTCTGGATCATGCTTTAAAATGAGATATCACAACGATTGGGCAATGTGGATGTAAGTCAAATAAATCACACTGGCCCAATAGTAAGGGATCGACCGACTTTCGTAGATACGCCGCGTCCCATGGTTACCGAGTGCATCTTGGCTGTGATAAGGGACCAGCCCGTGGGTTGCACTGTGACCATAGGGCCCACCTCGTATGCATTAATCTATATCCACACTGTTCATGTATTTTGCCAGATTATTTCAGGGCATTGTCTTAAAAATGAAGTAGACAAAAATTTCAAGTGGACCACACAACAAAAAATAATGGTCATTGAATGCCCACCATTAAAAACTTCCACCGTAATGTTTATTGACTGTCGACCTGTTGAGAAGATTATACAGACTTGGATGAAAGGAAAAGAGAAAATATAAGCTTGATCCAAAACTTGTGGCCTATAAAAGATTTTAATGATCAATAATTATTGTTTCCTGTTATGTGGTCCACTTGAATGCATTGCTTCAGTTTTAGGGCCATGTCCTAGAATAATATGGAAAAACAAATGTACGACATGAACATAGAATGCATACGTTGAGGTGGGCTATGGCCACGTCCCACCCACATAGCTGGTTTGGCGTTGCAGCCCAGTTGCCCTTGGAGATATGGCTGGGATGATTCCCCTCTACTGAGGTAGGTACTGTTGGGTCTTATGTGGGCCTGCCATGATGAACGTGTTATATCCACTTCTAGCTTATTTTGTGGAATGAGTCCAAAAAAACAAAGGTGGATCTAAATCTTAAGTGGACCACACCATAGAAAATAAAATTAGTGGTGGTTGAAGCCACTATTAAAATTTTCATAAATGACATAAAAGTATTTGATGAAGCTGATATTTTTCTCTCCATCCATGTCTGTTTGTCTTGATGGATTGGTTGGGTGACAGATAAAAATTGTAGTGGCCTTATAAAGTTTTTAATAATAACCATTCAATCATCATTATTTCCCATGGCTCCCTACACTTGAATTGAGATCTACCTCATTTTTAAGATCAAGCTTTAAAACAACCTAGTAGAATGAACGGGCAAAATGATAAAACACATGCATCATGGTGAGGCCTACGACCACAAACTACCGATTGTTATCCAGCTTGTCAATGGATTAGTTACCCCGTGAGAATTACCCAGCACAGCCTGAAAGGGGCACATGAGATGTACCTATGCTGGAACCATGTGGGATCCATGAAGATTTCCTTGACAAGTCCACCATGTATTTTGAGAACATGCTTGGTGCAACGTATTAGATGGTATTTGATGGGATTAAATTGAAAAAATCACTTTTTGCAAATATTGTTGATGTTTGGTTATTACTTTTGTTAGGGTTAGATTAAGGCTTTGGAAACCATATAGGATGGAAATTTGAATTCAGGAGATTCTCCCAGTCCCACTTGATTTACCACAGCTGGAGTGAGGAATTCAAGAGGGAGAGAAAATTGGAAGCTAATTGCGTGGCCACGTATTATCCCCACCAAGTTTTGTGGGCCCCAACATGACATACATATATATTATATCTGTTGGGGGAAAATTTGACTAGTCCATAGGTCAGATTATGGAATGGACCATCTCTACTTAACCAGCATAAGCCCAGTGAAACCCAAGCTTGATAAGGCGTCTACGTCCAAAAACAGGTCAACCTTTAAGGTAATCGAGGCAACTGTAAGGACACTCAAAGAACACGATAATAAGCCCATTCGGATAAACCGTGTTATGACCTAATGGGTCAATTACAGATTGACCATTGGTCGGATATAGGTCGACCTTATATCTACTCCAGATCAGTCACTGTCCGATCATAGATCGGTCATAATTCATCCATTGGACGGCCATAGATCTAACAACATACGGTCACAGGTCAAGGGACATCCCAGGACAAGGTCAATGACCATTAGCGCCTAGCTAAAGGTAAAAAATGATCCTCCAGCCCGATTATTGGTCAAAGATGGTGAATGCTGATCTATCGAGAAGGTCAGAGTCGCTCATTCCCAAGCCATCACCCGCCTAGCCTAAATCTGAGCCGCGGATTCAAAGAACCTCCTATAATCCCGAAGATCTCTCCCCAAATCCTCAGGGGATAAGATCAAATCCCGATAACGTCGGAATCCGGTAATCTCGTGAAGATCTCAGATCCGAAAGGATCTCCAAGATATTGGGACGAGTCCTCATACGTTGGACTTCATTCCCTATATATATATATATAGGTATCCCCAACCATCAAAGGTACGTACACTATAACCCTAACATTCAACTGGTGCCTCTTTTCTGGAGATCTTACCCTATAAAAAGACCACGTTCCCGACTTAGGCATCGGAGAGTCCCCTGCACTAGCCAGGGTCTCCTTTATTTCTCTTTTACTTGTGTGTAGGTGCAAGAGAGTCAATCGCGGAAGGTCTGTCGAAAAACTGCATTAACAGTTTGGCGCCGTCTGTGAGAACGACGTTCTAAGCCATTCTCAACTCTACCAGCAACATCTACAATGGCCAGGGGAAAGAAGAAAGCCCAATCCCCTCCAGTGGCAATTTCGATCACAACCTTACCTACGACTAGTCACACCCCGGAACCGCTAGAGCGGCCAAGGCAGCCTAAGCCACAAGCGAGCCATCAAGGTTCCTCCTTTGGCTCGGGTAGACGTGGTTTGTGGACTCATGATAAGAATGGTCAAATGAACAACCTCGAAAGAGAGGTTGAGGATATCAGATCAGATTTGGGCTGCATGATGAGATCATTAGAACAAATTCAACCTCAAGATGCACCGAGGACTGACGGTCCATCCCGACCTTCCTGTGTGCATGCCGAGCAACGACCGGATTATTATCCCTCCCAGCCTACTGGCGTGCCGATTGCTCCTCAGCCGAGCCAGCAGTATACCTCGACCCCACTTGTCCCATCTCACGTGTCCGAGACCGTACCTTTGCCTGCCTCCGACCTACGTTATCAGATAGATCAGAGAAGGCGTAGTAGGGCCCTGGTCGAGGCCACTACCGAGAGTAGGGAACCGTGGAGAGTCGAGTTGAAGAGCTTGAGGGATCAGATCGGCAATATGCAACAAACATACTGAGCTAACGCGACGATGATCACAATGGAGGAAACTGAGTCTCCATTCACTGCCGAGATTCTGCAAGCACGACCACCAGACAAGTTTCGATTGCCTCAGATCATGCCCTTCAAAGGGAATACCGACCCATCAGAACACATGGAATCCTTCTGTATCTATATGAAACTCCATGATGCTTTTGATGTAGTCATGTGTCGAGCCTTCTCCTTTAACTCTGGCTGACGCTGCTCGACTATGGTTTAAGCAATTAAAGCCGAGATCCATCAGTTCATTCTTCGAGCTCAGCCAAGCTTTCATCACAAACTTCATCGGAGGAAAAAAGAAACTCAAAGCCCTCACTCATCTTCTTCATATAATCCAAAAAAAAAAAGGCGAACTCCTGACATCAAGCGCTTCAAGCTAGAAACACTATAAGTTCGGAAACATTCGGACGAGACCGCCTTGAATGCCATCATGAGCGGGCTAAGAGATAAACATTTCCTCTTCTCTCTGGATAAGAACCCTCCTGCCACTCTGGCTGAGTTTCTGAACAGATCGCAAAAGTATGCTAACGCTGAGGAATCCTGGATATTACAGGATGTTGCCCAAAGCAAAAATCCTCTAGCTAAAGAGTAGATGAAGGTCAAGCCTAGTTCAACCAATAAGAAGAGAAAGGACGATCGATCTCAAGACGACAGAAAATCGAACAAACGGCCCGACTGTATGTTCAAGACTTACACTCCTCTGACCAAGACGCTGGAACAAGTCTTAATGGAGATCAAGGACAAGCATCCTCTTTGTTGGCTGGATAAGTTGAAGTCTAACACTGACAAAAGAAGCAAAAACAAGTTATGTCTCTTCCACCGAGATCATGGATATAACACGAGCGATTTCTTTGACCTCAAACTAGAAATCTTGGCATTTATTCCCAGTGGTCATCTCGGAGACTATGTCGACAACATAGGAGATCGAACCAAGGCCGCTGAGGAACAACCGATTAACAATCAGCCAACTAGAGAAATCCACAATCTTTGGAGGCCACGGAAGAGGAGGCGACTCAAATAATGCTCGAAAAGTGCATGCTAGGAGTATTAGTCGTCCTGAGGAAGAAGTTCTGCTCTTCGGTCAACCTTTGAAAGAGCAAAAGATGGAAAAATATAGCATAACCTTCACTGAAGAGGACACCCGAGGTATCCACCTCCCCCATGACGATGCACTGGTAATCACTTTAACCATCGCCAGCCGAAAAGTATTTTGGATCCTTATCAACACAGGATCATCAGCGGATGTGCTCTTCGTTTAAGCTTTCGACAAAATGGGAATTGGTCGGTCTCTATTTCAACCTATCAAAACTCCATTAGTCGGTTTCTCGGGCAGACAAGTCAAGCCCGAAGGAGCCATCCAACTCCCCCTCTCAGCCGAGGAGGGTCAAAATCAAACCATCAAGATGGTCGATTTCCTCATGGTCGACCAACCATCTGTCTATAATGCCATCCTCGGACGACCATCGTTGTACCTCTTGCGAGTTGTGGTAACAACCTACCACTTGGCGATAAAATTCCCGACTAAGCAAGGAGTTGGGATCATTAAAGGCAATCAACATGACGCTCAACAATGCTATTCGATGGCATTGAGAGCCCCGTGAGAAGCAAGAACCATCGAATCTCTGGATCCACGTGAAGAATCTCAAGAGAGAGTCTAACCCATGGAAGACCTCATTCCGATCCCCCTGGGCGAGTCCGATCCCTCTAAACCGTCCAATTAGGATCGTCCTTGACATCACCATTACATAATAAGATGGTTGCCCTCCCCCGATGCTACGTCGATGTTTTCGCCAGGTCCCATGAAGATATGCATGGAATTGATCCTGTCATCATCATGCATTAACTGAACATCGATCCATCGTCTCGATCAATTCGACAAAAGTGACGTGCCCTTGGTCCTGAAAGGTATGCCGTGGTCGAAGAAAAGGTCAGTAGGCTCCTCAAAGCTGGTTCCATCGAAGAAATCTACTACCTGGACTGGGTGGCCAACATTGTATTAGTTAAAAAAGCTAACGGGAAGTGGCGGGTCTATGTAGACTACAAAAATTTGAACAGAGCTTGTCATAAGGATAGCTTCCCTCTTCCCAGAATCGATCAGTTAGTTGACAGTACAGCAGGTTATGATTGCTTAGCTTTATGGATGCATATCTATGATACAAT